>NC_065882.2:57985430-60485430 GCF_932274485.2 Patella vulgata | reverse complement strand
GAAAATTTCATGAAAATCGAATAATAATTGACACTTTTATTGACAAAAAACCTTAAAAAGTGACCTGTTGAAAATTGCCTATTTCTCCGCAACTGAACAAGTTAGAAACCATTTTGTGATATCTATATGATCGTAAGGGTTCATTGTATTAGTTCATTTGAATCAAATATCAAAATTTTAAACAAATAACAAATATGACTCATTTGAATAAATTACTGGTTTCGAAGGCTATAAATACAATTTTTGCCCAAATTACGTCATTTCCGGTGATATTGAAAATGTTAAATTGGTTTGACCTAGTTAAAATTGACATTACACATCAAATGGTGTCACTTTTATGAAAATCGAATAATAATTGACTCTTTTACAGGCAAACTAGCGTAAAAAGTGACTCATGCAAAATTGCCCATTTCTCGGCAACTGCGCATATTACAAATTAATTTTCACATACATTCTCTCCGTATAGATTATTGCTACGAGTTTATGAAAGTTACGAAGTAATATTTTAAAATATGAAAACGCTGGATGGGTTGTAAATAGCTTAATTTTACACCTTTTTTCACCTTTTAATCGAAATAGCCCGAAAACGGAATCGAAATTAAAAAAACTGGTTCCAACATTTTGTGCGCCTTTAAAGGGCGCACAATTTCAGTTATACCAGATTTGAAAAAAATAATATTTGCTTTCGAAAAATGGTACCTAACTGTCAAAATTGTAGTTTTTTGTCAATTTACGCCACTTCCGGTGCCGACAGATAACACTATTGGTAACAAAAAAAATGACAATTGAGACAACGGAGCATATGAACTTTGTTTTATACAAATCGAACAATAAATAATTAATCTAGGACTGAAAAACTGAATTAGCCAATTGGGGCCAAGGAAAATTACCGAGACAAAAATTTTTCACATTTTTGCCCAAGTCAGAGGACTCGTTATATTTGTGTAAAACACGACTAAAAAATATTCATAAATAAAAAAGTTTTTTGTAAAAATTTAAATTTTCTAAATTTAGCGCCTAATATCTGCGAAGATTTGCCGAAAATCAAAAATCAAAAGTAGCGTAGCTATGTGCCCCGTCTCCGGCTATGCCAAAATGCATCGAAAGTTAAAATCCAATGATTATTGTTAAAATTACTGCAATATTTCTAAAAACGATAGCTTCGGTGATTTCGGACATTTCGCATTGTCGCAGAACGTTCAAAATAGCTTTATCCTCTAAGTCACACCCACTTTTTCAGTAAAACTGAAGAAATCGTAACGATCCGACAATCAGTTGCTGAGATCTACTCAAAACAAAAGAAGAATAATAATAATAATAAGAACTAGAACTGCGAAGCAGTAATGACGGGTTTCACCGGTGCCACGTTACCCTTGAACTTATGTCACTTCCGGTACCAATGAAACCGTTAAACAGGTTTCCACATAAGCATTGCACACATGAAATAAAATGGACGCAGAAACAACCAAATCCAGCAATCAATTCATTTGCTACATGTCAGTGATCCTGTCAAAATTACATTACTTCCGGTGATAATGAAAATGTTAAATTGGTTTATGAAATCAGAAATAGCATGATCACATGGTGAAAATTTTATGTAAATCCTATAATAATTGCCACCTTTATAGACCAAAAACCTTGAAAAATGACTTGTAGAAAATCGCCTATTTCTCTGCAACCGTACAAGTTAGAAACCATTTTGAGGTATCTGTATGATCGAAGGAGTTCATTCTATTTGTTGATTGGAATCAAATATCATAATTTTAAAAACATTACAAATCTGATTCATTTGAATAAAATATCTGTTTTGAAGGCTAAAAATACAGTTTTTGCCAAAATGACGTTACTTCCGGTGATAATGAAAATCTGAAATTACTTGTATGAAATCGTAAATGGCATTATGTATCACACAGTGAAAATTTCATGAAAATCGAATAATAATTGAGACTTTTATTGACAAAAAACCTTAAAAAGTGACCTGTTGAAAATTGCTTATTTCTCCGCAACTGAACAAGTTAGAAACCATTTTGTGATATCTATATGATCGTAAGGGGTCATTGTATTAGTTGATTTGAATCAAATATCAAAATTTTAAACAAATAACAAATATGACTCATTTGAATAAATTACTGGTTTCGAAGGCTATAAATACAATTTTTGCCCAAATTACGTCATTTCCGGTGATATTGAAAGGGTTAATTTGGTTTGACCTAGTTAAAATTGACATTACACATCAAATGGTGTCACTTTTATGAAAATCGAATAATAATTGACTCTTTTACAGGCAAACTAGCGTAAAAAGTGACTCATGCAAAATTGCCCATTTCTCGGCAACTGCGCATATTACAAATTAATTTTCACATACATTCTCTCCGTATAGATTATTGCTACGAGTTTATGAAAGTTACGAAGTAATATTTTAAAATATGAAAACGCTGGATGGGTTGTAAATAGCTTAATTTTACACCTTTTTTCACCTTTTAATCGAAATAGCCCGAAAACGGAATCGAAATTAAAAAAACTGGTCCCAACATTTTGTGCGCCTTTAAAGGGCGCACAATTTCAGTTATACCAGATTTGAAAACAATAATATTTGCTTTCGAAAAATGGTACCTAACTGTCAAAATTGTAGTTTTTTGTCAATTTACGCCACTTCCGGTGCCGACAGATAACACTATTGGTAACAAAAAAAATGACAATTGAGACAACGGAGCATATGAACTTTGTTTTATACAAATCGAACAATAAATAATTAATCTAGGACTGAAAAACTGAATTAGCCAATGGGGGCCAAGGAAAATTACCGAGACAAAACATTTTCACATTTTTGCCCAAGTCAGAGGGCTCGTTATATTTGTGTAAAACACGACTAAAAAATATTCATAAATAAAAAAGTTTTTTGTAAAAATTTAAATTTTCTAAATTTAGCGCCTAATATCTGCGAAGATTTGCCGAAAATCAAAAATCAAAAGTAGCGCAGCTATGTGCCCTGTCTCCAGCTATGCCAAAATGTATCGAAAGTTAAAATCCCATGATTATTGTTAAAATTACCGCAATATTTGTAAAAACGATAACTTCGGTGATTTCGGACATTTCGCATTGTCGCAGAACGTTCAAAATAGCTTTATCCTCTAAGTCACACCCACTTTCCCAGTAAAACCGAAGAAATCGTAACGATGCGACAAGTAGTTGCTGAGATCTACTCAAAACAAAAGAAGAATAATAATAATAATAAGAACTAGAACTGCGAAGCAGTAATGACGGGTTTCACCGGTGCCACGTTACCCTAGAACTTATGTCACTTCCGGTACCAATGAAACCGTTAAACAGGTTTCCACATAAGCATTGCACACATAAAATAAAATGGACGCAGAAACAACAAAATCCAGCAATCAATTCATTTGCTACATGTCAGTGATCCTGTCAAAATTACATTACTTCCGGTGATAATGAAAATGTTAAATTGGTTTATGAAATCAGAAATAGCATCATCACATGGTGAAAATTTTATGTAAATCCTATAATAATTGCCACCTTTATAGACCAAAAACCTTGAAAAATGACTTGTAGAAAATCGCCTATTTCTCTGCAACCGTACAAGTTAGAAACCATTTTGAGGTATCTGTATGATCGAATGAGTTCATTCTATTTGTTGATTGGAATCAAATATCTTAATTTTAAAAACATTACAAATCTGATTCATTTGAATAAAATATCTGTTTTGAAGGCTAAAAATACAGTTTTTGCCAAAATGACGTTACTTCCGGTGATAATGAAAATCTTAAATTACTTGTATGAAATCGTAAATGGCATTATGTATCACACAGTGAAAATTTCATGAAAATCGAATAATAATTGACACTTTTATTGACAAAAAACCTTAAAAAGTGACCTGTTGAAAATTGCCTATTTCTCCGCAACTGAACAAGTTAGAAACCATTTTGTGATATCTATATGATCGTAAGGGTTCATTGTATTAGTTGATTTGAATCAAATATCAAAATTTTAAACAAATAACAAATATGACTCATTTGAATAAATTACTGGTTTCGAAGGCTATAAATACAATTTTTGCCCAAATTACGTCATTTCCGGTGATATTGAAAATGTTAAATTGGTTTGACCTAGTTAAAATTGACATTACACATCAAATGGTGTCACTTTTATGAAAATCGAATAATAATTGACTCTTTTACAGGAAAACTAGCGTAAAAAGTGACTCATGCAAAATTGCCCATTTCTCGGCAACTGCGCATATTACAAATTAATTTTCACATACATTCTCTCCGTATAGATTATTGCTACGAGTTTATGAAAGTTACGACGTAATATTTTAAAATATGAAAACGCTGGATGGGTTGTAAATAGCTTAATTTTACACCTTTTTTCACCTTTTAATCGAAATAGCCCGAAAACGGAATCGAAATTAAAAAAACTGGTCCCAACATTTTGTGCGCCTTTAAAGGGCGCACAATTTCAGTTATACCAGATTTGAAAAAAATAATATTTGCTTTCGAAAAATGGTACCTAACTGTCAAAATTGTAGTTTTTTGTCAATTTACGCCACTTCCGGTGCCGACAGATAACACTATTGGTAACAAAAAAAATGACAATTGAGACAACGGAGCATATGAACTTTGTTTTATACAAATCGAACAATAAATAATTAATCTAGGACTGAAAAACTGAATTAGCCAATGGGGGCCAAGGAAAATTACCGAGACAAAAATTTTTCACATTTTTGCCCAAGTCAGAGGACTCGTTATATTTGTGTAAAACACGACTAAAAAATATTCATAAATAAAAAAGTTTTTTGTAAAAATTTAAATTTTCTAAATTTAGCGCCTTATATCTGCGAAGATTTGCCGAAAATCAAAAATCAAAAGTAGCGTAGCTATGTGCCCCGTCTCCGGCTATGCCAAAATGCATCGAAAGTTAAAATCCAATGATTATTGTTAAAATTACTGCAATATTTCTAAAAACGATAGCTTCGGTGATTTCGGACATTTCGCATTGTCGCAGAACGTTCAAAATAGCTTTATCCTCTAAGTCACACCCACTTTTCCGATAAAACCGAAGAAATCGTAACGATCCGACAATCAGTTGCTGAGATCTACTCAAAACAAAAGAAGAATAATAATAATAAGAATAATAATTTTAACAAAAACAATAGTGTTTCACACAAGCTACGCAGTGTGAAACCCTAATAATAATTTTAACAAAAACAATAGTGTTTCACACAAGCTTCGCAGTGTGAAACCCTAACTAGAACTGCGAAGCAGTAATGACGGGTTTCACCGGTGCCACGTTACCCTTGAACTTATGTCACTTCCGGTACCAAAATTACATTACTTCCGGTGATAATGAAAATGTTAAATTGGTTTATGAAATCAGAAATAGCATCATCACATGGTGAAAATTTTATGTAAATCCTATAATAGTTGCCACCTTTATAGACCAAAAACCTTGAAAAATGACTTGTAGAAAATCGCCTATTTCTCTGCAACCGTACAAGTTAGAAACCATTTTGAGGTATCTGTATGATCGAATGAGTTCATTCTATTTGTTGATTGGAATCAAATATCATAATTTTAAAAACATTACAAATCTGATTCATTTGAATAAAATATCTGTTTTGAAGGCTAAAAATACAGTTTTTGCCAAAATGACGTTACTTCCGGTGATAATGAAAATCTTAAATTACTTGTATGAAATCGTAAATGGCATTAGGTATCACACAATGAAAATTTCATGAAAATCGAATAATAATTGACACTTTTATTGACAAAAAACCTTAAAAAGTGACCTGTTGAAAATTGCCTATTTCTCCGCAACTGAACAAGTTAGAAACCATTTTGTGATATCTATATGATCGTAAGGGTTCATTGTATTAGTTCATTTGAATCAAATATCAAAATTTTAAACAAATAACAAATATGACTCATTTGAATAAATTACTGGTTTCGAAGGCTATAAATACAATTTTTGCCCAAATTACGTCATTTCCGGTGATATTGAAAATGTTAAATTGGTTTGACCTAGTTAAAATTGACATTACACATCAAATGGTGTCACTTTTATGAAAATCGAATAATAATTGACTCTTTTACAGGCAAACTAGCGTAAAAAGTGACTCATGCAAAATTGCCCATTTCTCGGCAACTGCGCATATTACAAATTAATTTTCACATACATTCTCTCCGTATAGATTATTGCTACGAGTTTATGAAAGTTACGAAGTAATATTTTAAAATATGAAAACGCTGGATGGGTTGTAAATAGCTTAATTTTACACCTTTTTTCACCTTTTAATCGAAATAGCCCGAAAACGGAATCGAAATTAAAAAAACTTGTTCCAACATTTTGTGCGCCTTTAAAGGGCGCACAATTTCAGTTATACCAGATTTGAAAAAAATAATATTTGCTTTCGAAAAATGGTACCTAACTGTCAAAATTGTAGTTTTTTGTCAATTTACGCCACTTCCGGTGCCGACAGATAACACTATTGGTAACAAAAAAAATGACAATTGAGACAACGGAGCATATGAACTTTGTTTTATACAAATCGAACAATAAATAATTAATCTAGGACTGAAAAACTGAATTAGCCAATTGGGGCCAAGGAAAATTACCGAGACAAAAATTTTTCACATTTTTGCCCAAGTCAGAGGACTCGTTATATTTGTGTAAAACACGACTAAAAAATATTCATAAATAAAAAAGTTTTTTGTAAAAATTTAAATTTTCTAAATTTAGCGCCTAATATCTGCGAAGATTTGCCGAAAATCAAAAATCAAAAGTAGCGTAGCTATGTGCCCCGTCTCCGGCTATGCCAAAATGCATCGAAAGTTAAAATCCAATGATTATTGTTAAAATTACTGCAATATTTCTAAAAACGATAGCTTCGGTGATTTCGGACATTTCGCATTGTCGCAGAACGTTCAAAATAGCTTTATCCTCTAAGTCACACCCACTTTTTCAGTAAAACTGAAGAAATCGTAACGATCCGACAATCAGTTGCTGAGATCTACTCAAAACAAAAGAAGAATAATAATAATAATAAGAACTAGAACTGCGAAGCAGTAATGACGGGTTTCACCGGTGCCACGGTACCCTTGAACTTATGTCACTTCCGGTACCAATGAAACCGTTAAGTAGGTTTCCACATAAGCATTGCACACATGAAATAAAATGGACGCAGAAACAACCAAATCCAGCAATCAATTCATTTGCTACATGTCAGTGATCCTGTCAAAATTACATTACTTCCGGTGATAATGAAAATGTTAAATTGGTTTATGAAATCAGAAATAGCATCATCACATGGTGAAAATTTTATGTAAATCCTATAATAATTGCCACCTTTATAGACCAAAAACCTTGAAAAATGACTTGTAGAAAATCGCCTATTTCTCTGCAACCGTACAAGTTAGAAACCATTTTGAGGTATCTGTATGATCGAATGAGTTCATTCTATTTGTTGATTGGAATCAAATATCATAATTTTAAAAACATTACAAATCTGATTCATTTGAATAAAATATCTGTTTTGAAGGCTAAAAATACAGTTTTTGCCAAAATGACGTTACTTCCGGTGATAATGAAAATCTTAAATTACTTGTATGAAATCGTAAATGGCATTATGTATCACACAGTGAAAATTTCATGAAAATCGAATAATAATTGACACTTTTATTGACAAAAAACCTTAAAAAGTGACCTGTTGAAAATTGCCTATTTCTCCGCAACTGAACAAGTTAGAAACCATTTTGTGATATCTATATAATCGTAAGGGTTCATTGTATTAGTTGATTTGAATCAAATATCAAAATTTTAAACAAATAACAAATATGACTCATTTGAATAAATTACTGGTTTCGAAGGCTATAAATACAATTTTTGCCCAAATTACGTCATTTCCGGTGATATTGAAAATGTTAAATTGGTTTGACCTAGTTAAAATTGACATTACACATCAAATGGTGTAACTTTTATGAAAATCGAATAATAATTGACTCTTTTACAGGCAAACTAGCGTAAAAAGTGACTCATGCATAATTGCCCATTTCTCGGCAACTGCGCATATTACAAATTAATTTTCACATACATTCTCTCCGTATAGATTATTGCTACGAGTTTATGAAAGTTACGAAGTGATATTTTAGAATATGAAAACGCTGGATGGGTTGTAAATAGCTTAATTTTACACCTTTTTTCACCTTTCAATCGAAATAGCCCGAAAACGGAATCGAAATTTAAAAAACTTGTTCCAACATTTTGTGCGCCTTTAAAGGGCGCACAATTTCAGTTATACCAGATTTGAAAAAAATAATATTTGCTTTCGAAAAATGGTACCTAACTGTCAAAATTGTAGTTTTTTGTCAATTTACGCCACTTCCGGTGCCGACAGATAACACTATTGGTAACAAAAAAAATGACAATTGAGACAACGGAGCATATGAACTTTGTTTTATACAAATCGAACAATAAATAATTAATCTAGGACTGAAAAACTGAATTAGCCAATTGGGGCCAAGGAAAATTACCGAGACAAAAATTTTTCACATTTTTGCCCAAGTCAGAGGACTCGTTATATTTGTGTAAAACACGACTAAAAAATATTCATAAATAAAAAAGTTTTTTGTAAAAATTTAAATTTTCTAAATTTAGCGCCTAATATCTGCGAAGATTTGCCGAAAATCAAAAATCAAAAGTAGCGTAGCTATGTGCCCCGTCTCCGGCTATGCCAAAATGCATCGAAAGTTAAAATCCAATGATTATTGTTAAAATTACTGCAATATTTCTAAAAACGATAGCTTCGGTGATTTCGGACATTTCGCATTGTCGCAGAACGTTCAAAATAGCTTTATCCTCTAAGTCACACCCACTTTTTCAGTAAAACTGAAGAAATCGTAACGATCCGACAATCAGTTGCTGAGATCTACTCAAAACAAAAGAAGAATAATAATAATAATAAGAACTAGAACTGCGAAGCAGTAATGACGGGTTTCACCGGTGCCACGTTACCCTTGAACTTATGTCACTTCCGGTACCAATGAAACCGTTAAACAGGTTTCCACATAAGCATTGCACACATGAAATAAAATGGACGCAGAAACAACCAAATCCAGCAATCAATTCATTTGCTACATGTCAGTGATCCTGTCAAAATTACATTACTTCCGGTGATAATGAAAATGTTAAATTGGTTTATGAAATCAGAAATAGCATCATCACATGGTGAAAATTTTATGTAAATCCTATAATAATTGCCACCTTTATAGACCAAAAACCTTGAAAAATGACTTGTAGAAAATCGCCTATTTCTCTGCAACCGTACAAGTTAGAAACCATTTTGAGGTATCTGTATGATCGAATGAGTTCATTCTATTTGTTGATTGGAATCAAATATCATAATTTTAAAAACATTACAAATCTGATTCATTTGAATAAAATATCTGTTTTGAAGGCTAAAAATACAGTTTTTGCCAAAATGACGTTACTTCCGGTGATAATGAAAATCTTAAATTACTTGTATGAAATCGTAAATGGCATTATGTATCACACAGTGAAAATTTCATGAAAATCGAATAATAATTGACACTTTTATTGACAAAAAACCTTAAAAAGTGACCTGTTGAAAATTGCCTATTTCTCCGCAACTGAACAAGTTAGAAACCATTTTGTGATATCTATATAATCGTAAGGGTTCATTGTATTAGTTGATTTGAATCAAATATCAAAATTTTAAACAAATAACAAATATGACTCATTTGAATAAATTACTGGTTTCGAAGGCTATAAATACAATTTTTGCCCAAATTACGTCATTTCCGGTGATATTGAAAATGTTAAATTGGTTTGACCTAGTTAAAATTGACATTACACATCAAATGGTGTAACTTTTATGAAAATCGAATAATAATTGACTCTTTTACAGGCAAACTAGCGTAAAAAGTGACTCATGCATAATTGCCCATTTCTCGGCAACTGCGCATATTACAAATTAATTTTCACATACATTCTCTCCGTATAGATTATTGCTACGAGTTTATGAAAGTTACGAAGTGATATTTTAGAATATGAAAACGCTGGATGGGTTGTAAATAGCTTAATTTTACACCTTTTTTCACCTTTCAATCGAAATAGCCCAAAAACGGAATCGAAATTTAAAAAACTGGTCCCAACATTTTGTGCGCCTTTAAAGGGCGCACAATTTCAGTTATACCAGATTTGAAAAAAATATTATTTGCTTTCGAAAAATGGTACCTAACTGTCAAAATTGTAGTTTTTTGTCAATTTACGCCACTTCCGGTGCCGACAGATAACACTATTGGTAACAAAAAAAATGACAATTGAGACAACGGAGCATATGAACTTTGTTTTATACAAATCGAACAATCAATAATAAATCTAGGACTGAAAAACTGAATTAGCCAATGGGGGCCAAGGAAAATTACCGAGACAAAAAATTTTCACATTTTTGCCCAAGTCAGAGGACTCGTTATATTTGTGTAAAACACGACTAAAAAATATTCATAAATAAAAAAGTTTTTTGTAAAAATTTAAATTTTCTAAATTTAGCGCCTAATATCTGCGAAGATTTGCCGAAAATCAAAAATCAAAAGTAGCGTAGCTATGTGCCCCGTCTCCGGCTATGCCAAAATGCATCGAAAGTTAAAATCCAATGATTATTGTTAAAATTACTGCAATATTTCTAAAAACGATAGCTTCGGTGATTTCGGACATTTCGCATTGTCGCAGAACGTTCAAAATAGCTTTATCCTCTAAGTCACACCCACTTTTCCGATAAAATCGAAGAAATCGTAACGATCCGACAATCAGTTGCTGAGATCTACTCAAAACAAAAGAAGAATAATAATAATAAGAACTAGAACTGCGAAGCAGTAATGACGGGTTTCACCGGTGCCACGTTACCCTTGAACTTATGTCACTTCCGGTACCAATGAAACCGTTAAACAGGTTTCCACATAAGCATTGCACACATGAAATAAAATGGACGCAGAAACAACCAAATCCAGCAATCAATTCATTTGCTACATGTCAGTGATCCTGTCAAAATTACATTACTTCCGGTGATAATGAAAATGTTAAATTGGTTTATGAAATCAGAAATAGCATGATCACATGGTGAAAATTTTATGTAAATCCTATAATAATTGCCACCTTTATAGACCAAAAACCTTGAAAAATGACTTGTAGAAAATCGCCTATTTCTCTGCAACCGTACAAGTTAGAAACCATTTTGAGGTATCTGTATGATCGAAGGAGTTCATTCTATTTGTTGATTGGAATCAAATATCATAATTTTAAAAACATTACAAATCTGATTCATTTGAATAAAATATCTGTTTTGAAGGCTAAAAATACAGTTTTTGCCAAAATGACGTTACTTCCGGTGATAATGAAAATCTGAAATTACTTGTATGAAATCGTAAATGGCATTATGTATCACACAGTGAAAATTTCATGAAAATCGAATAATAATTGAGACTTTTATTGACAAAAAACCTTAAAAAGTGACCTGTTGAAAATTGCTTATTTCTCCGCAACTGAACAAGTTAGAAACCATTTTGTGATATCTATATGATCGTAAGGGGTCATTGTATTAGTTGATTTGAATCAAATATCAAAATTTTAAACAAATAACAAATATGACTCATTTGAATAAATTACTGGTTTCGAAGGCTATAAATACAATTTTTGCCCAAATTACGTCATTTCCGGTGATATTGAAAGGGTTAATTTGGTTTGACCTAGTTAAAATTGACATTACACATCAAATGGTGTCACTTTTATGAAAATCGAATAATAATTGACTCTTTTACAGGCAAACTAGCGTAAAAAGTGACTCATGCAAAATTGCCCATTTCTCGGCAACTGCGCATATTACAAATTAATTTTCACATACATTCTCTCCGTATAGATTATTGCTACGAGTTTATGAAAGTTACGAAGTAATATTTTAAAATATGAAAACGCTGGATGGGTTGTAAATAGCTTAATTTTACACCTTTTTTCACCTTTTAATCGAAATAGCCCGAAAACGGAATCGAAATTAAAAAAACTGGTTCCAACATTTTGTGCGCCTTTAAAGGGCGCACAATTTCAGTTATACCAGATTTGAAAACAATAATATTTGCTTTCGAAAAATGGTACCTAACTGTCAAAATTGTAGTTTTTTGTCAATTTACGCCACTTCCGGTGCCGACAGATAACACTATTGGTAACAAAAAAAATGACAATTGAGACAACGGAGCATATGAACTTTGTTTTATACAAATCGAACAATAAATAATTAATCTAGGACTGAAAAACTGAATTAGCCAATGGGGACCAAGGAAAATTACCGAGACAAAAAATTTTCACATTTTTGCCCAAGTCAGAGGACTCGTTATATTTGTGTAAAACACGATTAAAAAATATTTATAAATAAAAAAGTTTTTTGTAAAAATTTAAATTTTCTAAATTTAGCGCCTAATATCTGCGAAGATTTGCCGAAACTCAAAAATCAAAAGTAGCGCAGCTATGTGCCCCGTCTCCAGCTATGCCAAAATGTATCGAAAGTTAAAATCCCATGATTATTGTTAAAATTACCGCAATATTTGTAAAAACGATAACTTCGGTGATTTCGGACATTTCGCATTGTCGCAGAACGTTCAAAATAGCTTTATCCTCTAAGTCACACCCACTTTCCCAGTAAAACCGAAGAAATCGTAACGATGCGACAAGTAGTTGCTGAGATCTACTCAAAACAAAAGAAGAATAATAATAATAATAAGAACTAGAACTGCGAAGCAGTAATGACGGGTTTCACCGGTGCCACGTTACCCTTGAACTTATGTCACTTCCGGTACCAATGAAACCGTTAAACAGGTTTCCACATAAGCATTGCACACATGAAATAAAATGGACGCAGAAACAACCAAATCCAGCAATCAATTCATTTGCTACATGTCAGTGATCCTGTCAAAATTACATTACTTCCGGTGATAATGAAAATGTTAAATTGGTTTATGAAATCAGAAATAGCATCATCACATGTTGAAAATTTTATGTAAATCCTATAATAATTGCCACCTTTATAGACCAAAAACCTTGAAAAATGACTTGTAGAAAATCGCCTATTTCTCTGCAACCGTACAAGTTAGAAACCATTTTGAGGTATCTGTATGATCGAATGAGTTCATTCTATTTGTTGATTGGAATCAAATATCATAATTTTAAAAACATTACAAATCTGATTCATTTGAATAAAATATCTGTTTTGAAGGCTAAAAATACAGTTTTTGCCAAAATGACGTTACTTCCGGTGATAATGAAAATCTTAAATTACTTGTATGATATCGTAAATGGCATTATGTATCACACAGTGAAAATTTCATGAAAATCGAATAATAATTGACACTTTTTTTGACAAAAAAACCTTAAAACGTGACCTGTTGAAAATTGCCTATTTCTCCGCAACTGAACAAGTTAGAAACCATTTTGTGATATCTATATGATCGTAAGGGTTCATTGTATTAGTTGATTTGAATCAAATATCAAAATTTTAAACAAATAACAAATATGACTCATTTGAATAAATTACTGGTTTCGAAGGCTATAAATACAATTTTTGCCCAAATTACGTCATTTCCGGTGATATTGAAAATGTTAAATTGGTTTGACCTAGTTAAAATTGACATTACACATCAAATGGTGTCACTTTTATGAAAATCGAATAATAATTGACTCTTTTACAGGCAAACTAGCGTAAAAAGTGACTCATGCAAAATTGCCCATTTCTCGGCAACTGCGCATATTACAAATTAATTTTCACATACATTCTCTCCGTATAGATTATTGCTACGAGTTTATGAAAGTTACGAAGTAATATTTTAAAATATGAAAACGCTGGATGGGTTGTAAATAGCTTAATTTTACACCTTTTTTCACCTTTTAATCGAAATAGCCCGAAAACGGAATCGAAATTAAAAAAACTGGTTCCAACATTTTGTGCGCCTTTAAAGGGCGCACAATTTCAGTTATACCAGATTTGAAAAAAATAATATTTGCTTTCGAAAAATGGTACCTAACTGTCAAAATTGTAGTTTTTTGTCAATTTACGCCACTTCCGGTGCCGACAGATAACACTATTGGTAACAAAAAAAATGACAATTGAGACAACGGAGCATATGAACTTTGTTTTATACAAATCGAACAATAAATAATTAATCTAGGACTGAAAAACTGAATTAGCCAATTGGGGCCAAGGAAAATTACCGAGACAAAAATTTTTCACATTTTTGCCCAAGTCAGAGGACTCGTTATATTTGTGTAAAACACGACTAAAAAATATTCATAAATAAAAAAGTTTTTTGTAAAAATTTAAATTTTCTAAATTTAGCGCCTAATATCTGCGAAGATTTGCCGAAAATCAAAAATCAAAAGTAGCGTAGCTATGTGCCCCGTCTCCGGCTATGCCAAAATGCATCGAAAGTTAAAATCCAATGATTATTGTTAAAATTACTGCAATATTTCTAAAAACGATAGCTTCGGTGATTTCGGACATTTCGCATTGTCGCAGAACGTTCAAAATAGCTTTATCCTCTAAGTCACACCCACTTTTTCAGTAAAACTGAAGAAATCGTAACGATCCGACAATCAGTTGCTGAGATCTACTCAAAACAAAAGAAGAATAATAATAATAATAAGAATAATAATTTTAACAAAAACAATAGTGTTTCACACAAGCTACGCAGTGTGAAACCCTAACTAGAACTGCGAAGCAGTAATGACGGGTTTCACCGGTGCCACGTTACCCTTGAACTTATGTCACTTCCGGTACCAAAATTACATTACTTCCGGTGATAATGAAAATGTTAAATTGGTTTATGAAATCAGAAATAGCATCATCACATGGTGAAAATTTTATGTAAATCCTATAATAGTTGCCACCTTTATAGACCAAAAACCTTGAAAAATGACTTGTAGAAAATCGCCTATTTCTCTGCAACCGTACAAGTCAGAAACCATTTTGAGGTATCTGTATGATCGAATGAGTTCATTCTATTTGTTGATTGGAATCAAATATCATAATTTTAAAAACATTACAAATCTGATTCATTTGAATAAAATATCTGTTTTGAAGGCTAAAAATACATTTTTTGCCAAAATGACGTTACTTCCGGTGATAATGAAAATCTTAAATTACTTGTATGAAATCGTAAATGGCATTAGGTATCACACAATGAAAATTTCATGAAAATCGAATAATAATTGACACTTTTATTGACAAAAAACCTTAAAAAGTGACCTGTTGAAAATTGCCTATTTCTCCGCAACTGAACAAGTTAGAAACCATTTTGTGATATCTATATGATCGTAAGGGTTCATTGTATTAGTTCATTTGAATCAAATATCAAAATTTTAAACAAATAACAAATATGACTCATTTGAATAAATTACTGGTTTCGAAGGCTATAAATACAATTTTTGCCCAAATTACGTCATTTCCGGTGATATTGAAAATGTTAAATTGGTTTGACCTAGTTAAAATTGACATTACACATCAAATGGTGTCACTTTTATGAAAATCGAATAATAATTGACTCTTTTACAGGCAAACTAGCGTAAAAAGTGACTCATGCAAAATTGCCCATTTCTCGGCAACTGCGCATATTACAAATTAATTTTCACATACATTCTCTCCGTATAGATTATTGCTACGAGTTTATGAAAGTTACGAAGTAATATTTTAAAATATGAAAACGCTGGATGGGTTGTAAATAGCTTAATTTTACATCTTTTTTCACCTTTTAATCGAAATAGCCCGAAAACGGAATCGAAATTAAAAAAACTGGTTCCAACATTTTGTGCGCCTTTAAAGGGCGCACAATTTCAGTTATACCAGATTTGAAAAAAATAATATTTGCTTTCGAAAAATGGTACCTAACTGTCAAAATTGTAGTTTTTTGTCAATTTACGCCACTTCCGGTGCCGACAGATAACACTATTGGTAACAAAAAAAATGACAATTGAGACAACGGGGCATATGAACTTTGTTTTATACAAATCGAACAATAAATAATTAATCTAGGACTGAAAAACTGAATTAGCCAATGGGGGCCAAGGAAAATTACCGAGACAAAAAATTTTCACATTTTTGCCCAAGTCAGAGGACTCGTTATATTTGTGTAAAACACGATTAAAAAATATTCATAAATAAAAAAGTTTTTTGTAAAAATTTAAATTTTCTAAATTTAGCGCCTAATATCTGCGAAGATTTGCCGAAAATCAAAAATCAAAAGTAGCGTAGCTATGTGCCCCGTCTCCGGCTATGCCAAAATGCATCGAAAGTTAAAATCCAATGATTATTGTTAAAATTACTGCAATATTTCTAAAAACGATAGCTTCGGTGATTTCGGACATTTCGCATTGTCGCAGAACGTTCAAAATAGCTTTATCCTCTAAGTCACACCCACTTTTCCGATAAAACCGAAGAAATCGTAACGATCCGACAATCAGTTGCTGAGATCTACTCAAAACAAAAGAAGAATAATAATAATAAGAACTAGAACTGCGAAGCAGTAATGACGGGTTTCACCGGTGCCACGTTACCCTTGAACTTATGTCACTTCCGGTACCAATGAAACCGTTAAACAGGTTTCCACATAAGCATTGCACACATGAAATAAAATGGACGCAGAAACAACCAAATCCAGCAATCAATTCATTTGCTACATGTCAGTGATCCTGTCAAAACTAGCGTAAAAAGTGACTCATGCAAAATTGCCCATTTCTCGGCAACTGCGCATATTACAAATTAATTTTCACATACATTCTCTCCGTATAGATTATTGCTACGAGTTTATGAAAGTTACGAAGTAATATTTTAAAATATGAAAACGCTGGATGGGTTGTAAATATACTATTCAAAAAAAGTAGGGGATATTTGATTTTGGGGGCATAATACTAAAATATGCAAATGACTACGAAAAAAGTCACTATAGAACCTAACAGAAGAAACATTTCCAGTTACATGTGACGCCCAAACGCACCAATAGCTACCGCATGAAATGCAGGTGATGCTTGGGATCATCATGGGGGTCCAACCCAAGATTTGCACGACTCTGACTTTGAATGTTACAGTCATTGTGGCATTGAATTCCAGGGTGGAAACATCAGTTTAATTGTTTTAGTGACCAGAAAACAAATTTTGATATGCGTCGGCTTACCCAAAATGAAAGGTTACGTGCCCTTGGCATGCTACAGATCGGCACAACACAGGCGGTTGTGGCACGGACGATGAATGTTTCTCAGTCTGTCATAAGCAGGCTATGGTCCAGATACCGTGATACACAATCTGTACAGGACAGACCACGCTCAGGTCGACCAAGGGCGACAACTCAAGCCCAGGATCGATTTATCCGTACCTTGGCCTTGAGAAATCGTGTCATCACAGCAAATCAGATCAGCGCTCGTCTTCAAACAGACACTGGTGTGAGAGTGAGTGGCCAGACGATTCGGAATCGACTGCATAGGGGTCACCTTCGCGCCCGACGTCCTCGCGTGATCCCTTGTTTGAGAGATCATCACATTCAGGCAAGACGTCGTTGGTGTAGGGATCGTCAACACTGGGATAATCGACGCTGGAGCAATGTGATGTTTTCAGATGAGTCAAGGTTCACTGTTGATTTTTTGGACAGACGTAGGAGGGTGTGGCGTCGTCGAAACGAGCGCTTCCAAGACGTTAACGTCATCAGACATGATCGATTTGGGGGTGGTTCTGTTATGGTGTGGGGAGGCATCACTGTTGCTGGAAGAACGGCTTTACATGTTGTTGCAGGGCGTGTTACAGGCCAGTACTACCGGGACAACATCTTGGCAGTCCATGTTGTGCCGTTCGCACGACGTCATGGCCGCCGTTTCATCTTCCAGGATGACAACGCAAGATGTCACAGGGCCAGGATCGTTACAGGTTACCTCCAACAACAGAACATCACCACATTACCTTGGCCAGCACTGAGTCCCGACCTCTCCCCCATCGAGCATGTCTGGGACATGCTTGGACAGAGGTTACGTCAACGTCAACAACGTCCTGCCAATGTCCAAGAACTTGCTGCTGCGTTGCAACAGGAATGGGACAATCTGGACCAAAATGACCTTAGACGTCTCATTAGGAGTATGCCACGTCGGATCAATGCTTGTTTGGCAAACAGAGGAGGATTTACCCGTTACTGACTTGGTTGTGATGCTGTGGTAACTTTGCTGTTTGACCCCGGGTATCATTTTACCCTTATAATGGTCAGTCTGTGCCTTACTTAGTCTTACGATCATTTGGAATAAATCGATGAATGTGAACTTCATTTCATTTTGTCATTTGTTTCTTCGTCAGTTTCATTAGGTGACTTTAATAACACTTAAAAATCAAATATCCCCTACTTTTTTTGAATAGTATAGCTTAATTTTACACCTTTTTTCACCTTTTAATCGAAATAGCCCGAAAACGGAATCGAAATTAAAAAAACTGGTCCCAACATTTTGTGCGCCTTTAAAGGGCGCACAATTTCAGTTATACCAGATTTGAAAACAATAATATTTGCTTTCGAAAAATGGTACCTAACTGTCAAAATTGTAGTTTTTTGTCAATTTACGCCACTTCCGGTGCCGACAGATAACACTATTGGTAACAAAAAAAATGACAATTGAGACAACGGAGCATATGAACTTTGTTTTATACAAATCGAACAATAAATAATTAATCTAGGACTGAAAAACTGAATTAGCCAATGGGGGCCAAGGAAAATTACCGAGACAAAAAATTTTCACATTTTTGCCCAAGTCAGAGGGCTCGTTATATTTGTGTAAAACACGACTAAAAAATATTCATAAATAAAAAAGTTTTTTGTAAAAATTTAAATTTTCTAAATTTAGCGCCTAATATCTGCGAAGATTTGCCGAAAATCAAAAATCAAAAGTAGCGCAGCTATGTGCCCTGTCTCCAGCTATGCCAAAATGTATCGAAAGTTAAAATCCCATGATTATTGTTAAAATTACCGCAATATTTGTAAAAACGATAACTTCGGTGATTTCGGACATTTCGCATTGTCGCAGAACGTTCAAAATAGCTTTATCCTCTAAGTCACACCCACTTTCCCAGTAAAACCGAAGAAATCGTAACGATGCGACAAGTAGTTGCTGAGATCTACTCAAAACAAAAGAAGAATAATAATAATAACTAGAACTGCGAAGCAGTAATGACGGGTTTCACCGGTGCCACGTTACCCTTGAACTTATGTCACTTCCGGTACCAATGAAACCGTTAAACAGGTTTCCACATAAGCATTGCACACATGAAATAAAATGGACGCAGAAACAACCAAATCCAGCAATCAATTCATTTGCTACATGTCAGTGATCCTGTCAAAATTACATTACTTCCGGTGATAATGAAAATGTTAAATTGGTTTATGAAATCAGAAATAGCATGATCACATGGTGAAAATTTTATGTAAATCCTATAATAATTGCCACCTTTATAGACCAAAAACCTTGAAAAATGACTTGTAGAAAATCGCCTATTTCTCTGCAACCGTACAAGTTAGAAACCATTTTGAGGTATCTGTATGATCGAAGGAGTTCATTCTATTTGTTGATTGGAATCAAATATCATAATTTTAAAAACATTACAAATCTGATTCATTTGAATAAAATATCTGTTTTGAAGGCTAAAAATACAGTTTTTGCCAAAATGACGTTACTTCCGGTGATAATGAAAATCTGAAATTACTTGTATGAAATCGTAAATGGCATTATGTATCACACAGTGAAAATTTCATGAAAATCGAATAATAATTGAGACTTTTATTGACAAAAAACCTTAAAAAGTGACCTGTTGAAAATTGCTTATTTCTCCGCAACTGAACAAGTTAGAAACCATTTTGTGATATCTATATGATCGTAAGGGGTCATTGTATTAGTTGATTTGAATCAAATATCAAAATTTTAAACAAATAACAAATATGACTCATTTGAATAAATTACTGGTTTCGAAGGCTATAAATACAATTTTTGCCCAAATTACGTCATTTCCGGTGATATTGAAAGGGTTAATTTGGTTTGACCTAGTTAAAATTGACATTACACATCAAATGGTGTCACTTTTATGAAAATCGAATAATAATTGACTCTTTTACAGGCAAACTAGCGTAAAAAGTGACTCATGCAAAATTGCCCATTTCTCGGCAACTGCGCATATTACAAATTAATTTTCACATACATTCTCTCCGTATAGATTATTGCTACGAGTTTATGAAAGTTACGAAGTAATATTTTAAAATATGAAAACGCTGGATGGGTTGTAAATAGCTTAATTTTACACCTTTTTTCACCTTTTAATCGAAATAGCCCGAAAACGGAATCGAAATTAAAAAAACTGGTCCCAACATTTTGTGCGCCTTTAAAGGGCGCACAATTTCAGTTATACCAGATTTGAAAACAATAATATTTGCTTTCGAAAAATGGTACCTAACTGTCAAAATTGTAGTTTTTTGTCAATTTACGCCACTTCCGGTGCCGACAGATAACACTATTGGTAACAAAAAAAATGACAATTGAGACAACGGAGCATATGAACTTTGTTTTATACAAATCGAACAATAAATAATTAATCTAGGACTGAAAAACTGAATTAGCCAATGGGGGCCAAGGAAAATTACCGAGACAAAAAATTTTCACATTTTTGCCCAAGTCAGAGGGCTCGTTATATTTGTGTAAAACACGACTAAAAAATATTCATAAATAAAAAAGTTTTTTGTAAAAATTTAAATTTTCTAAATTTAGCGCCTAATATCTGCGAAGATTTGCCGAAAATCAAAAATCAAAAGTAGCGCAGCTATGTGCCCTGTCTCCAGCTATGCCAAAATGTATCGAAAGTTAAAATCCCATGATTATTGTTAAAATTACCGCAATATTTGTAAAAACGATAACTTCGGTGATTTCGGACATTTCGCATTGTCGCAGAACGTTCAAAATAGCTTTATCCTCTAAGTCACACCCACTTTCCCAGTAAAACCGAAGAAATCGTAACGATGCGACAAGTAGTTGCTGAGATCTACTCAAAACAAAAGAAGAATAATAATAATAATAAGAACTAGAACTGCGATGCAGTAATGACGGGTTTCACCGGTGCCACTTTACCCTAAACATGTTACTTCCCGTACCAATGAAACCATTAAACAGGTTTCCACATAAGCATTGCACACATCAAATAAAATGGACGCCGAATCAACAAAATCCAGCAATATCAATTCATTTTATACATTTGTTACATGTAAGTGTACTGTACTTCCGGTGATAATGAAAATGTTCAATTACTTTTATGAAATCAGAAATGACATAGGGCATCACATGGTGAAAATTGTATGTAAATCGAATAACAATTGCCACTTTTATAGACCAAAAACCTTGAAAAGTGACTTGTAGAAAATCGCCTATTTCTCTGCAACCGTACAAGTTAGAAACCATTTTCTGGTATCTGTATGATCGTATGGGTTCAATCTATTTGCTGATTGGAATCAAATATCATAATTTTAAAAACAATACAAATAAGACTCATTTGAAAAAAATATCTGTTTTGAAGGCTAAAAATACAGTTTTTGCCAAAATGACGTTACTTCCGGTGATAATGAAAATGTTAAATTAGTTCTATGAAATCATAAATGACACAAGATATCATATGGTGAAAATTTTATGAAAATCGAATAATAACTGACACTTTTATAGACCAAAAACCTTGAAAAGTGACTTAAGGAAAATCGCCCATTTCTCTGCAACCGTACAAGTTAGAAACCATTTTGTGGTATCTGTATGATCGTATGGGTTCAATCTATTTGATCAATAGAATCAAATATCATAATTTGAAAAAAATAACAAATACGAATCATTTGAATAAAATATTGTTTTTTGAAGGCTAAAATTTAAGTTTTGAGCAAATGACGTCATTTCCGGTGGCAGCGCAAGGGGTAAAATGGTTTGACATAGTCCACTATGGCATTAGGCATCCAATGGCGAAAGAAAATTGAAAATCGAATAATAATTGATTCTTTTACAGCCAAAATTACGTGAAAAGTGACTCATGCAAAATTGCCTATTTCTCGGCAACTGCTTATATTACAAACTAATTTTCACATACATTCTCTTCGTATGGATTATAGCTACAAGTTTATAAAAGTTACGTAAAAATATTTTAAAATCTGAAAAGCCTGAATGAGTTGTAAATAGGTCAATTTTACGCCTTTTTTCACCTCTTAATCCAATTTGCTAGAAAATGAAAAAGAAATTAAAAAAACTGCTTCCGACATTTTTTGCGCCTTTAAAGGACACACTCTTTGAGTCATATAATTTTTCAAAAAAATAATATTTGTTTTCAAAAAATGGTACCTAACTGTCAAAATTGTAGTTTTTGGTAAAATTATGCCACTTCCGGTGCCGACAGATAACACTTTTGGTAATAAAAAAAATGACAATTGAGACAACGAAGCATATGAACTTTGTTTTATACAAATCGAACAATAAAAAATTAAGCTAGGACTGAAAAACTGAATTAGCCAATGGAGGCCAAGGAAAATTACTGAGACAAAAAAATTTAACATTTTTGCGCAAGTCAGATGACTCTTTAATTCTGTGCACAACACGAGTAAAAAATATTCATCAATAAAAAAGTTTTTTGTAAAATTTTAAATTTCCGAAATTTGGCGCCTAATATCTTCGAATTTTTGCTGAAAATCAAAAATCGAAAGTAGCGCAGCTATGTGCCCTGTCTCCAGCTATGCCAAAATGTATCGAAAGTTAAAATCCCATGATTATTGTTAAAATTACCGCAATATTTGTAAAAAAGATAACTTCGGTGATTTCGGACATTTCGCATTGTCGCAGAACGTTCAAAATAGCTTTATCCTCTAAGTCACACCCACTTTCCCAGTAAAACCGAAGAAATCGTAACGATGCGACAAGTAGTTGCTGAGATCTACTCAAAACAAAAGAAGAATAATAATAATAATAAGAATAATAATTTTAACAAAAACAATAGTGTTTCACACAAGCTTCGCAGTGTGAAACCCTAATAATAATTTTAACAAAAACAATAGTGTTTCACACAAGCTTCGCAGTGTGAAACCCTAATAATAATTTTAACAAAAACAATAGTGTTTCACACAAGCTACGCAGTGTGAAACCCTAACTAGAACTGCGAAGCAGTAATGACGGGTTTCACCAGTGCCACTTTACCCTTGAACTTATGTCACTTCCGGTACCAATGAAACCGTTAAACAGGTTTCCACATAAGCATTGCACACATGAAATAAAATGGACGCAGAAACAACCAAATCCAGCAATCAATTCATTTGCTACATGTCAGTGATCCTGTCAAAATTACATTACTTCCGGTGATAATGAAAATGTTAAATTGGTTTATGAAATCAGAAATAGCATGATCACATGGTGAAAATTTTATGTAAATCCTATAATAATTGCCACCTTTATAGACCAAAAACCTTGAAAAATGACTTGTAGAAAATCGCCTATTTCTCTGCAACCGTACAAGTTAGAAACCATTTTGAGGTATCTGTATGATCGAAGGAGTTCATTCTATTTGTTGATTGGAATCAAATATCATAATTTTAAAAACATTACAAATCTGATTCATTTGAATAAAATATCTGTTTTGAAGGCTAAAAATACAGTTTTTGCCAAAATGACGTTACTTCCGGTGATAATGAAAATCTGAAATTACTTGTATGAAATCGTAAATGGCATTATGTATCACACAGTGAAAATTTCATGAAAATCGAATAATAATTGAGACTTTTATTGACAAAAAACCTTAAAAAGTGACCTGTTGAAAATTGCTTATTTCTCCGCAACTGAACAAGTTAGAAACCATTTTGTGATATCTATATGATCGTAAGGGGTCATTGTATTAGTTGATTTGAATCAAATATCAAAATTTTAAACAAATAACAAATATGACTCATTTGAATAAATTACTGGTTTCGAAGGCTATAAATACAATTTTTGCCCAAATTACGTCATTTCCGGTGATATTGAAAGGGTTAATTTGGTTTGACCTAGTTAAAATTGACATTACACATCAAATGGTGTCACTTTTATGAAAATCGAATAATAATTGACTCTTTTACAGGCAAACTAGCGTAAAAAGTGACTCATGCAAAATTGCCCATTTCTCGACAACTGCGCATATTACAAATTAATTTTCACATACATTCTCTCCGTATAGATTATTGCTACGAGTTTATGAAAGTTACGAAGTAATATTTTAAAATATGAAAACGCTGGATGGGTTGTAAATAGCTTAATTTTACACCTTTTTTCACCTTTTAATCGAAATAGCCCGAAAACGGAATCGAAATTAAAAAAACTGGTCCCATCATTTTGTGCGCCTTTAAAGGGCGCACAATTTCAGTTATACCAGATTTGAAAACAATAATATTTGCTTTCGAAAAATGGTACCTAACTGTCAAAATTGTAGTTTTTTGTCAATTTACGCCACTTCCGGTGCCGACAGATAACACTATTGGTAACAAAAAAAATGACAATTGAGACAACGGAGCATATGAACTTTGTTTTATACAAATCGAACAATAAATAATTAATCTAGGACTGAAAAACTGAATTAGCCAATGGGGGCCAAGGAAAATTACCGAGACAAAAAATTTTCACATTTTTGCCCAAGTCAGAGGGCTCGTTATATTTGTGTAAAACACGACTAAAAAATATTCATAAATAAAAAAGTTTTTTGTAAAAATTTAAATTTTCTAAATTTAGCGCCTAATATCTGCGAAGATTTGCCGAAAATCAAAAATCAAAAGTAGCGCAGCTATGTGCCCTGTCTCCAGCTATGCCAAAATGTATCGAAAGTTAAAATCCCATGATTATTGTTAAAATTACCGCAATATTTGTAAAAACGATAACTTCGGTGATTTCGGACATTTCGCATTGTCGCAGAACGTTCAAAATAGCTTTATCCTCTAAGTCACACCCACTTTCCCAGTAAAACCGAAGAAATCGTAACGATGCGACAAGTAGTTGCTGAGATCTACTCAAAACAAAAGAAGAATAATAATAATAATAAGAATAACTAGAACTGCGAAGCAGTAATGACGGGTTTCACCGGTGCCACGTTACCCTTGAACTTATGTCACTTCCTGTACCAATGAAACCGTTAAACAGGTTTCCACATAAGCATTGCACACATGAAATAAAATGGACGCAGAAACAACCAAATCCAGCAATCAATTCATTTGCTACATGTCAGTGATCCTGTCAAAATTACATTACTTCCGGTGATAATGAAAATGTTAAATTGGTTTATGAAATCAGAAATAGCATCATCACATGGTGAAAATTTTATGTAAATCCTATAATAATTGCCACCTTTATAGACCAAAAACCTTGAAAAATGACTTGTAGAAAATCGCCTATTTCTCTGCAACCGTACAAGTTAGAAACCATTTTGAGGTATCTGTATGATCGAATGAGTTCATTCTATTTGTTGATTGGAATCAAATATCATAATTTTAAAAACATTACAAATCTGATTCATTTGAATAAAATATCTGTTTTGAAGGCTAAAAATACAGTTTTTGCCAAAATGACGTTACTTCCGGTGATAATGAAAATCTTAAATTACTTGTATGAAATCGTAAATGGCATTATGTATCACACAGTGAAAATTTCATGAAAATCGAATAATAATTGACACTTTTATTGACAAAAAACCTTAAAAAGTGACCTGTTGAAAATTGCCTATTTCTCCGCAACTGAACAAGTTAGAAACCATTTTGTGATATCTATATGATCGTAAGGGTTCATTGTATTAGTTGATTTGAATCAAATATCAAAATTTTAAACAAATAACAAATATGACTCATTTGAATAAATTACTGGTTTCGAAGGCTATAAATACAATTTTTGCCCAAATTACGTCATTTCCGGTGATATTGAAAATGTTAAATTGGTTTGACCTAGTTAAAATTGACATTACACATCAAATGGTGTCACTTTTATGAAAATCGAATAATAATTGACTCTTTTACAGGCAAACTAGCGTAAAAAGTGACTCATGCAAAATTGCCCATTTCTCGGCAACTGCGCATATTACAAATTAATTTTCACATACATTCTCTCCGTACAGATTATTGCTACGAGTTTATGAAAGTTACGAAGTAATATTTTAAAATATGAAAACGCTGGATGGGTTGTAAATAGCTTAATTTTACACCTTTTTTCACCTTTTAATCGAAATAGCCCGAAAACGGAATCGAAATTAAAAAAACTGGTCCCAACATTTTGTGCGCCTTTAAAGGGCGCACAATTTCAGTTATACCAGATTTGAAAAAAATAATATTTGCTTTCGAAAAATGGTACCTAACTGTCAAAATTGTAGTTTTTTGTCAATTTACGCCACTTCCGGTGCCGACAGATAACACTATTGGTAACAAACAAAATGACAATTGAGACAACGGAGCATATGAACTTTGTTTTATACAAATCGAACAATAAATAATTAATCTAGGACTGAAAAACTGAATTAGCCAATGGGGGCCAAGGAAAATTACCGAAACAAAAATTTTTCACATTTTTGCCCAAGTCAGATGACTCGTTATATTTGTGTAAAACACGATTAAAGAATATTCATAAATAAAAAAGTTTTTTGTAAAAATTTAAATTTTCTAAATTTAGCGCCTAATATCTGCGAAGATTTGCCGAAAATCAAAAATCAAAAGTAGCGTAGCTATGTGCCCCGTCTCCGGCTATGCCAAAATGCATCGAAAGTTAAAATCCAATGATTATTGTTAAAATTACTGCAATATTTCTAAAAACGATAGCTTCGGTGATTTCGGACATTTCGCATTGTCGCAGAACGTTCAAAATAGCTTTATCCTCTAAGTCACACCCACTTTTCCGATAAAACCGAAGAAATCGTAACGATCCGACAATCAGTTGCTGAGATCTACTCAAAACAAAAGAAGAATAATAATAATAAGAATAATAATTTTAACAAAAACAATAGTGTTTCACACAAGCTACGCAGTGTGAAACCCTAACTAGAACTGCGAAGCAGTAATGACGGGTTTCACCGGTGCCACGTTACCCTTGAACTTATGTCACTTCCGGTACCAAAATTACATTACTTCCGGTGATAATGAAAATGTTAAATTGGTTTATGAAATCAGAAATAGCATCATCACATGGTGAAAATTTTATGTAAATCCTATAATAGTTGCCACCTTTATAGACCAAAAACCTTGAAAAATGACTTGTAGAAAATCGCCTATTTCTCTGCAACCGTACAAGTTAGAAACCATTTTGAGGTATCTGTATGATCGAATGAGTTCATTCTATTTGTTGATTGGAATCAAATATCATAATTTTAAAAACATTACAAATCTGATTCATTTGAATAAAATATCTGTTTTGAAGGCTAAAAATACAGTTTTTGCCAAAATGACGTTACTTCCGGTGATAATGAAAATCTTAAATTACTTGTATGAAATCGTAAATGGCATTAGGTATCACACAATGAAAATTTCATGAAAATCGAATAATAATTGACACTTTTATTGACAAAAAACTTTAAAAAGTGACCTGTTGAAAATTGCCTATTTCTCCGCAACTGAACAAGTTAGAAACCATTTTGTGATATCTATATGATCGTAAGGGTTCATTGTATTAGTTCATTTGAATCAAATATCAAAATTTTAAACAAATAACAAATATGACTCATTTGAATAAATTACTGGTTTCGAAGGCTATAAATACAATTTTTGCCCAAATTACGTCATTTCCGGTGATATCGAAAATGTTAAATTGGTTTGACCTAGTTAAAATTGACATTACACATCAAATGGTGTCACTTTTATGAAAATCGAATAATAATTGACTCTTTTACAGGCAAACTAGCGTAAAAAGTGACTCATGCAAAATTGCCCATTTCTCGGCAACTGCGCATATTACAAATTAATTTTCACATACATTCTCTCCGTATAGATTATTGCTACGAGTTTATGAAAGTTACGAAGTAATATTTTAAAATATGAAAACGCTGGATGGGTTGTAAATAGCTTAATTTTACACCTTTTTTCACCTTTTAATCGAAATAGCCCGAAAACGGAATCGAAATTAAAAAAACTGGTTCCAACATTTTGTGCGCCTTTAAAGGGCGCACAATTTCAGTTATACCAGATTTGAAAACAATAATATTTGCTTTCGAAAAATGGTACCTAACTGTCAAAATTGTAGTTTTTTGTCAATTTACGCCACTTCCGGTGCCGACAGATAACACTATTGGTAACAAAAAAAATGACAATTGAGACAACGGAGCATATGAACTTTGTTTTATACAAATCGAACAATAAATAATTAATCTAGGACTGAAAAACTGAATTAGCCAATTGGGGCCAAGGAAAATTACCGAGACAAAAATTTTTCACATTTTTGCCCAAGTCAGAGGACTCGTTATATTTGTGTAAAACACGACTAAAAAATATTCATAAATAAAAAAGTTTTTTGTAAAAATTTAAATTTTCTAAATTTAGCGCCTAATATCTGCGAAGATTTGCCGAAAATCAAAAATCAAAAGTAGCGTAGCTATGTGCCCCGTCTCCGGCTATGCCAAAATGCATCGAAAGTTAAAATCCAATGATTATTGTTAAAATTACTGCAATATTTCTAAAAACGATAGCTTCGGTGATTTCGGACATTTCGCATTGTCGCAGAACGTTCAAAATAGCTTTATCCTCTAAGTCACACCCACTTTTTCAGTAAAACTGAAGAAATCGTAACGATCCGACAATCAGTTGCTGAGATCTACTCAAAACAAAAGAATAATAATAATAATAATAAGAACTAGAACTGCGAAGCAGTAATGACGGGTTTCACCGGTGCCACGTTACCCTTGAACTTATGTCACTTCCGGTACCAATGAAACCGTTAAACAGGTTTCCACATAAGCATTGCACACATGAAATAAAATGGACGCAGAAACAACATTACTTTACTTCCGGTGATAATGAAAATGTTAAATTGGTTTATGAAATCAGAAATAGCATCATCACATGGTGAAAATTTTATGTAAATCCTATAATAATTGCCACCTTTATAGACCAAAAACCTTGAAAAATGACTTGTAGAAAATCGCCTATTTCTCTGCAACCGTACAAGTTAGAAACCATTTTGAGGTATCTGTATGATCGAATGAGTTCATTCTATTTGTTGATTGGAATCAAATATCATAATTTTAAAAACATTACAAATCTGATTCATTTGAATAAAATATCTGTTTTGAAGGCTAAAAATACAGTTTTTGTCAAAATGACGTTACTTCCGGTGATAATGAAAATCTTAAATTACTGGTATGAAATCGTAAATGGCATTATGTATCACACAGTGAAAATTTCCTGAAAATCGAATAATAATTGACACTTTTATTGACAAAAAACCTTAAAAAGTGACCTGTTGAAAATTGCCTATTTCTCCGCAACTGAACAAGTTAGAAACCATTTTGTGATATCTATATGATCGTAAGGGTTCATTGTATTAGTTGATTTGAATCAAATATCAAAATTTTAAACAAATAACAAATATGACTCATTTGAATAAATTACTGGTTTCGAAGGCTATAAATACAATTTTTGCCCAAATTACGTCATTTCCGGTGATATTGAAAATGTTAAATTGGTTTGACCTAGTTAAAATTGACATTGCACATCAAATGGTGTCACTTTTATGAAAATCGAATAATAATTGACTCTTTTACAGGCAAACTAGCGTAAAAAGTGACTCATGCAAAATTGCCCATTTCTCGGCAACTGCGCATATTACAAATTAATTTTCACATACATTCTCTCCGTATAGATTATTGCTACGAGTTTATGAAAGTTACGAAGTAATATTTTAAAATATGAAAACGCTGGATGGGTTGTAAATAGCTTAATTTTACATCTTTTTTCACCTTTTAATCGAAATAGCCCGAAAACGGAATCGAAATTAAAAAACATGGTCCCAACATTTTGTGCGCCTTTAAAGGGCGCACAATTTCAGTTATACCAGATTTGAAAAAAATAATATTTGCTTTCGAAAAATGGTACCTAACTGTCAAAATTGTAGTTTTTTGTCAATTTACGCCACTTCCGGTGCCGACAGATAACACTATTGGTAACAAAAAAAATGACAATTGAGACAACGGAGCATATGAACTTTGTTTTATACAAATCGAACAATAAATAATTAATCTAGGACTGAAAAACTGAATTAGCCAATGGGGGCCAAGGAAAATTACCAAGACAAAAATATTTCACATTTTTGCCCAAGTCAGAGGACTCGTTATATTTGTGAAAAACACGACTAAAAAATATTCATAAATAAAAAAGTTTTTTGTAAAAATTTAAATTTTCTAAATTTAGCGCCTAATATCTGCGAAGATTTGCCGAAAATCAAAAATCAAAAGTAGCGTAGCTATGTGCCCCGTCTCCGGCTATGCCAAAATGCATCGAAAGTTAAAATCCAATGATTATTGTTAAAATTACTGCAATATTTCTAAAAACGATAGCTTCGGTGATTTCGGACATTTCGCATTGTCGCAGAACGTTCAAAATAGCTTTATCCTCTAAGTCACACCCACTTTTCCGATAAAACCGAAGAAATCGTAACGATCCGACAATCAGTTGCTGAGATCTACTCAAAACAAAAGAAGAATAATAATAATAAGAACTAGAACTGCGAAGCAGTAATGACGGGTTTCACCGGTGCCACGTTACCCTTGAACTTATGTCACTTCCGGTACCAATGAAACCGTTAAACAGGTTTCCACATAAGCATTGCACACATGAAATAAAATGGACACAGAAACAACCAAATCCAGCAACCAATTCATTTGCTACATGTCAGTGATCCTGTCAAAATTACATTACTTCCGGTGATAATGAAAATGTTAAATTGGTTTATGAAATCAGAAATAGCATCATCACATGTTGAAAATTTTATGTAAATCCTATAATAATTGCCACCTTTATAGACCAAAAACCTTGAAAAATGACTTGTAGAAAATCGCCTATTTCTCTGCAACCGTACAAGTTAGAAACCATTTTGAGGTATCTGTATGATCGAATGAGTTCATTCTATTTGTTGATTGGAATCAAATATCATAATTTTAAAAACATTACAAATCTGATTCATTTGAATAAAATATCTGTTTTGAAGGCTAAAAATACAGTTTTTGCCAAAATGACGTTACTTCCGGTGATAATGAAAATCTTAAATTACTTGTATGAAATCGTAAATGGCATTATGTATCACACAGTGAAAATTTCATGAAAATCGAATAATAATTGACACTTTTATTGACAAAAAAACCTTAAAAAGTGACCTGTTGAAAATTGCCTATTTCTCCGCAACTGAACAAGTTAGAAACCATTTTGTGATATCTATATGATCGTAAGGGTTCATTGTATTAGTTGATTTGAATCAAATATCAAAATTTTAAACAAATAACAAATATGACTCATTTGAATAAATTACTGGTTTCGAAGGCTATAAATACAATTTTTGCCCAAATTACGTCATTTCCGGTGATATTGAAAATGTTAAATTGGTTTGACCTAGTTAAAATTGACATTACACATCAAATGGTGTCACTTTTATGAAAATCGAATAATAATTGACTCTTTTACAGGCAAACTAGCGTAAAAAGTGACTCATGCATAATTGCCCATTTCTCGGCAACTGCGCATATTACAAATTAATTTTCAAATACATTCTCTTCGTATAGATTATTGCTACGAGTTTATGAAAGTTATGAAGTAATATTTTTAAATATGAAAACGCTGGATGGGTTGTAAATAGCTTAATTTTACACCTTTTTTCACCTTTTAATCGAAATAGCCCGAAAACGGAATCGAAATTAAAAAAACTGGTCCAAACATTTTGTGCGCCTTTAAAGGGCGCACAATTTCAGTTATACCAGATTTGAAAAAAATAATATTTGCTTTCGAAAAATGGTACCTAACTGTCAAAATTGTAGTTTTTTGTCAATTTACGCCACTTCCGGTGCCGACAGATAACACTATTGGTAACCAAAAAAATGACAATTGAGACAACGGAGCATATGAACTTTGTTTTATACAAATCGAACAATAAATAATTAATCTAGGACTGAAAAACTGAATTAGCCAATGGGGGCCAAGGAAAATTACCGAGACAAAAAATTTTCACATTTTTGCCCAAGTCAGAGGACTCGTTATATTTGTGTAAAACACGACTAAAAAATATTCATAAATAAAAAAGTTTTTTGTAAAAATTTAAATTTTCTAAATTTAGCGCCTAATATCTGCGAAGATTTGCCGAAAATCAAAAATCAAAAGTAGCGTAGCTATGTGCCCCGTCTCCGGCTATGCCAAAATGCATCGAAAGTTAAAATCCAATGATTATTGTTAAAATTACTGCAATATTTCTAAAAACGATAGCTTCGGTGATTTCGGACATTTTGCATTGTCGCAGAACGTTCAAAATAGCTTTATCCTCTAAGTCACACCCACTTTTCCGCTAAAACCGAAGAAATCGTAACGATCCGACAATCAGTTGCTGAGATCTACTCAAAACAAAAGAAGAATAATAATAATAAGAATAACTAGAACTGCGATGCAGTAATGACGGGTTTCACCGGTGCCACTTTACCCTAAACATGTTACTTCCCGTACCAATGAAACCATTAAACAGGTTTCCACATAAGCATTGCACACATCAAATAAAATGGACGCCGAATCAACAAAATCCAGCAATATCAATTCATTTTATACATTTGTTACATGTAAGTGTACTGTACTTCCGGTGATAATGAAAATGTTCAATTACTTTTATGAAATCAGAAATGACATAGGGCATCACATGGTGAAAATTGTATGTAAATCGAATAACAATTGCCACTTTTATAGACCAAAAACCTTGAAAAGTGACTTGTAGAAAATCGCCTATTTCTCTGCAACCGTACAAGTTAGAAACCATTTTCTGGTATCTGTATGATCGTATGGGTTCAATCTATTTGCTGATTGGAATCAAATATCATAATTTTAAAAACAATACAAATAAGACTCATTTGAAAAAAATATCTGTTTTGAAGGCTAAAAATACAGTTTTTGCCAAAATGACGTTACTTCCGGTGATAATGAAAATGTTAAATTAGTTCTATGAAATCATAAATGACACAAGATATCATATGGTGAAAATTTTATGAAAATCGAATAATAACTGACACTTTTATAGACCAAAAACCTTGAAAAGTGACTTAAGGAAAATCGCCCATTTCTCTGCAACCGTACAAGTTAGAAACCATTTTGTGGTATCTGTATGATCGTATGGGTTCAATCTATTTGATCAATAGAATCAAATATCATAATTTGAAAAAAATAACAAATACGAATCATTTGAATAAAATATTGTTTTTTGAAGGCTAAAATTTAAGTTTTGAGCAAATGACGTCATTTCCGGTGGCAGCGCAAGGGGTAAAATGGTTTGACATAGTCCACTATGGCATTAGGCATCCAATGGCGAAAGAAAATTGAAAATCGAATAATAATTGATTCTTTTACAGCCAAAATTACGTGAAAAGTGACTCATGCAAAATTGCCTATTTCTCGGCAACTGCTTATATTACAAACTAATTTTCACATACATTCTCTTCGTATGGATTATAGCTACAAGTTTATAAAAGTTACGTAAAAATATTTTAAAATCTGAAAAGCCTGAATGAGTTGTAAATAGGTCAATTTTACGCCTTTTTTCACCTCTTAATCCAATTTGCTAGAAAATGAAAAAGAAATTAAAAAAACTGCTTCCGACATTTTTTGCGCCTTTAAAGGACACACTCTTTGAGTCATATAATTTTTCAAAAAAATAATATTTGTTTTCAAAAAATGGTACCTAACTGTCAAAATTGTAGTTTTTGGTAAAATTATGCCACTTCCGGTGCCGACAGATAACACTTTTGGTAATAAAAAAAATGACAATTGAGACAACGAAGCATATGAACTTTGTTTTATACAAATCGAACAATAAAAAATTAAGCTAGGACTGAAAAACTGAATTAGCCAATGGAGGCCAAGGAAAATTACTGAGACAAAAAATTTTAACATTTTTGCGCAAGTCAGATGACTCTTTAATTCTGTGCACAACACGAGTAAAAAATATTCATCAATAAAAAAGTTTTTTGTAAAATTTTAAATTTCCGAAATTTGGCGCCTAATATCTTCGAATTTTTGCTGAAAATCAAAAATCGAAAGTAGCGCAGCTATGTGCCCTGTCTCCAGCTATGCCAAAATGTATCGAAAGTTAAAATCCCATGATTATTGTTAAAATTACCGCAATATTTGTAAAAACGATAACTTCGGTGATTTCGGACATTTCGCATTGTCGCAGAACGTTCAAAATAGCTTTATCCTCTAAGTCACACCCACTTTCCCAGTAAAACCGAAGAAATCGTAACGATGCGACAAGTAGTTGCTGAGATCTACTCAAAACAAAAGAAGAATAATAATAATAATAACTAGAACTGCGAAGCAGTAATGACGGGTTTCACCGGTGCCACGTTACCCTTGAACTTATGTCACTTCCGGTACCAATGAAACCGTTAAACAGGTTTCCACATAAGCATTGCACACATGAAATAAAATGGACACAGAAACAACCAAATCCAGCAACCAATTCATTTGCTACATGTCAGTGATCCTGTCAAAATTACATTACTTCCGGTGATAATGAAAATGTTAAATTGGTTTATGAAATCAGAAATAGCATCATCACATGTTGAAAATTTTATGTAAATCCTATAATAATTGCCACCTTTATAGACCAAAAACCTTGAAAAATGACTTGTAGAAAATCGCCTATTTCTCTGCAACCGTACAAGTTAGAAACCATTTTGAGGTATCTGTATGATCGAATGAGTTCATTCTATTTGTTGATTGGAATCAAATATCATAATTTTAAAAACATTACAAATCTGATTCATTTGAATAAAATATCTGTTTTGAAGGCTAAAAATACAGTTTTTGCCAAAATGACGTTACTTCCGGTGATAATGAAAATCTTAAATTACTTGTATGAAATCGTAAATGGCATTATGTATCACACAGTGAAAATTTCATGAAAATCGAATAATAATTAACACTTTTATTGACAAAAAAACCTTAAAAAGTGACCTGTTGAAAATTGCCTATTTCTCCGCAACTGAACAAGTTAGAAACCATTTTGTGATATCTATATGATCGTAAGGGTTCATTGTATTAGTTGATTTGAATCAAATATCAAAATTTTAAACAAATAACAAATATGACTCATTTGAATAAATTACTGGTTTCGAAGGCTATAAATACAATTTTTGCCCAAATTACGTCATTTCCGGTGATATTGAAAATGTTAAATTGGTTTGACCTAGTTAAAATTGACATTACACATCAAATGGTGTCACTTTTATGAAAATCGAATAATAATTGACTCTTTTACAGGCAAACTAGCGTAAAAAGTGACTCATGCAAAATTGCCCATTTCTCGGCAACTGCGCATATTACAAATTAATTTTCACATACATTCTCTCCGTATAGATTATTGCTACGAGTTTATGAAAGTTACGAAGTAATATTTTAAAATATGAAAACGCTGGATGGGTTGTAAATAGCTTAATTTTACACCTTTTTTCACCTTTTAATCGAAATAGCCCGAAAACGGAATCGAAATTAAAAAACATGGTCCCAACATTTTGTGCGCCTTTAAAAGGCGCACAATTTCAGTTATACCAGATTTGAAAAAAATAATATTTGCTTTCGAAAAATGGTACCTAACTGTCAAAATTGTAGTTTTTTGTCAATTTACGCCACTTCCGGTGCCGACAGATAACACTATTGGTAATAAAAAAAATGACAATTGAGACAACGGGGCATATGAACTTTGTTTTATACAAATCGAACAATAAATAATTAATCTAGGACTGAAAAACTGAATTAGCCAATGGGGGCCAAGGAAAATTACCGAGACAAAAAATTTTCACATTTTTGCCCAAGTCAGAGGACTCGTTATATTTGTGTAAAACACGATTAAAAAATATTCATAAATAAAAAAGTTTTTTGTAAAAATTTAAATTTTCTAAATTTAGCGCCTAATATCTGCGAAGATTTGCCGAAAATCAAAAATCAAAAGTAGCGTAGCTATGTGCCCCGTCTCCGGCTATGCCAAAATGCATCGAAAGTTAAAATCCAATGATTATTGTTAAAATTACTGCAATATTTCTAAAAACGATAGCTTCGGTGATTTCGGACATTTCGCATTGTCGCAGAACGTTCAAAATAGCTTTATCCTCTAAGTCACACCCACTTTTCCGATAAAACCGAAGAAATCGTAACGATCCGACAATCAGTTGCTGAGATCTACTCAAAACAAAAGAAGAATAATAATAATAATAAGAACTAGAACTGCGAAGCAGTAATGACGGGTTTCACCGGTGCCACGTTACCCTTGAACTTATGTCACTTCCGGTACCAAAATTACATTACTTCCGGTGATAATGAAAATGTTAAATTGGTTTATGAAATCAGAAATAGCATCATCACATGGTGAAAATTTTATGTAAATCCTATAATAGTTGCCACCTTTATAGACCAAAAACCTTGAAAAATGACTTGTAGAAAATCGCCTATTTCTCTGCAACCGTACAAGTTAGAAACCATTTTGAGGTATCTGTATGATCGAATGAGTTCATTCTATTTGTTGATTGGAATCAAATATCATAATTTTAAAAACATTACAAATCTGATTCATTTGAATAAAATATCTGTTTTGAAGGCTAAAAATACAGTTTTTGCCAAAATGACGTTACTTCCGGTGATAATGAAAATCTTAAATTACTTGTATGAAATCGTAAATGGCATTAGGTATCACACAATGAAAATTTCATGAAAATCGAATAATAATTGACACTTTTATTGACAAAAAACCTTAAAAAGTGACCTGTTGAAAATTGCCTATTTCTCCGCAACTGAACAAGTTAGAAACCATTTTGTGATATCTATATGATCGTAAGGGTTCATTGTATTAGTTCATTTGAATCAAATATCAAAATTTTAAACAAATAACAAATATGACTCATTTGAATAAATTACTGGTTTCGAAGGCTATAAATACAATTTTTGCCCAAATTACGTCATTTCCGGTGATATTGAAAATGTTAAATTGGTTTGACCTAGTTAAAATTGACATTACACATCAAATGGTGTCACTTTTATGAAAATCGAATAATAATTGACTCTTTTACAGGCAAACTAGCGTAAAAAGTGACTCATGCAAAATTGCCCATTTCTCGGCAACTGCGCATATTACAAATTAATTTTCACATACATTCTCTCCGTATAGATTATTGCTACGAGTTTATGAAAGTTACGAAGTAATATTTTAAAATATGAAAACGCTGGATGGGTTGTAAATAGCTTAATTTTACACCTTTTTTCACCTTTTAATCGAAATAGCCCGAAAACGGAATCGAAATTAAAAAAACTGGTCCCAACATTTTGTGCGCCTTTAAAGGGCGCACAATTTCAGTTATACCAGATTTGAAAAAAATAATATTTGCTTTCGAAAAATGGTACCTAACTGTCAAAATTGTAGTTTTTTGTCAATTTACGCCACTTCCGGTGCCGACAGATAACACTATTGGTAACAAAAAAAATGACAATTGAGACAACGGGGCATATGAACTTTGTTTTATACAAATCGAACAATAAATAATTAATCTAGGACTGAAAAACTGAATTAGCCAATGGGGGCCAAGGAAAATTACCGAGACAAAAAATTTTCACATTTTTGCCCAAGTCAGAGGACTCGTTATATTTGTGTAAAACACGATTAAAAAATATTCATAAATAAAAAAGTTTTTTGTAAAAATTTAAATTTTCTAAATTTAGCGCCTAATATCTGCGAAGATTTGCCGAAAATCAAAAATCAAAAGTAGCGTAGCTATGTGCCCCGTCTCCGGCTATGCCAAAATGCATCGAAAGTTAAAATCCAATGATTATTGTTAAAATTACTGCAATATTTCTAAAAACGATAGCTTCGGTGATTTCGGACATTTCGCATTGTCGCAGAACGTTCAAAATAGCTTTATCCTCTAAGTCACACCCACTTTTCCGATAAAACCGAAGAAATCGTAACGATCCGACAATCAGTTGCTGAGATCTACTCAAAACAAAAGAAGAATAATAATAATAACTAGAACTGCGAAGCAGTAATGACGGGTTTCACCGGTGCCACGTTACCCTTGAACTTATGTCACTTCCGGTACCAATGAAACCGTTAAACAGGTTTCCACATAAGCATTGCACACATGAAATAAAATGGACGCAGAAACAACCAAATCCAGCAATCAATTCATTTGCTACATGTCAGTGATCCTGTCAAAATTACATTACTTCCGGTGATAATGAAAATGTTAAATTGGTTTATGAAATCAGAAATAGCATCATCACATGGTGAAAATTTTATGTAAATCCTATAATAATTGCCACCTTTATAGACCAAAAACCTTGAAAAATGACTTGTAGAAAATCGCCTATTTCTCTGCAACCGTACAAGTTAGAAACCATTTTGAGGTATCTGTATGATCGAATTAGTTCATTCTATTTGTTGATTGGAATCAAATATCATAATTTTAAAAACATTATAAATCTGTTTCTTTTGAATAAAATATCTGTTTTGAAGGCTTAAAATACAGTTTTTGCCAAAATGACGTTACTTCCGGTGATAATGAAACTCTTAAATTACTTGTATGATATCGTAAATGGCATTATGTATCACACAGTGAAAATTTCATGAAAATCGAATAATAATTGACACTTTTATTGACAAAAAAACCTTAAAAAGTGACCTGTTGAAAATTGCCTATTTCTCCGCAACTGAACAAGTTAGAAACCATTTTGTGATATCTATATGATCGTAAGGGTTCATTGTATTAGTTGATTTGAATCAAATATCAAAATTTTAAACAAAAAACAAATATGACTCATTTGAATAAATTACTGGTTTCGAAGGCTATAAATACAATTTTTGCCCAAATTACGTCATTTCCGGTGATATTGAAAATGTTAAATTGGTTTGATCTAGTTAAAATTGACATTACACATCAAATGGTGTCACTTTTATGAAAATCGAATAATAATTGACTCTTTTACAGGCAAACTAGCGTAAAAAGTGACTCATGCAAAATTGCCCATTTCTCGGCAACTGCGCATATTACAAATTAATTTTCACATACATTCTCTCCGTATAGATTATTGCTACGAGTTTATGAAAGTTACGAAGTAATATTTTAAAATATGAAAACGCTGGATGGGTTGTAAATAGCTTAATTTCACACCTTTTTTCACCTTTTAATCGAAATAGCCCGAAAACGGAATCGAAATTAAAAAAACTGGTCCCAACATTTTGTGCGCCTTTAAAGGGCGCACAATTTCAGTTATACCAGATTTGAAAAAAATAATATTTGCTTTCGAAAAATGGTACCTAACTGTCAAAATTGTAGTTTTTTGTCAATTTACGCCACTTCCGGTGCCGACAGATAACACTATTGGTAACAAAAAAAATGACAATTGAGACAACGGGGCATATGAACTTTGTTTTATACAAATCGAACAATAAATAATTAATCTAGGACTGAAAAACTGAATTAGCCAATGGGGACCAAGGAAAATTACCGAGACAAAAAATTTTCACATTTTTGCCCAAGTCAGAGGACTCGTTATATTTGTGTAAAACACGACTAAAAAATATTCATAAATAAAAAAGTTTTTTGTAAAAATTTAAATTTTCTAAATTTAGCGCCTAATATCTGCGAAGATTTGCCGAAAATTAAAAATCAAAAGTAGCGTAGCTATGTGCCCCGTCTCCGGCTATGCCAAAATGCATCGAAAGTTAAAATCCAATGATTATTGTTAAAATTACTGCAATATTTCTAAAAACGATAGCTTCGGTGATTTCGGACATTTCGCATTGTCGCAGAACGTTCAAAATAGCTTTATCCTCTAAGTCACACCCACTTTTCCGATAAAACCGAAGAAATCGTAACGATCCGACAATCAGTTGCTGAGATCTACTCAAAACAAAAGAAGAATAATAATAATAAGAATAATAATTTTAACAAAAACAATAGTGTTTCACACAAGCTACGCAGTGTGAAACCCTAATAAGAACTAGAACTGCGAAGCAGTAATGACGGGTTTCACCGGTGCCACGTTACCCTTGAACTTATGTCACTTCCGGTACCAATGAAACCGTTAAACAGGTTTCCACATAAGCATTGCACACATGAAATAAAATGGACACAGAAACAACCAAATCCAGCAACCAATTCATTTGCTACATGTCAGTGATCCTGTCAAAATTACATTACTTCCGGTGATAATGAAAATGTTAAATTGGTTTATGAAATCAGAAATAGCATCATCACATGTTGAAAATTTTATGTAAATCCTATAATAATTGCCACCTTTATAGACCAAAAACCTTGAAAAATGACTTGTAGAAAATCGCCTATTTCTCTGCAACCGTACAAGTTAGAAACCATTTTGAGGTATCTGTATGATCGAATGAGTTCATTCTATTTGTTGATTGGAATCAAATATCATAATTTTAAAAACATTACAAATCTGATTCATTTGAATAAAATATCTGTTTTGAAGGCTAAAAATACAGTTTTTGCCAAAATGACGTTACTTCCGGTGATAATGAAAATCTTAAATTACTTGTATGAAATCGTAAATGGCATTATGTATCACACAGTGAAAATTTCATGAAAATCGAATAATAATTGACACTTTTATTGACAAAAAAACCTTAAAAAGTGACCTGTTGAAAATTGCCTATTTCTCCGCAACTGAACAAGTTAGAAACCATTTTGTGATATCTATATGATCGTAAGGGTTCATTGTATTAGTTGATTTGAATCAAATATCAAAATTTTAAACAAATAACAAATATGACTCATTTGAATAAATTACTGGTTTCGAAGGCTATAAATACAATTTTTGCCCAAATTACGTCATTTCCGGTGATATTGAAAATGTTAAATTGGTTTGACCTAGTTAAAATTGACATTACACATCAAATGGTGTCACTTTTATGAAAATCGAATAATAATTGACTCTTTTACAGGCAAACTAGCGTAAAAAGTGACTCATGCAAAATTGCCCATTTCTCGGCAACTGCGCATATTACAAATTAATTTTCACATACATTCTCTCCGTATATATTATTGCTACGAGTTTATGAAAGTTACGAAGTAATATTTTAAAATATGAAAACGCTGGATGGGTTGTAAATAGCTTAATTTTACACCTTTTTTTCACCTTTTAATCGAAATAGCCCGAAAACGGAATCGAAATTAAAAAACATGGTCCCAACATTTTGTGCGCCTTTAAAAGGCGCACAATTTCAGTTATACCAGATTTGAAAAAAATAATATTTGCTTTCGAAAAATGGTACCTAACTGTCAAAATTGTAGTTTTTTGTCAATTTACGCCACTTCCGGTGCCGACAGATAACACTATTGGTAACAAAAAAAATGACAATTGAGACAACGGGGCATATGAACTTTGTTTTATACAAATCGAACAATAAATAATTAATCTAGGACTGAAAAACTGAATTAGCCAATGGGGGCCAAGGAAAATTACCGAGACAAAAAATTTTCACATTTTTGCCCAAGTCAGAGGACTCGTTATATTTGTGTAAAACACGATTAAAAAATATTCATAAATAAAAAAGTTTTTTGTAAAAATTTAAATTTTCTAAATTTAGCGCCTAATATCTGCGAAGATTTGCCGAAAATCAAAAATCAAAAGTAGCGTAGCTATGTGCCCCGTCTCCGGCTATGCCAAAATGCATCGAAAGTTAAAATCCAATGATTATTGTTAAAATTACTGCAATATTTCTAAAAACGATAGCTTCGGTGATTTCGGACATTTCGCATTGTCGCAGAACGTTCAAAATAGCTTTATCCTCTAAGTCACACCCACTTTTCCGATAAAACCGAAGAAATCGTAACGATCCGACAATCAGTTGCTGAGATCTACTCAAAACAAAAGAAGAATAATAATAATAAGAATAACTAGAACTGCGAAGCAGTAATGACGGGTTTCACCGGTGCCACGTTACCCTAGAACTTATGTCACTTCCGGTACCAATGAAACCGTTAAACAGGTTTCCACATAAGCATTGCACACATAAAATAAAATGGACGCAGAAACAACCAAATCCAGCAATCAATTCATTTGCTACATGTCAGTGATCCTGTCAAAATTACATTACTTCCGGTGATAATGAAAATGTTAAATTGGTTTATGAAATCAGAAATAGCATCATCACATGGTGAAAATTTTATGTAAATCCTATAATAATTGCCACCTTTATAGACCAAAAACCTTGAAAAATGACTTGTAGAAAATCGCCTATTTCTCTGCAACCGTACAAGTTAGAAACCATTTTGAGGTATCTGTATGATCGAATGAGTTCATTCTATTTGTTGATTGGAATCAAATATCTTAATTTTAAAAACATTACAAATCTGATTCATTTGAATAAAATATCTGTTTTGAAGGCTAAAAATACAGTTTTTGCCAAAATGACGTTACTTCCGGTGATAATGAAAATCTTAAATTACTTGTATGAAATCGTAAATGGCATTATGTATCACACAGTGAAAATTTCATGAAAATCGAATAATAATTGACACTTTTATTGACAAAAAACCTTAAAAAGTGACCTGTTGAAAATTGCCTATTTCTCCGCAACTGAACAAGTTAGAAACCATTTTGTGATATCTATATGATCGTAAGGGTTCATTGTATTAGTTGATTTGAATCAAATATCAAAATTTTAAACAAATAACAAATATGACTCATTTGAATAAATTACTGGTTTCGAAGGCTATAAATACAATTTTTGCCCAAATTACGTCATTTCCGGTGATATTGAAAATGTTAAATTGGTTTGACCTAGTTAAAATTGACATTACACATCAAATGGTGTCACTTTTATGAAAATCGAATAATAATTGACTCTTTTACAGACAAACTAGCGTAAAAAGTGACTCATGCAAAATTGCCCATTTCTCGGCAACTGCGCATATTACAAATTAATTTTCACATACATTCTCTCCGTATAGATTATTGCTACGAGTTTATGAAAGTTACGACGTAATATTTTAAAATATGAAAACGCTGGATGGGTTGTAAATAGCTTAATTTTACACCTTTTTTCACCTTTTAATCGAAATAGCCCGAAAACGGAATCGAAATTAAAAAAACTGGTTCCAACATTTTGTGCGCCTTTAAAGGGCGCACAATTTCAGTTATACCAGATTTGAAAAAAATAATATTTGCTTTCGAAAAATGGTACCTAACTGTCAAAATTGTAGTTTTTTGTCAATTTACGCCACTTCCGGTGCCGACAGATAACACTATTGGTAACAAAAAAAATGACAATTGAGACAACGGAGCATATGAACTTTGTTTTATACAAATCGAACAATAAATAATTAATCTAGGACTGAAAAACTGAATTAGCCAATGGGGGCCAAGGAAAATTACCGAGACAAAAAATTTTCACATTTTTGCCCAAGTCAGAGGACTCGTTATATTTGTGTAAAACACGACTAAAAAATATTCATAAATAAAAAAGTTTTTTGTAAAAATTTAAATTTTCTAAATTTAGCGCCTTATATCTGCGAAGATTTGCCGAAAATCAAAAATCAAAAGTAGCGTAGCTATGTGCCCCGTCTCCGGCTATGCCAAAATGCATCGAAAGTTAAAATCCAATGATTATTGTTAAAATTACTGCAATATTTCTAAAAACGATAGCTTCGGTGATTTCGGACATTTCGCATTGTCGCAGAACGTTCAAAATAGCTTTATCCTCTAAGTCACACCCACTTTTCCGATAAAACCGAAGAAATCGTAACGATGCGACAAGTAGTTGCTGAGATCTACTCAAAACAAAAGAAGAATAATAATAATAATAAGAATAATAATTTTAACAAAAACAATAGTGTTTCACACAAGCTTCGCAGTGTGAAACCCTAATAATTTTAACAAAAACAATAGTGTTTCACACAAGCTACGCAGTGTGAAACCCTAATAAGAACTAGAACTGCGAAGCAGTAATGACGGGTTTCACCGGTGCCACGTTACCCTTGAACTTATGTCACTTCCGGTACCAATGAAACCGTTAAACAGGTTTCCACATAAGCATTGCACACATGAAATAAAATGGACGCAGAAACAACCAAATCTAGCAATCAATTCATTTGCTACATGTCAGTGATCCTGTCAAAATTACATTACTTCCGGTGATAATGAAAATGTTAAATTGGTTTATGAAATCAGAAATAGCATCATCACATGGTGAAAATTTTATGTAAATCCTATAATAATTGCCACCTTTATAGACCAAAAACCTTGAAAAATGACTTGTAGAAAATCGCCTATTTCTCTGCAACCGTACAAGTTAGAAACCATTTTGAGGTATCTGTATGATCGAAGGAGTTCATTCTATTTGTTGATTGGAATCAAATATCATAATTTTAAAAACATTACAAATCTGATTCATTTGAATAAAATATCTGTTTTGAAGGCTAAAAATACAGTTTTTGCCAAAATGACGTTACTTCCGGTGATAATGAAAATCTTAAATTACTTGTATGAAATCGTAAATGGCATTATGTATCACACAGTGAAAATTTCATGAAAATCGAATAATAATTGACACTTTTATTGACAAAAAACCTTAAAAAGTGACCTGTTGAAAATTGCCTATTTCTCCGCAACTGAACAAGTTAGAAACCATTTTGTGATATCTATATGATCGTAAGGGTTCATTGTATTAGTTGATTTGAATGAAATATCAAAATTTTAAACAAATAACAAATATGACTCATTTGAGTAAATTACTGGTTTCGAAGGCTATAAATACAATTTTTGCCCAAATTACGTCATTTCCGGTGATATTGAAAATGTTAAATTGGTTTGACCTAGTTAAAATTAACATTACACATCAAATGGTGTCACTTTTATGAAAATCGAATAATAATTGACTCTTTTACAGGCAAACTAGCGTAAAAAGTGACTCATGCAAAATTGCCCATTTCTCGGCAACTGCGCATATTACAAATTAATTTTCACATACATTCTCTCCGTATAGATTATTGCTACGAGTTTATGAAAGTTACGAAGTAATATTTTAAAATATGAAAACGCTGGATGGGTTGTAAATAGCTTAATTTTACACCTTTTTTCACCTTTTAATCGAAATAGCCCGAAAACGGAATCGAAATTAAAAAAACTGGTCCCAACATTTTGTGCGCCTTTAAAGGGCGCACAATTTCAGTTATACCGGATTTGAAAAAAAATAATATTTGCTTTCGAAAAATGGTACCTAACTGTCAAAATTGTAGTTTTTTGTCAATTTACGCCACTTCCGGTGCCGACAGATAACACTATTGGTAACAAAAAAAATGACAATTGAGACAACGGAGCATATGAACTTTGTTTTATACAAATCGAACAATAAATAATTAATCTAGGACTGAAAAACTGAATTAGCCAATGGGGGCCAAGGAAAATTACCGAGACAAAATTTTTTCACATTTTTGCCCAAGTCAGAGGACTCGTTATATTTGTGTAAAACACGACTAAAAAATATTCATAAATAAAAAAGTTTTTTGTAAAAATTTAAATTTTCTAAATTTAGCGCCTAATATCTGCGAAGATTTGCCGAAAATCAAAAATCAAAAGTAGCGTAGCTATGTGCCCCGTCTTCGGCTATGCCAAAATGCATCGAAAGTTAAAATCCAATGATTATTGTTAAAATTACTGCAATATTTCTAAAAACGATAGCTTCGGTGATTTCGGACATTTTGCATTGTCGCAGAACGTTCAAAATAGCTTTATCCTCTAAGTCACACCCACTTTTCCGATAAAACCGAAGAAATCGTAACGATCCGACAATCAGTTGCTGAGATCTACTCAAAACAAAAGAAGAATAATAATAATAAGAACTAGAACTGCGAAGCAGTAATGACGGGTTTCACCGGTGCCACGTTACCCTTGAACTTATGTCACTTCCGGTACCAATGAAACCGTTAAACAGGTTTCCACATAAGCATTGCACACATGAAATAAAATGGACGCAGAAACAACCAAATCCAGCAATCAATTCATTTGCTACATGTCAGTGATCCTGTCAAAATTACATTACTTCCGGTGATAATGAAAATGTTAAATTGGTTTATGAAATCAGAAATAGCATCATCACATGTTGAAAATTTTATGTAAATCCTATAATAATTGCCACCTTTATAGACCAAAAACCTTGAAAAATGACTTGTAGAAAATCGCCTATTTCTCTGCAACCGTACAAGTTAGAAACCATTTTGAGGTATCTGTATGATCGAATGAGTTCATTCTATTTGTTGATTGGAATCAAATATCATAATTTTAAAAACATTACAAATCTGATTCATTTGAATAAAATATCTGTTTTGAAGGCTAAAAATACAGTTTTTGCCAAAATGACGTTACTTCCGGTGATAATGAAAATCTTAAATTACTTGTATGATATCGTAAATGGCATTATGTATCACACAGTGAAAATTTCATGAAAATCGAATAATAATTGACACTTTTTTTGACAAAAAAACCTTAAAAAGTGACCTGTTGAAAATTGCCTATTTCTCCGCAACTGAACAAGTTAGAAACCATTTTGTGATATCTATATGATCGTAAGGGTTCATTGTATTAGTTGATTTGAATCAAATATCAAAATTTTAAACAAATAACAAATATGACTCATTTGAATAAATTACTGGTTTCGAAGGCTATAAATACAATTTTTGCCCAAATTACGTCATTTCCGGTGATATTGAAAATGTTAAATTGGTTTGACCTAGTTAAAATTGACATTACACATCAAATGGTGTCACTTTTATGAAAATCGAATAATAATTGACTCTTTTACAGGCAAACTAGCGTAAAAAGTGACTCATGCAAAATTGCCCATTTCTCGGCAACTGCGCATATTACAAATTAATTTTCACATACATTCTCTCCGTATAGATTATTGCTACGAGTTTATGAAAGTTACGAAGTAATATTTTAAAATATGAAAACGCTGAATGGGTTGTAAATAGCTTAATTTTACACCTTTTTTCACCTTTTAATCGAAATAGCCCGAAAACGGAATCGAAATTAAAAAAATGGTCCCAACATTTTGTGCGCCTTTAAAGGGCGCACAATTTCAGTTATACCAGATTTGAAAAAAATAATATTTGCTTTCGAAAAATGGTACCTAACTGTCAAAATTGTAGTTTTTTGTCAATTTACGCCACTTCCGGTGCCGACAGATAACACTATTGGTAACAAAAAAAATGACAATTGAGACAACGGGGCATATGAACTTTGTTTTATACAAATCGAACAATAAATAATTAATCTAGGACTGAAAAACTGAATTAGCCAATGGGGGCCAAGGAAAATTACCGAGACAAAAAATTTTCACATTTTTGCCCAAGTCAGAGGACTCGTTATATTTGTGTAAAACACGATTAAAAAATATTCATAAATAAAAAAGTTTTTTGTAAAAATTTAAATTTTCTAAATTTAGCGCCTAATATCTGCGAAGATTTGCCGAAAATCAAAAATCAAAAGTAGCGTAGCTATGTGCCCCGTCTCCGGCTATGCCAAAATGCATCGAAAGTTAAAATCCAATGATTATTGTTAAAATTACTGCAATATTTCTAAAAACGATAGCTTCGGTGATTTCGGACATTTCGCATTGTCGCAGAACGTTCAAAATAGCTTTATCCTCTAAGTCACACCCACTTTTCCGATAAAACCGAAGAAATCGTAACGATCCGACAATCAGTTGCTGAGATCTACTCAAAACAAAAGAAGAATAATAATAATAAGAATAATAATTTTAACAAAAACAATAGTGTTTCACACAAGCTACGCAGTGTGAAACCCTAATAATAATTTTAACAAAAACAATAGTGTTTCACACAAGCTACGCAGTGTGAAACCCTAATAATAATTTTAACAAAAACAATAGTGTTTCACACAAGCTACGCAGTGTGAAACCCTAATAATAATTTTAACAAAAACAATAGTGTTTCACACAAGCTACGCAGTGTGAAACCCTAATAATTTTAACAAAAACAATAGTGTTTCACACAAGCTTCGCAGTGTGAAACCCTAATAATAATTTTAACAAAAACAATAGTGTTTCACACAAGCTACGCAGTGTGAAACCCTAATAAGAAGAATAATCTTAACAAAAACAATAGTGTTTCACACAAGCTACGCAGTGTGAAACCCTAATTATACATTACGGCAATTAAGGTAGGCTATATCCAAAATACCATATTCAAACGCGCAGGAAAACAGCGGAATTTATCGAGGACCGATAGGACTCTTTTCGTGTCTGGTAGATACGGGGGCTTAGTGAGATGGCGCATAACTGAGCACTAAACTGATCCCTGTGTTGTCCGAGAAAGTGGCATGTCTGTCAGGGAACATCGTCTAGTCTTTCGGATGGAACAAAAACCCGGGGTCCATGTAGGCTACACGTTGGCTTGCATGTAAAAGTAAATGCCGCTGTCCACACAAAATTGCCTCGTAGCGTATAATAATGGACCGTATGGTGAAATATATTGCCCGTCTTCGTTTTCCAGGTAGGTACACTGGTACACTGAGGTCCGTTTTCGTTGTTTTAGCTAAAGGGGAGTAACTGTATTTAAAACTCAAAAGTCGCCTCCCTTTAACGAAGCTCTCTAATTTGAGAGTCTAAAAAGTTAATAAGATCAAAACAAGAAAATCAACGAACTATTTCTGAATTTGTGTACATTTTCGACAAAATGATTTCCATATAAGAACACATTGAGACACTTACCTTATAAAGTACGTATATTAATATCTTAGCTTGAATGTTAACTATATATCGTACAGTGTAGCTGCATATAGTTTCTCATGAAGAATAATAAATTTAATATGCTTTACCCGTTCAGTTGACTTTAAAAATCATGATATTCATATTGTTAAAATTAAAATTGACAGGTTGTCCTTACTAATAGACAGTGTCACCGCAGACCCCTTGTGTGGCATTCCCATCTATCTGGGTATCTATAAGTTAAACATTCTGCAAATATACATAATGGACCTAATTTTTTGTCTCATGAGTCATGTAATCAACCAATCTGTTTCATAGAGGATTACAAAAGTCTTCTAATAATATGAATATCTCTGTAAAAGACAACTACCTTCAACATGTGACGTCTCATCACACGGCGTCAATCATTGGCTCAATGGTGCATGCATTGTTTACATAAGACCTTACTGGTATGGGCAGAATGGAGTCTTTTACTCATTTTAATACCCATTTACACTAAATAGGAAATAATTTTTACCTACAAATATGTCATTAAACATCTTTATTTATTTTTCTAATACATAAAAAAAAAATGTTTTAGAATTTAATTTGTCGGAGGAAAAAAGTAAATATTAATGTGGCTCATTATGTCACATTGATGTCATCCTTATCTGTTATTGTAGCGGCCTAGTGAATATTCACAGCTGATCAGTGTGGTAATCGACTAGATGCTTTTCCTGGCTAGACCATCCCCTCTGTCTTGCATGCCACAGCTGAAAACAGGTAACTGCCATGGGATCTCCTGGAACAAGTGCCATTTTTCTCCAATATGACATGAAAATATAAATGTTACAATAAGTTGAATAAGCTTAGACGATGCTGCATATGATTCGTAAATGGACAGAATAGGATTAGAAAATGAATATAACACTTATTTAGTTTTAATCATTAAGCCATAAAGATCTTATACTTATACATGTAGGAAAATGATTTATCGAAACTTGGTACCTGTAGGCTATATATGTTGCTAGTACGTTAACACTTAGCTATAATAAGAATAATAGATCTTGTATGAACTCCTGCCATTTCCAAAACCTCCAAGTGAACATATATACATGTATCTGTTGTGACAAACTGCTTGTTAAATATATTGTTAGAACTGTGTTGAAACTGAATGATAAATCATAACTTATCGATATGACAACAATTTCTTTTAATAAGTCCTATTATATTTCATGATAACAATTTCAATACCTAGTATATGCAATTTTAACAATAGATGTTTGTTTTCAACCCAACAGTTAATTGATTGCCTGTATGCATGAGAAATAAGAATGGCTTGTGCTGCGACGCCCAGTGATGGAACTCAAAGCCCTTCTTCTAAAGATTCCAATCATACAACAGTTAAACTGTATATAACCTCATATACAGATGAATTCTACGCTGAACGAGATGTTATTAAAAGAGAGGTGAGTCCATTTTTAATACACACTCAATATGCACATTTATATACAATGACATGGTTCCAATTCAGTCGTAGATTGGGTTTATTTATTTTTTTGGGGTGGGGGGGGGCGCATGTTTTTACATTATTTTTTTTCTATATTGTTTGAAGGAGACAAGACTTGTATTTATAAGGCAAGTTGTCTGGAATTATGAGTTGATCAGAAAAGATGATTGTATTTTATCATAGTATTTTTGTTTGTTTCTACAGATTTTACCTGAAATAAGATCATGGTGTGAGAAAAAGAAACTCAGTTTAGTTGAACAAAATGTTAAATGGGTAAGATATTGTTAGTAATATAGCTTTAGGTCTTCAGTTTTTTACTTTTATGTTATGTACCTTATTTCTAGAATGCTATTATTGTCACATGTCTTTTCTGTCTTATAAATGAATTAGATAATTACTTCAATTAATTCCAACTACATGATTACGTTCATAAAATTACCAAGGACTAAACCGTGAAGTTGGGTTATGTGTTGTAGGGAGGACGTCATCCGGACTCTCGTGAAGTTGCAGAGATGGAGAAAGTGCAGACTGGTATTGAGAACTGTTACTATAACAACATCATGCCATTGTTTATAAATCTTACAAGGTAAGTTTCAACACGCGATAGTGCTTTAATTTTCAGATCAGAGGTATGCAGACTTGGGTCTATATCCAAGTGTTAAAAAATGACAAATGATTACAGTGAAATGTCATTGCTGAAAAGTGCTACCATGGCACCACCAAATTTCTTTATATGTTCAAAACATTTTTTTGCCGTTTTCATCCATATAGACTCAGAGTTTTGCTAAATGAGCTGATCAGTCAAAACATTTCAATTCCGGTGCTATACCTGTTTATTAGTAATGATTATATTTGTGGAAATATTTTGTAGGGCTATCCAAATTTCCAGGAGAAACAAAAAAGTTTGGGCACAAATTTAAGTATAATGCTAGATTATTGAAATAAGGTGGGAGGGGGATGGCTGAATGGTTAGCACGTGCGCGCTGTATCATAAGGCCTGTCATATAGTTGACTGGCGTGGTTTCGAATCCCCAGTTGTACGTAACGAGAAGTAGGGTCGCCTGTCCAACCTCTTGGGTTTTCTCTGGGTCCTCCGGTTTCCTCCCATTGCTAAAGACACCTACGCGCAAGCGAATTATTGAAATAAAAGATTAAACCATATGTTAGTTCCGAAATGACCTAGTTTATGTCGAGTGGACGGTAAACCCCATTTTTCTCTCTCTCTCTCTCTCTCTCTCTCTCTCTCTCTCTCTCTCTCGTTCTTGAAATATTATAATTTCTGTATCAATACATGTACATTCTGTATGTTTTGGTTACCTACATTGTAATAATAGTCCTGTGCTTGGTAACATACCATTAAAATTTCATTTCATTTCTTAATTAATGTTGCAAACATATGACTTACGTTACTAATTCTTTTGGTGTATTCTTATGATTGTATAGTGAATCTATTGGCTGGGTTCCGATGTGGGGAGAATATTCAGATGAAGTAATTGAAGATTATATTGAAGCATATGGTCTACTAGTAGAAGATCTGGAAGTATTATATGGAGCTTATAGAGATGATAATCACAATTGTAAGCTGATTAAAACTCTGATTGATTAATCTATGTCTCACGTCATAAGGTCAAAAGTCGTTCGTATGACACCTGACATGACCTTCCACTACAACGGTCACATCTTCATGTAGTGTAGGCCATCGAAAGTTAAAAAAACGAAACGAAATATAGATCTGTATTTTGATAGTTTACCATATGTAGTAATACATAAGAACCTGTCCTTGTAATAAAATTCACAAGAATGGGGGTACTGACTCTATTTATATTAATTAAAGTCTCAATGCACAAGAGGGCCAGTGATTATGGATTGAATAGTGTTCTTGGGTGCTGAATGGTGAAAATAAACAATGTAGTTGTGTGCATTTTTGGCCTAAACATTCATGGATAGAAATGAATGACCATTCAGTCCGACTTCAGCCAACTAAAGAGAAAAAAGATGGTGGAATGGGTCGATTTAAATAATTTTGAACCACAGTACATTTTGGTAAAATTTCTTTTTAATGTGTATGGTCATATTATATGCCTTTGAGTCAGGAATATTATGCCTTAAATACTTAAATAAATCTCTTTTAAAGACGTCATTAATATCGGTTGGGAAAAAACCCCCAGATGGGTGGGTAAAGTGTGAATTCACAATTTCAGCTAACTTGTAATTTGAAAGTTTTCAAGAAATAAAGAAAACCCGTTGTCTTACACCACGTTATTTACATTATTATTTGATGTATTTCAGCACTGTTTTTGATCCGAGATGATTCATTTCTAGACTCTGTACCAGATGAGGAAAGGAGTTGTTTTGTTCGTAAGACTTCAATATCACAGAAAGTCTGTGGACCAAAAAACAAAATAGCACATAAATTCCCTGTAAGTATATTTTATATTTTGTATATGCCATATCTCATCTCACTGTAACCTGGGTATCATTGAATCTTGTGTATTTAGCACTAATTTCTTTTGCATTCATTCAATATCAAATCTTTGTTTAAAAATTTGTAAAAATCATTTAAAATCACCCCAAATCATCTAATTTGTTCATGTGTCCAGTTTAAAGCTGACCATTCAGTTTTGATAATGAATGTTGAATTTACAAGCATTTAATTTCTCGATCACTGTTAAAAAATAAACAACCCATGATTAATAATGATTAATTTTTGAACAGTGGTCAGGAAATTAAATACTTGTAAATTGGACACTCATTATCAAAATTAATCAGTCCGCTTTAAACTGGACACAAGAACAAATTAGATGATATTGGGTGATTTTAAATGATTTTTAAACAATGATTTGATATTAAACGTATGTGAAAGAAATTAGTGCTAGATACACAAGATTAAATGATACCTGGGTTACGGTGCTAGTTCCCTATAAGTATCTTATTAAATTCCATTTAAGTAAGTTCCTTATAATGTTAAATTCCCTCGAAGTAAATTGCCAATAAATAAGTGTAATAAATTTGATACCTTGTTCACTTCCCTTGTTAAATTCCCGGTATGTATAAACTGCATCTCATTCCAGGATCATTTATTTGGTATTTTTTTTACCAATAACAACTTTCTTGTAAATATTACACACGTTTGTATATTGCTGTACATAGCTTTTGTTCAGTTGTCATTCCCTCAAATGAAAGAATAATCTTCTTTTTCTTAAGTTTCAATAGAAAAGTGTGTATTACATCTCATTTCTTTTTTTCCTAGAGTCACAGAATTATAAATTACCGGGCCGAATATCGTGGTGTTGATCACAAAAGGCGTCCATTGTTAAAATTATCAGAAGACTTAAAACAACAGGTATGTGTGATGAACTTGGTTAATGTACATTATATCATTAGTGTTCTCATTTCATTGTTAAATTTTCTTCTGTTGCTTATTTCAGATAATAAATTTTGTAATTGCAAGAATAGGTTATGATTTTTGTGGTGAAGATTTACCAATAAACTATCATCCTGACAGTCACATGTTATCAGCACATCGTGACTTTCTGTACGAGAGGTGTCAGATAGTTCATGGAAGAAGTGATGTTTTACAAAAGGTTTGTGATGAAAATAATTTAACTCAAAGCAAGGTTCTTAATCCATTTTAAATTTAAAACGGACTGGACAGGGGCCATAATTGGATTGTCCTAATTTGTAGGAAAAAGGCTCAGTAAGCTCCCAGGTTCTTGATGATTTGTTATATATATATAGCATATTATTCTGAATACCGTAATCTGTGACAAATCTTGATATAATATTCTGATGTTATCAAACTACCTACTACATTTAGCTTGGCAGGTATCCAAGAAACATTATATCATACATTGAAAGTGTTAATTCACAGTTTTTAGATAAAAGATTAAATTTGTAGTATAATTAACTTTAAAGATATATGTTTCAATTTTGATGGATTTTTGAATTGAAAACAACATGTTGTTTGTATTTTTAGATTGAAGATTATATTCTAAAAGATGAGAAAGACGTACCTTTATTACTATTAGGCACACCAGGTAGTGGCAAGTCATCAATCATGTGTAAAGCTGTGGATGTTGTTATTAAAAAACTCATGGAGAATCACCAAACTAGGTACATTTACAATTTACATAAATCCATTCACCTATTATACTAGGATTAGCTTTGTTAATTTTTCTGGGTGAAACTGACAAATATTATTGTACCGATTTTCATTTTGATATTGTTTTTAAAGAGGCAGTACTATTTTTGTAAAATATAATTTACCGTGAGTTGACTATATAGTTACATATATTCAAACTGTATTACAGTATGCAAATGTTAGGAATAATCTGCCATCCATTGCCGAGATATAAATTTTTATAAATCAGGTTGTATCCATTATAGTCTAATAAGTCTATAGTGTTTTTTTTACTCTGAGTTGGTAATCAGCTGTGTCCAAGGTTATTTTTGATATGAGTATCTATACAATTAATTATCTTTTCTTATAATAACCAGTTGCAGATCTATAGACAACAGTATAAAAGTATTATTCTAACTTGGAGCTTTTTGTTGTTTTTTTTTTTTTATAAACAATATTTGTATTCAGTAGATATCTTAATTTGGATTGTAAATTGGCAGGTTTTCTTTTTTTGGGGGGGGGGGGGGGGCGAGCAGTAGTGAAACAGAAACATCCGCACCCTCCAAGAGTGCCCTCCATCAAAATATTTTGCATCTTCAACTGGTGGTAAAATATTTTTAAATTGGTTTATTATAAACAGGGGTGAAGGGAAACCGTGGCATGTGTTTTACCACTTTGTTGGTGCAGTACCAGGTTCCACCGTTTTGGAACCAATGTTGAAAAGACTTCTCAGGGAAATGGAAGTTGTTAAGGTGAGAAGTAGAATGTTATTTGTTGAATTATAGTTATAAATTTAAGTATTATATTTAAAACATTTTTTCCATAAAATTAACCATGTATTTGTTACTGAATTCTATTTCGATAGGGATTGGTTCAGGACTTTACTGACCCTAGCCTTTTGGAGAAGTCATAAGACTATTAGAATGGGTTTCTCGTTTCATCCATCCATCTGTCTGTCAAACATGTACCTTTTGCATCACAATAACACTGGTTCTAATTAAGTTAACATTTGTTAAAAATAGGTGTGGGTGTTCAATGACTGAGTATTTTCCTCTCAGACTAAGCAGTGATAACCAATTTGTTTTTTCAATGCTTTGGAAAACGATAACTCAGGTTAAGCATTGTGATAAGCAATTTGATTGCTTGATGCTTTATAAAAAGATAAAATATGCATTGATTGTGATTGAGTCTGGGGAGATCAGCCTCGCTGTTACCTTTTGTATATTTATATTGAGGGTTTTATTGACAGTTGCTTTTCATTAGATCTAGACTGCAGTAGTTGAATGATTAGAATACTAAACAAGTCCCATTCCCACTTGCCAGAGTATTGCCTGTGCGATTGAGAATTCTATCAAGTTGTTCGGTTAAATAAAATATACTTGACCTTTGGGTTTTGAAGGATGAAATATGTATAATGCTATTAGCTAAGAATATATAAAAATAATCATGTGTTGTCCTCAGAATGACCTCATTTAGTGTTGATTAGATGTTAAAGGCTGTTATATCCCAATTCCTATCACAGATGTGTTGTTTTGATTTCAGGATTCCAATATGCCGAAAGATTTAGATGGAACGGCTCAGATGTGTTGTAGTATGTTATCTAATCCTAATACTAAACCTATTATTATATTTATCGATGCTCTTAATCAGGTAATTTACATGTTTACTTAGGTAGGTTAAATTAAAATGTATAAACGGTTGCATTGCAGCCTTATAAAACTTCCTTAAATTTAAAATTCTGTGCCCAGCCTACTGATCTGAATTTATACACTGCTAACACACCGTCACAAAAACTGTGCTTCCAAAATGAGTGCCTAAATTAGATTTGCCAAAATTTAAATTACTATCTTTCGGTTAAAAATCATTCAAATCGTTCAACAATTTCATGGACCAGCTTATCTCATAGTGTTAAAAAACTTCAAGCTCACTTGAATCTTTTAAAGGAAATTTGAAATCTCATTTGTTTAGCTTTGAATATAAGTGATCAAGTTATTACAAGTGTGTAAAGTGCACCGAGGTGGTGTTTTGAGCATGCATTTCGGTTAAAAATCATTCAAAAACATCAAGCTCACTTGAATCTTTTAAAGGAAATTTGAAATCTCATTTGTTTAGCTTTGAATATAAGTGATCAAGTTATTACAAGTGTGTAAAGTGCACCGATGTGGTGTTTTGAGCATGCATTTGTAAATTTAACCAGTGCGATATAAATGTACAATATTGTTTTTAATAAATGGTTTACTTTGTTATAACCAATGCGCTAAAAGCTGATTTCTACTAAAATTTTATTGACTGCCCATACTTTTAAAAATGGAAGGTTTATCTGTATGCCTATGAGAATTTACAATGATAATTAATGGGAATAGTTTTCATAAAGTGTAAAATGTTGACAATGAATAATTACAGTCTGATATGTGTGCAAGCATTCCCTTTAAAATTCTTGCTTCTGTCCTGCATTCCCGTAAAGGTAGGTATAGTTGATTAGTGTCACATTATTGGAAATTGTAGTGTGATATTTGTCGTTATTCAAGTTGCCTTGTATAAAAGAATAATATAATATGTAAATATATCTTATTGTATAGATTACGGAAGAAAAGGAAGCCAGAGTTGTCTCTTGGTTACCAAGGAAACTAGCGCCAGAAGTGAGAATAATAATATCATCTGTCAATAACACATTTCATCATAAGTCATTGATGAGTCGAGAAACAAAACCTGTGGAATTAAATGTCAAACCACTTGATCACCTATCTAGAAAGGTAATTGTTAGTTTAGAGTTATTCTCCTTTTATCTAAAGATCGTACCATAGTTGTCTGTGATCTGAGCACTAATAATTTGGCTCAAATATTTTTGCATATGTACGACAATAATTTATACCCTTATCAGCATGTTACAGCCATTTTAATTGAAATTTCAGGAAATAATTAAAGATATATTAAAGAGATATAATAAGAGTTTGACAGAAAGGCAACTTAATAGATTATTACGTAAAGAGTCATCAGAAAATCCGTTATGGTTGACAGTTGCATGTGAAGAGATTCGTCTCGTAGAGAAAAAGGATACTGTAGATGATAAGATTGAAAGTTTACCTGATGGTTTATTGAAGTAAGAATAATGAAATGAAATGGGGTTTAACATCCTGCTGTTGTGCTCCGACAGAGCTTATGGATATGGGCTTATGCTATACAATGTGCTATGAGGGAATTTTTGCCCAGACAGCGGCGCTACGGTCTACTCTAAAATCTAATTCAAATGCCAAGGGTTCTTTTATGTGCACACCAAGGTGTACACAGAACCTCGGTTTTTCATCCTATCCGTGACTATATGTTGTCCCTTGACGGGCTCTCTGTCCTGCACCACTGACAAGGGGGAACCACACCGGAACACTCCAATGAAATTTTTCTACCTACACAGGGTTCGAATACGAGACCTCCGGTTAGCAAGCTAACGTCTCAATCACCAAGCCACCATGGCTCCCATAAGAATATAGACATTATGGGTCATATAGATAGTGGTCATATTAAAATTCAAACTAAATTGAAATATTACAATTCAAATATTAGAAGCAAATTGAAAATAAATAACTGGCAGATAATTATTAAAGTTGTTTCTAATATATTAAATGCAATCACAAAGCTATAAAGTTTAGATACTGAGTAATATCAGTAGATATAGCCCTTCATCCTTTAATTTTAAACAAATTGAAATGAAATGGGGTTTAATGTCTTACTTTTCGGCACAGATAGCTACTACAACACTTAGTTTTCCATCCCATATGACCGACTAGACACTGATTGTTGCCAGACTCTCCACCCTACCCCACTGACAACGGGAAACCATGCTGGAAAAATCCTGTGGAACACAAGGTCTCCTGGTTAGCTGTAGCAAGCCAGCGCCTTGGCTAGCAAACCAGCAAGCCAGCACCTAGGTGTTGTTGTCAGAATAGTTATTACTTATACTTATGATTAGAAGTTTACGTAAAACAATATTGGGACTATCATATCTTTTTTTTCTTATTTTATAGGCCCGTGGATTATAGAACATAAAACATTACAAGTCCCAAAATTATAAAATCTTTTGGAAATCTATCAAAAACATTGTTTTTATTTCAGTATTTTAGAAGAATTATTAACCAGATTAGAGCATTGTGAAGGTGGTCAACTATTGGTAGCAACATTGTGTTTACTTGAAGCTTCAGTTTCGGGATTGCTGGAATCAGAACTACGGAATATTCTTGGTGATAAAGAATCATTAACACCTCCGTCACCTTATGATGAAAAAGGTATGCTAGAATCTTTAAGCTGTTTTCTCAATCACTAGTAGCTGTCAACAAATATATTAAAATCACAGACACAATGACAGACAAAACTTCAGTTATTCAACAGGATTTATTCATATTTGTAATTTACAGTACTGTTTTGGTATAATCATATAGTCTTTGTTATCCAGACATATATTGTCTATGCTCTATCCACGAATATAGGTCTGGGAACATTGGTTCTAGAATCATCACTAATGAGACAACTATACAATTATTTTCTAAGCTATATTTTACAATTCAGCCTGCTTATCTCATTAATTTATGTTCACTGTGTTGTCAAAAATACATTTTGGTACTTTTGTCATAAACACTTGAAGAATTGTAAATTGATATTTCACATTGACGACATAGGAAGATGCCCCATTTCCTGCTGCAGTTTTCTTCATATTGCCTAAATGAAAAGTTTCATTAATATTTTTCCAGATGAAAAAGAATGTTCAGAAAAGGAGAAAGCTAAAGTAATTGGACCGCTTCCAGATAAAAAGTGGAATTTTGTGTTCACCACTTTACGACCTTTTCTACGGCCATATGGAGACAGCAAGGAAGGTCGACTTGATTTTTATCACAGAGCACTTAGTAAAGCAGTCCGTAAAAAGTATGTGTATTTACTTGATATTCCCTATGTAACATTACTTGATCTCTATATTAAGATGTTGTTTGTACTTTTGTTGCATTTTGTACTTTGTATATATGCACCCGTCTTCATTAGCCCAGTCAGAGCAGAAGAGTCGGACGATAAAACCCATTTCATTTCATGTATGCATGCACCCACATTAAAATATGGTTGTATATTAGCATCACCCCTGTTTATCAGTTCATCCATCCACTAGAGCCTAAACAAATTGTCTGAAATTGGTACACAGTGTTTATGTTCAAGAGATGAAGAATCCTATCTATTTGTATCATTTTTTATACGCCCACATTTTCATGTGGACGTATTATGCTGTCGCCCCTGTCCGTCCGTCGACAATTTGTTTGTGGACACTCTACAGGTCACAATTTTTATCTGATTTTGAGGAAACATGAAATATAGGTCTATCTTCCAAAGATCTTGGGTCCTTTTGATATTGGCATGTATCAGACCATAACTTCATGGATTATGGTCCCTAATTGTACGAAAAATCATGTTTTTAGCTTGTGGACCCTCTAGAGGTCACAATTTTCATCTGATTTTGATGAAACTCGAAATGCATGTTTATAACCCAGATATCTTGATTCCTGACTGCACGAAAAATGGCTTTTGTTCTTAGCTTGTTCTCTATCCATTTCTTGGAAAATGTGGACATATCTTGTCTAGCAGCAGCTGGTTGATAACTACTGTCAGAGTTATTGTCCTTGGTCAATTTTTAAATCTGGTGAAGGCCCTAGAAGCTTAAGTCAACACGTAATTGACTTGAAATCTATGCACTGTGTTAAAGACTGTCAGTCACATTTTTTTGAATTTCCCTTTGTTTAGATATTTTTGTAAGAAAGATGGAAGCGAGGAAGTGGATGTTGATGAAGTTGATACAGATATACCAGATGCTGAACAATGGTGGCATTTAAAACTTGCTGATTATTTCGAAAAATCTAACAATGTTGATAGAATCGTAGAGGTAAGAGTTCTGTATGACCATACAAATGTTTTGATTATGATCAGTGTCTTGACTTTTCAATCGAGGCCATATAAAGAAAAATAATCTGCTACGTCACTTAAAAGGGTCACTTTACCAATTTATTTCAGCACCACATGGATATATGTGGTCGTATATTGGCATTAACTCTGTGTTTTTGTCTGTCATCCAGAATTAGGACTCTTGTATCACTGTGACAAAAGTCATCATCCAATCTGTATGACAGTTATGTGCATTATTCAAATGAGTGGGCATATGTTTTGTTGCCTAGCAGTCTTATCTATTTAAAAAAAAATAGAAAAATGAAAACATTCTCATTAATTTACTGCACATGCATTGACAGAGATATTATGATTTAGGTTCCAGTCACACTGTTGTAATTTTTATTTTTTATTTTAAAGGAATATCCATTCCATCTAACAGCTTTAAAAGATAGATATAGACTAGCACTGTGTTTATGTGATTGGAGAGTATTTGATAAACTTTATAATGAAGAATTTAGTTCTCTTCTTCTAGCTCACTGGAGAACAGTAAGTATTTGTGTTTTAACTTTGAATAACATGGTTAGTGATCGTTTAATGTTTATGTAACTGACTTATCTATACAGATTCTGTTTCTCTTGAGTCAGGGAATTACTTATTGTTCATGTTGACAGTTTACACATACTGTAGAAAGCTGCCTCATCAAAATTTACATTCTGTTACAGTTCATATTAAAGGTTGTTTTATTATTTTCTTAGGTTGGCTCAACTAGTGAGATGTTGAGTCAATATGAAGCTGAATTACGAAGATTTGAACGAGATGATAATGTTAATGAAGAAGCTGTTTCTATCAGATATGAAAAAGTTTGTAGGGTTGTGTGAGTACATGCCATAATTAATACCTACATATTCACTCATTCTTATTACATGTATAACAGGCAAGTTTGAAAAAAGGAAAAGAGATTTGTGAACGATATTATTTAAGGATTTATTCTATACTGAGATGTTGTGATATATATAGAACAATTTCATTTTGAATATTTAAGATATTTTATTCTAACAGTACAATCTTTGATTTATTAATTTCATTTTACACATTCCAGGATACAATCAGGAAAGCATCATGAAGCCTTAGAACTTTTAAAGACTGCCATGAAAATAGAGGAACGTGAGCTTGGTGCTAGACCTCATAGAATGGTAGAACTTTATGCACTAATGGCAGAAATATATGATGAGGTAACTATGATATTAAACTGATTCAAAACATAATTGATTTGAGACATAGATGATTGATATCAATGTAACATTTGGTTTGAACAATTTTGAATTACAAGTATTTGATAGAAATAGAAATATATTATAACTATAATAAATGTATATGAAATTATAATAAATGTATATTTTTATTTTATTCTAGAAATTATATTAAATGTATATTGTTATTTTATTCTAGAAATTATAATAAATGTATATGACATTATAATAAATTTATATTGTTATATTTTTCTGGAAATTATAATAAATATATATTGTTGTTTTATTCTAGGAATCATAATAAATGTATATTGTTCTTTTTTATTCTAGAAATTATAATAAATGTATATTGTTATTTTGGTTTCGATTCCCTGGTTGTACGTGACAAGGAGTAGGGTCGCCTGTCCAACCTCGTGGGTTTTCTCCGGGTCCTCCGGTTTCCTCCCACTGCTAAAGACCCCTACGCGCAAGCGAATTGTGTAAATAAATTAAACCATATGTTAGTCCCGAAATGACCTAGTTTGTGTCGAGTGGACGTTAAACCCCATTTCTCTCTCTCTCTATATTGTTATTTTATTCTAGAAATTATAATAAATGTATATTGTTATTTTATTCTAGAAATTAAAGTTAAATGATTTTGTTTCTCCGTGTCAATTACCTGACTTAAGGAAAACTATTTATTATGGTAGAAAATCAATAGCCATTAGAAGAACATTACCTGGGGCATATCATAAGGTAAGTATATCTCCTTATAGTAAAATTAAATGATTACAGCAGCCAGTGCAGAGCTTTTATATATTATTTATATTTTAAACCTTATAATATGTTATAATGTTTATAATAAGTATTAAAATACTTTCCGAAAAGCACAACCCAAAGTAAGAAGCCTGAATTATGAGAAGACCTTTTCAGAGTTGATCACTTTGAACAATCTTGTGAACACTATAATGATGCTGAAGTTGACATTGATTGATTTGAAATTATGCAGCAATTATATTTAAGAGACGAAGAAGTCTATTGATTTTAAGAAAAATGTTATTAGATTCTAAAATGATGGTCGTTATTTATTCAGCTCAATTACAATTGAGGTTTCTGTCATATTATTTTATTTTACAGTTTAAACTGGCTATGAGTTTAATGAAACTAGCATTTAATATGGAGAGTTGGGAGGCATGTGGGGGAGCTCCTGAACTGAGTGATACAGAAGCTTTAATAGAAGGAAACAAATACATTGATAAAGCTTTAAAAATATTTCAAGAGGTAAAGATTTTGCATTATGTATAAAGATCAAAAGTTATAATAATGTCAGTTGCTCAGCTGTTTTAAGATATTATAGTGTGTGTGATGGTGACTATAAATAAATGACTTCTGGTTAGGCACTAGCTTTTTAATTAGCTAGCTAAAGACCCCTATGTGCAAGCAAATTATTGAAATAAAATTGAATCATATGTTAGTCCCGAAATGACCTAGTTTGTGTTGAGTGGTCATTTAACTTTTTTTATTCTTTCAGCTTAATGACATGGGTCATTACTCGGAAGCTCTAATGACAAAGGGTGTTTTAGCATCTAGAGGTAGTATGGAACAATTAAAGGTAAATATAGATTAAATTTTTTTGTGAATAATAAAATGTAGTTCGAATCGAAGCATTGACTGAGAAGAACCTTGCAGTTTCATCAGTGGCTTTGCAGCAGGTCTAATAAGAAAAGTGGGGCTTAGTCATTTGGATAGCACAAAACATGGAGTCCTTTCTTGTACACACTGGAGTGCATGTTAAAGAATCCTTTGATGTTGGAATTTGATGAAGAGTAGGCGGAAATGTTGCTGCTCCAACAAAATTCTCCTCTCTACCATTGCATACATAGGAAATGATTGTATGTTAGTCTTGAAATGACTAGAGTATTGTGTTATCACTTGTGTTGATTTATATCAACTTCTCTATTTACAGTTGTATAATGAAGCAATGGATTTGTGTATGCAAATGTATGGTGAATATCATATCCTTACATCAAGATTATACATTAATATCGGTATAGTATATGAGGACAATAATAACTACAATAAAGCGTATGAATATTTCAAGAAATGGGCGCGAGTGAGTGAAGAAATTCTTGGGCCTGATCACCCCAAAACTCAACGCGCGAAGGGAGTGTTACGTGAAACACGATACAAAAGAATCGCCCAACAGATGGGAGAATGGGAAGAGGAGGAATCATCATCTGACTCTGATGAAAGCGGGGAGGAAGTAGAAAATCCTGATATTGAACATAATTATGACGATAGCGTAAGTCATGTTGATATGGTAAATAACATATCAATAGACCAATCAGTGAATTCGGCTAGTGTCTTTCTTGATTCTAACCAATCAGCTAGCGAGGGAGATGTTCAAGGTCTGTCGGGTGATAATGCCAACGAGGGTTATCACAATGGTTTCTATGAAGAGGAGGATGTTGAATCCGTTGATGAAGAGCATACCGATAGTGAAAATTTCTATGATGATAACTTTGAGGCATACAATGAGCATTACACTTTGCATACTGCTGTGGGCTCTATCATAGAAGAGTTTAATTTGCATCTCGATGATGATGATGACGATGATTATGAAATTTTAGAACTGGCCTCCACAGAAACCGACGAAACTGATATTCAAGTTACCAGAAATCTGGATAGTTCCAGTGATAATAGATTTGATGAAAATAGTTTAAGTGGATCTGTTGAACAAGTGGATAGTTCTGTATCCGAGAATCGCTATATTAACAGTAGTGTTTTACAACCTGGGGTTAGTGAAGGTCGACGTTTCAGTGAAATGCTCGGCCTGTTAGAAATTGAAGTTTCTGATAATCGTTTTAGTGAAGGTTCAGACAATAATTCTAACAATACTCTTTTGCCAAATCTTGAAACAGAACCTTCGCAGAATAGCTCAGTATCTAGAGAACCGTGTAATGATGCTAATATAGAAGTAGTGGAACCTGTCAGTGTGATCAATGATAACCGTTATAGTAACTATCACGATTCACAGAATCACAATCAACATGACAGTTTACCAGATTAAATTACAAAAATTAACATTTTCTGACCTTACTCATTATTATTCTCTTAGAAATTAACTTAAATGGATAAAAATGTTCATAATTTTTGTTTTTGACAGGTAATAGCAAAAATCATTATTTGTTTTTGTAGTCAAGAAATTGAAGATTAGATAAACTAGTCTACAGTCAAGAATGCTGGGTAATCATGGCTGTACATGTACTTGACAATCAAGCATCTATCTTTAGCTCTATTTTGTGTAGATAGATTTTAAGACCTTTTGATAGGTTTTAGAATATTGTCTTCAGGTTTGTTATACTTCTGAGTGTTGCTCTACCTTTTTGCTTCTTAGTTTTGTTTTTTTTACAATTTGACCCTATATTGCTGAAACCAAATTCAAACATTTCATCGATCTTTCATATGAGCCTAGTTTTATTAGTATAGATCTTTCCTATACTAGTTTTGTTACTTAAAGATGGGTTCCCAGAAAAGTATTTATCTTATTTAAATAAAAGCATGGTAATTTTGGTATATATTGAAAGTAGAGATATCCAATCTTACTAGAAAAATACTGGATTCCCCGAAAAACACTCATGGAGCGTATACAGGACAAAAAGGTAAGCGTTCCCTTAATCAACAGCCCGACGATTAGGAATTAGTATATTAGTATAGACCTTTCCTATACTAGTTTTGTTACTTAAAGATGGGTTCCCAGAAAAGTATTTATCGGGTGGTTATTTAAATAAAAGTATGGTAATTTTGGTATATATGGAAGGTAGTAGAGATATCCAATCTTACTAGAAAAATACTGTATTCCCCGAAAAACACTCATGGAGCGTATACAGGACAAAAATGTAAAGGTTCCCCTAATCAACAGCCCGACGATTAGGAATTTCTGCACGCGCGATGTCAAAGGTCACACACGAACATTGAGCGCTTGATGTACAAGTTGAACTTTATGAAGAGTTAGATGTACAACACTTTCTGAGATAAAAATGATGGCATAAGACATGGGTAGTAGATAATCCAATAAAAAAATTAGGATTCGATATTTGTAATAAATAGTAAGCGATTAAAGACCACATCGTCTTATGTATGCAATGAATTCTCCTCTGACTTCCAAGAGAGGTAAGCCACGTGACGTAAACATGACCTGGTTTGATCAAATTTTTATAGCAGGACATTCCGTCGTCGCAATTACAATGTTTGAGAAGGATTTGAAGCAAAGTTATTACAAATTAATTAGTTTGAATGTTTTTAGTCCATATATACCATTAAGTCACCCAGTTTATACCCGGGAACCCATCTTTAATAAAGATGTTTCATAGACTTGTTTTATTACTACTAGTATAGATCTTTCATATATACTAGTTTTATTAGTATAGGTCTTGCATCATGTGCTAGTTTTATTAGTATAGATCTTTCATACATACTAGTTTTATTAGTATAGATCTTTCATATACTTGTTTTATAAGTATAGGTCTTGCATATATACTAGTTTTATTAGTATAGATCTTTCATATACTTGTTTTATAAGTATAGGTCTTGCATATATACTAGTTTTATTAGTATAGATCTTTCATATACTTGTTTTATAAGTATAGGTCTTGCATATACTAGTTTTATTTGTATAGGTCTTTCATATACTAGTTTTATTAGTATAGGTCTTGCATTTACTAGATTTATTAGTATAGGTCTTTCATATACTAGTTTTATTAGTATAGGTCATTCATATACTAGTTTTATTAGTATAGGTCTTGCACATACTAGTTTTATTAGTATAGGTTTTTCTTGTCATTACTGTTACATGTATGTGACCTTTTGCATCCCCCCCCAAATCCAGCTCACCCCAGCCCACTCCACCAGGTGTAATTATTTGCATATCATTTTTCATAGCAAATTAAGTAGTTTGGTATATTGAAAAGGAAGTAATAAATGCTAATATTATTTAATTGAATGGTAATTAACATATATGTAAACAGTTTGTTTGCAGAACAGTTTTGAAAGGAATAAAAATCCAAATTAGTTATATATGTTTTCTTTAATAATAAATAATTTATGCTTTTTCAGGCAATTAATATTTCACCGAAGTAAATTAGATGAAGCAAATACATTTGTAAAAGTATCTCAAAATTTAATAATTGAAACAATTTCTGTTTACTAAATTATCCAAAGGCCCTTTAGAACACTTTGATTAACCAAAGCACTTTAGATTTACTTTTCAACAAAAACAATGGTTGGTTTGTTTAAACTATTTCAAAACGAAGCTTTTTTTTTTCACCAAAATGCTCTGCTAAATAACATCTTGATATAAAATACTACAGCTATTTTACTGTAGTATCTTTCAGCCTAATCGAGCCATTTGGTGGATTAGACTAATGTTATGATCTGAGATTGGTTTGATTTTCGAATATTAAAATATTTTATTTAGGAGATGTCATACATATATAATTGCAGTTACCCTCTTTGATGGGTGAATTGAAAAGACATGACATTTCATGAGACTTTGCATTTGTTCTCTTCAAATACATATGGTTAAGAAAGATAGTGTTTTAATGTAATAAAAATTCATTAGCTTGATAATATAAGCATACCAGATATTGGTTATCTCTGCTAAATTTGCAGGTACTGACTAGGAGAGTCCTTATACTTGTTGTTTACAGTTGGAATTTAGGTACCTAAAAGCAACATTCATTTCATTTTTGAACAGGAATGAAATTGTACCAGGGTTTTAATTTAAATGACTTCTTTGGCTAGTTTTTATTTACCTTTAGGCTACAATATTTACATTTCTGTTTTATTTGTATTATGCTGAATTCACTCTAGAATTTTAAGAATGAATGAACTTGATTGGCCTTGTTAAATATACTCTTGTCCTACTGTTTTGTGAATTTTATATAAGTTTTATTACATATCCCACAAATGTCAAAAGAGTTGAAGCAGCATGCATACTATGATTGTTTCTCAAAAAATACTAATTTATTTTACAGTACCTCCCCAGAGGTAATGGTGTAATGATTCTCACTTCAATTACAATTTTTGGGAAATAAACTAATTCAAACTGTGACAGTCTAAATTTATGAACCTTTTATTTTAGTATGTATGTATTAATACGACCCGATTGTTAATATATCTATGTTTTTCATCTGTGATATTATGTACATAAATAAATTAATATTTAGAGATATTTATAATGTATGTGTCTATCCAGAGTTATATAAAACACTACAAATACTATTTAATGTTTTATTGTTTATATCACAAATATATATGAAATGAAGAAAGGAAATGAGGTTTAATGTTCTGCATCAACTGGGCTGATAAAGATGGGCATACGCCCTACAGTGTGCCATGACAGAAATTTTCCACGGAGGGCGGCCTACTCCTATTTTGAATTCCAACTATAAAAAGAGTCCCTTTACGTGCAGGCCAATGTGTACATGGGACCTTGGTTTATCGTCCCATCTGAACAACTAGACACTGTCCTAGCCAGGTCCTCTGTCTTGTACCAGTAACAATGGCTAATATCTATTTTCACTACACCTGTTGCTTGTTTCACATGTAGAATTTGATGTACTGAGTAACCGGAATTACGTACTATGGCATGTGAAAAATAATAAGTATTGGGATGATGGTATGTTGATGATTAAAACTGACAGTATATAAGAATTGCATTTTGTCGACAATGTCTAGTCTATCAAAACTAAAACATCACACAGAAATGTTTGCCGATCAAAATTTGATCGTATAGACTGGCATTTACTCCAAAGATTTAAAACATTGAAATGGGAAACGCGTTTTTAGCAACGCCATGAATCATTTAATCAAATAAATATTCAATCGATGCGCAAGCACCGGAAATAATAATTTAGTTCTACTTCCTTTAAAATATCTATTTTAATTGTTTAAAAATGGATATCTGAAAATGCTAACGAATGGATATTTGGATTTATCACCCAATAATACATTCTACAGTAGATATCGCTTGTGTGATATATTTCATAATCTACATGAATTTGATTGGTCAGTTGAAAATATTTCTTATTAAAAGTAACTTTTTTTTATTATTAAAAATGAACTATTGTTATTCAATTGACCTTGATGGAAACAGTGGGTCAATATAAAGGACTTTGCAATGGTTGAATTACTGTCAAAAAATGATGTATCACTACGCCGTAATGTTCAGTAAAAGTGAAATCTACAGCAAAGAATTATATTTATCTATTTGGCATGTAAAAAGGGATTGGGTGATAAATAAAATCTCCTACTCGCCTTTTTTGATATCAAAAAAGACTGGTAGGAGATTCTCTATATGTTAAAACTGGAAGTTTGAAAATGATAAACATGTTTTTACAGATTGTTTACCAGTAAATACTTGAACTTCACACAACGTAAGGATTTCTGATGCATTGATAAAGATTGTCCTTGCTGTTAATTGTGTAGTTGAAGTTTGGTTACATCTGTCTATTGTATAATTAGACTTCCCCCTGTTCTCGTATCTTTATAACATAATACAGAGGACAACCATCAGTTTTCATTACACTGACTACTAGAACTCATCCTTATCTCGAATCATTTTAATCTCCAACTTTCTGAAATAGCAAATACGATTAATCAAACAATCTAATTATAACCATTGAATATCTGGACTATGGTAATGAATACTAACTATGGTAACTATGGTAATGAATACTAAGACAATCTTATATTGTCGTTTCAGAATGTTTTGGCCTCTTCGGATCAAATACAAACCACGTGGACTAGGTTTAATTATGTCTTTCGGCCACTGGAGAAGTAGTAAATGATTTGTCAGAAGTTAGATTTTGATCCTAAATGAATGTGTAATTTAGCCATGTTTTGGTTTTATTGCAAGTGAAATAAATAACGGGCTTGATCAATAAAGCTAAAATTAAAAATAATTTATTTCATAGTGTAATAAGATGACAGAAATTCTTCTTGATGCTAGAAAATACGTGATGCCAACTGATGATACTATTATGATGCCAACTGATGATACTAATGGTACTAAATAGACTTACGCCCTCCTTCTCTGTTATATATTATACTATGAAACATTTCTTGCAAATCAACACACCACAACCCAGGTACACCCGATTTTGTATGACTACAAGAAGAAGTGCTTTCATAATCCTGCTGAATGTAACCGTCAACAGCTCTAGATGAGTCGCCACGGCCATTATGTGGAACTTTGATTGGTCAGTTTATCCATAGCTGTATTATCGGTGTATACTTATTTTTATTGTATTACTGCATTTATACAAAAATGGTTAAGATTTTGGATAATAACAACTTATCAACATATTCGCGGAGTCAAAAGGATGCTAAAAGTGTCATTATAACTACATTTTCACTACAATATCTTATGGAGAAAGGCAATAGTATCTATTTTATCGTCTAACATCGGAAGAAGTAGTATTGTAAACAATGTTAATTCGGAGAAGCGTTTGTTAATTTTTTCCATCTTTAGAGTTGCTTATCTAATCAGTTGACATCCGCGTCGTAACAATCAAATCTATTTAAAAATAATATAATATAATGCTTGAATTTAAAAAAAAAAAAAATGGTTCTATGCAGACACAGGAAATGAATCCCAGCGATGTTGCTGTTTTCTTAGGATTAGGAGATAAAAACACCTTCATACACAATTATTACCCATAGCCTTAGGCTATTGAGAATAAATGGACATGGAAATTTGTCAGTCAAAAGGGCGACAACTTTATCTCCTTAATTGCAACATATACCAAATCTCCACTCCTACATGCGAGTGGTATCTGAGGGTAATGTCCAATCTGTGTCTATTGTAATACATTTCTGGAGACCTGGTAGTCCATGAACTTGGCTTTCCAATGAAGATACACATTCAAATGGCAGGCGAAGTATATTTTAAGCTCCCAGGCTAGCGACATTACTATTGCAGGTACTAGTGCAATCACTCCATTTGTGATTAGGTTGGTGAGGGAGAGAGAGAGAAATGGGGTTTAACGTCCACTCGACACAAACTAGGTCATTTCGGGACTAACAAATGGTTTAATTTTATTTCAATAATTCGTTGCGCGTAGGGGTCTTTAGCAGTAGGAGGAAACCGGAGTACCCGGAGGAAACCCACGAGGTTGGACTGGCGACCCTACTCCTTGTCACGTACAACCGGGGATTAGAAACCACGCCAGTTGACTCAAAGACAACCAAGCCCCCAGGTTGGTGAGGTAATTAAGAGTAGGCCTGATGTTCTGCCATTTGAGCTAAATCCCTACTCGAATACTCGTCAAATATCAAACGAATATTTAAATAATATTCGAATAGTTGCTATAAAAATACGAGAACACATAACTTGAAATGTATACGTTACCATAACAACATACAATTTTCTGCAAAAAAGTGGTGTAATACCGACAAAGAGAAACTATAACTTACACTGGATAAACTATTTATAATACACACAAGCAACTTGGGGCGAAATAAAACTGGATAAATAAATAAGGCATGTAATTCATTTAAATCCAGCTCAATAGAATGTAAATTAAGGAATATAATAAATATGCGGGTTATAAGGGTCCATGCAGGTCTCAACCAACCATCTGTTTTCACCAGTGGTCACGATACAATCACAAAGGATCAAGATATCAAACAAAATTACCGACATGAAGCAAAATTACGATACTTATCATACTCATACCGAAACCTGTTGATGGAAACCATCTGTTTGCTAGATGACACGCTGGTGGCCTTTATCCCCAGAATAAACTTGGTTAATTTAGCAATTTTTGGAAATCAATAATCATTCGATTTCCAGTCTACACGATGATGCAAGCCCCGGTGATTGGCTGGCAGGTTCAACCTGGATCAACTAGGGCCGTACTAACGCACGGGCACGCTATGCATTTGCCATAATAATCCGTACGTCATGGGTTTTTTTTAATGTTTGAACACCAATACAATTAATATATGTTTAATTTTATTGACCATTTCTATTTTTATTCCCCTGAGTGGTAGGGTAGGTATGTTCGTCAGTGCACTGCTTTTCCCAGGCCCTACAGTACTGTTAAGACCGTGGAAACTAGCAAGGGTCCGTGAATCAACCGCTGAAGCCATAGGTCTGTGATTATAATGTAATTTCAGAGCAGCTATCTGTCCCAATGAAGAGCCGCTCTTACTAAAATAGTTATTCCTGCAAGAAACTAGCTGTGGTGGATGAAATTTAAATTATACCAATTATTCTATTATCAGATTAGTATTCGAATGCAGGAGTTCTGATCTAATTAAACATGTAATTAATCTCATATGTCATTTACAAACTACGTATGATCTGTGTACAAGCTCCGCATGACGTTAAAGGAATACGCACTGGTCAGTAAGCATACCATGACGTGATAAATAGACAATTGCATATATGAACATGAGTCTTATCTAGTTTCCCTATTGTCGGAGGCTATATAATCAGGAGTTTGCTGACAGTTAAGCAGACGAGCGGGAACGAGACGAGAGGCTGAAGAGAGGAGCAGAAACCGGCGTAAATATTAGCGATTTATCTCCTTTAAGAATGGGATTATGGGTGGAAAGGTCAATATATAGTTCTAATTAGTGATTTATTCAACATGAGAGGTGCATCTGGCAAACATAACATTACAACACATATCTTATTTAATTAACTACTAAACATTATTTGGTCTTTTTTTTTTCATTTAAATGTATTTACTCATTCGCGAATATTTCCACTATTATATTAGCCTTGTGATCGCCTAGTATTCTCTCTGGTTATATTTGTTTCTTATTCTCTTCTTATAGGATGCCTTTTCACGTTGTGTATTTTCTTCTTCCTATCTCAGTAGTTAAGACCTTTGTCTTACTAGGAATAACAATGCAACAGTTCGTTTCCACATTTTGTTTCAATCCTGGATACATAAGTTACAAGTATAGGTTACATTACAATACTTTAAATTAACATGCCTCTCTCTTCACCCCCTAACTTGCAGATCGAGTTTACTGACGGATGCCTACATCATATGGATCTCCCACAAATCAATGGGGTCTACTCATCCCAGCTCTTGAACCTTGGCGGTCTCTCCCGAATTTAGCGACTGTCTGTTGAACGCCAATAGCTCTGCTGGTTTTCTACCCTTGGGTTTCGACTTTAAATTATCTAATTGGTCAAATATGTTTTTCCCACAGAACCGCTATGTTTTGATTTTATAAATCTTTTTAGGTGTCAACACATCACTCATTTTAATTAGAGTACGTGTCTCCTCTACAATGTGTGAATCTAATGATTAATTAAAGATACAATATGGATTGCCCATTATCAAACTTGGTCAAGGTATTGATGTATAAAACTATACACCAAGTTTCATCACTCTCACTTAATTAGAACTAAAGCAACAACCAATCAAATTGCTTATCTCTGCTTACCCTAAGCAGAAAATGCTCGTTTTCTAACTCCACCAAGACATTTGCCTAATAAACACCTACACCCAATTTGAACATTCTAGCTCAATTAGAAGAGGAGTTATTGTGTCCCAAAAAGTGTTACGGACAGACAAATGGACGGACGGACCCATTTTAATAGCCCCATGCTTTCTTCGAAAGGCGGGTGACAAAACTATATTCCGACCAAAATGTATTCGAATATGATCGCTTTATTCAAAATGGCGACCACATTTGGTTTGCAAATTTTGTGTTAGTAATGTAACGGTGTAAAAGGTCAAACTTAAGGTGTTCGGTGTCGCCGACTTCATATCTGAACAGCAAAATGTTCTTTGACTGCCAATATGGTTCTCAATTCCACACAAAATTAGGAGACAATGCAAGAAAAAAGTAATGCAAACATTTCTGTAGCAAATGACCAGTAGGCTACAGTAGAATGAACGTTAACCAGAGAGAGGAGGGGGATGGGGTTTAACGTCCACTCGACACAAACCAGGTCATTTCGGGATTAACATAATGGTTCAATTTTATTTCAATAATTCGCTTGCGCGTAGGGGTCTTTAGCAGTGGGAGGAAACCGGGGGACCCGGAGAAAACCCACGAGGTTGGACAGGCGACCCTACGCCTTGTCACGTACAACTGGGGAATCGAAACCACGGCAGTTGACTCAATGAGAGACCTTATGACACAACGTGCACACGCTTACCGTTCGGCCACCTACATCCCCCCACCCGCGTTAACAGTCTAGATACCAATTTTAGAATGAACCTGAAGATCATAGGCGTACGAGCTGGGGGGGGGGGGCTGGGGGGTCGACCGCCCCCCCCCCCCCCCATTTTGGGCACCAAATGCTAGGAAAATTTGGGCACACAATTGTACTTTGTAAAAGTTGTATAAAAAAAATATTGTGTTCTTGAATGTGTCCAATTTAACAGCAAATTTATTATCATTTTATACCAACCACCTCCGCCCCCCCCCCCCCCCAGTCAAAAATTTCCCCGTACGCCTATGCTGAAGATATACAATAAAGACACAATTTGCCTGGATTAGAAGACGTCCGGGCTATTTAAAAGCACAGTTCTATCAAAAATCGTGTGTCCAAAAGGTATTTTGAAATATATAGCAATTTAGTGAAGAATAACGCGTTTCTTACCATGAAATTTGGTCATGAGAGGATGAACCCTATATATATACTCTTCAAAAAGAGTAGGGGATATTGAAATGCAAATAGCTATGCAGGTTGCCATATGATAAATAGTTATGGACATTTGACATGCTTTGAGAGTATGTTCACAGATGAAGAACTTGTCGCCCCAACAGAACCACTGAGCTGCACATGAGACACGTAATAGCGCCATACACGTGGGAGGGGTTTATTGTCAAATTTGGCACTTCATGGAAGGGTTGATGAAAACTGTCGCGTGCTGGTTTATCTATCCATGTTTACTTCGATAAGCCGCCCATATGAAATGTTTAGGCAACTGGTCTGTTATTAACATACACTGGTTACCTCTAATCAAAACAGCAGTGCATTTCCACAGTTTTGTATTGTTTCTGAATATCCCCTACTTTTATTAAGAGTATATATTCAGCGACCTTCTGTTCCGGAGCCACCCACACCATCCCGGCTCCTCTTTACCGACATCCTTGCTAGCTTGATAGAGATTATTCGTTTTCAAATTTGGTGTGAAGCATAGGACCTTTAGAGGATTATTCCAATTGAATGTCCAATTTATTGTGAAGCATTGGGATCAGAGAGGTTGAACCCTGTTGAATTTTAAAATTGTAAGACTTTCTGTCCCAGTGATATATTATGTTTATAGAAACGCTTGTGAACACGATAGACAGGCAGAGATTAGATTTGTTTAAAATTGCGCCTTATCAAGTTTGGTCAATATCTAAGTTTTCCTTTCGGAAAAGCCTCTGTGTCTATGGATAAAATGTTTTCGAGACATAGCTGCTGTGTGGGAGTATTTCAACGCTTTGCATGACTATCTTTGTTAAATTTAAATCCTACTCTTTGTATTCTTATAAGAACAACATTCTTTACGGCCAAACACAATCAATCATGGGACCATGACAGTGTATGGATAAAAATTTCATCTTTTAATAATATGTATAGAAATATTTTTTTATTAAATAACAAAAACAGCACGGAGATTAACACATGCGCAACAATAATTATTATATTGTAGGTCGATACTGTATACCGTTACAAATCGATATGGTTTACTGTATACCGCTACAAATCGATATGGTTTACTGTATACTGTTACAAATCGATATAGTTTACTAAAGGTCTTTACATATCGACGTGGTTTACTGTAGACTGTAAACATCGATACTTTCTGTCTGTTCCAAGTGACACTACGACAAGAAAATTGCTTGCCATTTCTTCAATTTTTAATATCTTTAATTGCCATACCACTACTTTCTTACACGAGGGAACCAATTTCCGATGAAGCTATATAGTCTCTCTCTCTCTCTCTTGAAAAATCGTGTTTTTTTCACATCGCGCTACTGAACATTTAAGCCATGTTTGACCTTTTATCTGGAATAGTCGAAGAGGGCTGGGGGTGTTGGCATGGCTTTGAGTACCGTCCTAATTGGATGTTAAGGAAGTTGTTTCTACCCAGTAGAATATCACATGTTTATACGGGATCTAAGACCACAGTTGTTTGTCCAACTGACTTGAATATTTAATTGGCCCCGATGGCTGTAGCGTTTGATATTGATATAAACTACATACAAATTTTATCCTGAACTGATACGGGATGGAAATTTGGAAGAAGGCTATAGGCGTCCAACATATTCCCACAGGAGCATGATACACCGGTTAAAAATTTATGCGAAATGGCCATGACGTGTGGAACCCTTACAAAGTGACCAATGCGAAATCGGTCATTTCTTGGCAATAATGGTTAAAGTAAGAAATTATTTTGTGATATGTGCTTGATCGTATATCTATACAATATTACCTAAAGGAAATTAGTGAACAGTATTATTAAAGGGTATCAAATAACACTCTTTAGAAAAAAATGTTCGCTTTAAGGGTTGAAAATATAGGGGTTTTTTTTCAAAATCACTATAGATGTGTTGGACAAAACGTAAAAAAGGTACTTTTGGGCAATTGCATCAAGTTATATTATAAACTATCTTTTGATATCTATGTTCGCATTGATCTGTGCTTTTCGATGAGTGAAATAAATATTTAAAATTTAAATATAAAGAAACAGGTACATTTGCATTACAATTTGTTTAATAAAGTTTGAAGGTACAAGTTTTGCCAAAATGACGTCATATCTAGTGACAAGAATGTTACAATAATGAACAGTCGCATTAGGCATCAAATGGTGCAAATGTCATGAACATAGAACCATATTGCCTATTTTTCGAAAATGGCAAAAATTCATGGATTTTTAGTTTTTCTTATATATCATCAGCCCTACGTATATATAAATGTTTCGAATACAAATATCAACTAATGAAAAAGTTCAATAACATTTACGGGAAAACAGATTACGAAATCGGTTCCCGCTTTGCTCTGCTTATTTACGAGGGCTATCCAGATATACATGTATATCAGCTAAATTGCGATGATATAATATTTTGTATCAATAATTATTATAGTTAGTGCCAACATGTATTCTATGCCGTTGATTATGTGTCAATCGATAATTATTATTTAGTTTATACGCTACAAACTGTATCGCCAAATGGAGAAAATTTTGATAAATATATTTTTAATACATTTGTATTTATTTACAGCCGATCGCAGAAACTATTTACTTTTGAAAACCAATAAAATGTGTATAACAAATGTCACATTTTCAGACCTTGCTCTCAAAACCTGAGTGGCTTAATGAGCAGTTTCTGCGAAATAAGCAAGTGGAAACAGAACATAATATTAATCCGACCAAAAAACAGTAGTGTTTAACACAAGCTTCACGGTGTGAAACCCGTGTTACTGTCGCAAAACAAACGGGCAAATTTTCCTTCACTAAATATTTCTTACCGAATGTAACTGATTTGGAGGTCCCTGTCTACCCTTTACACGAAATGCAAGTCTTTTACGCAGGTGCACTCGTAATGTTTATGTTCTGAGAATGAAACAATGTCGAAATATATGAAATTTACAAGAAAATAGTGGATTTTATCAAACTTCTAGGCGTTAAGGCTTGACGAAGAGCTCAAGGGGGTAATAATTTCGGGCATGTCACCAAGTTTTGATCTTTTAAATTAAATACTGAAGACATGGCGAGGAATTTTAATGTCGGAGTATCTCTTGGAACAGACAGTAATTTTACTGTAATGTAGAATAGCCCTGTGCAGATCGATATGGTTTCTATAGGCAAATACAAATAACTAGGAATTAATGTAGTTCTATACAAATTGATATGGTTTATTGGGAGTCAATACAAATCGATATGGTATACTGGGGGTGGTTACAGGTCGACATGGTTTATCATGGGAGAGGGTACAAATGATATGGGTTACTACTGTCCAATACAAACCGATATGGTTTAATGTGGGTAGACAAAAATCAACACCGTTTACTGTGGGCTGATACAAATCGATATGGGTTATTGTAGTAAATGTATACGGACAAAAGAAGCTATTTGAAATATTATTGTGTTAAATTTCCGGAGAGTTGTTGTAGTTTAACGTTGTTGTTTCCAGTTATGTTACTTCGTTTTACAGTTGATTTAATTTAGCACCTCAACTCGGCTATTTTGCAATTAACATTTTTATCAATAAATATTAATTTTCGACTTTGTCAATGATTGTCTTCTCTGTAACTGGAAACGACCATCACTGTGAAGTTTTCAGTCTGCAACCATTATTGAACGCACTGATTTATTACACCGTTCAAACGAATGCACCTAATCTATCGACGTCACTAGCAGCACTGTCCTCCACGGTGGCAGCTGTGTCAAATTTCTCTGACAACTCTTCCTGTATGCAAGCGATGGAGGGATTTTGAAACGGGCTTGATGCTCGAGACCGAGAACTCTCTTCCTGTATTGTGGTTGGAATACTTAGCGTGAAATCCATTATGGCTTTCCGATGTTTCGTATTTTGAATTTGACCGTTCAGTTGGTTATCATGGTGATCGTCATTTGACAACTGAATAACAGGAATCTCTTTTAATCCGATCATTTCCTTTTTTGCGTTTTCTTTTCTTTTTAACGAATAATTAGAAGTATTAGATGATTTTAAACTTGCGTTACTTGAACGTGAAAACCGTAAGCTACTTGATCTCGAAGAGCACGTGCTTCCGGTTAGAATCTTTCTGATTGGACGACGAGATATTCTCTTCTCTAATACGCCATCTTGTGGTGGGTAGTTCACCACGAGGTTTACCTGAAAATGTAAAAGATACGTAATGCAGATTAAGAAACAATAATCTCAATCGTAAATAATATACTTTTCGTTTTAGTTTCAAATTTCCGAATGCACTCTTACATTAAAAAGAGTCTACATGTATTATTTCAAATGTTGCGTAAGCCACAAATGTTGTCTGGTGATGATTACTAACGCACGCTAGGGAAGTTAGAACCTAGCCTCGGGTCCACGGGCTACCAGTCGAGTCATCGGGGTAGTGGTTTGTTTAAAGTCCAACCACATTCTTCAGTCCTAAATAAAGGGACACATTTTTTTTTATTTCGGTCAAATTAACGTATTCGGTACTCTGATGGGTTATTTCATTTAATTGTGATACAAGTTATGTACTATTACATGTTTGTTTTAGCGATAACAAGAAATTTGCGTGTTTACTAAGTTTAGTTTACTGTATCTCAGCACTAACGTGATGACAGACTGCAACCCCACAAAACAAATAAAAACATAACATCTAAAAAACTTTTAATTTTTTGTTTAAATCAAAGAGATCTAAATCAAAGAAAACCGTGTCAGCAAATGTGATTTTGATATATTATCATAAATGTATGACTTGCCGTAACACCCAAGATCAGAACGGGTATTAGATTGTACAACGACGTATAATTTATAAAACAATCCATATCCGTAAAGGAATAATATGAATATAGAAATGTAGATCCGGTCTAGACTAAATATTAAAAGTTTCTTAGGATGGTTGCCTCCCTTTATTTTGTTTGACTACTTACTGGCGTTTCTTGTCTTTGTGTATATTTATTACATTGGATCCATTTGATAAGATATTTTCTAAAACTTTGACTTGTATAAAAATATAGAATGGGATTTAGAGCACTATTTGCATGCCCAAGAAATATGGTAAATGGTAACACCACCAAGTAATCTTTCGTTCTGTGTGTCTCGAAATCGAGATAAAGAGTCACAATGTAATACGGCAACCAACAAACAGCAAACAATACCGACAACGCAATCAACATCTTTGCCACTCTTTTCCGACCCGCCATTATCTTTTGCGACATTCCACGACCAATTTCAGACTCTGATCGTTTCAAATCTTCATCTTCTGTCCACAGCTGTCGGCCAATCAGACCGTAACTAATGGCAATCATTACACCGGGTATAACATAAACAATAACAAATAGGCAACTGTCATATATTTGGCGATCACGAAGACTCGGCCAATCCTCGTGGCAGAAATATAAGCTTTCATTCGGACTAATCGGCAATGTTTGTGTTTTACGAAACACTATTAATGGCGCCATTATACCACACGATAAAATCCATATCACCAAAATCATCTTCGCGGCTATTTTATAATTAGCCACCCTCTTAAATATCATAGGATGTCTAATGGCAAGAAGGCGATCCAGACTGAGAACGGCGATGGTGAAGATGCTGGCACAAACAGTCACTCCTGCAAAATAGTAAGAATACGAATTAACATCAACAAATGATTTGAAAGGTCAACCTATGACTGTTTTGATCCTTACATGTGGAGGTAAAAACAATGGAATAAAACCCACTTTCGCCATTAAAAATTTAAAGTGTAAGTGCAACATAGCCTTAATCCACGTCCTCAAATCTGATGATGATTACAACTATGTTGCAGGGAGTTTTCATGACCCAATGCGAAATAAGGGAATGTCTAATTACCAAGAACAGTGGCAAAACATTATTTCATAACTTATTGAAGGTGTAGTCCGATAATTTTCGTTTTCTTCACAAGGTTGTGTTTTTGGGGTTTCGTCCCGACAACCAGACACCTTTTCTTTGCCAGGCCTGCACCACTAACATGAGGAAATCAGATTGGAAAATTCCGAGAAACGTCTTCAGCGAACACCGGGTTCCAGCCCGTAACCTCGTTGTTAGTCATCATGGCTACCAAATAAACTTTATATTTAGACCCAAGACATACCTTGTAAAAACGCCGTCATTTTGCACATAAATTCCCCATATATCCAAACACTATAGACAGCTTGTCCCACAGCCATTGGTATACACACAATACACACTGAAATAAATATTAATTATTATTTGTACTATTTGTGTAAAGTTTTGTATTTTACCCCATTTTGCACTGTCATTGTTTCCAGCACTGTGTCGAGTTTCACACTGTGACGTAGGACGCTCACACATTTCATAACACACATGTTTAGACCTTCTAAAGAGGCTGAGACAGCCATACATAAAGGTTTTTAAACTGCACCTGCATATTCCTACAATATAGGATACTTTTCGAAAAGTTTTAGTCTATTAGTAACATATTTAAAAGTGGCAATGTACGTAGTGCAATGTGTCTTTGTACGCGGTGGGCAGTCGCCATATTTGTTGTACAAATTGAAAACAAGTTTGGCGATTGTTTAGGGCGTTAAATTTTTATTTTATTTAATTATTTCTGGAGTTTTGTAATCGGAGTTCAGCTTTAAGTGACATGGTTAATCAATTTATGTTATTTCAGGTAAATTAGAAGGGTGTCTAGTTGGTCAGCATTAACCAAGTATTGTTGTGTACAGGTAGCCTATATATTGTCTTGTTACATTTTCATATTTTATCATTGCTTGATAATGACTAGAGACGCCAAGTCGAAACGTCGCTTAGTTATAAGCAGTAATTCCATAGAATTGTGACCTGTATATACCTAGTTCGTGTCGAACAGACGCTAAACCCCATTTCGCTCTTATACATTTGATGAAATATAGTAGACTGGGGCTATTTTGTAACGGACATTAACATAAATCCTATCCTTTTAAAAGAGTCAAATATGTATATGTGGTCAATTCTTATACAAATATGATTAACGGAGGCATAGCAGAGTGCCCTAAATTCGCCTTTCGGTAACTTTTAAAGTCGGTAGCTCACGTATAATCCCTAAACAATCACACTGTCAGACACGTCATAATAAGGATCTTATATTGGTAATATGTAACTAAAACAAAAGAGCTTTGGAGGATAAGCGGTAAGAAAATAAAATCTAGGATTGACATTACAATCCCCCTTCTATTGAAAGCTTATGGTCTGACAAATCAAAGAGAAATGTCTGATCCGGAAAGACCAAATATAATTACAGTTTTAAGGTAGATTATTATGATAATAGTAAAGATGATATTGATGTTGACGGATGGGAATGAAACAGTTAAAGGACAATATTACCGTCTATCTATTTTTGCGTATATGATATAACTTATTAAACAGATTCTAAACATGTTTTTTAAGAAATTACATTTGCTATATTTGATCCGTGTATTCGTAATGTCTACGCGCAAGTTCTAGATGTTACGTAAATACACGAGATCCGTTATTGTTACTGATCGAATGGTTAACGGTGGATTTTCAGCTCTCTTAAAACGTCTCTTCAGACGACGGTATTTCCTTTAATTATTGACTTAGTACCATGTGTACTTTATTTGCTTGATTTCCCTTCGTTTTATGTATAAGCATTCCTAAATTTGGTTCAAACTTCCAGGAAATGGTAGTCTCGAATATCAAGTAACCCTGTTCCGCTTGTTCTCATAGATAAGTCTCATGCAAAATGTCTTCCTAGGAAGAATGTTGTAGATGTTTACTGTTTAATTCTTGTCTCATCTCTTTCCATTTATCTGACATGACATAATATACGTCAATAATGAAGACTAGGTAAACGCGGGGCAATAGCGTCAGTGCATCTCCAGCAGCATGTAAACATAACAGGCGATTTCTGGACATATCAGCGGAGACGTTCAAAACAGTTGACTACATAGATAATACTCAGAAATCTCTCATAATGTTGTTGTGATAATAAGATGATATTGATTATTATGCAGATTATGATTGACTGAAATATATAAATATTCCAGACATAAATACCAGAATTAACATACAACAATAAAATAATAAAGTCATAAGTATGACAAGAATATTTCGTCACAAAACAGAAATTCGTCTGCAGGCCCCTAATATTATGCACTCAAGTCAGATTTAGATAAGGCTTAAATTCAGCTAATATTGAATAACATTTATTTGATGACAGTTTACATTCATTCATTATATAACCAATTTATTAAACTAATAATGTCTTTTGTCTAAGAAAAACATCATAGACGGGTTGTAAAATGAGACGATAGGGGGAGGGGTATCCGTTTGAACACTACAAAGACAATGCGATAAAACACAGCAAGAAAAAATACATCATCAACTAGGTTAATTACATTTGATGAAGTTTGTGCTGCCATGAAAACGAAAGTCCACACCGATGTGTGTAAAGTACATACCCCTGGAAGCTAAATACTACCATATCGCCACATTGATTACAATTCGCAGTTCGACTCGACCTAAAAATTATTGATCAAATTCTTTTTTTATTGTTGGTAAAATTATATATTATTACGTTGGGATGAAACGAAGTTATAATCTGAAGTCTCAACGAAAATGATAGACAAGCCTCAGGCAAGATTTCCAGCCTAATTTTGTATAATGTAATATTAATATTACATTGAATCATGGCAGACAAGTATTGCTTTTGGGTGTCTGACTACATAGAATGGCGTCCTACGAAACAACAATTCGGCAATGAAGCCTAACTACTCATCTTAATTATTGCCTAGGGTAATTTATGTTAAAACCGTTAATCTTTCGATGTACATGATGTGCTTGATTTTGTAAAAGGTACAGGGTCAAATGCATTATTCTTCACAAATAACAAACTTCGGAAAATCGCAATGTTCTGCATTTCCATTTCCGGTGAAATAATTTACGGAGTTTCAACATTTCTTTTTTTAGATGTGTATACAAGTTACTGGAAATCAAGACGATGTGAATCTACAATTCAACTGACAGAAAATAACATCTATTCTTACGGCATTCGTATCTCACCATGATTCCCTAGACACATGCAACTCTATAAATAGGGTGAATGCACCGATAACATCTAATCAAAAAATCTCTAGTCAATCTGAGAACTCGTTTTACGATACTATTGGGGTTTGCTGAAGTCTTAAAGGGTTATACTTAAAATAATCCCATGTTGTCTTGGGATTTTAAAAAAACCTCTATGCAGAACGAAAGTTGTCGTTATGTCATTTTTCATGTGGCAAGCGATTTAAAGTATATAATTGGGAACACCTCTGAGACATAAAATGCGGTTGTTTGGGTCGATTTTAATTTGTGATGGCCATCACTGAAAGAATATTGCCTTACTCTTAATTGACGTTTATTAAAAGCAAATCCGAACAAGTCCCAGCCCTTGTCTAAGTTCTTGGTGACCCTGTAAAAAAATATTACTAAAGTCACCTCGTAAAAGGATCGCACTGACCGAACTTGCATGTTAAAATTCCCAAGGAAGTAGGAAATCGAAACAATGTATTGTTGCTGTGTTAAGAAAAGCGTATACAAAGTTTAAGAAGATCTAGCAGCTATACAATACACCGGATCAACAATTATTTATAATAAGATAAGATTTCTTTGTCAACTCACATACAATAAAAAAAGCTGTATAAACTAAAAGTCCTTCTATATATTCTAAATAAAATGTGCAATTTTGTGTTCAATTTTAGATATTTAATGGGATTCTAAAATGATATAACACTTCAACCCAAAAAAAACCCAAAATGTTTTAAAATGTTTTAGCAGTTCTCCCGTTTTAATTAAAGCAAAACACCAACCCATACAACATGAAGGTCTAATGAATACGGTTCTATTTAGGTCGATATAATCTGTTACACAAGTCATATTGAATAGCAATTCATCCGTCGTGGAGACACCGAAGTACAACCTGATAGCCCAAATACCACATTGAACATTTTCCTCCAAGCACATCATGACATTTTGGAATCTGAGGTAAGTGTATCTAACACATGATTTAGATGAAATAAATTAACTTTAATTCCATTATTTCCCGTGATTTCTTAAGTATACTCATTTCAATACAGATTTACACCACAAGAACTATTCATTTAATTCCCGGAAGGCGAATAATCATTTTCTTTATCTAAATTTAACAAAGATAGCCATGCAAAACGTTGAAATACTCCAACACAGCAGCTATCTCTCGAAAACATTTTATCCATAGACACAGAGGCTTATCCGAAAGGAAAACTTAGATATTGACCAAACTTTATATGGTACAATTTTTAAAAAAATCTAATCTCAACCTATCTATCGTGTTCACAAGCGTTTCTATAAACATAATAGAACATAAATTCAACAGGGTTCAACCTCTCTGATCCCAATTCCTCACAATAAATTGGACAATCAATTGGGATAATCCTCTAATGGTCCTATGCTTCACACCAAATTTGAAAACGAATAATCTTTATCAAGCTAGCAAGGATGTCGGTAAAGAGGCGCTGGGGTGGCTCCGTAACAGAAGGTCGCTGAATATATATATATATAGGGTTCATCCCTTCATGACCAAATTTCATGGTTAGAAACGCGTTATTCTTCACTTTAGTGCGAAGTGGTCGGAACTTTAAATTGCTATATATTTCAGTATACTTTTTGGACACGCGAACTGTGGTTTTAAATGGCCTGGACGTCTTCTAATCCAGGCACATTGTGTCTTTAGTGTATATCTTCGGGTTCATTCTAAAATTGGTATCTAGACTTTTGTTTTTAAAATAAATACATCAAATATAAATACAAGCTAACAGATTGATCACTTAGAACAATGAAGACACAATTCCGGATGGGACGAGTTTGCATTGAAAATGATATACTGTTAATCTTAGATCTGCATCCATTTCTCAGCTGATTCATGATTTGACTCATCGTATCACCGTCACACTCACAAATAAGCGTGGATTTGTTAATTCATTAGATTTAAAGGTACTAAGATCTGGAATTATAGGATGTATACTTTCTATAAGATTGGAAATTTTTGTGAAGATTTTTTTTTGTTAATTATTTTGCAAAATGGGGGAAGAATAGGTGATTTATGACAATTATATAAGCTCATTAAAACTGAAAACTAAAGAATTAAATATATAATCGATAGCAATTGAACAAATTATTAGTAAATAAATTTCTTAACAACTTACACAATAAATTCACAATATGTTTTAAGAGTTTTTATGTTCTAGGGTCGTTCTTCATGTATGGAATACAGAGCCGGGACAATGGTCAATACAAGTTTCATCTAATGAACTCGTTGAGGATAAGATACACATGAAGAAAACCTTTTGTTTTTTGTCTGAAAAGAATTTGAGTATTGTGTAGAGAAAAATGGTTTAGACAAACATTTTTCCCATAAAGAAAGTATTGCATTGATTTTATGAGCACGTCTTGTGAATATTTATAAGTCGTCTGTCTTCGTCAGTCATCAACACATTATGGAGGATCCCTTGGGAATCGGTTTAATACTTATGCCAAAAGCAGCACTGATACTTAATCTGAATTATATATCTAACAGAGAAACAATCTAACCATGCACATTCATATAAATGAATACATGGCTATAATCAAGGGATTGTATAGCAAATAATCATGGACCAAGGGGCGGTGCATTGCAGCGATGCACGCCAAAATAATGGGGTTGTTTTTTTTGGTTAGGTATTGATAACAAATCAGGGAATTTTTTAAAGGATTTAAAGTGGGTGAGCTCTCATTTTTGAAAAATTAGGCCTGATAAAAAGTCAATTTTTATGTCTAGCGCACCCCCCACCCTGTAACCAGCGCCGTAAATGTGACAATATGTAAAATATTGCTTTGGTGACGAGTCAAAATGTGCTTCTGGCTCTCGCTTCATGGGTGTCTATGGAATAATAATGGCCTGTCTTGTTTCAACAAGCCGGATTAAGTAAGTCACATGTTGAGTAGCTGATGACAACAATCAATCGGTTTAGGAGAAAAGGTCGAATTTAACCCTTGAAGATATATGATTGGGATGTGTCTCTATCGGTGGGCCTATAATCCTACTAATTAGTGAAAACTGACCGCTTTATGTCTTTGATGTCATATATAAATCTATATATAGCTCACAATATAAGTTAATATAGTAGTTGTTATTGAGAATATCAGTTACTGATATCTAGAAATAGATAGAATAACATCATATGAATAATGTAGAGGAGCTTAAATTGGTGTGAACAGCGTATCACTTGTCACCGATAATCTATCTGACACCAAATCCGCCATATTAATTAACTTGTCAATCGTCGCTTATTTCAACTTCAACAAGTAATGCACATGGATCAGAGTTCAGAAGGTTAGCTCAATTTACAGACCTACAGTCTGAGACGTTTTCAAGAATACAACCATTTTTCATGATTCCTTGGTTTGGGTTTATAACATAAAGCGATACTGCGCGACACGATTGTTTAAAGCTGTCATATATTTTGGGAATGGGATAAATATAGAGCATAGGGTACTCGATTACGGTTGAAAGGTGACTGAACTGGAATAAAATTTAATTTATATAAAACACCCTAACTGGAATACGTGGCCCACTCCTGGTTTGCTAAAGCCATTATTAAAACTGTGTCCCTTAATTTATACAGCTCTGATAGGTACAAATAATGTACGCTTTTGTCGTATTTATAATATGTGACATAACCACTGTAGTTCTAAAATCAAGCTGGAATTTATTTAATTAAACTGCTAACAAGTATGGATTGGAATTCGCGTCATAATTATAACGCCAAAACCTGTAATTGTAATGTTCGTGCTAATAATAAGGTTACTTCAATGCATGTAACGTCTTACTTAATTTAGTAAAATGTGGCTTGAAATTTGTACTTTGTTCTGTTTCCATTATTACTTTTAATTTACTATCGTATTGCTTATTTTAAAGCATATTACCGCCCAGCTGTTTAGTTTCTACATTTCGCAAATATTACAAGACGCGATGAAAACTACAAAATTTTAACTCCCATCGTGGTGACAAATGGCGCTATTTCAGTCCTAACATTGCGTTATTGACATAAATACATAGTATGGCGAACACATTGTTGCATCATGCAAGAAGTTGAATAAAAAAAATATATAAATGATGTTGTTAAAAAAAATTAGATACTGATTAATTTGGGGGGGGGGGGTATTTTTTAATGAAACATTTTACAGACGCCAGTAAAGTATTTTTGGTAGGCGGAGAAGCCTTAAATCGGACCAAAATCTTTCAGAACATCGTACGGTATTGTGTTAGAAGTAGTTGCGGGAGAGCTGTTTGGGAGATTTGGTTCGGGGAATGACTCGCCTCTATAATATACAATGTCATATATTCTTCAGTTGGCGTCACAACTAATGTGATAAAGGCCTGGATAACTGAAAATTGGCGCAATTCTACAATGTGAACATCACCGTTCAGATCTAAATATTAAAGCCACCTGCAAATTTCGTCAACGTTACGAGGTGTGAACAGGGTTAGGACATGTGATTTCTGCCGAGGATTTCGTTTAGGGTTAGGGCTAGGTGTTGGGTTAGGGTAAGCACTAGCCCTGCTTACATCTGGTGACCATGACGAAATCTGCAGATGGCCTTAATATTTAGATTATCGCCGTAACGTTCTAGGTGATTCTCATCAACTTAAAGTTCAGCAGTTACCACCAATCTTCGCCCTTTTATATGTTTTAATGTTTCGAAGTCTATAACTTAGGAATCAATTACAGACTGGTATCAATGATGTTTATTTAACAGGACAGGAAATAAATATGAACCTAAAACCAATCGGTGAACTGGGTAGAAATATTGCGCATTTCAACATTGAAACAGTATTAATAATAACGCGTAGTTACTCAAAATGTTTCCTTTGTCCTTTTATTTGTTCGAGTGAAACACGGCTAGAGAATGCCAATACATTCTTTTACAAAGCTATTTAACTGTTGTACGTTTGTGCTTATATACTGGGTTTGTGGAATACTCTCCAAAGATAGCCGCTACTACTGCTTCAGTTAGCGAAAAGGCGAGACGAATGATTCTAGAACATAGCTTCTCATTCGATGAATAAACATAGTTAACCAACTTTTGTTCTACTGTTGTATTTGTTGATTACTTGCATAATATAGGGAATAATTTAATTTTGTACGTAAAATATTTCATCATTCTGAGTGAGAAAAGAACAACCATTCACTTGTGTTAATTTTGTACTAGTATCCTCTATATAATTTTATTCAGCGTCTAGCATGATGTAATGAATTTGTTAGTATTCGCCCTCATACTATCTTAATGTCGTGTTGTTTGGTTATAAATTAAAATGGGGAGATTTTACATGGTCACTATCAGCCACCATATTAATTAATTTCAAAAAACACCTTCTTTACGAAAACAGATTGCCGACAGTCTGTTTTAATAAAGGTTTAGTCAGTTACATGCACTGAAATAAGTATATTAGCATACTCATTAGGGGTCAAAATTATGCCATGCGGCATGAACTCCGCTCCATAAACAGCACGGTATTGATTACATTCGGTACAAACGAAGTAGCACTTTATTACTTTCACTAAGCTTTCTATCAACAAAGATAGATAGTCAAGAGCGGACGCAGAGCTGACACGTTTCATTACCTGAATACCTAATGCTGTTCAGTAAGCTTCCGGTTTATGACCGCTAACTATACATTCTGACGTACGAAGCCCATTTAGAAAAGAATCAGGGGGGTTTATTTCAAACCACAATATTCTGTTTCTAAAACCAGTAAAACTATCCAAATTCCAGATATAATGTAGAACTGTGTAGAACTGTTAAGAGTGTTACATAATAAAGTAGCAAAGATGAAATGGTCTTTTTAATTACAAAAGAAAATAAAACGTTGTATTAGGATGAATGTATAGGTATTGGAAATACTATATATAGTTCGAGGAAACGGGCCACCAACAGATTGGTCTACCAAGGTATTCCACTACAAGCAAAATAAAAAATTCAGGTTAAAAGCTTTCATATAGCACTTTATATGATTGATTGATTCAAATGAACTAGAATCAACTTCCATAACATTTCATCACCTTTATGAATCTCGGTAAGATGGGAGGTTCCACAAGGCAATCGGTATAATAACAATTCTTAAAATGACAGCTTATCAATTAGAAATTTCAAGATATTGAATTTATTTTCCAAAATTAGACCAAAAACTAACGCTGTTATTGAATAACTGATTTAAGATCGAATACAAAATTATAACTAAAAACAACACCGATCTTTGACAATTTTTATATATTACTCTTAGAAACAATAGAAGAATTGAAAACATCAATATACAATCTGGGGTGTCAGACAGGGACAAAGGAACGTTCCTGAATCATTAGGTACAATTGATCCCATAAATGTCATTCAATATTAGAAAACAATAACTGGTAATATCTGAAAGGGGCTTATGATCTCGCCGCTATTTAGCACTAAATCTGGACATAATATAACCCCATTTCAGATATGAAAAAAAAGGACAATCCATAAATTTAAAGTAAACAATTTGTGTAACAGTCTGTGGACTTTCATGCGTGTTTCGCTTACCACGCGTCACTTACCATTTATATAACACAAAATTAGATAAATACAAAACATCTGAGTTAGTGAAACAAGAGAGAGAGAAATGGGGTTTAACGTCCACTCGACACAAACTAGGTCATTTCGGGACTAACATATGGTTTAATTTTATTTCAATAATTCGCTTGCGCGTAGGGGTCTTTAGCAGTGGGAGGAAACCGGAGGACCCGGAGAAAACCCACGAGGTTGGACAGGCGACCCTACTCCTTGTCACGTACAACCGGGGATTCGAAACCACGCCAGTCGACTCAATGACAGACTTTATGATACAGCGCGCGCTCGCTAACCATTCAGCCATCCAACCCCCCTAGTGAAACAAATCCTCGTTGACATTTTATACTTGATATACTTAGATTCTAGAACTGCAGAGCTCTTTCATTCCAGTTTTCAAGTTAGTCTTCATAATGCCTTGAGTCGATGTATTTCCCGATAATATTTTTTGGGTATTACCCATTGCTCTTCCGTGTTTGTAATATTGTTATTCTAATTGATACATTTTTACTTATTCACGTTTACTTAAATCTCTTGTCATCAACCATTAAAACCCCAACATTTCATGTACCATTCAATTTCATTTCGATGTCACTGGGCTATTATATTCTTTTTTTTTAAAACTAGGTGAAACGCGAAAAGGTTTTTATTTAGACTTTTGTTATGCTAATCGCAGATCATATGCGTATGTTCATATGCACCTGTCAACACCAACATAACAATATTATGCCGAGAAAATTGGACTAAACGCAAGACTAGGAATGTGATTAACCTTTGGGCCTGGAATGACAACGGCAATAGCTCTTAAATGAATTATATATTCCAATATCCGGAAAATAGAACTTGGTTATCATTTAGTGAACAATATACATATACATGAGGTTAACTAATATCCACAGATGAAATCAATATTACAACACGTGTGACCTATATCGTGACTGGAGATTATGCTGTATTCAATACGGTTTCAACTATTGGTATGCATTGAACTAGAGCAGTAAACTGCGTAGTAATAGGACACGGTAAACGTAAGCTATGGGCAGACGGGTATATTTTTTCGCCTAATCGCGGTGATTGAAATTCGCCAGCGTGTTTTTACGGCGGATCACCAGCGGGCACACGTAGCGATCGTCTCAAGAGTGTGCGCCACTCTGCGAGTTAATTACTTGCACAAAACGGCGAATCACCTAAAACGTATTGCTATTTATTTGCTATTTAAATGCAGATGTGATTTCATCCTTTGATTTTGGCGTACAATTGTTTTAAATAATGCTACGGGCAATGTGCCAAGCGTACATTATTTATACTAGTTGCAATATTTGACCCACGTGACGTATTCCATTGAAATGCACGTGCTGGATAGTGTCTGTATTTTAAGTTGTTTAATGGTATCGTGCGATATCAATTATATTACTTGTCTCGACCATTAAACTACACTTAAAACTCTGGAATCGTGACGTTAAACGGACAGGGCCTTTCTGACCATAGAATCACCAATTCTTCTTCGTTGGTCAGACTCCACGCTTGGCTTATGAAAATGATTCGCCCGACAATATACGCTGGACACGGGCAGACGAGCGGATATGCCGGTGAATCGATCGCTGGCGTAAAATATTCGGGCGAAAATATCTAACATGCTAGATGGTTCGCCGAGCAGAATCGTCTTCCAGCGATTTTAAAAATCGGCGCAATCGAGCGAAACCGTACGCTCGTCTGCCCTAGGTAATATGGTTCATTAATTTAAGTGCCATAATATATATGTCAAATTAGCTGATCGAGATCATTAATATCAAAACCTCAGATTACATATACAATAGAAATCATAGACAACTGATTATTTATTACGCGAGTCAAACAGCATGGGCCAGGAATCATATCGTTTTCGCTAAAAGAAACATAAGAAAAAATCAATTACAAATTCTGTTTTGGGGTTTTTTTTTGTTTTATTTTTTTTCATATTATATGTTGGATACGACAACCACACTCGGGTCCTATGTTTTGATTAAATGTGCATATTGTAAGATATTTATTATTTACATATTAATGAAGGCAGTATGGATGAATAAACGGGTTGATAGATAAATCTTGTGATGTTAATCAACTAGCTTATTTATCGATCTCTAATACTGACTCGTATCATCCTAATTAATAATATATTATTTATATAAATATAATCTCTATGATTGCTGGTTTATAAACGTGTTAATCATTTAGTAATTGGAGTTGATGTGCGTCCTAGTTCCAGGCGGATTATATTCCTAAACAAACGGTTGCCATGCAAGATACGCCCACATTTTCCAATACACACAAAAAGTCAAACACACCCGTGATCATTAGATCCTTAGCATATATTCCATCTAAGATCTTTTGATGCTTAATCATGTTTTAAGCTTCATTTATATCAGACAGAAATTGTGGCCTCAAGAGGGTCCACACACTGTGAACAAAGGAGTGTATTGAACAAAGGAGTGCATTTTGGGGTGTCCACAAACTTTGTACATATTTCACATTTTGCGTTAAAGGCAGGGGCATAAAGGTCTCAGGCACACCAAAATCGAACCCATCCAAAATCTTTTGATCCTTGACACATTTTAAGTTTCCACTACCCTTATACGTATGATATGCGTTTCCACTATTAGCGTAAAGGAGAGTTTCCCTTTTGACTATAGCTATGATGTAATGGGAATAGATTTGAACGATTTTTAAAACCAAATACAAATTGTGACCTCTAGAGGGTCCACACGCTATAAACGTAACTCTTCGTACAGTCAGGTGTCATAATCCAGAAAATTACGTTTATAATATGTGGATTATAACATGAATATTGTCCAGTCTACAGTGTATTATAAGTGCATTCACAAATAACCCTTAGTGAATATACATGATATAACCCTCACCTTGTAAACTACGCTGTAAAACAAATATAACTCTGTTATGTACTACAAGTGTATTTCCTAATTAATCCAATGTGAATTTTAGAACTTTAGGATAAAAACATACATTTTAAGTTTCATCAAAATCGGATAAAAAGTGTGACCTCTAGATGGTCCCCAACCTTCATATTGCATGCTTTTGCAATATTTTACGAGAAGTTTCGATTTAAATTGTTTAAGTGGCATTTAGTAACTGGATGAGAATAACACATGACACAATTATATGGAATACAAGTTACTTGAAGGGTTTATTACATCGACGTTTCGACGAGGGTTCTCCCGTCTATCTCAAGCAAAGAATGACCATCATAGTGCAATGAGGATATATATATACAAAATATGGAACAAAGACAAACATCTATATACAATCAGAGATAATCATTTGGAAACCATCAAAGGGGTGGGAAGACATAAGGGTGGGTATAGTGAACTATGTACAAAGAAAGTTTCTGTTTGATTTTCATGAAATTTGAATTCAACCACAATTTGAATTATCGAGTAATGGTGATATATAAATGTTTTTGAAAATCAAATAAAAATTGTGACCTCTAGAGGCTCCACAAGCTCAAAACATGATTTTTCGTACACGCAGGGTCAATAATTCACGAAGTTACGGTCCGATGCATTTCAATATCGAAAGGAACCGAGGTCTTTGGGATATAAACACACATTTTAAGTTTCGCTGATTTTAAATATGTATAACATGTACATGTTTCACATTTGTTATAATTATTACTATTCGTACTTTGTCTGAAATGTTTCATAAACTATTAACAATCTGTTATGTTCATTATTATTGAATTTATACTATTTGCGGTCTTTAAGTGTGATTGCGTTTTGCTTACGTAAGTAGTGCTGTTGGATCACCGAAGGTACTCTCGCCTACTCAAGATACTATTCTCAATAAAATTCTAGAACCTCCACATATAGATACCTCTCTGGTGTTCACAATATATTATATATATATATTCTGGCTTTCTAACCTTGCCTCTGGAAGGAAAGCCTTTGCGTTTTGCTTACTTTACCCGATGAGAGTTACTTCCCTTCGCCAACCCCCTTTGCAATTAACGATTTATGGGATTGGTCGATGAAAAAAGCACAATCATCAACAAGTGCAGATAACTTGAACACGTGTCTACCCCATGGATTAACCTAGGGGTTAGTAGAGTGGAACAGGATGAGACCACTGGGGATACCAAGGATGACAGACCCGGCAAATACCAATATTTGATTAGGAGCGTCCAGAGCAGGAGCTATCCATATAGACCCTGCAAATACTATCATTTATTAAAAGAAAACTAATTGTTTCACAGCAGTAACATAGAAATAATCTAAAACAGGCGTAGCAAAATCTTTCTACCAATTGTTTGTCGGGGTGTATTATCATCAACATCCTGTTTTATTTTGGATAACTCAATAAGAGGATGATATAATGTACTCTTACATTTTATTCTGTGAGATCATGCTCCAAATTCGTGTAGGCGATAACCTCACGTAGCAACTGCCACCACCAAAACTGTTTATAAGTAAAAGTACACGTATTGTTTACCTCAAATAAGTGGATATTGTTATCGGTTATTTAGAAATGGTAAGCATGCTCACGCGTTGTCAATCCGTCACTGTGCATGAGGATCTATACTGGACATGGCGGCATGAAGAAGATGCTACTGGATATAAACAAAACCCAGGTGGTTTAAGCACCATATCACAAAAAATAAAAATGTCAACATGGGCAGGTAAATAAATGTTCTAAAAAGCATATTCTGCCTCTTAAACGACACATATCACCCCAGCTAAATGGAGACATAGTGTGCATTCGTATTTCGGAGGGTGTGCACCAGTAGGGCTAATAGAGATCGGCGTACCCCATGCATTGTGTGATATGAGGGGAATTGTGCACTGGACAACGCCGTTTACACGGAACATCAGTTTGCGTCTCTTCCGAATGACAAGACGTTGTTCGTTGTCGGACCCTTTTCTTGCACTACTGCCAAGGGTAGATCACGTTGATAATAGCGAGGAACTTTCGTTTGGAGACCGCCACATAGTATCAGTGTGCGCCAATAGCCACCAGTTTACTTGTTAAAATACGAAAGTAAAACAAATCGTTGTTATATATATGACTTAGATTTTAGAAACCGAATCTACATGCACAGTGTCTACGACCGGACAATAACTAAAATATACAACAAAAATCCGGTAGAATAAATATTTGTATCCCTGTCCATTAACATTAAAAAAACCCAACGACGACCACTGTTCCTCTTTAATACGAAATCGAATATTTATAGAATCTTCTATAACATGAAACAAATTTACATGATGAGCATACCATTTAGACGGTGCAAAAATCGTAATTTAGCCAACAATGACGATTTGGTACAAATCAAATCATCATTGTTGTCTAAACACGATCCATCTTCTCATTGAACATGGTATTTGTGTTGATGTCAATCTGCTGCTGTGTTTCGAAGGATTTTGTCATATTGGATGAAAAGTGAAAAGTCAATATAGATAGGATCATAGATTTACAAACCTTGTGACAAAGAAAATAGATCATAGGTACAAGTATATATCGCGTTTGCAAAAGCCCTCTTCATACACAAAGTGAATTTCAAATTTAAAGTTCTTGTGTTGTTTACCGTGTGTGTGTGTGTGGGGGGGGGTCTAAATCTCTAAGTGACAAGCGTGACACGGAGTGGTCGCCTACCCGACCTCCTGGGCTTTCCTCCACTGCTAAAGATCCCTACGTGTAAATGATTTATTGAGCAAAATGACCTAGTTTGTGTAGAACCCTGTTGTATATATGGAAGGTTGAGACATGCAATTTTTGCTAGAAAAATAATGAATTCACTGGAAACACCCAATGGACATCACAGACGGGCATCACAGACGGACATGTTGTCGGGTCGAGTGAGATTCAGTGATAAAACACCGAAGCAAGAAATGGACAGGGGATAATCCTACAATTTATTTAGGCTTCGACACTTATGGTAAATGAACAACGATCAATCTGAAAATGCCCCCAGACCCAGATTGGCCTGTTTTCGCGATATCAAGTCTGGTTCCAAATAAGGAAGCTTAAAATAAATTAAATTTTTAGGGCTTGGGAGCATTTCGTTGATATAAAAACGTTTTGGCGGGGATTTAATGCCAGGTTCCTAATGTCACGATTCGTGCTACGATTGAAATCGTGGTTTTAATCGTTGGGTAACCGTGGTGATCCTATCAGGTCTTATCATATATTGAGGTCAGTCGTAGCAACCGTGTTGATCGTATCGAAACGTATCCGAACGTAATTGCACGCAGCAGATCGTGGACTCAATAAGGACACAGCAGTTTGTACCCAGGAAGGCATCTTTAAAATACCATAACGCTTTCTTTATCCGGTCGAAAACATTTGGCTAGATGTTATTTCCCGTTCTGATAATCTTTGGTCCTGAAAATTCCCGTTCCTCTGTCGTGCTACAACGTCTCTCTAATGTACATGTATTGTTTGATTTGAGAGAACTGCTGATGACATATAGTTTACTCAAACAATAGGGGTATTAGTCGCTAATCTCATTTATTGATATTTCTACATGGCGAGAAACTAATACTCGCCATGAGGCTAATGACCTTACTGATAGTTCTAATGTTCATAACAAAAACATATCCGTAACACGAACCTAGCCCTTGGCCAAATTAAAGCATGTACAAAGGGTAACAAAATGCTCAAAAGAGGTAACTAAATGCCTAAATTACATTACTAATATTATATTCTAGCAATCTATAATTCCCTGTACTTTTTGGAATATAGTAAAAGTAGTTTTCAATGGACTGTTTTAAAATGCATATTACAAGATGCAAATTACAAATATCAAGAAAAATATAGTTCAATAAAAATGATCAACGCCGAGACGAAAGCTTTGCTATGATTAAATTCTTAGCGCGTCATTTTATATTTTATTGTAGGTGAGAACCTTTGAAATGTATTACGGGTATTTCTGGGGGTATATGCTTACCTGCAAAATCCGCTACGGCCATATTAGACAAATACAGATTGGTGACACTTCTTAAACGCCGTGACGTAGCAACGATAAAAACCATACTGGCATTACCGACTACACCTATTAAAAACACAGGAAGGTATAGTACTATTAAAACTAATGTTAAAACATCCGTAGATCCATATATCTCTAAAATCATTTCATTCAGAAGCTCCGAATCGTTCAGAAACCGTTTTAGCCTTTGATCAAGCATGCTTATGTTGAAATCTATACGTTCCATATTTTAACTCAAACGATCTGAAATTGTTTCAAACACAGTGCTTCTTTTGCTATTAGTTTATATGATGAAATATACATTGATTTCCTCCCATCTTTCAAATTCACGTTCCTACAGTGTGTTGTTGGTATCATTCTCTTAGGTAGAAAATGTCAATTCTGATTAACATTAGTCAATTCACTAAATCTACAGAATTTAACTGTATACTTGCTACCATCTGGTTATGGAGTAGTTTTAGATTAGAACTATTGTCAGTTATCGAAAAATCTGGTTTTAATGCCTACTATCATCTAGCAATCTGAAAACGAGAGATCGTTGTACCAGAACCAAGAAGATAAAAAACGTCAGGTGCATCTTCTCGGAAACAACTGCTACATCATTTACATAACAACAGAGAAAATAACGTAATTTTAATTGTACTTTACATAATAACTGTCATATTCAATTCTTAGCTAACCGACCATATCACCACTCCAGTTAATAATAACCAATAAATATTCATAACAGCCAGGCACCCGTTTTTATCTAATCCGCAATCTTAAAACAACGTCTACACGTGATGTAGCTTACGAATTATTATTGGAGGCATTGATTTCAGTTGTCTGGATATAATTATAGGGATGATAATTGTTTCTTACAAAGGAAATCTGATTACATGAAAATTCCTTCACTCAAACCAATGATAACAAAGATTAGCGCTGGGAGGGATCACTATGACAATAAATCGGCTCTCATGACGTCATTAACACTGGTGATCTTTTAGCACAATGAAGTCTGACGGAAAAGAGCGTTTAAGAACTGTACCATTCAATGTGCTGATAATTCCTACTAATCAAGGTTAATCAGGACACATGCATCATACATTCAATGGTTAAAAATAGATGACATGCACAGTAGATCCAGGGGATTATTCGTTTGGAATCTAGATGGAATCACAGACCAGCAGAACGCCCCAGATGAATTCTAACTGAAACCCCCAATGCATAACACGTTGCAATTCGGAATCTTTCTAACTTTACCGGTTGAAAATATCAAGAAATAGCGATGTTTTGATTAGCATAATAATTTATATTTTTCATAACACTTAGACCTAATTTCAGAAAGGTCATTCTGTCCAAGGAGCCCTTGGTCTATCTTGAGACACTTTTTGACATTATTTCATCGACAAGTTGAAAGAAACCTCGCCTTGATGAAAACAACTAACAGCGTCTGAGATAAATTGATACGTTCAACGACGACCCGTTGCATTTAATTTATCGACTAACAAATGTCAAGACAAAGTTAATTTTCATTCACAGACTGTCATATTAGACGTTGATGATCGTGTGACTTGTGTAACCGATTTAAAAAACGGACTTCAGGGAACAATTTACCGACAACGTCAGTGATAATCTTAGCTTTAAAAGTATCCTATCTTCATCAAATACACAGTTAAATGTATACGGACTAAGAATTCCCGTTGTTTTGCTTTGCTGGAAAAAGTCTTCTCTGTGCCTCATGTAATCTTATTTTAGGTACGCTGTCATTCAGAATGTGAGTTATTCGATCGACATGTTTTTTTTTTTTTACATTTATTAACCTCTTGTTATTATCCTGAAACTCAAATTTCTGTCGTTACACATAAATCCTGAACACAACAATGATTTGTTTAATACAAAAAAGCAAGTAGTTTAATTTGTCGAAAGTCAAAGTTTCACCCACACTCCATAAATATTTGAATCCATTAATTCAGAACATGTCGGCACTGATAAATAAATAAATAAAAGCTGACAATAAAGACATGTGATGAATAAAGATCAGCTTTGCCGTCTGCTTAATATAATTCCTATCAACACAGCACTAGCTAGTGTCACTGCAATAATCAGAGAAATATTTAAAGAGCAGGGGAGAAGATAGTGGAATGACAGCAAACACGTGGTTAAATTTATATATAGCTACAAATCGATACAGCGACATCTCACATGATTAATCTTCTCATTATAATATACTATTACGATATATTATAAACCTGTAACGGTAAATCTCTTTGATCTTTGGGGTATATTCTATGCCCGGAATAACTTGCGGTCTGAAAGTCGAGGGCGGTTATGGATATATACAGGGAAATTTGGGGTTATTCTTCTGAAAGTTTTTCTTTAAACCTGTAACGGGTTATTCGTCCAGGGTAGGGTTTTTTTGCCATAAGAAAACATGATATAAGGTTTTTCTTGTGGGAATTCGGGGATATTCTCATCTTGCTTACATGTAAACATAGACGGTTTATAAGCAAGATAAAGTCCTCGACTTCGGTTATGCTGGAGAAGAAAGACTACAGAAAAAAACCCTCGACAGAAAACCCTCGGCCTGCCGGCCTCGGGTTTTCTTTCTCTCGGGTTATTTTCTTCAGTCTTTCTTTCCCCAGCATAACCTCAGTCTCGTGCTTTATCCTACACCTAGTGACCGCATTTGTAAGAACTGGATAATTAAAACTACAGGTATATTCCACTGGGCATTATTTATTGACTAGATCGCACCTGCAATAATCTGTATGCAATATATACAAGTAGATAACCTCATGACATATACGGGTTTTAACTTGGCATTAGCACAATAGTCATCTTGGAGACTCAACTGTAAAGAATATTTTAGTGTCATTAATTCTTGTGAGCCTCTTAGGCATTACACCTTGACTCATAGCAACCAGGCTTCACAAATCCTTAAGCTGTTTCCTGGAACCTGTGTTGATTTAACCTCATTATCAACTATGGTTGCAAGGCAAATACAAAATTGCCCGGCCATGAAAGAAAAATACATCTATTGACAATTGTTTTGAAAAGGGCAGCATCATATATTGCTGTTGCTATGATATGTGGACATGCTTTTGCTGACGAGAGCAATATCATCGAATAACCGAATACTGCTTATGAATAGCCTAATGATATTAAAATAGAAGCGTTACTTTGAATCACACCAATGCACCCTCTTTATCATGTTCCTGAAGCAACGACTGTGAGTTTTTGACAACATCTGGCCGTTGCTAGATTACTTCACAATTCCCGAACTTGTAGCTATATTATCTACAGACACGTGAACAGTAGCGTCCAATCAGAGGTTGTGACATAGCGACCTCTACGGAAACTATGACATTGAACGAACCTTGAACTTTGTAACTCGATTATCACATGTAGATATTTTAGATTAAAAGCGCGAAACTTGGTATTCGCGACGATCGATGACTTTAATAGGCCCCCAAGCTGGGCTTGTACCCAATCGAAATTAGTGCCGAAATTTGCAGGGTATTACGTGAAGGCCTTTATAAGATGTACGTAGTTCAAGCCAGATCAAGCATTCTATTGAAGATGCCGCTTTATAAGCAGCCGAACAATTGCAGCATTTTTGGAATTCAAACACATCTTTAAAAAATCATTTGGTTGATGAAGATTAGACAATCCGTGTCTAGACATCGGTCAGATATAAACAGTAATTGTATTCCATAGAAGTCTGTCCCGTATAAACGTCGAATCGTGAACGGGAAAAAAATGTAGACATTTCTGATCAGTAGAGCTGTTAGAAACAAACCCTTGACTTAAACTAGACATGACAGTGCTTCGTACCAACAAAGTAAATCATGTAGTTAAGTACGGGTCGTGTTTTACGATAATACAGAATTGACAACAGAAGCTTCTGTTTGGTAGACAAATTGTTTGGAACTACATTATTTTAATGATGCATTCAAATATGTCTGCTATAATGTTGTTATATCTTCTATGTTAAGAGGAAAACGAAGTGGATGGACAATAAATGGTCTAAAGTATTACAAAAGTCCAAAACGGAACGTTCAAATGAAGAATATTACAATGGATTCCGTTATTCCGTCTCGATTTCGTATCCAAGCATATTTAGGAATTGTCCGGGATACATTGTTTAAAAGTAGTTTGCTCCGATATCAACCTATTATAAGATATATATGTTATGACTTTTTTTGTAACCAAATAATTATCAGATTAATTAGTTTCGTCATTACATCGAAAATGACTTTGACTAAGTTTTTGGCAAACAGAAGAGAAACGTCACTGAGCATATCACATGTACCGTTTAAGATAACACTGCAGTTGAAGTTTTTGAATGGAGATAACTATCATTGTGGATCCTATCTCATAAATCACCCAAGTCTTCAAGTCATCTTTGTAAGAAAACCAAAACATAATATCAGTTACCTGATAGATAATAATACGTGTTCTTATGGAAACGAAATTGACCTCTATGTTTTAGTTGACAAATGTCATGTTGGGGAATGTTGGAAATTGGAATTATAAATATGTACACAAATCAAAGAATTAGAACTCTAGCACAAGCGTATATTTGTTTTGTTTTTTATGACAATTGTTTACACAAAAACATAAAATATAAAGTTTGTACACTCTTTAAACAATTCGTGATATAGCATCTGGTATAATATTGAATTTACCAGGAATATGTTCAACTATCAAGTTATATTTTTGAAGTATCAACCACCATGTTCTTCAATATCTGGTGATATCTTTCAAGTGCACATGATTTACATTGCTTAATGCCTAATTGCTGCATCACGTGTTGAAATAAACCTGACATAAAAGTTGCTTCCTTGGTCAGATTGAATTGACTTTGGAAAGTGAAGAACTTGTTAAAGAGCTTGCATATACTCGGAGTCTTAACGTTCCTTAATGGTACTGCTTCAGGAAACCTGGTTGAAGCGCACATCATTGTAAGTAAATACTAATTTCCAGCCCTTGTTTTTGGTAATGGTCCGACACAGTCCATGATTACACGGCTGAAAGACTCATCAAATGCGGGAATGGGTTTAACGGATATACTGGGATCTTCATATTTGGCTTACCTACAACTTGGCAGGTGTGGCACGATATGTAATAATCTACAACATCATGCTTTAATTTGGGCCAAAAGAAATAAAAGAGAACTTAATTGTATGTTTTAACCAAACCTTGGAGTATCGTGAGCAAAATTTAAAATATCATTTATGCGGTACCACAATTTGGAAATGTTTTCCATACATTATCTGCGGTGACAGACATCTGACTGTCTCCATTTTCTCATAAGTACCCCATTTTCAAAAGAAATAACCCATTAGAATATTGGCTATTTCAGTATAGGAACTGCTTTATTAAAAAGTGCCTTGGTATCATGATCACTTGCTTGTTCCAGAATTAATAACTCTTTTGACAACTTTTCAACCCCAGTGTTTTAAAAATCGGAATATTCGTCATTTAGTGTTTCCACATCAGGAAAGTTACATATAAACTTTTCAAAAATAGTATCTGATAACCCATAAGCAGTTGCATCAGCGGCTTTAGGTATAGCAAGAGTTACAGCACATAAAAGCAAAATGCCAGTTTCGTCATCATCATCTTCTTTCGGTTTATTGGATATGAGTGGATTAACTACCACTTTTTCGCCAGCCAAATCATTCCCAAAAATCAGGTTTACGCCATCCATGGGCAAAGAGTGCCGGACACCTATAGTGGCTGACCCCGTAATAATCTCCGATTTTATTAAAAATTCATACAAAGGAACCCTAAAGACGCCCAACTCTACGCCCTGAAATAATAAACTTTTCTTAGAAGTCTACTCAGCCACTGGCAATATGCCCTGTAGTAAAAGAGACTGAGTAGCTCCTGTATATCGTAAAAATTTTACAGATTGCAGGTTGGCGTTATCGCCTATCAGTGACACAAGACTTTCGAAAATAAAAGCTTTATAGGTTTCGAAAACATCGGCTATATCAGATTTGACTGACTTTTCTTGAATAAATCCAACTGATTTAGCGAAAGTTTTGTCTTTCGCCTTATCCTTTCTTGGAAGTATCCAACATCGGACAAAAGGTGACCAGGCTTTTTACAGTAGGAACAAACTGGTCCAAATTTGTTAGCAGGTTCAGCACCCGAAATCCCAGCTTTATGGCTGAGTGTATTTCTGTCCGAATGATCATTTGAAAAAAATAACGTTTTGTTCGCAGTAGGATATATGGGTTGTGATTACTTTGTCTATGGACTGTATTAAATGTGACCTTGTGGGTGAGTGAATAGTCGCCTGCTGCTATTGCAGCAAGTGGCAACCTGTCGATTTTCTGTCCAACTAAATGTATTTTAATATCGGCCTTAACACTTGTATTAAATTTATAAAATGATATTAACTTTGTCAAATTTTCGAAATTATTAGCAATACTTTTGACCAAATTTGACAAATGGTTGAGCATCTGACTTTTTACAATTTCGAAATTTTCGCCTGTAACCCTTAGGAACCAACTCATAGACATTTAGAATTGATCCCTTTACTTCTTCATATTTTGCCAATAGATAATGAACTATTTATCTCTCTGGCTTTGCCCACGAGCACACTTTGTAATAATATAGTCCATGAATCTACTGGCCAATCTAAACTTTTTCAAAGTGTAGGAAATATTTATCCACTTCTCTTTCGTCAGAAGATGGAACAAATCTAGCATATTTAGCCACACCAAATTTATTTGAATCTTGTTTATTTCTGTGTTTTAATTGCCTTAGTTCTATTTCTTTTGTCTTCGCCTCAATATCTATTTCTTTAAGCTTTAATTCCATTTTAATTTTTCTTTCCATGTCTAATTTTATGTTGGTGCTCTAATTCCTTCAATGTTAAATGTTCATTGTTCGGTATCTGAAGTTAACGTATCTTCCACCATCTGAAGATAGCCTTTCTTTTTAAGATGCTGTCGAACGGCAGACTTTATTTTAGGTTTTCTCATATCACCAGTCTAAAATAAAGTGCTGACCTAGTTCTAACAAGCCATCTTTACTTAGGGTGTTCAATTTTCCTACAATTGGATTTTGAATAAAATCTTCGATGTTAAATAACATTTCGAAAAAACAGATGTGACTTTAAAAAAAAGTAAATTTTAATTTAAGAATTGAATTAGTTAGCTGTGTTATGTTCAATCCCGGACACGTGTGATAAATTAAAAGAACAGAATAATGGATTATCGGTCTTAAAATCTTAAAATATTACCCATCAAGGTTCTAAATATATACGAACTCTTCTAATAGATACTAAAAAAGAGTAATAATAACATAATATGTATAAACCCTAATATAATGGGTATAATGGAAACGACATGAAACATATCTTTACAGAACGCAAACTAGATACATTCCAATATCAATTCCAGGAAAAGTTTAGTAAAAGAAAGGGGGGTAATTATATAGGTCAAATAACAATTTGCTTCTAACTCACAAAATACTTTAAAATAAATCCTATCAAAAATAGAAGAGTAAATTGTATATTAAAATAATACCTTTTAATAATATTCTGTAATAAAATGTGATACATAACACATGTGTAGGACAAACAAAAGATATGATACATAACATAAAATCAACTAATTTATAAAAGGAAATAACCTGACATTTGAGCTATGTTTAACAATTAATTTTGCACGAACACAGTATGAAGAAGATGTTTCGCGTAAGTGATAATAGTTACTTTTCGTAGGAATATAGCTATGTTAAATAAATAGGCGATATCTTCTATGCCATGCATTGTGGAGTAATATTATTCAGCCATCGCAGTCTTTTTCAAAATGATACAATTTCACTGTAGTTCCTTTTTTATACGCCCACATTTTCATGTGGACGTATTATGCTGTCGCCCCTGTCCGTCCGGACGTCCGTCCGTCCGTCCGTCCACAATTGTTTGTGGACCCTCTACAGGTCACAATTCTTATCCGATTTTGACGAAACTTGAAATATAGGTTTATCTCAAAAAGATCTCGGCTGCTTTCGATATTGGCATGTATCGGATCAAAACTTCATGGATTATGGTCCCTGTTTGTTCGAAAAATCACGTTTTTAGCTTGTGGACCCAATAGAGGTCACAATTTTTATCCGATTTTGTTGAAACTTGAAATATAAGTTTATAACCCAAAGATCTCGGTTCCTTTCGATATTCGCGCATATCGGACCGTAACTTCCTAAATTATGGCCCCTGATTGTACGAAAAATCGCGTTTTTAGCTTGTGGACCCTATAGAGGTCATAATTTTTATCCGATTTAAAAAACCGTATTATTATATCACCGTTACACCCTAAGGACGACTGAGTTCGAATTTCGTGAAAATCGGCCCAAAACTGACAAACATAATGGCCGCCGTTCGTTCTCAAATAGCGTAAAAATATGGTATATCAAGGTTGTGGACCCTATAGAGGTCACAATTTTTATCCAATTTTGTTGAAACTTGAAATATAAGTTTATAACACAAAGAACTCGGTTCCTTTCGATATTCGCGCATATCGGACCGTAACTTCATGAATTATGGCCCCTTATTGTATAACAAATCGCGTTTTTAGCTTGTGGACCCTATAGAGGTCATAATTTTGAACTGATTTAAAAAAACGATTTATTATATAACCGTTAAACCCTAAGGACGGTTGAGTTCGAATTTCGTGAAAATCGGCCAAAAAACTGACAGATAAAATGGCCGCCCTTCGTTCTCAAATTGCGTAAAAATAGGGTATATCAAGGTTGTGGACCCCATAGAGGTTACAATTTTTATCCAATTTTGTTGAAACTTGAAATGTAAGTTTATAACCCAAAGATCTTAGTTCCTTTCGATATTCGCGCATATCGGACCGTAACTTACTGAATTATGGCCCCTGATTGTACGAAAATCGCATTTTTAGCTTGTGGACCCTATAGAGGTCATAATTTTTAACCGATTTAAAAAAACGTATTATTATATCACCGTTACACCCTAAGGACGACTGAGTTCGAATTTCGTGAAAATCGGCCCAAAATTGACAGACAAAATGGCCGCCCCTCGTTCTCAAATTTCGTAAAAATATGGTATATCAAAGTTGTGGACCCTATAGAGGTCACAATTTTTATCCGATTTTGTTGAAACTTGAAATGTAAGTTTATAACTCACAGATCTTGGTTCATTTCGATATTAGCACATATCGAATTGTAATTTCCTGAATTATGGCCCTTGATTGTAGGAAAAATCACTTTCGTTTTAGCTTGTTTTCTATCCATCACTCGAAAATGTGGGCTGGTTTTATCTGTAGATGTTTGAGTGGTTTTGCTAACCATTTCGTTTTCTACAAAGAAATAGTTTTTGTAACCCGAAGAGTTTCTAATTAAAGAATCGACGTGATCGATTCAAAGTAACTGAGGCATACGCGTTTTCGTCAATACCTCACGGCTTGTTTTAGATTTTACTGTGTCGTTTTTTGTATGTTGTTGTCTCCCCCGTCCATCCGTCAGTCTGTCGGTCCGGTGTCCGCAATTGCTTGTGGATGCTCTAGAGGCTAAAGTTAATATCCGATTGACTAAATTTACACACAGTGTTTCAGGTCATGAGACGAAGAAGTCTATTGATTTTCAACGATTTCCGATATTTACTGCCAGAGTTATGGCCCTTTATAACTTTGAAATATCTTGTAGACGCTCTAGAGGCTAAACTTCTGTTCAAACTTTAGTTCGGCTCGAGTCTCTCTGTGTTTTTTACCATACAAAAGTACCCAATACCAAACGTACCTTGAAGTGAACCGAACATTATCTGCTAAGTAATTCATATATCCAGTAAAATCCTGGTGTACGCCAGTTTTTACCAAGTGCAGCAGGGTTCGATTATTGGCGTAGCCCCATTCCTCTAAAGTCAAATTATCCAAGGTTTTATATTACCCCACCTAAAACTCGACATCAGATCCAAAAGCATAAGTATTGAATTGGGGAGAAGTATCTGGCAAACTGCAAGATATCCAAAGCTTTACTGGTTTCAGACGAAAATATTATTATGCCCCCCTCTGCTTGTGTGTGTACTTTCTCCGTTGATTTTGATGTGTGTCAAATTGTAAGGCGTTATTTTCATTGGTGTTTTGAATCGAACTATTATTATCAGGCAAAAGAGGCCTAATACTTGTGGTCGGCTGATTAGGTAGTGTAGGCATATTTCGTTCTAATGGCAGTAATCGCTTTTCTTCGTCAATCTGCCGTTGGATACGGACCTTTTCTCGCATGGATCGCATGCGATTAAGTTTTTGTCGAAGACTATCAAAGGTATTGGTGCTAACTTCTGGAAATGCGGCGTCTCTACGTTGTTGAGCAGAGTGATCGCCTTCATTTAATGTGTCAGGTTTTGTAAGAGATATGGCATTGTTGTTTTCGTCCTCCGGTTCCCTGCCGTCACTTCTTTCTTTCGGTACATCCAGGGCTTCGGTAAGACGCTTACGTACCTTGGTTCGTCTGGGTCTACTGTCACCTAGAGAGCTGAAAGCTATGCGAGAACCCGTGGTGGCGTTGAAAGCTATGCGAGAACGCGTGGTGGCGTTGAGTTGAAAGGGATCGCGTGGCTAAGTGGGTAAGACGCTGGCTCGCTAGCCTGGAGTTCGGGTGTTCGATCCCTGCATTGGCCGAGAAAGTTCATCCAGATTTTCCGGCGTGGTTTCCCCCTTGTCAGTGATGCAGGACGGAGTGCCTGACAAGGACAGCTGTCTGGTCGTTCAGATGGGACGAAAAACCGAGGTCCCTTGTACATATTGGCGTGCACGTAATAGATCCCTTGGTAGTTGGAATTCGATATAAGAGTAGGCCGTAGTTGGAATTCGATATAAGAGTAGGCCGTAGCGCCGCTGCCCGGGCAAAATTTCCCTCATAGCACACTGTGTGGCGTATGCCTGTCTTCATTAGCCCAGTTTGAAGCAGAACAGTAGGACATTAAACCCCATTTCATTTCGTTGAGTTGAGAGCGAGGCTTGGCGGGAGCAAGTTACAATGACGTAATGATTTAAAAGACAGCTAGTATGTACTATGTGATTAGTAGACTTTTCTTGTTTGTGAATGATGGAAGGATAAGCGATATCGGATTTTGAACTTTTTTTACTTAAAGGGGCATTATATAAGATTAAATAAAGAGCGCACAGTTTTCGCTATAATAGTTAAAACATAAATAATGAAAGGAGAATATGGTGAAAATTTCAGTCAAATTACATGACTCTTAGCCGAGTTATTTTCGTTAGAAGAACAGCGTAGCCTTGATTTTCCTTGCTACCGTCCTTACAATTATCCATTGTTACGGTAAATCATTAACCGTAAAATCTATTGAACATCTAGACTATTTAATATGATGGCATCGAGATTGTGTTCTTGGTAAGTTAAGTAATGTATAATTAACAATTTATCTAACATTTAAGACCCAAAGAAAGACCTGCAATATACAGATGTAGCTCTTGCATAATGCCTGAACGGTTTACGAGATTTGCATCGGAATAAAACGTGTAGGCATATTCGAAAAACTAAGTTGAAACACAAGCATCATCACATTCCCGTATTTTCTAATTTTCAAAAGCCACATCTACATTAGATTGATGTTTGTATAAAGTTTTATATAGATATATTGAAAGGTCTATGAGATATTTTCTAGGAATAAAACTGAGGCGGATAGACGGACTCCACCTCCTTCCTTAACTTCGTTGCGTGTGGAATAAATATACATAATCTACACGACTTTTTTGCTTCATCTGCCTACTGCTGCTTAATCTATTATTACTACTACCTCTCCTTCGAACGATCGGTATTGCTTGGCATAAAATTTGTTTTTAATTTTACTTTATCTGACTAATAGTTCAAATTTAACTTAGACTGTAATTAGCAAGATCTGATATGAAGTTCCGAATCTATTGTCGAGATAAAGATGTTGTACTTGTCTTATTTCTTATAATCGCACACGTCATAGATGTCTCAAAATGGTATGCTGTGAGGCCAGTCATTGTCGTTAATGTGATGTTTCTAAGGTTATTCAGAATATGATATTATGTAAAATTATTAAAATTTATATTTTGTTTGACGGTGATAACGCATTACAGTTCTCGCCCATATTATTAATACTTTATTTGGTTTTTAAGTTCGCAATTTGTAAAGCCGCTGTAAAAACTGAATACTCTTCGCATAGTGTTTTGATTTTCATCAACACGAACAAAGGGCCGCCAATTTTCCACAAGTAATTAAATTAGAATGCGTAAAAACTAAGAAAGAAAAGTTATTGTTTTTTTTATATAATGTAAAAGTCTAAATATGGTAATCTGTACAATACAAAGCTTTTTAAATATATATTTTTTTAACCATAAGGAGGTCTTTATACGTCAAACTGTATTAAATGTCTACTTTTTTCTATTTGTAATCACGATTTCTTAGAGAATAGATAATAAGAATAGATGAATATTGTATTCAATATAAAAGGCCTCCGGCCTTAAATACACAATTCTTTCGCAGAGTATAGGGAATTTCAATATGACAAACAAAACAATACTCCAAATAGCTTTGCAAATAGATTCAGATACTATACAACATGGTAATACTGAACATGAATTAAGTTCAAATACAAATTATCGCCCCCGTTTTTGTTGGGGGTTTTGATTACAAAATTACACTATAATAATTGAAAACTAAATGTTTTTTCATAAAAACGCAGAAATTATTCCACTGAGACTGTCAGAATTAGATGCACAACTGTTATAATGGTTGACGTATGTACAAAGTTTCATAATGATATATTAATAAGATTTAGATTTTTAAAATTTGACATGGAAAGAACGCGCTTTTGTTCCCATGGACCCACACAGTAATTCAACTAAAAAGGATATAATTAGCATAAGGCACGTCAACTACAACACTAGGTTGTTGTGCTGTTCATGAGAAAAAATTTCTAATTAGGAAAAAACACATCCGATATAAGCAATTTGATAAAGGTATTTAATTCTGAAAGTTTTACAAGATGTGCTTAGGACTATAACCGGTATACGAAAGACTCGTAAGTGGAAACACAACGAATATGTAATCCCAGATCTTGGAAAAAGCACAACCAAGACATTAGATAGATGGGTATACAAAGTTTTATAAAGATATAAAAAATTTTTATGAACTATGCTCCGGAAAAAAACTAGGACGGACGGACTGAACCCATTTCAATATCACTCACTTAATATGATTTAGTAGGGGGACTTTTCCTACGATTCATATCACATGGCGCAAAGAAAGTAAGAATCCCCATGTGTCAGTTTTAAAATCGATACAGCGAAAATATGGCAAAAGGAATGCTGAAATGTTATTGAGACACATTGCACGACAGTTGGGTCACTATTCCTCAATCATTAGTCGATTTTTTGCCAAAACATCAACAGACTAGAACGTAAAGGTCCATCAACGTTCTAATAAACCTCGCAGTATAGCCAGTAAAGGTCCACCGACTTTCTAATAGACCTCGCAGTAAAAAAAACCAGTACTATAATCAATGTAACCCGGGCCAGCAGGCAGCTATGGCAGCTTGTGCTAGAAATCTACATGATGGCTGTAAGAATTCCCAATGACATCTAAATATATTGTACGTAAATTTGAAAGCATTTTTAGATTTTAACTCAGGCCTACCTTATGAAACGCTATACAGTATCTGAGAAATTTTAGTCCGCTCCTGTCTTTTAATGTGGAAAACACCCACAGAATCGTATTGGTCAGGGGGCTTTCCCCTTGAGGAGATACTTCGTAGTTAAAGATGTATTATGTAAGAGTCTTTATTGTTTAACATTGTATGTTGAAAAAACCGAATCACCAAACGGAACTGTCATTATTGGAGAGGGGGGTAACTAATGGTGGAGAGAGTTGTGGCCAGATTCTAATATCTAACCAATTGAACTTCTGAGGATGTCACCATAAATATTTATTTTTATAGCTTTTCACTAAAGATTCCTTTTTGAAACGAAGGTTTGCTCAGATTATTTTACTACCAGAAAATAACAACGTCGGCTTCTTATTCTATTAGCCTTATTTTCGATGTCAGCTTTTATACTAAAAGGCTTCGTCAGAGTATTTGAAGCCATCTTGATGGCATTCACGAGTAATAAAGAAAAATATGATTCACGCCATAACTCATTTCCTTGCTAATGTATCACTCCGCTGTACTAAACCTATTAGGCGTTGTCTTGATTCTATATTAATTACACAATTGAGGTCAGGTATTTACTCTCAGAGATCATTATCAAATATAATATGTTGATCTATACACAACGTTTAATGTGCTCTATAGATTGAAGTTATAAGTTATAAAAACATGCTAATATCTGGCCTCCGTTTAGAAGAGTATTGCAGCGTTATAGACCAGAGGCCCAGGTGGGTCAGTCTAGCCGAAAAATGTACCAATTTTCTCCTGTATGGTGTCAATGCATGCATTTCTGGTATCATGAGAATGTAAGTCTGACGGGTATCTGGTGGTGGGTGTGGTATCCACGCCCAGAATACCACGCCTCCCAACTATGCTAGATTAGCTGAAGTCCGTACCACCTAAAACTGCATGGAAGTTGTTCAGCACCATCACAGGGATCATGAATGACCACTGCCAGACAGTTTCTGCGGTGGGGTACCCCTAAAAGACACGCCCCAACCAGGCTAGATTAGCAGCTGAAGTCCGTATAACATAAAACTGTTAGGAAATTGTTCAGCGTCATCTGTGCTAAATTATGCAATGTGCATATATGGCGTAAGCAGAGCCCCTTACCCACCTTTAGGAAAAAATGTGCTATCGAGAACAGCCTCCACATCCACACACCCATTAGCACAAAAGCTCTTTTCGGACCCGTGTAGTCTATTAATCTAGCTTTAGAAACATTAATTTGTAAGTTAAAAATAGGTAAGAACCAGAAGGGGTTGGCAGGATAAGACTTCGATGTTGTAGAATCTGGTCGGGTTTTTACAGTATATTCACGCCTGAACCTGAATAAAATCACATAATAGGTAGGATTAAAGTAGTCTGACACATCACCAATGATGTTTTCTTCTCAGAATGTCAGGGGAGTTATTTCCCTTCAATTAATATTTAACACCAGACCAGCAATGTTTCCATAATCTGATTCTATTTCGCATGGCGATTTTCTTTTTTTTTTTACTTTTTGGTGTAGAATTAAAGAAAGGGATTTGAATTATCTGCCAATTGAGGGGGAAGGATAACTGAGTTAATAGGTCCGTTACTAAAAAATGTAAGGTGGATAATTACATGCATATCGGTATGCTACTTCCAGTTTAACTATTTACGACAGCTAAAACGGTGCCCTTAATTAAGTTTTAGCATCATATATTTGAAACGTGGCTTATAAATGAAAAAAAAAGGCAGAGTTCCATCGAAACATAGAAGAAGGGTCTTGAGCAAAGAAGTTAAGTTGATACGACCTGACAAAGTAACAAACGTTTTACTCGTCAGCCCCATGAGTGTTACCTCTGCAGCTCAATTACAATTTATGACCTATGGCATACATTAAATATATCGGTTTTATTAGCTGCTGTAATTATCTGACTAAATATCCAAATGATGTATTATATATTATAACCGAAAAGCAATTTAGAAAATTAAATCAAAACAGGTGGATCTGCTACCACTGTGGCCTAGATGTTCGTTAAAAGAAATGTGTAGCCTTTTAGCCTGTGCTGTGAAATCAATAATGTTAACTTGTTAGGACTAACGGATTTTATCATTTTTGACTAATATTCTTTTTGATAAGGCTATACATTTACTCCAACCTATTAGTTACTAGTAGTTGTGCGTTGTAATAGAACAACCAAAATAACAATCACGTATTTTTTCAGAAGAGAAACAGGCTATTGGTACTTACCTGCCAGATCAGCCATTGTTAGATTAACAAGTAACAAATTTGTCATCGTCCGTAAAGCAGGATTCATCAATATAATAGTAAACACCGATAAATTACCAAGAATAGCTAGGAGAAATATTGGTATGTAGAGAGATATCAGAATAATTATTGGTGCGCTCTCTACCTGTATGGCATCATCTTCAAACTCATCCAAAACCTTAAAGAAGTAAACAAATAGCCGTAGGTTCCATAATCTGACCTGTCGATCATAGTGAATTAGAATACCTTAAGCCTATATAATTTTACAAAATTCTAATTTTAGCTATAATATACCCAACTCGGGTTTAAAATTCGAATTGTCCCGCCCAAACTAGCCGCTATCGCGAATTACCCCCAATATGGACTCCGTGGTATCACTAATCACAAAACGTTGTATGCATACAAATGGATTCAGTTACCTCCAAAACGTATATTTGGATACCAGACTCGACCATATTATGATAATTGTGTGGAAGTTGGAATTTACAGACCAAAACCGGCGGCCATTTTGGATTTTTGCCAATTTGACCCATTTGAAAACGGATTTTGGACTAGGACTCTTTTTTGGTGATCATATACGTCTTGACCGACCATAGACTGTGGTCCGCATTTCTATTGCAGCAACTGTCCACACTTATTTATCCGAGGCTAAGCTGATGGTGGTATTGTATGTGGGAAGGATAGATTCATTAAATGAACTAATCGAGTTGTTACGACAGTACCGAATCACTTAAAAACATAAAATCAACTGACTTAGTTATTTTCTTTGTCGTCAACACCTAAAGCAAATACTGCAAGACATTTTTAACATCAATATAACACATTTTGTAAAGAAAATTTATTTGATGCCTGATTTGTATTCTTTTTGATAAAAATTGACAAGTTAGGTTATCGTATTGTAATATTTCTCACTGCAGACATTCACTGATCTTGAAAATAATAACCATAATCATGTCTTTCAAAAATAAGCAGTATTTGCTTTAAACTGGTTAAATTAATGCAAACTTTAGACCATAATCCCAGGTAAGGATTGATCCATACTATTACCATTGAGACCAGTATTATTTTGGACTCTATGGACTACATTATAAGTCTGTGTATTTGCATTTTAGCATGAAATATGAAACAAGGTAAGACAGTAGTTCATTCGCTACCAATAAAAACAAATTTGTATAATTGAGCAGAAAGCCCTTGTAAAACTCTTATCGGTAGTTAGATTATATCAACATTTAAAATTTCTGTATCTTATATTATTATTTAAATTTAAATGTATCTATCTGTCCTACCAATGCACCATACATCTATATATATATATATACAAATTTCTACAAGGTACTACAAAGTCAATATTCCTACAAATAATGTTAAAGTGGAAGTTCTCTAAATATTAACTTTCAAAGTGCCCTAAAAACTCTCGATGTCATTTGGATCCCAATCTTATTAAAATCAGATGGGGTTTTGTGTTTTTACTTACGCTTGGCGGTCGCCAAAGCTGCAATTTGCGAAATAAATTTGAAAGTGGTGTTTAAAATCTTATTTTGGCGACAATTCTGATAATCATTTTTATACGTCCACATTCATAATGTGGACGTATATTGCCGTCGCCCCTGTGTGTGTGTATGTGTGTGTCTGTCTGTCGCCTACAGGTCGCAATTCTTAACTGATCGCCTTGAAACTTTACGTACGTATTCCTTATACCCTAAGAATGATCCCTATTGAATTGTGCATACCTGACACCAATTGAAAGTGGTGTTTAAAATCTTATTTTGGCGACAATATTCTGACAATCATTTTTATACGTATATTGCCGTTGCCCCTGTCTGTGTGTATGTATGTGTCTGTGTGTCGCCTAAAAGTCGCAATTCTTAACTGATCGTCTTGAAACTTTACATACGTATTCCTTATACCTTAAGAATTATCCCTATTGTTTTTTGTGCATTCCCGACCCCGGGGGCAAAGCCACGCCCATTTGCCGTCTACAGGCCGCTTTTTTAACGTTTCATCTTGAAACTTTGCATACTTATACCTTATACCCTAAGTAACATGCCTATTTTTTGTGGTACGCGCCTAACTCCCACGGCAGAGCAACACCCATTTCTTTTGTGTGTCGCTTACAGGCCACAATTCTTAATTGATCATACGTATTCCTTATACCCTAAGGATGACCTCTATTATTTTTGGTGCATGTCCGATCATTTCGGAATGATCCATCATAGAGTTGTACCTATTTATATTGGTCCATGTCCAACCCCAGGGGTAGAGCCACGCCCATTTTTTTTTGTTTTTTGTCTACAGACTGGAATTATAAATAGATCATCTTGGAACTTGGCATATTTATTCCTTATACTGTAAGGATAGCAACCATTTATTTTGGTGTATGTCCCGGTCCCTGGGGCAGTGTCATACCCACTTTTGTGTGAATATTTAGTCTGTAAATTTGGCAAAACAAATCCAATGCCTAGCCTTCGTTTCATCTTGTCACATTACAGTCATTGCAGCCATTTCATATGTCATTCTCTTCATTTTAAAAAGTACCATATCAATCAAAACAGGAATGTGGACGTATATTGCAGCGTTAGCGAAGTTCTTGTTATTCTTAGTGTTCTAGCGATTTTATAATCCTATTTTAACTAAGCCTGAAGTTAACATAATGTGCCAATCACACCCCGGATTGCAGCATTCAATAAATTGATTAATCCAGTAGATCACCCCGGAACGTGTCAACGAGTACTACAAATCAATTGTCTTAGATTAATAGTTTCAATTGATTGATACCTGCGCATAATAACACATATCCCATATGTGACAGCTCCATAACTTTCATCAAATTTAGACTATATTCTCTATATTGACATTTATTTATATGCACTGAACCACGCCTGTTTTTGATAGTATATGATAGGCTTTTAACATCTACATAAGCACATAATTCGTATGTTTTATTTACAAAGTTAATAAATCCACATGTTATTGACGATGCCGTGGAATTCATACCAATCAGCTAATTTCATCCGATAACATGTGGTATATAAAAAAAACCTCTATATTATATATTGATGATCTTGTGTTTCGAAACCCACTTTCTTATCAACTTGCCCCATTGACAGGTATATATAACGACAGAGTTTTCTGACAGAGACTGAGAAGAGAGACGTGGAATAAAGTTCCTTCCGACTTATTTCTATTCCATGTTATTATTCATAATAGAATTCTATCAATATGCTGATGTTCTGTTATCTGAAGTGTTTACACAAGTTTTATCAAGTGAAGTCCAAATTGCAATACAAACGACCGCAAGGGACATGCAATAAGTCCTTTTTGGGCCGTTGGCCCGAAAGGCCAAAATGAAGTCACGCTGTTTTGTTTAATTTTTTCCAGATAAATAATAAAGTTCTGTTAATCATTCAGATAACGTATTCTTTTTGTTTCATTTGGTAATTGAACTAGAAATACCCAGTACACGAATACAATTACTGAGTGACATTTTAACGAGTTCTTCGCACAAAGGCGTGTTTTTTTAGGAACGGAACAGTCTGAAACTTCAGAACGCCTTACCCCTTCGTGGGAAATTGAGAGCCAAGGGATTAAAACTAACAATAGGATTAGTTTGATTACAGTTACTTTAGTCCGGGTCACGATAAAGGTACGAAATGAAGAATTTAAAAATTAGTCAGTGACGAATGCGCCTAACTGCTTACGAATATTTCGAATTCAATTACCAATACATTACGCTCTCCACGAAAAGTTTACGATATTTGGCGCTATTCGCCAAAGAATCGCATTGGAAGCTGTTACAGACGATAAGAAAAGGCTACGGTGGGTTTACGATACACCTAAGAATTCCGAAATTCGTAGACCGGCCACGAAAGGCCAAACTAAGAACAGCTACGAACAATACGAATGTGTAACAACCAAAATAAAATCACTTACTAACTTGGATTCGGATGATTCATGGCATTCGTAGCCCATGTTTAAGCGGGCCACGAAATGTTTTTTTTTTCAAAAATCACTTATGCTAGGTTCCCACTATCACGATTCGCAATACGATTGAAATCGTGGTTTTAATAGCGTAGAAATGGTAGTCATTCATTCAAGTCTTATCCTGTACTGATGCCAGCCGTAGCAATCGTAGCCTACGCGAAGGAAAGTCTCTCTAAACACCATTAGTTAGACGATCATTAAAGAATTTGTTTTGTACTTAATAAAAAAGCGGATATACGAATAAACTGTTTCATCGAGTCTTCTCAGGTCTTTATCAAACATCGCTCACTAATAAACAAACAGCAATTTTATTCCACAGAATTGTGCCCAGTGTATAACCTATTCATATGTTTGTCCTTGAGCGAATAAGTTCGTTATTAAAGTAATTTGTTATTATTCATAATTTAGAAACCTACAAAACACTAATATTAGGCAATACAGATATAATGGTGCAGGTAGTTCAGGACGTTTAATGTTAAAATTATCAAAACAAATAACATTTAGAAAATTGACAAATTACACCTAATCCCCGGTTGTACGTGACAAGGAGTAGGGTCGCCTGTACAACCTCGTGGGTTTTCTCCGCGTCCTCCGGTTTCTACCACTGCTAAAGACCCCTACGCGCAAGCGAATTATTGAAATAAAATTAAAAAACCATATGATAGTCCCGGAATGACCTAGTTTGTATCGAGTAGACGTTAAACCACATTTCTATTTCTACAAATTACACCATATATTTCTGTCTTACTCCTATTAGGCAAGTGAGCGTGCGCATATAAATCTAGCTCTCATCTAGCTTACCCACAAATTAATCGGGGAGAAAAATTCCGATAAATGTTATGCTTATGGATGTCAAATCTGTTTAAAGGTAGACAACCGTTAATTCAATTATTTACCTGTACGAAACTGTAACGGTTGTATATATCCGGCATCGATGGCGTACTGTTTTCAGGAATAGATATGTTACTCACATTGTTGTGTATGATTTTCACCAGGATGTTTTTTACAACAAACTCGTGGAGAAGGCGGAACATGACGACTTCTGTCTTACAAATCCGGTTGGTAATTATTCTACCACCACTGCTACCACAAAAGAGAAACAGAACTTAATTGTAATACGAAGAGGTAATTACAGATGACCAAATGGATGTATTAGAACATTAATCTAACTGTCACACAGAATTAATTTTGATTTGGGCCAGTCTTTTATGAGAATCAAGTCCTTTCCGCACATCAAAAGGTGTTGTTCACAACCATTATAGTAAAAATGGAAACTAATGAAGAGATAATTACTCCGGGATCGATGTCCATCAAAATGTCTTCCATATAAAACTTGCAACTGTGCCAACGAACATAAATGCATTAACGGTATAAGAAAGATCATGTCCATTAAATTAACATATAATTTGCATATGAATATGAGCTAGATGCCTATCTTTTCCTAAACATATCAGTGAATAGGTGTAGACTTAAGGCGTGTTTCATTACTAAAAATCCTAGAGTTTTTCAAATTCGAATCCAGATAGATGCGTGAAAATGAAGTGGATTAAAAATGGCGGTCATTTATAATTCAACAAAAATGAATTCGGACTCTTTAAATCTGTTGGTTCTTTCGATTTGGATTTTTGCAGGCAATGTAACAACCCATAAGTAAACACGATTAGAATCATTATCCTTGAGTCAGTACTAATAATAGTAATATTCATTGTAAGTTAAGACTAAATCATTTCTATCTGCAGGACGACAGTGTTGTAACGCACGCTACCACCAGTTCTGCATATACAGATGCCAGGAAACATACTCTATTAATTGAGAAACATTATACTGTAGCTCAAACAAAAAACGCAGTTCGGAAATTAATACCACAACTTGTGATACAGTTCCGAATTTTATTATTTTGACAAGATTTTATAGCTTTATCAATTCACTAATTGATAATAATCAATATATAGTACTGTGTACTATATAACAAGATTCATTAACACATGGATATGTCACTGAGAAGATTTGCCACCGTCCAACCGCGGTTTTCGACTGATAGTAGTAATTACCAACATGATTATTGATAAAAGGCTTGAAGATATTGTATTACATTTATATGTAAAGTTAAATATATGTATAGACCTAATCCTTGTAAGACATATAGAGGTAGATTTCACAAATTAAAAACACTTATATGGATATACAACTTCTGAATTTATTAACATGCTACGTTTCGATACACATACAGATGTTAATAAATTCAGAAGTAGTATATCCATATAAGTGTAATTAATATGTATAGACCTAGATATAAAATATTGTAGCGAGCGGGGAGTTTTCGTAAGTTTTGGCTCTTCGTCAATCCCTATTCGGACATCATCTGAATCAAAACATTCTTTGAAAAGAAAAGTAAATAAACATGGGTATGTAATTTGGAACATGTCCAATTAGAAAACCGACTGACGGCGACAAATCAGACTTTAAGGAAAGCTGGCCTTGACTCCCGGGCGGCTTGTGAATACGAGAATAGTTTTGTAGTGATATACCATTCGTCTGATTTATTGATATACTGTAAATAAATTATTACTTTAATTACAAATATTTCGACAAAGAGATATCTTCATGGACGATACCAATCATGGACAATACACAGCAGAAATCAAACAACATACAACTTACACTTCTACTGGCTTAAACCCTAGTCACACTAGAAGCGGGATAAGTTGGAATGCCGTCGTTCGTTGGTTCATTCCTGGAGTTTTAGGTCCACTTCCACCAAGTGTGATATCGTAGACAAGAATGTCGTCGGAATGAAAATTATTTATATATTCCTGGATATTCGAAATGCATTCTAAAACTTCTGAGTGCATTCCAAATATTCGGGCCCATTCTTGTGGCCGACCCGAATGTTTTGCACATGCTCATAACATTCGAGGGGCATTTTCGAAGTGGAGAAATATCGAACGACATTCAAAATGTATTCCAAATGTACTCCTGACAGCATTCTAAATATTCTTCCGGTATTCCAACAGCATTCGAAATATTCTGGTCGCTTTCGAGGGAGAATGAAAACGGCAAGCCACTACAAATCCTGACAGAATAGAATGTTCAGAATGCAGTTCGATTGCTGTCGGAATCTATGTACATTCCAAGTACATTCTAAGTATTTGAGTAGCATTATGTGTGGAGTATGGACGTTCGAAGCATATTTATCGGCCTTTACGGGAGCGTTCTGGCTGCATTCGAGGCGAATTCGTACAGCATTCGAGGCACCTTCCGTCACACGTACGACATTCGAGTTGCATTCTAAATAGTCTGACTTCATTCTAACAGCATTCTAAATAATGTACTCCTACAGTGTCCAAAATACATTCGAGGTGCATCCCTCCAAAATTGTTAGAATTTTGGTCAATTTGAAATGGGTTGGACGATTTACCCAATACTACCCAATACCACACAATACCACCCCAATACCACCTCAATATCACCAATTATAGTATAAGAGGACTTTTGAATACTCTTTTATTTGGACGTTTGGCTGTTTATTTTATAAACTGATTTTATGGTAATGCATTTTTAAATCTTTGTTAACTTCTGTTAAAAAAATTTTGTTTATGTTATGTTATATATTGATATGCTTTTAACGTGTAATATTGTAGGAATACACTATAGCGGAGGCATCTATAATAACTTGTTTTCCTTATTTTAACTTCGTCGTCTTGGAAACAAACTGATTAATTGATCAACAAGATGATTAATTTGAGTAGCTATCTAAACTAAAATCTATTTGTCAGTTGTAAAGGGAAATAACTGCGTAAATATTTCAATTTTCTGTAAATTATCGAATATTCGTTGCAATTATGATACTGGTGTGCTGCTAATTGACGATATTAGGTTTGTATTTTATAATATTGGGTAGTATTTGGTAGTATTTGGTAGTATTGGGTTATTATTTACTTGATTTGGGTGATATAGGGAGGCAAATGGAACAGCCAGGCATCGGTAATCACATTTGAAGTACATTTCCCACGATATATATCACTATTTTTGACAAAAATCAAATAATATGCTCATTTGGCACCATTATGTTGTAGTATTGGGTAGTATTTGGTGATATTGGAGTGGTAATCGGGTGGTATTGGGTAGTATTGGGTAAATCGTCCAGCCGATTTGAAATTCCTTCCCAAACGTGGCGCGAATTTTGAAAATTCTTCATTGCGACAGTTCTGCGTGATTCCTGCTTATTCCGAAGACGGGGCCTTTACCTATCGTAATGATGAAACCGCCATATGCGTTTATGACCTTTTTAACTGCGATTTTACATGTAGTTGTTTTGATCGTGTGAATGCGTCCCAATTCCAAAACACGAACAAAGCTGACAGTTATCGAAATAAGGCTAAAATTAAGAACTCTGTTTATCAAGAATTTTGTATGATTATTATTAGGATTTAATTTTCCATTAACGTTGATTAATAAGAAGTAGTCGGTTTATCGAGAATTTTGTATGACTATAGTTGGAATTAATTTTCCATCACTGTTATTTTCTTAATATTTTTATATAAGCTTTTACTGTCCGGGATGTCTTCCTTGACTTTGGTAGAATATTCCCAAATGTTTGCCCGAATTTTGTAGCTCTATGATGGCCAAGCTATAAAGTGTAACAGATACTGAATTTTCCAGATCTGTGTATATCGTCTTTCATTTTCATTCATCATATACTCTTCAAAAAAAGTAGGGGATATTGAAATGCAAATACCTATGATAAATAGTCATGGACACTTGACATGCTTTGAGATTATGTTCACAGATGAAGAACTTATCGCCCCAACAGAACCACTGAGCTGTACGTGCGACACGTAATAGCGCCATACACGTAGGAGGGGTCCATTGTCAAATTTGACACTTCAAGGAAGGGTTGGTGAAAACTGCCGCGTGCTGGTTTATCTATCCATGTTTGCTTTCCTATCGGTTCCTGCATAAGATTTACTGCTTACCGTATCTTTGCTTTAGTGTGTTACGTTTAATTTGCAATGAGACGTCTTCAACATGATGAACGTCTACGTGCTATTGGCATGCTTCAAATGGGTTCTACACAGCGAGCAGTAGCAAACATGCTTAATGTGTCACAGTCAGTCTGCCTGTGATCAGCAGACTGTGGAACCGGTACCAAAAAACACAAAATGCTGACGATAGACCTCGTTCAGGTCGTACTAGAGTCACTACACGTGCCCAGGATCGATACATTCGTACACAGGTCCTGCGAAATCGAGGACAAACGGCCAATCAGCTTTCTGTAAACTTGTACCAACTTACAGGAATTCGAGTTACACCCCAAACGATTAGAAATCGGCAACATGCAGCCCATTTGCATGCGCGACGACCGCGTGTTGTGTCTCCATTAACTCGCTAGCACATGGCAAACAGGCGTCAATGGTGTAGGCAGCGTAGAAATTGGGGTAATCGTCGATGGGCGCGTGTAATGTTCTCATGCTAACGTTAACGTCAGACAACGTGACAGATTCGGGCGTGGGTCGGTTATGGTGTGTGGTTATGACTGGCAGAACGGACTTACATATTGTTCGAGGAAGGGTCACTGGTGTGTACTACCGTGACTACATCCTGGCACCGATAGTTCTGCCCTTTGCTCAACATGCAGGTCGACGTTTCATCTTTCAAGATGATAATGCCCGTGCCCACCGCACTCGTGTCGTGAATGACTACCTCCAGTGTCACCATATTGTCCATATGCCTTGGCCAGCCATGAGTCCTGACCTTTCCCCTATAGAGCATGCCTGGGACGTGATCGGGAGACGTGTTCGTCGACGTCAACCGACAACGCTGCAAGAATTGGCCGTGGCACTGCAAGAGGAGTGGGTCAGATTGCCCCAAATCGTGATTCGACGGTTGATTAGGAGCATGCCACGACGAATTTGCTGAATGTCTGAGGATTGGTGGAGCAATTACTCATTATTAAGAAAATAATCAAAAACACTTTTGCCGGTGTATCTTTTTGCGAGTGAAATGGGGCCGTCAGATAAGCCGCCCATATGAACTGTTTATGTTCATATGTAGGCTATTGGCCTGTTATTAACATACACTGCGCATTTCAGCAGTTTTAAATTGTTTCTGAATACCCTATACTCTTAAAAAAAAGTAGGGACAATCCAAACATTGGAGGGTATATACTTGTATAACGTTTCCTTGTACTTAACAGGGACAAAGCTCAAATAAATTGTCATAAGTAACCAGCCTAGCAAACTAATTTAAGAATTGGACTTTTCAAATATATTTTTGACAAATGTGGAGATCTGTAAGATTCAAAATGTTTGTAGATGGCCATAATATAGTACTCTGTTTTTACTACATACAAAATCTAGACGTGGTTGTATTTATACATTATTAACAATACAATTATGGCTAATATTGCCTCATGTTGAATGTTTGTAGATAAAATAACTCAACCCTACCTTGGTTTTGTTAATTCTTTTAAAGCCTATGTCCAATTTCCTTCTGGTAAATGCTTTTGCTTAGAAAACTATAAATTATCAGACAGGTTTCTACTGCGCGTTGATTAGGACGTTTTTCTAATACAAAAATCGAATTTTCCTGGTGACTAGCTCTCGTCCATCTCCGGGATTTAAAACTAGTAATTTTTATGCCTCAATCCTGTCAACTCAACAATCAATTAAATTCCTTTCATTCCTGTCATGATTCTACGTGTAATTGCAGTTAGAAACTCTGCGAATGGAAGACGGGTCAATTCGATATCAAGCTTATAGTATTTTAGCATGGAATTAACAATACTGATGGATCAATGAGACCATGTAGACTGTTGAAATATAGATCTGTTTTTACAAAATGAGTATGGATGGCACTGACAAAACGTATAGTGTGAGAGAGAGAGGGCAGTTCGGGACTAACATATCATTTCGATTTTATTTCAATAATTCGTTGCCCATGGCGGTCTTTAATAGTGGGCGGAATCCATAGGACCTGGATCCAATCCTCGACGTTGGACAGGCGACCCTACTCCTTGTCCTGTACAAGCGGAGAATCAAAACCACACCAGTTAACTCAATAACGGACCTTCGAACTAACGCGCACCCATTAAACCATTCCGACACCAAAACCCGATTTATGGTATGCTACCAGCTTTGTCAAACTATTTAATCAAATATCAAAAATAGCCTAATCAGAAAACTTTATAGGACCTGTTCGAGTTCGGTTGAACCTGATGGATATCAAATACTGGGGACACGCTATTAGACACGTGGGTCAGGCAGGATTTATTTTTTCAAAAAGATAAAGTAGTTTATTTGGAAGCTTGAAAGGGTTCGTTCTTACTGCCCATTTGGACCATATGATATCGATCACGAGGAAGTAAAGGCCAACTAAATATAGGCGTAGTTAACAGTTAACACCCCCCCCCCCCCCTAACGGTGAGATATAACCGAAAAATCCCTGGGAAAGGTTCGGCGAATCTACTAATGGTGACTAATGATAGTTCTTTAGTGTAAATTAGTTACAGTACTGTTGTAATTGATATGGTTTTGTTGCTAATTAATTAATTTACGAACATAACAAATACGCGTAGCTCTTTAACAAAGAAAGCACCGCTGAACAATATCCAATACATCATTTTTAGACGTGCGTGGTCTGCCGATTGATTTTGGTTAATAATTCCTATGAACCAACCTAAGTCAGATTTGTCAACATGCAATATTAACCTTATCAGATCACGTGAGATTAAGAATCTTTGAAAATCGGTATTCGAATGATTCCGAGTTTCCCAGAAAACTGTGGCATTGGTGCAAGTTCCGACGGGTTAAATCCATCCTCTGGTCGCACCTGGCCTATAAGAAGGAGCAAAGACGCAAATTTTGCACACGAAACGACGTATCGTTCACCTATCGTCACCCGTTTGAGTAGGTGAATACGAACCGACGTATCGTTATCAAGCGTGCCAAAGTCTGGTACACAAACCGACGTATCGCTATTGCTATAAATGAACAGGCCCACGGAGATGGTTTAAGTGGGAGTCTGGCGTAGCATGTCGGGCATGTGACCTAGTAATTTATGCACGCAAAATTTGGTTATGATTATTACAAGCGAAATACTAAAATGGAGCTGATGTAAACATCGGATAATTCAAACACGGATTTCAAACATCGACATAACAATGTATACGAAGCGAAAACAAAATCTCTTAATTAATATGGAATTCTTTATAGACTACATGTACTTCAATGTCTTTAAATATCATTTTTAAAAAAGTAATAAAATATAATTATATGTGGATCACCTGTTATTAGATCATGGCAGCGTCATCATCCATGAAAGGAGTTAAAGATGAATCCAAATCCACTGACCCTGGGTATTCCTTATATTAAAAGACTCTCCCATTCACTTGATTTGATATTTGTTGTTAATTTCTTGCAATGTCTATGTAGCTTGTCTTGTCCGCAGGTTTGTCTTGTCCACATGTTTGTCTTGTCGGTTTTGTTTTGCGCTTACCGTGGTTCTCCTGTAATTACTGTTATATTGATCTGCGATCCAATATAACGACGCTCAGCAATATTGTTCTTAGTGTTTAACGTCCGTTTCCACGGAGGGTGATATTGGAGACAACTTGTCTTATTTTCATTTTTATTATCTTAGCGCACGCGTGTTCATCAACATGCTATTACAGCTCATTCACAATAAGAAGGTATTTTGAATTAAGCAAGACGTCATTGTTTCAACATAAACACAGACAAGTAAACTATGGAGGTTGAATTGAAATGTTAATTAAAAGACTATCAATTTTCTCAATGACCAATAACCCATAAATAAATAAACCCATAAATAGCGGCGCCACGGATTTCCAAATGAGGGGCATTCTACCCTTGGTAAAATACACAATATGCCAGGGGATAAGGAACATTACTACCGATTAATAAGGGATTTGAATATTAATTTTAAATTTATTCTTTTTTTTACTTGGTTTTTTTTTTTGGTTTTTTTGGGGGGTTTTATCGCCAAAAATGCCGAGTAATAACAACCCACACCCAAATAGCAACATAAATTTAAAATGTGTTTTATACTGAACTTAAACCCTTGGTTTCACATCTACAGAGTTAAAAAATAACCTCGATTACCCGGATGTATGGGACAAGGGATAGGGTCGCCTGTCCAACCTTGTGAGTTTTCTCCGGGTCCTCCGGTTTCCTCCCATTACTAAAGACCCAACGCGCAAGCGAATGATGGAAATAAAATTGAAGGATATGTTATTCCCGAAATGACCTACTTTGTATCAAGTGGACGTTAAATCCCAACTCTCTCTCTTTCTCTCCCTTTCCCTCCCCTCTCTCTCTCTCTCTCTCTCTCTCTCCGATCCGAATAACTTCAATGATTTGCACAGAATGCGGAGTCTCGAACAACCTGTGAAAAGTTGCCTCATTATAAGGGTTATGCTAGGTTTCCACTGTTGTGCGATGCGTTACGATAGGATCGTCCCTGTTGAGTCCACGTGTCTATACGTTCGGGTACGTTTAGATACGATCGACACGATTGCTACCACGATTACTCTAAGATTAAAACTACGATTTCATTCGTAGCGGGAATCGTGATAGTGGGAACCTATAGCATTAACCATCGATACAGCTCGGCCGATCCGGTCGCATGGAACCTATTGTTGCATTTTGGTGAATCGGACTTGTCTGGTATAGCATAGTATTCTCGATTTTAGAAAGATAATTTCCATGTTTAACAATGGTGTATTAAAATTATCTTAAAAGTAGTTCAGTCGAAATTTCAGGGGGGGGGGGGGGTAATTTCAAATTTCAAATTTCAGGTTATTTCATTTCAAATTTCAAGTTATTTCATTTCAAATTTCAAGGTATTTTATTTCAAATTTCAAGACACTAACTTACAAAGTTGAAATTGCAAGTTATTAACACGAAATTATAGAAGAAAAAATAACACTTTAGCTTCTGTATGAAAAAGACAAAAGGGGTTAAAAATGAGCTGATGGCTGTCCTCCAATTAAAAAAGAGAACATATTCAAATATCTCAACATTACTTTTTTACTTCATAAAGATAAAGATAAATATATATATATATATTTCGAAAATCAACAAAGTCTGGTCTAATACGGACAGTGGAGGTGTTGTTAAGCCGATTGGAGATCAATACTACTATGATCAGAACACACTTCTGACTTCAGGATAATATTACAGATGTGCTGTGACAAAATTCCGTCGAGTGTTTATTTGCCATTGAAGACAATGTTTCTCAGATGGAATTATGCTCCGATTAGAGATCGGTTCTAGAGCATGTCCGGTAAAGGGTGTGTCTTACCAGCTTATAATTTCAAAGCAAACGTATTACAATGAGTCGATTTCCCGGTAGTCGAATCCCACCGGGGTTGAGCAGAATATCTGAGATTTGTGTGTAATCGATAATATATATATATATATATATATATATATATATATATATATATATATATATATATATATATATATAAAATTACGTTTTATATATGTTTTTGGTTAACGTGTTCGTTTCTCTTGAAATCTTTTATATATTATTATATATTATGGTTCAATTTTATTTCAAGAATCCATTTGTGTGTATGAGTCTTTAGCTGTTGGGGAAAACCGACGGACCCAGAGAAAACCCACGAGGTTGGATAGGCGATCATACAAGCGGCGAATCGAAACCACACCACTTGATTCAATGACAGACCGTATGATCTAACCATTCGTTAAACCATTCGGCCAACCAACTCCCTTTATATCTTAGAATGAAGAAGCAAAAGTGATTGATTATTTGGGGCGTATTTTGAAACTCGATTTATGTAATAATCTACAGTAAATATAGAAGTACAACTACTTTATGTACTTTAATAGAATATCAGCAGTAAAGTCGTCAGCTGATTCGTCACTATAATATTTTTATATGTGCTGACAATATTATCCAACATAATCTGACTTGCATTGTAACAAGTAATCACAGAAAATACTCATGTCACAATGTGACATGTCACTGGTAGGCGCATTAAGAGGGGGCCTGACAAGCCCTCTCTTTAGCGGATATAAATATTTAACTCATAAATGTCCATAATATACGAAATAAAAAACACGAATTACAATTCAGAATTGGTCATTTTCAATCAATATTGATGTTGTTATCATAATGTCCAATATCTAACACACAATGAACATGTACACTATAGTTTCTGGTTTATGGTTTTGTACAAAGAACATCATTATCTCTCAAAACGACGAAATAATGATTTTAAAAATGTAGAATGGACTATGCAGGCCCAACGATTATCATTTAATTTTGACTGTTCTGGTATATCACCGTACATAAGTGTTGATTTCAGTTTACAATAGAATAACAATTCAATGTAAATCACTTTATATACATTTTACATTAATTATTATGTGCTTTTAGACCCATTTTCGTTTATTTTATGGTTCCAAAGAGTACAGCTATATGTCCTTTAATCTTTTAAATGCTATTTTGGTAATCAAATGCTAGATGAAATTACAACGGCGTGGAGCGATTTTTATTTGGGATGGCGGGGTGCAAACGGTCATAAAATCTGCTATAACGAAATGGGGGGACTAACAATAAATTGACGCTTTTATTAAACGTCGTATCGGTACGAAAACAAACACCAAAACGAACAATATGTTCGTTTACGTTTCCGTTTTCGTATCCTCTAACACGCGGTTTCGCAATCCGACGTACGATAATAGCTAGATGGCGTTAATTTCCACTCCATGAACTTCTCGATCAAGGTAACGTTTTCAATCGATTTTTTGTTTTTAGCAGATGCACAACAAATCAAGCAGAGTATTGCTTTTGAGCATATTTTACGAACTCTACACAATCAACAATATACACAAAGCCTCGAAAAATGGTGGAAAATTCAATATATGAGACAAGAAACATATTCGTTTGCATACCTACGTAAATCCAGCTCCATACGCGTAACGTTTTTTACTGGCCGAACACTCATTACGGATTGACGTCACAAGTACACACGAATCGATGACGTTTTCGTTTTCGTACCGATGCGAAAGGTCCCTAACACTATGTAAACTAATCTTCAGACGATTGCTTATTGGGCATATAGTAATGAATATAACGTAACTGGTTTAATCTATTTGGCCTAAATTAAAATACATTAAAGGCCTGGGAATATTGGTTTAGGTACAATAAATATCAGGATCGGGAATCGTAAGTTTTTGGCTAAATTTGTTACTCATTGACTCATTAGACATTGTAGTAACGACCTACGGGAATACGGCCCGGAACGGCTTGAAGTTTATTTTTAAACCAGATACAGTATGAAATTAAGGAAGAGTTATGTTTTAAATACAGTAATTCACTAGGCGTATACCAAAATATTGTTCATGTATTTTATATAATATATAGAGGATATTTGTCGTTTTAGAGTGAATAACATATTTTATTACATCGAGAAGCAAGAAAACTTATATTTTCACGAATGCGTAGCATGAGTGAAAATATAAACGTTTTCTTGCTTAGAGATGAAATAAAATATGTTATTCACGACAAAACGACAAATGTTCTATTTATTTTATGATTTTACAATCATTTTAAGTAAAAAGAACTAGCCAGTGGAATAACACTTTTATTTCACCGATAAAACGCGGTATTCCACTACTGATCATAAAATAAAGATAGTTATCATGCATATAACCGATATCATTATTTAAATATAAATACAAACACATATCAGTTACATCTCTATGGGACAACAGCTGGTATCCTATATATAATATATTAGAATGTCTATATTAAAATCGTTAGTATCATGGATTGGCTTGAATGAAAGAGTAACTGGTAGGCCTATATAATGTTGATCTGTATATACGTGAATAGCTAGGTCTGTATATTTACCAGTAATAATAGAAATATCATCTATGTTTTGAAGGGGAAATAGCGAAAACCAAGTTTATATTATACATATTATATGTTCCCATGTTTATGTTATATATATTCTAATGTAGACTGGCATCACAAAAAGCTTTGATAATTAATGTTTTTATAAGGTTAGTTAGTTTTGTTAAGGATAATTCTGATGAATTGAGCTTTTGCCATTTAATTACGGTAGGTAATTTATAGATATGGAAACTTTTGTCCAGGCACAATAGATATGCACAGCAGCGATCGTTTAGAAGTTTATGGAATACATGGGTTAGCTGACCACGGTACCATATATTCGCAGCCTCACAAGCACGGCAAGAAATTCTTAATATGCCATGTATTTCATATAGTGTAAATGCAATAAGTGACTTAGCGGGCCGGGTATTGACATGTCAATGCTTTGGGTATTGTTAATCAACATTCCTTTTTACAACGATAAGACTTGCGAGCAATATGATCAGAATCTTTGGGGAAGAGTACCCCATTCCCACAGCAACAAAAAAAAGTGGCAGGAGTTGTATAAAAAGGGTTCACAAAATCATATCCTATTCTATAACAAATATAATACTCATGTAGATCAGCTAAGCCGTCAAAAAACAGCAGTTGCCAAGCAAGATACGCCCACATTTTGCAAGAGATGGATAGGGAACAAGCTAACAACAGAAGCGATTTATCGTACAATCAGGGGCCATAACATCGACAGGGACTGAGATCTTTGGGATATAAAGATAAATTTTAAGTTTCATAAAAAATCAAATAAAACTTCTGACATCTAGAGGATCCACAACCTTCGTATTACATACTTTTACATAATTTGCGTCCACAGAGCGGCCATTTTGTCGGGCAGTTTCGTTTTGATTTTCCCGAAATTCGAATTAAACCTTCATTATGGTAAAATTGTGATATATTAAAACGGTTTGTAAAATAGGATAAAAACTTGTGACTGTATGAAAACGCAGAATACCTAGAAGGGCTCGTTGGGCAAACCGAAACTTGTGGTACAGGAGTTAAGATTCCACGACAATATACGCTGGACACGGCCACACGAACGAATTTGATCGCCGGCGTAAAATATTTGGGCGATTTTAAAAATCGGCGCGATCGGGCGAAAGAAAACGCTCGTCTGCCCCCCCCCCCCTATATTTTTGAGAGAGAGAGAGAGAGAGAGAGAGAGAGAGAGAGAGATGGGGTTTAACGTCCACTCAACACAAACTAGGTCATTTCGGGACTAGCACATGGTTCAATTTTATTTCAATAATTCGCTCGCTTGCGCGTAGGGGTCTTTAGTAGTGGGAGGAAACCGGAAGACCCGGAGAAAAATCCACGAGGCTGGACAGGCGACCCTACTCCTTGTCACGTACAACAGGGGAATCGAAACCCCGCCAGTTGACTTAATGACAGACCGTATGATACAACGCGCGCGTGCTAACCATTCGGCCATCCAACCCCCATATTTTTATTTTTACTGATTTTTTGTCCTCGCTACAAGCAATAAACAATAAACAGTTTGATCACCTATTAATAGCAGACATTTATAGTCTGCTATTATCTAATGAGTTAATCAGCAAGGACATTGTCCTTTGCTGGCTCCCCAGTCATATGGATATCAAAGGGAATGATCAAGCAGACTCGGCTGCCAAGTCTGCTTTAGATCTTCCCATATCTGAATTTTTAACGCCATATAAAGATTTTAAAAGTGTATTAATCATTTTATTTATGACCGCTGGCAACGGTCTTGGGATCTTGCAGGCACAAACAAACTTCATCACATTAAGCCTCTCTTAGGAGACTGGCCAAGCTCCTACAGGTCTAACAGGAGAGATGAAGTTGTTTTGTGTCGCTCTCGCATTGGTCATACCTTTAACGCATATTTTCATATTAAAGCGAGAGCCTCAACCAGAATGTGGGCACTGTCATGTTCCTTTGACAGTGAAGCACATTTTGATTGAGTGCAAGCATCTCAAGGATATAAGATCGCATTTTTACCGTTGTCAATCATTACATCACATGTTTGCCCAACCGGGTTTATATGGGAAAGTGTTAGACTTTTTAAAAGAGACAGGTTCTTATCATAAATTTTAATTTGTATTTATATATCATTTTATTTTTGTATTTTAGATAGTTATATGCAAGATAGATTTTATTTTTAATGTTACTTACTGTGATATTGTTTTTATTTATGAATGTAATTTGTTCTGTGATATAATTTAGCCTGTCTCAAAATAATCATCATATGTTTGGCGCAATATAGCCCCGTTGGAGCTGACGTGCCATAAAACCACATTTCATTTCATTTCATTTCCCATATTTTTAAGATAAGAAAGTAAATGAAATGAAATGAAATGCGGTTTAACGTCCTACTGTTCTGCTCAGAACTGGGCTAATGAAGACGGGCATACGCCATACAGTGTGCTATGAGGGAAATTTTGCCCGGACAGCGGCACTATGGCGTACTCTTATATCGAATTCCAACCGTCCAACATCACTGACAAGGGGGAGCCACGCCTGAAAATCTGGATGAACTTTCTCGGCCAATGCAGGGATCGTACACCCGACCTCCAGACTAGCAAGCCAGCGTCTTACCCATTTAGCCACCGTGACACCCAAGATTATAAATTAACAGAAATTTGTACATGTTTACTTAACATAGTAATACTAAATACATGTATCAGTAACTTTAACTGAAAACAAGGAAATATACAATATACTATGTACTTTTATTTAGATAGATTCAATAAGTCTTTCAGGTGGGTTTGTAATTCTACCTGAACATCTAACACTATTATCTCCATTTACAGCAGATTTACATGTAGAATTTTGAACTGACGAACTACACAGAGAGAAAAAAGTGGGTCAGTTGACTCATTTGAGTGAGTATCCATAAAACGACTCACTTTTCGTTGACTAACTTGGGACACACATGGGACTCAAATAATGAGTCCAGAGACTCATTTTTGTGACACACCCAAAAGTCCATAAATCGACTCGTTAAATGAATCAAGTGAGTTCTTTGACTACTTTATTGAGTCATTTGACACAACAGATGAGTAACGCAACTAACTGTAGTGAGTCAAATGACTAGTAAAGTGAATCAATGCAAATAGATATGAGTCAAATTACTAGCCTACACAACGAGTCAAATGACTCCGCACAAGCCTGAATCCTATTAACTTTATGCCTGATGTATCAACCTCTGCATCAGTGTAATGATGCGTTCGTCTTTTGAACTAACCAAATAGTTAGCCGAACAATCAAATAACATAATATTATATTTCCAAGCCTGTATGATCATTATTGTGTCAGTTTAAAAGTTGAATAATATCGAATATAAGTATTTTATTCTACCAAATTTAAAAATATTATAAAATACATGTGTATTTAATTCATACAGATATAGTAAATGATCACTAAGAATCAGTTTAATGTTCCCCAAACACATTATCATTTGAAAAGTCCAAGAAATCTTTCGCATTTCCAATTCCATAATTTTTTATTATCCATGACATCACTTTCTCTGGTTTCTGCAATGATACAAAAACAAATTTCCCAGTTTAATATCAACATCTCGCTGTTTTAATCATATTTACAGTTGCAGCTGATGTTTAAATGGTTTAAATGTCAAATAACACTACACCCAACCCTCAGAATTAAGTGAAACTTAAAAGTCTATTTTACTTACCATTTCTGTGGGACAAAGCATTTTATTTATGTCTTCTTTTAATAAAGTTGAACTGCTTTAACAGTAGCATCCAGCCAGCCTTGAAAAGAAAGAAAAAAACAGCACAACTTACAAGTGAATTTGCGAAGCGCTTTATGTGAGATACGGTATCAGTTACATATCACAAAAACTTGCAAAACCCTGACAGCCCATTTAAGATGCATTATCTAAGAATTCTATAAAGAGCTGTCCGTTCTTGCTATAATAGTACAAAAAATAGATAATGAAAAATGAAAATATTGAAACTTTCAATCAAATTACTTCATTCAGAGTGAATTTATGAGTGCTAGAAGAAGTAGCGTAGTTTTTGTTATTTTATCGAAGCAACGGTACTGGACAAACGAGACTACATCTCGATTATCCATTTCATCGTTAAATTTTCAAATATCGGGGCGTTCTGATCCATTTAAATTTCTGCCACTCGATGTTCTAGAGCGTTTATTATGGGTTTGTCATGTGAATAAACGTCTAAATAATAGTTTATATAAGATTTGAAGCCAATATAAAGACCTGTAATAGGCAGATTTAGCTCTCATATAGTCTTAAATAATGCATCTTTCATGTTTAGTATTAAGCCTGTTCGACGTACGAAAATCCTACCATATTATTGACAAAAAACAGTGATCTATTATTGACCCAGTTGTGATTTAGTATTTACTTATTTTCCTACTCTTTTTGCAAAGTAGCTGTGACTCATTTATGAACTACGTGGCGACTCGCTTTTGACTCAATCGTATTAGCCTAGTAACTAAGCCTAGGTCAATGTGCTTGTGCTCTAGGCCTATAGTGACATTTCGTTGTGTAATTTGTTCTAATACCATGCAGTTAAAGATTTCCAGATAAATCACTAACTGGATAATAATAATTTCTTATAGACTTAATAAATTTAAATTTGAATTTTTAATGAAATTCAAAATCATTGGCCTATTTCATATTATGCCGCTTAATCTGTATAATAGTCAACATAATATAAAGCTTTATCCATAACATAAAAAAACAAATGATTCACCTTTTTACGGTAGATGCTTGTAGATGCATTGGATTTTCTTTTAGGTCAATAAGCGTCCTGTTATCGTCAAACGGCCGCCAAAAACTTCCACCCACAATCCATTTCACCGGAAGGACTCACTCTTGACCAGGCTGTGACTCATGACAAATTCATCACTGATTATATAATAACTCGGAAGTGATTAGTTGGCGACTCGAAGTGTCCACGCAAGTTTCAATGAACTGAGTCATAGCTGACCTGTTTGCCCTCAATCTGAGTCAAAAGACTCATCTAGATGCGTATTTTCTCATAACTCACCCAAATGAGTAAGTTTTACTTATTTTTGACCCACTTTTGTTTTCTCAGTGTACTATCTATATCATTATTACAATTATTATTTCTATCATCAGTAATACTAGATTAACTAGTTTTATTATCATCAACATTTACACCTGATTTAATTATAGGCTCAAAATAATCATTTGGTAAAATATTGTCTTTCAAGGTTTCACGAATATGATCAACATGAACTTGGCGTTTACGATAACCAATTTTAACTATATAACGAACTAGACTTAACGACTAACTATTTTACCATAAAACCATTTTGGATAATCATTACGAACATTTAACACCCTTAATTTCTCCCCCACAATAAATTCTCTGAGCTTACGATGTTCATTACGTTTGGCGATTTCGCAACTTTGTTTCCAATCTAGTTTGTTGAATAGCTGGTCTTAATAAAGTAAAGAAAACTGTGGTTACTTGTCACTGACATTTTCACAAGGCAGACCAAAACTACCTAACACTTCTATAGTTTTACTGGCAGTAGTAAGTTTCAAATCTTGTATCTCTAACCACTCAATGTTGGAATACCTGTTTTAGGATTAAACAATTTTAGAGGATTATGATCAGTTATCGATGTAAATTTACGGTCATATAAATACTTTTGAAATTAACAAACACCAAATATAATACTTAACGCTTCGCGCGCCATTTGACTGTAATTTTTCACAGATACTGACAAAGTACAAGACGCATAAGCTATAGATTTTTCTTGACCATTGTCCATAATATGTGAAATTGAGCACCTACAGATGATGGATCACAGGCTAATATTAAAGTAGCTTGCCTGGTGTTTTCTTTGGTACTACAACTATAGGACTTGCTCAATCACTAGTTTCTACTTTAACTAAATCATCACATGACACCAGACGATAACTAGAACCAGAATAATCACGCAACTTTACATTACTACTTTGTAGTGGAATATCCGGAAAGCATTCATGATATCTTCTGGTAACACAGTAACTTTAGCTGCAGTATCTAAAGTAAACATAAGTTTTTCAGCACGTATTGAAACTTCAATTTTAACTGTAGGATTACCATTATACGTGGGCTTTAATCGATTTACCTGTTCATCAACCATAAATTGTTAACAATTCATTAGTTATACAGTCGGTACTTAACGCATCTTTGGCTTCTTCGTCCACACAGTGAGCTGAATCATAATAACTTTTACCACATCTTGGATTAGAATGATTACCCCGAGCAACAGGGTGCTGAAACTTAGACAGTTTATTAAAGTAACATTATTGTACAATGTACATGACGTAGGGACCTAATAATTCCCTTATAGTATATAACCATTTTCAAGCAACGTTTGAAATGAACTCTTATTCGTTATCCCCTTAGGAATTTTGTTTGTATCCATCATTGCTACAACAATGACGGTAGAGGGGTGTTTCAGTTATTCTTAATGGAGACATTCCTTAGTCAAGCCACTCTCAAATCGTATTTACACGAGGTTGCAGCTACATATTCATATTACACTCTGTTCCGAGTTAAATCTTAACTAGTTTCCTGCTTTAGTTATGTGGGATCCCAGTGGTTGCCATTCACTCGTGTGTAGTCCGAATGATGACATAGACTTCATCAACAATGTTTGTTATCCACATCTTGCCATAGCTTCTGTTTCTCCCGGTTTTGTCATTTGCTCTCTGATCCTGTGTTTCAGGATTTTACTGGGAGGGTGAATAATGATCTGCGGGGCCGATTGGGTTCTTTTTGACTCTCTTCTCTTTTGATGCAAATGGTTTAGAAGAGGTGGATGAGCCCATATTCTCATTTGTGCCATTTTATCAAGGTGTAACAGATGGGTCGGTAATTGAGTTATATCTCAATGTTTTTCACCATTTTGCATAATATACCCGTATAATATAACTAGGGTTAATTTTACATTTTCAGATACAAGATACACATACTATTTATATGCATATTTTTGTTTTCTTTTCAGATACAGATAAAGAAATATGCTTGCCTTCCAATAATCAGTTACTAAAATGATGGTAATATTAATCTGGCGGAGTTGAACATATATAAATGGCAAAGTACTTCTCCAAGAGATGGGGTACTCTCGCAGGAGGCTTCTTGATACAAATGGCAACATGTATTCCTTTTTTATTTGGTAAGATAATTTAAATACCATATATCATCTTGAATTAATGCAATTCAGTCAGTCAGTTTGGTTTTGTTTTTGTTTTTTGTTTTGGGGGAATTTTTAAAAAAAAAAACTTTAATAAATTCTACAGAGTTCCACAAATTTGATCAATCTTCTTATAATGAATGTGATATAAGAAGATAGCATAACTTACTACCTTTCCTTGAACTAAAGTCATTTTAATGTTATGAATGTTGTGCATATGGTGTAAGCGAGTGCACCCTAACATTAGCTACGAAATGTGCGCGGATAGCCGTGTTTCCGTTTTTTCTTTATCAAATTTTGTCAAGGGTTCTTTTAAGTACACCTTTTCAGCCCATCTGGACGAGTATTCGCTGTTCCCTGCCACCCCCACCCCACCCCCGCTCTGTAGAGTCGATATGGGGAAATCACCCTGACAAATCCTGAAGAACTTTCTCGATTAACACCTCGATCGAATAAGAGACCTCTTGGTTAGTGAGCCAGCGCCTTACCTAGTCACAGCGGTTCCTAACATAAGCTGCCAGGAACTTCCTTAGAAGATAGACAGGGTACTAATTTATAATGATATTTCTATATTTTGGTAGAATTTGTAATTAATAAGTTCATATCCCATTAGCATCCAGAGGTTTATTGAAAATATCAACAGACGAATTAGTCATAGAAACATAGCATAATTACAAGTGCTCTTAAACTTAACTATATATAACTATTTGCTAATAACTGGCATCTATTTCAGGCAATTTATCAACTTATTTTATATCTCTTATGCATCGATCTGGATTTTTTGACGTTTCTCAAATCGGTGATGATACATGGATACTGGGATTATTTAATGGCATCCTGTTTATTGCTATGCTTATTACTGAGTTAATTGTTGGTCGGGTTGGTTATAGAATTACTTTGGTAACAGCAAACGTAATTTTCTCGTAAGTTAAAGATTTTATTTAGTAATCCGTATTTTAAATCTACAGAACTTGTTATTATAAGAATCTAGAGTTGTTTTGTCCTCTGAATACAAACAACCGTCCACTGTCCACTAAGAGAAGTTTACGATAGAGTACCATTTCATTTTTGAAACGGAATTAAACCAAAACAATTTGAAACCCTACTGGAATTCAAAAACATCACTTTAAAGTGTTGATTAATTTATATAATTGTCTCCGATATTTCTGGAAAATGACCCACGGACGCTTGTCTAAAACATGTCTGGCGTCCATCAAGGCAATTAGTAGTTCGAAGTGATATTATAGTAGAGTAGAAGACCTACCAACCCACGAATTAATCAGAAAATCATTGTTGTATACGTTTCATTAGAGAAGCATTTCTTTACACGCTTAATTAGAAAGGCATTGTTTTAAAGGGTTGATAACCAGGTGGTATTCTAGTTGGGTCCATAATATTGTCGTTTGTTTCTACACGAGACAGACCCATGCATACTGTGACAACTGATATATAGACGAGCGTTGAATAACTTTCCATTAAAGAACAGTAAACGTTCTTTCTTAATTCTATTAATATTGATTGATTTTGTATTTAATATAGGTGTGGATGTCTGTTTACATATTTTACAATACAACATTCTATATGGATGACGTCACTAACCTTTGGTCTTATCTGTGGATTTGGTGCTGGTATTTCAATTGTAACAACTCTAGACTTAGCCTCAAGGGTAATCAAATATATTAATGTAAATTCATAAAAAACATGATTTGTTATTCTATAAATGATCTCGACTTAGCCGCAAAGGTAATTAGACATGTAAATCTAAATTCATGAAAAAGGGCGTAGCTGAATAATATCACCATGACCTAGGTCCATGTAAGAAAAAGGAATAACCCTTGCCTCTTTTATATCTTCGCCATTTGTTTTTTTTTTAATAAAAAGTAATGTGTTTGTTAAATTTCAGTGGTTCCCTTCCTGTGTGACTACTGTGTGTGGTGTATTAATAGCAGGATTTAGTTTTGGTGGTTTGGTGTGGAACTGGATGTTATCACATTTTGTTAATCCAGATAATCTTACACCTAATCAACATCTGGGTTATATACGGTAAGATTAATACAAAACAATTAGATAAGGATAAGAGATGGCAATCGGCATTCTCCGATGAAATCCTCTAATTTCTACTGCATTTGAATTTATACTCGGTTGCAGGGGGTGCGGGCTACTTTTAAGACGAAAGATTATACGAGACAAAACTGCCCCCTTAATCTCTACGGGTAGAAGTTATTAGTTAATTCATAATATAGTAAATTATCACATCTTGAGTTAAAAATAATCTTTGTTAGTGTGTTTATTCCTTAATGATGTATTAGCTGGTATTTAAACTGATCAGTATCCCCAGTTAAGTAAGTTCTGGATTCTATCTAGCAGTGTCGCCCAAGAATTGGATTATGGACCGGTGTTTGCATGCCAATTCAAGTTGTATTATACACTGTGACTTGCTTTAAAAATTAATATTGTTATAGCGCACAACATAATGTTAACAGGATCTCCTTTGGTGTGAGTACAACCAACTTTTCGCAACCATTTTTTTTATTATTTCTTGTAGGCTATGTCATAATATATATATATGATCTATATGTTATAGGTTTATGTTTCACCTAATCTCTAATCTTTGACCATAAGATCAATTAGTATTGAAAATTGGCGATCAGTACAAAAGGCAACGTAGGATCCATGGTATTATATCTTTACTTGCGATTTTTTTCGATTTTTTTTTCAGAGTTTTTAACCAAACTGAGATATTAGATAGAGTGCCCAAAATGTTTTTATTGCTAGGAACATTAACATCAGTATTACAGTTTATAGGTATCGCTCTAGCATTTACACCACCATCTGTTAATTATGTAAGTACGAATACTGAATATTGAACTTTTAATTACTCTCATCGATTTTGTTTCCACGACTTAATAATTGCCATTGTTATATGCAGCAATTTTCCCAATCTCCAGAAGAACGGGCTGGGTGGTATAGTAATATAGGGTAAATAACTAGACAAGTATACCCAAGGTAAATAAAACATACGAGGTTATAGTATAACACCTCTCCGTGATCTTATTGTTCAGCATCTTTCATTTTAATAGAGAAAATTGACCATCTGTATTTACTATCAATAGATTTTCTATGACAATATCGATCCTGTTGACCTTTATTTCTTCTTTCTAGAAATTCGAAATGGACTTCGATATTTATACTTCACTATGCGCTTCACGTTTTGTTTTCAAGTAGTTAAAACCCAACGAAAACCGTATTGTTTTGAATACTTGTTTATATTAATAATTTAACTCGGAGCAAATGGCTGTTAAGACACGCCTACAGGCTGGCAAGAGCTAACGCTACATCCTAATTATTAACATAATGTCTACAATAACTCTGTGTGAACTCTTTCTATAATAACACCGAACAATATCTGTCTTAGCCTCTATCCAGATGCGACTGTTGAGGAACCAATATTAAGATCTCTTCATCTGGTGGCGCAGTAATGTCTGAGGAATCGTGGCCCGCTCAGCGCTTTTTAAGACTTTGGAAACTCCCATATAGTTGAATGCGCCTATTTATCTTTTTTATAGGAAGATATAAATCTACACGAGTTAAACAATGATAGCACTGGTGCTCCCCAAGAAACTCAAAAGTCCCTCTCCTCAATGGAACAAAGGTTATATGTATTTTACTATCCTAAAAAGAGTTATTTACTTCTTATTTACTGAATTGAGTAATTATGTGCAAAAAATAGTTCATAATTTTTCCGAAAGTAAAAAAAAAACATAAACAAATTTTCTAGGGAAAAAAACATGTACAATTTTATAGGGAAAGCCATAATTCTAATCTAATTAAGCACTGCATTTTAAATGTCTACAATACAATTTTGACCTGACTAATATAGCAATTTGCTAAGACTCTATATATAATGTAAAACTCATTAATAATAGCTTTTACCTCTTACAAAATTACTCTGTACATTACAATAAGATCATTGATCCGCGGCATGTATAATGTCTATTAACTCTTATACGAGCAGATCTAAAAGTTCAGTACATTAAATATAGATATCCTTTTATTGTTATGCTTGCGAAATAGTCATTGATTAAAAATTAAAAGGGAAATTAACAAAAAAAGGGGAAATGTAAAAGGTTTTGGCTTTTTTAACACATGTTCTTTGTGTTCACAGTGGCCTGTAGTATGCCCAAAGACTACAATGCAGAGTTTGTTTGGTTTTTAGTTGAGTTCAGCAAAAATGCTAGACGCCGGCGCTTTCATTTAGTGTAGCACAGTGATAGCCTGGTGGTGTATCTGCGTGTGAAAATGCATTACTAAAGCGAATTACAGATGTTACTGATATCAACAAATAAATCTATTTTAATATATCCCTGTAAGGCCGTTTTTTTGTTGGTTTTTTTTTTTTTGGGGGGGGGGGGGGGGTCAGTGTATTTCGTAAATTTAATTGTATATACATATAGTCAATTATATAATTATATCATATGTTTAGTTTTTTATTCTGAAGTGTTTTTCGCCTGTAAAGAAGTCAATCAAATTTACATCGTATGTTAAAGGAGCTAAACCGCTTTGAAATAGTTCAATAAAACATTGAATTACGTTAATAAGTGTCATTTCAATAAATGACGCGCAATTTCTGTGCAGTTGAAATTTCGTTGTGATAAAACTGTTAACTTTTGAACAAGCAATGCGTTGTGTGGTAAAATTGTGAACGAAGATGTGTAATTTAATTTTCTGTAATTATTTTTTTTATATAAAATCGGAGATCATAACTATTGTATACTTAAAATTATATTTGGGCAGTAAGGATGGTAGATGCGAGTATACGCCACTACAAGTATTGAAAGACCCAGGAGCTTATATTCAATGGATTACAGTATTTACAACTCTTGTATGTCTGCTTGGCGTACAAGTTTCATACAAGGTAAATAATGTAATTTATATTAAATGATATTATCTTACTGTGCGTATTTTCAACTGATATCGGTCTTCACAGAAAGATTGTTTGCAGAGATATTACCAATCTAGCCTTAATTAACACAGATAATCAGTGGACTTCCGTCCGTGTCCAGATTCATTTAATTAAAACCTTGGCTTATCATAAAATATTATCAAAAATAAATACATGTTATATTTGTAAATTAAAAATTCTGTTATGTTTTCAGAGTTTCGGTCAGACTTTTATTCGAAATGATCATTTTATAGCTTATATAGGAGGTACTGCAGCTATGGTGTCATCTATATACAAGATAGTAATAGCAATTCTAGCAGATAATATTAGCATTAAGGTAAAGTAGTGTCCTATATATTATACTGTGATATAGAGTAAACTGTGATCCCATATTCAAACTGAGATTTGTTCAATATAATCATTGCTTTCTTTTAATACGCAACAGTAATTGACTTTATGTCTAGTTCTGTTATTCCCTCTTTGCGAGGTATTTCTGCTATGTCCCAAGTGAGCTTGGGTGATCTATTGTTTTCTTCTATTCCCATAATTACCATTTTTTTTGTTAATAATTGTATTCATGAATAAAAGGGAACGTGTCCATATTCCATGTTTGCAATTAAGTAACTGTAATTTTTGTGTATATGGATTTAATAGGAGATCGTAGTTGATCTGTGTTTCTTTGCTTACAAACATGTGTTATTCTTGTTTTACAGCTACTGCACATCGTAGCCTTATTGATTGGTTGTATATTTATAACAACCCTTCATCAAACAATGGATATGGGAGATGGATGGTTCTTTCTATGGATAGTTATATTAGAAAGTACCTTATCAACGCCATTAGTATTTGCGCCTAGTATTGTACAGTATACGTATGGCACTACCCATTTCAAATCAAACTTTTCACTCATTTGGTCTGCTGCAGTGAGTTATTTTTAATATTTCCATTAAAACGACGACAAATCAGAGATTTTTCGATTGCATATTGCAGAGTTATCACTCCCTGATTCTTGCTAACACATTAGGATTAAAATGAAAACCCCTTTCAATTTTCAAAATTCTCGGATCGCAAATTTTGAACGCTTTTTGTGAAGATATCTTTATATTTTATCTTTTAAAGCTTTTCAACGCACCACTAAAGTACACACATGGAATTTTCATTTGGGTATAACGAGAAACCTTATCTTAATTCAGAATTTTTCCACCGCATATTAATGAATTATTTCAGCGTCTATGTTCCCGGTTTTTTTTTTAAATCTTGTGAATGCGATACAGATTAGAGTTCAAATTATCCCGGTTGTTTCCATTTGAAATATGTCGATATTCAGAACGTTTCAAGAATTGCAATATTCACCACCAAAAATTTTCTAGAGTTCTTTTCAATGGTACATAACACAATCAGATATTTAGTCACCATAAAGAACGCCGGTTTGGTTTATCTATATTTTGGTTTCTATTTCAATAGTCTTTGTCGGGCTTAGGTGGTCCCATATTGTTAGGCGGAGTTTTGAAGTCAATGGGATGGACCACTATGTATTACATTTTGAGCGGAGTGTGCGGCATAGGTAAGGAATACAAAATATATCTCTCAATGGAAGTTTTGTTCGGGTACAGTTTGCTATAAGAGTGTAACTACGTCATTGACAACCCCACAAGCAGCTTCTGCAAAATTATCGATAAAGTTTCTCATGGTAACCATCCAGTTTTCAACAAGAGGACGAATCTGAATTCGGCTCAAGTAACCGGGCTCTGTGGATTGATCTGCATGCATAATTTGGATGTAAAAATCCAGTAATTTTGCATCCCGTTTTACTTGGCTTTAAGCTATTGGTTGACTTTAGGCTTCCAATGCTGTTGTAGATATTATAATTCAAAGATAAAAGACCTATAACGGATCTAAAGTAGGCCACAAATTTCTTTGATTTGCAGGGTTCCTTGCTTCCATTTTCACCAGAATTCCATTATTTATTAAAAAGCCATCATCACCTGCTCCAACTGCAGAACTATCTACAACAGAACTATCTACACCTGAAACAAACCCCAATACACCTGGACAAATATCTGCCACTGGTTCACCGGAATAAGTCGCAAATAACCTATAGTGTAAATTAACTCCAATTAATGCTGTTTGTGCTGTTTTACATTTTTACATGCTGCAGGTTTTTCTCAGTTCCATAGAATGAGTTTGTCTTTGTTTGGGGTTGGGGTTCGGACTTTATTTTTGTCATTTGCTGATTTTGTGTGTGGTTTGTTTTTTTTTTAGAAAGGACGGCGTATTTGGGGGGGGGGGGGGGTAATGATCGTGGATCTGTGTATTGTATATGGGATAGCATATTATTATTATTATTTATTTTTTGCGTGGAATGTTGACGGTTCAGAGGGGCGGGTACTTATCTTCCTTGTTGGGTTGTTGTACACATTTATTTAATTATTAATGTTTACTATTTATGCGTGTATATATACTATTCAAAAAAAGTAGGGGATATTTGATTTTTAAGTGTTATTAAAGTCACCTAATGAAACTGACGAAGAAACAAATGACAAAATGAAATGAAGTTCACATTCATCGATTTATTCCAAATGATCGTTAGACTAAGTAAGGCACAGACTGACCATTATAAGGGTAAAATGATACCCGGGGTCAAACAGCAAAGTTACCACAGCATCACAACCAAGTCAGTAACGGGTAAATCCTCCTCTGTTTGCCAAACAAGCATTGATCCGACGTGGCATACTCCTAATGAGACGTCTAAGGTCATTTTGGTCCAGATTGTCCCATTCCTGTTGCAACGCAGCAGCAAGTTCTTGGACATTGGCAGGACGTTGTTGACGTTGACGTAACCTCTGTCCAAGCATGTCCCAGACATGCTCGATGGGGGAGAGGTCGGGACTCAGTGCTGGCTAAGGTAATGTGGTGATGTTCTGTTGTTGGAGGTAACCTGTAACGATCCTGGCCCTGTGACATCTTGCGTTGTCATCCTGGAAGATGAAACGGCGGCCATGACGTCGTGCGAACGGCACAACATGGACTGCCAAGATGTTGTCCCGGTAGTACTGGCCTGTAACACGCCCTGCAACAACATGTAAAGCCGTTCTTCCAGCAACAGTGATGCCTCCCCACACCATAACAGAACCACCCCCAAATCGATCATGTCTGATGACGTTAACGTCTTGGAAGCGCTCGTTTCGACGACGCCAAACCCTCCTACGTCTGTACAAAAAATCAACAGTGAACCTTGACTCATCTGAAAACATCACATTGCTCCAGCGTCGATTATCCCAGTGTTGACGATCCCTACACCAACGACGTCTTGCCTGAATGTGATGATCTCTCAAACAAGGGATCACGCGAGGACGTCGGGCGCGAAGGTGACCCCTTTGCAGTCGATTCCGAATCGTCTGGCCACTCACTCTCACACCAGTGTCTGTTTGAAGACGAGCGCTGATCTGATTTGCTGTGATGACACGATTTCTCAAGGCCAAGGTACGGATAAATCGATCCTGGGCTTGAGTTGTCGCCCTTGGTCGACCTGAGCGTGGTCTGTCCTGTACAGATTGTGTATCACGGTATCTGGACCATAGCCTGCTTATGACAGACTGAGAAACATTCATCGTCCGCACCACAACCGCCTGTGTTGTGCCGATCTGTAGCATGCCAAGGGCACGTAACCTTTCATTTTGGGTAAGCCGACGCATATCAAAATTTGTTTTCTGGTCACTAAAACAATTAAACTGATGTTTCCACCCTGGAATTCAATGCCACAATGACTGTAACATTCAAAGTCAGAGTCGTGCAAATCTTGGGTTGGACCCCCTTGATGATCCCAAGCATCACCTGCATTCCATGCGGTAGCTATTGGTGCGTTTGGGCGTCACATGTAACTGGAAATGTTTCTTCTGTTAGGTTCTATAGTGACTTTTTTCGTAGTCATTTGCATATTTTAGTATTATGCCCCCAAAATCAAATATCCCCTACTTTTTTTGAATAGTATATTTAAATATGTTCAATTCATTTTCTTCCACTTTTTAATAAAGTTCAAATTGTTTGAAAAAAAAACAGTTCATGGTCAACTCTCGTCGAACTAGACAGCGTATATTAACATACGTTCAAATATTGACTGCCATTTTTCATTAAAGTTGATGGTTCACAGCTATAACGATGGGTGGCTACTAGAATCAAATTTTCTATGCGCGTCCATTCTAATATAGTTAAACTTAAATATAAGTTACCAGACAAAGAAACGTGCATACACAACAGCTAAGTCGTCCATGCTACTACAAGCATTAATTTGTCAATCTTTATACGTAAATATATACCGAATAATTTGATTTGTATTAATAATTCATTGATACCCTGCAAAGGGACATGGGTGAAAGCCATTTAATCTACATTATATATCAAGGAACCAATGAGATGTGGAGCAGAGGTGATGGCATCTGCTACACTAAAATCTACTTTATCGACATCCCGGTATTTTGTTTCATTCGAGTAACCAATTATAGCTTGACCAGGCATAAATAAAGGTCTTTTAAACATTGCTTCAATGTTCAGGGGGTAATTCTGAGGGACTTTATCTGTAAAAACAAAAAAAAATGGTATCTGTTATAATTATGCAACCATATAACATTTTCTGGAATAAAAGCAAATTACGAGTAACTAAACCTGGCCACTGCACCTTTGTAACTGGGAGACCTTTGTAACGTTCGGTGGAGTCTTTAGCAGTGGGAGGAAACCAGAGGACCCGAAGAAAACCCACGAGGTTGGACAGGCGGCCCAATTCTTTATCACGTACAACCAGGGAATTGAAACCACGCCAGTTGATTCAATGACGGACCTTATGATACAACGCGCATGCGCTAACCATTTGGCCACCCAACCCCGCGGAAAAGCTCTCATATCTTCGCTTGGTATGAAATCAACCCTGCCTCTCGATGCACTGTCATTGTTCACGTCTGTGTTTTGGAACTTGTTTATATAGATTTCAAAATACATAATTCATAACAATTCATTCAATTGAATGAAAAAACATGATGTGTTATTTTTAAAAAGTTTCATTATAAAATATATGTACCTTGTGTTATTAATGAAATTGTTTTAGATAGAATCCACATTCCATGGGCTATAGGTTTTCTATAACCCAATAATCTAGCACTCCATGGATAGATATGGTGGGGATTCCAGTCACCAGAGGCCCGTGCATATTTGATGCCATTATCTGAAGGTACATCTACCAGCACCAGGTTATCTGGCTTGGGTTCTTAAACAAATAATTAAAGAAAACCAGAAAATCAATTACTTTTTTTAAGAGTGGAAAGTTGTTTTTAGACGGTTCTTTTTTTAATAGAATAGCAATCGTTTAGACTATTATTTTATCGAATATAGCCCCACCCCACCCTTCGCTATATTCCAATATAGTGGTGTTTGGTTTAGCACTAATGTACAGAAGGACATTGTTAAACTAGCTTTAAAAACGTTGGCTTAGCAAACCTGGGGTACATGACAGCCATCAGAACCACCTGCGTAAACAAATTTTACATCTAACATCTGAACAAGCTAAGTTGGTATATTTTCGAGAAAAAAATGATATTTTGATTCATATTATTATCTACACCCCTGCCATTGCCTTAATTGCCATGATATAAGCGTATATGCCAATTCGCTTCTGAGAAGGCGACTTATAGATTAGTTGGGAGATCATTGATTTTGATGTCGACAAAATGCCATTTTCCAGTGCGTTTGAACAAGTATGACGTTAAACCCCATTTCATTTCACTTCATTTCCATTGATTTTGCTCTACAAACATATCATACTACATAAGAAATTTATTCGCATCACATCGGTCATCTTCTTTGTAAAAATATCAATTTAGTATCCTTCTGTTCATGTTGTAAAGATTTAGTCTTCGGTTTACGATCTTAAAAATCTAACTCACAGCCGATATGTCCAAAGGAAGCATTACCGTAGCTAGCCCTAAAATGTTGAGGGGGGGGGCTTCTGGATGCGCCGATGGGGCTTCTAGGGGCTTCGATGTACCTACACTTGACGGTCCACGGCGAACGACACAATAGATGCCGATCCCTTCGGAGAAAGGTCTAGGGTGCTCTCCCCCCAGAAAATTTTGGAAAATAGGGTTTGCACCTGAGGAGAGGAAATATGAAAATGACATACGACTTTAGCGTACCTACATATATAATAATTTATACGAAAAACGAAGAAAAGTTCGGAATCGGGTTAGCGTGTAACTTGTTTGAATTTGAAGATTATGACGCCTGGTGAGGACTTGAATCAATCCCATCCCCATCGTGAATTTGACCTAGAAAATTTACTACAATCTCCAGATGGCTTTCTTATGATAGATTTCTTCGGGCGTTGATATGCGGTCGGTTTCGCGGTTGGGCGCCCATGTTCTCGTCGTGGGTGAATAAAAACAATCTCGGCAATATGGGCGACCCTCCGGCATGAGGCACCCCTCAAAGCATGCCGTTTTGGGCACGCCATTGATCAAGTCGTGAGCGCCCAACCAATCGTGCATTATGTGCGGTCCGACGATCATGTCATTATGGGCGCTCCTCCGGAATAAGGCACTCCACAGATCACGCTGTTTTGGGCGCCACATCAATCAAGTTGTGGTGTTAATCGTGTGATTCATTATGAGGTGCCTCATCAATCTCGCCGTGGGCGCCCAATCAATGTCACTTGGATTTATTGGGCGCCCATACTGATACGGGCACGTTGGCCGTCGTATTGCGTTCAATGGAAAGGGCGCCTTTGTTCAGGGGGTGGGGTGGGGCAGCTGACCCTCTTGCCCCCCACCACACCCCCGCTAGCTATGTGCCTGGGAAGCTAACCCAAAATAAATACTAACCACGATCGTTGTTCTGTTTATTTATATTTTTATTTCCTCCACTTCGTTGAGTTGACGTGTTTCGGGATAGCAGAGTGACCAGGCCCTCCCAGATACAGAAACCGGTGTCAGTTATAACAGAAATAAATACGTCAACTTCAACACCTCTAGATACTAAACGATATTCTTTTATTCTTGATTCTAGATCAAACTCTGCATTTAACAATCGTTCAAGAGAATCGTGTACAGTGATTGTTTGGCGAAGATGAATCAGTCCTGTAAAATGATATAATATAATATAAATCAGTGTTCAAAAACACTTTCGGCCAATCCCAGGTTAACATGTTGACAAAATATGTACACAGGAAATATGTCGCCTGTTTTGTTTATATTATACGCCCATATTATTATGCCATCGCCCCTCTCTGTCTGGACGTTCGCCCCTCTCTGTCTGGATGTCCGTTCACAATAGTTTGTGGACACTCAACAGGTCATCATTTATATCCGATTTTGATGAAACTCGAAGAAAAATAATGGGAGATTAGATAAAGAGCTGAAAGTTCTCACTATAATAGTTAAAAACGAGATAATGTAAATCATGAATGGAAGTCGAACAGCAAATCAGAACCTAATCCAATAAACATCGTATGCTAGTAATGACATCGAGAGTTGATTATGGTCTGGATAAGTTAATTAATGTTTATTTAATAATTTAGATAACATTTCAGGCCTAAAGAAAGACCTGCAATAGACAGATTTAGCTCTTCAATAATATATGTTTAAAATATATGTTTATATCCCATAACGGTCAGATGTCTAGTGAATCTTTAAGTTTACCTTCCTATAGTGTAGCCTTTAGTACTGAACCGTTACGCAGCAGTCTAATATCTCATTTCTGGTTTACATTATTGTTTCTGTTATATATATATTCTGTTATACACTGACTGTGTTAAAACTTTGCTCTGAAATTTGATTTCTTGTTACACTCTGACACGAACGATTATCATTGGAATTTATTATGGCTAAAGATTCCTCATATTGTTTGTTTAGTTACTGTTTGTCTTTAAAAGGGACTGGTTGGGATTCGTATTTTGATTAAGTTTGAAACTTGTGTTCTAATACCAAAAAATATATTCAATATTTCTATTTTATATTATTCGCGCAGAATATACCTCAAAATTGTCTGCCTAGTTTGATCCTGTGCATTTTCGTTAAATCCGATTTGTCCCGTGCCCTCCGCACAGGGCTAATCCGTTCTGGTTCCCTCAAATAAGCTTGATACTGAATCGATATTATTAACGGCGTTTATTGTTGAAACCTAATTCCCACTTGTCAGAGGTCGCTCCAGGTTGGAATTTTGAGTCAATTGGTTGAATCGCCATTTACAAGCAAAACAAAACAAAATTATTATCTTACCTAATGGACTTAACTTAAACATTGGGTTAACCGTAAGATTGACTAAAGATGGCATAAACAGCGATTCTAAAAAACATAATGGTATTACTTCTTCGCAGCAACATACTTGTTTGTATAGATGTAACTTATCTCTGTTTATTCTGCAAATAAATACAAAGATGGCTGAACAAAAGAGAAAGAGTTCTGGAGAAAGTAAATATGCCCCCGTTCACGGGTTAACACGTTTAAAACTCAAAACGTGTGTATGTTGCGTTAATAAAGTTTATATAAACCCTGCAGAAGTTCGGAAATATCTTAAAAGTGCAAGGCCTAGACACAATAATCCATTACTTTCACCTCAAGGCCCCGTCAGAGAGGGGTGGCGCTCTTACTGTGCTGCTGCGAACGTACGTCTTCCAGAAAATGCACAAGGTCGCCGGCAAATGTAAACACAACGCGAGAAAATGTCCCCCAAAAATTACAAACTTGAAAAAAGTCGCGTTCTCACCCGTGACCTGTGCGATTATACCGCGTTCTAAAGGCGCGCTCGTCACGACCTCTCTGAGCTTATGACGTTTCTATATTGAGATCTATTGGTTTGGCATCGGCGATCATCGGCGAACCCGCGGCGCTCTAATCACGCTCATGGGGTTCTTACCACACGTCTTCTACGTGTATCGGGACTGTACGTACGTTTCTACCACGTAATCACGGCGACTATATAAGCAGGTCAGATTTTTGGAAAATTCACGGGGGTTGGGATGGCCTCGTTCGTGGTCTAGAGTGCCGCGCTTCGATCCCTAGCTGGCCGGTCATCTCTGGCTTGCGGCTGTGGTTCCTATCCGTGGTGTGAGCGCATGTGGCTTGGAGATAGGGGCGCCTTATCAACCTCGTGGGTTTACTCCGGGTACTCCGGTTTCCTCCAACAGGAAAGACCCCTGCGCGTGCGCCAAGATAATATGAAAAATGAAAAATAAGACTTGTCTGCGATATCACCTTCGGTGGAAGCGGACGTTAAATACTAAGAACAACAACATTGGAAATTTCAAGACGTATGAACTTTGGGTCATCTGTTTTTATAATAGCAAGTCGTATATACATGAAAAGAATGTAGTCGCCATACATGTAGGAGCGTAATGCAAGCTTGGTAAGCGCGCTATGGTCGTATTAACTCCATAAACGCAGTGGGAAGCTCATAAGATCGCCATAGGCACACTGGGAGCCCATGAAGACGTGGTGGAATCGCGCAACAGTGGTGAAATCATCGTAACATAGCCACGACAACGCCTAAGGACGCCGAACGCATCGTGGGGTTGTGGCAGACATACGACGGTCGTGGTGAACACGCCACCAAGTCGCCGTTGAAAATGTTACAATTCTCGCAGTGTTTATTGCCACGTGTGTACTGTGCGTGTACTATACGTTCATGGAGATGTCAGGCTTGTCTCGCGACCTTCGCGACCCCATTAGGTTCTCACAGCTTTCAAGGTCCGATCACTGAACCTTGGCGTTTGTTTTGAACGTGCTCAACACAAACGCCGTGTTGGTGACCATGGAGACCACAGCATGATATCTGGCGTTTCGACCACGCTTTTACCACACTTATGGCGCTCTCTGAGACCATTTTCCGTCAGCGCAGCAGCGTTTTAGGGACGCCACCCTAGTCTGACGGGGGTATTAGTGAAATGAAATGATGGGTGCAACGTCTTGATTTTCTCCACCAACCGGGATAATGAAGAAGTGAATGCGCTACGGCCTATGCTGTTAGGGATCTATAACGTGTTGCCGTTGGGGTGTACAGAACCATGATCTTTCGTCCCGTCGTAACCATAAGGGGTAAAGGCTAAAAGCCAACACCTATAGCAGCTTATTTTGTCATAGGTCACGAGATGTAAACATGGTTAGGTTCGACCTAACGCTAACTGCATCTCGTGACCTATGACCAAATCTGATATCGGTCTTGGCTTTTGACCTTACCACGATAAGGCCTTTTTTCCGGTCAGATCTATTTACCAAGGCCACCAGCAGATTTCCTCAAGGTCACGAGATGTAAACAGGGTAAGGGCACATGAGTGTTGTCGAGGATTGTGGGTAAGGGTTAGCGTGAGGCTTATGGCTACGGTTAGGGTTAGCGCTAGACCTGTTTACATATCATAACCATGGGGAAATCTGCAGGTGGCCATGGTAATTAGATGTAACCTCTTTCCATTGACAAGGCACCAACTGGAAAATCCCAAGGAACTTTCTTTCTCGGCCTAGGAATCTCCTGATTGTAAGCTAGCGCTATACTCACAGAACCATTAACAGTTTTAGTTGTCCAGTAAAATGAAATGAAATGAAATTGGCTTTAATGTCCTATACAGTGTATTATGAGGGAAATTTCGCCCGGGCAGCGGCACTATGGGCTACTCTTATATCTAATTCCACCTGCCAAGGGATCTTTTACGTGCATGCCAATGTATACAAGGGACCTCGGGTTTTCGTCCTATCCGAACGACTAGACAGCTGTGCTTGTCAGGCCATCTGTCCTGCACCACTTACAACAGGAAACACGTCGGAATATCCCGATGAACTCTCTCAGTCGATGCAGGGATCGAACACTCGACCTCCAGGCTAGCGAGCCAGCTTCTTACCCACATAGCCACCGTGGTTCCCAGTTATCCAATAGGAATATTGTATACAATAAAAAAAAAAAAGTCCAAAGACTCGCGGTGGCTCAGCGAGTAAGTTGGCCAAGAAAGTTCATCCGGATTTTCCGGTGCAGTTCCCCTTTGTCAGTGATGTAACACAGAGGGCCTGACAAGTAATTTAAGAATTAAAGTTTTCATGACGACGTGCATACGCGAAATAGTATGCTAGGAGGAGCGCTGCAGCCTACAATTATCTCGAATTCCAACTGTCAAGGGTTCATTTACGTACACCGGACATCCGTTTTTTGCCATAGTAATAAAGATTGACTATTAATTTAGTTTTATTTTATTTGTTTTTCAGCTTATTTAAGAATTAAAGTTTTCATGGCGACGTGCATACGCGATATAGTATACTATAGACGAGGAGCGCTACAGCCTACAATTATCTCGAATTCCAAATATCAAGGATTCATTTACGTACACCGGACCTCCGTTTCTTCTCACAATAAAGATTGACTATTTATTTAGTTTTATTCTATTTGTTTTTCAGCTAATTTAAGAATAAAATTAAAGTTTTCATGACGACTTGCATACGCGATATAGTACATGCTATAGACGAGGAGCGCTACAGCCTACAATTATCTCGAATTCCAACTGACAAGGGTTCATTTACGTACACCGGGCATCCGTTTTTTCCCATAGTAATAAAGATTTACTATTTATTTTGTTTTATTTTATTTATTTTTGTTCTTAGAGAATTTTCCTGTGCATTTGTTACCTTTAAAATTGAGGGGGGGGGGGTAATTCTTTTTGCCTCCTAGTCGGCAGAATAAAGTGCCTTAAATACTATGACCTTTTGGACTGGAGCTTCTCTGCACTGTTTCATCAATTATTTCAGGGATCGAAATGTTCCTATATTGAGAAATGGAAGCAAACTTAAAACATTTTAGATCAGTGTAATCAACACTGTCACGCTTAAAGTTGCGATTTCATATTTTTACGTTATATTTTTAAAATTTATTAAAATAAAGCCTTAAAATAGATGGTATCTATAAACAGCCCTACCTTGTTAAAGAATAATCCTATTAATCCTATAATTCACTATTGCCAGTTGAGAGATTGGCAAAAATATCATTTTCCTCTTCAAATTCAAACGTTTGAGGATAGCTACTCCATGGTGGAGAATAGAACACAAGGGAGGTTATTGGGAGGTAATTGTGTTATTATTTCCGGTGTAAATGAGTTTTATGTGTGAGAATGACACCTATGATCGTATAATAGTGAGTTGACAACCTATTGAGCAAAAGACATAGAAATAATTATGTTTTGACTTTCTTAGAAAATATGAAATTGTAACTTTAATTATTTGTGTCCGGTGATTGGTGGTTGATTGGGGTTCGGGTGGGAATTGATTGGGTTGCTAATACGACTATATTTTGCTGTAATCGCGGGCTAAAATTGCATGAAAACACGTTTGCGGTCGTCTAATTTTCATACATTTTGTGGAGGACAGCCCTATACCACCCGATGTCGTACTTGCCGATTTAAGAGCTCGCTAGGGCCCGGCTTCGACGGCAGCATTGGGAATTTTTTTCGGGCATTTCCATTCTGCGCGCCGTAAACCTCATAGGGCTCGCGCGCCTATAACCACAAGACTCTACTTCACTACAGAAAGCTATAGAGCATTCGATGCTTGACAACTGTACCGCTTTTTAAAATAATTAAAGTCCACAATATTCTCCGACGTTGTTTCCCCCTTGTCAGTGGTGCAGGACGGGGAGCCTAACAAGGAAAACAGTCTAGTCTTTCGGATAAGACGATAAACAGAGGTAACAGGTACATTGGCGTGCACATGAAAGATCCCTTGGCAGTTGGAATTCGATATAAAAGTAGGCCATAGTACCGCTGCCCGGGCAAAATTTCCCTTATAGCACACTGTATGGTGTATGCCCGCCTTCTGTAGCCCAGGCGGGGCAGAACAATAGGACGTTAAACCCCAGTCCATAAATTTCATTTCTTTTCCATTAATATTCTAAATCACTACTCGAAATAATGCGTTTTTCATTGGATTCTTTCACGTATAAGCTCAAACAAAACAAAATTATAGACCTGTATTTTGATATCGATATTCTTTCCGACTGGTCAGCTTTTATTGTGTCTCTCTTATCTTTTCTCTCTGGGTTGGCATTCAAGTAGAGTCGACCTTGTTGTCTTGTTGCTATCCTATAGACGGCTTTGGCTATAAGCGTTATAATCGATGGCTCGCTACCATTTGAATATTCATTTTTTGTTTGGAAAAACAATAATTTCAAAAAGGTAGCTGCGAAGATTAATAATAGACATGATAAAATACCAGCTGCAATGATGCCCACCATCATCAAAATAAAACTTGGGTGTAAAGTTCATTAGGTTTAAAGGTTAGCCTATATTAATTTTTGGCTATCCTAGAAATGTAAACCGTTACAAAGCAAAATATTTAATCGGCATTTATATTCCTACTGGATATACTATCTGGGTTTTTTTCTGCTTGTAAATGATTAGATTCTATTTGTCATTTGTTTTACTTTTATTAAACATTTGCCAGAAAATACTGTTCGTTTCGTTTTTCTCTTGTATCATGTTGAGCATAAATTTGCACGATACCGTATTTCGTCATTGACCTGCAAGTTCTTCAGCAAACGTCAGATATTGAGCTATCCCTGCTTTTGTTTTGATTCATCAGCTTGTTTATTTGCCTTTTCCTGCAATCATGGGGGTAATTAGAGATCCAAACGATTTATTTTTCACTGGATATATTGAAGATGATCTGGGGTGAGTTTTGATCCTTTTTTCGATCCCGCAAAAATGACAGTTGTCTAGACATTTTACTGTCATTTAAGTTAGGCCTATGCACTGTTATTTATTATTGACAAGCCAGAATTTGGAACACTGTTTAGTTTGATGTGACATATTGTTAGATTTATTGCACAAGGGTCATTTGTCATAGTTTATATTGATCGGAAAGAACTGTTCATTTCATTTATTGCATGGGCCATGGATTTTGTCATTGAAAAAAGTGGCTGTTTTCTCCTACAACTTAGTACAAGACCTAACAAGTGAAACATTAGTGATGCTTACTCTTGATTTACCAGGGCAACACATAATTTCACAAATATGGATGTGCAGGTTTTGAATTCAATCAAAATGGAATTAAGAGTTGAATTTATTTAGACCTAGATTGCTATTTACCACATGTAGCTACCCTCCAGACATTTGACTAATAAAAATCTGAATATTATACTTATTTTAATTATAGGTTATACATACCTGGAAGAACAAAGCTAATATTGGGGGAAGTAATGCTGTCAAATAAATAAATATATGTGACCTTAAAATTGCATAACCTCATTGAAATGAGTCAAAATTATAATTCGCAATTTTATTTGGTTTTTAATATTTTGATTTGTTTTATTAATACTAGTAGGCAATCTGTCATTGATACGTACAGTAGGCTCAAATAGAAAATATAGTTAGACTAGTAAGCGTGTCGAGGCCATATCCATTTCTTACAAAAAGAGCTTGCCCAATCATCCTAAATGTGGTTGAAAGAAATTGAAATAAAGGTGAAACATAATTAGCGCTCGTGGAATACTTGTAACTTGGGCAGGGATACACATCTTCAACCATTGAATAACCCAAGAAGTATTCAACGGTCATTGAGTTCTAATTCTGGTTTGGCAGCCGTTTTGTACTTCACTTTGTACCTCAAATTGATTCGTACCTTTTCATATATTGTTGAAATCAGTTGAAAGAAATTGAATATGCCAAACCAGAATTAGCCAACTGTCATAAATACAATGTATTAATAATGTACATGTAGGCCTATGCCATTTCATGTGCTGGTACTGTAACTTACGTATTTAATTTGTATAATTTCAGATTACCAGAAAATGATCAAATAGAGGATGATGTTATGATCTGTAGTGTGTCGGATCTTAGATCCTCCAGTAAGACAAAATCTCGTAGCTCTCATAATAAGAAGAAAGGATTTGATGAGAATCTCTTACTGTCTAAACATCGTACTGGTGTTAGACGTGCTCGCAGAACAGAAAATTGTGAGTACCGAGGGGGGTTGAGTGGCCGAATGGTTAACACGAGGCCGTTGGACCATAAATAAGGTCTGTCGATTCCCCGCTTGTACGTGACAAGAATTAGGGTAGCCTTTCCAACCCTCTGGCTTTTCATTGGGTTTTCCGGTTTCCTCCGACGTGCAAGCAAATTATTGAAATAAGATTGAACCATACATATATGTTAGTCCCAAAATGACCTGGTTTGTGTCAAGTGGATGTTAAAGATACACACTAACTTTTCAACGCCAATCTTATTAAGACATTACATACTTGTTCCATGTGTAAAGTAACTCAGAGGACACATAACAGTTTGACCGTTTGTTGTGTAATACTGGAGATATAAGCCGCACGAAAAAAACAATTTATAGCAGACAAGAAGGTTTCCCAAACCTAGAGCAGTTCTTGAATAAATTACGATGTCGTACACACTGTTCACGTCATCCGCAATAAACAATCATGGCCACCTCCAGCAGCAGTTTCACACTGTATCATTGAAGTCTATCTATATGTGGTGTCAGAAGGAATTCCCTCTAAGACGCGATTACCCAGGTCTACTATCTATTGCGAATGGAACATGGCTGAATTTCATTTTTTGATTGTCGAAGATTGCCATTTTTATACACCCACATTTTCATGTGGACGTATATTGTCGTCCGTCCACAATTGTTTGTGAACACTCTAGAGGTCACAATTTTTATCCGATTTCAACGAAACTTGAAATATAGGTTTATCTCCAAAAGATCTTGGTTGCTTAAGATATTGGCATGTATAGGATCGAAACTTCATGGATTATGGCCCCTGTTTGTAGAAAAATCATGTTTTTAGCTTGTGGACCCTATAGAGGTCACAATTTTAATCCTATTTTGATGAAACTTGAAATGTAAGTTTACAACCCAAAGATCTCAGTTCCTTTTGATATTCGCGCATATCGGACCATAACTTCCTGAATTATGGCCCCTGATTGTACGAAAAATCGTATTTTTAGCTTGTGGACCCTATAGAGGTCATAATTTTTTCCGATTTAAAAAATCGTTATAGTATATCACCGTTACACCCTAAGGACGGCTAAGTTCGAATTTCGTAAAAATCAGACCAAAACTGACAGACAAAATGGCCGCCCCTTGTACTCAAATAGCGTAAAAATATGGTATATCAATGTTGTGGAACCCTCTAGAGGTCACAGTTTTCTTTTGATTATGAGGAAACTTGAAATGTAAGTTTATAACCCAAAGATCTTGGTTCCTTTTGATATTCGCGCTTATCTGACCGTAACTATTCTAATTATGGCCCCTGATTGTACGAAAAATCGTGCTTTTAGCTTGAGGTCCCTCTAGATGTCACAATTATTATCCGATTTAAAAAAACCGTTAAAAAAATATCAGTGTTACGCCATAATTTTGGTTGAGTTTGAATTTCGTGAAAATCGGAACAAAACTGCCGGACAAAATGGCCGCCCTCGTACACAATTAGCGTAAAAATATGGTATATATCAATGTTGTGGACCCACTAGAGGTCACAATTTTCTTCTGATTTTGGTGAAACTTGAAATGTAAGTTTATAACCCAAAGGTCTTGTTTCCTTTCGATATCCGCACATATCGGATCGTAACTTCCTGAATTATGGCCCTTGATTTCAGACCATAACTTTCTGGATTTTTGCCCTTAATTGTACAAAAAAATCCTGTTTGTTTTTAGCTTGTTCTCTATCCATCTCTTGCAAAATGTGGGCGTATCCTGCCTGGCAGCCGCTGGTTAAATGTATAAAATGATTTTGAGAGCGGCGGAGTAGTGCACCGAAGTGAATATTTACTTTTTACATCTGAATTGTTGTATTTTAAAACTTGTTGTGGCTAGCCTACAATTGAATCGCTAATATCTCAGTTCAGAGTGAAGTAATTTGACTGAAATTGTCAGCATATTCTCTTTTCCATATCTATTTTTTAATTATTATAGCAAGAACTGTGAGCTCTTTATCTAATCTTACCTAATGCCGCTTTAATGTAAAAAGACACCAGATACATGTAGCCATAAAACTTAGATTATCTTTAAATTTAGCCCAAGGTTAAGATATGCCATTAAGTTTATAAACCTGTAGTTACTCCCCTTTAACTATAAACCTGTAGTTACTCCCCTTTAACAACATATTGAGGATACTTGATTGAACGATCTGGAATAGTATTCTCTAAATCCCCAAAATAGTGACAATCGAGTGGAAAGGGGGATTTCGGGCTACAACGCATGCTCCAAATGGTTGTGCTTAAATATATCACGATTCTAGTCACACCACCACCATTGTTGGGACTGTGGAAACTGTGACAGGACTGAATTCCACTTCACTTGATTGCAATTCGGGACATTCCGGACTGAAAATCGAGCATCCCCATTGAAATTTGTCCTTTAATGTGTTGACATTGGTCCCTCTGCCACAATTTTTTGTGAGTAGTGAAAGTTATTATCTGATTGACTTGACAGCGGTGTAACTTTGGATTATGATTGAAGAAAAAATGTCATGCCACCCAATCTATGAGTTAAAACTTCACAATTTTTAAAATCAATGCTCATGCGAATATTTCTTATTGAACTTTAGAATGGATTCTTGTTTTAATTGTTTATTATCTATTAAGGATTTTTTTTTCCCCCATTTTTTGGGGCCCATTTTTGAAGAATTTTGAACTTTATACTTTAGTACAATATATAGTGGATTTATAACTTAATATTTCAGTACAGTATTTAGTGAATATGGTTGATAAAGAGGAATGCGAATGTGATATGGTTAGTCTTAAAGAACCTCATGTCTCAGCTTTTGCTCAACTCTTTATGGATCATGAAAAGATGAAGGTAATTTGCTTATAATAAGATAAATGTATACAGTAGTAAGTTACCTTTATTAAAATGTTAAATATTTTTAGTTCCAGTCATAATTTTGAAAATAAGGCCTCATAGAACAAAATATTCTAGCGCTCATTTACTGCCATTATCCCTAAACTGAAAAGGGAATTAGATTCTTTAGGTATATTTGACAGATCGAAAATTATTCTTGGCTGAAAAGCAATTTAGAAGCCAAAAGTGTATATTAACATTTTTGGTAGAAATTAGCTGTCATTTCATCTCTTTGTGCCTGTTTGTTTATTACAGATCTGGAATGACTTTGTTAATGGAAATGGTGGTAGAAAGAAAAAGGATCAAATGGATAGAGAGATAGTAGAAGAGGAAGAATGGGAGGAAATACCAGATAAAAGAGTTGGTATGTTGCACCAACTCGTGTTGAACATCCAGTACATTTTCTTATATCAGAAATTTAAATTAATGGTAGAAATCAAACTCAACATGGGTTAAAATGTGAGATGGTCTCTTTGAAGACTGTTATACAATAATCTGATTAAAACAAAGGTCTAATATCGTTTCTTTCAAAATTTCGTTTTACTTGGCTACACTACACTAGGATCTGAAAGAGTTGTTAAATAACAAAGGATTAGCAAATCAAATGGTCACAGCGATAGAATGTAAAACAAAGCAAACGTTGTATTTCCAAATAGCTACTTGAAACACAGATGCTGATTGGTTAATAGAATGACAGGCGTCATATGGCAGTAGTCGCTCACATGACAACTGGTCAGATCTTAATGTAATAAAGGCCTTTGAAAGTATAAAAAAAAACGAAATATAGACCTGTTTGAATCAGATTGGCTACAGTGTATACACGTATACAACAGTTAACTTCAGTCGCTGTATTCAAGAGCTTTTGTTGTGCTATGATGCTATTAAGTACATTTAAACATGAATGTACTGGATGACTAATACTGTCTGGGGTTAAATCCTCCTATATTTTATATAGATATATATATATACAAAACATTCAAATCATTTGTATAAAAAAGGTAATACAATTTCAATTTTTATATACTTACATCAAAATGTGGTCACAGATTGTTGTCACCCCTGTCAATATTTCCATCCGTGTTCCACAATTGCTTGTGGAGGCTAGAGTTTTCATCCAATTGACATAAAATGCATTTGCAGTATTTATATTCATGAGACAAAGAAACCTAGTAGCTCAAGTTATAATCTGATAGACTTCAAGTTTATATACTGGTACCATGTTTTATACATACAATGGTTTTTGTTAAGTACTTGCAGAGTTATGGTCTTTGATCGCTTTAGAATTATTTTGAGTAACCTAGCAGCTGAAATTATTATCTGTTAAAACCACAATGTTTATAGTTTATGTCAAGGGAATGAAGAAATCTAACAATACTAAAGGATTCATGATAATTTCTTGATGAGTTAGGAATAGGTCACCAAACCTGATATACCCAGATGTGTAAATAAAGTCAGAAGGATCAGAATTTATACAGTTTACTGATTGATCAAAATGTATATTTTTATGGCAAAAAGGAGATCATGTGGCTAAGTGGGTAAGACACTAGCTCGCTAGCCTGGAGGTCGGGTGTTCGATCCCTGCATTGGCCGAGAAAGTTCATCCAGATTTTCCGGCGTGGTTCTCCCTTGTCAGTGATGCAGGACGGAGGGGCTGACAAGGAAAGCTGTCTAGTCGTTTGGATGGGACGAAAAACCGAGGTCCCGTGTACTAATTGGCGTGCACGTAAAAGATCCCTTGGCAGTTGGAATTCGATATAAGAGTAGGCCGTAGTGCCGCTGTCCGGTCAAAATTTCCCTCATAGCACACTGTATGGCGTATGCCCGTCTTCATTAGCCCAGGTTAGGAGCAGAACAGTAGGACGTTAAACTCCATTTCATTTCATTTCATTTATGGCAAAAATTTGACAAAGAAAAACTCCTTGGACGAAATAGCTGCTGTGGGCATATGCCCGGCAACCTATCTTTATTTATTTTAATATATTGTTATGTTTTCTCCAGCTCTTAATAGCATATTTCGTCACTACTGTCCGTTGTCGTTCCATCATTTACGTCTTCTTTTCCTTGAACAATTTAAAGGAAATTTGGTAGGTATATTGCTTATTCAAAGGAAACTCCTGGCCACCATAGAGGCTGTGCAGAGGTACCTCTGAGGCACAATATGGTAATATGGTAATCATGATAACAATGATTCTAATCAAGCTAGATTGTTCAAACTTGATGTAATTGTTCATTGTTAGTTAGCCTTTACTGAGTTCGTTGATAAGCATTTTCGGCTAAGACTTTGGTCTAGACTTTAGAACATGATAACTTTGATTCCAATTAAATGAGATTCATGAAACATAGCATAATAGTTTCATTACATCAATATCTTGATTAAGTTTGATCATGAGCATTTTCTTTTTAGGCTGTTTAGAGATAAGCAATTTGGTTGCTATGCTTGCAAAAAGATAAATTAGCAAGTAGTTAATAAGCCTCACTGTTAATGACTTGTTTATCTTGTGTTATACAGAACATATTTCTTTCTTCCAGATTTCTTTATACAGCAACATGAGATAACATGTCTGTATATATTTGTTTATGCCACTTTATTTTACAGTACACCCAGCTTTTACTGCTGAGGAATCATTTAGACGATTACATAGTAGCTTTAAGAAGCTGTTGAGAAGAAGACATATTCCTTTGGTAAGTAGAAAGTTAATAGGCTTCAACTGGGACTATTTTTGAATCAATATATTATGATATTTCATTTGCTTTGTTAGGTTGCACATCCTTGTATTGCAATGAGAGCACCAAGGACATTGCTGTGCACACGATTTTTTACGTTACTCCACAAAAAATATAGTAATTTATAGAAAATAATCTCTTAGCTTAACATTTTTATACGCCCATATTTTAATGTGGACATATTATGTTGTCGCCCCTGCCATCCCGTCCATCCCCAATTTGTTTGTGGACTCTCTATTGGTCACAATTTTTATCCGATTTTGACGGAACTTGAAATATGGGATTATCTCCTTGGTTCCTTTCAATATTTGCATTTATCGGAACGTAACTTAATGGATTATGGCCCATGATTGTACAAAAATCACATTTTTAGACGCCCACGTTTTCATGTGGACGGATAATCTCGTAGCCCATTTTGTTCAATAAATTATGTTTTTAGCTTGTAGACACTCTAGAGGTCACAATTTTGGTACACCCACATGAAAATGTGGTCGTATATTGCTGTTGCCCCATCAATTTCAATAATTTCCGTTTGTGGACATTCTACAGGTCACAATTTTTATCCGATTTTGACGAAACTTGAAATATAGGTTTATCTCCTAAAGATCGGATGTATCTGGTCAAAACTTTATGGATTATGGCCCCTGATTGTACGAAAAATCATGTTTTTATCTTGTGGACACTCTAGAGGTCGCAATTTTTATCCGATTTAGATGAAACTTGAAATGTATGTTTATAACCAAAAGATCTTGGTTCCTTTCCATATTCGCGCATATCGGACTGCAAATTCCTGGATTATGGCTTCTGATTGTACGAAAAATAGCATTTTTAGCTTGTGGTCCCCCTCATATTCCTGAAGAAATGGTCCGAGAAATCCGTCTCTGGCCATTGCTGGATTGGCTTCTGATACTTGAGCTTTTGAGGGAGTGTGTCTATTCTTCCTGTTCAAGCAAATCTATCCCAAGTACAGCAACATGACAGCCTTTCGTCTAATCTGGGGTCTTGCCTAAAACTTTGGACGGTGATTTAAGGTATTACCAGCGGCTGCGAGGCAGGATACAATCATATTTTGCAAGAGATGGATAGAGAACAAGCTAAACAAAAAGCGATTTTTCGTAACATCAAGGGCCATAATTCAGGAAGGTACAATCAGATATGCGCAAATATCGACAGGAACCAAGATCTTTTGGTTATAAACATGCATTTCAAGTTTCATTAAAATCGCATCAAATTTGTGACCTCTAGAGGGTCCACATTCTTGATATACCAGATGTTTACACTATTTGCGTAGAGGGGCGGCCATTTTGTCAGGCAATTTTGGTCCGATTTTCACGAAATTCAAACTTAACCAACATTACGGTGTAACGGTGATATATTCGAACGTTTTTGTAAATCAGATAATAATTGTGACATTTAGAGGGACCACAAGCTTAAAACATGATTTTTTGTACAATCAGGGACCATAATTCAGGAAGTTACTATCTGATATGCGCAAATATCAACAGCAACCAAGATGTTTGGGTTATAAACATGCATTTCAACTTTGATATACCAGATGATTACACTATTTGCATATGGGGGGAGGCGCATTTTGTCTGGCATATTCAAAAGGTTTTTTAAATCAGATAATAATTGTGACCTCTTGAGGGACCACAAGCTGAAGACTCGATTTTCTGTACAATCAGGAGCCATAATTCTGGAAGTTACGATCCGATGTGCAAGAATATCGAAAGGAACCAAGATCTTTGGGTTATAAACATGCATTTATAGAGAGTCCACAACCTTGATATACCATATTTTTAAACTATTAGCGTACGAGGGGCAGCCATTTTATCCAGCAGTTTCGATCCGATTTTCACGAATGTTGAACTCAACCATCATTAGGGTGTTCTGGTGATATATTCAAACAGTTTTTTAAATTGGATAAAAATTGTTACCTCTAGAGGGACGACAAGCTTAAAATGCGATTTTTCATACGATCAAGGGCCATAATTCAGGAAGTTACGATCCGATATGCGCGAAGATCAAAAGGAACCAAGATCTTTGTGACATAAGCATAAATTTAGGGTTGCATCAAAATCAGAAAAAAATTGTGGCCTCTAGAGGGTCTACAACCTTGATATACCACATATTTACACCATTTGCGTTATATAAGGGACGGCCTTTTTGTCTGTCAGTTTTGGTCCGATTTTCAAGAAATTCAAACTCAACCATTATTACGGTGTAACAGTGATATATTCACACGTTTTTTTAAATTGGATAATAACTGTGACCTCTAGAGGGATCACAAGCTAAAAATGCGATTTTTTGTATAGCCAAGGGCCATAATTCAGGAAGTTACTATCCGATATGTGCAAATATCGAAAGGAACCAAGATGTTTGGGTTATAAACATTTATTTCATGTTTCATCGAAATCGGATCAAAATTGTGAGCTCTAGGGGTCCACAACCTTATATACCATATTTTTACACGGTTTGCCTACGAGGGGCGGCCATTTTGTCCGTCATTTTTGGTCCAGTTTTCACGACATTCGAACACAACCATCATGAAGGTGTAACGGTGATATATTCAAACTCTTTTTTAAATCGGAATAAAATTGTGGCCTCCATAGGGTCCACAAGGTAAACAACATGATTTTTTGTACAATCAGGGGCCATAATTCACATTTGGTCCAATTTGGAGCTCAGTTTAAAGCGTAATGATATTGTTATGCAGTTAGCTATTGGTTGTTAATCGGACTATTGAACAATCATAATTTGGAACAGAAATTTGCTTCCTTTATAGCAGTGTTCAATGGGATTAGGTATAATCAAACGAAACACTGCAAGGAGTATGGTTCCCCCTAGAAGCCATATCACTGTTACACCTTGATGACGGTTGAGTTTGGATTTCGTGAAAACTGCCGGACAACACGCAACATCAAGGTTGTGGCCCTCTAGAGGTCACAATTTTCATCTGATTTTGATGAAACTTGAAAATTTAGTTTATAACCAAAAGATCTTGGTTCCTTTTGATATTCACGCATATCGGATTGTAACTTCCTGAATTATGGCCCCTGAAATTACCAAGAGTTGCATTTTTTTTTTTTTAGCTTATTCTTTATCCATCTTTTGCAAAATGTGGGCTTATCTTGCATGGCAACAGCTTGTCACATTAACTTAAGCTTTTGGATAGTTTGTCAACTGGATGTGTTATTGAATTAGATTTGATTTTAAATATTTACAGCAATCTTACTTGTATTATTTTAAAATATGCTAATAACCACGTTGAGGTTAAAGTGGAAGGTGATGGTAGAATGGTCATAATGTCTGTCATTGAGTCCAGAAACCATAGTTGTCTTACCGCGAGGGTTTCTTCCAAATATCCATATTACCCCCCCCCCACACACACACACACACACACACACACACACTGATAAAGACCAATTATTTACCATATTAAGTCTAAAATTGACCTAGTTTGTGTTGAGTGAGCATTGAAAACCCTATTTCTCACTCTCATGCTAATTGCCAATACAGTTTTTTTTAGGAATAAGAAACACAAATATTTTGTGGACATAACTATTATCACAGGAATAAAATTGGCATACAAATAAGATTTCAGCACAAACCGATTTTAAGTAACCTTGGTCGCAACAATTGCAGTAAATAAGTGTTTGAATCCAATGGCATTAAAATTTATTATGATATTTTTTTAATTTGATTATTGTTGGGATTTGATTGTTATTTTCAGGGATTGTTAGAAAAACTTGAAGATGAAATTATTACATTCTTCCGTGATTGGCCCAACTCTGTATTTATATCTGAAATAACTTGTGGTTTTGAACGACTATTACTACATCACCTGTGCCATTTCTTATGTCTCCATTCTTCCAGTAAGTACACCAGTCAAACTAAAATTATATTTTTTTACGGCAAACATTAGCCATGTTTATTGCCATGAAAAACGGGTTTCCGTTCTAATAACTACAGTTTTGAAATACAAAATCAAGGTTTCCGTACCTAAAGTGCTCCCCTGGACTATAGTTTTGAGCTTATAACACCATTATAGCAATTCTATGGCTACAGTTTTGGAGTACAAACCAGTGTTTCAATTCTAGGATTAAAGATTTGGGCTTTAAAACCATTGCTTTAATAGAAAGATCATCAGGATTTTCCGGCATGGTTTCCCCTTTGTTAGTGGTGCAGGATGAAGGACCTGACAAGGACAGTCGTCTAGTCTTTCAAATGGGATGAAAAACTGAAGTCCTGGTACACATTGGCATGCACATAAAAGATACCTTGGCAGTTGGAAGTCAATATAAGAGTAGGCCATAGTGCCGCTGTCCGGCCAAAATTTACCTCACAATTTCACATATGAGACAAAGAATTTTATTGAATTTCAATAAATTATGTTAATTACTTTTAGAGTTATGGCCCTTGTTTTGCTTTTTTTAGACCCCTGTGAACGCTCTAGCAAAAGAAATTACCACCCGAGCTGTATCATATTAATATGCATTATTTAAACCAGTAAAACAAAGAAGCATATTGAATTTTAATGAATTGTGTTAATTACTTCTAGAGTTATGGCCCTTGTTTCACTTTGTTGAACCTTGTGAACGCTCTATCAACAAAAGTTATCTTCTGATCTTTATGAAATTAATATGCATTATTTAGATCAGTGAAACGAGGCGTATTGAATTTCAGCAAGTTGTGTTAATAAATTCTGGAGATATGGCCCTTATTTCATTTTGTTGAACCTTGTGAATGCTCTATCGACAAAAGTTATCATCCGATTTGTATGAAATTAATATCTATGGTCTAAAATACTCTCATTAGGCCACACAAAATAAATGTCTTGTTTCTCGGGCAACTGACAGCTGAAACTGTAGGGAGGGAGGGCGGTTTCTTTTTTTTTTTTTACTCATTGATGGTGCAAAATAAAATTTGGCTATTGCTGAAAATTGTTGGGGCGGGAGGGCGGTCTTTCTTTTTTTTTTTTTTTAAATGAGAAAGTCATTACTAGTTTACGTTTTTGCTTTCCGTTATATTCAACTTTATTGTACATACTTAAAACATAAACCCAAAATCAAGTCTACTAAAACACTGAGACTGAACACTGACTGAAAGGAAAATAATTTTCCATATTTAATTCACATAATTGAAATTGGTTTAAAATAAAATTCCATACGACTATGTAATAGCCCTCCATAAAGACAACAATATTTTTAAAAACTAAGCCTCTTTCACCAGGTGTATCATAAATAATAATCATGGTAAACAGTATTTAAAACTAAATCTAGTATCGCCGGTTTATTTATAATTATTTACCGAATTCCAACCAATGCATGTCACACCGTGTCATCGGTATTGGAGATTGCCGGAAATACTGTTTCTTGGGATATTCGGTGTGTTTCTCAGGATATTCGGTGTTCTATCCGGTGTTTATATTGAATGACTATTTAAATCTAACTAACAACTGGTCAGTAAAACCATCAAATCGGTAATCCAATTATTATTTTCCGGATTATCGAAACTACCGTAAATGTGCTAATAATGACCCAGATTCTAAGGTATGCATTATGACGACTATCGTCATCGTATCGTATTCTTAGCTATAATTAATTAACCTGTTCTACGGTTCATTATTTTATCAATAGGATTTTCCAAACAAGGACCGACTGAAGCCGGCAATAATGAGCCGATTACGATCGAATGATCGAAATATTGTCGCCAATGACTTTTAACACGAATCAAATTCTAGTTTATCAGGGGAGGTAATTAATATCACGTGATACAAAATGGAGGTTCTTTCGATATCAATAAAAAAGGCAAATCTGCCAAACTTCGCCATTGTTCGGATAAAAATAACAGCATGTTCATCTGAATCAGTTTTAATACATTTGAATAGATATACATGTATGGCGGATGTAGGTACATGCGGGATATTTTTTTTACGACTTGCTTGTCGATGTGCGGGCGGGCGTTACATATTTATTTTTTTTCATCAAGACTAATAAATAGACTGCACGCGCAACCAATTTTGCGTGCGGGCGGTGCCAGAGAAACAAGTTATTTTATTTGTGTTGCCTTACCTACAAAAGAATAAATATGTGACAACCTCTGCTTGGAAGATTTAGCTGCTGTGGGAGTATATTTCGTTGCCTGGTAACCTACCTTTAGAATATAACTAACTAACATGACTGTCTTTTGATTAACTTATATGTTATATGTATACACTGCAATGAAGTATAATAATTTCTTTTCTCTATACCTTTATGAGTTTATTTATTTGTTCACGTTATCATATAGTTATTTTGAAAATAATTTGAGATAAAACAGTTAAAGAAATCAGGTTTTGAACTATAGTATTAGCCTGAAATTAATTGAATATTAATTTTCTTTTTTTTTTATATAGGTAAAACAAAAGGTGGAGTGCGGAGAACTCATATAGAAAATTTATATGATGAATTCCTTCCACCAGATACTCTACTAAGTCAGTATATTGAAGAACGTATTTATAATTCTGAAGCGTAGTGTAGAATGATTTATTGGATTTTAAATCAATTTATAATCTGATAATAATCTTATCTGTACATAAACTATTATTTAATGAACTGCTGCCAACCTGCATGCATTTTGATTCTCAAGGATTATCAATTTTCTATGAATTTTGATTTTGTGATTTTCTGGCATTTCAACCCCAATTATATATTTGTTATTGATCGGAAAGATAACATAACTACGGTAATAATAATCATTTTTATTTGTATTTTGTTGGCATTACAATATATTGACTAAATATCAGTATCAATTGAATATTAGAATTGACTATCAATCTCTTTCAGTTATCAACCATACTTGTTTTTTCTACATAGATATACACAATTTCAATAATATTTATAATATTAGTCTTTCAGCCCTTACTGTTTGAAAATATCAGGAGAGTCATTGATGGTTGCTCTGAAACTGTGTACTTCCAGTGGCAGATCTAGTATGTGTTTCTCAAGGGTCTCTATTATCCCAATTCCAGCTTTCTTATAAGTTTAAAGCATTTGGTTAAACCGGAATATTTAGTAATATGCAGTGCTATGCGTCGCTGGTCAAATGTGGAAAGCACAAACACTTAAAAAACTCCCCACACCCAACCTGTGACGCATACTCTCTTCTCTGCTACACATTTTATTAGACTTGTGATCGTCTAGTATATTGTCTCTGGTTATATTTGTTTCTTTTTCTCGTCTTGGGATTCCTTTTCAGTTGTGTATTTTTTTCTTGCTATCTCAGTAGTTAAGACGTTCATCAACCAGGAATAACAATGATACAGTTCGCTTCTACATTTTATATCAAGCACTGGATACAAAGGTTACAAGCACAATTAAAATAAAAGTCATTCTCTACTCTCTCAACCCCACCATTTAGCAGAACAAGTTTACTGATGGCTATGGACATCATATGTCTCTCCTACGACTCACAGGGCATTCTGAATCCAGATGGTGTCTCTTCATCAACTTCAACAGTATCTCTCAATGCATGTCTCCTCTCTAAGAATTTAGCGGCTGTCTGACATTAAAGAATCTACATGATATCTACCCAAGAGTACACATTCTATTTGTTATATACGCTCAGATTTACAGCTATTAATTATTCTATTGGCTAATTATGATGTAATTAATCATGTGATTGGTCACTCATGCCAAATATGTAATGGTAACTTTCCTATCATTAGTGATAAACATGTTATTCTGGTTTCACCCAGAATCAGCATTTTTTGGTTTTATAAATCTTTTTATGTGTCAACCCATCACTCATTTAATTTAATCGGTGAGATATGACTGCCTACCAATAAGGACATAATTATTAATATAATGCTATTATATTTAAAGGCAAAAATTCTGCTAATCTTATTACAAATAGTATCAGCTTCTGGTCAAGTATGATAGTCAAGTCATTTTGAACTTGAAGATTGTTATCAAAAAGGTACTAATATTTGACTAAAGTAGACCATATCAAAAGAAATCAAGTGCAGCAAAATTTATTCATAACACAAAGATGATCAAAAAACATTGCAAAAGGTGGTACTAGGTGCTTATATAGGGTAAGCATCCCCTGCCTTGCGCTTGACATCATTCAATATTGCTACTAAATGCTAATTCTTGAAACATTCACCATCTGAAAATAAGTCTAAAATTTGTGCTTTTTTCTTTTCAACAATCTGTCATTGCTAAAAGGCATAGCTAATATAATTGTAGGCATATAGTTCTTTATTTAACGCACAAAAATAGCCATATATTTGTTAATTGTGTGGTTGTTGTTTTTGTGGATACTTGTTTGAAAATATTGAAGTAATATTTACTCTTATGTACAAATACTTTTTCGTCTATATTTTTATTTTATGGTATATTGAGTTATTTCTTTATTGATTGTTGGTTTAAGTTTTATTATTGAATAATTGAATTATATTTTGTTCAAAAAATTAAGTTTATGTTTTATGAATCCAGGTATTTTCATATTTATATAATAAGAAATGTTAGGAAAAATATGTTTTACGGATATTTTGGAGTAAAGGTGTTGTCAAATATAATACTAATCAAACTTAAAAAGCTTTGATTTATTTCTATACGCCAACATTTTCGCATGGACGTATATTCTTGTTGCCCCTGTTCGTTAGACCACAATTTGTTTGTGGAAACTCTACTTTTCACAATTTTTATCCGATTTTGACGGAACTTGAAATATCTCAAAAGATCTTATTTCCTTACGATATTGGCATGTATCAGAATGTAACTTCATGGATTATGGCCCCTGATTGTACAAATAAAATCACGTTTTTAGATGCCCACATTTTCATATGGATGGATAATCTCGTCACCTATGATTGTTTGATAAATCACGTTTTAGCTTGCAGACACTCTAGAGGTCACAATTTTGATAAGCCCACATGGAAATGTGGTCATAAATTGTTGTTGCCCTGTCCATATGTATGTCCGTCGTCCACAATTTCTTGTGAACACTCTATAGGCTACATTTATCATCTGATATATGTTGTTTTCATCAGTGAGATGAAGAAGCCTATTCAATTTCAATAATTTCCATTAATTTCTTCAAGAGTTTAGCACTGGTTTCACTTTGTTGAGCTAAAATGTTCAATTTGATTGTTTGATGCTTTGTGACACGATAACTTTAGTTCTAATTAAGTGACAGTGATAGTGATGGAACTTTGTTTATAGTTTTATTACATCAATAACTTGACTAAGTTCGATACTGAGCATTGTCTGCTCTGGGTAAGCTAAGCAATAAGCAATTTGATTGGTCGAGACTAACTTATGAACACAATAACTATCCTTCTAATTGAGCTAGAATATTCACATTTGGTGTATGTGTTTTTTAGGTGAATGCCTTGATGGAGTTAAAAGATGAGAATTTTCTGCTTAGGGTAAGCAGAGATAAGCAATTTGATTGGTTGATGCTTTGGGACATGATAACTTTGGTTCTAATTAAGTGAGAGTGATGAAACTTGGTGTAAATGAAATGGGGTTTAACGTCCTACTGTTCTGCTCCTATGCTGGACTAATGAAGACGGGCATACGCTATACAGTGTGCTATGAGGGAAATTTTGCCCGGGCAGCGGCACTATCGCCTACTCTTTATATCGAATTCCAACTGCCAAGGGATCTTTTACGTGCATTCCAATGTATAAACGGGACCTCGTTTTTTCGTATCATTCGAAGGACTGGACAGCAGCCCTTGTCAGGCCCTCCGTCCTGTATTACTGACAAAGGGGAACCACACTGGAAAATCTGGATGAACTTTTTCGGCCAATGCATGGATCGAACACTCGACCTCCAGGCTAGCGAGCCAGCGTCTTACCCACTTAGCCACATGATCCCCGAAACTTGGTGTATATATAGTTTCATGACATAATACCATAACTAAGTTTGATAATGAGCATTTTCTGACAAAGGGGAACCACACTGGAAAATCTGGATGAACTTTTTCGGCCAATGCATGGATCGAACACTCGACCTCCAGGCTAGCGAGCCAGCGTCTTACCCACTTAGCCACGTGATCCCCGAAACTTGGTGTATATATAGTTTCATGACATAATACCATTACTAAGTTTGATAATGAGCATTTTCTGCTCAGGGTTAGCAGAGTGATAAGCAGTTTGATTGGTCGAAACTTTGGGACACAATAACTCTCCTAATTGAGGTAGAATGTTCAAACTTTATTGGCGTTCATTAGATGAATGTCTTGACTGAGTTCAATGTTTAACATTTTCCGCTAAGGCCAAGCAGAGCTAAACAATTTCATTAGTCGATGCTTTGGAACAAGATAATTTTTAATTGATGCAGAGGGATGAAACTTGGTGTATAGTTGATAACCGGTTTGATTGGGATTTCGGCAGGGGACATTAGCCTCACTGTTGGCTTGTTGAACATTATGAATGCTTGAATGACGAAAGTTATCATCTGATCTGTATGAAATTTATATGCATCATTAAAATTAGCGAAACAAAAAAGCCTGTCGAATTTTAACAATTTATGTAAATTACTTCCAGAGTTAAGACCCTTGTTTCAGTTTGTAGAACCACGTGAACCCACAAACGACGAAAATTTGTTATCGATATTCAGCGTTTCATTGCCTTGTTGCCGCAATATTGGCTATAGCCTTGAATGGGTTCTTCTCAAATTTGATTTGTGGCCATGAGCGGACAAACTTTATCGATATTCGGCGTTCCGCGACCTTTCCATCTGAAGTTTTTCCACCCTTTGCCAAAAACTTTGTGAACACGATAGAGGCTACAATTTTAACGTATTTTATTCAAATGTGATGTGAATCATTGATGCCATTATCCTACAACACAATGTGGAAGTAATTAGTAAATGCTCATTTACATACGACAAAATTAGAATTTAACCAGCGGCTGCCAGGCAGGATACGCCCGCATTTTCGAGAGATGGATAGAGAACAAGCTACCAAGAAAGTGATTTTTCCTACAATCAAGGGCCATAATTCAGGAAATTACAATTCGATATGCGCAAATATCGAAAGGAACCAAGATCTTTGTGTTATAAACTTACATTTCAAGTTTCAACAAAATCGGATAAAAATTGTGACCTCCATAGGATCCACAACCTTGATATACCATATTTTTACGCTATTTGAGAACGAAGGGCGTCATTTTGTCTGTCAGTTTTGGGCCGATTTTCACGAAATTCGAACTCAGCCGTCCTTATGGTGTAATGGTGATATAATAATAGGGTTTTTTTTAAAATCGGATAAAAATTATGACCTCTATAGGATCCAAAAGCTAAAAACGTGATTTTTCGTTCAATCAGGGGCCATAATTCAGGAAGCTACGGTCCGATATGCGCGATGTTATAAACTTACATTTCAAGTTTCAACAAAATCGGATAAAAATTGTGACCTCTATAGGGTCCACAACCTTGATATACCATATTTTTACGCTATTTGAGAACAAACGGCGGCCATTTTGTCTGTCAATTTTGGGTTGATTTTAACAATTTATGTAAATTACTACCAGAGTTAAGACCCTTGTTTCAGTTTGTAGAACCACGTGAACCCACAAACGACGAAATTCGAATTCAGTCGTCCTTATGGTGTAACAGTGATATAATAATACACTTTTTTAAATTGGATAAAAATTATGACCTCTATAGGGTCCACAAGCTAAAAACGTGATTTTTTGTACAATCAGGGGCCATAATTCAGGAAGTTACTGTCCGATATGCGCGAATATCGACAGGAACCGAGATCTTTGGGTTATAAACCCAAAAAAACGTGATTTTTCGTACAAACAGGGGCCATAATCCATGAAGTTTTGATCCGATACATGCCAATATCGATAGCAGCCGAGATCTTTTTGAGATAAACCTATATTTCAAGTTTCGTCAAAATCGGATAAGAATTGTGACCTGTAGAGGGTCCACGAACAATTGTGGACGGACAGGGGCGACGGCATAATACGTCCACATGAAAATGTGGGCGTATAAAAAACGTGTAGAATGCTTTAGTCAGGCGTAAAAGACTGTCGTTCAATTTGAACTATTCACGAATTTCACCGAACATGATTGATTAGAAATTACAATATGTTTTTCAAAAATTGAATATAAATCACTTTACATACATTCATATTACATTAATATGTGCTTTTAGAACCATTTTTGTCTATTACAAGGTTCCAAAAAATAGAGCCATACGCCCTTTACCATACAAATGTTTAAATCAATCGAATGATATATTTTGAAAATCGTTCTAGAGTATCCAAGACAACTTCTACCTAATGTAGACATCATGTAAACACGTAGGTCTATATCCTTTTAATAGTCTTGTCAGAAATAGTTAAGTGGTTTAATCGGTGCTCCTATATAAGCCCTTGTACCTTTATCTATTGAAGTCATCTGTTAATTCTCAATAATGGTGTTTTAGTCCACGAAGCCTTATCAACATATATACACGGATAGTTACAGCTGCATTATATTTGTAGATCACATGGTCCCTGGTATGGCTTTGTACTAATACAGAGTTCAACCACAGACCGCCAAACTCAGTCTCTCTTTTTTTTTTCTTTTTTTTCTTTCTTTTTTTGGACCTTCTACCCAAAACACAATTCGAAACGCTTTCCATCATTCGAAACATTTTCTAGGAAGATGTGTACATTTGGCAATAAAGTAAAAAAAATCCTTATACTTGTCTTGTTCAGAAAGGCAACATATCGTCGGTGAATATCGTGGTTATACCATTCACGGGTGGATTGCTTTCTACCAGTTTCTCCAGTTTTTATTCGCAAATTATCTGAATAGAATAAAAAAGACATATTATCATTCCCATTTTATATAAGCATAATGTTTCAAATTTACTTTGATTTATTTCTCACGCCATAGGAGGTATATACGTGGTCTATATTCTACGTAACACAGTGTGGGGTTATTATTCTACGTTATAGCCTGCTTTAATTTATTCTTTTTTAAGTTTGAGTAATACACATATAAATATGGATCCATTCTTTCCCCTTTTTGTTCATATATATGTAAAACACGCTTTCTTATTTATACTATAAAAAGTTCTTAAAGACGCTTTGTATAATTTTAGCGCTAAATCCTTTTCAAATGAAATGGGTCAAATATCATAATGATAAACGAATAATAAATATAACTCACCTTAAAAAAAAAAGAAAAAAAAATGTTTGTTTTGAAGGCTAAAAATACAGTTTTTGCCAAAATGACATTACTTTCCGTGATAATGAAATGAAATGGGGTTTAACGTCCTACTGTTCTGCTCCCAAACTGGGCTAATGAAGACGGGCATACGCCATACAGTGTGCTATGAGGGAAATTTTGCCCGGACAGCGGCACTACCGCCTACTCTTATATCGAATTCCAACTGCCAGGGGATCTTTTACGTGCATTCCAATATATACACGGGACCTCGGTTTTTCGTCTCATCCGAAGGACTAGACAGCTGTCCTTGTCAGGCCCTCCGTTCTGCACCACTGACAAGGGGAAACCACGTCGGAAAATCCCGATGAACTTTCTCGGCCAATGCAGGGATCGAACACCCGACCTCCAGGCTAGCGAGCCAGCGTCTTAACCAACTAGCCACCGTGGCCCCCAAATTCTTTTCAAACGACAATAGAGTTAATGTTAAAGATGAATCTATAATACGAATTTCATTCCGAAACCATTATCTTGCAAAAGTAAGGGAATTAATTTTGCAAGATAGTGAAAATTTTAATGTCATGGGCTTCTCTGAAACATTTTTACATTCTGAAATTGACGATAAATTTATTAATATCTTTTTAATATGCCCAGTTGCCGAGAAATAGGCAATTTTGCATGCGTCACTTTTCACGTTATTTAGCTTGTGAACGATTAAATTATCATTCGATTTTCAATATTTTTTTAATATTTGATGCCTAATGGCAATTTGGACTAGATCAATCCATTTTAACATTTACACTATCACCGGAAATGGCATCATTTGGGCAAAAACTGTATTTTTAGCATTCAAAACAGATATTTTATTCAAATGAGTCTGATTTGTAATGTTTTATAATATTATGATATTTGATTCCTATCAACAAATACAATGAACCCATACGATCATACAGATACCACAAAATGGTTTTTAACTTGTACGATTGCAGAAAAATAGACCAGTGATGCAGGACGGAGGGCCTGACAAGGACAGCTGTCTAGTCATTCGGATGAGACGGAAAACCGAGGTCCCGTGTACACATTGGCGTGCACGTAAAAGATCCCTTGACAGTTGGAATTTGATATAAGAGTAGGCCGTAGTGCCACTGTCCGGGCAAAATCTCCCTCAAAGCACACTGTATGGTGTATGCCCGTCTTCATTAGTCCAGTTCGGAGCAAAACAGTAGGACGTTAAACCCAATTTCTTTTCATTATCACGGAAAGTAATGTCATTTTGGCAAAAACTGTATTTTTAGCCTTCAAAACAAACATTTTTTTTTCTTTTTTTTTAAGGTGAGTTATATTTATTATTCGTTTATCATTATGATATTTGACCCATTTCATTTGAAAAGGATTTAGCGCTAAAATTATACAAAGCGTCTTTAAGAACTTTTTATAGTATAAATAAGAAAGCGTGTTTTACATATATATGAACAAAAAGGGGAAAGAATGGATCCATATTTATATGTGTATTACTCAAACTTAAGTGAGTTATATTTATTATTCGTTTATCATTATGATATTTGACTCCAATGGACGTATATATTGAATCAATAAGATCATATAGATGTCCCTTGTCGAGAAATAACCAATTTTGTCAGGATCAGCTTTTAAGATTTTTTCGCATTTTAATACCCCGTTATAAAGTCAGCCATCTTTGCGGTAAGTCAGTAACAAATTTTGTCAGGATCACTTTTTTGACATATGTAGCCTAACACATGGTAACAGATATATAAATGGAATTGATATTGCTGGGTTTGATTGATTCTGCGTCCATTTTATAACACGCCTGCAATGTTTATGTGTAAATCTGTTTATCGGTTCCATTAGTACCGGTTCGGATATAAATTCAAGGGTAACGTGACACCGGAAGTGACATAAGTTCAGGGGTAACGTGGCACCAGTGAACACCGTCATCACTGCTTCGCAGTTCTAGTTATTATTATTATTATTAGTAGTAGTAGTAGTAGTAGTAGTAGTAGTAGTATATAGGCGTTTAATTCCGATCAATATATACAAAGACATACCGAACTGAACATTCCATCGATCTATGCTGCTCCATAAGTAAAAAAGACGGCCGCCATCTTTTGTTGTCAACCAAAATGATGGCCCTGTTTTAAATCCAATCAAGTATTTCTTATTTCCCCAGTGACAACCCATATTTAAACAAGTTTTAGAGCAAAATGCGCTCTAAACTTTTTTAGGGAGAAACGGTGGTTCCGATAAAAGGGCACTTGTTCAATAATCAGGAGGTCCAGGGTTTAGGATTTTCTAGCAGTTATGCTGAACAAGGGGCCTGAAAAGCAACAACGCTTAGCCGTTTGGGCGAGACGTAAAATCGATGTCACGTGTACACGTTGGCACGTACGTAAAATAAACTTGGCAAGTGGAATTCCATGAAGATTAGTCAGAAACGCCACTGTCCAGGCTAATTTCCCTCCACATAGTACACTGAATGGCGTATGTCCGTCTCAATTGGTCCAGTTGGTGAAGAAAAGTGGGACGTTAAACTCCATTTTTTCAGTTCGCTCTCTAGATTCCGAAAGGCTACTTGTACATGGCAGTATATTAGATTCAGAATTCTAAATTTGTTAATGCCGTTCTATCGTCTAGTTTTCAACTTACAGTCATGTAATTTCTAAGTTAAAACAACCCAAAACTAAGTATTTTGTTATCTGACTGTCTAGGTTATATAATTCTCGATCTATGGTGTTATTTGTCCGTCTATCGGGACAAAATTCAATTCCGGATTTTTGTTCGGCTTTATCGCGTTAAAATTGTAAGCAAGGTGCGTTAATTAACAGGGGGTGAGAAATTGACTTAGAAGTGAATTTAATAACGCTGGGGACGAAAAACTGTGCAACAGTGCGTTTTCTGTAGAGGTATGTTAATTAACCGACGGGTAAATACTGAATGTCAGTGGCTGTATTGTTTAATTGGTGTATTTTATCGATAGTTGCGATAATGTATAATCTGTTGTTGTAAACTGAAGTCGAAATGGGATGTAGTCGAAATGGGAGGATACCTGGTTGGTCTATTTCAAAGGCCGTTTCATTCTCATATTTGGGATATCTAAACGGTAGGTTCTGATTTGCTGTTCGACTTCCATTAATGATTTAATCACGAAGTGGATAATCGAGACCATGGTTTTTTTTACCGTACAGACTTTAGTAATGATGATCGAGGCTAGGCCGAAAATTCAAACGCTAAAATCTCGGTTCAGAGTGGATCAATTTGACTGAAATTTTCAGCAAATTCCCTTTACATTATCTAGTTTTTAATTATTATAGTGAGAACTGCCAGCTCTTTATTTAATCTCCCATAATGTATCTTTAATGACAGCCTGAACATCAATTCCACCAGACGAAAAACGGGTCACATTTCTAATATGTTCATGATAAACATATAATGAAGCAACAATGAAGAAAATATTTTCGTCTTAATAATAGAAATAAGATGAAATAGAATACATAAATTACTCTGAACAAATTATAAAATTGGATTATACGGTCTGGTGGTTTTACTCTGAACAAATTATAAAATTGGATTATACGGTCTGGTGGTTTTATTATGCCCTACTCCTACCCCCATCTCTGTAGCTAAATTAGATTCTATCACACAAACAATATTAAAAAGAACGAAAAAAAGGAAAAAAAGAATGAAAAAGTAATTTAATAGAAATCGTATAAAATAAGTAATTTACATAAGATAGAAACACACACACACACACACACCCACAGTAGTCTAAATATAATATTTACATAACACTGGTATTAATCTTTTAGAGGCACTAAATTTTAGTAACTGGATAGAGCAATAAATAAGTATGTGTTAGCAATGGAATTCTAAATATATAGAGAATCTCCTATATACGAGTCTTATTGTTATCAAAAAATATCAACACAAGTCGATAAATTAAAAAAAAACAAAAAAAACGAGGCTCTGCCTTTCTTACGCGTACACATAATTAAATATAACGTTTCGAAGAAATTCCCTCAACGTTTATAAGCAAGTATTTATTTTGCTGATAAGTATGTGTTAACACTGGAATTCTAAATATATAGAGAATCTCCCACTCGTGTTTTTTGATATCAAAATGCATTTACACAAGGTGATAAAGTAAAAATACTACTTTATCGACGAGTGTTGATATTTTTTGATATCAAAAGATTGTTGTTAGTTAGTTGTATTTTACGTCCGCTTCCACCGAGGTGATATCACAGACAAGATATCAAAAGAGACGAGTAGGAGATTTTATCTATCACCCAACCCTTTCTTACGTGCACAAATAATTATATATAACTCTTTGGTATAGATATAATTTTACTGAACCTGATTACAATCTTTTTTGACAGCAAGCCACCTGTTGCAAAGTCTTATGTACACTGAAAAAAAACTTGTGTTAGGTGTCTCTATTTAACAACACAATCTTGTGTTAAATGTTGAAACAACACAAAACTTGTGTTAAATGTTGAAACAACACAAAACTTGTGTTAAATGTTGAAACAACACAAAACTTATGTGAAAATCTACACATTATTTGTGTTGAAATTTCTGAAACTTGTTTGTGTTGAAATTTCTGAAACTTGTGTTGAAATTTCTGAAACTTGTTTTGAAATTTCTGAAACTCGTGTTGTTTCGTACAAACTTGTGTATAACAAAAACTTGTGTTGTATTTTGCCAATTTATATCCAGTATAACAACCTTTCGAATGCAACCCCTTCCATTCGTTCTGTTTAAACTGTAATTATTGATAAATGACATAATAATTTTGTTTGTTAAATTATTATTTATTCAATAAATGATATGAAAAAATAAATTAATGCCTAATTAATACCAATACAGACATCTTGAAGGTTAATAAACAAAGTTAATTCCAATACTAATAAAATTGTGTTATACAATGAAAAAATACCCACCCCCCATTCCCAATTATTAAATAAAAAGTAGCTATTTAAATTGAAAAATAAAGCACCGAGACATTTGGAATATTAATCAAAAAAGTTAATTTCAATACTAATAAAATTGTGTTCAATAATAACAATATCCCCCCACCCCTCAAAAAAAGCTATTTAATTTTTTTTTACAATTAACCTTAAAAAGAACTGAGAATATAATATATATGTTCACAATATCCCTACCCCATGGTCCCAAAACATACATTTTAAATATATCTAAATTTAATATCAACCAAACCAAGCACTAAAGACATTAATAATGCACTAAATTGAAATACTTTTAAGAAAAAATAGTCCCTTTAACAGATTAGGAATTCAAAATTTTCTACAGTATATAAATGGGAACTAATAGATAAAGCACAGGCAAATAATTATAGATAGATAAAATAAATATAGCATAAAAATCAAACAAAATGGAGAAAATTAAAAATTTGTAAAACAAAAATTGATTAATTAATAAAACCATTTTATATAAAAGAGGCATTAACATTCGAAATGTTCACTAAATGTTTAAAAATAAAGGTTGATTTCATCCTACAATAATACATTTTTATAATTATCGAATGTTACTATTAATTATTGATGTTCCCTCTATATTATTTCAAATTTTCAGGCCAAATCTTTAGTGTTTAGGATTACACTGCATTCTATATAATGAAACAATATTAGAGATGGTTTGGTATTTGACATTAAAAACAAAAATGTGATTAAAAAGGCAATGGTGACATATAACTTTTGGGTTTCCACAATAAGATCTGTAAAAGAATTTGATGACTTTATATTCAGAATTTAGAGTTGTTTTCTTTCTTTGGTATTAATATTCACTAAATAGTTATAATTCTCCAAGGATTTTCAAGTGATTATTATAAATACACTTATCGACAAATGGGGTTTTGATGTGGATTTAACTTGGTACACCAGTCATGGGTATAGAGTTGAAAAGAGCATAATTTAACAATATATTATATTATTTTGAGACTCATATGTATGACTACATGCGAATGCAAGAGGGGGGGGGGTATTTTAGTCAGGTAGCATTATTGCTTACTCATGTACACCAAAAACACGTCATCTCGCCTAAACAGATGTTTTACGCCAAAACGCTTCAACTTGATTGATTGCCATGTTTTTGGTGTAGATTTTTATCTTTTCTTGGGCGCCGAATCGAACTACGGCTTTTAAAATGTTCAAAAATCGACGTAAATTGATTTTTTCAACGATAGTTGGTATACAACGATGAGCACATGAGTGAGTAGACTGTGGGAAAGTTACGACAACTCATTTCCAGGCGCCATTTTGGGTCCCAATTATGACGCCATAAAAGCTATGACGTCATGGCTTCATACAGGTTTACATACCAAAATTTGTTTTTTTCTTGCAGTATTAGGCGTTGAGGGATAATATAACGTTTTACCCTAAAAAAAAATGCAAAAGAAACCAATGCAGTTTGGTTCAGTGATAAATATATCAAACAAAATCATACCCAAAATCGGGGAATTTTCTGAGAGCGATATCTCGTAATCAGTGTGTTTTACTATATACTCGTTGGATTATAAATGATTTCTTTTTAAATTCCTCAAACACAGAGTGGTTATGCAAGCGAAATGTGCCGAAAAATCGAATTTGACAAACGTCAAATTAAAAAAAAAAAAGTATTTGTTATATGGTGCCGGGCGTTTCTTTCATAATGGCCGCCAAATTTGGTATTATTATTATTATTATTATTACAGCATATTTATAGCGCGCCCTTTCATAAAACATGTTCAGGGGCACTTTACAAAGTGACAATGTAATCATAAATAAACAACAAGATTATGGACATGTTAACAATTGTATACAGAGTCAGTTAAAAGCCTCATTAAATAAATGTGATTTAAGTTGTTTTTTTAAAAGAATATAGAGATGTACAAGATCTTAAACTAAATGGTAGATTATCCCATAAAACAGGTGCTTGATAACTAAAAGAGACTAGTTGAATAGTTTTGGGCTTTAAAAATAGTTTATCTGATGTACGTAATATTCGACCATTATATCGTGGTTATGTACGCGAAATGTGCGGAAATCGAATTTGACAAACATCAATTAAAGAAATGTATTTTCCATGTGGTGCCGGGCATTTCTTTTAAAAGGGCTACCGAATTTGGTAATACATGTATAAGGCAATTTAACAAAAAAAACATAAATTTGGTAGACTAAAAGGGCATCTCTTAAGATACGTAAGATATGACTTTTGCAATGTCCTTTATATGGTTTTCGATGTCTCTGAATTTGAAGATAAATTTTGAAAATACAAAATAGCAGCAACACCAATTGGCGGATATTAAATTAATCGTCATTTTTCCTGTTGGATATTAGATAGTGTCTCTTAAGCATGATGTACACTGTAGTTCGATGTACCCTGTAGTTCAGATACAGTCTCCAAACCGTGTTTACACTGACTGTAGTTTGGGTGTAGTTCGTCAAATGAAGATGAATTTTACGATACAAAAAAATGAATATATTGTAAACGCGCTTTAAATATCTGGATGCGATAGACTTCGTGATGAAAAATTCAAGGTACATTATATCATTGGCAATAATAAGATCCAATTTTAGTTTTTAGTTACACACTGTTAACCACCAATAGATGTTTTAATGACAATAAATCATAAAATGTATTCAGCTCGACGTAAGACATAAATAGATACAGTTGGTTTAACTTGAATAGAAGTTTTAATTATCTATGCTGCATATATGCATATATCACCTTGCAGCTGAATCACATTACATATCTTTTTAGTTGATGTTCATATCGTCTTAAGTATTTGTGAACATCAAGATTAGTGCGACCCATTTGAGACAATTTCTAGTTCCCAAATATTAGCGATTTAGCTCCTTTAAAAGCGAATGCCAGGCTGAAAGTGCCTTTTCTCAGACTCAAATATGTCAGTTCCCAACCCGTTGTAGGGATCCCAAATGACTCGAACCATCGACTCAAACACACCAGTCTGGGAAATAGCTCTTGGAATGGCTACAGATGCAAGGAAATGACGGATAATTTTCTTGGGGACCCCCCCCCCCCTCAGCGGCAAGCCCCGTCTCCGCGGTCAATGCCTTCATTTTGCAGCCCCCCCCCCCCTTTTCAAAATTCCTAGATCCGCCCCTGGTTTAATAGTACTTTTATCTAGTGTATCTTTTATTTTGATTTTTCTTATAGAATAAGGCTATATAACAATAATGTGCGCTTCTTGTTGTATAATACTAATAATAGTATGTTCAGCTATACTTTTCGTTTAAAAATATATGTTTTATGTCCTATATACACTTATTCGCTGAAATCTATGACATCCAACAATATAATAGGTCATATAAATAGATAATAAGTTTGCATGACGTCATATGAAATTCCTGGCTTCACAGTTGTCGCAACTTTATCTATACACGGCGTTGCGTCGACCAACCATGCAATGTGAAGTATATGTCAATATGGTTATGTGCATAGGCGTACGAGCTGGGGGGGGGGGGGGCTGGGGGCGGCGCCCCCCCCCCCCCCCCCCCCATTTTGGGAACCAAATGCTGGGAAAATTTGGGCACATAATTGTACTTTGTAAAAGTTGTATACAAAAATATTGTGTTCTTGAATGTGTCCAATTTAACAGCGAATTTATTATTATTATGTAACATACTAAGAACCTAACTACATTTTTGGGGCACCAACCACCACCGCCCCCCAGTCAAAAATTTCCCCGTACGCCTATGGTTATGTGTAAGAATATTCAGTTCAATATATTCACGGTGTATGATTTTATTCATACTTCAATTTTAGTGAGTTACTTCTGCAACGTTTTTAGAAAAAATTGCTATTAATTTGGCCAGTACTGTAATAGCATGTGTATAAATATTTTCTGTTCAGTCTGTACACAGTAACATATCTGAGAACCATATTATCATTTCTGCCCAAGGCTCCCTGTGATTTATAGTTAGCAGTGATACAAGGCAATTACCAATTTTCCATGCTCTTGGCCTGAAGAAATAAAATAATAAAAGTCAAGTTTTTATTATTATGCAAGTGGAAAAATACAATTCTTCATGGTATGATTTGAATAAATACAACTGATTTGAAGTTGGAATTATTATTTGTCTAAGATGACTGGGCATTTACAAATTGAAATAGCTACTCTTCATCAAGAAAATACATGAATATTTTTCCCAATCCACCTGGATTTTATTGTAGGTCTTTGTACGTGAAATAGCTTTATTTAACGTCCGCTTCCACCGAAGTGATATTGCAGAAAATTAACAAATTCGGATTCCCTTTTAAAGGAATTAGACTACACTATCGCTGGATTGTATTATATTCAAAATGGCGCCCAGAACACAAAACAAACATTGCAATTCAGGGCGGACTGGTGTCGAGGTTGTATCCTAAGAATGATTTTTTGAATATTTAATCAAACAGAACACAATTATGCACATGCAGTTATGATATAATATTAAATTAGCTTACCTCAAATACCTCGAAATATACTGTTTGGTCAGTTTGTCCGCCCGCCATATTTCTATTAGTCACACATCCTTCGGCCAATTAAAATGGACGTATATTTTGTTTTAACCGAAACGAAAAATTTGCGTTATAAATACATTGTATTAAAAAATACCAAAATCACAAACCTGATGTTCTTATTTTCTGAACAAACTTTTTTCACAACAATATCACTTTTTTTCGATACTAATGCTTAATAATACAGTTAACATTTGCAGTACCACAGGGTTTAATACCGCAAAATTACTTCAATAAATATTTCTTTCTTTGTTTTAAGAGTAATTCATTTTAATTGGTCATTTACAGGTAAGAATAAATTTCCAATTTCGATTAATGAACCAATTAAATTAAATAAAAAGATTAACTCGACTATTTCCACGCCCATTCAAACATTTTTTTAAAACGTAGATATAACACAATTGTTATTGTCTTTGATGTGTCAAGTTTATTGGGGTGATATCAATCAGACACTTCCAAATGCAGACATTATAATAACCTGTCTCTGTATATTGTCTGAGACAAGATGTGAAAATAAACAAAGAGTAGAATCAGAATAATCTTTTATTATATCTAATTAAATAAATAGTTTATATTTAGATAATAATTGACTAAAACTTTGATCTCTTATATCAGTATACTGTTATAAAATACGTTGTTTTAAAAGAGATATTAAATGCATCGCACGATACATACATTGCGATTTCTACTTAATGTTTGTAATAATTAATATAATATCCTTTTAGATAATTAGAAATATTAAAAAATAAATCAAGTGAATTACTCGACATTCAAATTCAGGAAGAGTGGTTTTACATATAGGCTAGGCCAGATCCCTAATCCAGTTCCCCAATCCCATTCAGATTTTCTCAATAAATAAAAAACATAATGTGATAAAGGAACATAATAAATGTTATCTTTAATGTCGACGTAATTAATTATATGGAAAAAAAAACCACATAAGATTTTATAAATGTACACAAGTTTGTGTTAAGACATTGAAAAGAACACAAACTTGTGTCATTGCAATGCAATACAACACAAACATGTGTTAAATATTTTTAACACAAGTTCTTGTGTTGAGATCCAACACAAGGGTTTTTTCAGTGTATTGACCAAGTGTTTCCTTGATCGAATAAACAAACTAATCAGTGTCACTGCCTATGAGACTTGGATGTTTATGGGGAGTATTGTAATTGTGTATGATAATTGAGAACTTTTCTCCAACAATATTACTGGATCCACAAAGTAGTCCCCTATTTTCATTAACCAATCAAATTCATGTAAAGCGATATCTTCTTAGGAGACATCGCACAGTAGATTATGAAATTTATCACACAAGCGATATCTACTGTAGAATGCGTTATTGGGTGATATAATATAGATAGAAGACAAAGTAATTTATATGAAGATAGAAACACAGAAACCGTAGTCCAAATATAATATGTACATATCACTGATAGTCCAAATACAGTAGTTCATCCCAATTTTAACAAATGTCCTGTAGCATCCAAATACTGAATTGGTGTCTTTTCGTCATTAGTAAGTTGAATCTGCAGTCTTTCTAGTCTATTGTCTATTTTTTTATACGCCTGTTTCAATAAATCTATAGAGGTTAGAATAAATGCGTGGAATGGTTTTATGAAATCATGAGTGTAAACATTGGAATGCACGTAAAAGACCCTTTGGCAGTTGGAATTCGATATAAGAGTAGGCGATAGTGCCGCTGCCCGGGCAAAATTTCCCTCATAGCACACTGTATGGCGTATGCCCGTCTTCATTAGCCCAGTATAGGAGCAGAACAGTAGGACGTTAAACTCCATTTCATTTCATTTCAGAAATTTTTAGTATTGGGACAGTGAATTTCTGTAGCTGCCATCCGTCACATTTCCCAGAAGTGACCTAGTTGAGTTCACAAACCAAACTGGAGTATGAAATTTTTGATATTGTGGAAATTTTTAGTATTAGGACAGTAAATTTCAGTAGTTGTTATCCGCCAAATTTCCCACACGAACTATAGTTGAGTTCACAATGGGGAGGTGCGGAGGTGTAATTGTGTTCACTACAAAAGAAAATTCTCTCGGATTAACATCCGAATTTATCATTATTTGTCAACTTTGTGTAAACTTCAATATTTCTATTTAAAGGGAACATCCCGGATTTTAACAGAGTCTCAGAAACAAAAGTGCACGTATAAAATTTAAGCGCCACAATATAGAGGAATGGCATGTCGTTATATAAACATAAATTGTGTCTATCTCATGTTTCGATGGAATTTAATTGGCCGTTTAGATACTGCTTTTGCAATTTTCATATTATACATACAACTGAGTGCCAATTACATAAAATTTCATGAGATATATTAAATATAATATCGTTTATTATATAAAAACATTAACATGGACGACCTTTTACCGTACATCAGATCAAGGTTGTAAACTCTCGGTCGTGGCTTCAGGAACATGCATCCCTTACGGCTCGAAAATTTCGTGGGCGGGGGTGTTAAATCGAAAAAATATATAATTCTAGACAGACAGTGTAAGTTGAGTATGCGAATTATGGAGAATGGGGAATGTATGGCTAAATCTATTTGTTAAGGCCAGTTCAGTTTTTGTCAAGGTCGTTGAGATGTAAATAAGGTTAGAGCATGTGGTTGTTGGCGAGATTGAAGATTCGGTTTTAAGAATTTTGGGGAGAGGTTCAGTTTCCAAATAAGCACTGACCAAGGATTGTGAAAATTTCTATGGATGGTGCTATTTCCTAGTTTTATTTTAAAAAATATACACAGTTGGTTTCGCTGGGTTGGGGTTGTCGCTTGTGGTATTCTGGTATTTTTGTTTCTGAAGAAAAAAAGCATAATTTGACGCTCTCGGGTGACAGCCACATTAGTGTGTTTCCTATAACTAAGGATTGGATTGGGTTTTTTCACTATCCTGGGGTTAGGGCTAGGGATTTTTACAACTAGCTGATTAGGGCTAGGGTTTGATATATTGTTTGCTTTGGGTTAGGATGAGGACTAGTGTTATTTAGTCTAATTTACTGTGTACTAGGATGTCGTTCAGATTTTTATTTTTAGAATATGCAATTATAAGTTTCTGTGTGAAGATTTTCGGGTAATTTTCTTGGAGATCAGTATAGTGGTAAAGTGTTTTCTGATGATTTTGGATGTACTTGCTGCTGTTGCGCTAACTGGATCTACATAAGGGGCTATTGCGCTAGCCGTATGAATATTCAAAGCTAGGGGGCAGTTGTTTTCAATTTGTCAATCCAGAATTTTTCTCTTGTTAGACAAAACGTTTTAATTTCTTCTATAGTTTCAAAGTCGCTCTTAGTCTTTTCTATTGGCGTGACAATTAGATCAGAAATGTCATAATCTCGTTGGTTGAAGTGAATTGAGGCCGGGTTTTTTTTGGGGGGGGGCGGGGGGACTTTGTCTAACCGGTGACGTTAATTCTTTCCCGAAGTGCATTTTGGGTCTCCCTGTATACGTATTGTTTGTCACACTGTCTACATGAAATTAGATAAATTATGTTTGATCTACTGCGTGAAAGTTGGTCGAATATTGGGAATTGTGTGCCAGAAGTTTTGTTGTGGAAATGGTCGGATATGTTTATGATTTTGCATGTTTGACATCTTGGCTGGCCACAAGTTTTGGTTTTAACTACTGATTGCATATTACATGTATTTGTTTCTTTGGCGGAAAGTTCAGCTAGAGTGTTGTTTTTTATACGTCGGAGATAGCGTTTGGAGATCCCATTTCTCTTAGTTTGCTGAATACCAGCGTACATGCTGACTCAAAGTCGGTCTTCTGAGTACATATCCTATGGAAACGGAGAATCTGAGATTTTATGATGCCAGAGAATGTATGTTTTGGGCGAAAGGAGCTTTTGAACAATAAATTGATGTGTGTCGGTTTCTTTGAAACATACTTTAGTTTGCAACTGGCCTGTGTTTTTGGTGTTGCTACTTTTAAAAACGGTAGTGTCAAGGAAATCTATGCTGTTGTGACTTAAATTTGCGGTTAATTTGACGGATGGATGATGATTGTTCAGAATGTTGAAAAACGTCCAAAATTAGTTTAGTGTGTACGTCCAGACCATGAAAACGTCATCTAAAAAACGTCCATAGAAATCTGGTTTTAATGGGCAGAGTGGCAGAACTTTCCTTTCCTACTACGCCATGAAGACATTTGCATAACTCGGGGCAAATCGTTTTCCCATCGCAGTTCCGGAAAACTGGAGGTATACTTGGTCGTTGAAAACAAAGCCATTCCTCCTCAGACAAATGTCGAGTAATTTGAGGATTTCTTCGCCCGGTCTAGCTGCTTGCGGGTTCCTAAGAAATGCTTTGTCCGTGTACATGCTCTGTACTTTGTTGGATATTAAGATGGTGTGTTCAAAGACTCTTAACTGTTAGATTTTGTGAATAAAATCGTTAGTGTCTTTAAGGTAGGATGAGTGTTTGCATGCTAGGGGTAATAAGAAATGGTCTATATTCTGACACGTCGTATGATTCGCTGCCACAGTCTGATATTATTGGGCGTCCCTTGGGTAATTTATTAGGTATAAACCTGTTTCTGGATTTTTATGTATTTTTGGTAACGTATAGAGATGTCGTTGTTGGCAGTCAGATTTAGCGGATAGATAATCATATTGTTTTGCTGTGCGTATTCCTTGTCTTGCAATTCGTGTAAGATGTTGTTTATTAAGGTTGCGGTGTCCTTAAAGATGGTCTGGTCTTATTTAGTGTTATGTTCAGGATTATTTCATTGTTTTTCTGCCTCAGAGATATAGTCTGTGCGATTCATTATGACACGAGCCTTTGTCGCTTTTTTTAATTATTATGTTTTTGTCTTTTTTGCAGGTGTTTAATCCTGTTTTGTTGCTTGGTTGAGATTTAGTTTTTTTGATTGTGGTTAAAGGGATGATATTTCTGTGTTCATTTCGTCAAAAGTTTTTAGGGTGGCTGGTGATAATGACTTTTAGGTGGTTTTCATGTGGATTTTTTTTTTTTTTTTTTTTTGCCTTTGCCTTTGCCGGGCGTGTTCCTAAAAAAACGAACGAAAGGGTTATTGGGAGCGATCGGTTAAGTGGGTGATGGGATCTATGGATGTTATTGTGGGGGTTGGGATGAATTTAAGGCCTTTGTCAAGAAAGTTCGTTTTGTAGCAGGTTTTCTATTTTCTAACGAAATACTAGGTCGTAGGTTCAATATTTTATTGTGGAATGGATCAATAAATGTACAGATAAAAACAGATATCCATGCACTTAATTCTTCCTTCAACTACTCCCTTGAGATAACAAATATTTGCGGTGACTTAGTCAAAGATTAAGTACAAGTCAACGTTCCAGAATGTCCCATTTTATGGTATTCTCGAACAATAGGCCTGCAGCCAAAATTTCTAGCGTGAAGTTCCGCTACAAGGTCCTCCCTAATAAACAAACTATACATTTATGGAAAGCTTATAACACCAGGAACACAAATCCAGAGAGTTCCAAGCACTAACTCGATATAGGGCCAGATGAAAATTATGATAATTGTCAAGTAAACGCTATATTTATATTAACAGTTGCGAAGTTCACATAAAATTAAATATTGGCGAAAACACCCGATGCATTCATCCGATGCAAAGGATATGCTATTGGTTAAATTTTGACTTAAAGCAAAATACAGAAAACATAATGGACAGGGGAACACACAGAATTTCGGAAATCCATGTATGGTAAAATGAGTTATCTCCCTTTATGGAAAATATCAATAACGATATTTTGTTTAAAGAATTTATTCGATAAACTGAATAGGATTTAACTACAGACAAGGGCCTATATAAGTTCACTTTTTTCAGATAGGATTTGAGGCTAAATGTCTAACAAATGTTTAACATGAAACATAGCATATACAGATATTTAGTTTTCTCACTAAAATAGATATGGACAAAACTAAATAATACTATAATGGGAGTGACGATATTGTAATGAAGAGAAAAAAATCAGATTGAGTTTAATGTCTTAATGTTCTGCACCAATCCGTATAATGAAGATGAGCATACGTCATACATTATAATTGGGAGGGGGGGCATTGTACGTATACAGCTAGTATGCGAGGACTCAGAAAAGGGCTGGCTCACTTACCGGGCGGCCCAGGGTTTGATCCTAATCCGGCGTGGTTTCCCCTTGTCCATGGCTCACTAATCAGGAGGTCCGGGGTTTGATCCCCGTGTTGAAGTGGGGGTTGGGGACTGTGATGGGCAGCGTCTAGTTATTCGGATGAAATATAAAACTGGGGTCCCGTGCACACGTTGGCGTGCACGTAAAAGAACTTTAAATTCGAAATAATGAGTAGACCGTAACGTTGCTGTTTGGACCAAGTTCCCCCAATAGCATAATGTATGGCGGGCGTATGTACATCTTCATTATCCCGGTTTGATTTTTTTTTCTCTTCATTACAACTGCCACTCCCTTACAGTATTATTTAGGTTTTGCCATATATCTATTTTAGTGAGAAAATTACATATAGATGCTTTGTTTCAATTCAAATATTTGTTAGGAATTTAGCCCCAAATCTAATCTGAACTAAAGTTTACAGATATATTAGTAGAAATACTGTTTTGGGAGAACTTAGAAACTTATATGCCCCCCCCCCGATTCGTTGAACCGTCCATTTTTCGGCCAATGTATTTCCGTTTTTCGGGCACAAGCATCAGAGAATGGAGAATTCGACCATATCTCATGGAAATATTATTGTATAATTGTGTAATTAATTAAAAATAACCAACCATCACAGCTTTGTGGAAAGATAATTTTAGTTGATGATTGATTCATTCAGAAAATTTTGGTGACAAAGAAATTTTTCGGCCAAATAGGCTCAATAATTGTTTTACTTCCATAAATAATTTGTTTTTGTCTTATATCTATATTTGTTAGAAAATTACACAATTATAGATACGGTTTCAGTTTAAATGTTTGTAATTCGGCCTTAAATATTATCTGAACTAGAGGTTTACAGCTACCTTTAGTAAAAATAATGTAGGGCATGTGGGTGTGGGTTTATGTTTTAGTGGAAAAAATCACGTGGTATCAATGCGATTTACATAAATACGGACAGTCTGATCTCCATTACTTCATAGACATATTGCTCAGCCAATGTCAAACATATCTCCTTGCTCTTCAGACTAGGCGCTCCGCCCATAATTTCTGGGTAAACACCCGCTCACCAACCCTTGCAGTCCCCTGGGACCCCATTAACGATATAAATATTAGGCTTGTGTGCTCACACATGGTCTTGTGCGTCATGCAGCACCAACAGTCAACGCGCACCTGAAATACTGTTATCAATTGCAGACATTTAACAGCAAGGGAGATAACTCTCTATTACCGTTAATGAATTTCCAAAATTATGTATGTCCCCTTGTCCATTATGTTTTCTGCATTTTGGTTTAAATCAAAATTTAACGAATAGCATATTCTTTGCCAATGATGAAGGCACTGTTTGTTTTCGCCAATATGTAATTTTATGTCAACTTCACAATTGTTAGCATAAATATAGCATTTACTTGAAAATTTTCATCCGACCCTAAATCGAGTTAGTGCAAACATTTTGCTTGGAACTCTCTGGATTCGAGTTCGTTATAAGCTTTCCAAAAATGTATAGTTTGCTTATCGGAGATTAAATCTATGATTATCACTAATCTACTTTCGAAAATATCGCACAAATGGCTAATAAATGTGTAGAATAGACTAAGGAGGAGGGGTAAACGACAGGTTCAACAAGATACCCAAACGGATTCCATTTTCAACTCAACAAAAAGGGGTTTAATTATTTTATTACCTGTGAGTATGTCGTTCAAGCGCAGGGTCCAGAATATCCAATAACTCTCCGAATATTGCCTTTGAAAATCGGTTTTACGAATAAAATGTTCATGTGTGAAGTCTTCAAATGGGTTCACTCGAGACTGGAACACTCTCAAAGTCAGCAAAAAACGCGTCCGCATTCACTCGCAACATGTTAAGGAATGCCTTTCGGACCACTAGAGGTGTGTTTTCCCCCGATAGAATGTCGGAACCTATCGGTGTTTATATGCGCCTTCTCCAGTCGTGGTCTGTCAGAGCCGACTGCTGTCGGGCTTTCTATGCTTCCGCTGTCGGCTTTTGGCAGCATAGAAGCACCGACAAGACTGATAATATGTGGACTGACAGACTCCGTCAGTTGCTATCTGAGTTCCTTGGCGCCCGACCATGGGCGCCGTATTGCCCTCCTTACTGCCACCATGCGTTTACACCACTGTTTGGGTGACATAATTATCAACCTTGTATAATGGTAAAAAAAATCCAGCAAACAATTTGGGAGAATAAGTAAAAGGAATAGTTACAAAAACAGACGAACAGACAGCGGGGAGAATTTTAGTAAAATTTTCTAAAAACCAAACATACACACGCGCATGTAATCATGTACTAGTTACGTGAGGAAGACCGTTCCGCTTATGTCGAACTATGATTATTCTATCATTCATTGCGCAAGGCTTAAGTAGGTTAGTTTACACAATGAAATGAAATAGCGTTTAACTGCACTAATATGCACTATTAAAATATGCTTATGTCATGCTAGTGCATATGCGCAGCAGTTTAGAACATGGGTATATATACCATAAGAGAAAGTGCAATGTTATTTTAATAGGTATTGCAGTTAATATTTACATGCATATAATTCTGTAAAAAAAACGAAATGATAAAGATACGGTATAGGGTCCATTTTCTATTTGTGAAACATGCTGCTAACGCGAACACAGAGGAACAAAAAGATGGAAATATTCCAAGTTTGTTTAATTCTAGGAATAAAAGAAATGCATAAATTGTATACGTTTGTCCCTTCTACCCATAAATAAAGCATGCATATTGTAATTTACTTCGCTAAATAATGACAGTTTACCTAACCAAGTATATAAGCGCATTCGTATTACAGACGAGTCTAAAAGTAAGCCTACCATATTCATTGTGAGAATAACACAGTTCGATCTTTTGCTACAGGCGGGGGTCCAGTAGAAATCAATCTGATTAAAATACAGATCTATATTTCGATGGCTTACACTACATGAGCATCTGACCGGTTGTACTGGAAGGTCGCGTCAGGGTTCGCACGAGCGGCTTTTAACCCTATGCCGTCAGACAATGATTAATCAATCAGCGTTGCCGTTTATATAATCTCTAGATTAGGTCTTAATGTTTTATTATTGTAAAATTTCTCTCTCCGTGAGCCATATCTATCCTTTTTTTTAAATCCTAAATCGTCGTCACGATTCATGTTTGTCTATAATAACGCCAAGAACTCGCCAGAACAGACCGTTTCATTGGCTAATCCCTCACTTCAACCAGAACGCCGGTAATATAACAACTCTTCCAGATCGGTTAGTGCTAAATGATAAGGCAGCTGAATTTTGAGTCATGGGTCACGAGATGTAAACAGGGCTGGCGCTAATCTCAACCCTAACCCTGGACTTAACCCCAATGCTTACTCTAACCCTAACCTACAATCTCGCCAACAATCACGAGCCCTAACCTTATTTACATCTTGACGACCTTGAGCTGGCCTTAAATAGATTTAGCCATATAGTCCATGTGACAGGCAGATTACCAATATGATGAATAGATGTAACTATAATTTTCGGTTAGTCTAAAGTCTCCAAAATTGGGTGATGGACTTCCGGGTCACTTTGCCAAATATCAAAAACATTGATCATAAAAATAATAATCTCGAATATAAGTGTCGCAAATCCAAGATGGCGGAAATTCAAAATGGTGACCAAATTTGCTAAACTGACCAATTTGTCGGATAATAGTCATTACACTGTTTTATATGACATGTAATATCCAATTGAAAGGGTTCTCGGTGTTGATGAACTACAATTAACCTAAACAAGAGTTCAAAAATCCAAGATGACGGAAATTCAAAATGGCGGCCAGAATTTCCATAAAATGAATGATTTTATTGACAATCGTCAATTTTCTATTTCATATTGGTCGTAATATCTCTTTTAAAAGGGTTTCAGAGTCACCGAACTTGAAAACAAAACCCTCAAAAATGAATGCTGAAAATGATGCAAATGATAATGCTAAAAATGACATTCTTTAGAGAATATATCTGGCTTATCCGACCCTCCACCCCCGCCACATAAACAATACAATGAGGCATTTTAATTTCATCTCTTATGCCTTTGCACCATTTTTAGCAGTATTGAGAATTATTTATGATATATCCAGTTGTTTAGAATTTAAGTTCTCCATTCGTTCAGAAATGGTAATGTGGTCCGTTTTTACATCAAAGACTCTATGTCCGGCAACTTTTGGCGTATAGTCTAGATATGGTATCCACAAATCATTTTCGTCATTGATCCATTTCAGTGCATACCCTAGACCTACTTTGAGTAAAGTTCCGGGACATCCCTTATGAAAGAGTCCTATAGGAGCCAATGGTATAACGTTTAACCCACAACTAATTGCAAACCAAACCAATGCAGTTTAGTTCAATCATACACAAATTTATCAAATAACGTAATTTACATTTATCAAAAATGTAGTTATAGGGGCGAAATGAGCCACAAAAACGAATTTGAAGGAAAACAATAGAAAATGTATTTTTTACATGGACAGCTAAAGGCTGCCAAATTTGATAATATAGAAAGGCTTTTTCCCCTCTCCATGTAACCAGCGAGAAAGTGACTTTTACTGTGTCTTTTATATAGTTTTCAATGTCTGTGAATTTAAAGATAATTTCAAAACCCCATCTTGGTAGCAATTCAAAATGGCAGCCAAAATGGAATCCAAAAAGATGGATTTTAATTTAATCGTCATTTATTCCTGTTGGATATGACTTGTGACATGAATTAAAAGAATCCATGATAGTAGAAATACCAAATTGCCGTTAAAAAGAACTGCAAAATGGCGGAATTTTAATTAATCGTAATAAAATAGTATTTTCTCCATATAACCAGCGAAATTATCGTAAGATACGACCTTTACTATGTCTTTTATATAGTTTTCGATATCGCTGAATTTAAAGATAAATTCCAAAAATCCAACATGGCAGCAATTTAAAATGGAATAAAAAATGGCGGATTTTAAGTTAACCGTCTTTTTTTCCTGAAGGATATGACTTGTTGCATGTCATTTATGTGGTTGTCGATGTCGCTGGGTTCAATTCTGATTTCAACCAGCGGCTGCCAGGCAGCATACGCCCAGATTTTGCAAGAGATGGATAGAGAGAGAAATGGGGTTTAACGTCCACTCGACAAAAGCTAGGTCATTTTGGGACTAACATATGGTTTTAATTTTATTTCAATAATTTGCTTGCCCGTAGGACCCGGAGGACCCGGAGAAAATCCACGAGGTGGGACAGGCGACCCTACTCCTTGTCACGTACAACCGGGGATTCGAAACCACGCCAGTTGACTCAATGACAGGCCTTATGATACAGCGCGCGCGTGCTAACCATTCGGCCATCCAACCCATCGAGATGGATAGAGAACAAACTAAACAAAAGGCAATTTTTCGTACAACCAAGGGCCATAATTCAGGAAGTTACAATCCGATAAGCGCGAATATAGACAGGACCCAAGATCTTTGGGTAATAAATATGTATTTCAAGTTTCATCAAAATAGGCTCAAATTGGTGGTCCACAACCTTGATATACCATATGTTTACACTATTTGCCATTTTGTCCGGCAATTTTGGTCCGATTTTCACGAAATTCGAACTCAGCCAGCATTAGAGTGATATATTCAAACGTTTTTTTTAAATCAGATAAAAATTGTTACCCCTAGAGTGACCACAAGCTAAAAACGTGATTTTTCGTACAATCAAGGGCCATAATTCAGGAAGTTACGACCCGATATGCGCAAATATCGAAAGGAACCAAGATCCTTGGGTTATAAACATAAATCAGATGAAAATTCTGACCTCTAGAGTGTCCACAAGCTAAAAACGTGATTTATCGTACCATCAGGGGCCATAATCCATGAAGTTATGGTCCGATATATGCCAATATCGAAAGGAACCGAGATCTTCTGGAGATAGACCTATATTTTAAGTTTCGTCAAAATCGAATAAAATTGTGACCTGTAGAGCGTCCACAGACAAATTGTGGACGGGCGGACAGGGGCGACGACCATATACGTCCACATGTGGGCAAGAAATTCAAAATGAAATCCAAAATTGCGGAATTGTATTTCATCGTCATTGGTTTCCGTTGAGTATGGCTTGTTGTCTTATGTAAGGGTTTTGAGGTTGCTGAGTTGCTGTTTCCATCCCAAAACCTTGCCAAGATGGTGTAAATTTAAAATGATAATCAAAATAGAATCCAAAATTGCCATTTTTGTTGTTGTGAATATTGCTTGAAAAAATAACGTTTTTAGGGTTACCGAATTCAATAATGGGTTCAAAAATTAATTTCCGATAAGATTGTCACACATCAAAATTGTGCATAAGCTAGAAACATCAGGACATACTATAGAAAACATAAATTTACAATCAGTTTTTCAAAAGAAATTTTGCACCGGAAGGAGAGAACCACAACGGACTCTCGGTCCGTCTCTGGTATCATCTAGATTCTAGACGGATTGTAAACACGGGTTCATTTCTGTCTGTTATTTCACGACAAGTTCTTGCAATTGCCACTTTAATACCGCTTTTCGTCAGCAATGGACACTAGATAATACATATATTATTATGATACCTAGGACAGGCTTATCTTTGCTCCGTGAGGTGAACGACGGGGTTCTTTCTAACCAGGCTCGTACAACTGACTGTAAATAAATCAAAAACGACGTAAAACATTAACTAGTTTAGGGACCCCGTAAACTACCATAATCCTTTTCAGTAAGGAAGGGGAAAATAGGATGTTAAAACGTGTTTCAAATTCCCGCATTAATACATTTATCACGTTCTGCTTAGTACTTTTGTGTGAGGACATCATAGTATAGTGTCGGAAATTCGGATTTCTGAACATGTTGTATATATGATGACTGGTGAAGGTATAAAGGAAAAACAGGACAAAAATTATGCCTGACAATGAATCTTCATCGCTCGCACGTTAAGATTCCGGAAAACCGTACAGTTCCTGTCAGTAGATAGTGTGATGTATGTGGGAAAGGAAAATTTAAACTTTTTCCCATTTATAAAATGTTTCCGTTTTATCCAATGAACAATTTATTGTTAGGTCATGTAGAAAGATATGTCATATAAATTAATTGGTATATTATTTTACAGGTATAAAAATGTTTCCGTTTTGTCCAATGAACAATTTATTGTTGATTCGCGTAGAAAAATATGGCGTTAAACGTGTTACAATTTTTTACAGCTACAAGAAAGTTTACGTTTAATTGAAAATTCCAATAAAATATATATTTGAATATTAAATGTTGTTTAAATGTGTATATTCATAACCTTTGTATCTGGTTCTACAAATTGTATTTGTCTCTTCTAAGCTAATTCCTGTGCGGAACAAACTTTTCCGTTTCATCGAAAATTCCAATAAATAATTTATTTTTAGTTCGAGGGGAAAGTGCTACATGTTGTTTAAATGTGTATTTTCTTAAAGTAGCTAAGTCTCTAACTCAATATCATCAAAAATCTTCGACATTGAAAACACGAATTATTTGTCAATTCAAATCAACATTGGTCTTGTGATCTTACAGGGAAAAGATGGGCTTCTGATATCCAATATTCAAGACAAGATAAACATTTTACCATTGGTACACGAATCGTGTACCATAATGCGTTTCAGCGCCATTTGAAACAAGGGACTCAAAGAACAGGGCTAGACATATTCCACAAGTCATGTCAAATGGTGACGCTATATTCTTATCTGGAGAGCATGCGCAATAAATACTATAGGTGTAGACTGGAAAAACCAGACGCTAAAGATTGCGATTCACATGAGACTTCTGGCGTATTTCGTCGAACATAACTGATTAGAAATTAGAGTAAAAACAGAAACGATTGAATGTAATTCAGTTTGTATACATTCATATTACATTATTATATGCGCTGCGACCCATTTTTGTCAATTTCTAGATCCCAAATATTAGCGATTTAGCTCCTTTAAATGAACTTGTGGGTTACTATCGGTCTATAAGATGCCAGGAGCGAACTATATATGGGTCCTGGTGCCTGCTACGTTAGGGGTTCCCGCACTATGGGGTTGGGTGGGGGTTGGGGGTGAGAACTGTTTTTGAAAATTCTTAACAACTAGATGTATCGAAACAACTTTAAACCCCGGTGAAGATCTTAAAATTGCACTTAAAAAAGAACGTAAAACAAATGTTTGGAATTCTTAAGTTTAATTTTGAACCCAAAATAGAATTTAGTAACGCTGAACACCTTCGTAGATATATTTGAAAAGCAATATCCACATGGAACAAATCGCTAGTGTGGATTCTATTTTAATTGCCGTTTTAAATTGATACTATCTGGGCTATTGAAAACCTTATATAAGATATTAAAAGCCATGTACAACGACAGAATGAGAATTAATTAAAAATCTGCCATTTTTGGACTTCATTTTAGCGGCCATTTTGAATTTCGGAATTCATTTTTTGAGATTAGAATTTAACCAAATGATATCTAAAACAACGTGAAAGACATGTTACAAGTCGTATAACAAATAATTTAAAATCCGCCATTTTGAATTTCTACCATGTTATTTTTAAAATTCATTTTTAAATCCAGAGACATCGAAAACCATATAAAAGACATAGTAAAAGTCATATCTTGCGAGATAGTGTCTAGTTATGTACGGGGACAATGCCATTTTCTCCGACTGGGCTAATGAAGACTGCATAGTATTCAAAGTAAAAAACGGATCATATTACCATTTCTGGACCAGAAATGAAATGCAATGTGGCTTAACGTTCTACTGCTCTGTACAAAGTCAATGAAGATGGCTATTAGCATTGCAGTGTACTATGTGAAAAATTTGCCCAGACAGTGGCGTTACGGCCTAATTTTATTTCTAATTCCAACTGCCAAGTGTTCTTTTATGAGCACGCCAACGCGTAAATACGAACGGTAATGCAATAAAAATGTCGATGAAAAATATTCCTGATATTACTATTTTTATACGCCCACATTTTCACGTGGACGTATATTGTCGTCGCCCCTGTCCGTCCGTCCGTCCGTCCGTTCACAATTGTTTGTGAACAGTCTACATGTCACAATTTTTATCCGATTTCAATGAAACTTGAAATATAGGTTTATCACCCTAAGATCTCGGTTCTTTTCGATATTGGCATCTATCGGACCGTAACTTCATGGATTATGGCCCCTGATTGTACGAAAAATCACGTTTTTGGCTTGTGAACACTGTAGAGGTCACAATTTTTATCCGATTTTGTTGAAACTTGAAATGTAAGTTTATAACCCAAAGATCTCGGTTCCTGTCGATATTCGTGCATATCGGACCGTAACTTCATGAATTATGGCCCCTGATTGTACGCAAAAGCGCGTTTTTGGCTTGTGGACCCTATAGAGGTCATAATTTTTATCTGATTTTTTAAAAAAACCTATTATTATATCACCATTACACCATAAGGACGGCTGAGTTCGAATTTCGTGAAAATCGGCCCAAAACTGACAGACAAAATGGCCGCCATTCGTTCTCAAATAGCGTAAAAATATGGTATATCAAGGTTGTGGACCCTATAGAGGTCACAATTTTTATCCGATTTTGTTGAAACTTGAAATGTAAGTTTATAACACAAAGATCGCGGTTCCTTTCGATATTCGCGCATATCGGACCGTAACTTCATGAATTATGGCCCCTTATTGTATGACAAATCGCGTTTTTAGCTTGTGGACCCTATAGAAGTCATAATTTTTATCCAATTTAAAAAATTATATTATTATATCACCGTTACACCCTAAGGACGGCTGAGTTCGAATTTCGTGAAAATCGGCCAAAAACTGACAGATAAAATGGCCACCCTCGTTCTCAAATAGCGTAAAAATATGGTATATCAAGGTTATGGACCCTATAGAGGTCACAATTTTTATCCGATTTTGTTGAAACTTGAAATGTAAGTTTATAACTCAAAGATCTTGGTTCCTTTCGATATTTGCGCATATCGAATTGTAATTTCCTGAATTATGGCCCTTGATTGTAGGAAAAATCACTTTCGTTTTAGCTTGTTTTCTATCCATCTCTCGAAAATGTGGGCGTATCCTGCCTGGCAGCCGCTGGTATATATAGCTATCCATGGGTTGGTTTAGATAGACTTACTTAGCAGTTTACTGTTCTTGGGTCTACCTACCTATTACTTATTAGTATTACCTTATGCTTTAGCTCGAGGAATTGGATTGCATATGTCCTATGCATATCTCTTGCTGTAGCTGTGCCTTGGTCCCAGGGGCGTAAATGTGGGTGTGTGTGTGTGTGGGGGGGGGGGGTAATACACCCCCCAGTGCAGTCGGTCGCAAAATAAGAGCAGTCGGTATCAAAATAAGTGTTCACTGCATACGTCACGCTACTCACGCAAAACTTTAGTATAAAATAACCTTGTCAACTTATCATGTTTGAAAAAATGTTGTGTTTCACTCTTATTCTGTTGTATGTTTGTCTATGAACAAAATTTCCCCCAGGGAGAAAATAGTGCAGTCACTGCAGTCGGTCTCAAAATTATGCATCGGCGACTCAATGAACTAATGAGGCAAACAAACAATGCCAGAATAGATCCCAAATACTATGTATTTGTGTGAATCCGTGAGCCTAAATTGCATACGTCACACAAAACTATAGTATAAAATAACCATGTCTGCTTGTCATGTTTGAAAAAATGTTTGTCACTCTTATTCTGTTGTGAGTATGTTGTTCTATATGAAATAATTTTCCCTCATGGCAAAAAAAATAGTCGGTCTCAAAAAAGTACTCACCGCAGTCGGTCTCAGACTAAATGAATTAATGAGTCAAACAAACAATTGCAAAACAGGCGAAATTGACAGATAGGCCACAAGATTCTGTCTCATTTCTTATCCTCTTGTTAGCGAGAATTTGGTTCCATTTGCCATGACAATGACTAAAATTTTCAGGCCCAGTTCCGAAAAATTAAAAGCTCGGTTACATATCTGAATTTTTTCGTAACTGCGGCGCTCGATTCCGTTATAACATTATTCTTCTACTCCTCTGTTTCTTATACTGTCTCAGCACTATCATATTCACGATTATAGTGAACTCCCCGTTATACTGGTGTGTGGGTCGTGGGGCGTCAGACTATACAAATGTTATGTCAACTCTTGCGAAACAGGGGGAATTGACAGGGGCAGATCTCGAGATTCTGTCCCATTGGCTCACATTTTTGGTCCTTTCGTCCTCAAGACTTTCTCCCAGCAATAACCTCAAATGCTAGGATATTGACTCATTTTTCAAAATTTTCTCAGGTTGCTCAGAGTTATAGGCACAATCATCATATATGACATAAACTTTATGTCAACTTAAATAAAACTGCTTTCCGGCGAGACAACGATCGGCGAATTGTGGATAGATTTGGAACCACCCCAACCCCACCCCATATTCCCAGCTTCTAGACCCGCTCTGCACATGGCCCCTAGAAAACTCGCACCTGTGCGCGGTTCCTGACTGCGACACTCGTACTGGGGTATGTGCATCAGTCGGTCGCATTTTGGCTAAACACCCCCGCAAACAAAATCGTTATGTACGCCCCTGCTTGGTCCTTTAATTTCTGCTTCCGCAAAAGTGATATTGCAGACATACGAGAGCCGAAGCTCTTTCCAGGGTTTTTTTTTTAGAATATGATTTTGCATTCTTTCCATTTGTGGTCTTTGGCCATGGATTGGTTTAGTTGGAATCCACACAAACTCTAACCTACTTCCTTTTTCTTACGTCTTCCTAGAATTATATACATATATGTATATATAGGCTTGTGCTTACCCGTTTGAAAAGAAGTGGCGTGAAATAAAAGAATTGGGCAAACGAACCCACCTATTAAGTTGTATAATAAATCATTACATTGCTAAAAATAACCATGACGAGTAGCATGACTTGCAATTTAGCGAGAGAACAGTTAGAATTGAATGAATGAATGGGGTTTAAAGGGCTATAGTTCTATTCTTTGGAACCTTAAAATAAACGAAAATGTGTGTAAACTCAAATATTAATTTAATATGAGTGCATATAAAGTTATTTACAACCTTTTTCCAAAATAGTTCTTTCAATATCTAATCAATTACTTTCGGTGTCCAAATTTAACGACAGTCCTTTGCTCGTGCTTAGTCCATTTTACACGGGCTTTTTATAGGCCCACATTGAAATGTGGTCGTATATTGTTGTCGCCCCCGTCCGTCCGTTCGTCAATTGTGGACGCTCTATAGGCTCAAGTTAATATCCGATTCGATTGACTTTAAATTTATACAGAGTTTTTAAGGTCATGAGACGAAGAAGTCTATTGATGTTCAGCGATTTTCGATAATTACTGCCAGAGTTATGGCCCTTGATCATTTCCAAAAATCTTGTGGACGATCTAGAGGTCAAAGTTAATATCCGATTGACTTTAAATTTATACACAGTGTTTAAGGTCATGAGACGAAGAAGCCTATTGATTTTCTTAAAATAATTAATTTAAGAAACATTAAACATACATTATGCAAGAGATAAATCTATCTACTGCAGGTCTTTCTTTAGGCCTGAAATGTTATCTAAATTATTAATTAGACATTAATTAACCTATCCAGACCATAATCAACTCTAGATGGCATCGCTAGCCTGCGATCTTTAGTGGATTATGGCCGATTTACTGCATAACTTTCCTTCACGATTTAACGATTAAATAGATAATGGAGACTATGCTGTTTATCGTACTGACTTTAGTAATGATGACCAAGGCTAGCCGGAAACTTCAACCGCTTAGTTCTCGGTTCACAGTGGATCAATTTGAATGAATTTTTCAGCAAATTGCCTTTACATTATCTAGTTTTTAACTATTATAGTGAGAACTGCCAACTCCTTATCGAATCTCCCATAATGTATCTTTAATTATATACTCTTCAAAAAAAAGTAGGGGATATTGAAATGCAAAAACCTATGCAGGTTGTGATATGGTAAATAGTCATGGACACTTGACATGCTTTGAGAGTATGTTCACAGATGAAGAACTTATCGCCCCAACAGAACCACTGAGCTGCAGATGCAACACGCAATAGCGCAATACACGTGGGAGGGGTTCATTGTCATATTTGATACTTCAAGGAAGGGTTGATGAAAACTGCCGCGTGCTGGTTAATATATCCATGTTAGCATTCCTATCGGTTCTTGTATAAGATTTACTGTTAGCGTATCTTTTCTTTAGTGTGTTACGATTAATTTGATCGGGAGACGTGTTCGTCGACGTCAACGTCAACCGAAACACTGCAAGAATTGGCCGTGGCACTGCAAGTGGAGTGGGTCAGATTGCCCCAAATCATGATTGGACGGTTGATTAGGAGCATGCCACGACGAATTGCTGAATGTCTGAGGATTGGTGGAGCAATTACTCATTATTAAGACATAAATCAAAAACCTCCATTTTCATTTTTGACGGTGTATTTCTTTGCGAGTGAAATGGGGCCATGAGATAAGCCGCCCATGTTATTAACATACACTGGTTACCTCTAATAAAAACAGCAGTGCATTTCCGCAGTTTTGTATTGTTTCTGAATATCCCCTACTTTTTTAAGAGTATATTAGCGACTGGGCGGATTTTCACACTGAAATTCCTCCTAATATACAAGATTTTAACCAAAAGGAGTTATAACTGTGCTAGTATTTGATACACGACTCAATAATACCAGCCAATTTCAAATGGAAATGTTAAAACCTTGAACCTGTATAACGATTAAACGTTTTCGACATTGATATTTTGTTTTTCTTTTCCTTATCAAGTGTTGAATAACAAATTTGATATTATTTTAGCGGGGAATAAGCCTTGAAGAATTGGATATTCTCCGAAAAATGTAAATGATGATCCGTATCTTTCAGTTAAATGACAAAGCTGAAAACTAGTAAAGTAAACGGAATGTGATAACTACAGTGTGACATATTAATCGCTGCCTGAATATACATAAAATGTTGTTATGAAAATCATGTTACACACAACCGAGATATTTAAAATCATATTTGCTATATTATAAACAAGTTATGTCGATTGTCAACATGTTTCTATAATTCAGCATACCTCTGATTTCATTGAGGTTACACCACTGCATAGCATTAATTTTTTATATAAATTGAAACACCCTATATTATTAATGATAAAATAAACGGGAGAGAGAAATGGGTTTTCACGTCCACTCGACACAAACTAGGTCATTTCGGGACTAACATATGGTTCAATTTTATTTCATTAATTCGCATGCGCGGAGGGGTTTTTAACAGTGGGGGGGGGGGGGACCCCACCAGGTTGGGCAGGCGAATCTACTCCTTGACACATACAACCGGGGAATCGAAACCACGACATTTGACTCAATGACAGACATTCTGATGCAGCGCCGAAAATCATAACATCTTACCGTAAAAGAAAAAAGGGAAATAAGATGAATATGAAACAGCTGACAAAATAGTAAAATTAAAAACCACAATGTCGCCCCCTCTTCATTCAAATATCGTTGAAGTTGTTCAACGGGATTGATTATGTAATTCAAGTTACGATCTACCCTTGATTGTGTATCGATAAACACGTGACTATCAATCACCTTGTTTAAATTTCACGTATGAAGACACGTATGAAGACAAACATTCAGCAACGACTTGAGTATTGCAGCCCCCACCACACTCACATTCTCCAAATATATTTGTCTTTCGAGGAAGTAACTTAGAGAACGGGGTTGCGGTGACCATAAGCTCGGGTATTTATTAGGAAAATATTTTAAAGATTTATATCGTCCTGTGTGGGTATTTTCTCTGAGAAGTTGTTGCCCACGGCCGTTAAGATTCCCATGTCTCGTTGAGGTTTGGTAACACAAATATGCGTCTTCCTAATAAGGTTCTATTATATTTCGTTTACTAACAATACACCACTCGCTATCTTATCTTTGAGATCTAAATAAAAGAATAAAAAAGGGTTGAAATAGAACGATCTAGTTTCAAAGTCGGTTAAAATGTGTGTCGCGCTTGCGAAGTTGATGAAAAGCTGCAAATTACAACAATTTGCTGATGTAATGAAAGAAGAATGATTTCTCAATTTATATATATATATATATATATATATATATATATATATATAGCCTACATGAACAGCAAATGCTTCCTATTGTTGGTAGACATTTCAGCGCATTTTTGTGACATTTAACGGTCCGTGTGTTATGTGTGACCTCATTTATGTAATTGTAGTCCATACTTATATAAAGTATATAATATTAGCAGTATACCTTTTTGTTTGATTCCTTTTTTGAGGGCTTGTCCTGGTCAGCCAATCAAATCGCGAGCCGGTATTTATATAGAATTCATTCGCTAAAGACATCATTTTAGAAACTACATTTAACTTGAAACCGTGTAACACATTTCAGGGGATAGAAGATCGACTGTCTTGGATTAACTGATATTGATAATATTATAAATTTCATAACTACGTCACCACAAGAGAAGAAAGGTAAAGCAAATTATATAATTCATCCATGTACTACAAACACATCCTCTCTACATATCGTCTGCTAAAGGAAACCTAGTTATTGAACTATCAAATCAAAGGATATAATACTCGCGTGTAACGTTTAGTAGTGTCGGTTGAATGTTGTTGATGGTGACGTGGTGTGGTGTGCTGTGGTGATGCATAGCATAGGGGTGGGGGTAAGAATTAATGGAAATGAAATGGGTTTTAATTTCCTACTTTTCTGCACCGATTGGACTAATGAACTATGAGGTAAATTTTGCCCGGACAGGACAGCGGCACCACGGCCTACTGTTATTTCTAAGGGGTTCTTTTACGTGCATGCCAACGACTAGACGCCGCCCTTGCTAGTCCCTCCGTTTTGCACTGCTGACAATGGAGAATGGATAGAAGCTAACTGAACACTTCATCTTTTTATAACCCATTCATAATGATAAATGAATGCAAGCATTTTTCACACCCCAGTAACTAATGATTATATAAACCGGGAAATATTTTGTGGGCATGCCCACACAATATTTACCGTCGTAACGTTCGTACAATAATTGGAGCAGCTGAATATGAATTCGTGGATACTCTTATCTCAATGTTATGATTGCTTATATTGCTTAGATTTGGTAAGGGTGAAGCTTAGTATAAACAGGTACAAAAATTCTGTTAGATTTATATTTCAAGCGAAGGCCTGAAAATCGCATTGACCATAGAATGATATTTGGATTCTCACTGGAAAACAAAATTGAATCGATTTTTAAATCAAAATGGCCCAAACTGCAAAAATCAGGTAGATCGTCTGCCGTTTTGATGAGCATTGTCTGAATAGCCCACCTAATGGACGCGCGATTTGATGTTATAAATCGATACCTCGTTACATACTGAATATCTCAATGATTCGCAATAACGGCGTGACAAAATCCAGCTCATCATAATGCAAGATTTGATATCCTACTGTCAATACATTTAAAGGCTGTAAAGTCTAGTCGTAAGCGGGCTCATGTCGCCCAGCGTTAGTTACAGAATCGGAGTCACAACTGATCACATGACATCACATGTGATAACCTTCAAAATGGCCTCATTCGGTTAGTACTAAATGATAAGGCCAGCTCAATTTTTCGTCATAGGTCACGAGATGTTAACAAACCAAGCGCTAATCCCAACCCTAACCTACAATCTCGCCAACAATAAAGTGCCCTAAACTTATTTACATCTCAACGACCTTGACAAAAATTGAGCTGGCCTTAAATAGATATAGACTGGATACTACTAAGAGTTCTTGTACGTGCACGCCGATGTGTACACGGGACACCGGCTCTTCGTCTTATCCGAAAGAGTATACGTTGTTCCTTGCCAGGCACTGACAAGGGGTGGTCCACGTCGGATAATTCCGATGAACATTCTCGGCCAACGCCGGGATCGAACACGGGAATATGCTTGTAAGAAACCTGAATATACTTGCCCCCCCCCCCCCCAAAAAAAAAAAAAATTACATAGTAGGCCCTAACTCCTATTTTTTTTACAACAAATATTAGGATTAGTTAAGATTCTATCTGTATAAAACAATATACAAATTAAAACACAAACACTTATGTTTACTTTTTGAAATCCATTTATAATATACAAAATGTACAAAATACAACTTTCTTGTAAATGTCAATGTGTATATGTATATAGTATTGTAGTTAACAAGGGGACTGTCAAATATGCATCCTCATAAACTAAAGTTATGTGACCAAGTTTTGTTTCATTTGGATCCTCCTCATAAAAATTCCCCTACTAAACTCTCTTTGTCGTGTTGTTCATAACTCAAGCGTAACATTCAATATGTAAAAGTCATGCAAACATATGAATACGGCACCCCCTGACTTAAACATGATAAACATTGTATTGGTGCGATGTTTTAGTTTAACCCCGTAAAATATGGCAAAACAATGTTTACAGAAGACTGAAACTTTAAAAACAAATTTATGGGGGTGCCCCCACCCCCCGCAAACCCTCCCACACTCTCCCTATTTGCTGCGCAGCCTCGTGCCTCCGGCATCACAGATTGTCAACATTTTATATAATAATTTCTTTTGCGGACCCCCCCCCCCCAATATATATTTTACGGCTACGCCTCTGCGAATTGCAACGAATTATAAAAAAATGAACTAGCCTACGTAGATAAAGCTTTGACCATTTAAACTATACTTTCAAGGAAACCATAAACAGGTGAAGAAAATAACACAGAGATCTTCAATACTTGGTATCGTATCGTATTTATTTAATGACTGCATGGATAAAAGATCTGTGAAACTTAGCCGACTATCATCTTATTGGTCAATAAACGTCCGTACAAAATAAATAATGTAGGCTTCGTTAAGGCAACATGCCGAAGTAACTGAGGGCACAGTTTATCAGATATTTTATTTCAATAATTCTCTTGCGCGCAGCTGGCGTTCTTTAGCAGTGGGAGGAACCGGGGACCCGGAGAAAACCCACGAGGTTAGACAGGCAATCCTACTCCGTATCACGTACAAGACAGACCTTGTGATTTTACGCACACGCGCTCACCACTACCCCCCCTCCCACACCTCTCCTCAACCCATTACTTATATATATAAAATGCTCACCCCTATACTTCGGATTACAAATCACATCACGGTAAGTAAGATCGGGGTCAAATCAATTATATATTGTCATATGATTCGAAATATTAATATTAACCACTAGCGGGTTGAGTGTAATATGACTCCGAAACCGGAAGCGGTAGTCCAACGCCACCTAACCCATGTTACTCCCCTGTCCGAGTTACACCTATCCATAAAATTTCAGCCTCGGAACATCCAAGTGTAGCCAGACAAACGACAGTCAGAAATATTAGTATAGATAATTCTTGCAGATTGGGTATTGGGGGTGGGCTTGGTGGATGGGCAAAGTGGAACTGTACAAAAAAGGCTTTGGATTTTCTTCTGTCAATAAAATAAACTTGCCCATGTTTACGTTTACCTTGAAAAGGGCCAATAGACGCTTCCACTATGGTATCAAAAATATACATTTTCATTTGTGTATACCCAACCGTTGGTTTCTCGCAGCATATTGTATTTCTATTGACGAGATAGGCTGTACTAATCATTGTTTCCCTGTATGAAATAATAGTTTAGCATTAATATACCATTTCATCTGCATAGGGGCTTACTGGAATGAGCTGTTTTTATTCAAGCAATGTCTGGATGTATTGGCAGTAACATACCCGATGAGAAAAGTGTCACGGTCGTGTGCTTTTTCTTTTATCATCAGATGGTGGGACGGGTGGGCATTCAAAGCGCGAAATATACACTTGTGATATCAATGAAATTGAATCACAATGTGATCATATTAATTCATAATAAAAATTGACGTTGGATTTCTCCATTTAAAGTTTCAATTTCATATTTTCTAAGAAAGTCAAAACATAATTATTTTTATGTCTTTTGCTCAATAGGTTGTCAACTCACTATTATACGATCTTTCTCACACTTTAAAATCTTCACACCGGAAATAATAACACAATTACCTCCGAATTACCTCCCCTGTTTTCTATTCCCCCATCATGGAATAGCTATCTTCAAACGTTTGAATTCTCAACTGGCAATAGTGAATTATAGGATTAATAGGATTATTCTTTAACAAGGTAGGACTGTTTATAGATACCATCTATTTTAGGGCTTTATTTTAATACATTTTAAAAATATAACTTAAAAATATGAAATTGTAACTTTAAAAGCTCAGTGTGTATGCATGTTTACGTAATTTGGAGACGATGATGGCACCATGCATTGTCAACTGTCAAATTTCCATACCAGGAACCGGGAAAACCCCCTCCTGCAAAAATTCCTGGATCCGCCTTTGAAACGTCCAGATATACTGATATGTTTGTTTTAGCTACGATTGGGTGCATTTAGTTTCAGGTGGCAAGCGTAACTTCTTTTTTAATGCATACAATATCTGAAAAAAAATTATAAAGCATTAATTAAACATCTGGTTCTGTGTGGTAACAAAACTGAAAATATTGTCAGTAAAGTTAATCAAGCGGTGTTTTTAACGTCTATATTCAAAATTATGATGTATTACCGATACGCGTCCCATAAAGGTTCTCTACTCTCTGTGGGTGAAATAGCTTTATTTAACGCCCGCACACTGTTGTACGCGGCATATAATTAGAGCCGCCATCGTGACGTTAAGAGTCAAACCTTTCCGTTTTATTCCGAAAGCTGGTTCATTTTCGTTTCCCTGGCAGTTTTATATTGTAGCCTATTGAGGAAAAGTACTAAAACAAAGTTAAACTAGAAATCGACATTGTCCTCGTATTTTTATCCGGTTTATATAAAATCTTCGTCGGTATTTGTGATGTAACTAGCTTCTCATTTTTCTCTTTTTACAGATTATTAGTGTTCTAACCAGCAGCTAAGAGCGATAAATAATGAAGACCCACATACTAACAGGGAAACCTGTGCTCACGTCACTAAAACCTTTGGACCTGTCCACATGTACAAAACAGTAAGTTTAAATAATGTTTTAAGACTATTCGCCTATTATAAGAGCCGACATTATATTTTTTTCAAGGCTGAATATCGTCATCGTGCAGATATTCATGCCATTGTCCAATAAGTGACATTTTATTTGGGTTCTTTCAGTCTGTTTGATTGGTGTGTCGATCATTTCAGGGGTTCGATCAGAACACAGAAATCACCCCACTGACAAGGTCGAGTTCGCCAATTACAAATTCCATTTCTTGACTTTCTGGCAGTTATATATCATCAATATAACACAAATTCTCCATTGACAGAGATTTAGATTTTTATAGAACCATTGTGCATTCTAGCATGTTAGTATTTTCCTGTACCAATCGGGTTAATGAAGACGGGCATACGGCATACAGTGTTCGAGTAAAATTTTGCCCGGACAGCGGCGCTAGGATTTACTCTTATTTCGAATTCCAACAGCCAAGGTTCTGGTGTGTAGATGGGGGCTTGGTTTTTCGTTCCACCCGAATGACAAGACAGTAAAGCCACTCTGGAAAATCCCCAGGTAATTATCTCGGCCAACATTGTTTGTACTCTAGTAGCCTACCGCTGTAATGGTTGTTTATTGATAAGAATAAGTTTAAAGAAAGTTTAAATCTGTTCGTTCCCTTCCAGTTATATCATATATAGATAGACCACGGTATAACTAACTATGTTTAGAAGTTCAAATGCTATCGATATTATTAAGTACACTTTTGGCTATCGGTCGCAGCCTCGAACGGTGACAAGAGCATGTTCGCAAGGTTTTGTACAAATGTAAACTTGAAATTCTTGGCACATCGTATCTCACAGGCCTAATAGAACTGTACTCGACAAATAAAAAGTGATGTGGTATGAATGCCATGGCCCATGTGCGCAAAACTGAAAAATGGGTGTAGAGGGAACAGCGATCGTTAGAATCTTTTTCTTCTATTTATGTCCCGAGTGGAGCGGTTTGGTGATGTCGGGGGTCAGCTCCTTGGCTGCAGGCTCCCAGGACTCACGGTACGTCCCGTTACTATGAATTGTGAGAAAGACATCAAATTAGATATCTCACAGGCCTAATAGAACTGTACTCGACAAATAAAAAGTGATGTGGTATGAATGCCATGGCCCATGTGCGCATAACTGAAAAATGGGTGTAGAGGGAACAGCGTTCGTTAGAACCTTTTTCTTCTATATTTGTCCCGAGTGGAGCGGTTTGGTGATGTCGGGGGTCAACTCCTTGGCTGCAGGCTCCCAGGACTCACGGTACGTCCCGTTACTATGAATTGTGAGAAAGACATCAAATTAGATATAACTCAGCAATGTTAAAACGTCATGATGCCTTTACACCAGCTTGTTAACAGTGATAACAATCGATGCTCGGGGGCGTCGCAGCATCTTTCCACTATCTGCAGATAAGGGTAGGGGTTTCGTCGAAGTGAAATCTAAGAAATACAATTTATTGCAATGTAATACGACGTTAAGAAAGTCAAGGAGGTGGTGGGTGGCTATTATAGTGATTCTTATTATAATTGTACAATTGAAAAATAGCTGCGTCGATTATTTTCTTGCGTTGCCATGAGATTCAGGGTCATGAAACATTTTGCAATGTCATCCTGGTAATCAAAAAGAGCACAGTCATGCTCCTGATTAAAGACTTGATTTACTTAGGTTCAGTGCGATATTGACCGGCTATATTTAGTCCTTGTTTTTATTTCTTCTCTTTTTATACGCCCACATTTTCATGTGGACGTACATGTATATTGACGTCGCCCCGGTCCATCCGGACGTCTGTCCGTCCACAATTTGTTTGTGGACACTCTACAAGTCACAATTTTTATCCGATTTTGACGAAACTTGAAATATAGGTCTATCTCCAAAAGATCTCGGTTCCTTTCGCTATTCGCATGTATCCGACCATAACTTCATGGATTATGCCCCCTGAGTGTACGAAAAATCAAGTTTTTAGCTTGTGGACACTATAGAGGTCACAATTTTGATCCGATTTTGATGAAACTTGATATGCATGTTTATAACCCAAATATCTTGTTTTCTGTCAATATTCGCGTATATCGGATTGTTACTTCCTGAATTATGGCCCCTGATTGTACAAAAAATCACGTTTTTAGCTTGTGGTCCCTCTAGAGGTCACAAGGGTGGTTCGGAAACAATTGGAAATACACATGAGAATCAGAATCAGGGGTGCTAGTGCTACAAAGATTGATCATACCCCTCAACGAGCACTTCATGGTCGTATTAATCTGCATTTTAAATTGTTTTGACGAATATAATTAATTAGATAAGGAATTTAGTGTTCAGATAACTTTATAAGTGACCTCCAAGTGTTAAAGTTCATCAAGCTTCAATCACTAAGAACTTTGCAAAGCCTGTCGATGGATTATCATTTTAATAATACACCATATATTACAATAACTTGAAAATATGAAATATGTATTATGTCTTCAATTTTATTTCAGGGATATTTTAGATTATTTTGAGAATTCCTACGACTTATATGAAACCCTGTTCACGTCATTGAATGGTAATTTTAATTTTCATTATCTTCAAGATTTAAAATCCAACAAAAAATATTAATACGTAATCATGCGTTATAGAAGAAGGTCCACATGTTTCTATATGCCAACAAATGATAGATAATTTTATTATGATAGTCGAATCAACTTTCCGAAAATTTCCAGGTTTCCACGTTCAATACGTAATCATGTGTTACAGAACACGGTCCACCTGTTTTTATATGCCAACAAATGATAGATAATTTTATAATGATAGTCGAATCAACTTTCAGAAAATTACCAGGTGTCCACGTTCAAGTGCCACCTGTATTAAAGAATGTTTTGTTGGCGTGACTGTACCCGATCGTTCGTATGACATCTCCAGATTTTAGTAACTGGTCCTAATTTGTTTATTTTTTGTGTCGAAAATAACTATTAGTCCCGTTTCTATCCTTTCCAAATGTCAGTTGCTTGTATGTACCATGCTTATCTGCCTTGTTAGCATACGCCGTATTACTCAAGGTGATAAATATTTCTGAATGATCGTGGTTCGGCTCAATTGCTGTTTTATAGAAAGAAAGAGAATAATGAACGGAAACCTTCATTAACATAATATAAATGGTATATCTAAACTTATTTATTAAGTACCTTTGTTTTCAGATGATAATGTCTTCTATATGTGTCCAGATAGACTTCGATTGCCTCTTATATTCTATTTTGCTCATACAGCCGTTGTCTATGTCAATAAACTGATGTTGGCAAGACTTTTAAAGGTATGAATTAATATCATAATTATTCATAATCCAACTACTCTGTTGATAATGAATACTATTAGTTCTTAAAATATATAGCCACTATTTGATTACGAATTGAAGATGGCAATACGCCATCCATTGTGCTATGGGGGAAATTTGGCCGGACAGCTTCGCTACGGTCTTCTCTTATATCGAATGGTTCTTTTTACGTGCACTGGTTATTTATTATCCAGCTCTAAACATCATCTTAATTCGCCAATCACTATTATCAACATCATCATCACCATCATCATCATAGGCCTCATCATTTAGATCATTACCAAAATCTTGGTCATAAGTGGTACCAACACAGCCAATGCTGAAACTTACCATGTTATTCAATAACAGCAGCAACAAAACTTTAAACCATATCGTCATTATCATCGTCAACATCGTCAGCATCATCATCAACATCATCATCGTGTTTATTATATTCTCTTCAGAAATCAAAATTACAATGGTTCTTCTGATTATTTTTTTTTAAGGAAAGAGTTAATATAGAGTTTGAGACGATGTTTGAGACAGGAGTAGATGAGATGTCTTGGGATGATACTGTAAGTACTTACAATCTTCAACCATTGCCAAGAATAGTCAATTTGTATCAGTCACCTTTCATATGGTTTTGATCTTAAACTATTTAAATTATTATTATTATACGTTCATATGCAATGTATCATTTGATAACTTACGCTACATGTCGTAATCTGAAACATTTTCGTTGTCAACCGGGTGACTCTATATTGGTAAGACTGAATCTTTGGCCTTTCAAACAAATATTTTATTCATAATATGAGCGTTGCACGTTATTTGTTTAACATTTACATTATCTATTTCAATCAAAACCATCATATAAATATTTTTACAAAAATAGTTTGTTCCACTGTCGAGAAATGGTTTATTTTTCACACGTAACTTTGAAACGGTTTCGCCTGATAATAAGATTTGACCACGGGTTATTTTAATAGCTTTGATTAAATACTTGGTTGATAACAGAAAGGCAGAGGTGACCACGGCCAATCCAGACAGTTCTTCTCTGACAAGTTTTTGTCATGCTATGATGGAAATATTGATATACTAAAAGGACATGATTAGTGTTTTTCGAACTAAGATTAGCACCAATGGGTATACTGATTAATATAAAACAACCTTGGTACCGGAAATTTAATCTTTGTTTACTAAACCTCGTGTCTGGCCTGCAGAACAGTAGGACGTTAAACCACATTTCATTTCATTTTCTTTTCTGGCCGCCTCTCCCTAACGCTAAAATTTATAAATTTAAATCAAATGTTGGTATTTCTGTTAATAACTGTTTTTCCAGTCGATTCCTTACCATTACAGGAAAATTATCGTATGGGGGGAAGTTATAAATGGCCGTCTATCCAGACTGTTGTAGAATATCGTCAACAAGTTCGAAATATTATAAAGAACATTATACAAGAAACTCCATTACAATTACCAATTACTATGGACAGTCCTTGGGTGAGTAACAAGATACTCAATTACAATTACCAATTACTATGGACAGTCCGTAAGTACATATCTATTGAAGATCACCCTCATGTTTGTTTAACCAGGCATCCTGTACAGTCGTTCAGTACCACATTCCTGTAATCGTATCAGTAACAATGTGTGTCCTCTTTCTCTTTCATAAGGTACTTTCTGGCGAGTTTATTACCGAAAAATGTATGAATGCTTAGTATTTTGTTACACATTGCAATATTGATACATAATATACATAACTACATCAATACAATATCTATGTAGTCTTGTTGTTCCTGGTTCTATTTGTATTACCGAAAAGACTCTTGGCCATGGGTACCCTGTCGTCTAAATATTCTTTTATTGGAAACTTTTTTTGTGGCCTTTGTGATGCGCCAAGGAAAACCCCAGTTTCTGTATTCCACTTTTACCCTAAGGAACAAATATCCGTTTTAATTAAAATTTTATTCACTATTAGTTATTTCCCTTTCAGTGGGCAATGGTGATGGGATTTGAACATGATCGTATTCATTTGGAAACTTCGTCAGTTCTGATTCGTCAACTGCCTGTTGACATGGTAACCAAACCTGATGGATGGATTTACGGACCCATGAAACATGGTTTGTATAGTAAATAAATAACAATTAAAATCGATTGCAAAATATGGGAAAAGATGTTTATTTCACTAATCTCACTGCTGGGCGTCATGCAAACCATAAAATATTAAGATAACAATTTCGATCTGAATGCACAAACAGCAGTTTAGAATCGCCATCTTCATTTTCTATTTTGAATACTATTAAAACAATTATTGATTAAATGTGCTACAAAAGTTATTTTCACAAACAATTTCACTGTGATGTACAATATATTTTACTGAATATACTGCGTATCTGTCTCTGGGAGAATCAACAACAATAATGCTTTAGCGGCATTTAGTAACTGGATAGAGAAATAAACTATAAGAACAATCACTGGTTTACTTTGGCGACGCTTCCAAGAGTATACTTGAAAACGTTGAGAGAATACTCTTCGAAACGTCGCCCAAATAAATCAGTAATTGTTCTTCCATAAGAATGTGTTTATAACAAAATGTGTATTATATTCAGATCAAGGTGTAAAGGAGAACCCTATCATACAAATGGAAGCCACGGATGTTACTTTGGGTAAACCAGAAAACTTCCCATCCTATGGCTGGGATAATGAATATGGATTGTTCGATTGTCAGTATGTTTATTTTAATTATCTATTATTATACCACACTTTGTGCTGTTAAAATTGTATTGTTCGACAAAATATAGTCAGATTATATAAGTTGTGCAGTGTGCGATCAGTTATTTCAAAAACATTAATAGCCGTTCTGAATGAAAAGTATGGAAGATTTGAATATTGTTCATAAGAATCATTATTATGGTTCGTCAATAAAATAGACATTAGAGAATGGAGAATGTCACATACGAACGTATCACAATGAGTAAGTGGGAAATCATACTTACTTTCTGTAGATATAATCGGTGACTCGCTCGATATTACCACTGTGTATGCAAATGCCTCCGCTTTAATTACTGTTAAAGCTAAACAAAACCAAAATTCCTTTACAATCAAGGGTTATATAGCTAATCCCATGAAGCCCATGTCTAAAAACATTAACATAATGTAAAGGTTATTGAGGGGTACTTTCTGACGCCAAGAACAAAAAATGTTTTCTTTGAATTTGAAAGAGAGACGTTCTTCATTGATTGGCTTATATATTTTTCACTATACCCAATTTATCTAAAGTATCGTTTGTTTTTGGGAGACTAAGCCCAAAGGTTTCACTTATACTTACAGTGTGCCTCGCTTTGAGTCAACTAAATATCCTATCACCAATAGGTGGTTCTTAGAATTTGTAAAAGATGGTGGTTATAACAAACGTGAACTTTGGACAGAAGATGGTTGGCAATGGAAAGAATTTAAACAAGCTAAACATCCATCATTTTGGGTCTGCAATAAGGGTATGATTGGGGTTTTATTTTTGTATATTTCAATTTATTCAACAATAAGAATAGCAGTTTATTTAATTAGTATGCTATCCATTGTAAACTTTCAAATAAATTACGGCCAATTGGGGTACCCTTTCTTGTAAATAGTATCTGTTTCTTTCGGTAATTCTTTTCATCTATTTCAACTGAAGATGGTTTGTTATTTTAAGGATGTAAAGGTAACTGTGGTGCCAGTCTCACTGATTATTCTCACTGCCAACCTTCTAATAATAACAACGACTTTCACAACAAAAATAAACAAGGCGTGTCCGGCTATTGGTAGGTATAAGTATTAACAGTCTCAAATGATATACTGTCTATTTTTGAAAAAACAAAACCGCAAGAAAAATTCTGGGCGAAGCAACAGCAGAGGTTATTCCGAACTCAACGAAAAAAACAAGGACGATTGTATGAAATAGTTCAACGTATGTAAGTGGAATTGTTACTGTTATCGATTTTACTCACATAGGTTTGGTAATCAAACCTGGTGGGTGGGTGTACTGGTCTATTGACTGAGAAATGATATTGTAATTGTAGAGGTGTTCGGTTTATTTAGGTATCGTGCTATGTTTGATGAATTAGATCTACCCATGGATTGGCCTGTTGAAGTAACATATCATGAAGCTAAGGCATACTGTGCTTGGAAAGGTCCGGAATTTAGACTACCCGCTGAAGCTGAACGTCATGTGATGCGAGGTTCTGAGGTATGTTTATATAAGTACACCATAACATTACTAGTTATGTATCATTGTAGGCCAAGCTTCCATTTTTGAGGTAACTGTCAGTTTCCATTACAAGTTTCCATTCTTATGGTAACTGTCGTTTTCCTTTACAGAAAACAGAAACTGAGAGTACATCATGTGATATAATTTATCAAGATACAATACCAGCTAATCTGAACATGCAGTATGGATCATCTACCCCTGTAAATCTCTATCCTGCCAATGATGTCGGTTTCTGTGATGTTTATGGTAATGCATGGGAATGGCATGAAGACCATTTTAATGGATTTAATGGATTCCATACACACCACCTATATGACGATTTCTCGTCACCCTGTTTTGACGGCAAACACTATATGATACTGGTAAGTGTGACAATGTACTTGATTGTGTGGTAAACACCATATGATACTAGTAGATGTCTGTGTTTGTGATCATTTACGTTTTGGATGGGAAACACTATATGCTACTGGTAAGTGTTGTGAATGTGATCATGTACTTGTTTGTGGTAAACACCATATGATACTGGTAGATGTCCGTGTTTGTGCTCATTTACTTGTTTGGATGGGAAACACTATATGATACTGGTAAGTGTTGTGAATATAATCATGTACTTGTTTGTGGGCTAAACACCATATGATACTGGTAGATGTCTGTGTTTGTGATCATTTACTTGTTTGGATGGGAAACACTATATGATACTGGTAAGTATCGTAAGTGTGATCATGTACTTGTTTGTGGGCTAAACACCATATGATACTGGTAGATGTCCGTGTTTGTGACCATTTACTTGTTTAGTAAAGGGAAATACTGTATGATACTGGTAAGTATCTGAATATCTGTGTGTGATCATTTACTTGTTTTGATGGGAAACGCTATATTATGATACTGGTACGTGTCGTGGGTGTGATCAGTTTTGATAGGAAACACTATATGATACTGGTCAATATAAACTAAACCTATTTATTTAAGTGCGTTAGGGCCCCATTCCGCCTTAATCCGGCGATAGGGTCGTTAGCAGTAGTAGAAAACCAAGGAGTAGGCACTTTCCAAGTGTTGGTTGGATACCACGACAATTCATACTTTAAGGTCTAAAACTAATGAATATTTGTCTGAAGTGCGGTCCTTGCGTTATTCAGAATAAAATTCAGCTAGTTATGCGTTTTGAAAATATGGTATTAAATTTTTAATTTTAGGGTGGTTCCTGGATATCTACAGGAGATCTGGCTTCACGATTTGCTCGCTACGCTTTCCGTCCACATTTTATTCAACATCTTGGTTTCCGTGTGGTAAGAAATACACACAACTCTGAACAGGCTAACCTACCAATCCGAGTTATATCCAATGATACGTTTGTACTGGGTCTTGGTGAAACTAGTAAGTATTATGCCATTGCCATACTTTATCTCTTAGTAATCAACAGATGTGTTTCAACTATGGACCTTATAATACATTTAAATGTCCATGTTTCAACTAACCAACTCCGTTGTCGGCCATGTTTTGTGGGGGATATTTGTATGCTGACAATTAGATTAACCATTGTATACCGTCATAATTATTACCGTTAGAAGCGGATTTGTTATCAATTAGGGAGTAAGAAGTTGGCTCGCTAACCCGGGGGCTCCGTGTTCAATCCCGATGTTGGCAGAGAAAGTTGGCAAAGTTTATCAGATCTTCCGACGTGGTTCTCGTTGTAAGTGGTGCAGAATCGAGTGTCTGGCAAGGAACAACGATTAGTTGTTCGGGCAAGACGAAAAACCGAGGTCCCGTGTACATATTGGCGTGCACGTAAAAGGTCTCTTAATAATGTGGTGCATGTATTGGAAAGTTATAAAGGGCTTAAGGGAAGTAACTCATGTATGCAACCCTGTTCCCCAAGTGACAAATTTTGTATCCATAACAAAACACAACACAATGTATATATGGATATAACTACTTTTCTATTATTTAATAACGACGTTTCGTAACACATACGGGTCACGTTTTCAAGTTAATTTAATATTGTTAATTTCTAGGCATGTTTTACAACATTATTCAATGGGGTTTAACGTCGTACTATTCTGCTCCGACTGGCTAATGAAGGCGGACAATGAGATTAACCTAAGCGACTAATGTAGCAAAATTTAATTGTTACGACCCTTCTTATGCATATTTTTATTGGAGATTTGTTTAAAATTCTTAGCCACAAATCTCAACTGTAGCCCTTTCATCTTAAATTCTTACCTAAAAGCAATTTTACAAAAATGTATTTTTCAGAGAGTAATATCAATTTTGATACAACCGAAGTAGAATTAGTGGCGGTGCCTTCTACCAATTACCACTATGTCTACGAATCTGATGTCTCATTATTTGGGATACTTCAATTAGAATTTGGATTTCGGGAAAGTATGCCTAGAGTTCTAGCAGAGTACACTTCTATGTTGACCAAATTATTTGACATTGTTCCTGGCACCTGTGCTGTGTTTGGTTCTGGTGCCGGACAATTGGCTTTTCTACTGAGTAGAAATTACGACACTGTAAGTATTATGGTTCAGTATTTCTAGGAACATCTAGAACTAATCGCGTGGCTATATAGAAGAACCCTTGTGATTTCGCAGTGTCATTAGTTTTTCCCAAAGCAATAATAACGATTAGTATATAAGCTAAATAACCATTGCTAATCTTAGTATGGTAACGTGACGTATTTGAATTATCTTCCCCGAATAACACGCAGTCTTGGTTTTCACTTAATATTGTTTGAGAACCAACTTGGGTTCTAGACAATCCAATGTTTCATTGGACTAGAAGCGACATGGGCAATGCAAGCAGCCAGCAATTATTGCTTTTTAATGTATAACAGTAATCATTTTATACTGCTCGTAACCATTCTGCAATTATTATTGTGGTGCCCGTACTTCGAGTGTTAGTGTGCTTCCAGAATAAGACCAGTCAACAATTATTGCGGTTCGGCAGAATTTACAAAAAAAGACCAAGGATCCCAATCCTCAAATAATTTTCCTTATCACGTATAGGCGTACGTGTATTTATAATTTGTTTGATTGTTCCAGGTTTTAGGTGTCGAAATATGTGCCCGGTTTGTTGACGCATCAATCAAACTACAAACTAACCAAAGTCTTTCAGTGCCTGATACTTACAATCAGAACCAGACATTTACCCTAGATTCTGATGTTAAAACCAAAAATATTGTCTTCAAGCAGGTAAATAACTTAATCTGTATATCTATTCATTATTAATTACCATGGGATACAAGGCAGAACATGCATACTATACTATTCAAAAAAAGTAGGGGATATTTGATTTTTAAGTGTTATTAAAGTCACCTAATGAAACTGACGAAGAAACAAATGACAAAATGAAATGAAGTTCACATTCATCGATTTATTCCAAATGATCGTTACACTAAGTAAGGCACAGACTGACCATTATAAGGGTAAAATGATACCCGGGGTCAAACAGCAAAGTTACCGCAGCATCACAACCAAGTCAGTAACGGGTAAATCCTCCTCTGTTTGCGAAACAAGCATTGATCCGACGTGGCATACTCCTAATGAGACGTCTAAGGTCATTTTGGTCCAGATTGTCCCATTCCTGTTGCAACGCAGCAGCAAGTTCTTGGACATTGGCAGGACGTTGTTGACGTCGACGTAACCTCTGTCCAAGCATGTCCCAGACATGCTCGATGGGGGAGAGGTCGAGACTCAGTGCTGGCCAAGGTAATGTGGTGATGTTCTGTTGTTGGAGGTAACCTGTAACGATCCTGGCCCTGTGACATCTTGCGTTGTCATCCTGGAAGATGAAACGGCGGCCATGACGTCGTGCGAACGGCACAACATGGACTGCCAAGATGTTGTCCCGGTAGTACTGGCCTGTAACACGGCTTGCAACAACATGTAAAGCCGTTCTTCCAGCAACAGTGATGCCTCCCCACACCATAACAGAACCCCCCCCCCCCAAATCGATCATGTCTGATGACGTTAACGTCTTGGAAGCGCTCGTTTCGACGACGCCACACCCTCCTACGTCTGTCCAAAAAATCAACAGTGAACCTTGACTCATCTGAAAACATCACATTGCTCCAGCGTCGATTATCCCAGTGTTGACGATCCCTACACCAACGACGTCTTGCCTGAATGTGATGATCTCTCAAACAAGGGATCACGCGAGGACGTCGGGCGCGAAGGTGACCCCTATGCAGTCGATTCCGAATCGTCTGGCCACTCACTCTCACACCAGTGTCTGTTTGAAGACGGGCGCTGATCTGATTTGCTGTGATGACACGATTTCTCAAGGCCAAGATACGGATAAATCGATCCTGGGCTTGAGTTGTCGCCCTTGGTCGACCTGAGCGTGGTCTGTCCTGTACAGATTGTGTATCACGGTATCTGGACCATAGCCTGCTTATGACAGACTGAGAAACATTCATCGTCCGCGCCACAACCGCCTGTGTTGTGCCGATCTGTAGCATGCCAAGGGCACGTAACCTTTCATTTTGGGTAAGCCGACGCATATCAAAATTTGTTTTCTGGTCACTAAAACAATTAAACTGATGTTTCCACCCTGGAATTCAATGCCACAATGACTGTAACATTCAAAGTCAGAGTCGTGCAAATCTTGGGTTGGACCCCCATGATGATCCCAAGCATCACCTGCATTCCATGCGGTAGCTATTGGTGCGTTTGGGCGTCACATGTAACTGGAAATGTTTCTTCTGTTAGGTTCTATAGTGACTTTTTTCGTAGTCATTTGCATATTTTAGTATTATGCCCCCAAAATCAAATATCCCCTACTTTTTTTGAATAGTATATTTTGTGAGCGTTTGATACCAATCACTTCTCACTTGCGGAGTTTACATTGATAATGTTATGTTTTGCACTTGTCGTAGTTGTAGAAATGTAAATGTTCAAATATGGAAGCTGTTATGAACACTACAAGGATGCGTGTTTACGAGACCTTATAGATTAGCGAGATGTAGATCCATAGGCGTACGAGCTGGGGGGCTGGGGGGGGGGGCGGCTTCCCCCCCCCATTTTGGGCACCAAATGCTGTGAAAATTCGGGCACACAATTGTACTTTGTAAAAGTTGTATAAAAAAATATTGTGTTCTTGAATGTGTCCAATTTAACAGCGAATTTATTATTATTATGTAACATACTAAGAACCTAACTAGATTTTTTGGGCACCAAGCACCACCGCCCCCCCCCCCCGTCAAAAATGTCCCCGTACGCCTATGTGTAGATCATGGGTAGCTGCAAAGTTAAGGCATAAAAGGTGCGGGGGCCACGGTGGCTCAGTGAGTAAAACATTGACTCGCTAACCCGGAGGTCCCGTGTTTATTGTTATTTCCTGGTCTGGTTCCTTCGTATCCGTGGTGTAGGACGGAGGGCCTGGCAAGCGAAAACCCGAGGTGCCGTGTCATTTAGAATTCGAAATGAGAATAGAGAAGCTGTCCGGGCAAAATTTCGCTCATGGCACAGGCATGGCATATATATGCCCGTCTTCATTAGCGCAGAAACGTGGGACGTTGCATCCCATTTCATTTCATTTTCTTTTCATAAAAGGGCTGTCGATTTCAGCATTTCTCTACGTTGATTCTGTCTTGGATATACGCAGTTTATTGTTTTGTAAAACGTGGTGTTTGTTTCCCGCCACGTTTCTGGTATAGCATGTTTTGTATTTTTATCTTTATCCGTTTTATTAGTTGACATGGATACCAAACGAAATTAATCCAAATGACTTGGTGTTAATGACTCATCTACATAGAGTTCAAAACCCTCAAGGTAAATATGTCTACATAGGCCTTTTGTATATACATATATCAGTAAAATCAACGGAGCTGCTGCTGTCCGTATGATTTCAGGAAATAATAACGTACGGTCTTCTACAAACTGAAGCAGCCTAACTTACAAATGAAAATAAAGCACTCCCCAGAGGACATCTCAGTCTCGGTTATCGACATCCCAAGTCGTTGTATACAAAACCTAAGTAAAAATTGCATCCATAGCAACACAAAAATTAATAAATGTGAGAAATGTCTAATTAACAAAGGACACAAATCCTATAATAGGCTATTGTGTAAAACACAAAGTTTGATAAAGATAACCTGGAAGCTTTCTGAGATATCTCTGAAAACCAACAACGGGCAAACGGAAGAACGAACAGACGGATCAAATTTCAATAGTGAGTTCGGAGCGTAATAGAAACTTGTTTAATATTCACATTAACTGTCACTTCAACTGATGCATATGTCTACTTTTGTTATGGTGCACATAGAGGTGCCTTGATATAGTAACCACAGTTTCGCATTGTCCCGCTGTGCATCTTGTCAGGTTGTTTAAATTACAAACATGCATTACAATAATTAATGATGGCGTATACAGTTAAATATGCATTGTTAAATTCGAATGTCTTGATGTTTTAACATTAATTTCATAAAATTTTAATCTACTTTTGCATTCCAAATTATGACGACTGGTGCACATGCTAGAAACGTGCATGTTACCTCTTACATCGTTGACCTAATACTGATTGTGTAATAAGAGTGTTTATCTTTATACAGCCTGGTTATTGAGACTATGGGAGATTACCAAACCAACTGGACTCGCTGTCATTGCTTCTATTGATAACAGATGGACACCCAAGGAACTTAGTCCAATTCTTTCTGATAAGTAAGTTTGCTACTGTTTTATAAAATGATATGAAAAAGGGTTTACCGTCCTACTTTTCTTCACCAACAGTGCTAATGAAAACGGGAAATTCTAAAACTACCGGACATTAACGAAAAAATACCGATAAAACATATCCACAACTTTTTGGGCCATTCATCCTTTTTCCTGATCAATCGACATGAAGCTTCTTTTCCTACCGATTCACTAATCAAGCTAACTGTACAGAACAAGACTTTAAATCTTGGTTATTTTAAGCCAGTAAATATTAATTTTTTGATATTTGGTTTTCAGGCTCCAACTTGTCAGATGTGATGAAATTGAATTTGAAACTGACAAAAGCCGCCTTACAGCTACAGTTACCGCATGGAAGCATCATTAGGGGCCACGCTCAAACACGCCTTAATAACAGACCAAAATTTTGTTTATTTTACTTTTTAAAAATATTCTGCCATATTTTATCTTATTAATATAAATGGTTTTGGAGCTGTAGGGATAGCTCAATTTTTACACTTTTGTGTTTTAGCTTTTTAACATTATTTTACTAATGACTATTATTATACACTTACTGACCAGCATTTGCTGATGATAATCATATAACATATGTAATTTAGTTTATTAAATATGTTAATTTACATGTTGCCTTGTAACTCTGAAGGAGAAGGCGAGGGAGGGGGACACATCGAACTGACAATAAAGTAATTACTAATATCTCCAATGTTAACTAGAGCTGAATAGTATTTAAACTTCAAGTAGTAAAGCGCTTAAACATTTATTAGAAATAATCAGCACTTTATTTTTAAACACCGTTTGGCCACATTATGCGTTTGTAAAATAAACAAACAATAAAAACCATTCTGTTATTTTTAAATATATATGTTTAGATTAGTAATTCTTTATATAATGAAAAAATGGGGTAACGGGCGGAGAATTCTATATAAATTTAATTGGGTTTATGGTTGACGATCTGAGAAATTTAAAATATATAATGACAACGTAAATACCAATGAAAGGGCAATGGTTAAAATGTTTTAATGTCTTATTTACAAACTTTCTTGTTGTATTTTAATAAAAATAAAAAGATAATTTTCACTTGGTTTACAGTGTTTTATTTTAGCATCATCAAACAACTGTATCTTTATATAGTGGCGAATCGCAATCATGATCCTGGGCCTGCTTGAAGGCCCAGCTCTGGTCTCTTTTGGCAGGTTCAAGAAATAAATGCACTGTCATGAATCTAATTAACCAGAAATACCGAATGGTAGTAATAGAGTGGGTTTAATGTCTCATCAACAGAACAATTTGGATATTTTTGAGACAAACATCTGATAATTTTTACTTTATATGTTGTGTGTACGGGTATGGAAATTTTCCCCGGACGTTCACACCAATGTATATTCAGATCCACTCGGTTTTTCGCCAAAAATTATCCTTTACATTATTGCAGACACCATCCTTGAAAAGGTCTTTGAGTGCACTGACCACTCGGATGGTGCTCAAAACGGAATGGCTAGTACACCATGCCATGTACGTAAAAGAACACTTGACAGTTCCACTCCAATAACCCCTGGGGTCATCCACGGCGATGACATGTATTCAAACTATCTGCCCTTGATGTTTTTGCTATTTTTATCGACCAATCAAAAAAACCTTTGCCGTCGATACGACACTTCATATATCAATGGAAGATCCGACCGAATGCGCGCGTGTTTTAAATTCAGATATTGAGAGAATACATGAATGGTTAAAGAAATGGCTGGTATCTTTTAATCCCTCAAAACGGAAACTCCCGCGATTTCAGTAAAGACACAATGCAATTTACCCCGCCCTTTTACGGGGTTGGTACAAATTAAGAAAGAAAACGATGATAAACCGCTTTTGCTCAACGTACATCATTACCTTCCTAAACTTTAAAGTTAATTTTATTGTATATTTATTGTTTGTGAATAACTATTATTATTTTTGTTTTTTCTTTTTCTTTTTAATTACACGTTTTTTCATTTTGATTGTATTATTGTATAATTTAAAGGCTATAAGTTGTTTAACTTAATGCTATATGTAATAAAGTATTATTATTATTGTTTCTTCCAGTCTAACGATAATTCAATCAGCCAAGAAATGTATAAATTTGTTAACTATTTTCGTTCATTTTAAACAGAAAATCATTAAAAACTCTTTATACTTCTTTCATACTGCCACATAACCTTAGAACAATGATGGGAGTTAGTACAGCGGTATCTTGTTTAATTTCATATTGAAGCTTAATAAAGACGGACAGGGGCGGTCAGAGGACTTCGTCCAATTGCGACATAAGCGGTCCGCATTTTAGTTTAAATAATATTTTATTTCATGAGTCAGATATATGTACATACTATATACGGATACAATTAACAGGCATTGCTGCTTCAATCTGTTTCACAGAGTATTACGAAAGTCTTCTATCTCTGTAAAAGATGACTGCCGTCAACACATGACGTCATATCACGCGGCTTCAATCATTGCCTCAATGGCACGTGCATTGTTTACATAAGACGTTACTGATCCGAGCAGAATGGCGCCTTTTATTCATTTTAATACCCATTTACACTAAAACAGGAAATAATTTTTACCTACAAATACTTCAAACGTCTTGATTTATTTTTCTAATACATAAAAAAAATGTTTTAGAATTTAATTTGTCTGAGGAAAAAAGTTAATATTTGTGGGTCATTAAGTCGCAGTGATTGTCGCGTCCTAGCGAATATTCACTGCGGATCAGTATGTTGCTGCTTATGTAGAATCGCTTCCATAAACAATGTTCATTGAAAAGTTAGACGACTGGATATATTAAATTTACACATTTTACAGGGTGCGAAAGGTAAAGAACTTACAAAACATATACAAATAGATTATAACGGTAGATATTCATAAGACGATATAGATGCTAAGGTCATATTATGTAGACAACATTTTGAGTTAACTTGCTTTTGAAAAATAATGAGCACTACAATATATAAAATATTATAAAAATAGTATCGCAGTACTTGTGTGGGCCTTGGTCAATGACCTGACAGGTGGACCTTCGGCACCCCAGTTCGGCACTGCTTATGAAGAAGGCGACAAGTCAACAAAATCAACCCGCCAACACGACAAAATAACCCGACGATCGTCGCCTTCATTTCGTCGACTTGTCGGATCAATTCTGTCTACTTGTCGACTTGTCGCCGTCGACTTATTCACAACCCGACAAGTCGACAAAATACAATTATTTCGACTTGTCGTGCGGCGACCTGTCGCCTCGGAAGTTAATCTGTGCGCATGCAAGTTATCCAATCAGCAAATGCGCAAGCTCGAGTTTGACTTCCGAGGCGACAAGTCGCTGCACGACAAATCGAAATAATTGTATTTTGTCGACTTGTCGACTTGTCGGATGGTGAAAGAATTGACCCGACAAGTCGACGAAATGAAGGCGGCGATCGTCGGGTTATTTTGTCGTGTTGGCGGGTTGATTTTGTCGACCATAGATATGCATCAAACACTTGTGAAGGTTTAAATCGCTCTTTGTGTTTTCAATCGCTCACATTCGCATTTGTTTTAAACTTCCGAAGTGCTGTTTTCTGGGGGTCGTAGCTTATTCCAACACTAACGACGAAAACTCAGATAAATAGTTAAAATTGTACTTTTAATAAACGAGTGTCCAAAACTAGCTAACGGTCACAATAACGAGATAGGTATCGCAAGGGTGAGCCGGTCACCAGACTAAAGATACTGCAGAATATAGAACATATGTACAAGCTTAGGATTAAAATAATTATATAATAATATTTGATCAGAGATGTTAAATTGTACATAGGAAACAGATGTTTAAACACAGAAGAAGATATCGACATACCAAGAACGCGTGTTAACTATAATTACGTAATATATGTCGTTATATTAAGTATAAACACAAACAGTTAAAAGACTTGAAAGATTAGTGAGATATCAATTCGGACATTGGTCAATTACTACATTAACTAAAATTATATCATAAAATATATACAAAGATACACTATAACAAAACAAACGCTAAATATATTCACACACGATATTTTTCGACATTTTAGACATTGAACTAATAAAACTAACACTAGTTATGTTTAACGTTCCTGGCGTTAACGTTGTGTTAACACTTTGCAAAATTACTGTTCTTGAACATCTTATGTTTTTAAATGATCTGTGCGGAAAAACTATTCGTGTACGTTGTACAATCTAAACTCCCAAGAAGCTAAGTGTAGCGTGCTTCAGTCAGGCCTAACATAATGATACATAATGCGTAGATTTATGTATAAAAATATACTGTAATGTACTGCCATCAGGCATATTAAAATATATATATGCATTTATCTACCGTAAACAAAGAAGTACTTGTACAAGTACTTCTTTGTTTACGGTAGATAAATGCATAAATAAAATAAAAAAAAATATTATATGTGTGTGGGTGTGTGTGTGTGTGTGTGTGTGTGTATAAAATGTAGATTTATTTCTATTGATTTTATGATATAATATATCATTATTACACGTTTAAAGCGATATTGTGTTAGAGTACAATACAACTACAAGAATCATATCTCGCATTCTAATCAATGTCTAGGGAAATGAAATAAAATGTGGTTCAACGTCCTTCTTTCCGCTCCATCCAGTCTAATAAATACGGCACGATCTAGAGAAGTTGCTGTATACACACAATGAAGTTCGGTTGACTGGAGATTACTGTGGCGTATGAGAGAGAGAGAAATTGGGTTTAACGTCCACTAGAAACAAACTAGGTCATTTCCGGACTAACATATGGTTTAATTATATTTCAATAATTCGCTTGCGCGTAGGGGTCTTTAGCAGTGGGAGGAAACCGGGGGGCCCGGAGAAAACACACGAGGCTGGACAGGCGACCCTACTCCTTGTCACGTACAACAGGGGAATCGAAACCACACCAGTTGACTCAATGACAGACTTTATGGTACAGCGCGCACGTGCTAACCATTCATGTTGTTCTGATGCTGTTCTCAACCAGTATCAAACTTATATCGTACCTGAGATTTGTATATATCTTTGTTTCTAACGCTTATTGGGAATACGTCACGGAAACTACACTAAAAAAAACTGTTTACAAAATCATTCTAAAGAGGGAAAACTGACATATTTCAAGCTTTACTGTATCTAAAGAAATAATTTAGATCAGCCGGCTGAAACCCCGTCTCCGCTATTTGTTCATTCTTTAGGTATAGTGCCCGTTTCCACCGAAAATGATATTGCAAACAAGTGTTCAGTCTATAAGTGAAACAAGAAATTCATAACTTTTTACTATGCGAGGGTGGGGTGAGTAAATTCGTGGTAACAAGTCTGAATAGGCTAATGGGGCAATAGAACAAGTTCGCCTTGATGTTGACAAATACGTAAGACGATATGAACACCAACTAAAAAGATATACAATATGATTCAGCTGCAAGGTGATATATGCATATAGGCAGCATAGATAATTAAAATCTCTGTTCAAGTTAAACCAACTGTATCTATTTACATTTAGGTCTTGCGTCGAGCTGAATAAATTATATGATTTACTGCTATTAAAACATCTATTGGTGGTTAACAGTGTGCAACTAAAAACTAAAATTGGATCTTTATTATTGTCAATGATTTAACGTACCATGAATTTTCTACACGAAGTCTACCGCATCAAGATATTTAAAGCGCGTTTACAATATATTCATTTAAGACAAAACTTTGTTATTTCGGGATTGATATATCATTGATATATTAGATACTGTATCTGAACTACTGGGTACATCGAACTACAGGATACATCATAGTTTAGAGACTCTATCTGAACTACAGGGTACAGCGAACTACAAGCTACGTGGTTTAGAGACTCTATCCGAACTACAGTTTACGTGATTATTTATAGAAATGAAATGAAATGGGGTTTAACGTCCTACTGTTTTGCTCCGAACTGGGCTAATGGAGACGGGCATACGCCATACAGTGTGCTATGAGGGAAATTTTGCCCGGACAGCGGCACTACGGCCTACTCATATATCGAATTCCCACTTCCAAGGGATCTTTTACGTGCACGCCAATGTGTACACGGGACTTATGTTTTCCGTCCCATCCGAACGACTAGACAGCTTTCCTTGTCAGCCCCTCCGTCCTGCATCACTGACAAGGGAGAACCACGCCGGAAAATCTGGATGAACTTTCTCGGCCAATCCAGGGATCGAACACCCGACCTCCAAGTTAGCGAGCCAGCGTCTTACCCACTTATCCACCGTGATTCCCGATTATTTATAGAGGCTTTATACAGGATACATCCCGGTTTAGAGACTCAATCTGAACTACAGTTTACATCATGGTTTAGAGACACTGTCTAATATCCAACAGGAAAAATGATGATTCTTTTAATATCCGCCGATTTGTGTTGCTGCCATTTTGTGTTTTCAAAATATATCTTCAAATTCAGAGACATCGAAAACCATATAAAAGACATAGCAAAAGCCATATCTTACGAGATGTCCTTTTATTACCAAATTTATGGGGGGTTTTTTAATGGCATTATATTACCAAATTCGGCAGCTGAAAAAAATGTTCGGCACCATATGAAAAATACATTTCTTTAATTGATGTCTGTCAAAATTTTTGGCCGCGTTCGGCGTACAACAACTTATACCATCGTATTTCAGCGTGCTCGTAACTTGTTAAAAACTTACTCATAACGTATTCAACGTACACCAGCGTGTTTGCTAAATTTCTCATACGTCGGCATACGCTGATACTATACGTCAATGTGTGACAGCCCCATAAATAACACAGCTGGAGGTAAACGAGACGCTTATGAATTCTAAATCCAGGCCTAAAAGGGTGTAGCTGCCGCACGGACATATTAGATCTCCAACGCATATCCTAGTAGACTGTGATCAGTCGAAAGGAAATCTCTCACGGACAAATTGAGTTGAGCTAACATGGCCCTCGGTGTTCCCAACATACTCTATCCTAGGGGAGACAAAGCCCTTATGGTCTGATCTTTGTGGAACAAGAAGAGTGTTCTACTCTGTGACGAATTGAGGTTTACCTCAACACCCAACGGATGGGATCCATAAGAGGGTTAAAGCTAGTTGGACATACCTATGTGACGGAATATCGGGTGGTCAGGAAAGGGCCTGGTGAATGTTTACTTTACACCTGACAAAGCCAAAGCCAGACAGGCGGTGGGCCCAACTGCCAGCCGGATCAACCTCCATACCAATCCAGCCTCGGCGACATCAAATTCTTGATGGCGACGCTTGTCAGGCTGCGCACGTTCGTCATCATTCCTCCGGTATCCTATGCAATAACCTATTACTTGTACCGTGAGTAAACCCTTTATATGAAACTTAACGTGGGCACTACCCTTCAAAAGGCATCGTGTCTTTACCTATTACTTGTACCGGGAGCAACTCCTTTAGATGAAACTTAACGTGGACACTACACTTCAAAAGGCGTCGTGTCTTTACCTAATGGGAGCGGAATCAAATAGGGCTCCTAATCGATCCCCGTCTTCTACCTATGGGAGATGGGCCTATCAGTTCGATCTTCTTGCAAGTTCACGGGAAACACGTGTCTGCGATATCACCCAAGGTGGAATCGGAACGAACGGACGCAAACCTTATACTCTAGAGTTGTTATAATGATATAAATAAGTTAACCCTAACCAAGAGTAAGATTTAAATCGTTAAAATAATGTAATAACTGTGTTTGGCAATAATATGTGTAACAATAAATACAGTACTAAATATATTTTATATTATATTGTGATAGTTAACATACGTTTTGTTTTTATAGCTAGTGAATATACAATACCTGATAGATTTACTGATATATGGAACAGTTGATTGTTTGAAACCTAGCATGTCCAGATTAAACAGATAATTAATTTTATGTATCTCACAGCATGAATAAATTATATTTTTTCTAGCGTTCGTGTTATTGACTCTTTACGGGATAACAGTTTCATGATCATACGTCATTTCCTATTGCTTTAGATCATACATTTTCTGTTTATATGTTGACGGTTAAAGAAGGTAAGAACAAGTGGTCTACATATGTCATCGAATTCTTGTTTAGAGCGTTGCGTATTTAAGGTGCATCTCCATAAAGCAGAGGGAGGGAGAGAGAGAGAGAGAGAGAGAGAGAGAGAGAGAGAGAGAGAGAGAAATGGGGTTTAACGTCCACTCATTTCGAATAGGTCCTTTAGTGTTGGCTAAGCTTTCCAATGAGTGACAAACTTATTCAGGGATCGTGGATCGTCGTTACATACACACCCAAGTACATGCATTGTACAATATGAGGGTAATTTGTTCTCAACAGTGGCTTTTAGCCTACTCGTCTTTAAATTCCAACATTCAAGGGGTCTTTTACGTGTACTAGCAAATTGTATAGGGGACAATTGATTTTCGTTCTGTCCTAACCACAGAACATATTTTCCTTGTAGGTCCCTTAGGCAAGGGGGTGGGGGGTCCTGGGTGAAAACGACGTCAAGTTTGGCGTGGGGTCTAGGGGTTTACCCGAGAAATTTATATTTCTGCTCACTTAGGTGTATACATGTATAAGATTAGAGTGGATTGAAGCCATAATGGCGACAATACTCCACACAGTGTTGTTTCGCTGATTGTAAGAGAATACCGGGTGTCGATATTTTCACACAACAGAAAGAAAATGGTGTTCGTTATATGATCTAATTCTAGCAGTAGGGTGCTGCGTCTCCTGTGAACCATTGTCCATTCGTTGACACACGTTGCAATTCATTAAAATTTAACTGATCTGTATATCGGAAAACAATAAGTCAGTTAGATTGATGTTTGATGTTATAGTTAAGAATTGACTTTCATGAAGGTAACATGATGAAGACCCAGATATTGACGGGAAGTCCGGTGTTTGTGTCATTGAAACCATTGGATCTATCTACATGTACCAAACGGTAAGTTCAAACTAATGCATACAAATATAGACATACAACATTCAATATTGGATAGTCTTTGTGTTTTAATGATTACTTTAAGATACTTAGATTTATTGTGTTCTCGGCTGTAGTTACTGTAGTTAAATTATATAATTTATTTTTTTTAAACATAATAGAAAAATGCGTTAAACAAAGTATAAGAAGGCTCTTACTTTACTGGGAATTATTTTATGCAGAATAATTTAATAGATTACAGAACCTGAGTAAATTTATATATTTGCAGTTCTAGATCTAATTTACTTTATTTAATGGGATAATGATAAAATCTAATCATAAAGTCTTAAAGTGAACCATATTTAGTATGATGATGATAAATAAGTGAACCATATTTTACGTAGTAGTGTGGTGAACTCTTTTACACTGATATCGATATAAGAGTAGGCCGTCTTGCCGCTGTCCGGGCAAAATTTCCCCCATAGCACACTGTATGGCGTATGCCCGTCTTCATTAGCCCAGTTCGGAGCAAAACAGTAGGACTTTAAACCCCATTTCATTTACACTGATATGTACCACCTGAACTGGCCTGTGAGTGATGTTCAAAGTATTGCATGCATCAATCCGGATTTCTGTTAAAATCTTTGATTTGGGTGAAAATCTAAAGTATCGATGCGAACGAAAATCAATTTGTTGTCGGCATATTAAAGAGCTTCCGGTTTGACATGGCACCCTGTTCGGCTTCCTTGCGTAGGGAGCTGATTCATTTTCCTTTCAGTTAAAGTCTCTCATGCCAAACCTATTTTATAACGGCCAAAGGCATATTTCTCTCCAAAAATATTGGGATAGGGGACAGCAATATAAAGAGAAAGTTTGGACTATCGTTTCAAGACTATTGGCCCCGCCTTTGAGTTTTTGGGAGGGAATTCCATTTACGGACAATACGGCGAGTGATTGCATGGGATTTGAGGTTTCTAAGGCTGCGTAGACAATTTTAAAACCGATCCAATCTGTGCCTTTATATTCATATTGAACAACTAAAATATTGCCTAATATGACGCCTCACGCGTAAGGATTACGAATGATATTCATCTATTATTCGAATTATGTTTTGAACCCGGTATTGTCTACTATTCGAACTATGATTGTGGACCAGTTTAAATCAATTACACAAGCTACATAAAATTTATTCTTTAATGTTAAATATTGGGAAAGAAAAATAGTTACATCCACAGACACTAGTGCAGTCCATCCATCCTCGATAACTGTCGTGAATGCCTTTTTCATTGACTCTCTAGAATGTGGACAGTCAAAGTGCCAAATCGGATACCATGCAGATTAACGTAAGAAATAGGGTACTTTTAAAACCTGGATTTGCTTGACTGCCCGGTTAGGATTGCCGTGTGTACAAGATAGACAAAGTTTATTATTTCAGAAATCAATAATAATTAACGCTACTACTTGCCATTTGCGGTGACAAATGATTTAAATTTTCGATAGAGAGCTGTTTATATATGTATTCATTAAAACATTTAGTTTCGTTAGATTTTTTTTATTATTATTATTATTTTGTTCTAATTTCAGAGATATATTGGATTATTTTGAGAATACGTATGATCTTTATGAGACGCTGTTTACATCGTTGAATGGTAACTATCTATGCGATTTAGTATGAAATGAGGCGAAACTTATTTATCGTTGCCAGCATAAAAGGCCGCAGTCACGCTGTTGAACAAATACTAATTCTATAAAGGATATCTTCGCATTCATTAATTATGTAAAAGGTCGTAAAACATTCATTTTAATGTAAATGTTAGTTTCATTGTTTGAACGAATCATAACAATTGCTGTTCAATGTTTTATTCATCAAATTACTACTCTTTCAGGTGACAATGTCTTCTATCTGTGTCCAGATCGACTTCGGCTGCCTCTTGTTTTCTATTTTGCTCATACAGCCGTTGTCTATGTTAATAAACTGATGTTAGCTGGACTTCTAAAGGTACAACTGCTTGAAATAGAAATTAGTATGAAATAATATGAAGTTCTCATTAATATATCAATTTTTATTAAAACTATATTTTATTCAGTGAGAAAAGGTTTGGGGAACAGGCTAGGTCTATATCACCCCCTGCCCATATCAATTTCTATTATTCCTGTTGCTTGTCTGTGTACTAATGATTGACATAGAAATTGGTATGAAATAATATCTTTGATTTCTATTATCCTTGTTTCTTGTCTACATATAGTTTGGATATACAACAGATTAACATATAAATTGGTTGATTTTCAATATCGGATTTGGATCTTTTGATTTTGAAGGAAAGGAATTGTTTTATTTTAATATTATACCTGTTTAATTATGAGTGTTTCTATTGCGCCGCAGAACCCTTCCCCACCCCCGCACACACAGCCACCACCACCACCAAAAACTGTAATTACAAATGACGTTGTGTTATTTATTTAAGGAGAGGGTTAATATAGAGTTTGAGACAATGTTTGAGACAGGAGTAGATGAGATGTCTTGGGATGATACTGTAAGTATTTAGGTTTTGTAAATACCATGAAATATATAAGTGTCATGAATTATGTAAATACCTTGAAACATATAAGTGCCATGAATAATGTAAATAACATGAAATATGTAAATGCCATGAATTATGTAAATGCCATGAAATATGTAAATGCAATGAAAATCAGTAATGACGGGTGTCGTGCGAGAGGTATGGTGGTTATTATTCTAGTACATTTTGGGATTCAATATTGCAACTAAAAAAGATAAAAATATGCGCTAAATGTGAATCACCACTTAATTTGCTGAATTTCAGGAAAATTATCGTATGGGGGGGAAGTTATATATGGCCGTCCATCCACACTGTTGTAGAATATCGTCAACAAGTTCGTAATATTATAAAGAAAATCATACAAGATACTCCATTACAATTGCCAATTACTATGGACAGTCCCTGGGTAAGTAACAAGATACTCTATTAGAATTACTATTTACCCATTATGGACAGTCCCTGGGTAAGTAACAAGATACTCTATTAGAATTACTATTTTACCATTACCATGGACAGTCCCTTGGTAAGTAACAAGATACTCCATTAGAATTACCATTTACCATTTACTATGGACAGTTCATGGGTAAGTGACCAGACTATGGACAGTCCCTGGGTAAGTAACAAGATACTCCATTAGAATTACGAATTACTATTCTCTATGGACACTCCATGGGTAAGTGACAAGATACTCCACTACATTTACCAATTACTATGGACAGTTACAATTACCAATTACAATGGACAGTCCGTAGGTTGTGATATATAAATCCATAATGCCATCAGTTGCACTTTAGTACACTGCTAACAAATCGCAAGCAATGGCCATTATTGTTTCCACTGGTGATTGAGTACGTGATTCATTTTTGAAAGAAAAGAAATGAATTAACTTTAACATCCCTTCCAAAAAATACTTCTGACATTATTTCAATGCTGGGGAGGAGAATTTTGTCCTGACAGATGAGCTAATGAAGACAACTGTAATACTATAAAACTATTGGTATACTTTACTATATGCCTGTATTGAAAATAAAGTTAGCGGGCTAGAAGAGCTTTGCCTGGAAGGGATTCATTTATAAAACCAGCCCACTAGTGTAACACTATCTTACTGATAACAGAGATCAGTTTCGTAAATATATGGTTTATTTACATCAGGTATATAAAAACAGCTACAGTTACATACATACAACATGACTACATCGGGAACTAGACAACAACAGGAAACATATAACTATATTAAATCCACCATTCTGCCCCTCTGTATGAGTCCATACGCCAGTCTGTGCGTCTCTCCTCGTCTCCAGTCGTCTTTAGTCGTCTGTAGTGGTCTGCCTAACTGTCAGCAAACTCCTGATTATATACCGTCAGACAATAGATAAGCTCATGGTCATACATGTAATTGTCTCTTTTATCTCGTCATGGCATGCTTACTGACCAGCGCGTATTCCTTTGAAGTAAAGCGGAGCGTGTGCACAGATCATATGCAGTTTGTAAATGACATATGGCATTAATTACATGTTTAATTAGATCATAGCCAGTCCATGCCTTAACAGAAGTTTATACAGAGTTGAAAAGTCAATATCATATATTATCAAAAACAGCTGAGGTCATACAGTTCTAATCACCTAAATGACCGTTTAATTTGATAAAGTTATAGAGTGCTTTGTTATACTAGTAGATACCATTCCTCTATCTAAGATGAAGATATTTACTGGAATTTTACTTATATGCATCCAGTGTTAGGTTACATGGTAAAACATTTTATATTGTACAATATTGTACCACGAGTAATACATTGTTATTCATCAGATTTTATGGTTCCTTGCTTTAATTTCAGGGGCGCCCTTAAATTCACTCGATATGTGTAGATAATCGCTCATAAATTGTCCGAGATATTCAACTGTTGTTTTTGCCTTTTCTTCAGTGGGCTATGCTTATGGGTTTTGAACATGATCGTCTTCATATGGAGACTTCGTCGGTTCTGATTCGTCAATTGCCTGTTGATGTGGTAACGAAACCCAGTGGATGGATTTACGGACCTTTAAAAACTGGCTAGTATATATTATATAAATACTAGATTTTTATTGTTTGTGAATAATTATATCGGATTTTGAACTTTATTTTACAAAATAACTTATGCGAAATTAACACTAGAATAGAGTGGGGTTTAACGTATAGTGAACATACTACTTCAGTCATTTTAAGGATAACATATGGCAGTTTTTATTTGCGTGTGCCATGCTAGGAAATAGACTTTTGCCCATCTTTGATTTCCATCTGCCCAGGGTTATTTTACGTCACGCGAATGTATACACGAGTGGACCTTGGTATTTGGTCCTATCGTAACGACTGGGAAGGTTTTGCTTGTCAGCCCTACAGGTGCCAACCCGGGATTGAACAATTCCGAAGGTTCTTGTCGGCTCACACTGAGTGCTGTAACCCGGGACATTATAGTCGAGAGTCCAATGACCTGACTGACTACCTCTTCTTCAGGCGCGTGCCCAGTGGGTGGGGGTTTAAATGGGTAAAAACTACCCCCTGCTGGCGCAGAGCAATTTTTTTTTCTCATACATTCATCTCGAAAAACTAATGTGGGAAATATTGGCGCCGTTTTGGGGCACTCCACTGCAATTCTATACATTTTTGCACCTAAATGAGCAGAAATATTGTCTCAAAGCTTTGGATTTCATCCAATTCGCGGGTAGTTTCCCCCGCCCCCGACCTAATGCTAAACTTGACGTTTTCTCCATTTGGACCCCCCGCAGCTCAAATTCTTGGACACGCCCACGGGCTTGCACACAATTACCAAAGCTAGTTTAACGTTCGGGTGAAAGTATAAGGGTGGTTTTGCTTTATTTGATTAAATTTTTTGTTGTTAAAGATCAAAGTTTAAATGATAATCCTATGGTAAATATGGCAGACATGGATGTGACGCTTGGTAAACCGGAAGACTTCCCTTCGTACGGTTGGGATAATGAATATGGATTTTTTAAATGCAGGTGAGTTGTCGTTAATTTAGATTAAAAAGCAATCCGTAGAAATTTAATCTCTCCGTGCTTTTGTTGCAATGAAATATAGTTGTATACTGAATAACCATTTTTCAGTGTACCCGCCTTTGAATCGAGTAAATATCCAATCACCAATGGACAGTTCCTAGAGTTTGTAAAAAGTGGTGGTTATAACAAACGTGACTTGTGGACAGAAGATGGGTGGCAGTGGAGGGAATTTAAAAAGGCTAAACATCCACCTTTTTGGGTCTGTTCAGAAGGTATGGCTGCCATTTTACGAGTTAAACTGCATTGATCGATATCGAGGCAGGACTATATTAGCTGATGTTCTGTATGGTCCGGTTTTGGGGATCTCCGGAATTGCGATTAAGTATAATGTGTGTCATAGTTCTGTGGTTTATTTCTGTAAGTGTAGGGGGGGGGGGGAGCTGCCGTGCCTCTTGTTGCCAACGCATAGTTATATATTGATCTGTTCAGTATGGGATGTTTTATCTGAGATATGTTAGTTTTTTTGTCTATTTGAATATTGTGCATGTATATGACAAATTATTTGCTAGGTTGTAAGAGCAATTGTGGTGCCAATCTGTCTGTTTATTCTCACTGTAAACCGGCTTCAGGTGAAGACACCAGTATAAACTGTAGCTACAGGTAAGTATAAACTGCAGCATTGAAACAAAAAATCCCATTATTTAAAAGGCAATGTGGCAAATATTACATTAAGAAATGACACCAGAAGTTTAGTAAACATGTTTAGTAAACACGCAATGCAAAAATCTAACCTCAATGTACCATAACTCCTCAGTACTGAATATTGCTTATCTGGAAATCGAAACTGAGATTTTAAGTTATTGGCTGCTTTACAAGACAAAAATATAATCGCTTCAATATACTAAACGCACATGTTATCCATATCACAACAATGCTAGGCGATATTTGTGATTTTAGATTAAAAACATATCAGACATTCCCTTTGTCTCGAAACTTCGTCATCACGCTACAGATCGTGGATTTTAAGAAACAAAATAATCTTAGGGATTTGTTTGGGTTAGTCATAAGCTTGGGGCTAAATGTAGTACTTTGCCACATGACAGTGTTATGGAAGTCTTCTAAATTCAAATGCCACAGTTTTTATATTTCTTTAGGTATCGTGCTATGTTTGATGAATTAGATCTACCCATGGATTGGCCTGTTGAAGTAACATATCATGAAGCTAAGGCATACTGTGCATGGAAAGGTCCAGAATTTAGACTACCTGCTGAAGCTGAATGTCATGTGATGCGAGGTACTGAGGTGCGTATATATAAGTACACCATAAACTTACTAGGTATTATCGTTTTAAAAGAAGCTTCCATTTGGGGGATAATTCCCATTTTCATTTACAGAAACCAGTAACGGACGGTACATCATGTGATATAATTTATCAAGATACAATACCAGCTAATCTGAACATGCAGTATGGATCATCTACCCCTGTAAATCTCTATCCTGCTAATGATGTCGGTTTCTGTGATGTTTATGGTAACGTGGGGGAATGGCATGAAGATCATTTTAATGGATTGAATGGATTTACAACACACTATCTATATCATGACTATTCAACACCCTTGTGTGACGGCAAACATCGTGTGGTCCTGGTAAGTACAATACAAGAACAGCATATCGTAATTTGTACTTGAAGTTACCAAATGTCAGTTTATATGCTTTTAACAATAATATGTGGCTTTGCTTCATTAGTCCAATACAATTAGCATGGTAAAGAGATGTTTCTGATTTGCCATCTTCGTCTTGGTGTGGTTTCAACGTCCACTAAGAGGCGGGGTTAAAACAAAAAAAGACTTTGTAGTTCCGAAAAACCCACTCGATATCAGTTAAAGTGTGGAAAAATGTAGGTTTCCATAGGAGCAGCAAGTAAAAACGCTAAAGATTCTTCCATGGACTAGTTTGAGTCAACCGTAGTAGTCTAGACGTATGAAAACAATGGCTCATGATTGATTTCTAAATTTAACAATGGTTATTGAACAAACTGCAAAGTTATTATGAGCTACCTGTTTGGTACTGCATGTTTTATTTGAGAATTTGATCCAGCAGTAAATTATCTCTTTTGTTTTCATTTCATTTTCATTTTGTTTCAAATATCCAGTACCGTTATCAGCAATGGGATGACTGTGTTGTTTATGCATGAAAATGTATTTCAGAGTGGATCATGGTGCACGACTGGTGCAGCAGGTGGCAGATTTTTCCGAAACACTTTCCGGCCACACTTTTTAACGTTTTCAGGATTCCGTGTGTTACGGAACTTACACCAGACTGATAATATGAAGCTGCCTATACGTGTTATTAATAATAATATATTTGAACTTGATTTGGGTGAAACGAGTAAGTTATAGAAAATCTTTACATTATAATGACTTTAAAATATCGGATATATAAATAGTATTGCAATATTAGGTTCTTCTGAATCATTAAAACTAAATACCTTGTCCGATAGTTTCCGCTGGAAATATTCCGTCGTTTGGAATTATCGACCAACCAGAAATATCTTATAGGAGTTCCGCGGCTGATTTAGAGCTCTTGCCTTCAATTTTTCATTGAAAGACCTGATAAACGCGACGTTTTAATAAAGTTTCGAACCCTTAAATACTCGGGGATGCTCGATTTCCAGTCCGGGACGTCCCGAATGGACAGAATTGCAATCGAGTGACGCGGAAATCAGCCCAGCCCCAGTCATGTCAGTCACGACAATGGAGTTGGTATGTGTAGAATATGTTTCAGCTGCCATGGTTCATTGAGATATTTTGTTATTCGGTTACCATCCCAAATCCCTCTTTGCACTCGATTGTCACTATTTTTTTAGGATTGACACAATTCAATTCTGGAACGTTCAATCGAGTATCCCCTCACCCTGTTACTGTCTAGAAAACAACAAAACCCGGATTATAGCGGGAAGTTGATACAGTGCACAGGTTTATCCGAGCAGCAGGTGATCGCTACTAGGCATGAGTCCAAGACGCCCATCGCCAACGCCACCGGACGACTGGACGTTGTATTTCTTTGAGGCAGCAGGTGATGGCTACTAGGCAAAAAGCCCACCGCCAACGCCACCGGACGACTGGATGTTGTATTTCTTTGAAAACGTATCACGGAACTTCAGCTTGAAACTAGAATAAAGGCCTCTAAGAGCCATCCACACCTAAACACAGTTGATAATGCAAATGAAAATAGGTGGATAGTATTTTTGGGCGGTAACGCTTTGTGGAAGCGGGCGTTGAATAAAGCTATTTCACACACACTTTTTTTTGGCTAGTAGCCATCACCTGCTGCCTCAAAGAAATACAACGTCCAGTCGTCCGGTGACGTACTTGAATTCACGCCAGCTCTTTGTATAATGTTGATAAACAAAAAGCAAAACAAAACCATAAGAACGTGGTATTTAAATTAACAAATGATAAGATTTAACATATTTTTTCAGAGCCAGTCTTTCCTTTATATGGAGAAAATACTACGCTTATTCCTACGCTTTCAGCTAACTACCACTTTAACTATGATACCGAGGAATCATTGTACAGAAATTTACAAATAGAATTTGGAAGTCCTGAAAATATTGCGCATGCTGTTACGGAGCATTGTTTGGAATTGACAAAAAATCATAATATTTATCCCGACAAAGCAACAATATTGGGTTCTGGTATCGGGCATTTAGCATTTTTACTAAGTGAGAAGTACAACATCGTAAGTTGATATGGTTTCAGAGGCAGGGGTGAACGCAAATATTTATGGTTAGACAGAGAGAGGTTTAACGTCCACTCGAGACAAACTTGGTCATTTAGGGACTAACATACGGTTCAATTTTATTTAAATGATTCGCTTGCGCGTAGGTGTGTTTAGCAGTGGGAGGAAATCAGAGGACCCGGAGAAAACCCACGAGGTTGGACAGGCGACGCTACTCCTTGTCACGTTCAACCGGGGAATAGCAACCACGCCAGTTGCCTCAATGACAGACCTTATGATACAACGCGTACGCGTTAACCATTCGCCTCCTCCCCCCACATGTAGAATAAGAATTTTTCAAGTTTAGTATACGCATCTCAACGCCATATAGCTTACATGTATATAAGGGCGTCTCTCAGTGAAATATATCAAGGGAGCATTTTTGTTTGGTTAGGGTTCTCTCTTTTTTTATCATGAGGGTTGGGGAGCCACGTTGGTTCGCTAACTCGGGGGTCCCGTGTTCTATCCCTGCATTGGCCGGGAAAGTTCATCGGGATATTTTGGTGTGGGACAGAGGGTCTGGCAAGGTACATATTCTGTTTCAATGGCATTTAGTAATTGAACTAGAGTATACAGGTCACAATTCTATGGAATACAATTACTGCTTTTTACTGAGCGACGTTTCGACTAGGCTTCTCTAGTCATTATCAAGCTATGATAAAAAATGAAAATATGACAGGACAATATATACATGTACACCACAATGCTAAGTTAATGATGACAAACCAGGGATGTAACTTAATTACGTGTACCTAATGGTAATCTGATTTAATTGTACGCTAATAAGTAATAATACCAATTAACCTAAAAAATTGACTAATTGATTAATGGATAAGTTGTTGTGGAGTATACACAATGATTAGTGGGTTTTAATAATACAAACGTTGCAAGAAAATGAAAATTGATGAAATGTTATCAACGACCCCTTTCACTGAAATAAATACAAATGGTAAAAGGATAGATTGTTGTGGAGTATTTACAACGATTTGATGAGGTTTTGATAATGACAACATCCCACGAAGATGAGATTTGATTTGTGTTATGACCAAAATAATTGATATGTGGATGTTGATGCGAGTGATTACACTGATATACGAAAAACCCTTAGAACAATGACTGCACAAATGATCAATAGTCCCCTGAAGGCTGACAATTTAAAATATTGAGTGGTACTTCACTGGATGTTATGGTGATGTAGAAAAGCAGGGTTAGAAATATTGAGTGCATTAAATTACAATAACCGCAGGCCTGAAAAGCAGAAATGCCTGAAAAGCAAAAATAGTTGGGAATTATTAGTTGTCATTTTTGCATATTATGATGGTTATTACAAACTTAAAGTTGTTACTGGAATATTGATAAGTATTAAATATGATAAAAAAGAAAAAAGTAGAATTATGCTTAGCCTTGATTATGTGATAAGAATATCATACGCCCTGGGAAGGAACAATCCTTGATCTCTGTTCATCGTTGGTTTGTGTCGTCGTATATGAATGGCTTCATGTAATCGGCGCGCTCTCTTGTTGCTTATATTCTTGCATAGTGGTTTTACGTTGGACCATTGGACTCTGTGGCGAGGGTTGGAGTTCAAATGTTCAGCTACAGCTGAGTTGTTGGTTGCTGCTTTCGACTTGTGGTCATCTATCCTTTTATTTAATGGTCGCTTTGTCTCCCCGATGTATGCAATCCCACAATTGCATACTATTTGATAAACACATCCCTTTGGTTGTGGTGGTTGTGTAGGATTTTGTTTACCATTGGCTCTTAATATATCTTTAGTGCTGTAGCTTTTTGTGAAAGTTACATCTATTTCTGGTTGTTGCATTAGTAGCCGTTTGATTTGGTAGGAGACTTTGCCGTTGAAAGGAAGGAAGATTCTGACTGGGGCAGTCGGGGTTTTTGGTTTAGCTGCACTCGCCGACAGGGTCTTGTTGATGGTGTTTGTCACAAACTTCCCTAGAATTGTGACCTGTATATAAGGTACATATTATAGAACTAAAAACCGAGGTCCCGTGTACACATTGGCGTATTCGTAAAAGAACCCTTGACAGTTTGAATTCGAAATAAGGTTAGGCCGTAGCGTCGCTGTCCGGGCAAAATTTCCTCCATGAAACACTGCATTCTGTATTCCTTGTCTTCGTTAGCCCATTCGGAACAGAACAGTATGACGTTAAACCCCATTTCATCTCATTCCATACCGAGGGTTGGGTTTAGGGTTAACAATGGTTTTAAAGTTAATTTTTCTAAATCCAATGTGGTAAAATAATTTGCATTGGGTCATTATTCCTTTGAGTGTAAAGGGAGCCACGATGGCTATGTGGGTAAGACGCTGGCTTGCTAGCCTGGAGGTCGCGTGTTCGATCCCCACATTGGCCGATAAAGTTCATCGGGAAATTCCGACGTGGTTTTCGCTTGTCAGTGGTGCATGACGGAGGGCCTGACAAGAGCAGCTGTCTAGTCGTTCGGATAGGACCAAAAACCGAGGCCCAGTGTAGTACACATTGACGTGCACGTGAAAGATCCCTTGGCAGTTGGAATTCGATATAAGAGTAGGTCATAGTGCCGCTGCCCGGGAAAAATTTCTCTCATAGCACACTGTTTTTCCCTGTCGGAGCAGAACAGCAAGACTTTAAACCCCATCTCATTTCATTTTTTGAGTTTAAAAATTTCAATTACTTTCAGATTTTGGGTGTTGAAATATGTGCGCGAATGGTAGACGCTTCACTAACATTACAAGACCAGCGAAGTCTTTCGAAAACTGACCCCGATGGTCAAATACAAACATATCGCCTTCATTCTGATGTGGATACTAATAAAATAATTTTTAAGCAGGTAAAGTGCATTTCTTAATATTTTATTTATTTTTCCATATTGTAATTCTGCTTTAATAAAACTGTTACCTGTGACAGTGCGATAAAAACTAGTAGCAGATTTATTTACCGCCAACTACTAAAACTCACGAATTTCGGTAAATGTTTTGCCCGGCAGATATAAACGGTAAAGGATCTCTATTTCTTGTTTACAGACCGCACTTGCGATGTTAATGGCAATGTTTCAGTTCAAGTTCTCTAACTGTATTTTTATGACTGATGTTAGATCTCTTGAAACTATCAGATAGCTTTTTGGGGGAAAGCACTTAGTTTGAACATTCAACATTTAATGGCTCACATTCATTGGCTTATACTTCCATTTAGAATTTGATTCGTCTTAATTCTGTTTTTACTTGAAACTTCTTTTGTTCTATCTTCGCTGGGCAGTCATTGAGATATCTCGACCAACCATATTATTTGTGTTTCAACAGCAATTTGTGGTAGGTTGGAGAGATCTCCGACCTTTTAAATCAGGTTGACACAGTATCGACATCTGGAACATCAGCGGTTATAATTTACAGAAATCGAACAAGGGATGTATAACACTATTTATCAGTGGATAATAACGTCTTGATTTCAGTTTCGTTGTTGACAGCAGGAGTGTAGATGGGATCCGTCCTTAGATATTATTCTCTTTGACATCCCATAGTTGACAGGTAGATTTAATATTTCAGTTGACATGGATACCAAACGAAGTGGTTGCTTCTGATTTGGTTATTGTAACCCATCTGCACAGACTTCAAACCCCAAAAGGTAACAATTCTATCTCTGGTCAGTTGTTATAGTACATTTCACTATACAGTATTTCTATCATTGTATGGATTAACATTTTATATAACAACAAAGGTTCTTATGAGATCAAAAATCTTCTTTCGACTATACTTTAACTATAAAGCGTCTGTCTCTTGGAATGTTTAGGCAACATAGGTACCTCGCCTCCTTTATCCTAACCAGTTAGTACCTATTAGCATCAGTAATTATCTGCACCTATTTAACGGCAATGGCCTGAATCTCAGTAGCCGGAACATCAGTCTAGCACTCCTAGACACAGTACCGAGTGGGTAGACACTGCATCGATTCTAAAATCTGTGTCATTTGAATATCACATATTGACAAATATCTATTCAATTTTAATGTGAACTGTTAACTTTATTCTAATATAGCTTGCCTTTTTTATAGCCTGGTTGATAAAACTTTGGGAAATAACCAAACTAACAGGGTTAACCGTTATTGTATCCATTGACAATAACTGGACTGAAGACCAACTTCAGCCATATCTTTCTCATAAGTAAGTTAAGTCATAACTTTCATATTGATAATTTTACAACAATTCACACCAATGAAGAATCAAAGTTATTTGAGAGAAATCTAGTGACCGATTGCCAAGTAGTTCGAGATTCTAAATACATCCGCAATAGTGTGTGTTCCTTACTCTGTTGAATTTATTGTTCGACAATTTAACAAGAATATAACTGATAATAAAATAATAACAATAGTTTATTGAACTTGTATAGCTTCTATGTGGCACTTGTACAAAAATATATATGATTATGAGTACACAATGTAAAAGAATAAGATATAAAATCATAAAAGAATAAAATTAAACTATTTGGTAAAACAATATAATAGGATTTAAAAAAAAACCAGATAAAATATAATAGAAAATCATAACAAATTAAAATTAAACTATGTGGTAAAACAGATATATAGCAGTGTACAGGTAAAATATAAACCATTAAAATAATTAGTAAAAGAGATAATTACGTGAAGGCTTTTTGGAACAATTCTGTTTTTAGGTTCTTTTTAAAAACAGCGTGATTGACACACCTTTCCAGATTTCAATGAACTATTGACAATGGAGGTAATAATAGGAGAAATCGACGATGAGCATGATTTTAATAACCATGTAGGAAGTGGGTCATGGTCACAGGATTTATTTGCAGATTTTCCAATAATTTTGGAAATTTCAGTCTCTGATGTTAGCTCAAACTCAGTTAACACAGGTCCTGTGTATAATTCACTGTCATGGGGAGTTGCTGTGTCAGAATCCTCAAGATGAAATCTAATATAAGTTACCTTTTCACAAAAGAACGACGAAAATTGTTTTGCTGGATATGAAAAGTCATCATTTGAGGGTAGGGGACACTCTTCCTTTGATTTAGAAATACTGTCAATTATTTTAAAGATTTGCTTGGGATTTCCCTTGTTCGTCTCAATTTTATTTTTAAAATAAGATATTTTAGCTTGTTTTATCAGTTTATTTGTTTCAGTCCATTGGTGGTTATATATCTCCCTGTGGATTTCCAAGTTGGTTTTCCTCCATCAACAGTTCGTTTTTCCTGTTTTGAAATTAAAATCTCAGTTATTTAGTCGAATAGTTAGAGTTTTTTTTATTTTAAAGGCGCGTGATCGCTGAAAAGTTTGCTCAGGGCAGAATCGTAAAGAGATACTTGTGTTTGAATTTTATGTGAATTTACAATCTGGGTTGGTAAATTTAATGACAGAATGTCTTGTTTGAATCGATTTACGTCAATGTCTTGAGTTTTACGAAAATAATGGTTTCTTTAACAGCCCTGGGCTTTGCCAATGACAAGGATCCGAAAATACTATAATGATCGGAGATTGAATGATCAAGGACTTTATGGCTGCGGAGAAGATCATCATTAAATCTGGTGATAAGTATATCAAGTGTATGTCACTTCTGTTGTGTCGGTACCTTAATGTGTTGTTGAAGATTACATGAATTCAGAAGATCGCAGAATTGGTTGGATTTTAAGTCCTTGGATTTGTTTAAATGGAGGTTGAAATCCCCAACAATCAACAGTCGTCCTTTTGACGTCTGCAAGTCATGCAGAAATTCCGAGATCTCAGTTAGGAAAGTGTCAGTTGTTACCTTGTTTTTGGTAGATAGGGGAGGCCGGTATATACTGATCAGATGAATCACGTCGCTACCTATTGTACGCGTGTCTTGAAGCACTTCAAAACTCGTGAAGTTGACACTATTGACAGCTTTAACCCCGATGGACTTCTTGTGCAAAATGGCAATTCCGCCGCCTCGTCGATTCTCACGGTTAAGGACAGAGGAATAGTTTTCTGGAGTAAGTTCATTCAGATAAACCGCATCTGTGGATTTTATCCAGGTTTCAGTAATAATGAAAATGTCAAGGTCATAATCAGTTATATATTCACATAATTCAACAGTTTTATTTCTTGCTGCACGGACATTTAATAAGCAAAACTTAATGAGTCAGCGTGGTTAACAGTGGAGATTTGTATTAAATTATCCTGATTTGATCCCTGTGGAATGACTTTTTTTTATCAAATGTCTGTCTTTGTGATAATTGCACATTTATAGGTTGACTGTAATTGTCATTATTATTAATCACATTTGATTTCCTTTTCCTTCTTAATGGTTTGTGTCTCACAATTAATTTTGGGATTGAGTTTAAAAACTGTTTACTTGACTGAAAAGGGTTACGGTCTCTTAACTCCAATAATTGATCTCTGCTGTATCTGACTGAACTGTCTCTTGAGTAGATAACAAACCGTAATCTCTCAACCCTCCGTGTTTCGAGATAAGACATGAGCCCATTACCTATAAAGTTGCAGCTCCGGGAGCGATTCACACCCGGCATTTTTAAACAATTGACAATAGTTTTAATCAAAACAACGATTGATTATTGTTATTTATAATATTTCTACAACACCCAACTACAATTAAGCATATAATCCTACCTGAAACGGGTACAAATCGTCGTTTTTAAAATCGAGGCGTTAAGCCGTTACTAAGACCGCCATCTTTTTAAACGATACGCTGTCATCATGAAGGCGGGGCTAAATATAAGGCTTTTATAACAGCCAATCAAAAGGACAATCGAAAGCACAGTAACTATGAATGGATTTCGATGGCGGTGAAAATGTCAGACAAAAACAACGCTTCATTAATTTAAACGCGAATATTTGGAGTTAGGCGACAGTTGTGCCAATCCATTGGCCTCTGTAAGTTTAATTAATCATAATATCATAAACTTATCTATTTTAAAGATGTTACATGCATTAATAAAGAAATTGAGTTTGCCACTTGCAACTAAAGGCATCCAATCGTAGCTAAAAACAAACACATCAGTATATCTCAACGTTTTTAGCTACGTTCTCGTAGCTATCTCTTGAGTTGATAATCACACACATAATTCTAATCACTAAACTAGTCAGGAGATTAATAATAAAAACAGATCTCGCCCACATATAAAACTTCATGCCTCAGTAATCCTTCAAGAGTTATATGTAATTTTAGATGCAAATAACTTCCGAATTATGTGTTTTTCTTTTAAAAGAAACTTCTTTACAGATGCACATTACCTTTATCTATCACTGTATCCAAAAATCATAGTTTAAAAAATCCATAATACACACAAAATATCATAAAAAAACAGTAGAGCCATAGAGGAGCAACCACACATGCTTAACTCAACTCAACTAAAATTGATGTCATTTGTTTTTTATCTGTAGGTTTCGTTGTGTTGGAAGTGAAGTAATCCGGTATATATGTGAAGGTTCGGATAATAAAGCTACTGTAACATCCTGGAAACGTATTTAATTACTCTGTAATATCCCATGAAATATTTAGGGTTACACAAATATTTCTTAAGGCATCGCTGAAGAAAAGTTTTACCTTTCGGTTGGGTTTAGAATAAGCTTTATCAAATATATATTATTATTGTAATCAAATGATCGTAAAATTACAGGTTGGGGTTTCATCCCTATTGTTGTTTTTAACAGTGTAACTAATAAAACCTAAAATTTCCACCCCATATGAACAAGCCATTCGGCTTGCTTAAAAACTTTGTCTATGAAGAACATCTTATTTTAAATGTCCTGCTTTTGAACATAATACTGAATTTCCTTTCTTCAATATATACATCATTCTCTGGAGTGGTTGACCTTGACAGTGGTGCAGGAAGGATGGTCCCAACAGAGAATGATTTAAAAGAAGAATTACTGCATTTAGAATCTGCCATATATTATTAGTGTCTACATAATGCTTAGTTTGTTATTTATATGTTTATTTAAGAAGTAAATATTTTCTCTTGTTCCTTGCTATGTTGTTATTTCTCCTAACATACGGACAGATAATTAGCAGAAATGAAAAATAATAAAAAAATTTCCTCTATTTCTGATTATTTTTCTTTTTAATGTTTTTTTGGAAAATCAAAGAAGCTCCTGGTGAACTTCTCAGTCAAAACCCAGGTCTACGCAGAGACCTGCTAGAGTGGTTAGTGAGTGGTTAGGTGTATTGATTTAAGAAAAGTTAACATGTTGTGACTAAAATCGAAGGTCTAAATGCACAGCTTTCACAATTTACCTAAAGTCGTACATTGTGGAAATATTTTAAAAGCCAAATTTTAGTATTAGACTCATAAGAGGACTGAACGTACATAATTCCTGAAAGTCAAATAATTCTAAAATGTAAACATATAATCATAATCATGGAGTATTAATCACAAATCTCTCAACTAGGATTATGCCATGCAATATAGCCAGAGAGAGAGAAATGAGTTTAACTCCACTCGACACAAACGAGGTCATTTCAGGGTTAACACATGGTTCAATTTTATTTGAATAATTTGCTTGAGCATAGGGGTCTTTAGCAGTGGGAGGAAACTGGAGGACCCAGAGAAAACCCATGAGGTTGGACAGGCGATCCTACTCCTTGTCACGTACAACCGGGGAATCGAAACCAAACTAGTTGACTCAACCACAGTGCTTACCATCCCCTACACCCCCCTCATGCAATATAATGGCATTACATGTAATTATTTCTTCAAGAATATCAAATTTAACAGCACCCAGTGTATGGGAATGTCCTGTTATAAAGAGAAATATTTTAATATTTTATTTATACACTATATACATATGTAATAATGGAATGCAGTAACAAGGTCTGTAAAACAAGAAATCAATGTTAGAACTGAAAAAAATAAATGTGTTAAATTTAACCCATCATCAATTATATGTATTAAAGTAAAGCATAAAGAAGTTACCTTGGAAATCGGACACAGTAACACCATACCCCAATTACAATCAGAAATGAGCAAGATATTGCCAGATAAATTAATTTCAACCCCCTGCAGTTTGAATTCATTTTATGTTGCATTCATTTCCTTGTTTTACAGTAATAATAATGACAATATTACAATGAAATCAACACATGTTAATAAATAAACAAATGGTATTATATACCAAACCCAAATAATACAATCTTTTCATTGTACATTACAATTAGAGTCTAAATGCATTGCTACCAAGATTTTATACTCAAATTACATTAAACAATGAACAGATAATCAGCAAAATCCCCGAATATCAGAACAATCAATATGAAAGTAAACTGAAAATACTTCACAAAATTACCAAATTTTTTATCCCACAGTTGCTATCAAATATCATTTTTCAAAGCCTCTAAAACCTTTTTGACCAAACAGCTCATGATATTATCCTCGATTTATTATTCCTCCTCAAAATAAGGTTTACTTATTTTACAAGATGTTTTTCAACTTGTTTTATTTCGATTTATATTTACTTGACTTCTCACAAGTTTATTCAATGTGCCAAGACATTTCCCACTGAATAAACTCCCTTATCACATTCTTCACATAGTCGCTGTCCATCGTCTGAATGACTGACGTTTTGAATACATTAGATCTTATGAAGTGAAAAAAATCAGAACCATAAAGATGCAATGAAATAAATAGAAATTTTAATTACATTGTTTACCAATACTTAACTCAGGCCAGAATAAAAATGTTTAAAATCCATTCTGAACAGATCAATCACATTAGTTTTAAAGTAGATATTTTAAGACTTTTTAACTCCATTATCCACATTTCTAGCATTTCCCTTCATTGTATCACCATGTTGAGGAGTCTTTTCATTTTTTTCATTAGGTTTAATCGCATTAGTCACTGCTGCTGGATTTGTTCCTTTCGAATCAACACTTTGTTTTGAATTAACTGGCGCTGGTTTTAAATTGTTCTCTGAGACATCTGTCGGATTTGAAACTTTTGTACGCAAAGCAGAGGGCTGACTGTTTGCAGGATTTAAAGTTGGTGATTTATCTTGTTCAATATTATTAGCCTGCACATCTAATCTAGAATGAAGGTGTTGTAAAACTGGCAAAGTAACATTAGGAGTAGTTGGGGCAATAGTAGAACTGGCCGATGTATTAGGAACGTGGAAAAAATATAACTGAAAAGAAAAAAAAATTTTTGATAATATTTCACTGTTCAGTTATAAAAGATTAACATAAACTTTATTTAGTTTAAAATAAAGAGACCAATGGGTAGTGTGTACCAATTCCAGAGTTTCAAAACAGCTGTTTCAATATAACTGATAAAATAATGATAATAGGGCATATGCCCAAATAATAGATGAAATATGCCCCCATCCCGACTCAAAAAAACAAACAAAACAGAAACATTGTTGTTTGCCAAAGTACTACACACAAGAATTCTAAGAATAAATTTAAAAATCTCATCCTCTCTTTCGTTATTATCTAATATTTTATCAACACTATACCTATATTATTTCAATATTTACTAAATAGTTGTTTACATGGCAAATTCATTTTCAGTTATCTTGTACATGTATACCATTAATAAAATGTGACCAGCTATGGTTAAATGAGATACAAGGGCTAAAAAAATCAAACCACAACTATGCATGTATTTTGAATAATTTAACTGGTATCCATATATCATGCAAAATGGTACACACATAACAGTAATTTAAAATTACTGTATAAACATAGCAATATTCCATGGCAACTAAATATGGCAGTTTTTATGCATTCCTGTTGTGTCTTTGCCCTCAGACATTGAGGAAAGCAACACAAAGTCATCTTTTAAAGCAATGTGTTGGAAAATCAAAATCAGTAAAAACGCAATCTGCAAGTGTCAACAATATCTGGTCACATTTATTATGCATAATTCCAAAATATGTCTTACCACAAAGCCAACTGCTAAAGCTGCATTGAAAATAAATATTAAAGCCATGACTGTTAGAGCAACCTGAAAAGTAAAGAACAATATGGATAAGAGAGGAGAGAGAAATGAGGTTTAACGTCCACTCAACACAAACTAGGCCATTTCCGGACTAACAGATGGTTCAATTTTATTTCAATAATTTGCTTGCGCGTAGGGGTCTTTAGCAGTGGGAGGTACCCAGAGAAAACCCACGAGGTTGGACAGGCAATATGGATATGAGAAACGAAATGGGATTTAACATCCTACTTTACTTTACCAATCAAGCTAATGAGGGAGTTAGGGAAAAATGGGTTTAATGTCCACTCAACACAAACTAGGGAATTTTGAGACTAACATATGGTTCAATTTTATTTCAATAATTGACTTGCGTTTAGGGTCTTTAGCAGTTGGAAGAAACCGGACGACCTGGAGAAAACTCACGAGGTTGGACATGCGAGCCTACTCCTTGTCACATACTCGAGGTAATGAAGCTGGAGATCTAAAATGTATGGTAGATAATATACAAAACAGATGAATCAGCATTCCTCAACACATTCCAGTAATTTACAGAGTTTTTGAATCTATACAAGACATCTGTGACAGTAGGGATAAAGATGCATTATATGAGATTTAGATAAAGAGCTGGCCATTATTGCTATAAAAGTCCAAAATAGATAATGAAAAAAGAATATATTGAAAATTTCAGTCAAATTACTTTATTCTGTGCAAAGTTATAAATGTTTGAAGTATTGACAAAATGTAGCGCAGAGAGTTGATTATGGGCTTGTCACATTAATAAAAATTTAAATAATAATTTACATAATATTTGAAGTCAAAATAAAGACCTGCAATAGGCAGATTTAGCTCTTACATGTACATACATGCATCTTTAACACAGTAAGATTTAGGATAGAATAATAACCATGTGGTGTGAGGCCTGCACCAGGGAAAGTTTTCTAAACTTATGGTCTATATTAACTTTGGGTTTGTTCAGAATCAGATAGCTATCGAAGATCTATTTAAAGAAAATGAAGGATATATGCATTAATTGGTCGCAACTTTATCTGCAGGCTAATTCCTTTTTATAGTTCGTTTTACATACAGAGATAGAGATATAAAATGAAATGAAATGAAATGGGGTTTAATGTCCTACTGTTCTGCTCCTATACTGGGCTAATGAAGACGGGCATATGCCATACAGTGTGCTATGAGGGAAATTTTGCCCGGGCAGCGGCACTATCGCCTACTCTTATATCGAATTCCAACTGCCAAGTGATCTTTTACGTGCATTCCAATGTATACACGGCTTCATTATTATTCAAATATTGTATAAAGTGACAGACAATGACAATATTGGTTAGATGAGATTTAATTCATACAGTCCAATCTATTTACCTGTTTAGCATCCTCTTTAACAACTGGCCAGAATGTGATTAATAATACACTGCCTGATAATACAGCACCTATTGTCACTAACAACCACTGTAACCAATTGACTTGTATCATCCATAATATCTACAATAATACCAATATATATTATTGATATTTACACAAATATTCAATTCTGAGTAAGAGTTGATAAAAACGCGACAAAAATTCACACATTTACATGTGTACTTTGCATTGCTCAAACATAAATTTGAGTAAAAGCCCTTTTTTCAAATTTGAGACAGTTTGTTCGAAGTAAAGTTTAAAATATAAAATCTTAAAGAAGAAGTCTAGATGGTGCAGATTCTTTTTATTTTATCATTATTTAAGAAAAGAGTTTGATAATGTAGAACCTCAACTACAACTCATTTAACCTTTAATTAACATTAACATCATGAGGGCAACTAGTGTCAGTCACTGGTTTCTAAATTAAACAAATGCTACTCTTCGTACTCTGGGAAAAACCTGGCTACATGTTTGATGCTTTGCTTGTTTAGAGTGGGCAACAGTTACCCTTATCACAGCCAGAGTGTCAATTTGTTAACTATTTCACTACAACATAAAATATAAAGAATATGCAACAGTCTGACTTCTTCTTTTATACAAATATATAAATAAATACATACTGATATTGGAACATATATGGCTAGAGAATAACCATACACACAGATTATTTCTAGGAATGTATAATGTAAAGATGACTGTGTTCCTCTCCACCATAATAAACCATATAAAGCTAAAGGTATTAACCACCAATAACTAAATATAGCTGTAGCAGCATATGATACTGAAATAAAACAGTTTATAATAGAGGTAGCAGAGCCACAACCAGAATGTCACATGTTCCAATCTTAGTGTCATCTTTAACATTTGAAATGGATTTTATTTGCAGGGATAACACGGAAATTGTGCATCTTCATGCTATGTAAGAAACCTGAAATATGAATCCACAGTTCACATAAATGACCCCTTAGCAGTTGCAAATTGTAGAAGAGTAGGCAAAATGCCACAGTCTAGACAAAATTCTCTCCCTCCCATTGCACACATAATAGATATGCATTAGTCCCAAAATGACCTAAGATATTGTTGGGACCCCATTTAGATTTTAATATTTTTCCTGAGAATTAAAAATCCTTATTGAATTCTAAGCCATCAACAGAAGGTTCAACACATGTATATTTTACACAGTATATGTTTCAGTTTTTACCCTAGTTTTTACCTTTGTGAAAATCATATTTCCATTCATATTGAGTTGAAGCAGATTGTAGATAGTTAGCCAGATTTCCTGAAATAGCTATCGTAAATACTAATGTCATACATATCCAAAATGGACCTGTAAGAAATAGACAAAAAATTAGTAATAAAATTCCACTCAAAGTTATCGAAAAGACAAAATATAGATGACCAGGGATGAATTATGGAATATTGAGGCCCTTTACCATGCCACAGTATTTGGACATATGTCGGATACTATGAGAGTGTTAGTGGATTTTACACAGTGTGGTAACAGTTCTTACATTAAGTGGTTATTGATTATAATCAAGAAAATAATAACATAAGTAACCATATTGAATCATAAGTGAAAGACATTTAACCGGATCTAAATTGCAACAACAAGAATAACATGCACACAATAAGTATTTAAAATTACAATAATACCCTAAGCCACATCAAATATAATAAAGAAGTACAAAATATATAAATAAAATATGCACACAAATCATGATCTATAAGAATAAAAGTAAAAATATGCATGTTCCATAATGTGGTCTTATTTATATTGGTATACATATTAAATTAAGACAATGATTATAAATCAGATATGTTATGGGGCCTACAAATCATGCTAATTCTCTTAGTTAGATAAATAACTAAGTTGTCTATTTATAGTTAAGTTAGAGTGCTGTTATTGGTGCACCTTGGTAGACACAGAGATTACTTCAGTTATGCAGACAAACGATGCGATCATATAAACCAGTCATCATAAATTTGACGGATAATAGTTTACTGTTAAAAATATATTAATAATTTACAGAACTGGAAATGGTCAAATACATTTACATATGCACTGTGTGTGTTTCTACATACCATATAAATCTGGATTAGGTCTAATATGTGATACCAAATAATTTCTACCAGGTAATGGTATCATAGATCCAGCAATTCTATGCAATACTTGTTTAGAATCCACATCAAAATACTGTTGATAATACTCAAATGTCCAAAATGAACTAGTCTTCTTATCCTCCTTCAAAAGCTGAAACAATTTTATTAAATGAATTGTCAAAATCTTTAATCTGATAATTCACAAGAATACAGTCACTCACTTTGAAATTGAATTAAGTTGTCATTAAATTGAACATTAAATGCACCTACATGTATATACAGTACAGGCGATACAGAGGGGTTGGGTGGCCGAATGATTATCATGCATGTGTTGCATCATAAGATCTGTCATTGAGTCAAGTGGCATGATTTCGATTCATCGCTTGTATGTGACAAGGAGTAGGGTCACCTGTCCAATCTCATGTTTTTTTTCTGGGTCCACTGGTTTCCTCCCACAGCTAAAAAAGACCCCTACACGCAAGCGAATTATTGGAATAAAATTGGACCATATGTTAGTCCTGAAATGACCTAGTTAGTGTCAAGTGGACATCATACCCCATCTCTCTCTCTCTCAGGCCATGCAAAAAGGCCTTGTTATCAAAATAGCTATAAAACTCCTAAATGTACAAAATATAGTCTTCACATTAGGCCCATTATCAAAATAATAGTTAGGTATGTAATTATGTCTACCTCTGATTTATCAGTACTATCGTCTTCATCTGACTCTGCAGTAGGGGGGAAATCCGAAAATTTATGTATATGACTGTTTTTAACTTCAAATTCAACATCTTCATCTTCTAGTGGAAAATCTATAAACAAAACATATATGTTTTTTAAAAAAAATAATTCTGAAACAATGTGTTAATGAGTTCATATATTTCAGATTTCCTTCCAAAGATTTACTCCTTTGCAGGTGTAGGATAATAACAAATTTCAAATGTAAGGAACCATCAATTACCAGTATGTGGGTTTTGTGTATAAGCCTATTTTCAGAATATTAAATATTATTAATTTACTAAATTTATTGTAAATTAGAAGATAAAACCACTAACCTTGAAATTGTAGTTCGTCCTTGTTTTTTCCACTGTCCTGTAAATAGTAAATCACATTTGTACAATAAATATAATGGTGGTAATATTAAAAACTATATTCACAAAAACTCTTCGTTAATTTGGTTCGATATCATGGACAGTTAATTTGCAGAAAATTGGAAAGGTTGATGTCTCTACATTCCAGTTAGCTCCCAATACTACCCAACTTGTTACATGCTTGAAAGTAAGTATACTATAAAATAATACCCAGTACTACCAAATAGGACACATCACATACAGCATACTTGTACATCAATTTACAGAACATGAATTGAAGAGAATATGGATTCTAGCCACCAATGTTTTTCTAACATTATACTGGACATTAATATATTTCAAGAATCTAAACAGAAACTTAGTTTGTGGTGTCTAATAACAAGCAATGGTGGTGGCTTAGTGGGTAAGGCGCCAGCTAACTAATCCAGAGGTCCAGTGTTCGATTCCAATACTGGCCGCGAAACTTCCCTGGGAAGAGCTAGCATGGTTTCCACTTGTCAGTGGTTTGCAGGACAGAGGGCCTGGCAAGGAACAGGGACTAGTCTTAGGATGGTACAAAAAACGAGGTCTGTACACATTATCATATTTATAGTGTGCATGTACATTAACCCTTGACAGTTGAAATTCAATTGCTGTCCAGGCAAAATTTATCTCAATCTCATAGCACACTGCATAGTGTACATGTATACTCGTCTTCATGGAGCAGAACTTTATTGTTAGGTTAAAATCGTGAATGGACTAAATGCAATATGCCATATCAGGGCTTCATTTTTGGCAAGCGTTTAAACATGAATTAGCCTGCGCAAAAAAAAAAAACACTGAGCAAAATATGATAAAACAGAATTTTTCGAAAAAATTTTTGTCCATGGCCTTGATGTTTGTTTCTAGAGAAAAGGTTTTCACAAACCCAGATTAGGTGGAAAGAATAATCCCCTTTTACTTAATGTTAGGCTACACATTTTTGCACAGTGACAAAGGAAAAGGCGTCTTCGCTCAGCCAATATTCAACATTTAGGAATCGAATGTTAAGTTATCATGAACGAAAATTCTTGCTGTACTTCAATTATGTATTAATCAATTTTATGTAATAGTTGTTTATGTATGTTGAATACATAAACTTTAGTGGTATCAATATTGACAGTTTTATCCATTATTTGAAGTACAGCAAGAATTATCGTTTACGGTAAAATTCCATTCCTAAATTTGGAATATTGGCTGAGAGCAGCTATGAACCAATGACCTCTGGTCTGCGCAGGAATGAGTTTCATAATGGCGGATCATTTCAAACAAATCTTGTTTGTGTTTTTGGGTCGCTAAATTCTACATGAGAATAGTGTTGGATTATCATAAATTTGTGTCGGATGTGACAAGAAATGATAGGATAGAGGATAGAGTCCTTATTTTCATATTAGTTGTGTATAGGTAGGGTGACCCATCATAAATAAATATCTCCAAATATCTCGACAATTACGCAACAATATTTATATATATATGCCAAGCCTCAAATCAGTTTCACACAATTATAGTCACTAAATATACGATCATGTTGTACTTAATAAGCTATGACCATTAATCATCTATAAATAATAGACTGAAAACTGGTTCCAAGTCTCGTCCATAACATCCAGACACTTTTGAGTAAAGATAGGTTACGTGCCCTTGTTTTGAAATTAGTCTCACTTAACCAGTCTATCGACCATTCTACGTCTGATTGACAAGTCGGGATAATCAAGACTACTTTTTTACGAAACATAACAGAAAGCTAGAACAAGAAATTGAATTTAGAAATAAGCACTTTAGCCAACTCAACAATTGTTTTAAGAAACTTGTAAAAGTAAAATGAAACTACTGCTAGTATCATGTTCCTGCTAACGAAAGTGATTCAGAGATATTATTTGTGCTAAACCAAAAGATGCCACTCTTAACGGTGCAGTTAATGATAAAGCAATTTAAAAAATAAAACAAACGTAATTTCTAAAGCTGCTGTAATAACCAAGAAGCTAAATTTTACTGCTATTAGTATTCAAAATCGTCAACAATAGATTTTTTACGGCTGTAATAGTTGATATATTTGTAGAGAATTGCACGTGCCATGGCTATTTATCGACTCAAAGAGAGTGCGGGGTAGTCAGAAATCAGTTCGAGACACGCAACTGAAGCGTGCACATTTAGCCGTGTCGAGACCAACTTTCTGTAGAGTGCACGGGTCACCCTAGTGAGATAGGATCCACCAGTAAAGGATAGTGGCCAGACCCGATAAGAATCTGTTTTCTGTTTTTGGTCATTTGATATTGACAGCCATGATGGTGTAGATCCCATTCAAACTGCTCAATAGGCCTATAATAAGTTGAAAGTTATATACTGTTGAATATATAACGAAAACTGTTCAACATCAAAAAAGGTAAACATTTCCACGGTCCACAATAAAAATGTATGTAATCAGACAGTCACAGGGGTAGTAAAGTAAAGCCAAGTGTTTCGATAGCCAGTTGAAAAGTGGCTGGTGATGTGTCATTTAGATATTTCAAAACTACATTTTTCTTTCAAGGAAACAAAAATTTAACATGTTAATGAAACTGTAATACAGAAAAAATATACATTTAAGCCAAGTTCCACGTCAGGAGATGCATTGGACGCCATTTTAGTTCAGCAATAGTTCAAACAGTACAAGTTTCGAACAAATACACAACCAATTTCGCATATCTAAAACTACTAAACGATGTCAGACATAAAAACACATCAACAGAATAAAATATAGCAGTTCAACCTTGATATGGTAAATAGTATCCAAACTGAAGAGATTATTTTGCATTATACGAAACGTTAAATGAATAGCTTTTCCAGCACAAGAAAGGGCACACAACTCTAATAAAAAAATATTTCTGAAGAAAAAAAGAAACAAGCATCAACTGGCATAGATCTAACTGGACTGGTAAATTGTTATTTAGATTATATTACAAATATTAATTAATCACGATGAAATAAAAAGTAACGGATTCTAAGTTTTGTTGCATGAAAGTCGCTGTCAAAGCAAACTGAGAATTGCTTTTTGCTGACATTTGATTTGAATTAGGCCTATCCACCAATGTCCAATCTGTTGAATCACTCATTCACTGATCAGTCATTAATATTATCTTACCGGACCGGTATTCATTATATTATTATCATCAAAAGAAATGTTTTCAAGAATTGATTTTTTTTTTTTTTTTTTTCAAGAAATAAATTTCAAAGATTAACAAATTCTGGAAGGAATTGGAGGCCATCACTATTTTTTTTACAGTCCCATCAAACTTGTATTATTTCGTAATAATATTAATATTATTACTTGACTTGTATTTTGTAATCACAAATTTTAGTTCATGTACCAATAATGATAATGGTTTTTGCTAATGGGAACACTGAAAATAGCAAGAGTTCAAATTTCTAGAGAGTTTCAAAGTATAAATATCTAGAAGTTTAAAATAAGTCAAAACTATATAAAATAATATTATTATTATTATGTCAGTTAACTTCATCCATTGCATATGATACTAAATGTACTAAATAACCCACATAAAGCATTTTCCTAATTTCAGAATATAATAAATTCTACATAGCATATTATTCTACTTAAAACTATCATAAACCAAATTTGTGATTGGGTTTCTTTGATCTTATATTATTATTATTATTATTTTTCAGATGTGTCAGTTTATGTACCGGTATGTATAGTACAATGTGAATTAGCTGTTTTATTTTGTACCAGTTGCCTTTAATCTTTCCATACATACAATATCAACAATCATGGATCTTTATGGAACTAACAATATGCAAAACATGGTTAACATGTTTTCATTTCCACAACAGAACCATCCGTCACCATCTCGCCAAAAACCTAACGACAACTATTCCTACATAAAAATTCCCCTGTTCGGACGTCTACGCTGTATAAAAGATAAGAATGGCATGATGTGTTTGTTGTTTGTTTATATATACTGGATTTATGGTACATGGGCTTCCGTTTATATTGTATTGTTACCAGCTTATAATGATGGTCATGTGTCACCTTTTTTCATTTACTGTAAGTATAAATCTATGATTTGTATTAATGTTTGTATAATTGATTTGCTGATGCCTAGTTACAGTGTATGCATTAAATCAAACATAAACAAGTACAATACTACTAGATGGACCAGGAACCAAAGTCTGTCAGTCATTGCACAATTGTCCAAGAAACAAACATGCTAAGTTACATGGCCCTCATTTTTGAATTGGTAGAGATTTGGGCTTTTTTCAAAGAGTGTCACCCTTCAAGAACAAAATTAGTAGCATTTGGGACCCAGATCCTGGTCAAAGAATGTGCCAACAACGCAAGCAACCTTGAAATGTAATGTAGGCCTAATCTTACAGTATTATAATTTTTGATTCAATAAATACCGGCACTATTAATATTGCTGAAATGACATAAAGGGAAAATCCCTAACTGTCTTGTAAATGTAATGCAGGAAAAAAATTATCTTTAACAAAGAGTTTTTAATATATGAATTTTAACCTTCCTTTTTTTTTTTTTTTTTCTTTTTTTTTTTGATATGTCAAATTTTTACATGGACATATTTACATTGAAATAATGCTCTAATCTTTAAAACTTTTCTTTTTCCAGTTTATTTATCAGTTGCCTTGTTATGTCTGGGATCACTAATCCGAGCAAGTACATTAAACCCTGGACAATTACCAAATATTGATGATCTTCAGATAATTGGTAAGTATTTCAATAACCTAATATTTGAAATATTACTATACATGTAGTTTTCACTTTATTTGTCAGGTGAGGAAATTATTCTAAGTATTTGAATTACTTTGAAAATATGACCTGCATAGACTGAAATTGCATCTGGGTGTACACTTGACAGGCATCGATATTTCCGCGCACATGCGCACATTTGCTTTAAAAAAACTTTTTTGTGTGCCGTAGTAGACCCTATCATCCCAAATTAGTTTAAAGAAAGATGTATTGGTATTTTGTTTATTTATACTTAGATGTGTAGGCCTAGGTCTATTCATTTTACAATTATTCTACGGTCTTTATATTTGTTTATTTGCCGTAAATAGGTCACCCATTTGAATATATAAATGGAAATTTGATTTGCACTGAACCACATACAAAAGGCAGCAGATGCTCTGAAAATACACCAAGAAGGGTTTAATTTTCATAAAAGACCACGCCCCCCTCCCAAAATTTTTTTGCCCTCGCTCCGCTCGCCTTATATATTTTTACATTACTCACCAAATCCTGGCTACATCCCTGTGTTACAGTATGACCCTGCAGGCACATATTCAAGTGTGTGCGCAGGCACACTCAACTTTTATAGAGCCCTGACATTTGACCTAGGTGTTTTGTCCCATACGAATGACTAGATGTTGTTCCTTGACAGGCCCATCCAGTCTGCACCACTGACAAGGGGAAACCATGCTAGCAATCTAATTCAAATATAGATCTATATTTCGTTTCGTTTTTAATACTTTCGATGGCCTACACTACATGTAGATCTAACAAGTTATAGTGGGAGTTCACGTTCTATGACGTCAGGTACCAAGCAAGCGACATTTGACCCAATTACGTCAGTCATTCGATGAACCAATTAGCAACCGCCATGTATTTTTTATCTACTTTTGCTTTGTTTTGATTTCTATTGCCGCTAATGTCTACCCACAGTTCTGCGCAAAAAAGGTCAAACGCTCGATTCGACAGACCATTTGATTGGCTGACCCCTCATTTCAAGGAGAACACGAGTTAAATAACAACGCTTCCAGATCCAAGTGTAGTAAAGACAAATAAAATCGAAATTTTGAACTATAAAAACGAAACGAAATTGGATCTGTGTTTTAATCAGATTGCCATGCTAGAAGATCCATGGGATTTTTTTCAGCCAACACAGGGATCGAATCCCAGACTGGTTAGTGAGATCAAATGAAATCCCTGGGTACATCAGTGCACTTACCAATAACAATAGTCACTGAACAAAATTTGAAGTTTTTAAACAACAAAAAATTTTCATTCATGTTTTTAAAATGGATGTTGCAGAAGGAGAGGAGTGGACATTTTGTCCAACGTGTAATCGTAAACGACCACCTCGAGCTCACCATTGTCGTAGATGTAGACAATGTGTTACCAGAATGGATCATCACTGTCCATGGTAAATAATTCTTAACATTCATTAGAAATTATAAAAATATTGACCCAGATCTTGCTATATTCTGTGAAGATTAAAAGCAGATCAAGATGATAACCATTTGAATTTATAAATATGTACATGTACATGTGCATGCCGATCAACCATAACCATAGTGTGGAAAGGAATCACAGAGATGTTGGCTACATGTAGATGAACCTTGTTTCATTGACATATCTGAGGGGACATGTTATTTATATTATATTGAATGTCCTATATTTATTGAATTTACCAGACTACCAGCGAGAAATAGAATTGTAGGCTTTTCCTGCTATTTCAGATATGTTTTCCTTTTGTAATTAGAATCACAAAGAAATATGTTTTTATACACCCACATTAAAATGTGGTCGTATATTGTTGTCGCCCCAGTCCGTCCGGTGTCCACAAGCAAAAGTTAATATCCAATTGACGCTCTCGAGGCTAAAGTTAATATCTGATTGACTTTAAATTTATACACAGTGTTTAATATTATGAGACGAAGAAGCCTATTGATTTTCAACAATATCCAATAATTACTGCCAGAGTTATGGCCCTTGATCACTTTGAACAATCTTGTGGACGCTCTAGGGGCTAAAGTTAATATCAGACCGACTTTAAATTTATACACAGTGTTTTAGGTCATGAGATGAAGGAACCTATTGATTTTCAATGATATCCGATAATTACTGCCAGAGTTATGACCCTTATCACTTTGAAAAATCTTGTGGATGCTCTAGAAGCTAAAGTTAATAACTGTTTGACTTTAAACAGAGTTTAAGGTCTTGAGACAAACAAGTACATGTGTATTGATTTTCAATGATTTTTGATAACTTGAACAGCTAAATCCATGATATTAAATGTTGTGTATACTAAACATTAGCATGGGCCAAACAAATTCTGATAAAAATTCTGATAATTACTTAATGAGTTGTTACTCTTATTATCAGATTTTAGTGTATTATAAATGTTTTTATTACCGACAAAAGTAGACTGCACGGACAATTGAGCTGCTGTGGGCATATGTTTCATTGCCTGGCAACCTATCTTTAATCTTTTGGTCCTATTTTTCAGGATAAATAACTGTGTTGGAGAGGAAAACCATTATGCCTTTATTTTGTTACTGCTGTATGCCTTTTTGTTGGGTTTATTGTCGTTTATTATTTGTATGATGCACTTTTGGATTCTACCACGATGTGTATCTTGTGATAGGGTAAGAGCTTTTATTATTTTTACAAAAAAATATACAAGGACAATATGTGTACCTTGCTTATTAATTTCTCTTTCTGGACTTTTAGATGAACCTTACAACTGAAATAGTAGCTGACATTTTGAACTTTGCGCCGGATTAAAAAAAAAAACACAGATAAAGACCAATCTTGCAAGCATTTCTTCTTTGTGTTACATTAGGTCACTTGCATCAGAGGTGTCCAAGGTTCAATCCTGAAGTTGACTGAGGATGTACTTCTGGATTTTACTGCTTTGTTTTCCCAGGTCAGTGTGATCAGTGTGGATTTGAGGGCCTGCCAAAGAACAGTGTCTAATTGTTCAGATGGGACAAAATCCAAGTTCCTGTGTACACAGGCATGCACGTAAAAAAAACTTGACTTCATTAGCCCGGATGGTGCAGAAAAGTAGGGCCTCAAACCCTTTTTTTTTTTTCATTTCATATTTGTATATTATTTTCAGGAAGTTTTTTACATCAAACACAGTATATGGTTTATGTATTTACTGACCATATTAGGTTTAAATATGGCTTTAGTCATGGGGGTACAGTTCTTCTCTCAACATCTAAATGTTTTAATTGTAAGTAAACAAAAATTTATTAACCCAAATAGCCTACTATAGATATATATTACTAAATTAACCGCCCAGAGTACCTTGCTACTGAAATTTATGCTGGTAAAGAAAGGGTTAAGCCGACTATGGATTAAAGTAATATTATTTATAAATCCATATATGTAAGTTCAGTTGAACAATGTATTATATAGTGTACAATATCTATGAGGATAGCACTTTATCTAGGGAGATAGCACAATATCTAGGGAGATTCAGATAGCACAATATCTATTCTTATATCATAGAATATCAATATTTTTCATGCTAAAGTTACAAAACATTCCATGTGAAAAATAGCACTTGTAATTCAGTTGTGTGATAGTGGGGTCTGGCTGGACTGTCTTGAACTGATTTAGGCAGCAATTGAAATTCAAGACATATTATCTTTAACAGTTATCTTCAGTAGAACATCTAAATTATCTTCTGAATTAACTTGATTGCCTTTTTCTTCAGGATAGAACTATTCTACAGAATATGCAGAGCATGCCAGAAGAAGGGAGGTAAGTTGGGTTGGGTTTTTTTTGGGGGGGGGGGCAGAGTTGTCTCTCTTTGGATTTAAAGGATTGCTTGTATGGCAGTTTCTTATTCATTTACACAATTTACTGAAGTATTGGAGTTTAGATGTTAATATTCTTCTTAATCATATATAAGCTTACCTAAATGGCTGGAAATCCAATTAGCTGAGCCAGCTGGGTGTTTTAGAGAATATCTTGAATAAAAAACGAATAAATAACATGTCAGTGTGTTATTATATACCATATGGTTTGTTACTAGTTATAAATGGATCATTTGTTAATATTGTAGCGATGATGGTATTGATATTGTCTATTTCAACACCTACAAACTTTCTCACACTTCCTATAAATAATACAATCATCTTCTAAAACTAACTACAATGGCCTAGTTAGGATTTGGGATTTTCCCCCAATAAAATTTGGGGGATATTAGAGGTACATGTATTGCCAAGTGTAGCACCCCCACCCCTGCACATTGTTATCATTTACAGCCTTAAGTCTTATTTTGATAACCCAATAAATTAAATACTTCTAATCGGTGTAGCTAAACGAAAGACATCTTAATCTTTTTCAAACATTTCATGACGTTAAACTTTCTAGAAAATATTTTAGTTTTTAATCACATTGACTGAGAGCACAAATTTCTTAATATTTATTACATTATTCATTCAAGTCCAATAAATGAGGCACTCACAAGTTTTTTTTACAGTGTTTAGGTAGATGTAATAGGAGGAGTGGACATGCCTTCATAATCCTTCAATTTATCGTGTTTTCCTTTTTGGGGCCTCCCTTCAAGTAAATGTTTATGATCATAAAATGATATATTAAATATTTTTAAAATGTAGAGGAACTTGATCACAATTTTGATCCGATCTCGGTTCCAGTAGATATTCATGCATATCAGACCATAACTTCCAGGACTATGGTCCCTGATTGTACGAAAAATCGCTTTTTTTTTTTTAGCTTGTTCTCAGTCCATCTCTTGTAAAATGTGGGCGTATCTTGCGTGGCAACCTTGTTTGCAACTTGTGTCAGATATTTCGAAAATCTACCAAAATTTGAATCGGGATATAATGCACACTTAATATACGGTAAAATAAATATATTTTGTGCGGAAAATTGTGCATATATTTTAATAATATTTTATTAATTTATGAATTTTAATATTTAAAAGCAAAATGTCTGTTTTATTTACAGTGTAAAGGTCAGAGACACATTTAAAGCTTATAAAGAATTATTTGGTGCCAATGCTGTAATCTGTTGGTTGTTGCCATGCAGACGGAGAAAAACAAAGCCAGTATACATTCAACATCCTGTATAAACATCACCATGTTCATGTATCATATCCATATTTGTACATTGTCACAGCTATTATGGATCTGAGTACTTGAAATTTATAAAAAATATGTATATCCTTATGCCCCTTTTTTTTTTATATGATTTTGGCGAGGTATAATATTATATGTAGTTTCAGGATACGAATCTTAAAATCATCTATAAGTGGTAATTTGACCATTTGATTAAATTCATAAATGTTTTAATTTTGATTAAATTCATAAAATGTTTTAATTTTGATTAAATTCATAAATGTTTTATTTTTTGATTAAATTCGTAAATGTTTTATTTTTGATTAAGTTCATAAATGTTTTATTTAAGTAAACAATAAATATGGGCATAGATAGACAGATATATAAGTATTTAACAACCTGAAATAACAACTAATCCTGACTTAACATGTGTACATGTATATAATTTAATGTTTCATTCTTTTGATATTTAAAACTTATGAAATTATATTAGCATTACTTATCCTCTCACTAACCAAAGCTTTATCGATAATAACTTCCAGTCAAGAACACGCTCAATATTTATATGTCCTGTTTTTCATAAAAAGAATATTGTTTTTTAGTTTAATATTTTAAAACCCACTCACATATAATGAAAATGCCATTGATTTGGTGTTCCCTTTCAGCCTTTAAGAGATCAATTTTTGTTAAATGAAACAAACTCAATTAAATAAATGTTATCATGTGTTACAAATGATCATGTATATTTATTCAATAATTTATAATAAAAGTTTTAGTCAAAAAATTTCAATTTCCTGACAATCATTTTTATACACCCACATGGAAATGTGGTCGTATATTGCCACCCCCATCCATCCGATCTTTTTGAAATTTGTTAAAATTAGTAATTTCAACAATTTCCATAAATTGCGTCTAGAGTTATATGGTTCATGTCACTTTGTAGTTATCATCCAATTTATATTAAATTTATATGAATTATTTAAATTAGTAAAACGAAGAAGCCTATTAAATTTCAGCAATTTCCGTTATGGTCCTTGTTTCACTTTGTTGAACCTTATGAGTGCTGTATCGACAAAAGTTATCATATGATCTGTATGCAATATATATATATATATATACAAGATTTAGATTAATAAAACAAAGAAGCCTAGTGAACTTCATTAATTTCCGTCGATTACTTCTAGTGTTATGGCCCTTGTTTCACTTTGTTGAACCTCATGAATACTCTTAATGACACAAGTTATCATCCAATTTGTATTAAATTCATATGCATTGTTTAGATTAGTAAAACAAAGAAACCCTATTATATTGAATGTCAACAATTTCTGTATATAACAGTAACTTCTGCATTTATGGCCTTTGTTTCACTTTGTTGAACCTTGTGAACACTCTTGACGACAAAAGTTATATCCTGATCTGTAAGAAATTGATATCATTACCTATAAAAGAACAAATATGTGACAACCCTTGTCGACTGATTGGGTGATTAACTGCTGTTGGCGTATGTTTCGTTGCCTGGCAACCTATCTTTATACAAAAAAGTGTAATTTTATACACTTTTGATATATTATATATGTTTTCTTTTTTAATTGTGTATTTAGCAGTTATTTTAAAATCAGGATCTTTTAATATTTATGGTAAGGAAAGTCACTGTAAATGTTCTAGTTTGTGTTATGGTATCATATACTGGCTAATATGTGCACTATAAACTATCGGGGATGTAAATTTGAAACTGACATTCAAAGTCTCAGTAATCCAATGTAAACGTTTTGAGGTATTATGGAAATGTTTAAATATTTCATATGTAATAGAACATGGTACTGGCTTAGATATTAAACATTTAATTGATGTTTTACCACAAGTCTGGTTTATGTATGGATAAACCCACAAAATATAGCCAAAATTATTGCCCTTGTGTAAAAAAAACAAGCTTAGGAAGGAAAAGCAAGAGAATAGACTTCTGAACCTAATTTTTAAAAATTTGGAGGTGAAACTGTATTATATGATCAAGAAGATGTGTACTTTTTGTAAGATTTGTAACTATTATTGTATGTTTTGGAACTTGCAAATATAGGACATATGATCAAGAATAGCTTAAAACACTTTATTTTTCATATTTCTCCTGGATGTTCATAATATTTGCAGCACATTATTTTATGGAATATTGTTTTTACAATTTTGTTTGTTATTGTAGGTTCTTTTTCCTCCCCTTATAATTAGTAATGTTAATAATTTTATTTCCTAGTTTGTGATATATTAACCATTATAATATAATATGAAGATAACCTCATTATAAGAAAATATATTACTTAGATATTAATTTATCTACTGCTGTTCTATGGTTGTTTTTACATGTATATGAAACCATCACTAATTCTTAATTAAAAGATATTTATAATTTTTCTCCGTCTTGTTTTGTGTTATATTATTTCTTATATATTATTGTCTTAGCCCCCACAGCTCTGCAGCACTTGTGTTGTGGCTTGTGTTATGGTTTACAATTTTCTGTACACCTGGTCAAAAGGGATTACCATTATTATCTTATTGGATGCAGCTATTTTCATATCCTTTTTCAGATATGCCATAATTGTAACTGGTATATATATATACCTTAACATTTTTTGTACACCCCTTGCATTCTGCAGACGACCTGGTTTCATTGTGCTGTTCAGATTTATATGTGTAACTTGGTTTAGTTGTTCCTGATGTGCCTGATTGAGGAAAATGAAAACCAGAAGAACTTTTGTTGATTCTTCTTTGTCTATAATAGGCCACATAGATTGGTATTTTGAGATTATCTTAATATTTTGCGCGGTTTACTGACGAGTGCATCGATTGACTATTGTAGTAGAAATCATTAATGCCAAGTATTCTCCGTCTTCTTTAGTCCAGTTGGTACAGAAAAGTATTCCTTGTAATACATATTTTCAAAAGCGAATTTTAGCCCAAGTGGATACATTATTTGAGTATATAATATAATCGAGCTCGATCGATGGTCAAATACACAATCTTATGGGCGGATTCGGCAAAATCCACTAAAGCCTAATTTCCACGAACGGAAAAATTGAGTTGATATCCACAAGGAAAATTTGGCACCAAACTGAAAAGAATAGTGTCAAATGAAAATGTCCGTCATTATTATACTGTTGTTTTTGTTTCCTGTCAAATCGTCATCTATTAATGGGTCCACATTTTCTGCATTGCATTACTGTAAAACATCTTTTTATCAATTCCTGCCAAGCGAAATTGTTCTTTTAAGATTGTTTGCACGCTGTTACGACGCCATTTTGAACGAAGAAGTTCGAGCGTGATTTAGCAAAACGTAATGTTTCAACTTATCTGCAAACACGATGTTCAGTTCGAGCGTCAAGTGCTTTGCCTATGGAAATTAGGCTCAGCGACAGCAAGAAATTGTTTTCTTCCAAAGTTTTTAGTGAGAGGCAACCCTCCAATAATACTGTTTTATCCCCATCCGACCGACCATTAGTCAACCCAATGTATTGTAATTTCGGTTAATAAATGGCTTTTCGTCGAAACATTGTTATCGCTGTTTTTGAGATAGAAATATTCAAACTAACTTAAAATAATTTAAAATAATTCAAAATGTGGCTCGTGCAAAGTTGTTTCTCCTTTCCTCTGCAGTTTTTGTGATATTCTTTCTCAACCTTAATAGGAATTTAATCAAACGAGGAATCCAACCAACCATTTCGTACTGGTTTTCAATAGTTTATCTCAAACAAGCTGCTTCAAACTTACAGAAACTGTTATTGTGGTCATATTATTTTAGTCAGTTTTTCGATCACTCAAGTAATCAAACCAAACGTGTTTCGTGGCGTTAAAACATATGTTTATACATTGAGTGCTGTCATCACCATTATTTAGGCTCACATTAATTTAACACATTGGGTTTATCGGACAATCGAAACAACAATTTCAGCAGACAAACGGCTGATCTTCTATTCATTTTGATTACGGAAACCAATATATCGACAAGAGGCATGCAGAAGCTAAATTTGTGGATAAAGTACAGTACATGCAAGATTCACTGCCGGGAATATTTGCCTTTATTTGGGGCAATATTAGTATTTGGTCTAGATTGTGTCTGCATTTTGTAGTGCAATAACGAGGGTAGTTCGACAATACTACGTCCTCTAAGGATTTTTCATTGTCCTTCGCGTATAATGAAACACGTGTTGCAATCACTGTGTGTTGTCAGAAGTCTGCATCGGAATGAATGAAATGCTAATGAAGACGGACACAAGGGTTGTTTACACCTGCGCGCCAACGTAGTTTTTTATACGCCCACATTTTCATGTGGACGTATATTTTCGTCGCCCCTGTCCGTCCCGGGCGTCCGTCCGTCCGGGCGTCCACAATTGTTTGTGGACACTCTACAGGTCACAATTCTTATCCGATTTTGACGAAACTTGAAATATGGGTTTATCTCCAAAGGATCTCAGTTGCTTTCGATATTGGCATGTATCGGACCGAAACTTCATGGATTATGGCCCCTGATTGTACAAAAAATCACGTTTTTAGCTTGTGGACCCTATGGAGGTCATAATTGTTATCCGATTTTGTTGAAACTTAACATGTAAGTTTATAACCCAAAGATCTCGGTTCCTTTCGATATTCGCGCATATCGGATCGCAACTTCCTGACTTATGGCCCCTGATTGTACGAAATATCGCGTTTTTAGCTTGTGGACCCTATAAAGGTCATAATTTTTATCCGATTCAAAAAAACCTTTTTGTATATCACCGTTACACCCTAAGGATGGTTGAGTTCGAGTTTCGTGAAAATCGGCCCAAAACTGACAGACAAAATGGCCGTTCTCAAATAGCGTAAGAATATCGTATATCAAGGCTGTGGACCCTAAAGAGGTCACAATTTTCTTCTGATTTTGATGAATCTTGAAATGTAAGTTTATAAATTATACCCCAAAGATCTTGGTTCCTTTCGATATTCGCGCATATCGGATAGTAACTTCCTGAATTATGGCCCCTGATTGTACAAAAAATCGCGTTTTTAGCTTGAGGTCACAATTATTATCCGATTTTAAAAAAACGTTCAAATATATCACTGTTACACCCTAATTTTGGTTGAGTTCGAATTTCGTGAAAATCGGACCAAAACTGCCGGACAATTAGTGTAAACATCTGGTATATCAAAGTTGGGGACCCTCTAGAGGTCAGAATTTTGATCTGATCTTGATGAAACTTGAAATGCATGTTTATAACCCAAAGATCTTGGTTCCTGTCGATTTTCGGGCATATCGGATAGTTACTTCCTGAATTATGGCCCCTGACTGTATGAAAAATCATGTTTTTAGCTTGTTTTTCCTCTAGAGGTCACAATTATTATCTGATTTAAAAAAAAACGTTCGAATATATCACTGTTACACCGTAATGTTTCTTGAATTCGAATTTTGTGAAAATCGGGCCAAAACTGCCGGACAAAATGGCCGCCCCTCGTAAGCAAATAGTGTATAGCATCTGGTATATCAAGCTTGTGGACCCTCTAGAGGTTACAATTTTTATCCGATTTCAATGAGAGTTGAAATCCATGTGTACAACCCAAATATCTTGGTTCCTTTCGATATTCTCGCGTATCGGATCGTAACTTCCTGAATAATGGCCCTTGAATGTACAAAAAATCACGTTTTTAGCTTGCCGTCGTAGAGCTCACAATTTTTATCCGATTTAAAAAAAAAAACGTGAATATATCATCATTACACACCAAGATCTTGGTTCCTTTTGATAATCGCGTATATCCGAACGTAACTTCCTGGATTATGGCTCCTGATTGTTCGAAAAATTGCATTTTTAGCTTGCGGATTCTCTAGAGGTCACAATTTTTTTTTTTTCGATTTTCCGTTTAAATATTTCACCATTCCACCATAATGAAAGTTGAATTTGAATTTCGGGAAAATCGAAATGAAACTGCCTGACAAAATGGCCGCTCTTTGTACGCAAATTGTTTAAACGTATACAATACAAAGGTTGTGGACCCTCTAGAGGTCACAATTTTTATCCGATTCTGATGAAACTTAAAACAGATCTTTATATCCCAAAGATCTCGGTCTCTTTTGATATTTGCGCATTTCAGACCATAACTTTCATGATTATTGACCCTGATTGTACAAAAAATCGATTTTGTTTTTAGCTTGTTCTCTATCCATCTCTTGCAAAATGTGGGCGTAGCCTGTCTGGCAGCCGCTGGTTTATCACCCGAAGGACTAGACACTGTTCTTTGGAATTATATCTAAAGAATCTGTGAAGCATATGTTATGGCGTGTAAAACAGTGGACGACAATATCCTTTCTCACAGGGGATATCACACGAAACGTAAATTTGTAAAATTAAGATTGGTATCAATCAGAATGTGAAGATGTAAGACAATGGGGTAATTAATGTGATGAATGTAAATAGTAATTAATAATAAACGCAAAAGTATTTATGGTGCCTGTTTTAATAAGTATTTAGTTCTGTCTAACGACTTACAGATAATTACCGGTATGTAAAACACGTGTGGAAGGGTGATACAAGGTTCTGCTAGAAGTTAAAACTTATATAATAGGGAACATCAACGCATATCTCTAGTTTAGTTTCTTACCTGTTTGTTAATTATTTACAGGTGTGGAATACGTGAAGTATGTGATAACAGACAAACAGATAGAATATAAGAAAGACTTTTGTTATTCCCCGCCATAAAGAACGTAAAATCGGATAAAATGCTTAAAAATTTGCTCCTGAAAAAAAATAGGCATCAATTTCTACTACTTTTTATCTGCCACGATCTGATACTCAAAAAAAGTTCAAGACCGCATTTGCACCCCACCCCCCACCACCACTAAGGGTCTCAAAGACACATTTTTGAAAAGTATATGTATAGTGTTAAAATTTAACCTGAATGTTTACTTTATGCTACTATAATTTGATATGATTTAGATTTAAGGCAGGTATAGTCTTTATGATGCTCCGCGGTGTAACACATCAGAAAGTACATGATTACATACTAAAGTACTACCAAAATGTGTTAATTATGTGGATTTCTAAAAACATATGGTATGTAGTTAAATTAGATCCATAAACTCGATACGAAATATGGATATTTGATGAAAGTGAATGTTGGCGATTACATAAAATTGATAATGCGTCTGCGAAGAAAAAAGACCGTTAAGTATCCCAAAGGCTACCATATATATCATGTATATTAATATATTATTTTCATGTATTGTTTTATGATTGGTAATAAATCTATTGTCAGAAGTAAATAGCGTCAGTAGAATGGAATGAGGTATAGGTTAATTATTATTACTCCTCTCAAATACATTATCTCTCATCTTTGGCCTTAATACAATTTGTTCTGTCTTTAAGTTGTAACATATACCCAGTTCCTATCGGAACGTATTAGACATGATAAGTGTAAGATATTTGTGACTATCTACCGTTATTTATGTGATAAGTAATAAGTCTAATTCTCAACAGATGAGCCAACAATAAGTCAGTCACACTTCGCCTTCATGTTAAATGGATTTGCCCTCTTATAAAACCACTGCCTATAGTACATATAACCTCCATATTTGCAATAGAAATGACAGCAATAAAGGAATAAAAATACTTTCAAAAACTAATTTAACGCCGAGTTATTTTCCAACGCTGGGACAAAGAAATATCCGTTTGCGTGATCATTATTTACTGTGGTTATGTGCCACTGTCATCGAGATGTGTAGTAGGCCTACATAGAGTTTTGAAGACTCCAAAATAATCATAAGGTTAATCCAGCATCGTTCACTGAGTTATTGAACCTGAAACCGATGTTTGTCAGCTTTACGTTTAAGATATGCTTATTATACTGCATGAGCAACAAAGCTTCTAGTAGGCGTATGTTTCGATGTCTGTTTGTTCGTAGAAAGTTTGTTGATAAAGTGAAACAGGTGATATTAATATCGACAAGTAGTCAAATCTTTAGAGACCATAGATAAAACCGGGTTATCGTATTTAATACATCATATATCTATGATGTAAGTCCTGAACTTTCCGCCAGGGAGTATAAATCGTTTGGCTTGATATCTACCAGAAGTGGAATCGTTCAACTGAAACAGAAATTTTATGTAGTGTTTCTTGAACATTCTCTCTGTTGAAAGCATTTACAGTGTTTGTGTGTGTGAGAAATAGCTTTATTTGAAGTCCACTTCCATGAGTAAGTGGCATCGCAGACATTGCATTGCGCGTATGAGTTACACAATTCTTTTTGTGTTGAGTTTACCTGTATATCCAGGGATACCGGCATAATTATATAAAACACCTTTGAACATGATTTCTTGACTTACTGACACCCAAAAATCCCGATGTAGCGACATAATTATCTTCAGAGCCTCCTTCCTTATAGCTTAGGATATTATTTATGACAAGCCCTGCACATAAACCCAAAGTGTCCCAAGATGTAGATTTTAGAAAAAAAATTGCAACCATCACCGGAAAACCTGAAAAATCTAATTGATTTAAGTAAATAAGAGATGTCGTGGAAAACAAGATCAATAATGTAAACCAGAAGAGGCTTTCGAGAAATATAATAATAAGGTATCTTATGAATTAATGTCAAACTAAACAAAATTGTGTGATTCTTTTATACAGATTTTAAAAAGAAGGGGATTCAACACAAACCCCTGATGTAAGCCAACACATTACAATACTGTTATTTTACGTGTTATTTCTATCTCAAAGAAAAGTCTAAAATTTAGTGTGTTTTCATATAATATTTAATATTTCTAACACCAGTTTTACCCCAAAACATTGTAACTTTAATATAGTTTATAATAACGCTTTCAAACATTCATAATTTAAACAAAAAAGCAAATATCAAAACAAAAATAAGTCTCCCACGTTATATTTATAATATACGTGAGAACGATTTTCATTCACAACCTGTAGCAAACTGCTGTGAACAACAGCAAGATGAGAAAAAAAACTCTTAAAGGTAATCCTCACATTCTTCGAGTGGTTTGGTTATACACTTAGAACATTGTAATAATGCAGGTTCGAGACACCAAAGGAATATTTCCTATGTTTCAATAAGTGAGAAATAAGATGCAAATATTAGTGGGTTTAGGGGAAGGATTAAAAAGGGCGTGCTATTTCAGGTTACGGATGACCCCCGAGACTGTGTTTCAGATGATGGATTAATAGATAATCTTTCTGGTCGGCCGATAATCCACACTCAGCTAGTAAGAAATGGTTCGAGTGGAGTTTCGAGGTCGCGTAACCGCATCTAGTCTCGGCTAGCATCCCTAAAAGAGATTTGTAAGATAAATATTCAACTGACTCGGGCTTTCCGTAAACATTTGTTTATTTTCATCTCACAGCAAGTGTTTTTTCCAGCATAACTTGAGTCCCCCGCAACTTTGTATTGCAAGACAAAACCCCAAACGTATACATAACCCACAATAAGATGTCACTGGTACGGTAGACACAAGGCTTGCTTCATTTACTGAGCACCGAATGCGGAAATGATCTTTGCAATTTTATCCGCTGTGTTGTGGGGCAGATTTCTTCATTCTTGCCCAAACATTCGAACTCTTTGATATCTACTCAAGTACAAAGGATGAAATCCTATGTGTAAGTTCCATGTTCAGGTAATCTGTACACTAAGCATTAGAAATGTTTGCTCGAGAATTGAGCAGCTCTCTTCGTCACCTGTTAGTTTTGATTATCTCTAACCCCTAAAAGCCACTACAAGATTATCCTCTCTTTTGTACCCACTTGTCTCAATATTGACAATGCCGCCAGCAATGTTGGCGAACCTTAGCCAAAATCTGTCTGCTGTTTTGCATTTCATGTCAAACGAATGAACGCCGGGAAAACCATATATCCATGCGTACAAGTGCTACAGGAAACGAATTGATTTATTAAGAATAGAAAGTAATATCTGAATCATATTTTCGTTGATATTTTGGCAGTATAAGTGTTCGTGTGCTGATGACATACCAGGCACCTGTTTCTGCCAAAGTGACAATATGACGCGATGACTAAATACTTCAATTAAACGATAGTCTCTGTCGTTTTGCCAGTTAAGTATATTGCAGTACGGCAAAAGGCCTTTCTCTAAATAAAATAAAGAAAATCATGGTAATAAAAGTGAGATAGGTACACAATAGTAATAAACATTACTAAATTTGATAAACATTACTAAATTGATAAATAATACAAACTTTGATAAATAATTGTAAAGTTGATAAATAATAGTAAAGTTGATAAATAATACTAACTTTTATAAATATTACTAAATTTGGAAATAATACTAAATACTAGAGAAAATACTAAATGTTATAAATAGTAGTAAATTCCATAAATAATACAATATTACATAACTTATAAAAAATGTTTGTTTATTTCTAAAATACTGGATTTAGTAAAACAAAAGAAATTGACCATATTAGTATAAATACTAATATTTCAATGCAAATTAAAACAACCCGAAAAATAAATAATTGATGAAAAGTAATAAGATTCAAATTTTCCTGATTTCTTGGCTAAGGCAAGTTTGATAATTAATGATACCAGATCTCGAACAGGTGATTATCGATAAACTAATTGTAACTCTCTTAAAATTCCTGGCATATCTACATGCTAAAATCTTTATATAATATGGAGGCTCAGATACGAAATATTTCATTATTCTTTTCCTCTTATGAGTAAAACAAATTCACCTGGATAATAAAATTTAATTTATGTATTTTTTTCTATTTTTCCCCCCTCCAACGGATAGGGAATTCAAAATATTTGGGGAGCGCAGCATTATTTTTGTTTAATACATCAATTATTGGCAGTGTCTATAGTAAAAGGACCAGGAGCCGCGTGTGGCGTCATCACAGCCATCTTAGAATTATTGTGATGTCTTATTAAACATCGATGCGCAATTGTCCAAGGAACACGAATGCCGAGTTTCATTCATTCGATTTTTACTTCATCACTTCGGATTTTCCAAGTGTTGGTTTAATTAGTGATGTCACAGAGTTTATACACCCAGAATTTGTTAAGTTTTGACATGACTTCCATAATCGCTATAATTTTTATAGAAAGTTTGAACAATGCAAAATTACTTAATCCATAGGTATAGAAGGTCAATTTCGCGGCTTCGTATAAGTACTCATTCACTTATGTTTGAAAAAAGAAGTCGCCATTGTAGTCATCAAAAAGAAAATACATTTTGGTCTTAAACAATATTATAATTACCAAGCAATAACTAGTTTACAAGCTCTTATAGCCAGAAATTATAATGGCTGCATATTAGAAGTTCCATTGGGACGGGAAATGGGGTCATGTTAGCGAATGGTAGCGCATTGGAGAATAAAAAGGACGTATCATGATCTCTTGATTGTGTATTACTATATCGAATACAAAATGAGACTATCGTCAATCAAGCGGTCTGAAATAGGAAGGGGGCTAAACGTCTTATGCGCAATGTACTTATAGATCGGGCGGAGATCTAAGAGTTGTTGGGGGTGGGACTTGGTGTGGGGGAATATTTCAAATTACGTGAGTAACGAAGATTAAAAGAATAATTTTGTCTTAACCTTCTCTTTTTCAAATTCTAAATCATAACTGGTCATTTTTCAATCACCGATGGAGAGACCTGCTTTTAAATGAGATTAAGTAAATAATTTTTCAATGGCAGAAAGATCTTTATATTCACTGGAATATCAGACTTAGTTTTGGACTCAGCCTAATGACGTGAAGAATATGTACTTTACAATGATGCCTTGGTTTTTACTGTAAGAATGGTCTGATCTTTAAATAGATTATTAGGATATTTGAATCTGAGACATGAATTTCCACATTCCACCAAGCAATTTTAAAGGTGTCAAAGATTTTGGCAATAATTTTGCGACAAAATCCAAAATTCGATTCCAGTGACTGAGACGATAACTTTGTAAAAAAAAATGAGCTGTGTAGACAAACCGTAGGGGAAGGGTGGCGCCAATATTCTATCGCATAAAATGTAGGCGTATAAAAATACAAAAATAGGTATCAAAATATATCCCCTGAGGTGTGATTCGAACCCTGCATCCAGTTTGAAAATTGGTGCCATACGTCTACGACCCCGAGGGGTGGACTATTGTCTATCCACCTATTTTAGAATGATAAACACCTATTATTAACAGTGTATTACTGGTTTATCTTGAAGTTTTAAACACGTGTTATTTTAATCATATGGTGGCTACACACGCAACAAGCTAACATTCTTTCCACTACTTATAGTGCGTCTGTTATCAATATTAAATATAGAAAATCATCAAACTATATGCTACCCTGTTTTCCTTTTAGTCTGTACAACGTAATAAGATAAAGGTGAATAAAATTATAGAAACGCATTCCGTTAGATTCGCAAGTACACCCAATAAACTAAAACACAGTACCATTGATAGTAAAAGGACAGGGAGTCACGGTGACTAAATGGGTAAGACGCTGGCTCGCTAGCCTTCAGGTCGGGGTTTTGATCCCAGCATTGGCCGAGAAAGTTCATCCAGATTTTCCGGCGTGGTTCCTCTTTGTCAGTGGTGCAGGACGGAGGGCTTGACAAGGACAGCTGTCTAGTCGTTCGGATGCGACGAAAAACCGAGGTCTCGTGTACACATTGGCGTGCACGTAAAAGATCCATTGACAGTTGGAAATCGATATAAGAGTAGGCCGTAGTGCCGCTGTCCGAGCAAATTTCCCTCATAGCACACTGTGTGACGTATGCCCGTCTTCATTAGCACAGTTTGGAGCAGAACAGTAGGACGTTAAACCCCATTTCATTTCATTTCAGTAAAAGGACAAATTTTATACAAAATCCGTTCCTAAGATAAAATTAATGCAATACTTTACCGAAACTAATCGACGTTCCAATAGTAAGCACTATATTGTCATCGCATTTTCAAATTTTACGGACTGTTAAGGCGACCAATATGTTGCTTACATGGTAAAGATGTCTGTTCGTTTAAGGGTAAAATAAAAATCACAATGAAAGAAGCATTTTCATGCAGATCTAATGTCTTGTATAAATGATTAGATAGTACGATAATTCCTTCTGTTTTATACCAATAGGTGCATAGTTACAATAAAAGGTTAAAGAAATTATGTTTTCTCGGTTACTTTCTATAAGACCAATCTCACCTTTTTGATATTGAGAAATTCATTAACATTATATTTTCAAGGTGTTTAAGTCATCAGACAGCAAACTATGGCGTTTTATAAGCTCCGGATGTGTTTTACATGTGTTGAACGGCTGAAAATTACCCATATGGGTTACAATAATTATCAAAATGGCAAATATCTTTATACATATCAATGGGCAGAACCTGCTCGAACATACAATTAGTGTTTATTATTGCACATTCGCGGAAAGAAAAACAACGTTACAAGTAAAAAGGTGTGGAACCTCTAACATCAGTACTTAAAGATACAATTCTCTTAAATCGTTATCACAACATATTGATATCGTAGTTGGCGGATATACCAGCCAACATGTATGGTCACAAGCTGTAAAGTCGTCCGTGCAGTCTTTAAAACTTGTAGAAGCAATTTTGAATTTTTCAAATTACGCACAATCTTAACCGATTTTAAAATATTTCGCACTCTCCCACGTTTTAAAATCAAAAATATATACACGGGGTAACTACCTACATCTTAAGACAAAGGATGTAACTCTGTGATTTATGATTAGAAAATCCTAAAAGTGGCCACTCCGGAAGTTATCATTTATATTGACCAGGAAGTTTCCGTGTTATATGATAAACGAATATTATATTTGATTGAAACAAAAAACGTTGATCAGCGACGAAAGGACAATGGCTGCCAATGATCAAACCTCTTAAATACTGAACAGTGTGCAAGTGATGAACGGTCCGAATTATTATAAGTAAAACCAGCATCGCATCTTTGTTTTTAGTGGAGTTCTTGCTGTTTTAATTCCAAAAATATGGGCTTTACACTCGACATAAAACGCGGAATTCCCCATTAAAATTAGTAAGGTATCTATTTTGTATTGTATATCATAATTGTACATAGAGGATAGAATCTTGTTTTCTTATACTTCGTCACGATTCAACAAGCCAGACGAAAATTTTTTGCAACACTGCAAGAGGATAACGTCTTTGCCAGTTGTTCTGAATTCTTTCCCACTCAAATATGTAACCATGATCAGATATAGGCTTTATAAAAGCTCAGCTTTTTTCAAGTTAATCTCGGTGTTATATGGAAAGCAATCGATGTTTACTTTCCCTTTCGAATAAACTATGTGCGTACCTTTCGTGTATTTTCTTATATACAGATGTTTTGAAGAAGGTGGCATGTGGTTCTAGCGCAATCAGGGTCTCGCACCTTTCACGCGATGTTTCTATCAAATTTCAAAGATTGTACATTTGAAACAAGCTTCTCCCCACTCTTGTGGTTTTTGTAAACAAATTAGGACTTTAAATGATATAATAAAGACAATTCTTGACACTGATTCTGGTCCCTCAACCACCTGTCTGCCGTTGAAAAATATACGAAAATAACTCGCCTGGCTCTGGTAAAACAGTTCGTCTGCTCGCGACTATTACCAGATGCCATTCTGAAGTGCACGCGTTACAAATTAAGTACACGAGCGGATTGCTACAAGGTGGTCGGCTTTCAGCTTGATTGGACTTTCTTAAAAATGAAACTTAGCTGATTCTTGTTGTGTAACTCCGGATTAAGCTTGTTCGTGCTCAATTAAAACAAACAATCAGACAAAGTTTGAAATGGTAGACAATTATTTTACCTAGAATACGTCTGGCGGAATACTGTTCACTTTTTGTAGTCTGGTTTCTGTAAAGCAGTGGCGGAATTAATTAATTCCATAGTTGCGCCATTAATGATTACATTCTTTTATCCATGGGTTTACTTGAAGTTGAAGTAATTGTCGAATCTTTTAAAGTAGCATCCATTACGCAAAATACCAGTCCACATATCAAATACCTACACATTTCAATATTTGATGAAAATAATTCAATATCTAAGCACACTGTGTCTAGTCCTATGGGGCCTACTAAGACGATAGTTGAATATTTATTACGGTATTTTCGTCTAGATAACAAAGTTAACCGTATATATAGTTTTCTCTTCAAATACTAAAGTACATATCACACTGTTCAACTGCGTGTGTCAGAATACAATTTTCTCGTCCGGAATGGATAAAACATTCACTCGTTAGTAGTTTACTACCTGCTAATACTACTGTTGGAAAACACGGGTTATCCAATTTGAATTGTCAAATAGTTTAATAATACTAATATTATGTGAGGAGCCAGGAGACAAAAGGGCTTAGTCTGTGACTTCTAGTGGAAAAAGTTTCCCCCCTCCCTGTCATTTCTTTAGCTTGTTTTTTTAAGCAAACCAAAAGAAAATTGGGGTATCTTATAAATAAGTTATTTGGTATTTGTCAAAATAAGGAAAATATTATCATATCTTTGGAAATTTAGGGTAAGACTGGTATGTTAAGTAGTCAGTATAAACATGTAGACATAATCTCAACATTTATAAAATCATAAACGTAAAATTAACTAACCAACACATTACTTCAAAAACAAGAGCTCAAGAGATAAGCACTATCTGAACACCATCGCTAGAAAGTTCACTATTTTTTTTCTTTCGGGCTAAGTGTACCGCTGAACAAATATTATTACTTTCATCGAGTTTAACTTATTGTGGTACCGATAGACTTGATTTCCCGTATGGATGATTTTCAGATAAGACTGAAATTAGGTTAAGATTGTATATATCGCCTGTATATACGTATAAGCCATAAGGTCATACGTAAGGTCAATTAATATAAGATTTTTCACGTAATATTTAATCCCATTAGCCTGACACAATACAATAACAAAAATGAGGTAAAATATATATATAAGACAAGTGTACTTACTGGACTAAGTATAATGAAAGTATGTACAAGGAGCAAGTCGAAACGAGTTGCTATTACCAAGTTCATGGGCAGCATGCCCACCTAAACTCATAAGCGGTAGAGGGGAGAGATGGCCGTTTAGGCAAAGCGTTTGAATGGATAAGTTCTAGTTGAGTTTTGGCCACGATTTCTATTCCACTGACTTGATTTCTAACATTCATTATATCTTGGCCCAACTCAGTGGGAATTTTTTCATTTGTAGTTTGGAAGTAGTGTGTAGATGTAGTGCGGTTATATATGTATATATATATATAAGTAGTTCTACTAGTACACAGTAGTGGGTTTCTAGGTTTAGACTGACGTCTGCCGAAACAGTTTTCTGCGGTAATGATCGTGAAGTCTGGGAGCTTAAATACTTAGATATCTAAATCAGTTCTCAAGTGTGTGCCATATTTTAATTTCAAGCAATATAGTGTTATTATTATTTTTTTTATTATTTTAAAGTTGAATTAAAAATTTGAGAAGTACCATTTTAAGTGTTAAAACGCGTGCCTAAATGTGTTTAATTGATTTGAAATTAACCCCTATACTGTGTGTGCGAATGCAAAGTATGAACAAATGTTTTCAACTATGTGATAGAGTTGGAGTAATGGGAGTTTGTCGACTTGTGTTGACGAAACACAAAGCTAGGAACCAATAAACAGAGAGAGGGTTTAACTGTAAGGCCACGGCGAGGCAAACATCACTTTCATCAGACTGCATGTGAAACATCTTGCGTCGTTTATCGTGCTCCAATCACTGAGTGTTTGATCGTGGCTATATACGGGGGTACCGGGGAGGGCAGACCCTCACAGTCATGTATGCTGCCCCCCCACAACTGGTCACCTGCGAACATGATGTATATCAGAGATAATCCGCACTTGGAGGGATTATATAGACCACCTGATAATAGATGTCCTACGTATGATGCTTACCCTTCTGTAAGTACAAATATTTCACCTTTAGTTTTTATGGGGTTTTTTTCAAAACCTATCTTGTCTTACCATGTCTTATTATCATTCCCAATTCCCATCATTATACATGTATTTATACCACCCCTCTACTTTCGTTTTTCAATATATTTTTTTTATTTTTGGGGTTTATGAAAATTTATATTTCTTTGTTGTTTCCTTTGCGATGAGTAATTATTCATAGACACAAACAGACATCAACACAAGTTATTTTTTTTATTTTAATGTTTTCGGGGAATTGGGATATTTTTCCTATGTCTTATTTTTAGAAAGCTATTTCTTACTAATGATATCAAGTTTTGCCAGACATCCGATTAAAATATTATGGTTTATTGTGTAGGTTTAATGTTTCTTAATGCCAGTACTTGAAATATATAAATTTATGTAACTAATCCTATAGGCCACAACGACATGGTGACCGAAAATGATCTTGTATTCAATAAGCAAATATTTGTCACCATACATATGTTATTTCAATTATAACTTAATTGTATGTTTTTCATTGTTAAGATTTACTTAATAATTTCCTCGCCATTTATGTTGGGATTTGTGATTAAAACAACAGCTAAAGGATCATAACATTGTGAGAAATTAAAGTCATTAATAATTTGGTATTTTGAGTAAAGCAATAAAGGCTTTGCGATACGCAGGACTTAGCATACAATACAATGATATTATAAAGACAAGTATTTTTCATAAAATTCCATTTTTTTTTTGTCAGTGAAGCGTGTTTCTTCAATGTTTCGATCACTTCGTATTATAGGATTTTGGTATGTATGTATAAGTATATGTTATAAATAACTTTGTTTATAGTTATTAGTATATTATACAGCCATGGTTTATTTATTAGTGTATATTGTACATACATACGGCTTATATAATTAATAAAGGTATATTGTGACAATCCATTGTTACGTTTAAATGCCATAAATTATATTTAAAGATTATTACTGTAGTATTTATTAGTAGCTATATTGGTACGGGAAGCAGGTAAAGCGACAAATCATTGTAAAAATTATTGAATTAACAGATGAATAAAAGCCTGTACACTCAATCCAACGATTACCTCATATTATAGCTTACTAAACGGATCATTATAGTATAATATATTGATATTTGTTCATATTCTTTCGCAATCAATTCATTTTGTGTTCTGTCATCTGTAGATATATTTCAGTGAAATGGACTAATATAATTAACTTCTGTAACTGGGAACTACTAATTACTTGATTACTTTCTACACTCGACTATGATTATATTATACAAGACTGTAAAATACATAGTATAACAATCATTTATGGTGATCATTTCAAAGTTGAAAAATCAAAGTGATATGACAAAAGATTGTAATCAAATTTAGAATGTAGACAACAGCGGTACAACAAAATAAGAGGGGTCTGTTATAGATATTCTAAAAGCATGTCGCGGTACAACAAAATAAGAGGGGTCTGTTATAGATATTCTAAAAGCATGTCTGTCTTGTTGTATACGACACTCACATATATTTGTAGAGCGATTATGACAATATATATAAAATGTGACCTAAATAAATGTATTGAGCAATGACAATAGAAATATATTGTTCTATTGATACTCTAGGAAATATAATTATTCTTCCTGCCGTGCAATAGAGTATTTAGTTGCTGTTGTCCAGCCAGATTTTTATTTTAGTTCTACATATACGTGCATTGAAATATTCTTCGATTTAAGCTATTCGCTGAAATCGATACGAGAATTTGTATATAATAAACGTCAGATAGTTTAATTCGTTCCTGTTTTTTTTTTTACTTTCAATTAAAATTATTATTTAAATCGTTAAATTTGAGATGATTAATATATTCTGAGATGTTAATGACCGGCTTATTTCTTGACGTTTTTATTACAAGTTAAATATATATAACAATGTAGATCTGAGATCGTGCTTTGAATATATACATACTAATCACTTATAATAAATATAATTAATTCAATTAGTAGAGTTCAATAGTTGATCATTATATCATTATATAGTTTACATACCAAGAGATATAGATATATGTTTGTATCTTCTTTTATAGTATATTTACCGTTAAATAGCTGGTACGTCAACACAAGATAAATATATAATCGAAGCCAATCCAGGACCGCATTACGTGCAAGACGATTTACCCAATACTACCAAATATCACCCAATACTATCTAAATACTATTGTGAGAAACTAATATAATAGTTCAATTATAGAAAAAAAGATGTAGTTAATTCCTAGAAAATTTGCTAAAAATGTGATGGTCAATGTCCATGGCGTGGGTAGGTCCCTTTAGCTGTAGAGATAGTGTAATCTTATGTACATGTATATGTATATTAGACAATGCCCAGATATTTTCATCCGTAATATTTCCCAAAAATACTACTTTTTTGTATACCTTAGAGTAACCCTGTTTATTGTATACGCGCGCTAGATCCACTATAAAATCTTTTGGAGGGCCAAAGGAAGGTTGTGAGTTTATTTGCAACATTTTTGGAAGGGTGCTATAATTTATGGTAGGCTATTATATGGTTGGCCCTACTGGTCACTTTTACAATTTCACTTTGAACTTTAAACTGCACCCCAACAAATGATTATATTATATGAATTTTAAAATAAGTCTAAATTGGGCAAAACAGGCTTCTGAATGTCATGTCAACCTCCCCGTACCATATGTTAGCCTTAAAATTACCCCCCATCTCTCTCTCTCTCTCTCTCTCTCTCTGTCTCTCCCCCTCTCTCTCTCTGTCTGTCTCTCTCTCTCCAAAAAGAAATCATTCAACTGTACAAATGATTGCACGTAATTTATTTTTCAAAATTAAAGAACATTATATATGATAAACATTGTATTGTCTTGATTTTAATTAGTGTGTCTATTATTCATAATAAATGTTGTGTTGCCACCTTGACGGTTTGTTATGTCTCTAAAGTAGTCAAATCTTGATGTAATTAGCTATGTCTCTAATCTATAATCAAGCCCTTAATCAAATATAATATTATATCATATTTACATGATATTATACAGTCCTTCACTAATCACTAATACAACTAAAGAGAATGTAATAATTGACCGGTTATTAACCCTCAAATCTTATATATCGTGGAATCTGTTACAAAGATAAGGCATGTAGTTGACTTCATATTGGTACCAATTAGCTTAATATGTAGAATGTTGGTATCTTCATGATCTCGGTCCCATCTTTAAGATGATAGAAACAGTCAAATTAAGATTTAAGCCCCAAATAGAAAAATATGTATCAGAAATCAAGCTTTTTTATCACATTTATCAGTTTTAATCACGTTTATCACAGTTACACGGTTTCATCACATTTACCAGATGTTATCGCATTTACCAGATTTACCCGATTTCGTTACATTTACCAGATTTCATCATACTTACAGCATACCCGATTTTATTACATTTAACAGATTTCACCCCATTTACCCAATTTCATCAGATTTACCCGATTCCATCACATTTTCGTGCATTTGGAGCAAATCGACCAAGCCATTACTGAGAAATAATCTAGGTCAGTGCTTGGATTTTCGGTCATTAGGAGAGTCGAATGTTATATGAATATAAATACATCATTCAGAAATAATTATGTTTTAAACTACTGAACATTGGATACGAGACCCATTGTAGAACACCTGGTACCATTTTTCGTTTATTTGGGAAATTAATAAACATAACGAGCATAACTATGACTGCCGTACCACTGTGATGTATTGTAACTGTAACGCCCTCAGTGGTCTTTGATTTATATAATATAAGCACGTGATGTGGGCTTTCTTTTTATATTGTAATTCATAAGTGATGACGCTTATAAACTAAGCATAATTCTCCACTTCCTTTTCGTGCACTGAATTATGATTATATTATCTACTTTCACTTATCGTGCGCCAAATAAAATGTAAAAAATCTTGATGATTTACAACATTTCAACTGGTTCAGGTGATAGACGAAAATTTTTACCTACATACCGTACATACTTCTGATAAACAAAATGTAGCTCGATTGCAGAACTGCAGATTTGTTGCAGGTTTATTTACTTTGAAATATTTAAAGTGTGTTTTAAAAGATATAAGTAAATCCGGAAAAACAGAGAACGGTAATACCTCGATATGTCTCTACAAACAATGCAACAGAAGCTGTGACAATTTTACTGAATATCTGAATATCCATGTTGGGATTGTTTAGTGACGCTTATCGCTCTGCTGAAAAAAAAAATGTGTATTTTGAACTCCACCCATCCGCCCGATATCTGTATAAATCATCCAGGATTATGTTTCCGGTTTCGTTTTTCAATGAAAGGGCGAAGATTTATATTAAAGGATTTGAAATATGAATATATTGACAATTTACAATTCTGTTTCTGTTTCTTTTGCTAGTCATTTAGTATGTCTCTAATTAGATTTAAATCTTTTCTTTAACCACTGCTGATGAAAATATCCGAATTGTAGTTCATGGCCAAGGCTGTAGATAAAGTAGATAAAATTCTTAAAATTTTGAATGGTTCCAATGATTATAATGTCATCGTGTCGTACATGGTTCTAATAATTATAACGTCATCGTGTCGTACATCATATATGGTTATATCGCCGTATTGTACATCACAAGTTGATTAGAACATCGCCGTGTTATACATCACCGACTGGACGGGAGTGTCGCAAGTGCTATTAGTCACAAACTAATGTTAGGTGAGAGGGTGACGGTATTATAAATCACAAGGTTATAGTGGGTTATGCTTTCACAGTATTATAAATCACATGGTTATATTGGGTTAGAGTGTCACAGTATTATAAATCACATGGTTATATTGGGTTAGAGTGTCACAGTGATATAAACCACAAGATTTTATTAGGTTAGAGTGCCACAGTATTATAAATCACATTGTTATATTAGGTTAGGGTGTCACAGTATTATAAATAACAAGGTTATATTGGGTTAGGGTGCCACAGTGATATAAACCACAGGATTTTATTAGGTTAGCGTGTCACAGTATTATGAATAACAGGGTTATATTGGGTTAGAGGATCACAATGCTATAAATAACAAGGTTATATTGGGTAAGAGTGTCACAGTATTATAAACTATGTGGTTATATTGCGGTAGAGTGTCACAGTGCTATAAATCACATTGTTATATTGGGTTAGAGAGTCACAGTATTATAAATCACATGGTTATATTGGGTTAGAGTCTCACAGTATTATACAAGTGATATTGGATTAGGGTGACACAGCGTTATAAATCCTACGCGGAAGAAATTTTCTTTACGTCAGTGGACTAGAATTTGTATTTTGTAAATAAAATAACCGTGCAGTGGCGATATATTTTATACAAATTGCATGTCGAAGGTAATGGCCAATGATAGTAAAGTTATCTGGTACTCAACCAAACCGGAAGTAGTGCAGTCAGATCTGCGTCATTCTTTTATTATATAACATATAGAAACTATTTTATCAACAGCATCGTTCAAGGGCATGTTTACACAGTAAAAACTTATCTGTGTGAATTGTATATGAACGACTTCTAAATATTGTCTTTTGGTTTTGTGAATGTTTCCATGAGAAAAGCTTGCACGTCTGAATAGAAATCTGTCTAACGCAGGTCTAAGATAGATTTCCTTTGGTAATGTTTGTTATTATATAAATGTGTAGACTTTACCCTTGGTGTATTATCAAAAATATTTCAGTTGCAAATCTATACATAAACAAACTCACTTCGTTAAAGCCGTGTATTTACAAATTGTAAAACACCTTGAGATTCGCAAGCTTTAACAATGATCACAAACGCGTGTGAAATTTGGCAAAATGGTCGAAATCTGTACGACTTTTGTTTCTGGACGATTTTTGAATTAGCTCCACCACTGGTTATTTTAATACAGGGGATCAAAAAGCCTAAAAAAAAACATTTAGTTTGTTAGTCAATAATAACCATAGTTCTATATATTTTCCCTTTCTTTGGCTCTGTTTATTTTGTGTATCGGTGTAAGAGCTTAATTTATCCCGGTTACAGTATTTTTGACCTATGTTGTACGGGGTTTAATGAGAAGATATTTGGCTAATTCTTAAACAAACTAACATACAAATATAGGAAATAGTTGATCCGCCATAAACCGTCTCAAGTATTCGAGGAACTGATGAAGTTCACTTGTATAAAAACCTGGGAACTCCCCGTGAATCGATCTATCATCTCGAAACACTATCTCAGTCATAAGCTACACGTAAAGCGTTTCATTTAGCCATATCAAAGGGCGCCTACCGGGGACTCAAGCCACATAAATCCGTATGAGTATATCAGAGTTACCCGGTATAAGCCCTTCTCTACGTCTTTTAAGGCCTTAGTTTCCGTGACATGCACGTGAACATCTTAAGAACGTTTGTGATGTTTTAGTTTTAATTCTCATGAGAAACTTCTCTTCATCCTCTCGAAAAAGGTTATTGTTATAGGGCGTTTTGACAAAACTGAATATTAATACTGTTCTTAAAGGTATTTAAACTTTTTCAAAGGCACCGTTGCTCTTATAGTCAAAAATCAAAACATCTTATTTATGTTTGTTTTGAGATTTTTTTTTTCCTGAACGCGTTACGATAATAGTATTTCGAAACGGTGCTAAGAAGACCTACCAATCACAGAATATAAAAAAGTAAGGGAACATGAACACTGAGCGACGATCCTGCATCGTGTTACTCCCGCGCAGATTAATATCTGATGCACGTGGTTGAGTTTTCACGTCTTTTTAATAGAGAAGGCTGATGATTCACGTCATGTCAGAAAACTGGTCGCCAAACGATTTGATAGCCAAATTCCGTGACACAATAGTAAAACAAAATAATATTATGTTAATTGTGATAACTGCTCAAGTAAGACTCTCGAAAGTGTAAGCATACACTGCCTGGTGCAGAATACCCGTTTGTTCATATCGTCTAATTAGAACTATAATTTGATCTGGTTTTCAGAAAGATATAAAATATGATAATCTCGGGTTAAGGGCCGCCACTCGTCATAGGAGAAATGGAGCCATTTTGGCTTAGTGACCCGCGTTCGATCCCGATGTTTAACTCGAAAGTTCCAGTGGGGTTTCCCTTTGTTAGTGAGAGCTGACAATGAGTAGAGACTGGAACGAAAAAATAGGTCACGTGTACGTGCTGTGTGCCCTTAAAAGTACCCTTGAAATTCAGTGAAGAGTAGGCATAAACTTTGCTGTACGGGTAAAATTACTCCCATAGCGCACTGCATGGCGATGGCCGTGAACATTAGCCCGGTGTAACATTAAACAATATTCATTCCAGATCAGGAGTCAGCATAATTTTTATACCGTTTTTATGCACAGGTCACTATTTCAAGATAATGTTCAATCGATCATAATTAGAGGTCATCTTGGAACTTTTTTATCTGAAGGTATGATATATCTGTCATAACTGGGAAAAATCAAATGGCCCAATATTCCTACAATATATCAAATATATTATACCTGACGACTGGCGTTACTATCTGAATCCAAACGACTGTAGCTGAATCCGGATTCATTTTCAATTCAGCTTCTGATAATTTGCTCTCTGGTCAAAGATTATGTTTCTACACTGAGCTTTTCATCTTCTAGCAAGTGTTCAGTACATTATCAAAAACGTGAAAGGGCTGAAACAAACTCTTGTGCTTACAACATCATATCATGTCGTGACTGGTCGTTATGTGCGTTCTGCATTCGGCTTGACATTCGATTTGGTGTCGTTGCCGAGGGTTTTACCTCCCACATTGGAATTTTTGGATTGTCTTCGATGTTTTGTGTTTTTATTGGTGTATATAGTGACTGCTAATGTTTTTTTTTTTACTGTGTTCTGTTCAATGTTAACTACCTAAACCAGGAAAATATCCTTATTTAAAAAAAACAGGATATATATTGTATACCTCATTGGTCAATTATAATATATTTATTAAAGGGGTTGATATTGATTATAAGATTATAATGTATGGTCCTTTATGATCCGCTAATCTACTTTTCAACAGAGGAGCGATTAAGACATTTGGGTGGGGTTTTTTTAATATAAAGAAATATCTTTACCGTTAATTAGAAACTTAGGTGTTTGTAATGATACCTACCATTAATGGTATACCAGAGTTTAACATTTTGCACTCCTTAGAATTTAAATGAACACCAACCAGGGTTTTTTAATTAGTAATATTTTTAGGGGGTAGAGATGGTGGGGAATTTTTCGGTATGTTAACAGAATTTTCCAATATTTTCAATTCATTTATTTTTATTAATCATTTGATCATTTATGTTAATTGATTAATGTGTAGTTGTTAATATAAATCAAAGCATTCCTTACATACCTAGATATAAACACATTTTTGGAATTTCTCACAGAAAAAAAAGGGAAATCGTGTGTTTACCGCCTGACTAAAACTCAACTATAGACATAATATATAAAGCTTAGAATTACATGATGTTCGCTAATTGCCCTATCCAAATACAGTAGTGTACAGGTATATGGGTGGAGGTGGATATTTTTTTACAGGTAAAGTCAGTAAAAATGACTGATATGAAATGGCTGGTTCTTGTTTTTGTAAAGGAGATCGGTGTTTACTTGTAGGAAGAAACTGTTATTTAACAGATATAAGAGAAAAGACTTGATGTAGACAGTTCAAGAACGAATTTAAGCGCCCTGGAAAACGTTACCACCCCCTTAAACATTTCGTGAAATTGTCTCTACATCTTGTTAATAAAGATTATTGCAGATAGGAATCTTAAATTTGAAATATAGATAAGAGTGCTATGTTAGGTGTCATGCAAATGGCACAGTATGCTTTTCTATTTCAAAACACTTGATACTTCTTTCGAGAGGCGTTTTCCATTTGAGAAGTCTATCTCGTGAAAATTGGACCGAAACTGACCGACAAAATATAGATAAGAGTGCTATGTTAGGTGTCATGCAAAGGGCACAGTATGCTTTTCTATTTCAAAACACTTGATACTTCTTTCGAGAGGCGTTTTCCATTTGAGAAGTCTATCTCGTGAAAATTGGACCGAAACTGACCGACAAAATATAGATAAGAGTGCTATGTTAGGTGTCATGCAAAGGGCACAGTATGCTTTTCTATTTCAAAACACTTGATACTTCTTTCGAGAGGCGTTTTCCATTTGAGAAGTCTATCTCGTGAAAATTGGACCGAAACTGACCGACAAAATGACCGCCCCCCTTTACCCAAATAGTGTAAACGTATGTAATACCAAGATTGTGGTTCCTCTAGAGGTCACAATTTTTATCAAAACCAAATTGAACAAATATCGAACCAATAGAACGTGCATATGGTTTTGCAATCACGGGCAGTAACTCCTTGATAATTTGCATTTCATTAGGCTCCCTGGATCTTATAGCTTTAAGTCGATCGCAATTTTTAAATTAGATCTTTATTTTGTTTCGGATTTTATAATTTCGTGTTAAGGTTAAAGATAATCAGATAGATTTAAAACAACGATTTATGATTTATGATCAAGTTTATTTATATTAATCAAATATTGGACAAAGCTTGGACAAAGCCTCTCTCTCCTCTTTAAGGGTAACCTATATCACATGTTGCCCCAGACATAAAGGAATATATAAGATGTAAATACTGTATAATTATTCTACCATATGTACAGTATATATGTAATAAAACATGGCTTTTTTCATAACACACCTGCTTTTCTTACTTACATACCAACCAACTGTCAAACCTAAAGAACTTTATTATGTAATAACACATACCTGTAGATTCTAAAAATTCTTGTTGATCCTGGATACGATATACACAAGATTTACTGGCCGACAAAATATATGTGAGAAAGTCGGAAAATCCAGGACACTCAATAATAATGAAATGAAATGAAATGAAATGGGATTTAACGTCCTACTGTTCTGCTCCGAACTGGGCTAATGAAGACGGGCATACGCCATACAGTGTGCTATGAGGGAAATTTTGCCCGGACAGCGGCACTACGGCTTACTCTTAAATCGAATTCCAACTGCCAAGGGATCTTTTATGTGCACGCCAATGTGTACACGGGACCTCGGGTTTTTGTCCCATCCGAACGACTAGACAGCTGCATTGGCCGAGAAAGTTCATCCAGATTTTCTGTCGTGGTTTCCTCCTTGTCTTCTATTAGACTTTATGGTCACTATTTGATTATTGGCCAAGAAAGGGCTATAACAATAATTAATATGCCCTGCTTGTATCAGCCATTTTGGACCATTCATTCATGTTTAGCGGCTTGTGATTTTTTTAATATTTACAGAATCTGCAAATAATCAGGTTGATTATTTTCTCAAATCCACCATGTTTAAACCCAATACACTCGTTATTTTATATCAAATGTACACTATATTATAATTAATTATATCTTTGATAAAATATCATGTTTTGTCAGAATCAAAGAATTATTTGACAAGTGTAACAATTGTTGCCTGTTCATCAAATTTGACTTTTATCTTTGTACTCACACTTCCTCAGATATTTTAGTCTTCCAGTAAAACTTGATTGACAGATTAATAGTAGTATTAAACAGATAATATCTATCTGAGGATAACCTAGTACAATTAATTGATGCTTCATCTACAGAGTTTCCTATCTGTGAACTTTCTGTCTTCACTCGTTCTATGCTGTGTATTTATTCAGTCTTTTAACCAGCGTCGAAAGAAGGATATTAAAATGCCCTCCCCCCACCCCACGCTCTTTCCATCCTAGTTTTGTTTCCATCGAATATTTAAGGAACCACTATATCTCTATGAAACTTGATACACACATCAATCGATTATAGTAGTTTTGTCTTTTGATAATTAGAAATCATTCGGTTGAATAATGTTTTTATTTCTATGAAATCAAATTTGACTTGTTCCAGATCCTAACCCTTTACTTCAAAAACATGTGCAATGTTGATGACAGAGTGGTATTGTTATTATTTATTTTTTATGTGGAATCATTTGCTTATTGTCAGGTATAACTCATGTATGTATTTATTTATGATCAAGCACTTGATTTCTTGTGACTAAATTTAAAGTACCATGTACAACCCAGATACAGTAGAATTTTTTTTCTTTCATATTTCAATGTTGATATTAATTAATATAAAACAAAATGATTTCTGATCTTTGCACGGATTTAAAATGTATTAAATAAGATTTAGATAATGAAAAATGAATATATTGAAAATTTCATTCAAATTACTTTATTCAATCTGATTAAAATACAGATCTATATTTCGTTTCGTTTTTTTTTTATATTTTCCATGGCTTCCACTAGGCCCTAAATGAAATTCTGACCGGTTGCAGTGGGAGGGTTATATCTGTTTCATAAGGCCAACTTCAAGTTTGGGCTATGGTCATGAGCTGTAAACAGGGCTAGCGCTAATCCCATCACTAACCCTAACCCTGGATCTAACCCTAACGCATACCCTAACCCTAACCTACAATCTCGCCAACAATCACGTGCTGCCAACACCTCACTGACCTTGACCGTTTCATCAACCAGAACGCGGGTTATAACAACTCTTCCAGATCCTAGTGTGGTAAAGACAAGTAAAACGAAATTTTGAACTATAAAAACGAAACGAAATAGGGTCTATGTTTTAATCAGATTGTACTTCATTCTGTGAGAAGTTTGAAGACGTAGAGTAGATTGTTCATTATCGTAGCAACGATACTTAACTTAGTCTCGATTATCCATTTTATCGTTAAAATTTTAAATCTCGCGAGTATTCTAATCCATTTAAATCTCGACCATCCGATGTTCTAGAGAGTTGATTATAGGCTTGCCATGTCTATATATAATAGTTTATATAACATCTGACGCCAAAATAAAGATCTACAATAGGCAGATTTAGCTCTTACATAATGCATATTTAATATAATAAGGCTTATTGTAATGATTATGCTTACGTTAGTGCAAACGTACAAATTCTAATTACATAAGACTTATTTCTAAATTAGTGCAGGACAAGAGTAACGGTGGTGGGGGGGGGGGTAATAGCAGGACCTGTTATACGCGGAAATGACGTTGCCCGGACAAAATTCTGTTCTGTTGGTTACATGATAAAATCCAAATTACTATTGCGTTGACGAGATGTTAAACTCCAATGTATCCCATTCAGGCATTCTTTATTAATTATTATATCCATCCATTCTTACACTCTCTTTTATCATATGTATGTATACATAGCGTTTGTATATATATATGATTTACTATGTTTTATCCCATACTGAACAGAATCACAGTGTACTAATTGTCTACACATAAAGAATGTTTTAGTGGCAATATATTGTATTTTCCCCACGGTCTTTAAATATATTTATATTCTCGCTGTAGTCGATGATAGAAGAGCAGGGTAAAGGTCGAATTGTACATCTCGAACCATCTGTTATTAACCTATGAAATAAAACAAGAAACGATTTTCAGAAACCATTCCACTATCTCGATAATTCGTAACCTTTCAATGAAATGAATGAATGAAATGGGGTTTAACGTCCTACTTTCTGCTTCAATCGGGCTAATGAAGACGGATATATGCTATACAGTGTGCTATGAGGGAAATTTCGCCCCACCCCCCACCCCCCCGACAGCAATTGAATTCCAACTTGTACACGGGACCCATCCGAACGACTAGACTCTGTCCCTGCACCTCTGATAAGGGGAATCCACTACACTGTAACAAAAATTTCCGTGAAAAAACGTAAAAAATTCCGGAAACAAAAATTACCAGGAAAATTTTATCCGTATTTGTTTTTCCTGTAATTTACAGAAATTCCTTCAATTAACATAAATTCCATTTTCAAATACAGAAAAAAAAAATCCTGGTAAATTTTGTTTCCTGACCATGAAGGTGATAAAAATTTCATTGAATTAACCATTGACTTTATACGCGTGCGTGAAATAGCTTTATTTAACGTCCGCTTCCACCGAAGTGATATCGCAAATAATTTTTAAACGTAACCTCTTTTCGCTATTATAAGAATCGAGAGCAAGGTATCACAAACCGCTATTCGTCAGTGGTTGGAGGCTTTCAGATGTAAGTTTGCGGTATTATCAATTCGCAGGTATGCAGACTCTGCCATAGAGACAAACCGACTTACACTGGCCAACCGGTTGTACTATCCGGACTTTAGCGTGCTTGATTACCAGATATTACAACCTTAACACCCGCAGCATTAAAACATACTTTTACATATTTATGAAAATACTTACAATCTGATTACCGTATGATGAATAACAATACACTTTATAGATCTTATAAATAATGGAAATTAGATATACACGTCAATTAATATACCAAACGTTACAAAATATGATTCTTCATATTATGGTTAATAAATTGAAATGAATACTATAACATGATGATTATTAGGAATGATTATATATGTATACGATTACTTATCGTTGCACCGTTTATCCCGTAAAACAACAGAATTAAGTCCATTACAGAACGGAATAAAACATTTTATCCCTAAATTTCACGGAACTTCCTTGTCATTCCACCGTTTATTCCGTAAAATAACAGAACTAAGTCCGTTATAGAAGGGAATAAAACATTTTATCCCTAAATTTCACGGAAATTTCCTGTTTAATACTGAATATTCCACAGAAATACATAAAACACGTAATTTGAAGAAATAATTCAGACAATTAACACAATTTCTCCAAAAAATCCATCGATTAACAGAAAAAAGGTGTTAAATTACGGAATTCGGCCACATAAAAAAATGGATATTTTTTACAGTGTACTTTCAGTTAGAGATTTTTTGTACAGGTTAGTAGCGGGATTTAGTATTGTTCCAAATGAATATTTTCCTTAATAAAAAAAATTGTGTTAAAACGTATTTGTATTCTTTTAATGATGAATAATTAGGATACCAACACAATTAGTATAAATCCCGTTAAAAATACATTTAACACTTTTACTCTATTTCGCAAATTTGTCTTGTCTGCCATTTCAGTCTGTGAATTGCTACTTGAACTTTACACCAGTCTTGACCACAAGAATATTTTCAAAATGGAAGATTTAAAATATTTATTCTGGCAATATTATTTCTTCGGTAGCTATAAATTTCAGTAAAATTTGTCGTTCAAACTATAAACGACAGACCTTATCATTTTATGAATTGTTCGCATAAAAGAATGAGTTCTTGCTTTAAATATAATAGCTATTCAAATTAAGTAATTGACAGTGTGTCATCATTTGTAAAGCTATCTGGAAATAGAGCGACAGAATCAGTAACGGATTACCAAAGCAAAATCTAAATGACTTGATCACATGAAGTATTTTCCTTACGCAAAATATCCCTTCAAGATCTAAAATTACCGAAATAGGATGGAGCTTCTCAATATCTTGACACAGATGTTACAATTTCAACTTGCCTGGGACGGGCATCCTTTTGTGGTATTTTAAAGGGACTATCCCGATTTGAACAGAGTCTCAAAAATAAAAGTCTGATTACGCATGAAATTTAAGCGCCAAAATATAGAGGAATGGTGTAATTTACCTTGTCTCAAAATTTCAGCTTAAAATATTGATTCGTTTGGACGTGAACGTCAAAATTGCTTATCCGGACACGTAACCCTTTTAAGATTTCGGGTCAATTTTTTCGTTGGGTGACCTGATAATCGACCCCCATTCCGTTAGAGGTCTCTACATTGAATGACCCATGTGTTGTACTTGATAACGAAAGGTAAATTTCACCTACACATTATTTTTATAAAATAAAAGTCTGGTTTTATCCAGACACCGCATAATACAGCTTGGGACACCGGTCTCCATTTCCAGATAAAGACTGACGGGTTTAAGTTGTTTGAAAACGTATCACATATGTTGAGTTAGTTGCTTGGCCCTAAGGTAGACGATTTTAAGGGATATTAACACAAAATTAAGCAGTTTTATTCTCCAAAATATTATCGAGATTGGGCTTTAAATAAAGACACAATGTGCCAGATTTGAAGGATTTGGTCATACTGAACAATAAATATACGGATTAAAATATATTCAATATGAACTTGAATTGATTTGAAGCGTGTAATGATTCCATGCCGCTATCTCTATATTTAAGAAGTCTGAAATATTGTCCACACACTTCGTTAAGATATAATTTATGTCCCTTTATGGAGAAGGGGTTTACTACATAAGTGTGTATTGGGAATTTTAAAATACTTTATTTTTGATGGTTTAGATCGGATAATAAGAATAACGGTATATACAGATGGCAAATCAATAAGTGTACCTTTAAACAAGGCGGCATACTGTATCTATTAATCTCTCTCTATATATATATACTACGTTAGCAATCTATGTAGGTATTTACACATCTACTTATGTCCAGTGATATGTTTATATATATGAGACCATATCAATGCACTGTATATTTTTATTGTCTTTGGTGCTTATTTTTTTTTCTATTGTGTTACAGTTAAAGTGGGGGTAAAGTAGCGCTAGTCAATGCTTCTATAAATTAGGAAAAAGTCATGGGGAAATGCCTTTTTAAAAAAAAATAGTTTGTCAGTTAACAATAACAACGGGCAACGTCATCGTTCGAAATGTAATAATACTCCTCATGTCCTCCAATTATTTCACGATAAGTAGGGGCAAGGGGTGCGTACTGTAAATAATTATCAGCCCCATGGTCAAGAACTGAACTGTATGGTGTGGCTATGAGTAGGATAATTAATATCCTTTGATTAAGAACTACAAGATTGGTAGCATATTTGTGATTATCCACGTAATCTGATACCGTTGACTTATGAACCTGGGCCTTCAATAATGACAATTTTTGTCATTAAATCATAAGTTGTCATTATTATAAACTTATGTTTAGTATGTATAGAAAGTGGTTAGAAATTATACAATTGTCATTAATTAGCAGGTGTGTAACTATCTGGTGTAAAAGCGTGACTAATTACAACACCCATCACTATTGAATACACAAACCTGGACAATAGGTACGTTTTTTGTTGGTTTTTTTTAGTGACAAAACACCTACTTAATTACAAGAAGACTCAGTTATCAACATCTCGCGCCCTTCGACATGTTTTGGAAGTTATCTTCTACGTGTAGATGTATAACATTTGGAACAAGATTGGGGGTGGGGGGGCATTTCCAGTCAAATATTTTTTGTCTATATGTCTATTGATTCTTGACATTACTTGAATAAAAGCTTTAGTTTTAACGCGAACACGAAACTGACATTAGACTGATCTAATACGTTAACGGCACACAAGTAAAAAAAATATTATATGCTGTTTTAAAGTATGGACTGATCTAAGACAAATAATGATGGCGACATGAAACTTTAAAAGGTTGTACATGTAACTAGAATTAAAGTTCAATATACATGTACAAAACTTCCCAGTACAAACATTATTCAAATCTATCCATTCTAACTTATGCTTTGGCCATTCAAATGTTATATTGGTTTTTATTGATGGTCAGGCTGAGACCATTCTTCATAAAAAAAATATATGGGTCTATATTGATGTGCTTTAACTTATTTTTGACTTGTATAATATATGTGACAATCTGGCTTGCTGTACGAGCTTGTTTTTCTTTTATTACGTAATGCCACAAATTATATATTCAACTTTCATTCTGCCATGTTGTGGCTTTAAAAGGGAGTTAAACAACGGTGAATAAGTTGTTAACGTCCAAAAATAGTGTTTGTAAATAAATTAATATTTGGTCTAATCTTTAGCCTGTGGAAATATCTGTTAAGCGGCCAATATAGATATCTGTATATACAATTCGGTTAGTCTTTGTTCTACAATAAATATTATATATATATATATACGGTGTAGATATAGCTTGTGTGTATTTATAGATATTATCAGGTTTCTTATAATATACCAATTATAATATAGAAATATTTGGTTATATTATCTAGATTCAAGTATACACAGAAGAGATCTTAAAGTGGCAAAATTATTTTTCATAAAGAAAGTCCATATCCAATCATTGCTCTATAAACATTTATAGTCTAATTAACCTTTCTTTCCGTTTTATTTTCTTTCATTTACTCCACTGCATCTTGATCTGGAGTTATTTCTGTGCCTCGGTCACCCAGAACCTCCTAGCCATCAACGAACGTAGAATATTCGTCTGAATGATAGAGACTATTCTTTATAGAGCGAGTTCAGTAATGCACGAATTGTGATTGGTCAACTTTAGATCAACCTACCAATCAAAAACCTGGATTTTATCAGCAAAACATTTGATTTGTTATCTAATAAAGATCAACAGTATAATTACGCTATTGCCACAAGCCCATTACGCGCTTTTCTTAAACAAGTGCTTAGATGTAAATGGGGTGGCCATCCGAATAAACGAAACGAAAAAAACCTCAGCTATTTTAAAACCCTCACACCGGAATATTGTTTGAAAGTTCCTCGGAATTTTCCGGTTTGGTTTCTTCTTGGCAGTGGTACAGGACGGAGGGTCTGGAAAAGAACAGCATTTTAGTCTGACTTTCAAAGTCGCATTTCCCCTTTAACAGAAGAAAAAGGTTCAATGGGCCTTCAAAAGTGTTGTGGATTGTTTAATTTTCTAGGATACAAAATAGCTTATGCTGCGTATGTTTATTTTTGTTAAAGATTAAATGTCGTGTAATGATTATTCATAGACTAATGTTTTAACATGTATTATCTATCATGGTCAACGTGCATGAGTTACTTCCGTGACTTAACGCATTACATGGGATATGCCAATTGTTCGCATATATCTCAGAAGTCAAACACAAAGACGGTTTTAGTGTATTATATATGTACATCCGAATATTTAAAAAATCACCATGAAGAATGAGCTGGCTTGTGGGATAAATAAAAATGCAGAATTATTATAAAAATTTATCTAAGATGGGCTATTTGGAATCAATAGAAACCAATCTAAACTTTAAATGGGCATTAATAGAATAACCTTTTGACCATAGTATCTTGATTGTGTTTGGTCTTAAATATGTTCGGGCTGCCAAGGCGAACTCTCAAAATATATTTCAGAAACTGGTTAATTAATATTGAAAGCCAATCAGAACCCTCTATTCTAATCCTAAACAAAATTCTTAATCTCTGTCCAATTGCCAGGAACAGTTGCAGACTAGTTCTCTATAAAAGAGTTATGTAATCCTCATAACCATGTCTGCGATGTCACTACGTTAACCCTCAAAGATGCAGACAGACATAGCTGTTTTGACGATAATTTCCAAACAACTCAGTATTTTAAGGTGAAACTAACAGACTAGATAAATAGGCTAGTTATTCATATTTTGGTGTTTGATTTACTTCATAGAATTCATTTTTAGAAACCTTAGTGAAATCTAGGTCTGATTTTGATCCATTTGTGATTTTCGTTTAATAATGAGATATTATACTCATCACTCATCTCTTGAATAATTTTCGATTTTATGTGAATTAATCCTATAATAAGACTGGACATAATGTAGAGTATGTATATTTAATTAAGATATATAGATATATGTTTATAATAATTATTATTTGGGTCAGCACGTGCTCTCTTTTGTGTTTTGCCGCACGCTCCAGACCACGTGTGGTGGAAGTATCGGTTTCGGATGAACGATAATGATAGAAAGATGAAAGTCGTGCGGTTTCATGGCTCAAATATCTAAGTATTAAAAAACACTAAACGTCTTTGCTTATTTTATGCTTTACGCCTCTCGTGGGGCTGTTCCTGTCAAAACGAAAGAATGGGTAAACGAGAGATAAATGAATAGATACGTGGAAGATGTATACCTATTGTTTATATGAAATATAAATAAATGTTACGTCTCATATACAACAGTTTCAACACCACACCTCGTTATTCATATATATACATAATTTCTACAGCTTTTTGGAATTATTTCTTGCTTCCATGATGGTTGTGTGTTTTCTTCGTCAGTGGTAAATATTATAAAACATACTACGAAATATTGTTATAGAAATAAGACCCATAATTGAAATCCTCATGTGGTTTAACATAAACTCAACACAAACTAGGTAATTTAGGGACTAACATATGGTTAAACTTAGTTCGATTAGTCTCTTGTGCGTAGGGGTCTTTAGCAGTGGGAAGAATTTAGGACCCGAAGAAAACCCACGAAGGTATGAAAAGCGTTGGCTCAAAACCCCCGTAACTTGACTCAGTGGCAGACCATATGATCTAAAGCGCGCGCGTTAGAAAATGCGGTCACCCAACCCCACACATATGAACAGAGTCAACTTTTATAGTTCCTGTGTTAATATAGCCTTACAGCACTATTGACCATTTATCGGTTATTCACCCCAGTCACTATCCGAAGGCGCCCGGTTGCAATAAGCTTTACCGACATTTATTCCGTATACCGTACGTCAATTTTTTGGATGCTTATAGATAAAAGAAAAATTGTTACTTTATGAACATTTCTGCTTGTTACAACCTCTAAAACCCACTGCCCCCGATAAAGATTAGTCCACTAATCAATGACCATAACACTAATCCTTCATGGAGGTACCCTTCACCAAACCGAATATTTCCTATAAATAGTACCATGAAGTAAAATCACCTTTTAGACAGAATTGAGGAACATCTCTTTCAAAATGTCGTCACTGTATTTTGAACCCATTTCTAAGATGTTATTTACATGTAAATTTTTTATGATTTCGTTTATATTACGGGTTAAAATGTTTTATGGCTGGACTTACTCTAAAAAAAAACCCCAAAACAATCAGAACTTTATCAACCACATTCTCTCTGATATTTACACACTACGTACGTGTGCTCGAATATAAAAAAAAAATCTTCTCATTTCATAGACTGAGGGCAAATTACGGAAATGTTTTCTTAGATGTAACGTGGGGAGTATATTACAAGTATTTGGCGGTAGGCCTGTGGCACAGACAAACATCAAAACCTAATGTTGGTTATAATTTACACCTTTCACTCAAGATTCCAAATAAACTGAGGTCAAAAATGCGCCCCCGTGCGTCAAGGTTATCATTCTTCAATTGGCTTCCTTAATGACGTAACGTCTGGAACGTGTTGTTCTTAAGATGGCGGATACACCAAAACAAAGATGAAATATCTGATATATTTCCCCGTGGAAACAACACACCTTCTTACCTAAGCAATACAGTTTGTTCTACTTTTAATCAACACGCGACCACGTGGAAATGAACATCAAACGCGAAACGCTGACGGTTACTATGGAAACACGGTCGTCAATTTCAATCAATCTTCAGGATTTACTGCAGATGATAGTCCAAATTTTCAAGACTTTAATACACCGGCATTTTTTCTATAGTGCAAATCGAAGGCGGAAATGAGTCTTGCTAATCGTGATTAAGTAGTTGCGTACCTCGAGTTACAGGTCAGGACTATTTCTCTCGGATTAATTATAGCCTAATTACCCCGTCTGAACATTTATGTTACCGTATTATCTTCATCTTTAACCACGAAAGATAATACAAGGAACTATTTTTTGAAACACACTTTATCCTGTCGTTGGTTTAATGCACGTGTGCATTTTTATTTTGTGGAATCCGATGGAAAATTTTAAAATCTCGCATTATCGGATTTCTTTTTCGGGCCACGAAAGAGTTTTCTCCCTTGTATTGTCATTTCTTGACTGAACTTTCATTGAATGAAACGAGACACTTCAGTGTAACTCATACCAAATCGATAAACTAAAACCATTTTTTAAACTCTTTCTGCATACACAAAGGCAAATTTTAATCAAAAGTATATTATATCATCCCATCCGGAAAGATGCATAAAATGAAATGGATTTAACGATCCAACTGGACTAATGAACAACGGGGGATACTGAAAGTGAATTGATATCAACGGTTTGATGATATAATTAATATATTTTGTTATGGTGCCGTGGAGTTAATGTGACTTATTTGCAAATACATGTATAAAGCTTCATCGATATGTTTCATAAATAATGAATCAGTCGTTTCAACTTTGAAATAGGAAACAGATCCTAAAAATGAGTGGAAATAATTTGTCATATCTAATTGTAAAAGACTCACATTCCATCTATAGAAATGTTTCAAGCATAGCATTTACAATTAACAACATTTTTGTTAATTCATAAAACAATGTCTAATTTTTGCACGATGTAAAAACATACTATATGATATACCATGAACCTTCATATTTCTCAAAAACAGCGGTTGAAAACACATTTTCTTAAATTAGTTGGCCACCAAATATTAAAGACGATGAACACCATTTGCATTTTCCAGACATTCTCTAATCCACGCTAAAAAGGTAAATTGATTACAAGCATTTAACATTAATTAAGCAAACAAAACATCAGAGTTAGATAATCTGGCTTACTTTGTCCATGTATCGTCTGCGGAGGATGTCAGATGTTGGTAAATATTTCATTCTGATTAAAATACAGATCTATATTTTGTTTCGTTTTTTATACTTTTGATGGGCTACACTGCATGAAAATCTGACCAGTTGTAGAAGAAGGTCGCGTCAGGAGTCATAAGAGCGGCCTTTGATCCTATGACGTCAGACATTAACAATCAGCGTTAATGTTTCTAGTCGGATACTCACAGTTTCGTGCACCACACGCCAATAACACCCCGTAACAGGCGGTTGGATCTATCTGATAAGGCCAACTTCAAGTTTGGTCAGAGGCCACGAGATGTAAACAGGGCTAGCGCTAATCCCAACCCTAACCCTGGACCTAGCCCTAACGCTTACCCTAACCCTAACCTACAATCTTGCCAACAATCACGTGCCCTGACCTTATTTACATCTCAGCGACCTTGATGAACATTGAACTGGCCTTATCAAATAGATTTAGCCGTAACATACCATTTCATCAACCAGAACGCAGGTTTATGTAACAACTCTTCCAGATCCTAGTGTAGTAACGACAAATGAAACGAAATTTTGAACTATAAAAAACGAAACGAAATAGGATCTGTGTTTTAATCAGATTGATTAAAACACAGATCGATTAAAATCAGTATATCTTCACATCATTGTAGTTTGTAAGGGATTAAATCCCCCTAATGACATCCTGCAGGGACTACAAGAAGTATGTGTGTAATGAGGTTTAATTTAGTTCATATATGACGATTAATGGCAACAAATAATTTATACTTGTATAAACACATTGCTACTTGTAAGGCATTTTATTATCTCATGAAAATCAGTACATATATTGCCCGAAAATGGTAGGCTATGTTCGGCTTGAAAGTCAGGCTGTGGACGCTAGCTTTATACCACGAGCTTTTTCTATCAAGTACCGGATTGACAATGGGGCTATCACAAGATTAAATATCTGATATATTTCCACGTGAAACAACACATCTTAGGAAAGCAATACAGTTTTTGCTACTTTTGATCAACACTGCGTCATTTATGTCAAAGATTAATCTGTAATGGGAATTTTGGTCCAAAATTTACAAAGATATGTTGAATTGAAATTCGATCGATCTGCGATGCTCGCCCGCCGCCATTTGCTTGTGGGCGAACAGAGATGATAGGCCTATTTTAAATCCGAATGAATCCAATCTTGGTAGAGATGAGAAATTTGGACATTTTAGCGAAAATATTTTACTTCCTGACATGTTGGGACCATTAATGAGTTTTTGATATTGGCTACTAATAAGAAGGTCGCGGGAAAGGGGCCTTAGGTATTAGGCCTATGCTGCTATTTTTGTCCGTAGCGACAAACAATTTCGAAGACATTTTATTTAATTTTCTTTAGTTAAAAATAGTTTTGAGTCCACACCATATATCGGTAAAATGTGTTACGTGTACCAAGAAATTGACATCATCATGTAAGTCATTACACCTCTGATGGTACCTTGTGATTCAACTAAGTGATTAAAGGTAGACAGGCATGTGAACTACCTGTAGAATATATCCCTCGCACAAGTGATTTAACAACATATAACGTCAATGGATTTTACATATTAGTTTGACTTATTGGTGTCAAGTGTACGCTACTTTCTTTTGTCAATGATTGGACCAATCAACTCTGAACGTATTCAACTAAACGAAATCTGATTTGATTTGTTTGTAGGCATACAAATCTATATAAATGATATAAATAAATATGCCTGCGTTAGGCCTATATATAAATATTTAATTTTACAAAATAAAAATCAGATCCTGATATCTTTTAGACTTAGAAAGACGAAACTAGATACAGCCCATGTATGCGCTATATAGCTGCTAGTTTATTAATATATATTCACTAATAAGTTCATAACTCATTTGACAGAATGTATGCATCGGGGATGTACAATCATTTTAAAATGCAGGTATGTCACCAATTTGTGTATATTGCTACATGGTATACTTTTATATATATATTTTATAGTAAATTTTATATATATTTTATAGTAAATTTTATATATATTGTATAGTAACTTTTATATAGATTTTATAGTGAATTTTTAATTTATTTTTACAAATTTTGTTTTGGACTTGTACTTGTTTATATAATTTATATTGTTTGATGCCATATTTCTTTTAAATTAAATTGTTTACAGATTACCACTGAATGGATCATTAAATCTTGCCAATTGTTGTATTGGGTATCTGCCATATTATTTTTCTAAAGAAAAATACAAATGTATATATTTTTCTTTAATTCTCTAGGTGTTCAATTTTGTCTAGTTTTTGTTTTATTTTAATATTGTGCATACCATATTTTTATTGCTAAGACCCGATATATTTTGAATATCATGCATACTGTAGATTGTGTTTTATGAAGCATTTTGTTGTTTTGTTAGTTATTAAATTAACGGGGCTTTCAGTGGGTAGATAACATAATTATTTAATGAATCTGAATTGATTAGAAAACAGCATAGTATTAAATGTATTAAAATTTAACCAGGGCTGATGATGCAAGTTGTTTTTTGGGGGATTTTTTTTTTGTTTTGTTTTTTTTTTGTTCAATTTTAACGACATAATATATGGTGATATTATTTTGTTCGGACTATGGCGTTTTTCAAGCTTTGTTGCATATCGGGTAGAACTAGCAATATAACATCGGCTGTAAAGATTTGTTTTTTATCCTACTCGAATGTCCACCTCCTTTTTATATGGGAGTTTTCAAACTGGTTTTAAAGTTATTATTGCACCGACGGGACTAATAAAAGTTAGGATATGTAGTTTCATCTATGGGAGAAACTTTGCTCAGATAGCGACATTTACGTCTACTTTACTTGGAATAGATGTTAAGGGTTATTTGCGAGTTCGCTATGTCCTTCTCATTTTATACCGGTTAATTGGCGCAGAATATGGTAGGAGACTAAAGCCCATGTCACTTCGTACTTCAACGTCTACGCAAGTTTTATTGTAATCCCATCCGAAGGACTAGACGCTGTTGTTTGCCAGGTCATATATGCCCAACCCCACTTGAGATATTTGTCGACCAACACCGGGATCGAAGTCGGGACCTCCTTAAGAAGAGTAACTAATTAAGTTATTTTCGATTTATTTATACAAATTATGTATACTAGCAAATAAACAATATTCTTATTGGGTTTCTTGGTAATTTTGGACAAAATTTAAGCGGCCTAATGCGTGCATTGTGGATCAAAATAGTTCTAGAACATCAGAGACACGTTACCATTTAGTTTTCGAGCGTTAGTTACAAACGTATAGTTCTGTCATTCTATCATCTACGTAAAGTCTCTGGCAGCGGGTCAACAGCCTACTCTTATTTCCAATTCAAACTGCCAATGGTTCTTTTACGTGAACTTCGGTTTTTCTTCCTATCCGAACGACTAGACGCTGTTTCTTGCTAGAGATTCCGTCAAGCACCACTGACAAGGGGAGACAACGAAAGAAAAGCCCGAGGAACGTTCTCAGCCAACAGCGGGAGCGAACTGAAGACCCCTTGGTTATCCAGCCAGTGCCTTACCCGCTAAACCACTAAAGCCCCCAAAATGGTTAATGGTGCGCGAAGTAGTATAAATAATTCAATAATTTACAAGACAACTTCTATTCATGTTCATTGTACGTGAATGAATAATAATAATTATATAATAAAAAGTAATATTATTTTGGCAAACGATCTATTACTGTATTATGTAAAAGTAAATGCAGTTCTTTTTTTTATATCAAAGATGGTTATTTTCGATAAACACTGCCAATAAGTTTGTATAGAATTTGGCAGTACTAAACTTCCTGGTCCTTTAACTAGGACTCAGATTAATCATATTGTTCAATATAGTAATGAAATGAAGTTGATTTTAGCGTCTTTCTTTTCTGCACCAATCGAAATTATGAAGACGTTATGCGTGTGCATGAAGTGAATTGTTCGCCAGACAGCGACACAACAGCCTATTTGTACTTCCTAATTTCAACCACCATAGAGCAGGAGCCCAGGGGGTTGGCCTAGCTGAAAAGTGTACCAATTTTCTCCTATATGGTATCAATGTATGTATATCTGGTATCATCAGAATGTAAGTCTGCCGGGTTTCTGGTGGTGGGTGTGGTATTCCACGCCCAAAATGCCATGATCCCCAACTAGGCTAGATTAGCTCAAAAGTGTACCACATGAAAATCGCACAGCAATGTACCGTACATCTTCAGGTATTACAAAAACACTCTGACAGACATTTCTAGTGGTGGGGGCGTGGCATTTTGGGGCGTGTCTGTTAGGGGTAACTCACCGCACAAACTGTCTGGCAGTGGTCATTCATGACTCCTGTGGTGGTACTGAACAACTCCAAAGCTGTTTTAGGTGGTACAGATTTCAGCTAATCTAGCTTAGCTTTGGTCTGGAAATTAGATAACTCTTGTCAGGGATACTCCACTACTACAAATGTCTGGCAATTAAATAGCTCTGTCAGGGGTACCCCACCACTAGAAATATCTGTCAGAGTGTTTTTGTAATACCTGAAGATGTACGGTACACTGCAGTAAGATTTTCGTGTGGTACACTTTTGAGCTAATCTAGCCTAGTTGGGGATCATGGCATTTAGGGCGTGGAATACCACACCCACCACCAGAAACCCGGCAGACTTACATTCTGATGATACCAGATATACATACATTGATACCATATAGGAGAAAATTGGTACACTGTTCAGCTAGGTTGACCCCCTGGGCTCCCGGTCTACCAGGTCCCACCCGAAAGACTATGCGCCTGTCCTTGCTACGCCCGTCGTTATTCGCTCTACTCGGGTCATGCAAGTAAAGCGCCAAGTCCCATTGCATTTCATCTCATCTAATCTAAGATTTTGGGACTAAATTGATTCGATGACACAAATGTTTCAAGCTGACCACACTAGACATTTGTTATGAACAAAACCTATTAGTATCTCGGCATGGCTATTATGAAACCCGCTCCGTATTGTGTTTTACGTCTACAAAATATTAAAGTGCAGCTAGAGCTAGTCATCTGTTTCAGTTTCCTGATCATGTTCTTGATTGGATAATACGCAAGCCTATTATAACACATCGGTGAAATTCGAAATTTTTTAAAATGCAATTCTCCTCTTTTACTATTTTTTGACTTTAATACTTTTTAACGTGACAAGTTCAATCGTGAATAATGGGTCTTACATTTTCGGTATTTACCTAATGTAAGCTCATTCAAATGGAACAACTGTGAAACGTATAGGACAGTTTTAAAACGTGGGACAGCTTTGAAACACGGGGCAATTTAAATAGCTTTATAGCAAAATGAACGAAACAATTTATTTGGAAAACCATTTACAACGTTTCCTTCTAATTCAACTCATTTTTTAGTTATTATAATGTAGATTTTATCTTGGCAAATGTGTGTAAACTTGGTGTGTTGACTGACGACGATGATGTGTTTTCAATCAAGTTGATGATCAGCTCAGGTTGTATATAGATATAAATAGGATGAATTAAGTAAGTAAACAAATGGTGAACATCTACTTAAGACATGTTGATTATTAAAACACGCATTGAAACATGGAAATGCGTCTTTAACGTAACATGCTCTATAACTCATAAAAAAAACAGTAATCGATATGCGTTTTCCTTATCTGTTCTACACGGATTCGTAGGAATGAATTACCGTGTTTTAGTTTCAGAATGATGGAAGAGTGGTGTTCACAGTCCAGATTTGAGACAGGGTTATAAGATGAAGAGCTATCTAGCAAATCCCTAATGTGATTAAATAATAACGTGAATTTTGGCGTTTTGACATACTCTCCCCGGAAATGCAACTGTCAATGGACTTTATGTCCCATACGACCTCCCCGAAGACACAGTTCTTGTTAGCCCTACAGTTACACGTCCCATGCGGCACACTATCTTGTATGTACCAGTCTACTTTCCATCCATCTGACACACTTTTTGTTAGTCCCACTGGTATTTCCGTTCACAAGCTGGATCCAGGCTTGGAAAATCCTGCAGGTTTTTCGCCACGCATGTCTAGATTTAAACCTACGACAATCCAATGGTCCTATATCATCTAGACATTTATTGGCCGAAAAAGCCGCTGCCTCGCGGAATTCTTCCACCATGATGATAAACAAAATGATGTATTTGGACTCATTTACTAATAAAGAATGTCACTTTTTAATTGTCCATAAAATATTCGATGTAAATACCTGGAATCATTGATTGTGATCTTGTAACAGTAATGGTGCTTTATTAGAGGTTATCTACGGTGCGGTATGACGCTTTATCGGAATATGTCTGTAAAATCTAATGGCACCAGACACAGACTGATGTGATGAAATGAACTACAGTCTCTCAGCAGCGGTAGAAATCTCCAACGTCGTCTCACAAATAGAAAACCACCTGCTCTTTCCGATTCATTAGTTTATTCAAAGTACATCATTTGTTAACGTAATTAGACACATTGATTAGTGCGTATATACACGAGCATTATGATAATATATGACAATTTGCATTTAAAAGCCAGTCGTTAATTCGTTAATATTAAACTCGTTCGGAAGTGAAACATGCTGTTGCTGTATGCATTAAAAGGTAATAAATAAAAACCGTCTAACCAAGTGCAGCAATTATAAGAATTTTTACACCATAAAAAACTCCACCCACCTTCACTTTTTAGGCGAAATTATAAACTTAATTAATTTTTTCGTTTGTTTGGGGGTTTCTTTCGTTTTTTGTATTTTATTTTTTTGTATTTTATTTTTTTATCTTTGATCAGATTAATTCCAAAGTCTCGTAGATGTTTTAGTTTAAAATTACTAAAAGATTACAATGCTGTTGGCATGTGGTCTTCACTGGTTTGAAAATTTTAGCTATTCCTTTAAGAAGTGTCAGGGGGTTAAAGACCTATTTTTTTGTTCGACCTAAATTTTATTTTAGTATGTAAGATAAGTAAAAGTGTATATTTATGACTATTATATGGTACAACATATTGGTCTATTGGCAATGAAAGTCGACATTCTAATAAAAATACATACCATGTTCGTTACAATTAGTCGGAAGCGCGTCTCTAATAATTAAACCACGTCTTAAGAAGCCAAAGGATTCAGCCCGCACCTCAAAACGGGAAAAATGCCCTAGCTTTATGATGGAAGTAAATAGCTTTCGTGTCAAATACGTACATTTACTGTCTCACCTGTCCCAGTTGGTAAATGGAGAAATTTGTATTTTTACGGCATCTAAAATCAGCACGAATGAATGTTAATTCCAATTATTTGACCTGTCACTGTAGATTATATAATATTTTGCTTTGTTGAGTATTTACACTAACTTGACCTACCTTAAAACAAAACTTGTTTCATATCCTAGACACTATCTGATGTCATCTTAAAAATCTGTTGGGGTCTGTTTCTTCAATGACTTCATTCTTGATCTAACAAATCAGTTGAACTTTGCGGTCTGTTTCTTGATCTACGCTGTCTGTTGATCTTTGCGGGCTGTTTCTTGATCTACGCTGTCTGATGATCTTTGCGATCTGTTTCTTGATCTACGCTGTTTGTTGATCTTTGCGGTCGGTTTCTTGATCTACGCTGTCTGTTGATCTTTGCGGTCTGTTGATCTACAAAGTCTATTTGTTGATCGTTTGCATGTCAACTGACCGTCGATATCTGTCTGATGGGTTTTGCATACAAAAAATCACCCAACCATTATTTTTCAGATAATACAGGACGTGAATGAAGAATGCCCCATCGGGTTACTTCGGGATCTTTTTGTTTCCACTTAGCTATGTTTTGGTGATCATAGGGGTCTGTTAAACCAGAGCTTTTGTTTAGGTCATGCTGAGTTTTTTTTTAAAAAATGCTTACTGTTCATCTTCCGGTGTTTTATTTGTAGATCTTTCAAAAGTTGTTCTGGTGATTTTCAAGGTTTGCGCATTGACCTTTTGTTTGTGGATTCCTATTTTTGCTCACATTGATTCTTTGGGACTGTTTCCACTGATTCTGTTTGCATGAGGGGATCACGTGGCTAAGTGGGTAAGACGCTAGCTCGCTAGCCTGGAGGTCGGGTGTTCGATCCCTGCATTGGCCGAGAAAGTTCATCCAGATTTTCCGGCGTGGTTCTCCCTTGTCAGTGATGCAGGACGGAGGGGCTGACAAGGAAAGCTGTCTAGTCGTTCGGATGGGACGAAAAACCGAGGTCCCGTGTACACATTGGCGTGCACGTAAAAGATCCCTTGGCAGTTGGAATTCGATATAAGAGTAGGCCGTAGCGCCGCTGCCCGGGCAAAATTTCCCTCATAGCACACTGTATGGCGTATGCCCGTCTTCATTAGCCCAGGTTAGGAGCAGAAAAGTAGGACGTTAAACCCCATTTCATTTCATTTCATTTCTGTTTGCATGACCCACAGCGCCAACTTGAATTTTAGTGTTTCTTCTATTGGGTCTTCTTTGTCTTTATTGATTTTGGTAGCCAAGCATTATGCAATGTACGTTTGAAATAAAATAACAGCGACACTGGTTAACGGCAGTCATTGATGAGTTCAAAATTTAAGGATTTGGTTTTAAAGATTAAATAAAACTTTTCATCCAACAGAATAAAATGTGGTATTACAATATACATGTGTACACTAAACCTGGGTATGTTTCATTTTGGATAGCGTTTCATTTTGGTGCTCGCCAGATTATTTGCCGAAGACGTTGATAGATATATCCCTTCTGTTAGCATTGAAATTACAACTGATATACGTCCAAACTTCACATTACAAACTGAATTTTGACACTGACCTTTCTGTGTTTTGTATAGAATATTTAATAGAAGTTTCTTGAAACTGAGCCCAGTAAATTCATTATTAAATCAAATCTGATTATTTATGCCAATAAATACGTGTTAACAAAATATGAGAATTACTTGCCAAGGTTTCTGTTGGGCCGAAAGAATCTAATATCGGTCAGGATACTGGTTCAAATAGATTTTGTCATAGAATATTTTGCATTTATAACAGTAAGTAAAACCCTTAATTCATTTGTTATGATCTTATATTGTGTATATAATGCTTCACACATTTCTCATGTAGTCGCTCTTTTACAAGGAAAGTTTGTGTTGCTTTGGTGTAAAGGATTCTTTAAAATAAATTAATAAATTTCAGTGCGCAAAATACGAATCCTATATTTATTTCTAACTTATAAAATAAAAACTGATCATTGTTCACTTAGAAAATAATTTATCTTTAAAACAATAGTTACATATCTCTTATTTAGATTCTCGAAGTAAGACAATAGAACAGTTTTTGACAATTAATCAGTTTAATAGCTATGTTTATGAACTGTTAATAACTCGAGGAAAACAGTGATGCGGGTATTCCTGGCATACGTGTAATTTTCAACACCCACGGTTTACAAACATTCTCTTGGGAGCAATTCTCTTGAGAAAATTAAGCACAGACGATTGAATTCCCTCGAAACATAAACTTTCATTTTGATGTTAGTTTCAAAGTTTTACTATTTATGTATTGAGAAATTTAAGTCTGGATGAACATCTGGATGAAGGCAACTGCGGTACCATACAACATGCTACCTCTATTACAATAATATAATGTTTAGCTTTGCTAGAATGGTAGCTGGATTGACGTTTTCACACTTTCAAAGTATGTGATGAAGTATTTTGTATTTGTCATAGAGATGGGATGTAGTTATGTAGATGGATTTGAAAGATCACTTGTAATATAAGGTTGTTTGTTTTGGACGGAGGTTAGAAAGGTGTTATTCCACCTAAAGCCATAACCTACAAGTCGTTTTGTTTAGTCTCGTTTCCATGGTGATGTTGTTGGTGTTTAAGGAGTTTTGAAATATTTATTGGTAATGATGATAGACAACAAAAGGTGCAAATAATTAGAGTGAAAAATGAAGACTCCTTTTAGACATTCAGTACTTGACTCATTCCTGCCCTATATTTTTATTGCACCAATTTTTTGTCTACTTATTTTTAACTAGACATTTTATCACCAAATTATTACTTTACAGAAATAAAACATAGCCTACTGTCAGATTTAATGAATTAAAAAAAAAGTGTTTTTTAACCTCCACGTCTCTGATGCAAAAGGCGTCTAGGCGAAGATAGAGTGGAATGAAATGAAATGAGATTTAATGTCTCATTTTTCTGCACCAATCGGGATAATGAAGACGGGCATACGCCATGGAGTGTGGTGTGGGGTAACCCGTACACAGGACCTCGTTTTTTTTGTCTTATACGAACAACTAGACACCGTCTACGCCACTGACGATGGAAAACGCGCGCTGCAATATCCCGAGGAACTTTGCCGACCAACTCCGAGATCGAACCCGGCGCCATACTAAGTCGCCGTGGCTACTGTGAGGAGCAAAATTCCACCCATAGCACATGGGGTGTCCGTCTTCATTTGTCCGATAATTGGTGCACAGAAAAGAGGAGCGTTAAACCCCATTTCATGTATTATTCTCCGGCTGTGATGAATGCGTGTTAATAAAACCCGACAATAAATTATCTCATATCTATAAGGAAATGTGAATACAATATACATGTAAAGTTATTTTATACCTTCTATCTGATAATTGACTAAATAATTATTCAGGTATTTTCAGAGAATAAACACGTTTTTGTATATTTTTTTTTCAATTTTAATCTTGTTTTATCAGGTTTTCTACTTGTTTACAGAATATCTCCACAACACACTCAAATTAAGATAAAATTGTGTATACATTGGCATTCATTGACTCCACAAATTGAAATGATTCAAATAATGTGCCTGATTCCTGTAGACCTTGATGCCATATATTCCTGTTATTAGGAGAATAAGATAGATTTGTCTATTGTTTATATAAACTTTCATCTTTTACAATAATATAAAAATATAACATTTTCTAGACATGTATCTCATTAAAGAGGTATTCAATCCGTCAGTCGTGAAATACAAACTAATTTGATTGGCATGTAACAAGTTACAGATTCACCGCAATACTTAATAGTTAGAGCAAAGGAGTGAAATACATTATCGCAAACCAGGTAATGTGTCATCCTTGGTCTCACAAATTACAGGATTACGTTCCTTGGGTTTAAAACTTCAAATGAAATTAATTTATTTTATCGCAAACTATAACCTTGATTGCGCCCAGTTCCACAGTGCTCATATGTGTTAATATTAAATGTCGCCGCGCCCATCTGTAAAGCGATTAGATGATTTCTTTTAATTTTGACTATGAATAATGTTTATCGATAATTATGAATTATTTCTCAAAGAGTATTTATTTCGGTTATGTAATACCAAACCTATCTTATTGTTTAAAATATTATGTTCAGGCCTAGTAAAACCCGTAATCAGTTTTCGAAGCTGATATATAAATTGACAAATATATTTACATACAGATTTCATTATGAGATATTAATTAAAAATGAAAAACCAGCCGATTAAGAAATATAATATTTACTTTATTATTAATTATACTTAAAGTGACTAATATGCCCAAGAGGCCGGTTGTTTGAACTATGTCATAAATTATATTGTATATAACATAATGTCACTATAATAAACAATTTCTATTCTATTTGTTGGGAAACCGGGCATCTGATTTGCGATAATGGCTGGACTGTAGTAATACAAGACAAGTCTAAAATCGACAGCCAACATATGGTTTGCATATTTCGGTTGCTTCTTATCATTTACACATGAGCGAAAATTCAATCATAAACACGCGTCGGTGGGCATTAACCCATGGTTACATTAAATACGTTGAACGGTTACTACCTCGCCTGTTTATGTCCACAATGAAAAATTGGTTTGTTCCTTCCGCTCTTACCCCATGAATAACCGCTTATAGATGCATCGTAGTAATTATAAGTGTTAAAATCGAACTTAAACATTGATTGTTCTACCTCTGTAAGTTACAAGTCATATGGGGTATATAAAATAACTTTGGTTGAACTGCATTTGACTGAAGTCATATTACGTCAGTTTCTAAAATATAACTTTTTGGTCATAAATATGGAATTTTATATTACAATAATACACGTAATCGATATGTATTTATTTGGTATTCAAACAATTAATATAAGCTCACCTGATTTCGATTTATTGTTAAAGCTTTTGTTCGGCCGAATGACCTTGCACTATTATATCAAAGAGAAGTTAGTTGTGTAGCATACAAAGTTATATTACCACCCAACTCGGTCGCCTTGACATATTTAATACATAATGCCACGCCCATTTCCAATAAAAAAAACAACTCATGGCATTGTAATATTTTGAGTTATTTTTATAGCTTATTGAAAGCGTATAACACATATCAAAAAGAAAGCGATTGGGCATTGAATTATAATCCGTCGATCATTGGTAGATATGTATGCCATTTACAAAGTCTGTAATTCAGATCAAGGGCTTTGTTAGTCACGTGCCGCACATCATGTCCACCTGTACTTACACACGCTTATCCAAGCTTTTAGAGAGAGAGAGAGAGAGAGAGAGAGTTCAACGTCCACTCGACACAAACTAGCTCGTTTTGGGACTATCATATTGTTCAGTTTTTAATTCAATGATTCGCGTAGGGGTCTTTAGCAGTGTGGTGCGGAGGTCACGCGAAAAAACCCGAGATTGGTAAGCCGACCCTACTCCTTTTCACGTTCAAGCGGGTAATCGGAAAAAATGCCACTTGACTCGATGACAGACCGTGTGATTTAAAGAACACGCATTAAACCGCCCCGCCCCCCCCCCCCCCAACTTTCAAAGTTTTTAGAAGCATTATTTGACCCTTTGGATGGTCTCTAATCGTAGGGACAGGAAATATCTGTTATAAGCATTTATATTGTTTTATAAGTTCTCATTCTAAAAATCAAATCCGATATTACGGCATGCCTAATCTTATACGCAATATATCCCTTTATAATGTAAAAAGAACTATTATTTTAATGAATAGTCCTTTATTATTCAAGAAGTTTATCTGTTACTTTTTTTTAAAACATCTGTTGTGTTCTTCAAAAGTTGTCATTTATTGATACAGTATGTCCGCTATGGTGGATAACGCTTATATTCTAATCGTATATGTTGTTTGCATTTCAACTGCGCAGATAACTCGTAGAAGTTAGAAACACAAATTCCACAGAATCTCTATATTGTAAGAAAGCACGCGCGGACTAACACAATTTGTAGGGAGTAGATCGGTCAGGTGCAAGGAGACACACCTGAGCTGAGATTATTTGCATGCAATAAGAGATAAGACAGTAAACTACCCGCTGATATATACATATTATTAAAATATAACTGAAGTGAAAATAATATATATAAAAAAGAAATTTGTTGAAATATTTTGATGTTGTTAAAAATAAGCTTAATCTATAGGTGTGTTTTTCGTAGTTACGAATTTTTGTAAAACTATATATTGGTTTCAAATCAAAGGTCTTCGGAATTTGAGAAATGTATATTTTTTATTGTTTTAAAGGCGTTATTGTGGCATAAGGGTTGAAATATGGCACAATAATGGAGCACACATTCTATACCTCATTTATATCCCTAATGACATTGGTGTTTCAAAATAGCTGTTGGGTGAGCAAAGCCTCTAAACACAGCTTTGACTAATTTAAAGTTTAGAATACACATGGCTATATCTATGTGAAAATAATTCAATAACTGCGTATTAATTTATCATAAGCAACTATAGATTGATTTTAATGACCGTTGTTTAATGTGATTAATATTTGTCCAATTTTACGTGATAGAAAGTAAAAGTCCACCAGGAACGTATATATAATATAATGCTCGAAATGAACTTTACTATTTGGTACCTACACAGTTATTCAGAAAACACGTGTTCGCTAATAGCAATAGGTAAAAAGCCTTTATAATTAGACGTTATAGCATCAACATAACTTGAATACCTGCGAGAAGAAATCTAAATATAACTTCTCTGCAGATGTAATGTTTCTAACTTCGAATCATACATATTTACCAGCTGTCGTAGAAAATCTGAGACATTAGAAAAATAAACGTTCTTCGTTTCCCAGCCTTTCAACATTTATCACTTGGTATTTTTCTACACCCCGTGTTGCTGTTATCTCACGGCGATGAGCGCGAGAGAAAAAGATCAGTTGTGGATTATTTGGGGGAAAAGTAACGGTAAATTCTTGACCTACTTGTTCTCGGAGGAACCGTCCTGACACAGTTCTCTCTCTTCTGAGAACGTTCTTGCACCTCACTAACCTCAATATCAACATGAAGGTGTTGAACGATTTAAGAAGCGGACCACTTCATTTGATTTTAATTAAATGCTTATATATCTATAAGTATATATCCATACCGTATATTAATTGATTTCTCAGTGGGGGTGATCGCAGGAAAGTAAAAGGTAGATAAACATGAGATACGATATACATTGGGGAATTCATTTTTTTACGCTTCTTCGTCTGTTATTATCGTTTTAAAACGTGTTGTGGGCCAATCACCGATATAATGAATTTACGAGTACATGTAGGCCAATTGCTATGATGACAATTCCTTCGATTTCAGCTTGCGTTGGGTTCCTTTACATAATACGGCGTTCTTCCATGATTTAAAATGTAGCATATTCGAGTAACGGTATTTGAATCTGGACTAGTATTAAAATGTAATTGAAGGCCTGGATTAAATGAACTGGAATAGGGGTTAACGTTCTACGCCAACCGGGCTGATGAAGACGGTGGCTGGAATAAACAGCTGATTATCCACCTAGGATTTTTTTCAGTATTTATCGGAATATTCTTCCTAACTTTTAAATGGGTATATTTTTTATTTTCGGATAGCGAAAATAGTTTTTATTCTTATACTAAAATGAGCTTCTTTAGAAAAAACTAAATAATTATTCGTGGGTTTTCTACGAGTCTTCCGGTTTTATCCCACTGCGAAAAGCACCTACGCGCAAGCGAAATAATGATACCCCCTCTCTCTCTCTCATCCATGACTGAAGGGAATAATAGCACTTATGAGATCTAAGGTTGTCGGTCATTTTCATTTTTGATTTGCCGTGATTTGACTTAGTACACAGAACAGTAATGTTTCACTGCACGGGTTCATGTTGTTTTCAAATCTGGAGAGTTGTCAGCTAGATTACTAAGATATGCTCGTGCAAAATGCTCTGTTTTATGCCCTTGTTTCGCGTGGACTACGAATGCTACGAACCGCCCCGAATCCAACCTTTTTCCGATTCGCAGATAAATCGTAGACGGTTCTTGAAGTTCGTAAGTGATTCTTATTTGGTTCTTACACATTAGTATTGTTCGTAGCAGTTCCTAGATCGACCACGAAAGTTTTTGTTTGTCAAAATTTTTCTTGGACGATCTATGAATTTCCGAAACCCTTCGTAACCCTTACCGTCCGTAACAGCTTCTTATTCGATTCTTTAACGAATAGTGCCAAATATCGTAAACTTTTCGTAGCTTTATCGGCATTATTCGTGGAGAGCGTAGTGTATTCGTAACTGTATTCGGCATATCCGTAACTCATTTGTAACTGAATCGCTTTAGTTCGTATAGATGTTTCTTTCATTTCGTAGAACAATGCCTTGACATTCGGCATATTTTTCAGTCGATTATCCACGAATTACTTTAATTCTTTCGTGAACTATTCGTAACTGTTTCACAGCTTCTTCAGATTCTAAACGATCTTTTTGATATTTTTGCCTAATCGGCACGAATTTCGATTTGCCACTATTCGGGGCAATTCGTAGCCCACGTGGAAGCCAGGCGTTAGATATAGTCCGTGACTGGATTTAGATAATTTGGCGAGTGTATAATATGGATATTTGGAATATGATACTGTATAAAAGGTTATTCACATTTATTTCCTTGCTGGAAGTGATACTGTCGCTTTAATATGCGCTTTTCGTGGCAACTGTCATACTTGTGTCAAAATAAGCAAAACCGTGGGATTTACATACACAATTTTCAAAATAGAAATACTTTATCATCAATAATATTTTTGCAGCTGAAAAAATATCAATGCAGTACAATGTATCGGCGAAATGGCCTATTTATAAATAATGATAAAGTATTGACAAGTTCTGTAAAATACAAAGATGTGTATACTAATATTAATTCTAAACAATGCATAACTCAAATATTTATATCACGTGGCATATGACAGATTCAATTTTGAGAAAATGCATATATACAGAGAACATCAAATTATAAAGATATAACTATAAAGGAAATATTAAGATAAAAAACTTGCGTTAGTAGGGCAACAATGTCATTTTCGTAACGGATAGAAACCAAAGGCGTTAAACATTCACCTTGCTGGACACCCTTCCCTCAGCAATACCGATATCACATTAGTAAGTCCACGCAGTTCACGTCTTAATTTATTTCTGATCTCGACCCCCTTTTAATTCTCAACAACTACATTATTAAGATTTCTTGGAACAATAGAAGCAAGAAAAATATTTTTCTAAATTAAAACAAATAATAACGCATGTGATCAATAAAGTAGGTGGTTTATGTTGCCTCTGTATATCATTGGTCGTTCAAAACTTAAACATACATTATGCAAGAGCTTAATCTGTCTATTGAAGGTCTTTCTTTAGCGGGAGAGGGAGAAATGGGGTTTAACGTCCACTCGACACAAACTAGGTCATTTCGGGACTAACATATGGTTTTTAATTTTATTTCATTATTTCGCTTGCACGTAGAGGTCTTTAGCAGTGGGAGGAAACCGGAGGACCCGGAGAAAACCCACGAGGTTGAACAGGCGACCCTACTCCTTGTCACGTACAACCGGGGATTCGAAACCACCCCAGTTGACTCAATGACAGGCCGTATGATACAGCACGCACGTGCTAACCATTCGGCCATCCAACCCCCCGTCTTTCTTTAGGCCTGAAATGTTATCTAAATTGGCGTGCACGTAAAAGATCCCTTGGCAGTTGGAATTCGATATAAGAGTAGGCCGTAGTGCAGAACAGTAGGACGTTAAACTCCATTTCATTTCATTTGTTATCTAAATTATTAATTAGACATTAATTAACCAATCCAGGACATAATCAACTCTAGATGGCAGTGCTAACCTGCGATCTTTAGTGGATTGTGAGCCGATTTACTGCATACCTTTCCTTCTCGATTTAACGATTAATTGGATAATCGAGACATGATGTTTATTGTAATGACTTTAGTAATGATGACCGAGGCTAGGGGGGGATTTCAGTCGCTTAGTTCTCGGTTCATAGTGGATCAATTTGAATGAAATTTTCAGCAAATTGCCATTACATAATCTAGTGTTTAACTATTATAGTGAGAACTGCCAACTCGTTACCGAATCTACCATAATGTATCTTTAATAGACCAGTTCTTTCAAATAAATCAAATGACATACAATGTCGAACATTCACAGTCATTAATTTTATATGTTCAGATAAATATCAATTAAACATGATGAAATCCGTTGATAGGAATATGAAAGATAGTATATTAGTCGGCAATCATCGGACTTTATCGCTCGTAATCTATCGGTTACCACATCTATTTATTTGGGGCAAATACATACTTCTTGACCACACATAATATACTGAACAGATTACCGGAAATGATTCTTCATTTTCTTTTTATTAAATACATTTTTGGTTTACAATTTCAACAAAATACATTATCGGTTTAAGGCAACTTTAGTATACACAAACCACCAATTTAAAAGTTTTTACATTTTATTGTAGTATTTCTTTTTTTCACGAATTGTATTATTTCTTCATTCTACTTATTCTGTTGAAACAGAAATAATTATATAAAGGTGTGGGATTCTCGGTATATACATATATATCTATATCTATATATATAGAAAGTAAAAAGAGATCACACAACATTTCCGTGTATTTTTGAAAGACAGTGCCGGTATATCTTATGTTGAAACAAGCTAAGAAACGGCAGCTTCTAATAGATATGGTTATCTGGTTTCCTACGGGGCATACTATCACGTTTCTTGATAATGCCTATTTTCATGTGTTAGTAGCATAGACTATAAATAAACCTTATATTCATTTTATGGGCTATGGACATGTGTTTCGCGTAAATCTGTGTCTACAAGATATATTTAGTGAAAATATAGTTTTATTTTGCAAATTGATACCATGCTTGTTCCAACGCTCGCAAATTATGTTGGAACGTACTCATTTTTGAAAAGTTAAAATGATTAAATAAAAGTTGCATTGTAATTTATATCAATAAAATTCTTTTAGTGCAGTTTAGAAGATGCCTGTAGGCCAATAATTTATTTTGGCAGATCAAAGGAATTTTCATTCATAAAGTAACTTTACTATCATCTATCGTTCGGCCTAGTTGTATTAGAGTAATAATTCCTGCCAAAAATTTCTTTCGTAGTTTTTGGCCCTTTTCTTCTTGGCCACCTTCCTCTCGATCAGCTGAGCAAGATTTATTTTTGCAATGAATGAGAGACCTCGTGTTAGGGGCGTGGCTAATGTCATATCGTTTTTCACTTACCTTTTGTATCAAATATTACTTTTGATGCTCTATAATTATATTTTTAGGATTATTAGTAGTAGCCGTCATTTTTTTTAAAGTATGACATGGGCAAGGGGCTTTCTGGATTTATAAAGATCCATATTTCATCCTTTTATCGTAATCAAACACCTGTCAATCACATCCGAACTATTTTAAAAAACGTTATCTGATTGGTGGAAGACGAAAGTCTTGATACGGTCGTTCCAAATATGGAAAATGACAACAATAATCGGCCTTCTTCAAAACATTACGACGTCATTAACGAATCGAGAATATTGTGGGAGAAAAAGCTGGCCTACTTTCGAAATGGATCTTAAACCTCGCCAAAAATAACTAAGACATGCAAATTCACATTTTGGATAATTGGGTTTCAAAGCAAATATTTCGGATTAGCAGTTATGAACCCAGGTGTAATGGAGTAGCGATTTGCCTCGACGGAAAATGACCATGGTGGGTATGCAGACAATATCATTTCGCCAAAGGATTCCAATGTCAATATTTTTAGAATATCCTTAATATCGTGGATTAGTCTTATATTTTATACCCAATGATGCCAAATGGTCTAATTATACCGTTACAAGCAATTAAAAGTCATAAGATATGGTAAAATTCTAAAATAAAGGGTATTATACGAGGGACTATTTTTCAAAATGGCTGCCACCTGACAATCGTGTTATGACGTGCCTTTGCAGTGTTTAGCAAGAAGTTTCGTTGAATTTTCTAGTATTTCAATGAGATCAATACATTTTTGCACAGTTTTCTAGTGAATATAACTTTCAAGTAGCCATTGGATTGGTAACTTTATGTTTTAGAGTAGCAGCGTAGGCGCAAAACGTGTTTACGATAGGTCTTACTGGGAGACCTACATTTTTCTGGTTCCAAAGAGAGAGGGGGTTACCCTCAAGGATGAAGTCTAATTCTTGGTTATTCTGTCTGCTTCTTCGTCCAACGGATTAAGAATCGCTCTTTCTTAATTCTGCATGGAGGAACACGTATGTATTTTGTGTAATATTATAGCTTTTGGGGGCATTTATAAACTTTTGACATGATGAAACTGGTCAAATTTTGTAGGGAAAAAATCTTTTCACAAGGCTAGGCTAGTCCAGTTGTCAAATTCAAACCCCCGTGTTGAGATGAAGGCTTAGTTTGTACTAACCAGTGATGGCTTCACGTTGGAAGAATAATTGACCTTGTATGGCAAATAATGGAACCAATATTTGCCCTATACTCACCCAGATGTCAAACAATGTGACCAACTGTTTCTTAAATTACTTTATAGTGCTTACTTAGCTTAGCACTTGTTTGAGAACTAATTCAAGCTGCCATTCATACTATTTAGACTATTTCTTTCTTGTTCTTCATACTAATCTGCATATCATAAAAGCCCATTTATAGGCAACATGAACATGGAGGTATAAATGTTAGCAGATTTGTGTTACTTTCATGTTACAAACTTAAAAGATTTCCATTCTTCAGGCAAGACATTTTTCTGATTCATCACTTATTTCTGCTTTTTCTGTTTGGTACCATGGTCAATTACACTTAGTGTGGTAGAAAGGTGGTAATTTCTGATCGAAAGAAAAGTTTGTATCGCTCAATAAAATTTATTTTGTCTTTAGTAGTGAAGCATTAAAATATTGAGTACCCTTAGAGTAACCTAGTGGTATTCTCTCCCACCTCATCCCCCGGACGCAAAACTATTTTTGAAACTGACTGTAAATGGTGCCTCTGAAGCATATCCTGATGTTTCTAGCTTATGCACACATTTAGCCATGACAATTTTACCAATTCATCAAAAACAATGTACATTCAAGACTAAAACAAAAGGACTCAAATCGAAAACTATATGATATGTAATATTAAACCCCAGGCACCCCTGGTTTTCATACTTTTAGATTCAGCTAATGAATACTGATACTGAACTAAGCCCAATGTTTCAGCTGATGACATACGTACAGTGGCAGCTCTCACTCTTTCAGGTTTCTTAAAATTATTGCGATGTTGGATTTAGAAAATTGGATAAATATACATGTAGAAACAAAGTCCTTGCTTTCATTTATAAGAAATCGTTTACACTTAATAATTGTTTGTAGGCCTACACTGTAACTGTTTAGCAATTATTAATCATTGTTTGAAAGACGAATGTGATCATTGTTTAAAAGATGTTACTGTTTATAAAAGATGAATGTGATTGTTTTGCTCAATCGATTCTGGGAGTGATTTACGTTGCTGGCGAAAGAGCTACACATACTTTACATAAGAATAGAGGTGTGAATTAATCAATTGTGTTGCTTGATCTTATGATCTTGTGGACAAGATGGACATGATAATTTTAAACCAGATTTAATGAAAGATACAGGGATGGTGTATAAAGGGCAAAAGTCAGTGTCACAAATAAAGATGTCGAGGCCTACATGTACATTGTACATTGTCCCCAAAACAGGAATCTTGTGTTTGCATAAATCCTCTAACCAGGTTCCCTAAAGCAATGGATCTACATGGTAGCATAAACTTGTATTTGTAATCAACTCATATTTACAATAAAAATCTTCGCTTACTACATGTATTACAACTATTTTTGACTTACAACTAATACAAGGAAGGCATATTGCAATTTGTAGAACTACATGTACATGTAGGTTAATTTAATGTAGCACAAAAAATCCTGTACAACGCACAGAAATGACCCTGAAAGGAGGTAATCACAGTACAGTACACTTGTATATTGTGTGAAAAATAGTTTAAGTCATATACAATATTTCTGCACCACAGTACATGTACATATAGTCCGACATGTACATTTATGGTAAATGTACTAACATTTGTTAATATCAAGTTTTTTGTTGTTGGAATAAGACAAAAAATGTGTTGCATGTTAATGCTATTGTATTGATGTACGTTTAAGATGTAAACACCTTCGAACAACAATACCATGTGAGTGTTGAAATGTGTAAATTAGCTTTGAACAACCAAAGATAAACATCTGAAAACAGGTCAAATCTATCTTCAGGTAAACTGATCATACAAATTGGTTGACATCTTGTAGCACAAAGCTACCTTATAAATTTATTACACATACAAGATCACAAGTACAGTATCAAAACAAACGAAAGTTTTGATTTTAAAACAAGGAGAATGTTAAAATTAAAAGGAAATGAAATGAAATGCCAAATGACGTTTAAATGTCCTACTGTTCTGCTCTGACTGGGCCATGCATGTACAGTGTGCTTTGAGGAAAATTTTGCCCAGACAGCGGAGCTACTGCCTACTCTTATTATATTGAATTCCAGCTGTCAAGGATCTTTTATGTGCACGCCAAACACGGGACCTTGTTTTTTCTATGCCATCCAAACGACTAAACAGCTGTCCTTGTCAGGCCCTCTGTCCTGCACCACTGACCAGAGCAAACCATGCTGGAAAATCCTGATGAACTTTCTTGGCCAACATTGGGTGCGAATCCGTGACCTCCAGGCTAGCTAGCCAATTTCTTACTCCTACTGTTCTGCTCCGAACTGGGCTAATGAAGACGGGCATATGCCATACAGTGTGCTATGAGGGAAATTTTGCCCGGACAGCAGCACTACGGCCTACTCTTATATCAAATTCCAACTGTCAAGGGATCTTTTTCTTGCATGCCAATGTGTACACTGGACCTCAGTTTTTCATACCATCCAAAAGACTAGACATCTGTCCTTGTCAGGCCCTCCATCCTGCATCACTGACAAGAGGGAACCACGTCGGGAATTGTTACGGAAGTATACATTAAACTTGCAAATAGCTCAATATGATGACCATACATGTACATATACATGTATGAAGCATTGATTAAGCTAATCAAAGAAGTTCTGACTACTCTTGAGTAAAAGATTTGATTCAAATGGACACTAACCCCTTTAATGCACACCAAAATGAAATCAAATTAATTTTTTAGCATTTCATTAAGAAAAAATCAATATGTCAACAGTAGGTGGTGCTAGGTTGCTTTGACAATTTCATGTTTATACAATGTATCTCTGCAAAAAGGATGGCGAATGTTGACAAATGAACAATTCATCATATCTTTGTTAATACTGATCAGAATTTTTGATCTTTGATTTCCCTTTGAGAGCCAGATTTAACAATATTGTAGTTTGCAAGGGATTAAACATCCTCCAAATAACAATCAGAGACTTGAAATAGACATCTCCATATATCAAATATATGAATTATGTACATGTACGTACATGTATGAACACATGTCATGGTAATAAACAGCTAATATTTAATACACGATGGGTAATCATTCTTATTTGTCTATTTTCAGGATGAATTCCATCCATTCATCGAGGCGTTACTGCCACACGTCAGATCTTTCTCATATACCTGGTTTAATTTACAAGCCCATAAACGCAAATATTACAAAAAACATGAGAAACGCATGTCCATGGAAGAAGAGAGAAAAGTCAAAGAGGAATTACAGGTATAATTTCTTTATAATTTTATAAACCGGTAATTGAATTTATATAGTACACGTACACGTATAGACATAATTCTAAACAACTATTAAAATTGTTTATCTCCAGACTAATAATTTTAATCATTGATGCAATGTTAAACTCTATTTGTCTCTATTCCTATTTTGAGGAAAAATACATGTCCTGCTTTATATGTGGGTATATTAGATTCAAAATTCTAACGTGCTATCGTCTAATTTCTAACTTCATGTAATTTTTAACTTCTATTCATGTAATTTTTAACTTCTATTCATGTAATTTCTTATTCCTATTCACGTAATTTTTAAATTAAGACAATGTATAATCCAACTTCTTTATTTGTTCAGTGTAAATTTTAATTCTATTTCATCTTATTTCTATTATTTAGACGAAAAAAGTCTTCTTCATTGATGCTTTACACGTTTAGCATGAACATCAATGAATTTAGAATTTTTAGACTTCTGCCTAGCAACCATCATTATGAAGTCGTTAGGTTTCACCACTGCGTGCTCATTTGGTGATTGCGCACCTGGTCGGGACCATTATATCGCTATAAATGACTTTCTCTTTGTCTGGGTGATGGTTGGACGGGGTGCTGAAATTTAGAGAGAGAGAAATGGCGTTTAACGACCACAGGACACAAACTAGGTCATTTCGGGACTAATATATGGTTCAATTTTAGTGTAGGGGTCTAGCAGTGAGAGTTAAACGGAAGACCCAGAGAAAACCCACAAGGTTGGTCAGGCGACCCATTCTCCTTGTCACATACAACAGGGGAATCGATGCTGTAATTGAAAACAACATCGGACGAACGTGATAGTTGGCAAATACTATTTCAAATATAAGCTAAACAACATTTTTTTTTTTATTGAAGACAAGTGAAGGATTTGGTGAATCTTATTTGATTATTTTTACAGTTATCCCAATATTAATATTTATATACACTGTTGATCTGTATTCTATTACTGCTCTAACAAAAATGTCACTTTATAATGATAAATTTTTTCTGGAAATGGTTCAAAGATATAAATTTAGAAATCCCATATTGTGGGGATAAAACAGCCTTTAAAGGAGACTGGGATAATCTGTTCATGTGGATAGTGATGAAGTTTCTATTTCTGATGCCTCCATTATACCGACCTGACTAACTTTATTCAGCAATATTTTATTCAAGTTGCATAAAGCGATACAGAATTTCATAGATAGTGGTGTTTTTGACTAAATTAAACCAAAATGAAATGGGGGTTTATCGTCCTACTTTTCTACGCCAACTGGGCTAATGAAGACAGACTTACGCCATACAGTGAGCCATGGGTAAAATTTAGCCTGGGCAGCGGAGCCACGGTCTAATTTTATTACAAATTACAGCTGCCAAGGGTTATCGTCCGATCGGAACGACTAGACACTGCCCCTGCCTACAATAATGGCAGTCTCCGCAAATCACAGGAACGGAACTAATAATGTCAGAAATATTATAAAGCTTAGCTTTGCCCAATGTGTATACTAGCTGACAATGTTAAATAACCCATAGATATATATTTCTATGATATAACCGATATCTTCTGGCGTGGTTCTCCCTCCCTTGTTATTGATACAGGACGGGGGTCTGGCATGGACAGTGGCTAGTCATTCGGATGGTATATAAATATAAAGAGACATTTTTTTAGAGCAGTAAAAGAATATAGACCAACAGTATATAAATATTAATTGGCTTAACTGTAAAAAAAAAAAATCAAATCAAATTCTCCAAAAAAATGAACAAATGCTGTTTAACTTAAATTTGAAATAGTATTTGCAAACCATATCACGTTCGATGTTGTTTTCAGTTTTAACACTCCGCCAGACCATTCAACCTGACGAAGAGCGAGTCGTTTGTATCAACATAATGTCCCAACCAGGTGCTCAGTTGCCAAATTGAGCACACAGTGGCGACACCAAATGAGTCATATTGATGGTTGCTAGGTAGAAGTATCAAAATTCTAAATTAACTTCGACGTTCATGCTTAACATGTAAAGCGATAATGAAGTAGATATTTTTCATCTTAATAATAGAAATACGATGAAACAGAATTAAAATTTACACTGAACAAATAAAGAATTTGGATTATAAGTGTTTTTTAAGTGTTTTTTTAAAATTTCCTTCTTCTTGGGGTTTAATTATTGAAAACCTGGAACAGGCACTTGAAGGGATTAAAATAAAACTTTTTACTACTCTTTGACTATATATATATATATATATAGGCAAAGAGTAGTAAGAAGGTTTTTTTAATCCCTTCAAGTGTCTGTGAAACCTGGTTATTCCTGGATTTCCATTGCTCACAGATTATTAGGAGTTCAGAAGTTAAATACATTTATCAAGGAATTAAATCTATGATCAAGTAAAAATTATGTTTGTATGTAGACGTACATGTATGTTATAGTTTGTTTCAATCAATAATGAGTATAATGAAATCCCAGACCATATTTCTTCTTGTTTATTTAATGGAAGCCCTGGAGGCTACATGTATGATGTGATCAAAACTGAATAATTATAGAAAAAGTGGATGATTTTCTTGCAACAAATAGAGACAATTATCTGAAATGACTTAAATGTACATGTACATGTAATTTCTACTTGTGAGTTGGCCTACATGTGTACATGTACATGTGTTGAAATTTTTTGGTAGGCACTTATCGGTACTCTTACTCAATGTACATGTATCTTTGTAGAGTACTAAAATACATTTTATAATTCAAACCTTTTTTTATTTGACAATGCACTTTGTTTCAATTAGAAACAAAGGAATTGAGAACTGCCTTTGCATAAAAGTTGAAACTTAAAACTTCTCATATTTGAAAGTACACAATCATTCAACTTTTGATACAAAGACTGGAGAATGGCTTTTGAATGAAGGTTGAATTGTGAACCTTGATACAAACTACTTGAAAACAGCTTTCGTATAATGATTGAAACTTCTTTAAATCTCTTCAATTTGAAAATACACAACATTTCAACCTTCATACAAAGACTGGAGAACAGTCTTCATTAGCATTGAAATGTTTCAGCCAAATTTCAACTTCCAAATGTCATTCACAACTTCGTAGTGGAAGCAGTGGCCTGAAAGGAGATTGATCACTCATCATAATATGACTAGTGACTTGTGGTGCTTGCCCATTTGAAATCATAGAATCTTAAGGCGAAGTCTGAAATTTGAATATTCCCCAATAGTCCAGCTAAATGATTCGGAGAGCTAAATGTTTCATCTAGTGGAACAAGCTTAAAATAAATGCAATTTGAAGCTTAACTTGTTCTATTATGCAAACTTCAAGACTACAGTAGTTGATAAGCTTTATACATATATATATATATATATATATATATATATATACGAATGCCTAAATTTGATTGGTGCAAATGATATATTATTATATTAGATGTGCAATCATACAAATACCTTTAACAGTGATTTAATTTTTCTGTTCCAGAATGAGAAGGCTGAAGTTAAACAGAAATGGGCTTCCAGGTTATTAGCGAAATTACGGAAGGACATAACACAAGAATGTCGTGAGGACTTTGTGCTCAGTATTACCGGTAAACGGCCGCCTGTTTGTGTTCTGAGCAATCCAGATCAAAAAGGAAAAATGCGTCGTATAGACTGTTTACGACAAGCGGATAAAGTGTGGAGGCTGGACCTTGTTATGGTGATTTTATTTAAAGCAATACCTCTCGAGAGTACAGATGGTGAGAGATTGGAGAAATCTCCAGACTGTATGCATCCAAATCTTTGTGTTAATCCCCATCATATAAGTGTATCAGTGCGCGAGTTAGATCTCTATCTAGCTAATTTTATACACAGTTATGGTAAGTATTCTTACCATATGTACACATACATATACTTAACATAAAGACCAGGGGGTTAGCATAAGAGTGGTCCCTCGACAGCCTTTGGACATGGGTCGAGAAGAACCTCAGATTGTTAGTATATACCCACATCAGAAACTTATTTTAGTCTGTTTATAAACTGTAAGAGCTACAGTGTACTGTGTACATGTACATGTAAATGATGAAATGCATTCATACTATATCTTTTAAAAGTTAAAATGGGGATTTGTGATGATTCTAGTAACTGTTATCTTTATCCAGTCCTTGTCATTTGAAAATGCCAGAAGAATCATTGAATTGGTGGTCCTCCTGAAAATACATACTGGTAAATGTATGTACATGTACATGTATAGTATCCACTAACTCCAGTGGAAGATTTAGGGTTTATACAGAGGGTCCTTAGGAAACTTATAAATTAAGCATCATTTTCTGCTATGGAAATTTTATTCTCCTTTCTGTAATGGACACATAAGGCTTGGAAATTTGAAAATCAGGTACATTGTAGGGTGTCCAATAAATATCTTTATTGAATTTGTTCTGTTGACACACGGTCTGAAAAATAGCTATTTGACTTAGTTAATGGACATTTTAGACAGTTCTGAAGTTGTATCCTATTCTTTTGAGCGAGTTATGTTCTTCGATAATGATGTTAAATGAGATCTATCCCATGATATTTTAAGAATAGAAGATAAAAAGAATTAGTGTTAGAATATGTATATTTAGCTGTTAATATTACGTACACATTGTACTTGAACATGATGTTTATAACCCAAAGATCTCAGTTTCTGTCAATATTCGCGCATATCGGATCGTAACTTCATGGATTATATTGCCCCTGATTGTACTAAAAATCACATTTATAGCTGGTGGTGCCTCTAGAGGTCACAATTTTTAACCGATTTAAAAAAACATACAAATATATCACCGTTACACCATAGTGATGTTTGAGTTCGAATTGTACGAAAATTGGACCAAAGCTGTCCCACAAAATGCCTGCTCCATACGTAAATAGTGTTAAAGTACGTAATATCAAGGTTGTGGACCCTCTAGAGGTCACAACTTTGATCTGATTTTGATGAAACTTAAAACCTATGTTTATATTCCAAAGATCTTCGTTCCTTTCAATATTCACACATATTGGACTGTAACTTCCTGGATTATGGCCCCTGATTGTAGAGGTCACAATTTTTGTCTGATGTTAAAAAGCGTTTAAATATACATGTACATGTATCAATTTTTATCCAATTGTAAAAATCGTTTATAAACATATCACTGCTACACTATAAGGCTGACCTTAAAAATATCTTTGTTTCACCAAACCCGACCCACAATCGAGGAGAAGGGTCGGTAGGTCGGTTTTTTTTTCAGATTTTTTTTTAAAGTCAGAGAAATCAATACAGAAAACTTATTAGCTGTATACTACAGATTCATTAATTTTGTTTAATGAATTTGGGGTCTGACATAAAAAGTAACGAACTGAAAGTTTTTATTAAACTTAAGAGCTAATTTGACAGCTTAATAATTTTCCGGGTGGAAACATTCGTCTTCTTTATTGGCAAACAAATCAATGACATCGGGATTTTTCGTGATGATCGACTCGCACACGATTTGCCACGAGCTTGAAGTGTGAAACTCCTTCAACACGTTTTTAACGATAGTGCGGGTTGTGCCTTCATTTTTCTCGAAAACGGATATTGAAAATATCGTCGTCATGTTTAAAACTACGCACCACAGACATAGAGGCAGAATCATTTCGTGGGAATGGACGTGTATTCGTCTGCAACCATTTTGTTGAGAAGCGACACCTATGACGCTTTCGTCTTGATCAACCAGTTTCAATAATGAATCAAACCATAGCCATAGTAAAGGGAAATAACTCTCATGATATATTTCAGGTTGACACACAAAATAAAATAAAAAGATCGTGGAAAAGTACAATAAAATAATTTAAGTCGGGGGTGGTTTAAGTTAGTCGGTCGCGTTGGGCGAAACAAAGATATTTTTAAGGTCAGCCTAATGGCGGTGAAAAACGGGCCAAAACTGCCTGACATGTACGCAAATAGTGTTAAAGTATGTACAGTTTATATCCCAAAGATCTTGGTTCTTGTCGATATTGGACTGTTATTTTCTGGATCATGACCCCAGAATGTATGAAAAAAAGTGTTTTTCGCTTGTTGTTTCTCTAGAAGAGGTCACAATTTTTATCCAATTTAAAAAAAAACGTTTAAATTTATCACCATTACACCATAATGACAGTTGAGTTCGAATAGGTTGTGGACCCTGTAGTGGTCACTTTTTTATCCGATTTCAATGAAATTTATGTTTATATCCCAGAGATCTGGGTTCCTTTTGATACATACATGTATACTGGTACTTGTGCGTACAGGATTGTAACTTCCTGGATTAAGGCCCCTGATTTTACGTAACGTTGCTTTTTTTTGGGCTTGTTCTCTGTCCATATCTTGCAAAATGTGGGCCTATCTTACCTGGCATCCACTGTTTGATGATACATGTATTTGGGGATTAAAATTATATGTGCCATGGGGCGCTAATGCTGTGGCACACAGGGAACAACCCGTGTTGGTTAGATGTCGTTTTAGAAAATGGTTGACCATCTCCTTTAATGTACAAGTACATGTACATGTAGTTGGCATTTACAGATCAACAACTGAAAAGTATTTGTCTTCTATTAGAACAAATGTTAATTATTACATCTATATGATTTTTATTTAGTTCCAGATTCACGGGGAGAATACGGTGAAATACCCATGAATGGTGAACAAGATATAAAAGGTAAGAGGCTAGACAACATTAAATTTGAGACTCACTGGTTTATTGGCTATTGCTGTTTGCAGTCTCAAAAAAAAAAACCATTATGTTTCGGACTGAAAAATTGTTTTGCAAAAAAAAAAAAAAAAAAAAACTAACCTAAAATTGACAGCAAGAGTTCTATTTTGAGTATATTGACAACCGTACTACATGTATAGTTAAAAGAACAATAAGTATAAACTGCATAATATGTAAATCAAATGTGATAATGACTACGATTTTCGATTTTGTGGCAGATTAAACATCTGTAACCAACTGTCTCTCTGAACGTATTGTCTTTCATAAAACGTGGATTGTAGAATTTTTTGCAGCTTTTTTGCTGCTTCTTCTTGTAACTGGATAAGTAATGATAGTTTTGAAAATGATTGATTGGTACATGTACATGTAATTGATCCTTATTCAAAGAAATGATTAAAATGACCAAGCCAGCATTAAAACATGCAACAAGAAAATATTCATATCATATTCAAAATAGCCCTACACCCGATGAATTATCAAAATCCAACTAAAAAACAATTTGATAAGACTATATATGTATAATGCATACAATTTAAACAGAATCTTAAATGGCTATACATGTACATGTACATATATAATATCACACTATAAAATGACAGATCAGGCTCAAATTTAAAGATCACCAAATCCCTAATCCCTCTTTCAGTTGTAGGCATTCAAGTCTCTTGCTTTTTAGTTCAATATCATTTATTGAATTGTTCTATGCTTTGACAAAAGTACATTTTTGAATAACAATGTATTTATTACTAATAGTATTTCTGTATAGAACTACTTGTAATATTAATTCAATAAAAGATTGAAAAATTGTGTGGGTGTGATATGGACAACTTGACATAAAAATTACAGTGAAGTTTTAGATCCAACACTAGATTAATTTATAATATAGAAGCTAACTTTAATATTAATATCAATAATACCATATTGAGCTCACATATAATACTGTATTAGCTATCAATAGCTAATTAAGCAGAAAGGTCACAAAGAGGTCAATTCTGTTATTCATTGTAAATATTCATGTAGTAAGAGTGAATAAGGCAATTGTTATATATCGTCTATAGATAATACTTGAAATTTGAAATGGGGTTTAGCGTCCTACTGTTCTGCTCCAACTGGGCTAATGAAGACAGGCTTATGCCATACAGTGTGCTATGAGGGAAATTTTGTCCGGGCAGCGGCGTTACATGTATTGCCTCTTGTATCAAATTCCATCTGCCAAGGGATGTTTTACGTACAAGCCAATGTATATACGGGACGTCTTTTTTCCGTACCATCGGAACAAGGGGAAACCACGCCGGAAAATCCCAATGAACTTTCTCTGCTACTGTGGGTATCAAGCACGCGACCTCCAGACTCGTGAGCCAGCGTCGTACCCACTATAGCCACCATGACTCATGTAGACAATACATTTACCATGTACCTATAGTAATTGCCTGGAAGTTGGGTGTTCGATCCCTGCATTGGCCAAGAAACTTCATCCAGATTTTCTGGCATGGTTTCCCCTTGTCGGTGATGCAGGACGGAGGACCTGACAAGGACCAGCTGTCTAGTCATTTGGATGGGACGGAAAATCGAGGTACTAGGTACACATTGGCGTGCACGTAAAAAATCCTTTAACAGTTGGAATTCGATATAAGAGTAGGCTGTAGTGCCGCTGTCTGGGCAAAATTTCCCTCATAGCACACTGTATGGCGTATGCCCGTCTTCATTAGCACAGTTCGGAACAGAACAGTAGGACGTTAAACCTCATTTCATTTCATTTCAGTAAAAGGACAAATGTTATACAAAATCCTTTCCTAAGACAAAATTAATGCAATACTTATCGAAACTAATCGACGTTCCAATAGTAAGCACTATCTCCCCATCACCTTTTCAAATTTTACGGAGTGTTTTAGGCGACCAGAACAGTAGGACATTAAACCTCATTTCATATTGCTACAACCTAGTTTAGGTTTTTGTACCAAAAGTTTGAAGGATATTATTATATTTTCATACGTATTTAATGGGAACTTAGGAGATTGAGTATAAGATGTCTATCATTCATGAGATACATGTACATAGTCGTACATGTACATCTCAATAATACACATGTACAGTACATTTATATGAAAGAAATTTTAAACAGACAAGACCTTGCATAGTATTTATTATATATACATATTACAGTATAAATAGAGATTATTTTAAGTAAAGACTGTATGATGTCATTAATCTGTAATAGATCTATACTCAAGTGTATATGGATTATAATGGATTGAATTGAAAGCGTGTTTAATCACCTGTAAACCTATGGAATACTAGTATAGTGGTATTGTATAATTGTTAGCCCTTTAAAACTGTTGTGGTTATTCACATCTACACATTTAATCACATGAATAAATACATGCCTACTAAATGTTTATGTCACATTCATCTTATATTGGTGTGGACCTAGAAAATCTGTAAGGGGGTAAAATTCCTACACTGATATGAGGGGTGTCTATTTTAAGATTGTATTTGGCAAGTTCTAAAAGACATTTTTAATTTTAGTTTAGTTAAAGGAGCTAAATTGCTAATATTTGGGACCTAGAAATTGACACAAATGGGTCGCAACGCATCTAATAATGTAATATGAATTTATATAAACTGATTTACATTCAATCGTTTCTGTTTTTACTCTTAATTTCAAATCAGTTATGTTCGGCGAGATAGGCCAGAAGTGTCAATTGAATGGCAATCTCTAGCATCTGGTTATTCCAGTCTACACCGATAGTATTTATTGCGCATGCTCTCCAGATAAGAATATGGTTGTCATTGTTTGACATGACTTGTGGAATATGTCTAACCTTGTTCTGTGAGTCTCTTGTTACAAATGGTGCCGACACGCATTATGGTACACAATTCGTGTACCAATAGTAAAATGTTTATTTTGTCTTAAACATTGGATATCAGAAGCTCATCTTTTCCCTGTAAGATTACAACATCAATGTTGATTTAAATTGACAAATAATTTGTGTTTTCAATGTTGAAGATTTTGGATGATATTGAGTTAGAGACTTATCTACTTTAACTTCTACTATCTTAAAACCAAATTTTTGAGAAGATAGCCACGGTAGCACGGCAAGTATGATGCTGAATCACTATCCAGGAGGTCAAAGGCCTATACCAGTGTTGTCTGAGAAAGTTCCTCAGAATTTCCAGTCAGACAGTAGAGCAGGATGGGAGGGCCTGACAAGGTTAACCATGTAGTCGATCATAGATCCTGTGTACATATTTACCATTGGCAGTAGGTTAAAGATCCCCTGACATTAATGAAAATACATGTAAGAGTAGGCTGTAGCGCCGCCATCCGGGGCAAAGTTTACCTGGATTCAAACTGCATGGAATATACCTACATGTATAATCCTTAGCCCAAAAATGTAAGATCTATATCCCCATTTCACTTCATTTCATTACATTGATGGAAAATAATAAACAACGTACCTAAAGAAATTGTATTGATGAAAATGTTGACAAGAGTTCAATGATGAACATTTTCTGCTTAGGCTAAGCTTTGAAACATGTAACTCTGATTCTAATTGAACTGGAGTAATGACACTTGTATTGTTAACTGCTCAAGTTATGCAGGGTGATCAGCAATTTGATTGGTCAAGACATTATATACAACATCGGCCTTGCTATTGAACAATTTCCATCAGTGACTGGATTTAACTTAAGCGTTATTCTATAAAATGTTTGTTCCCATAGAGAAAGCAGAAGTGATTAACTTCTTGTCATTGTTTACGTCTGGGAAAGCTCAGTTAAATGTGGGCAGGGGACATCAGCCTTGCTATTGAACAATTTCCATTAGTGACTGGATTTAAGTGTTATTCTATAAAATGTTTGTTTCCGTAGAGAAAGCAGAAGTGATGGACTTCTTGCCATTGTTTACGTCTGAGAAAGCTCAGTTAAATGTGGGTCAAGGATGTGAAAGTTTCCAGTGATTCACCGGTGATCTATTAGTTTTTTGTATGACTTACAAATAGTGTTAGTGTCAAACAATGTGTTTGGGTCAGCTCCATATTATTTACATTTACCTATTATACTTGCTAGACATTTTATTATAATATTTTGGCAAAACTCTTGGGTTATTCATTTTATATAATATTGAAAGGTTTATACAGTGACCAATATGATAATAGTATAAATATATCGTATTGTCTATTAAATCAATAACAAAATTTCTCTCAATTGTTGTCTCATTTTTTTTCAATTTTGTTCAACCAATGAGAGAGTTACTTCTCAAAATCTTCCTGGATGCATTTACAGACTAAGGCCTTCAAAGTTTTTGGCACCAATTAATAAAGTGCTATACAAAATTTTTTTTTTTTAGTTAAGTATATGGATTATCATTGTTGATAGTGACAATCAAATGCTTTTATTGTTTGTAAAACCACATTTCTATGTGTAAAAATTGGCATAGTGCTCACACAAATAGTCAAATTCTATTAGTTTTTGAAGGCTGATTGAACAGATTTGTTTTGTCTGCTATGAAATATTTGCTGATATTAAAAATTCATTATGAAAATGCTGAATCTGCCTATTGCTGGCCTTTCTTTTTGCCTCAAATGTTATATAAATTATTTAATTTATTCACATGACAAGCCCATAATCAATTCTCTAGACCATCATCTAGTGGTGATTTTGAAATAAGTTAATATAAAAATTGGAACAATGGTAGCAATGAAAATCGAGACGACACTTCGCTCAGAATGAAGTAATTTGACTGAAATTTTCAATATATTCCTTTTTCATTGTCAATTTTTAAACTTTTATAGCGACTAATACCTGTCAGCTTTTTAACTAAATCTTACAAAATGCATCTTTAATTTATGAAATCAACTACATATAGCACATACATATACATGTAGAGACATTTTATCAAATTGTATATTTCAGGACTCTTAAATTTTGTCAGCCAATTAATTTTTCATGTATATTTTGTTTATCCAAGCAATGCATTTCTTTCAAAGAATATGAAAATCTTTAGTATTATCAATCTATAAGTCAAGTTTTAATTGATTTTACATATAAAGAATATAATTTAACTAATCAATTCTACCCAATTTTAATATGTGTAAAAATAAAATGACTGAGTAAAGACTAGAAAATATGACAGATTTGATTTATTTGTTGTACACGTAATTATTGGTGCTTTTGTCAGAAAATTAAAGTTAACAATACTGTTACCACACCTATGTATATGTACATGTACATGTACATGTATACTGACTACCAGTCAATCAATAATAATAGTATTTATTATATAATGTATTACAATTTTATGCTCTATCATTAATATAGATGGGTCAAGTTTGTTATTTAAGTATTACATGTATTACCTATATGTACTTACTAATATACTGGTACATGTTTGGATAGAAGAATATTTCCTTTTATCCCCAACTGTATCACTGAAATCCAATCTTGCCTGACTGTTTCAAGGATTATTTCATCCATTTATCCACACTGATCAGCAGTGAATTTTCGCTAGGCGGCTTCAATCACTGATAAGGATGACATCGATGTGACTTAATGAACTGGAAATATTAACTTTTTTCCTGTGACAAATTAAATTCTAAAACATTTTTTTTTTTTTATGTATTAGACGTATTTGTAGGTAAAAATTATTTCCTATTTAGTGCAAATGGATATTAAAATGAGTAAAAGTCTCCATTCTGCCCAAACTAGAACATCTTATGTAAACAATGCACGCGCCACTGAGCCAATGATTGACACCGCGTGATGAGACGTCACGTGTTAAAGGTAGTCATCTTTTTACATAGATATTAGAAGACTTTCGTAATCCTCTGTGAAACAGATTGCCATTTATCTGGTACTCTATTTTTAGTAAAGGATTAAATTGTTAATTCATCACAGTCTTGGATTTTAATTATATTATCGTTTAAATCAGTTTCAACTTGACTATAGACTGGAGCTGGGTGACTTAAAGTCGATTTTTGGGGTAGATCTATCCATAATGATGAAAAAATTTGGAGAAGACTAAGTCGAAGGGAGAGGGTTTTATATAGGCTAAGTCTGTTCGCCAATTCCATTCAGATAACCTGAATAAGATATTGTTTATTAAAAAAAAGGAAAGCATATCAAGTTTAAGTTTAAGACGTGTAAAAATTGACTAGGCCTATATACATATTGATCATTAAAGCAACTTGATCTCTATATAATCTGCTTAAAAACACAATCTCTGTTAAATAGATTGCACATTAAGACAGATTTCTTCCTCATTATTCGCTAGTTAACAAGAAACTGTACAAGGCTGCATAATTAAGCATCACAAAACTCACTGCAGCAAGTCTTTTGAATAAATATCATGTGCTTGTAGAACTTGTGTGCATGATAACTATGCAAACGTTAATTGACATTAAATTCATAATTGAATGGGAGGAATTTAACATTAGAGTTTAGAGAAAAACTTAAATATTATATTTGTGTTTTTCAGGTAATTTTCACTCAGGTGTTTCAGGAAATGACAGCATTATGGCAACTGGTGTTTTCTCGGCCAAAGAATTATTACGTGTCACAAGGTGTAAGTAAAAGTCATTTTTCCCACAATGAAGATGGTCAAATTGAGCTTTATAGCTAATCATTGTACTGTTAATAAACACCTGGCCTACATTAAGAAATATTGTACCTACAAATTGAGCTCATTGCCAAACCCTTCTTTAGAATAGACAGTAATTACCAGTCTCTCAATGAACCAAATTGAATGAGAGTAGTGCGTTTTCTCATTATGTCACAGATGTTTTTTCATCACATCAAAGTTGTTTTCCTTGTTTTTTGCGAAAGAAAGAATTACCAGAAAAATGTTAAATATATTGAGCTACTATTCTGATAAACACTTTCTGTTTAGAATTTATCAGACTGTTATTGTTCATTTAATACCACTTAAATTATTTATTAGAATTAGAGACACTCTTTTGCTGCACTCTTGTCTGTAATGATTTAATCGGTCACTATCAAATGAACAATAACAATCCACTAATCATCCACAGCAGGGGGAATATTCAACTCTTATATTGATTTACATAAATCTATACTATTGGAGGAGTAGCAATAAACTGTTTCATTATTTCAGCTTCCATAATGATGCCACAGAATGGAACGCATACCATGTTACCTCCACCGAAAATAGAAAGTCCAAATTATTACAACTATAGTCCACAAGAACAAAATATGGTGCCAATGCAGCACCATAATCTTCCTAATGGACAATCAGCCTTAAGTCCGGCTGGAAACCCCCATAAGAGATTAAAACGAAACACTATAAGTTCAATATCTTCGGCAGAAGATGATGTTGAAAGTGTCGGCGAGGAAAATGAGATGGTGTATTATAAGCCTGCTGTCAGTATGACAGGGCAGTCGACATCCTGGCAAAGTGATCAAATGGATCCTGGTAAGTTCAATTATTGGTTGAAATGGTCCATGTGACATTAGTGTTTGCTTTTTAATTTGTTACCATATTACCATTTGTTAATTAGCAGTCTGGTTTTTACCCCGACAAACTTGAATTAAAATATGAATACAGTTTACAGATCAGAAATTAGTATAGAAACATTTTGAACATTTCTTATATCGGTTAACATATGGCTACTAATAATAAAAGACGTGTTAAAAAAAAAGCAACATTTATATCTGATGCCAAAATATTATTTGAGAATACATGACCTATTAAGTAACTATTAGACACAAGAAATTGTCATCTTTTATTTAGATGTAGCACATGCATTACAGGGTACATTTTTCTACGGATTTCGACAAAGTAATTTGACCTGATATGCAGTTTTTAATATTAATTTTCAATTAGTACTAATTTGACTTACTCTATTGTTCTTAATTAGCTCTGTGTTTTGATTATTTTGATATTTTTAATACTACCAAATAATACTCTGAGAATATAAGTTAACTTAAATAGTTGTTTGTTGTTTTAATGAAATGATTAAAATTCAAAATTTCATTGTGTGATTTTAATATTTGATATGTATATTATATGATACTCTGCTGTAGTGTATATGTTTGTTTACATTGTGTGTTGTGTGCTACAGGTTTAAACCACAGTCCAGCCATGCATTCATCTCATATCATCCACTCTAACAAACCGAAGCCTGAAGGCCGTCAGGGCTTTGTACCTGTCTCAGCTAACAACAATCACGGACAGCATGTAGCCCCGCCCTCTAGGACACTTATCCCAACACCTCCACGACCCATGAGTACCCATACCCCGGGGAGCCTCCCTCCTGGCACCCCCCACCATCAACAGGACAGCCCTAACGGTAACTCAGGTGACATTTTCATCCATTCCATAATAAAAAAAACTAAAAAATACATTTAGTTGTTAAATTAAAAATATTTACCTACTTAGTGCTATGTAATTTAAGTTTTAATATGATTTTTAAGCACTGTGTAGTTGCTAAATAAGATTAGAACAGAAGCCAGTTTTGATTATTATAGTAGCTTTATGGCAAAATATTAGACTTTATTAGAAGCTGTTGGCAATTTTCAAAATACTTAGAATATTTAGTTTTAACTTTTATGATTGGCAAGGTGGAATATTTGGTTTCCTAATTTTGTTTTGTTTTTGGTTTGTTTTAAAGGTATGCAACACCATCATATGATCTTGAATTCAGGCCACGGTCAAGGTAGTCATGTTATGAAATATCATCAAAACGAGAGTGGAGATACCTTCTCCGATTTCGTGACTCTTGTTTGTCAGGAGGCTCAAAATGCTCAGAATCAGGTATGTGCTTATTTTCAATCACTCAGATTTTATTAACTTATCTTTGTCAATAAAGTGACATTTACTGCTAAATCCGAGGGTAAATTCAATACAGTATGAATATGTAAATAAATATGATATGTGGTCTAAGGGGAGGTAATATCAGGTTAAGGACACAATGCAGAGTTATTTCCCTTTATACACAAATAAAGCAAAATTGTCAAATTGAAGTATGATTTTGTAGAATGAATGCCATTGGTGCCAGATTATAGCTGTTATTGGATAGAATTTAAATCTATCTATATTGTTATTTTTATTTTAGGCCAGCCCGTCAAGCCCTTCCATGAAAAGTCCAACAAAGTTGCCTCATTTCTTTGCTGGCATGTTACCTCCACCTCCCCCACCCCCACCGAATCTGGCACGACCGGTTGCTATTATGAGAACATCAGATGGTCAGCAACCTGATCAATGTACCAGCCCCACTCCATCATCTGGTAAGTTTATTGTTGTCATACTGATTACAGGCAGTCTCAGAATGGAGAAAATTGTGTATTTTATTAAGCAAACCTAATTCATTTAGGGTCCAGTTTCATGAAAGGTTTAAATCAGATATTGATCAGTACTAATAGTAAAATTAGATAGAAACACTGTGCACAATTAAAGTCTTTGTTAAAATACACTTAGACCACAGCAATTTAAATTTATTGATCAAATTTCATTTGAGAGATCAAACTTAAATGCTCAAGCCTTCTAGATTCAAATGTCTGCTACTCCAGCTGCAAATAAATATGGGATGTCACTTCCTAAAAATACGTATTACTCAGTACATAGTGGGTCTATATAAATCAATTACATTTTAGAATTCCCTTATATTTGGATAAAACTAAACTGAACCAAAATAAACAAGGAAGCGCACAATATTATGTGTTGATGTTATATTTATTATATTCTTACTATTTTATAGGATCGTCTTCTGTTAACCAAGGAGGAAATGCATCTACATCACCAGGCACACCACCTATAAATCGTGCTGTTGTATCTAGTCCGTTTTCTGTACTATCTCGACCTGAATATGCCTTTTCTCATATCCACCCTCAAGGACACCAAGGAAGTATAGGGGTAAGAGTAACATGTTTCTTTACTTTCAGATTTATTCCACTTTATTTCGTTGCTGGCTGGTTTGCTTTGCCTGAAAATATTAATCCACAGTCTTAATATATGAGCTGTGATGGCTACTGAGAATTCCGTTGTACGATGTTGAAATCTAGATCGTACATTAATACACCTATGAACAGTGAGTAAGTCACACCTAGAAAATGCAGACCTTCTCCGAATCTTGTACATTTAAAATCAAATCTAGGAATTCTAAAACTCCAAAATTTCTCGTGAAATATTTGTCAAATTTGATGAATTAATTATATCAATGTCAATACTAATTATCTAATAAATTTATATACAACACTGTAAATTTGATATTATTCACTTTAAATGAACAAACAACTATATGTCATAAATAGATCTAAGTAATTATTTTATATGCCTAATGTTTAGTAGTTATTTAAAATGATTAGTAATCAGACAGTAGTCATAAGTGGGTGTTATGTCAGTAAGGTGTTAAGGCCCAACTATTAAATGATATACACCAGTATTGATTGGGTTTGTGTATTCAATTTTGATGGGTATTAGAAAAAAGCATACTTTCACACTAGAAGTGGCATATTTTACAGCTAGTTACACACTGGCTAATTAGAACTACTGTATAATTCTAACTACTTTCTTTACTTGTTAACTTTAGTTTAGAGTAGTGATAATTTGTATTGTGTTTTTAATTGCAAAAAGATTTTCATTGGTAAAAGTCTTTGGTTCGTAAATCAGTGTTATCAGTTTCAAAATGATCATACCATATTGAGATTATCGAAAGATGTAAATAGTATGTTTTGTGTGTTTATTTCTAGGTGTTTACCTATCCCAGCATTAGTCCAGTAAATGCTATAAGTGGAATGATATCACCCACTACATTGAGTTTGATAGCTTCTCCAATGGCTACCCCTCGTACAACACCCCGTTCAACCCCTGTACCTCGCTGGACGACCCCCTTTATACCCCTAGATGAAAATATGGACTACAATATGCTGGCTAATATAATGCCTACTGTGAATCCTGAGGAATCTCTTCTAAATGAAGGTTAGTTTGTTTGGTTTAAACTCACCCCATCCATACCTCATTTAAGTATTAAACTTGCAGTGACTTTGGCTGTCATATCAAATTTAAATAAAAGAAATATTTTGTTTGCAGTGTTGTGTAAAGGACATAACAATTGTTTATAGGTATGTTTTTAGATTCTGTTGCTTAACAGCTATGATCGTTATTTGAGGGATTTTGCGAACTACAATGTTGTTAAAGTTTAATGTCTAACAGAGGTATCATTCCAATAATGGTTCAATTCTGTTACATATGTGGAAACTTATGGATTAAAAATTTGTTTGCAACATGCAGCATTTTCTGCTGATGATATACAATCAATATGTGTTGGGTAAAATCTTTTGATGGGCATCTTTTTAGTCTGGTTTTATCCAATCCGGAGGGTATCTATTGTTGATACCTTAGTTATGTTTTCTTAATTTAATGTTAAATATTCAGCTTGAGTATATTTTAGGTTAGATTAAGACATAAAATATTAAATGTCCTTAACTAGCCAATGGCGATCAACAGCTTTATCTAATTACATGAAGGCTAGGGGGTATGAATGGTCTTAGAGCTATGGCTGCATATTTTGATAGGTGACTCTCAGAGTGTGAGTGTGAAAATAAAAATTGCATTGATGTTTTGTAATATTACACAACTGCTTAATAAGTCTCTTTTGGGAGCCATGCTAGGTTATGGCTTAATGCTGATGTGCATTTATAGAGTACTTTATTCATCCAAGGCGCTTGCTCTAAGAGCAGCAATGAGTCGGTGTTTTAAGTCTAGATTTGAATTTAGCAATCATTTAAACTGAAACCTTATACTAGTGAGCCATGTCCCAGTTTATAGTTTATATGTCGTAGACAGTATTATAGCTAGGTATCGCGACTGCAGTCAAAATACATATGTTAGTATCGCGATTCATAACCTGGCCAATATTTACCATAACAACTGGATAAGTGAATAATTGATATTGTTATTGGAGTCACAAATTGCAATTACTGTCCAGGACTTGGAAATGATTGTTTGTTTACTTGTGTCCGACAGGCGAATTTTATGTCTGACAGGCAGTAATTAAACATACATTATTCAAGAGCTAAATCTGCCTATTGCAGGTCTTTCTTTATCTAAATTATTAATTAGACATTAATTAACTTATCCAGACCATAATCAACTCTTAATGTCATGAAATGGATAATCGAGACTATGTACTGACTTTAGTAATGGGGATTGAGGCTAGGCCGAAAATTCAATCGCTAAAATCTTGGTTCAGAGTGCATCAATTTGACTGAAATTTTCAGCAAATTTCCTTTGCACTATCTAGTTTTTAACTATTATAGTGAGAACTGCCAGCTCTTTATCTAATCTCCCATAATGTATCTTTAAGTAAAACTGAATTTTATTTAATGTTCTGTAAACTGACTTCAGATCACAATACTAACATATCACGTCACATATATTATTTTATTCCTTTTCAAAATGGTTGTACTGTAAGAATTAACTATGAATAAATACTTCAAAAACCTGCCATTTACATTGTTTATACACCAAGCTCTGTCGTAGCTTACAGTTACTCACAATAATCACAAAGTTAAAATCAATTCACAGCCAATTTTATAACAAAGATATTTCACATACGCTTATTCTAGTTACATTGTATTCTCATTTGTTGGACACTAGTTAATAGAATTCCAACCTCGTGGGTTTTCCCCATGTCCTCTGGTTTCCTCCCACTGCTAAAGACCCCTATGGACAAGCGAATTATTAAAATAAAATTAAACCATATGTTAGTCCCGAAATGACCTAGTTTGTGTCGAGTGGACGTTAAACCCCATTTCTCTCTCAGTTAATAGAATTATGAAGTGTCACACATATAGGTATAAATGAATTAGACACATATCCCCTAAGTCATTTATTGGTGATCCAATTCTACTATTGCCGAAATGTCACCATGGTAAATATTGTGGCTCAAATTGAAATGTTCTCGGTTGATTCTATTGTTTATTTAATCACTTAAATAATTCAAAACCGTGTCCAAAAAATAAAGTTTATGTATAATTCACTGCAAGATTTTACAAAATCAAATAAATTGGGCAGGAGAATATTTTATAAATATAATTTTATGCATAAATATAGTCCGGATGTGACCATAAAAAGAATATCAGCACGCACCTATCTACACATGGTTAATAACAGAATAATGCCATATACAGGTGTGAAGTCGTGTTTTGATGTTCAATTTATTATGAATATTATAGAATCTGATTTCTACACATTTCTCATTGGCAAAGTTTTTGGCCTTTATATAAAATTTAGGGCATTGGATATGGGTACATGTTTTATTTGTCGGATTCCACATTATATAATTACACGAATCTTCCAAGTCGCTGATGCTGCCAATTTTTAGTCCTGCCGATGCCGAAGAAATAAACTGTTTTATATCATGATCTTCATATGGATCAAAATATGGACGAAAATAATTTAAGGGTGTTTAATTAGGAGTGACAGTGCAGTTACTGAAGCGACAAAAATAAAAAACATTAAAAAAAAAGCATAAAAAATCGATTCAGAGGCTTGCAATTCAATACACAAATCATGAGAAGGTGAATCGCGATACATCAATTTAACGATATATTGTTCCAGCACTACACATTATGTTCTAAAAATATTTTTCTTGTTCTATTTTTTTCAGAGCGTTATTTTCCAGTAGTCCCGCATGGTGAGGCAGTTGATGCATCTGTTGGGGCGGGAACATCAAATGCAGGGGGACATACCCCAGTACCAACGCAAACTGGTGGTGCTCCACCTCCTCACCCGTCTCCTTCCTCTACCCCCAAACATCAACAAACTGGATGATGAAGATACCTCGAAATAACTGATCTTAGTGTTAATCCTGTCATCCGAACATTATAAAACACAGACTGTAGAATGTTATTTTGATGACAGGAAGTTACTGATGTCGGTTATAAACTTGCTGGCAAGGGGTTGGAATGCAAATGGCACTGACATGTGCTTGCTTGGCTGTGATAGAGTTCGTTATTATTGTACAAAGGCCTGTTATTATTATTATGATTATATTCTAAATGTTGTGAAAGTGATATTATCTATCCTCTAGTTATTTGTGTTAGTTTTAAGCTGGGATAATTATCTCAAATTGTACTACTACTTAACTAAACCTATTTCAGTTTTGGATGTCTTAAAAATAAATTTATATTAAATTAAACCATACAATATTTTGAATATTTCTCCCAAATATCCTTGGATTGGCAACTCTTATTAAATATTGCCTTTTAATTTGACCTAGACTATGTTAATTGATATGGCTATAGAAATCCAGTGATACAAAATCATACAAGTACATTTCAATAAGTTTGATCAAATATATGTTTGTAAAACACTGTTTTTTTGTGACAATTATCCCCCTTTGCTTTCCACTCTTTCACCCAGGTCTCATGCGTTAAGATTATATCACCTCACTATTGAAAATTACAAAAAATATATCAAATAAAGTATCATATTTATTAAGAAAAATTTTAAACTATATAAATTGGTTATTGATATAGTATACACACATTTGAAATTAAGTTGGATTGAACTAAAATACCCCTCAACTAAAAATGAATCAAGTAAAATTGTTAATAAATTATCTATTATGGCTTGGTTTAAAAGGAGGGGATATAGTTTGAGACACTTAATTTCTATATGTGAACATTATTTTTTAATTTAATATAATGTTATATTGCATCTATTTCTTAACATAATTAGATGTGTGTTTGTTGAAAATTCTATTTAGAAATAGAAGAAATATTTAATGAGATTATTTTTAATTCGATTGTTTTGAAAAAAGAAAAAAAAGCAGTTTTAAATAGGAAAAATAGTCACCTATGGCTTTACATGTTGCATGTATAGACGTATATTCATGAATACAAATTTCTTATCTTAATAACAGAAGTATCTTTTTTTTAAAAAAAGATATCTACTGGATGAAGTAGATTCTTAAACTAATTATTATATTTATAAAATAGGATTTGTCATTATTACCAATTAAATATTTTGTGGTAAATACCGGTAATGACAATCAAAGAATTTAGGTGATAAAAAATATAAATGAGTCATAGGTATTCTAGTTTATTTATTAAAAGGGCAGACCCTTGTTGATATGTGTGTTAAATCGCATTGACATTTTGATTAGCTCTTACGGTTTTATCTCTTCAAATTTTGACTGACTTAGACTCAGTTGATGTATGAGAGATATATAAAGAATTGATTTTTCATCATAAAACTTAAAAGTAGTGAAACAACTGGTTCACTAATTTTGTGGATTTAAGATGTTTAAATCACACTGGGGTTGCTGTATCAGTTGTTGATAAACACCTTTGATCAAATCAAATTGATAATTTGTTGCTTTTCTTCCATGTATTATCAACAAAAACCAAATATACAAATGAAAGCAGTCCTGCTCTTTTACACAATATGGTACAAGAGCTTTATAGTTGTTAATTATCCCTGAAATATATTCATGTTGACAGACATCAAAACAACTTTCAAATATCCTGAAACAATTTCTTCCAGCTCTAAAATAACTTTGTTTCAAATGCTTGTGTTTTCCTATTACGGTCCTTTTTTGAATTCATCGAACGGTTTATTAAATTGTTGTTTTGGAATTGGAATCTAGAATAAAACTTCTTTTTTTTTTTATTATAATTTTTTTGTATATTAACATTGCTCTATTTTATAAATTTATAAAACAGCATTAAACTATGCAATATGTTAGGTTTTGTATCAGTCTTTGTATAAAAAACATAGTTTTCCTCTTTGTGTGTATAATATTTATCTTATAAAATCAATAATGATTTGAATTAGGGCTTTTTTACTGGATGGTAATTACAAATATGCAAATCTTGATTATCAAGAAATGTCTGTAAGTGGATCCTTTTTTTTCCAAAAAAAAAAATCACGAATTTTGTAGTGTATATGTACAGTAGAGTTGTATGTAGATTGCAGTGGTCACAAATAATTACATTTGAAACAGATCTGTTGGAGTGCATGCATTATTATGAAGAAGAAAAAATGATTTTTAGTTCAGATAAGATTTACTATATGCTAGGACGGATAGAAAGTCAATAATTGACAGAATTTAGATGGTTATTGGCATAGACTTTTACTTCTGAAGCTTACATGTTCATGATTATTGTCTCAAAATATTATTATTCTCATTGTTCATATTCAACTCTTAATCTAAACATCAAGTGGCTAACCCCAAAAAATTGCTTTGTATGGTTAAAAAAAATATAATGAGATTTTTATGTTACTCCAGATGGTATCTATCCATTGTGTATTTTTATCTGAAATCCTTTCGAAAGATAACTTATATCATTCATTTATTTATTTAGATACAGTAATGTATACAAAATGTATGATATTTGGCCGACTACCTCCTTAAAACATTTATTATTTGAAAGTTAAGATTATAATGAATGGCTAAAGTTCAAAAATGGTTGCCTTAATGTACTGAATCATTATTTGACAGTAGACCTACATCAAAAGAAGTGAAAATTGATTAATTTCATATCAATTTGTATTAATTTCACTTGCAGTTTTTGAAAAATCTGACATTTAATTAAAGATTAAATTAATTTTTAGGATAACATGAAAATGTGTTTAATATTTATTTGAGAAAAAAAATCTTACTTAAATTTCTTTTATTGTAATGCAAAATATGGCATTGTTGATTTGAAAGAAAAAGTTTTACTAACCCTTGTTGCTTTGAAGAATGAAATATTATTGTCGATGATGGTTATGCATCTGATTGAAATTTTGAAGGAAAAAAAGTTATGCAATGTATATAAGTTATTGTAGATATGTACAAAAATTATACAAGCATTAGTTAAATAGATCTGATACATGACACACAATACTGATCTGATTCCTCTTAATTAATAACAATAATTATAATGGCTTTGATGTTAAATAATAGAGCACCTTTTTGTCATTCGTTTTTAGCATTCAGTGGGCAGGTAATTTTAATGTGCCTTTTAATAGGGTATACATTGTATATTCTTTTTCTAGATATTATTAGTGATCAAATTGGATTTGTTAGTCAGAAATGAATTAATGTCATAGAATCAAGTTCTGTTGTAGAAAACAGGAGTTATTTACTGTGTTGTACGAAGAATGCACAAAACAGTATATGTTTTGCTGAAATATCTGATTAAGCTGTTCTTTGAACAACAGGGAAACTTATGTATATGTAGACATATTTTGAAAGAGGAATACTTAAACCAAATTTAAAATTAAACTTACAACTTCACATATCTTTTCATTTGATATTTCAGTACAAAATGTTATTGATATCTTACACTTTCACAGCTTATTTATTTATATTGCATGAACACTTTGTTGTTAAAAACAGAAATATTAGATCATTTGTAAGCACAACAGAGAGGAATGTCATTTGGATATAAAAAAAAAAAAATCCTTTGCTACATATAGATGTTATTTTCAATTTTCTTTTAAATTAGTTGATTTTCATGTATAGCAATAATTTAATAATTTATAAATTTCATTTATCCATCATCACTGTATTATAGTTCATTGTCATCATCACCCTTCAGTTAGTCATCTTCATCGTCACCGTTTTATGTTTCCATTGTTAGGAAAATTCATCGTAATTTTCAATTTCATTTCTTGCCAAATCAAAAACAATTTTTTAAAGTATAGACAATTTTTCATGGCATAGTTCAAATTTGCATATTGTTTAAAGATTTTATGTTTCTAAACAATTTATTTGTAAAAATTAGGGATAACCAAAGGTGGTAAGATATATTTGAAACTCTTACCATTAGTAGATTATGAATTTGATAATGGCTTTATTCAGATGTATTGAAATTTGAATATCTTTATAAATGATTAATATACCAAGTTGAATTATGTCATGAAATATTAGATTATGTCAAATTATCATTATTATTACTTTTATAAAAATGAATCCGAATCATTTCATCATTTCATAAGTCTTTCAATAACAGTATTCAACGGATACTCGGGTTTAAACGTATTTTTCTCCAAATCCATTGTTTTATTACTAAAAAAAAAACTTCAATCAGTTTCAAAGTTAATGTTTATTAAAGAATGTAGGTCTGAAATATGAACTCTTTTCCCTTGTATGATAACTATTATGAACAAAAAGTTAATCAATTGTTTTTCAATCAATAATTGTTAAGTATTTTTGTGGCCTTTAATGAATACACAGGCTAATGTGTTTAAATGAAAAATTTGTTTTGTTTGTTGCTTGCTTTCAATAGAACCCCCTGTTGTAATAAGTTTTATGTAATATTAGTTTGAAAATTGAAGAAAGTCTTACAAATTAACTCAAGATATGAATTTTTTTATTTTTTTAAAATTATGAATGGATATTGTCTTCCTGTCACATTTGATATAGTGGCCTTGATTGAACTGAACTTAAACCTAGAACCTGTTTGTACATTTTTTGTTGAATTTGGATCTTAGCTGTAAAATAGATTGGGGAGTCTTGATCATGTTTTTTTTTTTCAAGGGGGGATAATTCTTAACTATTATGTACAGTATTGCAGCAGACTTGATGTACAGACATGTAAATATGTTGGAATGTATACATAGAGTTTAACTTATTAAAGAGAGCCAGTTGTTATTTGTCCATATATTATTATTATATATAAACAAACAGATATTATTTATAGAAAGATGGATAGTTTAAAGAGGTGGGAATTGCGAGTCACAAAGTGTTTTCGAAATAAAAAACAATTAGACGAACAAAGTTACATTTGTTTCGGGGATTTATTGGGTTGACTCATAACTCACTTTTTCTTTAGTCAAAGGTGATCTTAATGTGAGTCAAGTCAATTTGTACATATATAGCTGATTTCAAAATGAAAATCTGAAATCCTGTGCAAATAAAAATCACATCTTGTAATGATTTCATTAATCGAAGATATATGTAAACATTAATTGATATTAAACAGAAGTTTTCACAATTAACTGTGTTGGTGCAATTTTCATTCTGAAATCCACTATTGATTGTTGAGCAATAAAATAAATGTTGAACGGTGAAGTTTTATAATTCTTGCGTTGTGGCAGGGTAGCAAGGTGAAGGAAAAAAGGCTACAAACTGTGATCAAGTTATCAAGTTCCAATAAGACTTTCAGATAAATATTTTAAATAATTTATGAAGTTGTTTTTCGATAGCTGTTAATGGTGTTCACGGTTTGATTACTTCATGTACATGTAGTTTGATCATAATTTAGAGTTTTGTGCTGGCACAAATTTTGCACTGTTCCAAATTTTGTGAAATTTTGTAAACTTCACTCTATTTATGATGAAACAAAAGACAATGATAAGTCGAAATCGACCGATGTAGTGTTTCGTATATTTAACTTTAATTGAAGGTCTTTTTCGAACTTTTTCACTAAGCAATTAATTACTGTTCAAACCCTATCAGTATGACGTTCATTTAAAGCAATAACTTTATGTTAATGGCAATGTTTGATGTTGTCTTTTTTTTATCTTCCGAATCAAATCCATTCTTGAGATTTTATCGAATCTGCAATGTTAAGTTTGCTGCATGCTTTTAGAGATTTTGAATTTTTCTTTCTAACAGGGCTTTATTAAAAAAAATAAAAAGTCTGGAAACCTAGGTTATATTTAGTTCATTAGAATTTTTTTTCTCCCAAAAGAAAAAAGGCCTTTTGAGAAGAAATATTCATTATCCCTTTAATTCCCCCTTTTTTTTTTTGCTGTACCTTTTTATTTATTTATTTATTAATTAAATAAAAATGATTAATTTCCACATTGAAATGGTTGTGTTTTCATTTAATGCAGCAAACTTTTCATTCAGATGTTTTTGTTTTTAGTTTGTTTACTTTTAGCAAAAGATTATACCAAACATTGTTTATTTCTTGGTCTTTTTCTTTTCTTGTAAGTTAAGTTGTTAAAAGCCCTATAAGATGTGTGCTTTATGTGTAATTTAGCCAAATGTATTATGTTAATATTTTCAGCTATTAAACTGATGACATAAAATCTGTTATGTTTTATTGTTATTTTAAAATACATGTAGTTTTCTATGGTAAAATGGGTAGGCCATGTTCATTGAGTTCAGTTAGGTGTTTTCGACTTGTTCGTGACAAGGAGTAGGGTTGCTTGTCCAAGCTACTGGGTTTTCTCAAGGTCTTGATTGTACAAAAAATCACGTTTTTAGCTTGTAGCCCCTCAAGAGGTTACAATATTTATCCGATTTAAAAAAAATGTCTGAATATATATATATCACTGTTACACCATAATGATGGTTGAGTGCAAAGGTGATATATTAAAGCAGTTTTTTAAATCAGATAAAAATTGTGATCTTTAGAGGTGCCGCAAACTAAAAACGTGATTTTTTGTACAATCAATGTCCACAAGTTAAAAATGTGATTCTTCATACACTCGGGGCCATAATCCATGAAGTTATGGTCCAATACATACCAATATCGAAAAGAACCAACATATTTCAAATTTTGTCAAAATCGGATAAAAATCGGGCCATGACAATATACATCCACATCCACTACAATGTAATGGCCTCAGCTCTGGTATAAAATGGGTTTAGTATAGGATAGATCCAATGATTGATGGAACATGGAATGTTATAAATCATCAGATAACACCATGAAAATTATTTTTGTTCTAATGGCTAAAGGTACTCTTTATTTAACATTAAAATACGTATGTGATGTCATCCTTTGAAGTTGGTGTAGCATTATTTCAGATAATATACATTATTGAAACTATATGAAATATTGGACTTGTGTGACGATTTTATTGAGATACAATATCAATATAGGCGTATTACTTAATGTCTCGCTCTCAACCATTAAATCACACCTAATGCAGTCATGGTGACTCAGTGATTATGGCACTGGTTTGCTAACCAGGAGGTTCTGGTTAATCCTGATGTTGGATGAGAAAATTTTGAGCTAGGTTTTCTCTTGTCAGTGGGGCAGCGTCCAGTTGTTAGGGGGTCCTGTGTACGCATTGGCATGCACTTAAAAGAACCCATTTGAGTAGGCGGTAAAATTTGTTCATTGCACATAAACATTAAACCTCATATCAATTTTGTAACACATATAACATTTTTAAAAATGCAGTTGCATAAAGATTGTTTATTAAACTTAGTAGGTTTACAGTACAAAAGCAAAATATAAAAAATAATTGTTTATTTTGACAAAGATCTGTTAAAGAAAATACCTGCTCGATGTTTATATAGTCTTCACAGGAAGAAATTAATATCCAACAGCAAATTTAGTTTCAATGATATTGGATTGAAAAAGTAACATATAGCCAGACAAAAAATCCTTGTAAGTTGTATCTTATACAGATGTATGTAAGGCTGTTGTTATAACTCTGTAATGATACGATTGTTAGTCAATTGTAGCATGACCCTTTTAGTCCATTTGCTGATTACACTATTTTGCATATAACGTTTTTTAGGACTTCGAATTCTGTCTTATGGTTTGGATTGTTCGTACTTGGTTTTATTTTATTGTACTACACAAGGGCTGGCTGAAAAGTTTTAAGCCTGAAAAGGGTAGATCAATTGAGTTGAAACAACCTTTGCCACCAACAAGTACAATCATTGAAAGAATCACAGACATAATAACTGTAACGTAGTGTTATTGGTGTTGTAGTGTTATTGGTGTCTTCGACTTCATACCAACCCATTGAAATCACCAGAAATGGACAAAACTTGCTATAAGACAGTCATCAAGTACCTGCTACTGAAAGGACTAACCCCAACGTAGATATATGCTGACATGGTCTCCACTTTACGGGATGATTCTCCTTCCTTTTCCACAGTAAAGAATTGGGCTGCCGAATTTAAGCGTGTCGGATAGAACCTTGACGATGCCCCTCATCCTAAAAGTCCTTCAACAGCAACAATTCAAGAAAACATAACTGGGTGCATGATACAGTAATGGCTATCAACGATTGACCACTCGACATATTGCCAGTGTTGAGGGCATCTCTCATGAGAGGGTTGAGCACATTATTGCCAATGAATTAGGAATGACAAAAGTTTCTGCAAGATGGGTGCCAATGATCTTGAATGCTGATTAGAATCTGCATTGTTTTGAAGCAGATCCTGATTTGTAAACATTGATGAGAATTGTTTCCAAAAATGAACCAGAGGTTGCCAGGCAAGATATGCCCACATTTTGCAAGAGATGGATAGAGAACAAGCTAAAATGAAATGAAATGAAATGGGGTTTAACGTCCTACTGAACAAGCTAAAAAATAAATGTGGTTTTTCGTTTAATCAGAGATAAGATTGTAAGTCAACTGGAACTACAGAGATAAATTTGTAAGTATATACTGATCAGATTGTTAGTGATATCTAAGTTAAGGGGTGAGGCTACCCGAAAAATGCTTTCTGAAATTCTAAAGCTAGTGAATTGAAAATGGCACAAGTAGTTAGGAAATGTAATAAACAAGGGAAAACTAACATTAAAAATAAAGAAAAAAAAGTTGTTGCCAAGGTAATACATTTTTTTGGAAAAAGTATGAAAAACGTAGGTACACCATATCTCTGGCACTAATAAAGATAAATGTCTCATTTCGGACTACTTATTCTTTAATAACCCCAAAACCAGAGAGTGGCAGAGAGTTTTTCTCTATAATTTTTATAGTTTCTTGGAAAATGGTGTTTTAAACATTTGCTTCACCACAATATTTTGTCTTTGGAGAAATATTTTGATAACTTTTGAAATATTAATGATAATTCAAATTGCTTTCTGTCTGATTCTGTGGTAGATATTGGCGAAGATATCTTAATAAGTTTACAGAGATATAGTGCACCTACATTTTTCATAATTTTTTTCCCCAAAAATGTGTTACCCTGGTAACAACTTTTCTTTAATGCTAGTTTTCCCTTGTTACTTGTACTATTTTCAATTCAATAGCTTTAACATTTCAGAATAAAATTTTTTGGATAGCCATTTTGTCCGGCAGTTTTGGTCCGATTTTCACGAAATTCGAACTCAACCATCATTAGGGTGTAATGGTGATATGTTCAAACATTTTTTTAAATTGGATAAACAATGTAAAAACAATATTTTTCGTACAATCAAGGGCCATAATTCAGGAAGTTATGATCCGATATGCGCGAATATCAAAAGGAACCAAGACCCTTGGGGTATAAATATGTATTTCAAGTTTCATCAAAATTGGATCAAAATTGTGGCCTCTAGAGGGTCCAGATTCTGGACTCCAGAACCTTGATATACCATATATTTACACTATTTGCGCATGAGGGGCGGCCATTTTGTCCGGCAATTTTGGTTCAATTTTCATGAAAATGATATATTCAAACGTTTTTTTAAATCAGATAAAAATTGTTACCTCAAGCTAAAAATTTGATTTTTCGTACAATCAAGGGCCATAATTCAGGAAGTTATGATCCGATATGCGCGATTATCAAAAGTGTCCCAGATCTTTGGGTTATAAAGATATATTTCAAGTTTCATCAAATCAGGTCAAAATTGTGACTTCTAGAGGGTCAGCAACCTTGATATACCATATTTTTACACTATTTGCGGGGGATCACGTGGCTAAGTGGGTAAGACGCTGGCTCGCTAGCCTGGAGGTCGGGTGTTCGATCCATGCATTGGCCGAGAAAGTTCACCCAGATTTTCCGGCGTGGTTTCCCCTTGTCAGTGATGCAGGATGGAGGGCCTGACAAGGACAGCTGTCTAGTCGTTCGGATGGGACGAAAAACCGAGGTCCCGTGTACACATTGGCATGCACATAAAAGATCCCTTGGCAGTTGGAATTCGATATAAGGCGCCGCTGCCCGGGCAAAATTTCCCTCGTAGCACACTGTATGGCGTATGCCTGTCTTCATTAGCCCAGGTTAGGAGCAGAACAGTAGGACGTTAAACCCCATTTCATTTCATTTCACACTATTTACGTACGAGGGCCGACCATTTTGTCCGGCAGTTTTGGTCCGATTTTCACGAAATTCGAACTCAAGCGTCAATACAGTGATATATTCAAACATATTTTTAAATCGGATAATAATTGTGACCTCTAGAGAGACCACAAGCTAAAAACGTGATTTTTCGTACAATCAGGGGACATAATTCAGGAAGATTTACAATCCGATATGCGCAAATATTGAAAGGAAACAAGATGAAAATTGTGACCTCTAGAGTGTCCACAAGCTAAAAACGTGATTTTATCGTACAATCAGGGGCCATAATCCATGAAGTTATGGTCCGATATATGCCAATATCGAAAGAAACCAAGGTCTTTGGGAGATAGACCCATATATCTGATTGGGTGTTTTTTTTTGATAATAAAACATGAAAGAATGGAGGTATAGGCCAAATTCTCGGGGTGAAAATCTTGTCACCTTCGCTCCCGCTAAACCGGTCTACAAATCGGACTATCAATAATCGTGCAATCAATATGTCAACAAAGTTCTCCAATAAAATTTGTCAATTTAATAGGCTAGAAATCGATGACTTATTTCTTTATAGTGCGGAGCCATATTTGCGTAGATGTGAGTTGGATCCTGCGCAGCTATTAAAAATTTGGCCAACCAGCGGTCGCGCTTGCGGGGTTGCGATAAAAAATTCTGGGGTTACGTGCCAGGTCATAGCATTTGTAAACAAAGCCATGTGCACGATTTACCTTGCAAATTGCTCGCGGTCGGGACGAACAGAGATGAAATTAACCCCAAAAAACGTCCCATCCATGTAGAGAAGTGGTGTATGAGAGCCACAAATGTGGCAGTCAGTCAGGTTTTTACGACACTGATTAAGGATGTTGGACCGGTCAAATTCACTAGAAAAATGCCTTAATATCAAGGGAGACTACAGAGAATACAACAAGGTCGCTGCTTCTATAAGTGTAATTCTAATAAAATCATTCATTTTACATAACAACATACTTAAAACCTGTCTAGCCTGCTGTCTTAATAATGATCATGGATAGGCTAGTGTATAGCTAAGATTAAGAATGAAAAAACATATTTTGAAATAAAGGTTGAGAACTTAAAAAGTTGCAGAAATATTAAGAATAAATGCTTAAATAATTTGAACTAGCTCAGAATTGTAAGGGAAAAGTCCATATGGACGAAATAAAATTTTGCATCTACAATGTATAAGCTTACAATAGATATATGAATTCAAATAACACTTGACTGTAATTAAAAGCTGTCAGATTTCATTCTCATATAGAAAAATGGGTTTAGTCTGCAATTGCGAATGAACCAGATGGCACCCCACCCCCCATCAATATTGGGCTCACCTACATGTACGACATAGTGTACATGTAATCATCGATAAAAGTGCCAAACACATTTTCAATGTTAAATAATGTTTTGTAAAATAAATTATGACCACATGAATCACAGTGTGACAGTAATAGTCTGTATCATGTATGTGGTGACAGTTTTAGTTGCGGTTGGATTGACTGAATGTAGACGCCGCCTTCTCACTCTCTTTCTTTCTCGCATCTTTTAATTGTTTTGTTCTTAAAACATTTATATAACGTTGGGTGAAATCCAAAATCACTGCCGACTGTATCTTGTATCCTTGACTGTATCTTGTATCCTTCGTAATAAATCCATTTGTATCAAAAAATGCTGCAATGGATTGGTCATTTCCATCCAATTGAAACCAGTCTATAGCTACCTCACGATATTTGTCTCACCTTGTATTTGTAAAGGGTTCTGCACCTCCCTTATTAACACTGTCTAAGTGAACAATACAAGTTACTTGAGCCTTTGTCGCCATTTCGTGTAGCTTCTACATGTATAACTGCAATGTGCTCCTCGTGAAGAAATGTAGATTGGTCGATTGTGGAAAAAATGATCATGTGACGCGGCGAACAACGCTGAATTCTGCCCAGTGACCTCGCGCACTATGAATTTTTACCATCAATAAATAGTCCGGATTTCAAAGAAGAATATCACCGAAGAACTATGAAATTTTTTGAAGAAAATTACAACAAACGAATATCTCTATATGAACTATACACTGACAAAATTTCTTCTAGATCGGATTTGTAGGAACGAAAATATTTTTGCAGCGACAATTTGTGCCCATGGAATGCGGCCTAGTAGTCAATATCTATATCATTTTATTTTCTTTCTAAAAATAACCAAAATATTTTCTAGATGTGGTTTAAAGGTATGCCATTTAGTAACCCAAAGAAGAAGATGAAACGATCTTACTTCCTTTCATTTCATATTCACTGTGGTCATTTTCTTGGACTAACATGGTGATATATTATTAAAAATAAGAACAGGGTGGTTTCAAGCTTCTTGTAAAGAGAAGATTGAAGGAAATTTTTCTAATACAAAAACAATTCATAGTAGTATTCAAGCAAATCCGTAATAAGGATATACATTCATGCGTAAGAGTAACTTTAAGCTAAAATAAAAAATTATTGCGTAAAAATAACAATAAAACAGTTATTATGCAAAATTTAAAATACAAAAATAATTAAAATATAATAATCAAAAATAGTTACATGAAATTTAATAATTTTCAGCAATTGGTACAAAAATAAATGTGATAATAATAGATATCATATTGTATGCAAAATATGAGAAGAATATGGCATGCCTATTCTGAGATATACATATTTTAACTTTCAATTTACCTGTAATACAGATTCTTTTTTGGTTTACTATGAGCAGTTTACCAAATGTTACATGAAGATCAAGCTAATTTTTAATAATTGCCTATTCTTTCTTAAGGCTGGCTTAAAGATGCATTATGTAAGATTTAGATAAGAGCTGACAGTTATTGCCATAACAATTAAAAAATAGATAATGAAATGGGACATTGTGGAAAATTTCAGTCAAAATACTTCATTTCTGAGTGGAGTCATTGCCGTTGAAAGAACAGTGTAGTCTTGATTGTCATTGCTACCGTTATGATATTAAACAATGTCTCGATTTTCAATTTTTTTAATTAAAATCAAAATCCGATGGTCTAGAGCATCAATTTTGGGCTTTTATATAACATTTGAGGCCAAACAAGTGACCTGCATTAGGCAAATTTATAGCTCTTACATAACGCATCTTTAGGCCATTGCTGCATTTAAAAAATGCTACCCATTTCAGTAATTTAGTTGAACATAGCTTAAAACATATGATTTCATCCCAATGATAAATTTTGATGTAGTAAATCCACTTTTGTTGCTAATTCCAAAAACTTAGGTCGTTCATCTTTACTGCAAATAAAAACATAATAATAAGTATCAGTAGTCAAAATATATGATAAAAGCCTCAGTTTGCTTAATCATCCATCTGTGGGTTGGTGTTATCCAATCAATATATTGATTATTTCCAATCTGATTAAAACACAGATCTTATTTCGTTTTTTATAGCTCAAAATTTCGTTTTACTTGTCTTTACTACACTAGGATCTGGAAGAGTTGTTATCATTGGCGGGTTCTGAATGATGTGAGGGATTAGCCAATGAAACAGTCTGTTACGGTGAGCTCTTGGCATGTGGTGCACGGAACTGTGGGTCATCCACTACAAACATCAATGCTGATTGGTTAATCAAATGTCTGACGTCATAGGATCAAAAGCCACTCGTATAACCTCTGACCTATCAGTACAACTGGTCATATATTCATGTAGTGTAGGCCATCGAAAGTATAAAAAAATGAAACGAAATATAGATCTGTATTTTAAACAGACTGGATTATTTCTCCATCTATACTTGCAATTTCTATTGGTCAAACAACATTATTTTAACAGCCAATCTACATAAATTCGGTCATTTTGGAACTAACAAAATATAGTTATTGATTTTGTTATGCCTACATTTTCATGTTGATGTATATTGTCATCACCCCTGTCCATCCATTCATTCACATTTTGTTTGTGGACATTCTAGAGGTCACAATGTAAGCACATATCAGACCAAAACTTCCTGGATTATGGCCTCTGATTGCACAAACAGGCGGTTGCCATGCAAGATATGCCCACATTTTGCTAGAGATGGACAGAGAATAAGCTAATAAAAGGCCATTTTTCGTACAATATCGAATGGAACCAAGATCTTTGGGATATAAACATATATTTTAGGTTTCATACAAATCAGATAAAAGTGTATTACATGCTCATTATACTATTTGTGTAAAGGGGGGCGACCATTTTGTCAGAGTCTTAGACTAATTATACATTCGAAAATGTGACTTCAAGAGGATTCATAAGCTAAAAACATGATTTTTTGTACAATCAGGGTCCATAATCCAGGAGTTAATTAAGGACCAATATACACTATTATCGAAAGTATAAAGTATGTAATACCTAAGTTATGTTGTATGAAAAATCGTGTTTAGCTTGTGCACTCTTTAAGAGGTCACAATATGTATCTGTTTTTGATGAAACTTAAAATATATGTTTATAACCCATAGATGTTTGTTCCTTTCGATATTGGCACATATCGGACCATAACTTCATGGATTATGCTCCCTGATTGTACAAAAAAATCATGTTTTTAGGTTGTTTTCTGTCTATCTCCTGCAAAACGTGGGGGTATCTTGCATAGCAGCCACTTGTTCAATAATTTGCTGATATGGCTGATGAACTTAATTTTAAAAGGTCCAAGAATATCCCAAGGATCTTACTCTCACGCTAAATTGTTAAAATACATCAAATAGATTAGGAGAAGATGTCGAAGATGTGTTGGGTAGGCTTACCCAACCTCAATAGTGAACTTCATCGGAATAAATCTGAATATGTATCATCTAAGTAACAAATATACCATATTTGATTGAAATCCATCAAATATTTTCGAAGAAGATGTTAAAAATGTGTGAAAATATCTAAATTTGCAATTTAATTTGACCCTATTCTTTATTTAAAAATACACCATCCAAGCAAATTTATCATAACTATAAAACTGCTATTAACTTACTTTTTTTTCCAACAAGACATCATAATATTATACGCTGCTTCACTACATCCATCTGGTTTCCTTAATCTATTTCCAGCTTCTAGAAATTCAACAATATGTGGAAATTTCATTTTCTAGAAATAAATATAAAAATAAACAATTGAAATAAAAGTAATTTGTTGGGAATTTAATATCATCTCAATCTGAGTAAACAACTTGGAATGTGATACCATTATATGAAACCAGATACACAGCACCAGACAAGAAATAGTCAGACAAATTCCCTTTTCAAGGTACTAGGGTTGAGTAAAGTAAAATGGACATCATCTAGGGAAGTTACTTAATATCTTCTGAACATACCCTGATATTTTGACATCTGAATGAAAGTGATGAAATGAAATGGGGTTTAACGTCCTACTGTTCTGCTCTGACTGGGCTAATGAAGACGGGCATACAGTGTGTTATGGCCTACTCTTATATCAAATTTCACCTGCCAAGAAATGTTTTACATCTACGCCAATGTATACACGGGACCTTGGTTTTTCATATCATACGAACAACTAGACAGCCTGTCACTGAATCATCTGGCGTGGTTTCAAATCCTGGGTTGTACGTGACAAGGAGTAGGGTCGCCTGTCCAACCTCGTGGGTTTTCTCCTGGTCCTCCTGTTTCCTCCCACTGCCTAAGACCCCTACGTGCAAGCGAATTATTGAAATAAAATTAAACCATATGTTGGTCCCGAAGTGAGCCTGGTTTGTGTCGAGTGGACTTTAAACCCCATTTCTCTCTCTCTCTGTGACCTCCAGGCTACCGAGCCAGCGTCTTACCCACTTAGCCACCATCGCTCCCGAATGTAAGTGAAAAGCATAGTATAAGACTACTGACCATAAAAAGTACAGACAGAACATGTTCTCAGGATATCCATTTATTGATAGTGATATATTGATGTACATTTACTTCTTTATTTATAGAAAAGTTCGGATGTAGAAGTAGAGAATTCAAGACATCAGATTGAACCAGTGATGGGATTTTGCCCGTATATTCCGGACTTGTCCGAATCTTTTTTCCAAATGCCCAAAATTGTCCGACCGGGAATATGCCCAATCGGACATCAAGACATGGTGAATAATATTCAAAATTCCGAAATTAATATAGTGTACTGAGTGTATAACTACCACTCAACCCGATTATCGTCGATAATACTCAATACATCCATAAATTTTTAGCCAAATTTGAAAGCCAATCTAATGGTTACTTTAAGTAGTATTAAGTTAATTAATATTATAGCTATTGATTTGACATTCTGTATGTTTGGGATAAAATAGACTACAATAACACTCAATACTAGATTGGCACAGAGCTTACAAGCATAAACCTAACACAAAGTTTCAACTTATCTACAGAGGAAGAAAGGAAAAATCTCACGGCAAATTATAATTTTATTCTTATACTTACACCATAAGGCTTGTCGCCATATGTTAGTGCCTCCCACATTGTAACACCATAACTCCACACATCAGATTTGGAATCAAACTTATGGTAATATATACAATCTAGTGCATACCATTTCAAGGGCCATTTCCCTTTCTCAGCCTAATAATTGTAGAATTTAATTTAATAACAAACAGTGAAAATACACTTCCCCACATTCTATAGGCATAATCAATCTATTTTACATGGCAAAGAATATATCAACCGCTTATTGTACAATTAGGGGCCATAATCAATGAAATTACGGTCCGATATATGCCAATATCGACAGGAACCGAAATCTTTGGGATATAAACCTATATTCCAAGATTCGTCCTAATCGTATAAAAATTATGACCTGTAGACAAACAAATGTGAACGGACGTCCGGACAGACAGGCGTGACGACAATATACGTCCACATGCAAATGCAGGCATATAAAAACTTATATTTAGATTTGGTATTAAAAGGAATAAATTAAAACACAGAATAAGGCCAAACATTAATTTTTAGTTTTTCCAGAGGGTCTTGATAAATTAATTTCCACTTGGGTCTCATGAACAACATTTCAAGTTCTAACCCTAGAAATTTGAAGCTGAAAGCAATTAAGAAGAGAAAAAGCGGACACACCAGGCGAATATAATTCGGCCGAATATATCAAACCTGTTGGATTCGGGCGAATCATTCGGCTAGTGTGTCCACCGCTAAACCAATAACCTTTTAAGAAATAAGAACCAAAATTGTTCCCAAAAAACAGAAATTCAAATTGTTGCAGCCTAATTAATAAAATAATAAATATATAAACATAAACTATACCGTGTAGTAATTATTTTCTCGACTTAAAGCTTTCGACATTCCAAAATCACTGATTTTAGCAAATGCTTTGTCGACTAATAAAACATTTCGAGCTGCTAAATCTCTATGTACAAATTTCTTTTTTTCCAAATAAGCCATTCCTTTAGCCACTTGTAACATCAATCTGATAATCTGTACCTCCTTCATATCTCTAAAATATAGAACATGTTTTATCACAATAATTATTGGTGATGATGATACATACAAGGATGAATGTCAGATTAAGAGAGAAGTCCTTGTATACCTATAGTATAACTTGATTAATAATATTCTACCAATGTAGATCTCAATAGTGTGGTGTAGGTAGGGAGCAAAGCCATTTTTTCATCAAATTATCTGTCCAGTCTCGGAACAGAACTTCAACAGCCATGATGACCATCTACAACTATGTTAACTCATCAATAATAAGTGGTATCTGTATAATGATTCATCTTCTTTGTAAAATATTCACCATAATGTACTGATCTGATACTAAATAATTTGTTCTGTTCTTTGGCTTAGTTATTCTTCATTTTCCTTAGACAAAAACCACAAAATACAGGAACATGGAGAAAGATTTAAAATTTACAGAAACTTGTTACACATGTATAAATAATGCATCTGCTATATAAAGATCATATTAAAGATGCATTTTGTAAGATTTATTTAATGAGCTGATAGTTCTTGCTATAATAGTTTAGAAATACACAATGAAAATGGAATACATTGAAAATTTCAGTCAAATTACTTATTCTAAGAGAAGTTATGAAATGAAATGAAATGGGGTTTAACGTCATGTTCTGCTCCAACTGGTCTAATGAAGACAGACATGTGCCATGCAGTGTGCTATGATCGAAATTTTGCCCGGACAGCATAAGTATGGCCTACTCTTATATCAAATTCCAACTGTCAAGGTTTCTTTTATGTGCACAGAACATAATTGGTTTCTCATTCTATCCGAATGACTATACACTATCCCTTGCCGGCCCTTCGTCCTACACCGCTAACAAGGGGGAACCATGCCAGAAAATCTAGATGAACTTTCTTGATCAACACGAAGGGATAGCACACGGAACCTCCAGGTTAGTGAGCCAATGTCTTACTCACTCAGCCACCGTGGCTCCAAGCGAAGTTATGAATGTTGGACTTGTCATGTGAATAAATGTCTAATTAATAATTAATATACCATATGATGCCAAAAGAAAGACCTGCAATAGGCAAATTTAGCGCTTAAATAATGCATCGATAAACAAGCATTTACCATCCAAGATACTCCCACATTTTGCAAGAGATGGACAGAGAATGAGCTAAAAAATAAATACAATTTTTTTTACTATCAGGGGCCATAATCCAGGAAGTTACAGTCTGATATGCCCAAATCTTTTGGATATAATCATATATTTTAAGTTTCATCAAAATCAGATAAAAATGTGACTTCTAGAGTGTCCACAACCTTGGTATTACATATTTTTACACTATTTGCGTACAAGGAGCAGCCATTTTGTCAGGCAGTTTCGGGCCGATTTTCACGAAATTCACACTCAACCCTCATTAAAGTGTAATAGTGATATATACTCTTCAAAAAAAAGTAGGGGATATTCAGAAACAATACAAAACTGCAGAAATGCACTGCTGTTTTTATTAGAGGTAACCAGTGTATGTTAATAACAGGCCAATTGCCTACACATGAACATAAACAGTTCATATGGGCGGCTTATCTAATGGCCCCATTTTACTCGCAAAGAGATGCACTGTCAAAAGTGAAAATGGAATTTTGATTTTTGTCTTAATAATGAGTAATTGCTCCACCAATCCTCAGATATTCAGCAATTCGTCGTGGCATGCTCTTTATCAACCGTCCAGTCATGATTTGGGGCAATCTGACCCACGCAGTGCCACGGCCAATTCTTGCAGTGTTGTCGGTTTCTTGAATTGTCAAATTTGACAAATAACCCCTCCCACGTGTATGGCGCTATTGCGTGTCGCACATGCAGCTTAGTGGTTCTGTGAACATACTCTCAAAGCATGTCAAGTGTCCATAACTATTTATCATATCACAACCTGCATAGGTATTTGCATTTTAATATCTCCTACTTTTTTTGAAGAGTATATCTAAACGTTTTTTTAAATCGGATAGAAATTGCGACCTTTTATACTGTGGATGTATAAAAATGTATATAACAATGGCTAAGAGGAGAATTGAAATATTGTTCTTACCTATTCTTTTGAAGAAATTTGTTCAGAGGTCCAAGTGGTGCTAATTCTAGGACGAGCATAATGCTATCTGATTTACAAATACCTGTCAATAAAACATTTTAAATGTGGAAAAGTTTATAAACAATGTGTTACGCCTACAGATCTATTTTGTTAAGGATATTGATCATTTATCAATGATTAGCAATAAATGTAAGTAATAGTAAAATGAGGCATCAGAATTTTTCTGTAACACTGAACATTTGGAAGTCATTAATGAAACAGAACTTTATTGACATAAATACATTAAAACAAGAAATAAATGTGAGTCAATCATTAACCCTTGTACTGCGGTACCCAGATTATTCCGGAATCGGCACGAGCCCTCCATAAACGGCACCTGGAATATTCTGGGATAATCGATTGTATTTATTTCCGGGCGTTTTGATAGAGTTAACTCCCATGTTCGATAGGTGGCGTTGCACTAAACGAAAGAAGGGCAGTCTGCTGTCATTCTTGTTGCTTTGTTTACATTTTTTTCGCTAATTTTCCGAAGATTTGGGGGACAGATGTGATGATACATGTCCCAAAAAAAACAAAACGTGACGTTATGTCACGACTAACTGCCTAGGAAGTGTTGGATGTATTATTTAACGATGAAGATATTGAACTATGTGAAAATTTGATCACAGTTGTTAATTTTTACAGTGTCAGTGTTAAAAATCTGATTTGAAGATTCTGGAAGCTATATCAGTTTTAGTAGAGGCACCCAACGTCATGCATGTATTCCTAAAACAATTCAGTTGACGACGCCATATATAACGTCAACAATTCAGCAGCTTAAGGGTTAATGAGTTCTGATCATTATATGTCTTAATACATGCATTTGTTTTACAAACTAAAGTATACAGAAACCCATACTCATCCCACTCAAACACTGCTGTAATGAAAGCAAATTTCTGTTGAAAATTATGACTGGTCAATAGTCTGATTAACGATCAATACCTAACTGCGTAACAATATTATTCAGGTTTAAACCGAGCTCCAGATACGTCATGTCATGTCTCACGAAATGTATTATGCCCAATTAATCAGTGCATAGCAGAATACTGCAGAAAAACTAATTGCGTGACAAACGAGGCTATCAAAACGGCTACAATGTAAACAATACTGCTGGGAGACAAACAATACTTTCACAGATTTTAAATCAGTCTCCAAAGTTTTAGGGAAGACCCCAGATTAAACGAAGGGCTGTCATGTTGCTGTACTTAAGAGAGATTTGATTGAACGGGAAGAATAGACACACTCCCTCAAAAACTCAAGTAATTCATACATGCCAACTATTCCATTTTTGTCGGAATCATTCCGATTTTCTGAGTCTAATTCTGAATTCCGATTTTACTCTTTATAATTCCGTTTTTTAAAATTTATTGGAAGAAATTTATTATATTTCATTCCTGACCTTTTTGATTGATAAAATCCCTCACGTTTTATTTTTACATTGACGACTGTCTCGGCATTCTCGCTGTTTGTTGTGAATCTGATGGCGGTAAAACAACGAAAATAGTTGAGAACATGTGTCATGTTTTCCTTATTATTATTAATATAAAATGGAATAAGCTATTATGTCTGGACTAATCAAGATCAAAATGTCATGTGGTTATTTCTGTCATTTGCCCTGTCTAATTTGCATAATTCGCGGTAAAACGACGGAAATAGCCGAAAACATGTCTCCAGTTTTCTCGATTATTATTTATATAAAATGGAATAAGCTAATATGTCTGGACTAATCGAGATTAAAATGTCATGTGGTTATTTCGTCATAGGCCGTGCCTAATTTGCATACTTTGCGGATATTATTTGCTACGCGGAGCCATTCTCGCATACACTCGTACAGTACACGGCGGGTTTATCGTTAGTTGCCAGTAACGTTGTTGCTTCTTCCTTAGCCATATTTCCTTCTGACTTGATAAAATATGTTTTCAAGCTGTTTTAGGCGGACCCCAAACCCCATGCCCTTCAAGCCTCCGGCACTCACGGTGCTTTGCACCGATCGAACTTGGACCTGCGGTCCTCGCTCTACCCTCAATACAAGGCATTCTGATTTTCAATCTCCTCAGGTTGGCATGTATGAAGTATCAGAAGTCAATCAAGCAATGGACGAAGAGGGATTTGTCAAATAAAACACAAAATTATCTGATGTCCATGACGAAAAAAATAATGGGTTTCTAATCCCAACAAATATCTCCACCAACAACTACAAAAAATCTTAAATATATTGGTGGCCTCCAGAGTGTTAACATGGTTTTGTTACAAGGGACATAACTCAAAAAGTTAAGATGAGCTTGTTTATTTTGTTAGTCAAACCATACAAATTTCAGAAAAGACTGGATGACAATTGCAGTTCCTAGAGTAGGTTAATAACTTAAAATTGTGGGCATATGGTAAGAAAGGGGTGATGGTAATATATAACAAAATAAAATGTGGGTGTGTAAAAACAATAATGTAATTATCTGATACAGGTCTGCGAGTTCTATCATTGGTATTGAAAAAAACCTCTCAGATGACAGCCACAATTTAGAAGAAGAGTATTACCATGATCGCATAAATTTCAATACATATTTTCAGTCAACCACCTTTTTATTAATTCCATGACACATGATTTTCTTATTTTTATCATACTTTCATTACGTGCTTACCAATCAATCTAACGATATTCTTATGATCCAATTCCTGCATCACTTTTGCTTCTTTATAAAGCTCCGGCTAAAAAAATAAATAAATATTAATTGCATTGAAATATATACATAATATTTTATATAGATGCCAAACTGAGTATATGTGTGCACTGGATTTACTAAAATAAAGGTTCATCTGTGATATCACTCAACGTGAAAGCAGACGTTAAATCCCAGAGCAACAACAGCGAGTAAATGTATCATCAAGAACTCTGTCATTCTTCAAGCAGGCCACCACCAAATGACCTATTATATAATAACCATGCCAAATCAAGTGAATATACTGATATGCACAACTGATTTTACAGGAATTGCTGGCAGGCTTGATATGTGATTTTTGGCATGATTGAAGACTGGCACAAGAAATTCAACAACACCCAACAGAGACCTTAACAATTTTACAGGCACAAGGAGTAAAAATCAAAAGCCAGGGCAGCGTCAGATACCAACAATTATGAACCCATTTGGACCCGCACAGTGGCAAAAGTACAGGATAATGTGTTTGTTGCCGTCTGGACCTTAGCTGATCTCAAGCAGGCCCTCTCTGCTGGAAATGATCTGCTAGTCTTAGGAAAGTAGTATGATGACATCCAAATCCTTGCACAATGTGCGTGATATTTATGATTTTACACCTCATGACTGCACCATAAAATTGTGATTTTCAACATTCCCATTCTGGCAATTACAATTTCAAGTGTTTAACCCGTTAAGTGCGTAGGTCGTTATATAACGTCCTGGACAACTGCCACTCACTGTGTGTAGGGCGTAATATAACACCTTGGAGGTATTTTCCCCAACCTATTCTTAGAATATAGCTCGTCACTTGGGGGAATCCCTTGGGAATTCCCCCACATTCGCAGCATGTGTAAGACGTTATATTACGTCCTGGACAACTGCCACTCACTCACTGTGTGTAGGGCGAAATATATAACGGTTTGGAGGTATTTTCCCCAACTTATTCTTAGAACATAGTACATAGTTCTTCGTCACTTCGTCAAATTAATTACACAATAGGGGGTAGTTAACGTTTTAAAAACGTCACGCTTAACGGGTTAAGCGAGAATTAACCTGATTGTTCATTTACACAATCATGAAAACATTGTTGTGAAATCACAGACAAGGTTTACAGTCATCCATTTATGTGTTTTCATTATTGTTTCCCAGTACAATCAGATTAAACTACAGATCTATCTTTCATTTTATTTTTTTATTCTTTCAATGGCCTCCACTACATGAAGATCTGACCGGATGTATTGGGAGGTCGCATCAGGGGTCATACGAGCGACTTTTGACCCTATGACGTTAGACATTTGATTAACCAATCAGCATTGATGTTTCTAGTGGGATACCACAGTTCCATGCACCGCATGCCAAGAAATTGCTGCAACAGACCGTTTCATTGGCTAATCTCACACAACAACCAGAATTCGGGTTATATAACAACTCTTTCAGATTCTAGAGTAGTAAAGACAAGTAAAACGAAATTTTGAACTATAAAAAAACGAAACGAAATAGGATCTGTGTTTTAATCAGGCTGTTCCCAGTATAGATATGCAGGCAGGTTATATTCAATGTTAATTTACATACCTCAACACCAGGAACTAATTCCTCATTTTTCAATGTTTTAATAGCTACAGGAATTTTTTTTTTATCCATTCGGCAAATACCTTTAACTACTGACCCAAACTGACCAGATCCTACAATAAAATAAAATACATATAAAATGCAGTAGTTTAAAGATTGAAGTATAAAATACAGCATTGTAGAATTGAGATATACAGTATTATTGTATTGTATATTAAGAATTTCACAGATTGGTGTATAAAATATAGTATTATTGTATTGTATTCATCACTCTCCATCAGTTAGTATCAAAGTTATCTTGTCCCAAAGCATCAACCAATGAAATTGCTTAGCATTCACCTAATGAACATCTATACCAAGCTTAAACATTGCACCTCAATTAAAAGCAGAGCAACCAATGAAATTGTTTAGCATTCACCTAATGAACATCTATACCAAGCTTAAACATTGCACCTCAATTAAAAGCAGAGTTGTTATGTTCCAAAGTCTTGGCCAATCAAATTGCTTATCGCTACTTAGCCAAAGCAGAAAATTATCATCATCGAATTCAGTCAAGGTATTGATATAATGAATCTATACTCTAGTTTCATCACTCTCACTCAATAACCAAGGGTATTGTGTTCCAAAGTCTCAACCATTCAAATGGCTTAACTCTGCTTAGCCATAGTGGAAAATGTGCATGATTGAACTCTGTCAAGGCATTCAAAGATGGACAGACAGGCAGACAGGCAGGCATTCACAGATGGACAGGCAAGCCGACAGGCAGGCATTCACAGATGGACAGGAAGGCAGGCAAGCAGCCAGATTTTAATAGTCCCCTGCTTTCTTCAAAAGGCTAGGGACAATAAATAAGTATTATATGGCTTATCTATAAATAGCTATCATACCTAGTTCATCCTGTAATGTAAGTCTTTGAGGTTCCAATTCAAAACGTTTTTCTCTACGTCGTACTTGCATGTATTCACTTTCTAGACTTTCAGAATTCACATCTTTGATATCTGGTGATGCTTCATCTGCACCTTTAAAAAAAAAAATTATTCAGTCAAAATACAGCTGATATTCTCCTACCTTCACCAAGCTATAATATAACAAAACATGTACACAATTCAATTGGTTATTAAAGATGTGTTCATTTGAGCAGAATTGGGTCATCTGTCCGACCCTTTGAACTTATTTGTAATGAATATCAAGAAATGTGTTTTCCAAGCAATGGTCATGTATACAGAATTGCTACTGTTGAGGACTTATATCTTTACTATGTTGGGAGCTATTGGTGGCTCAGAGAGTAAGACTTTGGCTCGATGACCTGGAGGTCCTGTGTTCATCAGGATTTTCTGGCGTGGTTAATCCTTGTCAGTGGTGCAGGACCGAGGGCCTGACAAGGGACAGCATAATAATCATTTGGATGGGATGAAAAACTGAGTCCCGTTTACACATTGGCGTGCACGTAAAAGATATCTTGACAGTTAGAATTCGATATAAGAGTGTGCTGAGAGCCGCTCTCTGAGCAAAAGTTCTCTCATAGCACACTGCATGGCGTATACCCGTTTTCATTAACCCAGAAGGAGCAGAGCAGTAGGATGTTAAACCCCAATTTCATTTCATTTTCTTTACTACATGTACATGTATATTAAAATATTAAAATGTCATTGAGTCGAATGGTGTGGTTTTGATACCGAGTTTGTATGTGACAAGGAGTATGGTCGTCTGTGCTTGTCCAACATAGTGAGTTTTCTTTGGGTCCTTTGGTTTCCTCCCATTGCTAAAGACCCCTACAGACAAGCAAATTACTGAAAGTCATGGTCCGATATGCGCGAATATCAAAAGTAATCGAAATCTCTGGAATATAAAACATATATTTTAAGTTTCGTCAAAATCAGATAAAAATTCTGACCTCTAGAGTATGGTGGACCACAACATAATTTTAATTACTAAATAGTAGTGATATATTTAAACAATTTTTAAAATTGAATAAAAATTGTGACCTCTAGAGGCGTCACAAGCTAGAAAAAGTGATTTTTCGTATGATCAGGGGCTATATTCCAGGAAATTACAGTCCGATATTCGCGAATATCAAAGGAACCAAGATCTTTGGGATAGAAACATATATTTTAAGATTCATCAAAATTGGATTTAAATTGTGACCTCTAGAGGGTCCACAACCTTGATATTACATACTTTAACTGAAAATGTGGACGTATAAAAATCCAAGACTATTAAGAGAAAGGAATTTTGATCAAATAAATTACAAGCGGTTGCCATGTAAGATACGGATACATTCTGCAAGAGATGAATAGAGAAGCTAAAAAAACCTGTGATTTTTCGTACAATCAGGGGGCATAATCCACAAAGCTATCTTTATGATATAAATGTGTATTTTAAGTTTCATCAACATTCGATCAAAATTGTGAACTCTAGAGTGTCCACAACCTTGATATTACATACTTTAACACTATTTGCGTACATGGAATGGCCATTTTGTCCAGACGGAAAGAGGGGGGCAACAACAATATACCTCCACATGAAAATGTGGGAGTATAAAAACAATTTCTTACTCTTGGGGGACGATGGGGCATATAAAATGTAATTACTCAGAACATTTATTTTCTTGCTGAACGCAATGACATTTCCTGAGTTACTGTTACAAAACTAAATTAAAGATGCATTATGTAAGATTTTGATAAAGAGCTGACCTTTCTTGCTATAACAGTTCAAAATTAAATAATTCAAAATGAATATATTTGAAGCCAAAATAAAAACCTGTAAAATGCAGATTACGCTCTTACATAATTTGTTTGCATCTTTAACAAAGAAAATTAAGAAGAAAATCTATTGACATCACTGTTTCCATTATTCGTTTTATGAAATAGACCATATTAGTAATTAAATCTTACCAGCAGGATCATCAGTGTCTATAACTTCTGTAGATGGAATAGGTGGTACAGGCATCTGAGATCTCATGGAAGCAGTACGGAATACCCGTTCAGGAGGAATGAGTACATCTCTTGACATCTAATGAAATACATTTACAACAGTCAAATTATTTATTATACTGAGCGCCATGGAAAACGCATCACTTTTTTTCCCAAATATTTTATTACTAGGTGGTTTTGTATGTATAATATTATGCAATACTATGAACTATTGTTTCACACAATGCTCCCAAACGCAAAAAATATTGGCCCGTGTGCAAAAAAAAAAATTGCACGAGATGCACATGAAAAACCCAATATTCACATGCAGCATTGTGTGTGAGCCCTTTAAAAGCATGTTTTCAACTTAATGTGCAGTACATGAACTGTGAAACGTCAATCTGTCGTAATTTGTTTGACGTGTGAAGGAATCGAGCTAGAGATGCCGAGACTTACTGAAAATCAACGGAATGAAGCAATGGGAATATCCAGGGCTGGCATGTCTACACGTGCTATTGCCAGACACTTCAATTGTCATCAGTCCACTATTGTAAGGTTGGTGGAACGTGTTCGAGTTACTGGATCAACACGTGACAGTCAACGTTCTGGTTACAACCCAGGCTCAAGACCGCTACATCCGGGTCATTCATCTGCATGACAGATTCCGCCCAGCGACTCGAACAGGTGCAGCAGTCGTCGGAAGACAAGGACCAGTAAGTGCCAACACCGTAAGACGTCGTCTAAGAGAAGTAGGACTCCGTGCACGACGACCTTATGTTGGAGCTATCCTCAGGGATCATCACCGTCAGCGGCTGTTTGATATGGGCTCAAGGACACCAGACATGGAGAAGAGTAGACTGGCAAAGTGTGCTCTTCAGTGATGTGAGTCGCTTTCATCTTTATCACGCTGATGGCCGTCAACGTGTGTGGAGACGTCTTGGGGAACATCTTGCAGACTGCTGCGTCTTAGAAACGAATCGATGGGGTGGGGGAAGTGTAATGGTGTGGGGAGGCTTCACATTTCATCACTGGACTGCCCTATACATTTACAGGGGTCGCGTTAATGCTGTAGCCTACCGTGATGATGGCCCACGGAGAACACACGCGCTACTGACATCTGTGTCGTACTTTTGGTTTTTACCCCTCTGACTTTGTACCCTTGATTTCAGATTAAATATCCATAAGTGTACAAATGTGTTGTTATTGATGTGTTCCCATTTGAATATTGTTCACAATAAGAAGCAAAATAAATAAGATATGTTTCAGGATCATTTTGTTATACGAAAAACAAAGTGATGCGTTTTCCATGGCGCTCAGTATATAAGGAACCATACCATATATATATATTACTGAATATAACTAATTACTTTTGTTTATCCTACCCTCATGCAAAAATTAGTAATTACTGGTAAGCGGGGACATTTTTAGTTGGGGTTAATACAGGCCGGAATTAGGTTACCAGAAGTCGTCAGCTTTAGGAAATGGCCTTACGGCCAATCGGCCAATAAGCTTCCATTCCCTTCAATAGGGTCAATAAGGTTCCAGCCCTTCGATAGGGTCAATAGGCTTCCATTCCCTTCAACAGGGTCAAATAGCTTCCATTCCCTTCAATAGGGTCTATAAGCTTCCATATTTCTTATGTTATGTAGCATATATCGAGTCTGGAATAATATTTATTGAGTACCAAGAAAACAACAGGATAAGTGAATAATTGATATTTTTAGTCCTGCTGATGTTGAAGAAATAAAACTGTTTCATATCACGATATTGATGTGCATCAAAATAAGGACCCAAAAAGTGTTTGTGTACCTATGTATAATGTGTGACATGGATAATAAAGAGTGATGGGTCACTCACTGAAGCGACAAAAATCACTGAATCATGAGAATGTGAATCGCGATACATCGATTCAACTATACACTAAACTACTAAACTATAACCCAAAAAACAATTTCAGAATGTTCAGTATTTTGACCTCAAATTTTCAGACAAGGTAAATGGGTTATTTTATTACATTTTTGTCTACGATTTGCAAACTTAAAGCGAATCACATCAAAGGATATACTCTGTGAAATTTGGGACTACTTGTTTACTGGTAATGCTTAAAAAGCTGGTAATGAAAGATGGGTATTTCAGCTCTACATATAAGCAATGCTAATCATTTTACAGCATATTTTAGTTTTCTTATTGATTCTATATTGTAAAACAGTCTAGCTATATATAGATAAAAAGATTAGTAATATATACCGATTGACGAGATTGGTTGGAAAACAGTGCTTCATTACATGTTCTCATATATTCTGAAAAATAAAAAATATGTCATAAATGATCTAAATACTATTTATTATATTAAGAAATGAAATTCTTAAAGGATTCGATATTAAAGCATAACTCTCTTTAAATATTCATAAATTTTTAAATTGCCCAGAACATCACTATATGGCTTTCTATAATAGTAAAGGGCGACCATACATAGGAAAGTTTTTGGGGTTGGGATGGCCTAGTGGTCTAGAGTGTCACACTTCAAGCTCTAGCTGGCCAGTCACCTCTGACTTATGGTCATGGTTTCGATCTCTGGTGTGAGTGTATGTCGCATTCTCAATCTCGTAGGTTCTCCTGTTCCCTCCCATGGAAAGATCCCTGCAAGTGCGCTAAGGTAATAATAAAAGATAGTCAGGCAAAGCATGGAATACACCAACACACAGCAGTTTTGTCTCAGAAGGGAAATTTGATAAGGATCTAGAATCTTATGATGCCAATAGACCAGGAGCCCAGGGGGGGTCAACCTATCTGAAAAGTGTACCAATTTTCTCCTACATGGTATCAATGCATGTATATCTGGTATCATAATATTGTAAGTCTACCGGGTTTCTGATGGTGGGTGTATCACATGAAAATCATACAGGTATTAGACATTTTTAGTGGTGGGGTACCCCTGACAGAGCTATGTAATTGCCAGACATTTGTAGTGGGGGAGTGTCCCTGAAACGAGTTATCTAATTTCTTGACCACAGCTAGACTAGATAAGCTGAAATCTGTACCACCTAAAACAGTTTTGGAGTTATTCAGTACCACCACAGGAATCATGAATGACCACTGCTAGACAGTTTGTGCGGTGGGTTACCTCTAACAGACACGGCCCAAAATGCAACCTCCCAACTAGGCTAGATTAGCGGGCACTGTTCCCGTGTTCTAAAAAATTGAACAACTCCAATGCTGTTTTAGGTGCTACAGATTTCAGCTAATCTAGCCTAGTTGTGGTCTGGAAATTAGATAACTCTTGTTAGTGATACTCCCCCACTACAAATGTCTGGCAATTACATAGCTCTTTCAGGGGTACCCCACCACTAGAAATGTCTGTAAGAGTGTTTCTGTAATACCTGAAGATGTACGGTACACTACTGTACAATTTTCATGTGGTACACTTTCGAGCTAATCTAGCCTAGATGACCTGGCGCCTGGTACGTTCGGGCATTTTTATGCGCGAACTCTTAGTTTTTTTTTACTGGCATGCGCACAGGTACTATTTCTTTTTCTTTTAACAAGTACCCAAATCGGGGATTTCGTGCGGAGGTAGTTCGGAGGTAAATAGTCTGTGAAGTACAACACTTGCTACTGTACCTGTGTATCGCTAATTATAAACCGAATGTGTGAAGACAGTTCATACATATCACTCAAAAACTTTTCAGTACAAACTCAGTTGATTCACACTCGATTTGCTACTAAACAAACCCATCGGTTTATTTTCTCAACAGTGTGACCCGAAGTGAACGCGGATTTATTGACCTTGTATGAACTTATCCATAGCTATATCCTTACACGAGAGAAATTATCTAGTCTCAGGGAAAAGAACCATGGTCATCTGGTAGAAAATTACTTTTGTATTTTTTGGAACGGAAAACAGTGTTTTTAGAAGCAAACTAACCTGCCGCACATGAGGAAGTCATTATACTAATAATAAAAGGCGAGACCTCTTTTTGCGGCGCAGGCTTATCACTGAGTAGTAAACCGTCCACAAACAATAATATAGGAAGCCTAGTGACGAGTGTTGTGGTAAGTAGGCTATAGACTATAGGTTTGAGTCGAGATTACTCGCTTTCAGTTTACTCTGTTTTTGCGATAACCAATTATGTGAGAAATACCATACTGACATTCGGTTTTTAAAAGTTGTACGCGAACTAAATGCGTTTGTTAGATACTGACAGAGCAGCCCCGAGTCGAACAATCGCCGCCCGAGCTGTCTTCGTCAGCTAGTTTCACAATATCGTGCAATAGGTGTATTAATGTGATTTTTAGGTTTAACCCCGCAAACAATGCCAAAATAGTGTTTTCACTGCTTACAGAAAACTGAAATTTAAAAAAAAAATTTTTTATGAGGGTGACCCTCCCACACACTCTCTATCGAGCTGCCGCTCGGTCTGCGCAGCCTCATGCCTGGCACATACTGTCAACATTGTATATTTTTCCGTTTCCGCCCTTCCCCCCCACAATATATATTTCACGGCTACGTTGCGACGGTACCAGCATACCCAGTTGTTGACACCCATTACATCACTCCTGTCTAACAAATCATAAAGCTGTGGTGTTACGGTGGCGGCATAGTATTTCACCGTAACACCACAGCCACTCTAACCATTCATAATACATCTAACTATCCCATTACAGCACTTCACTCCCTACACATTTCCCCTCGTCCTACTTTCCCAAACGTCAACAACACATCTCATACATCCAGTTCGCTGATTAACCCTTGTACCACGTCTACTGGTTGGGTGGGGGTTGGGGGGAGCATGGCATCTTGGGCGTGGAATACCACACCCAACACCAGAAACCCCGCAGACTTACATTCTGATGATACCAGATATACATGCATTGATACCATATAGGAGAAATTGGTATAATTTTCATCTAAGTTGACCCCCCTGGGCTCCCGCTCTACAATGCTTCACAACAAATCTTACTAAAATCATGTTAAAAAAATATAGCTTCTATCATCTTCACATAATACAAGCTTCCTGAAAGTTTACGAAAAATCTGGAGAAAACTCGCCTCTGTAATGCTGACAATCATTACAAGCAATTTGGGCATGTTTCCACAAAAAAAGCAACATAACTCTAGAAATATTCATCTGATTCTGACGAAAAGAAATATGGATTCTTGTCTTATCATAATAAAAGCTTCCTGAATGTTTCAGAAAAATCTGACCTCTATAAAGCTGACAAGTCTTACAAGTAGTGTGGACAGTGCTGCAAAAAAGGGGCATAACTCTAAAAATATTATTTCCGATTTTTGTCATAATTCAAGTTTCCTGAAAGTTTAAAAAAAATCTGATAAAAACTCCAGCCTCTGTATACTGTGCTGACAAGAAAATGTGGATGGATCAACGGACGGAAAGGGTGATTACAATTTACGACCACATTAACACGTGGGCTTATAATAAAAATAAGACAGATTGTCTGCGACATTACCCTAAACTACAGAGTAATATGAAACACCATGAACAACAATATAGGAAAGTGTATACATATACAGTGAGTTACTTGAGATACGTAAAATGTGATTGTACTCTTCAACATTTTTTGTTAATTTTTGAAAGTATTCCTAAAAACAATCATTATCAAAGTTTTCTCTTATGTCCCTTTAACTTGAATTTAAACTTACTTATCATATCTTCTTTACTGAAACTTGGGTTTTTACATGGTACTGTTAATTTACAGGCTAGACCATCTTGTTTATTATGGTAATGATCAATCAACTGTCATAAAAGAGAATATTATTTGATTGAAGTGATGATCTGGCAAAATCTAAACTGTAATTTTCCTCCCTTTCACTTATCTTGTGAAAAAGGCAATTCTTTTTATAAATAGTTAGTTTCAAATAGATCCCCTTACAGTTTCATATAACAACTTTTCGTGTTAAACAGAATTATCAGTGACCTGAAAATTCACAATCTACTTCAGCCAGTACAATTAACTCATGTTTTCCTCTTTTTGTGTCACTACATGTTTCTTCAACTGAAGCAAAGATCTCTGTGGTAAAATCATATTTGGAATATGTTAAACCAGTTCTATCACATATGTAGTATTGGTACGTGGACACCAACATTTTCCTTTAAGGTGCAAAATAATATGGAAGGATAATGTTGCCAATATTATTTCAATGTTCATGGTGCAAACTGCATATGTTAACAGTTCAAAATATGTATTTTAGTTTTACAATTTGCAATTTCCATTGTTTCACAATACCAATGTCACAGTGTTAAAATACAGAATACACTATTCAATAATACAAAATACAGTCTAATAGTTATTTTGCACATTACACTTCTCCATTCTGCATTTTGCACACTAGACAACTGCATAATAGAACATAGAGAACCTATACCTTATATGTGATCTACGACAAAGCTCATTTGCATACGGAAAAAAGTTTGGACTAGGACGGAAATTAATAATTTCTGCGATCAATCTACAAGGTCAAGGTCAGTAAAAGGGGCAGAGATCAAGCTGTCAAACAATAAGTCACCATACAATAAGTCGGCTTACCATTCAATAAGGGCAAATCAACCCTGCACCCCTTTTACTTCAACTTGAATCTTTTTATCCTTTTCTTCAAAGTAGGTTGGCTTAGTGGGTAAGACGTCGTAGATCCCATAAAAGGTATAGGTTCTCTATGTTCTATTATGCAGTTGTCTAGTGTGCAAAATGCAGAATGGAGAAGTGTAATGTGCAAAATTACTATTATACTGTATATTGTATTATTGAAAAGTGCATTCTGTATTCTAACACCGCGAGATTGGTATTGTGGAGCAATAGAAATTGCAAATTGTAAAACTAAAAGAAGTTTTTTGAACTGCTGACATTATGCAGTTTGCACTGTGAACATTGAAATAATATTGGCAACATTATCCTTCCATATAATAATGATGCATTTTTTTAATCAGGTATTTTAGAAAACTTATCGTACAAAAGTAAACACTATAATCAATAGGTCTACTTATATTAGATGTTTAATTTGTTTTCTCTATAATACTAAATATGAAATGGAAAGCACAGCCAGAAACTCTTATGAGGTTAAATCATTGACAGTAAACCAATACAGACAAATTTGGGGGTATTACACTGTTTAGAACTGAAATTAAACAAATGAAGTAAACAGCTTGTACCATTATCAAACATTCAAACTTTGGTCCATCTTCTATAGACAGCTTTTCTTCTGAGTTGATATTTATAAAGTAATGCTTTATTGAATTTTCATGGCATAATGTCAAAGCAAATGTCTTTTTATCATCATGTGCCCTCACCCTGAAAACAAAGAAATATTAAAATTGACACTACTATGGCAAACACATTAATTATGTTTAAAAAATGCAATAGAAAAGGATTACCTGGCAATGATGCTTAAACTCTTACTAATTTAAAGAAGCCCGCGCAGAGGCTGATGTCACCCACCAAATTAAAAAAGTAATTTTATGACACACATTTTTCTCCGAGTATGATGTACTGAAACTATACTCCAAGTTACACTACTCTCAATCAATTAGAATCAAGGTTATCATTTTCCAAAACATCAACGCAGGTATTGATGTAATGCGCATTATCAAACTTAGTCATGGTATTGATGTAAAGATATATGCCAAGTTTTACCAATCTCACACAATTAGAATTGTTGTCGAGCTCCAGTCTCGACCAATTAAATTGCTCATTATCGAACTTATATTCAAGGAAGGTATTCCAACTGAAACTATACAGCAAGTTTCACTATCTCATTCACATGGAATCAAAAGTTATCATGTCCCAACACATCCACACAGAAAATGTTCATTTTTGAACTTAGTCAAGGTACTATAGGAAATCACATTATCGAACGCAGTCAAAGTATTGATGTAATGATACATGTATACGCCAAGTCTCACCATTCTCACTCAATTAGAATCAAAGTAGTCAAGCTACAAAGTCGCAACCAATCAAATTACTTATCACTCTGCTTAACCTAAGCCGAAAATCCTCATTATCGAACTTATTCAAGGCATGAAACTATACACCAACTTTCATCACCCTGACTTAATTAGAAGCAAAATTATCGTGCCCCAAAGCATTGACCAATCAAACTACGTATCTCTGCTTAGCATTAGCAGAAATTGCTCATCATCGAACTCAGTCAAGGCATTCACAGAATAAACACCTACACCAAGTTTGAAAATTCTAGCTCAATTAGAAGCAGAGATATTGTGTCCCACAAAGTGTGACATATGGACGAACGGACGGAGACAGACCCATTTTAATTTGAAAGATGTGGACAGGCTTGTAAATCTGTGTAGCTGATGGATCAAACGATGATGCTGGTTGAGACATTAAAACATTTGCTAGACATAAATAATATATCATGATTTTATTTCTGATCTGCTTCTAAACTTTATACTAAAATTTGATTTTTAAGGGTGTAAGCTCGACTATAGTCACATAGTCACCATTTTGGTATGGGTTTTCGTTTTATTATTTCGCAAGAACTTTTTTTTTATAAAGATTTGTATAGACCGTTATTATTCCAATAAAGTACAAGGTTAGCTAAACTTATAGCCATAAGTTTATTGACACTTACATAAATTTACCCTGTTCGGTACCATCTTTGGTCATCCTTGATTCAGCATTTGAGCGAGATAATTTACCGTGGAACCATGGCTGTTTTAAATGTAATTCTTTTGCTACCAATTTCATTAAATGGTCTCTCATTGGTCCAAATGCTACTTTCTATAAAAGTTATATAATATTACATTTGAATGTAGATTTTGGAACAAATTCCAAGGGAACTACATACAAACACCATATTTTTTTTATAAAGAAATAACATTTAGAAAAATATACAGCAAGCTATATAGGTTCCCTACACATTGTAAACACGTCAAACTAGAGCTGCAGGGCCCCTACCACTACGAAAAGATTATTTAATATCCTTTCGAATGGCACGAATGGCCTTTTGAATGGCATGCATGCATAACACCCTATAAAAAGCATTTGCGATCGCCTGCGTCACAGGTTTCGACCAATCACAGACAAGGTTGAGGGATCGCAGACTCACCCAGCCTCCACCATATTGCATCGCTAGATCGATGAGTGAAACTTTAATCTTGAATTTAATAGTTTTCTTGCCATGAACTGTGGTCCATCCTGGGCTCATTTTGCCCACGCCTAAGCTTGGCTTTGCTACAAGTATTTAACAAGACCTTAACTAAATTAATGTAATTTTAGATCTGGATATAAAGTGTTTTCCAGGAACCGTGTTCTCTCTCCCTTCAATTAGTTAAAACAAATGATTTCTGGCTGGCTTGACATTTTATCTTCATTTCTTTCCACTCCTTTTGTGAAGATTAAATCAGGTTTAACGTACTACTGTTCTGCACCAACCGGGCTAATGAAGACAAGCATAAGCAGTGTGCTATGAGGGAAATTGTGCCTCGGTAGAGGCATTACTGTCTACTCCTTTTTCAAATTTTCCCATCTGACAAGTGGGAACCACACTGGAAAATCCAGATGAACTTTCACAGCTAACCTGGGAACTGCTTGTTAGTAAGCCAGTGTCTTACTCACCGAGCCACCACGCTGTTCTGGTTATGATGGAATTACCTTTATAGCTTTAGCTCTAACTGTCATTTCTTTCTCCAAGTCACTATAGGTCATTCCACGAAAAGCTATGGCCTGTTGACTTGGATCTCGTTCACATGGTATTGTAGGTGCTGTGACAAAGCCTTCTAAATAATTCTTATAATGTTCAATAAGTTCAACTGGACCAGGGAATTTTCTGCCTTGGGGTATCACAAACTGACCGTCTGCCTTTTTCTCAATAATATAATGATGGATACTGAATAAAAGAAATAATAATATGTCAAATCTTCTACAAATCCACAAATTTATACAACAAACTTTATAATTTAATTCCAAATCTGACATCCCCTTCCTGACTTCATGGAAGCATGTGATTTAGTATGAAAATTCATTAACTGTGCAAATATGAAAAATCAAAACATAAACAAAATATATGCCAAATTTGGTTGTATCTATTGGCCAAAGCAATCGTCAAGCAATAGATGATAAAAAAAAAGTATGGTGAAGAAGTTAAAAAAGTATGAAACTAATTTGCTCCTAAAATGTGCCAAACCCCACCTCACCCCATCCAACAGCTTCATTTGAACAAATTTGAATATGCACAACCACTGGTTTGAGAAGAAGTCAAAAATGGGTAAGGACTTGCCCCGCCCCTATCGGCCTGATTAACTGCATTAGAATAAATCTATGTGCATAACAAGGAAGTACCTAATACTAGTACTCAGTTTTAGCATTTTCACATTCTTTTCAAATTTTGCTTTGGATTTGAGAGTAAAAGATTTCATATCGGTAATTTATAAATTCTGAAGAGAAGGGCACATTGCAGTACCAAGATGTGTATTATTACCAAAAGGAATACATCAACTAAAACAATTACTTACTCTCCATTACTACAAATACTGACTGCATAGTTTCCTAATGGACTGATACTCTCTCGTAATAAAAAAAGACCATCCTGCATACCCTTTATCTTCAAAATCTTCTCGGCCTCTTCACGAGTAATACGTCCATAGAAGAATGTTGTAGATGAGGCCCTTTTGGGCCCTCCAAGGTTACTATCTCTTCTTGATAATGACATATTGTTGATTAGTTCATAATTATCTCATGAATACACCATTAATACTTTCACTTCTGAAAATTAATTTGAAACTGAAGCTAGAATGGAATCGTTGCTAATGATATTTTAACGAATGTTGATATGTTCGTCTTATATATATTGTAACAAGAAGAGTCTTAAGGTCTGTAAAATTCAATTTCGAGTACAATTAATACATTATTGAAATACATAATGTATGTTCTCCTTGACTTCAATTCAGTTCATCTATTAACCACCCATTAGCGTAGTTTCATTTTCGCATGGATCAATTTTGCTTTTCATTAAAATTTAATATAGAAAATCCCATCTTGATTCATCTGAGGCTGCAGAATTGAACAATTGATAATAGTCATGTAGGAAGATGGGTATTATAATATATATTATATCCTAGCAAGGTATTAATAGTTTCTTTGTAATGAGTCATGGGATAAAGATACATGATTTACCCTATGATAAGTTAAGATGATTGAAGTAATGCAGTAATTTATAATTATTAACTGATAGTTTTAATCTATGTAATATAAAGGATGTAAATTAATATTGTTATGCGTTTATCAAAGCTATATATATGATCATCTAATCTATCTTTTTAATTTAAGATACAATTTTAGATTCATGCATCTGAGAATTGGTCCATTTCACATGGACCTTATAAGAAATTCTTGTAAATCAATAGGCTACACTTTGTCTCATTTAAACATTGTGACTGAATTTCAAGTCATTTGGATGATCACTTTAGCCTATAGCGCATCCACAGGCAATAGTCACAGCAACAATATACAACCACATTTCAATGTGAGCCAGGGGCGGATCCAGGGGAGGGGGTTGGTGGGTCTCCCCCCCCCCCTTGCCCACCTATATAAGAAATTTCTAAAACAACACTTTTTATGAGAAAAGTGTCACAGTCGTGTGCTTTATCTTTTATCATCAGATGGTGGGATGAGATGGACATTCAAAGTGTGAGATAATGAAAGGACATATGTGATATCACAATTGATGCTATGCATCAATGAAATTGAATCACAATGTGATCCTATTTATCATAATAAAAATTGACGTTGGATTTCTCTCTTTAAAAAAGCTCAGTGTGTAGGTATATTCACCAAAATGACGATAAATACCATGTATTTCTCAAAAATGTTCAAGACTGGGGCGGAGCGTAAGCGTATACATAAAAATGACTGAGTTTTAGGTCATATCAACATAAGACTTTTATTTGATCATCATTTGTGAATTTATAATTTCAAACTACAACTGCACCTCCACTAATAATTTACAATCTTGAGTCACAATAAAATCAAAGGACTGACTGTCAACTTTAAATAAATTATTTGACCACATTTGACTGTGAGCTTATTAGAAAGGACTGAGTTTTAGGTCATATCCTTGTCTATCACCCTAGGTGGAAGCAGACATTAAAGGGCCAATCCCGATAATATATTGGAGAATAAAACTGCTTAATTTTGTGTTAAAATCCCTTAGAATGCTCTACTTAAGGGCCGAGCAACTAACTCAATATTTGTGATAAGTTTTCAAACAACTTAAACCCGTCTATCTTCATCTGGAAATGGAGACCGGTGTCCCAAGCTGTATTATGCGGGTTCTGGATAAAACCAGACTTTTATTTTATAAAATTAATGTGTAGGTGAAATTTACATTTCGTTGTCAAGTACATGACATGGGTCATTCACTGTGTAGACCTCTAAAGGAACGGAAATCGATTATCAGGTCACCCAATGAAAACATTGCGACGAAATTTTAAAAGGGTTACGTGTCCGGATAAGCATTTTTGACTTTCACGTCCAAACAACTCAATATTTTGAGCTGAAATTTTGAGACAAGGTAAATACACTATTCCTCTATATTTTGGCGCTTAAATTTCATACGTACTCGGACTTTTATTTTTGAGACTCTGTTCATATCGGGATAGTCCCTTTAAGTCTGACACACACTGGAGGTCATATATACAGTATACTTAAGTCTGATTGTCATTTGAGTGATTTTTAATCTCTCTCATTTACAACTCCTGTCTGCCGTTATAACTTACAATCGATCCATTTTTTAGCATCTTAAGCAATAAAAAGTCAAACCTTTTCAGGAGCTTTCCCCCACCCCCTTACAACCCCTAGAATCTTTTTTATGATCTTTTGCCAAAACCATTTGAATTGCAAATGTTGTGCCCCCAATCTACATATAAGCTGTCTATAATTCTATATGGCCCTGGATTCCAGAGTTAAATATTTTGTATTCAATGTAAGGATCCATTCGGTCCCTTTAATCTTCAACTACAAACATTGTTTAGGCATGTTATAACACGTCGCTATTTTTCATTTTTTAATTCACATATGGTATTCAAATTCATGTCAGTAACATTCCGAAAAAAATACGTGGACGAGTAGTGCTTCAAAATCACGTCAGTAATATTACTCCCAAGTCTTCGTTAATACGACAAAAAAAAATCAAAAATGACAGCAAAACGTTGGTAATAAGAATATAGTTCCTGACGTAGTTCCTTTTGGAACGGTCTCTGATCGGACGATGACCGCTGACCGTTCCTATCCGTCCCTATTTATAGCTACAATATGAAAATAACGCTCTTTCCCATGCTGGGGCTATTTTGGAATCCTTACCGACTGTCTTTCACCGTGATTCTTTGTTTGCCAAAAGGAATCATTTCTCGCCACATCTGACAGAAATTTATAATAATTCAACACTACTTTCAAGTAGAATTTTGTGATTAATGCCGTGTCTTGTCAATTTAGTGATCAGACTGTAAAAGGACTTATTCGAGGACTTAACCTTGACGCATGTGTGTGTAATTATTTAATTAGACCCCATTGATCTTTAACCCTGACTTGTGGTCAGTATAATTGACTGTTAATATTTTGATTTTTGCTCCAGCCATCAGAAACTTATTCCCCTCAATAAAAAACTCTCTATGACTTTTTTTTTATCGAACATGTACACGGAGTGTCAACTTTCTTTTGCCTGGTAGTTTAGATAGATATTTAATCCACAATTTATAAAAGATCCAGTAATAGTGAAATAAAATGAAACGAAACCTTTACCTGTATGTAAAACCATCTATATACGAGCGTGTCGAATGTTTAAGAACATTTCATCCAATCTGTGTTATAATATAATATGAAAACTCTCAATCTGAATGAGGAAGAACAATTAACGGTACACTTTTGAGTCAGAGGCTGTAGTCATCATGATCACGCATTTTTCTCAGTTCTCTCATTATAAAATGCAAAGATAAAATCGACCCAAGCTCAAGACTATTTTTACCAGCGGGAAAAGTCCCCTGATTTTAAAGTAGCCAAGTCTCTAACTCAATATCATCCAAAATCTTCAACATTGAAAACACGATTTATTTGTCAAATTAAATCAACATTCATGTTGTGATCTTTCCGGAAAAAGATGAGCTTTTGATATCCAATATTTAAGGCAAAATAAACATTTTACCATTGGTACACGAATACACGAATCGTGTACCATAATGCGCTTCAGCCCCAGTTGTATCAAGAGACTCGAGGGACGAGGCTAGACACATGGCACCAAATCAAACAGCGCATGTAGACTGGAATAACCAGATGCTAGAAATTTGCACTCGCTTGAGACTGCTGGCCTATTTCACCGAACATAACTGATTTGAAATTGGAGTAAAACAGAAACCATTGAATGTAAATCAGTTTATATACATTCATATTACAGTATTATATGCGTTGCGACCTACTTTTGTCAATTTCTAGGTCCCAAATGTAAGCGATTTAGCTCCTTTAAAACCAATTAAAGATTAGGACTGCTTATCTTTTCAATTGGTTGCTACATTTCACGGGATAGTTGATGACAAACCGGTCACTGCGTTATTCCAAACAATGGCAGGGGCGGATCTAGAGGGGGGTGGGGGGTCAACCCCCCTGCTCAGCTACTTAATTTTTTTCGTAAATCAAAACTTTTTATGAGAAAAAGTTTCTCGGCCATGTGCTTTATCCTTTATCGTCAGATGTGAGACAGGATGGGCACTCAAAGCATGCAGGAGATAATGATATATACATTATGTGATATCACAATTGATGCTTTGCATCCATGAAATTGAATCACAATGTCATTGTATTAATTCATAATAAAAATTGACGTCAAACGAGATGTTGAATTTCTCTGTTTAAAAAGCTCAGTGAGTATGTATATACGCAGGGGCGATACGCAGGGGCGGATTGGGCCATCGGGCGAACGCCCGAAGGGCCGGTCGTACAAAAAATGAAAAAAATAATTTTGTTCAGTTCGCCTAAAAAACTTTTTTCTGCTGAATATTATATGGGGCGGGGGAAGGGGTAATGGACCGGCCATTGAGCAATGATGATCATGTTGTATGTGGCCGATGGCTTAAACGGACCGCCACGCCATCACTTGAGTCTGGAATGGGCTGGTATAATAGACTTTCTGGGCCGGGTGTGCTGCAAGTCACCTGCAACCTGTTTGTGGGGATACGTCAGAAACGTCTGCCAATGTGACTCATGGCCTTACATCACAGGAGGAATCAACTAGCGCTCCCGGAACAAAAATGGGACATTTTTCAATGAAAAAAATTCCTACTTATTCAATATTCCTAGCTGGTTAATCAAATGGTCAAAATTTTCTCAACTAGTCCCATTTTTTAACCAGTTAAATTCTCTTGACTCTTGACCCTTGACGACACAATGATAATACGTTAATTAATAATATGACAATATGATAATTTCACAGGTTGATGGTTGTAAATTACTTGCAGGTCAGGGTTTTGGCCTAAATTAATCGATTTATGAGATATATTATTTGACAGAGATTATCAGATGTGCCACCAGTAATAGGGGCCGCTCTGACACTGGAGCCCGGGCCGGTTTCCAGCCCCAATCCGCCCCTGTATATACGCCAAAATGACGATAGATGCATTGCGGGACGGGGGGGGGGGGGGGGGGGATACATTGTCTCAGGAACCTGGCAAACCCCCTCCTGCAAAAATTCCTGGATCCGCCCCTGAATGGACCTATGTACTAAAAAATGTATGTTTACAATTTCGCTCGGGCCAAAGTAAATTACATTTATTTATATATTGCGAGGTTATTCTGTAAGCCTACCTTCCGACCGATTCAATAAAAGATAACATTTTATTTTGATTAAACACGTGAATACATAATGAAAAGCATAGTGTTGTTAATCCAAAATACACTTATTCATATTACACTCTAAAAACGCATTGTTCAAATGTTGAACACACTACTAATGACAACACATAGTCATTCAGGTAACATGGTGTCTTCTTAGTTTTCTGCAGAGTAGATGCGGGTGTGCTGGATCACCATTATCGTCCAATTCAACGCAATCAACGTTTGGTGTGTTTTCGGACTATTCGCTTGAGCTGTTTTTTGCAAATATTTTACCATTTGGAGCTTTAAGTATGGCCATTGGTCCTGTGGTATCTATCACAGCAGAAGCATGCTGATTCGAGTAAACGACGTTAATAATTTGGTTGTTGTTGGTTGTTTGAAGAACACAAAATCACCTTGACTCAAAGAAGATGGGGTTTCTCTGTTGATTTTATCAACATGTGCCTTCATCTTCCTTTTAGACCTTTTATCATTTTTTGCGAGCGGGATTTGGATTCTCAGGTCCTTTGGTTTTAATACCGCGGTTAAATAATACTTCAGCTGGAGATACACCTATACTTGAGTGGGTTGTTGCCCTATATTAATGTACAAATTTATAGTGTTCTCTCTTTCACCCTTTCCCTTCAATGAAAAATGAACGAATCAAATTTTCACCAGTGCGCATAAAACGTTCAGCTTCTCCATTGACCTTACGCCAATAAGGCGTGACCTTACGATATTTGAAACCTTTGAACACAACATATTGTGCAAAGCCACGTCGACTGAATGCGAAATGAAATGAAATGAAATGAAATGGGGGTTTAACGTCCTACTGTTCTGCTCCTAACCTGGGCTAATGAAGACGGACAGACGCCATACAGTGTGCTATGAGGGAAATTTTGCCCGGACAGCGGCGCTACAGCCTACTCTTATATCGAATTCCAACTGCCAAGGGATCTTTTACGTACACACCAATGTGTACACGGGACCTCGGTTTTTCGTCCCATCCGAATGACTAGACAGTTCTTCTTGTCAGGCCCTCCACCCTGCATCCCTGACAAAGGGAAACCACGCCAGAAAATTTGAATGAACTTCCTCGGCCAATGCAGGGATCGAACACCCGACTTCAGGCTAGCGAGCCAGTGTCTTACCCACTTAGCCAAGTGATCCCCCCGCTGAGTGGGGAAACATCTTATCTGGTTTTGGTATGATACTTTAAGCTGCTGTTGATTTGACGATTTCAATTTCCGTGGCGACAAGGAGTGATTCGCCAGAGGGAAACGGCCCATAGAAATCTACATTAGCGTGGCTCAGCGGTTATGTAGGAAGTTCGGTCATAACCAATGGTTCGGGTCAGATATTATTAATATTATCATATTCTGTAAGTTTCATGGTTATCGGTTGATAATTGTGGTCTGTAGCCGTGCCACATGAAATGTGTGATAACCTGATATCTCCGAAACCGCTAACCGGAAGTGGTCGAAATGTTCCCTACTCTGAGATATTATTAATGTCATTATAATCTGCAAGTTTCATTGAAATCGGTTGGTAATTGCGGTCACTAGCCGTTGCCACATGAAATGTGTGGTAACCTGATATCTCGGAAACTGCTAACCGGAAGTGGTCGAAATTTTGCATTCTCTGAGATATTATTAATGTAATTATAATCTGCAAGTTTCATTGAAATCGGTTGGTAATTGCGGTCTGTAGCCGTGCCACATCAAATGTGTGGTAATCTGATATCTCGAAAACCGCTAACCGGAAGTGGCCGAAACTTTGCCTACTCTGAGATATTATTAATGTAATTATAATCTGCAAGTTTCATTGAAATCGGTTGATAATTGCGGTCTGTAGCCGTGCCGCATGAAATCTGTGGTAACCTGATATCTCGGAAACCGCTAACAGGAAGTGGTCGAAATTTTGGCTACTTTGAGATATTATTAATGTTATCATTTTCTGTAAGTGTCATGGATATCGGTTGATAATTGTGGTCTGTGGCGGTGCCACATGAAATGTGTGGTAACCTGATATCTCGGAAACCGTTAACCGGAAGTGATTGAATTTTGCCTACTCTGAGATATTATTAATGTTATCATATTCTGTAACTTTCATGGATATCGGTTCATAATTGCGGTCTGTAGATGTGCCACATGAGATGTTTGGTAACCCCCATATCTCGCAAACCGGAAGTGGCCAAAAGTTTGGCTACTCAGAGATGTTATCAATGTTATCATAATCTGCAAGTTTCATTAAAATCGGGTAACAATTGTGGTCTGTAGTCGTAAGGCTATTTTGAAATTCTTGCTTATCACATGTGGCAAATAGCCACTGCCATAAACACAGCGCATTATATTTTAATCAACCATTTTCATAGTACATGACGCAGACTATTTTATTAACATTGTATTCATACACAACAAAATAATCTCAAATAACAACTACATTTATTGTAGCATGAGTATGGAAGTTACAGCAACTGTTTCACATGGTGATGCATTATAATATCTGATTTAAAATAAGGGGAATAACTTCAATTAAGACAGGCATCTTTCACGGGTGATCGTGCTGATTCAGACCTGGCTCATTCGGGCCAGATTTGGACCAGATTCTTGACTCTTTCTGAACAGATAGGACTCATCAATTTAAGGTCCATGGGCTCATTCAGACCATTATTGGAATGACAAGTGTATTTAAAGGAGCTAAAACACTAATATTTGGGGCCAAGAAATTGACCCAAATGGGTTTCAACGCATATAATAATGTAATATAAATGTATATAAACCGATTTACATTATCGTTTCCGTTTTTACTCATAATTTCAAATCATCAGTTATGTTTGGCGAAATACGCCAGAAGTCTCAATCTCAATCGAATGCTAATCTCTAGTGTCTGGTTATTCCAGTCTACACAGTACTTTTTTCTTATAGCACATAGACATTAAACCCAAGACATTAAACCCAATTTCAATTTTCTAATACTAATAAAAATTCTGCTGCATAAAGATTGTTTATTAAACTTAATAGGTTTACAGTAGAAAAGCAACATATAAAAATAATTATTTCTTGTTAAAACATAGTATTAACAGGCAAAGATAAATACTCCCACTATCAATGAAGAAAAAAATATATTTAGTCTTAACGGGAAGAAATTAATGATTGAAAAGGTAATTAATTTTAACATATAATAACATGTAGCCAGACCCCCTAACCCAAATCCTTGTAACATCAGTTGTAACTATATAGGGATAAGATTGTAAGTCATTTGTAACAACAGTAACAACAGAAATAAGATTGCAAGACAACTGTAACTATAGAGATAAGATTGTAAGTCAAATTTAACTATAGTGATACCTAAATTATAACTCTATAAGCCAACAGTAACTATAGAGATAAGATTGTAAGTCAGTTGTAATTATAGAGATAAGACGGTAACTATAGTGATACTTAAGCCAACAGTAACTATAGAGATAAGATTGTAAGTCAGTTGTAATTATAGAGATAAGATTGTAAGTCAGTTGTAATTAAAGAGATAAGATTGTAAGTCAGTTGTAATTATATAGAGATAAGAAGTCAACTGTAACTATAGAGATCTGATTGTAAGTCAATTGTAATTATACAGATATGAGATTGTAAGTCAATTGTAATTTATAGAGATAAGATATAAAGGAGCTAAATCGCTAATATTTTGGACCTAGAAATTGACACGAATGGGTCGCAAAGCATATAATAATGTAATATGAATGTATATAAACTGATTTACATTCAATCGTATCTGTTTTTACTGTAATTTCTAATCAGTTATGTTCGGCAAACTACACCGAATGGCAATCTCTAGCATTTGCCAGTCTACACCGATAGTATTTATTGTGCATGCTCTCCAGATAAGTATATGGCTCACTGTTTGACATGACTTGTGAAAAATATCTAGCCTCATTCTTCGAGTCCCTTGTTACAAATGGCGCTGAAACGCAATATGGTTTACGATTTGTGTACAAATAGTAAAATGTTTATTTTGTCTTAATTATTGGATATCAGAAGCCCATCTTTTCGGATAAGATCACAACATGTCGGAGATTTTAAAGACTTAGCTACTTTAAAATCAATTGTAATTATATAGATAAATAAGAGTTGTTGTAACTGTTTTAACTCTTGTCATAAATCAACTGCTCTACTAGTAACTGGAGAATGCTATGACTGCAAGTCATTGTATCTATAGTGTTGAAATTGTAAGTCAACTGCTGATAATAATAGCATAGGGTCACTTTTACTACATAAAAATTAAGGTACATTTTTTTTATTTGAACTTAATCAAATAACATATGTCATTAATAAGGCACTTCACTAATATATACAATAGTTAGTTTAACATTAAAGCATTTAAACCATTTTTTGAAATATGGACACAAAATAAATATATAATGAACAGATTCTAGACAAAGTATTGGCCAACATGATCCATTAGGACAAAAAGAATATTTCGGTCAAATAGTATATGCTAGACCAAACTAAACTTAATACTATAAACACACTGTTCTGTGAATACACAGTGAATCTATTATCATTCATTTCTTATTCATTAGAATGCAAAATTAACAATATGAGTTCCCTTACCTGGTAAAAGCTTCATTATATAGCACAGATATATCATGTATATACACATAGACATGGATGAGAATAAATTCCATCCAAGTTTTTTTTTATGCCAATCGACATCTAAATAGAAAGTAATAAAATCTAAATACAAATTTAAACATTATGAAAAACAGATTGAGCAAAGACCTTACAAAAATACCGGTAAATACATCAAAATCATAAAGACCATAACTTATATTCCGAAGTTACATGTAAAATAGTTAATATAACAATTAGAACACAACTAACTCAGAAAAGAATAATATGTAGGTAGATTTAGGTAAATAAGAAAATTCTTAAGTGTCTCTTTCTACTACACACCCTTTCTTGCGTCCTAATGGTATAATTTAAACCAATTCAGAAAACATGTTTATCGTCAGCAGAATAACTGAATATTGAATGACATGATATCAAACTATCTATCCATCAATATCGGTTTTAAAATATGAAAAAACAAAAATTGGTGATTTATTGGGGCTAAAAATGTCTGATTTGGTGTTTTTTTGACAATAAAACACAAATTGCAAAATGAAAGAGTAAAGTAGTCAATTAATATCTATATCAAGATTAATCTAAATTTTATTTTAGTTCTAAAAATAACCAAAATATTTTCTAGATGTGGTTTAAAGGTGTGCCATTTAGTAACCCAAAGAAGAAGATGAAACGATCTTACTTCCTTTATGCTATCACTCTGGTTTTCTATTGTTTCATTTCATATTCACTGTGGTCATTTTCTTGGACTAACATGGTGATATATTATTAAAAATAAGAACAGGGCCATGGTGGTTTCAAGCATCTTGTAAAGAGAAGATTGAATGAAATTTTTCTAATACAAATAAAATTCATATGTCATATTTAAGCAAAAAAATTAATAAGTATATACATCATGCGTAAGAGTAACTTTAAGCTAAAACAAAAAATCATTTCATAAAATTAACAAAATTTTAAAACAAAACAACAATTATTATGCAAAATTTCAAAAACAAAAAAAATATTCAAAAATAGTTAAATTTAATAATCTTCAGCACTGGTACAAAAATAATTTTTGATTTGATGTGATAATGTAGATATATTGTATGCAAAATATGAGAAGAATATGGCATGCCTATTCTGAGATATACATGTTTATTGGTTTACTATGAGCAGTTTAACAAATGCTACATGAAGATCAAGCTAATTTTAAAAGTTGCCTATTCTTTTTTAAAGGTCACCGGAAAAGGTTCATAAATGTTTTAAATAATGCAAGTAATTATGTCAACATATCCTTTCCATAAGTATAACACGAATCCGAATGTCATTATTACCAGCAACAGGTAAATTTCAACATTAGTAATTTCCGCCATTCTCCGTGGGCAGTCGTAACTTTCCGTAAATAAACAATCTGTGACATCATTTTAGTCCTTCTGCTCATATTCTAGTCTATATTTCTATGTGCAAAAGGATTAAAATGACGTCACGGATTGCTTATTGACGGAAAGTTCCGACTACCCGTGGAGAACGGCAGAAATTACTAATGTTGAAATTTACCTGTTGCAGGTAATATTGACATTCGGGTTCGGGCTATACTTATGGAAAGTATATGTTGACATAATTACTTGCATTATTTTTAAAAAAATTGATGCTTTTCCGGTGACCTTTAAGTTTGGCACTTCTTCATGAAGTAAGTGCTGTAATGTAAATATTAAACAAATATCAAAAGAAAACCCGCTCCAATATTCAGATTAATTTCCATCAGACTTTTAGCTTTACAATAAACGTAGTCCTGCATTATATACTTTCTTACATTCATTTTTAATTTTGACCTGGAATGTCTCTGAAATAGCATTAATTGGCAAAATAAATAATATGAACACTACCTAAAACTTCAATTTTTATAAACATTTTTATATACAAACATGAATTTGAAATTTTAAGTACAAAAATATTTTTTTTACATATGTACAAAATAGTGTTCACATCTAAAAATAATATTACAAGAAAAAATTACATTTCACAAAAATCCTGATTAAAGCAATTAAGAAAATATTCCTGGAATTTAAAGAGGCATCAGTGCTTTGGAGGTTTGTAGCTATAGGTAAAATAATATTTATTGGTTTGATAAGATTTGAAATCATAGTTATATCGTACAGATTGTATTTAATCTTCAAAGCAATCACTGATAAAAAGTTTTCAAGTGTTTTAGAGGTCTTCAAGGAGTTCAAAGAAATCTCACGCTAAATTATACTTTTACTCAAGTTATGTAAATTCTATGATATTTTGGAAATAAGGAGAGTTCAATTTATGTCAAATAAGGGTTGATATTCTAAATTCGATGTAAATAAAGCAATGTTATATATACAGCCGAAAAATAACACAAACCAAAAATAATCCATAACTGATGATATACTATATCATATCTTGTTTAATATACCACAGTTCCAATTAGAAACAGAAATGGTAACCATAAACTTTTAAATCACAATACTCACAACTAGAATACAATTAATTATTTTGTATATTATATAAATAATTCATATCATAAAAAAACCCTCAAAGAATTTAGATGTATAAGTAATTTCATATTGTATGTCTAATACTATAATAATATCTACATGAGAGATTACAATTTTACAGATTAAATTTCAACTGTACTTCAAGGGAAAATAATTACTACAGAATGTTTTTACAAGAGCTGCCTTCTCAATTTTAAGTGGATCGTATTTCTGACAAACAATATTTATTTTAAATCATAACAGATCAAAATTAAATCTCATTTACATACAGAATTCCCTTGGAAATCTGTATTCTTATCCTGGGCGTGGCATTCTATATACCCTCTATTTGATAGCAGTCTTCTATAAATTAAAAGATTTAAAAAATGCTACTATTTCAGTAGTGAGTAATTTAGTTGAACATAGCTTAAAACATATGATTTTATCCCAATAATAAATTTTGATGTAGTAATTCCATTTTTGATGCCAATTCTGAAAAAGTAGGTCGTTCATGTTTACTGAAAGGAAAAACACAATAGCTATCAGTAATCAAATATAAGATAAGACCTCCAGTGTTCATAATCAATAACAGCCACTCCACATACTTCAACACTATTTGCGAACAGGGGAGCGGCCATTTCGAAATAAAATCAAATAAAAATTGTGACCTCTAGAATGTCCACAAGCTAAAAATGTGATTTTTTGTACAATCCAGGAAGTTACGGTCCAATATGCAAGAATACCAAAACGAACCGTGATCTTTCGGATATAAACATATATTTTAAGTTTCATCAAAATTGAATAAAAATTGTGGCCTGTAGAGTGTCCACAAACAAACTGTGAACAGACGGACGGGCAGGGGCGACAACAATATATGTCTACATGAGAAAGTGGGCATATAAAAATAGTCCATCCAAGCATATAACTCCAGTTTTGTTAATATTTTTCAAACTCATCATAATTATAAAACTGCTATTAACTTACTTTTCTTTCCAACAAGACATCATAATATTATATGCTGCTTCACTACATCCATCTGGTTTCCTTAATCTCTTTCCAGCTTGTAGAAATTCAACAATATCTTGACATTTCATTTTCTAGAAATAAATTTTAAATTAAACAAAGGAAATAAAAGTAATTTGTTTGCAATTTAATAAAATCATCTCAAACTGGGTGAACAACTTTAAAACCAGATAGACAACAGAAATTAAGAACAAGTGGTTGCCATGCAAGATATGCCCACATTTGTATTAATATTGCTAGAATGTTTGCTCTTATAATTAATGATAGCATTATATTGTATTAATTAATATCTCTGCCTAGTTAGTGGATTCACATATTTGTTCTTAAATCAGGTTAGCGAGTGAGTGACAGATGGACACATAAAAAGAGTTATAGAGCCAAAACATAGCTGGTTTTGTGTGTCAACAAAATTACATGTGATTGGAAATTTACCTATTGCATCATTTAGTTTAAGGCACCAATCATATTAGTAATTGCACAGGTTCAGGGTCATAAATACACTAGTTTTGTGCATGTTTTTCATAGGTTTTATAAAAGAAATCATGGCAAACTTTTAAGCCAGATTCCATTGGATGCCAGAGAGATTACCATCTCAGTGCCTAGACAACAGACAGGTTCTGGAAGGGAAAATAACCTTGGTATATAATACTTTCACACTATTTGCCATTTTGTTGCATAATCCAGGAAGTTAGGATCCGATATGCGCAAATGTTGAAAGGAACCCAGATCTTTAGGATATAATTATAAACATATAATTTAAGTCTCATCAAAAAAGGATAAATTGTGACCCCTAGAGAGTGTCTGCAACCATGGTATTATATACGTTTACAGTCCGATATGCGTCAATGTCGAAAGAAATTCATGATCTTTGGCTTATAAAGATACATTTCGAGTTTCATCAAAATGGATAAAAATTGTGACCTCTAGAGTGTCCATAAGCTAAAATAATGATTTTTCGTACAATCTGGGGCCATAATACCTGAAGCTATGGTCCGGTACATGAGAATATCAAAAGGAACCGAGATCTTTGGGAGATAAGCCTATATTTCAAGTTTCATCAAAATCAGATAAAAATTGTTACCTGTAGAGTGTCCACAAACAGAGTGACCATAATCCAGGAATTTACAGTCCGATATGCGTCAATGTCGAAAGAAATTCATGATCTTTGGCTTATAAAGATACATTTCGAGTTTCATCAAAATCAGATAAAAATTGTGACCTGTAGAGTGTCCACAAACAGATTGTGGACAGACAGGGGCAACGACAATATATGTCCAAATAAAAATGTGGGTGCATAAAATACTAGGGTTGGGTAAAGTAAAATGGACACCATCTAGGGAAGTTACTAAATCTCCTGGATGTCTGAATGAAATTAGTGAGAAGCGTAGTATAGGACTACTGCCCAGAATAGTGATTGTATGATTACTGTTCACTGTACATACTTGTATATTTATATATTCTTATTTGAATATTTTTAAGTGTACTTATTTACATACGAATAAACAAATTATTCTTATTATTAAAAGAGACAGAATTTGAACTAATTAGTGAAAGGCTTCTTCCTCGATCATCCAGATCTGCTTTATTTCTGTATGAACAGGATGTGTACTCATCAGGAAATCGGCCAGTTTCTGATACATTGATCTACATTTAAGTCTATATTTATAGAAAAGTCAGGATATAGAAGTAGAGAGTTCAAGACATCAGATTAAACTCAATACATCTATAATTCTTCACCCTAAGTTTTTTTTTTAAATTTTGAGAGCCAATCTAATGGTTACTTTAAGTAGTATTAAGTTAATTAATATTATAGCTATTGATTTGACATTCTGTATGTTTGGGATAAAATAGACTACAATAACACTCAATACTAGATTGGCACAGAGCTTACAAGCATAAACCTAATACAAAGTTTCGACTTATCTATAGACAAAGATGGGTAAGATCTCACGGCAAATTATAATTTTATTCTTATACTTACATAATAGGGCTTGCCGCCATAAGTTAGTGCCTCCCACATTGTAACACCATAACTCCACACATCAGATTTGGAATCAAACTTCCAGTAAAATATACACTCCATTGCATACCATTTCAAGGGCCATTTTCCTGCTTTCTCAGCCTACCAATTTTAGAATTTAGTTTAACAATCAACAGTGAAAATACACTTCTCCACATTTTATAAGCATAATCAAACAACTGTATACACCATTCAAGAACTATATGAACATTTTTGAATTTTGTAATGATAACTATTCTTAAAGATGCCGACAGTCATTTGTGGGATTTTGAATATTGTGGAAGTTGGTTCTCGAAAGGGAATACAAGTCCAACAAGCAGTTGCCATGCAAGATATGCACAATAAGGGGATATTTTCGTACAATAAAGGGCCATGTTACGGTCAGACATATGTCAATATCACAAGGAACAGAGATCATAATTGGATTATAAAATTTGTGACATCTAGAGTGTCCACAAGCTAAGGACACCATTTATACATAAAATCAGGGGCCATAATTAATGAAGTTACGGTCCAAACCATGCCAACATGGAAAGGAACCGACAACCATATGATCTTGGGATATAAACCTATATTTCAAGTTTCGTCAAAATCAGATAATTGTGACCTTGAAAACTATATGCTTCAACATTAACCGTCATTAAGGTGTAACAGTGATATATTCAAACGATTTATAAAATTGGGATAAAAATTGTGACCTCTAGAGTGTCCACAAGCTAAAAATGTGATTTTTTGTACAATCAGGGGCCATAATCCATGAAGCTACAGTCCGATCCATGCCAACATCAAAAGGAACCAAGATCTTTGGGATATAAACCTATATTTCAAGTTTCATCAAAATCGGGTAAATTTGTGACCTATAGAGGGTCCATTTCATAATTTGTCAGGCAGTTTTGGTTCGATTAAGTCAGGCAGTTTCGGTCCAATTTTCACGAAATTCAAACTCCTCTGTCATCTCTGTCATTGTGGTGTGAAAGTGGTATATATCAAAAATCATTGGAAATCAATAGACTTGTTCATAAACTTTGACCTGTAGAGCCTCTCATGACTTTATTCACATTAACTTTAGTCTCTAGAGCGTCCACAAGATATTTTAAAGTGATCAAAGGCCATAATTATTGGAAATCCTTCCAAATCAAAAGACTTCTTCTTCGTTGTATGACCTTAAACACTGCATATAAATGTAATGTCAATTGAATATTAATTTAAGACCCTAGAGGTGGATGCTAGATAGACAGATGAAGGCGACAACAATATACAACCACATTTCAAAGTGTGTGTATAAAAATAAATGATCAGTAACTTGAAAACTTATATGTAGATTTGGTTGTAAAAGGAATAAATCTTTAAAACAAGGATTAAGTTTGACAACAGAAGGATAAAACCAAATTAAATTTTTAGTTTTTCAAGGGGATCCTGATTAATAAATTTCCTTTTGGTTCTCATGAACAATATTTTATTTAAAGTTTCAATCCTAAAAATATGAAGCTGAATCATTTGAGAATACAAACCAATAACTTTTTAAGAAATAAGAACCAAAATTGTTACCAAAGAACAGAAATTCAAATTGGTGCAGCCTAATTAATATAATAATAAATACAAACATAAACTATACCTCATAGTAATTATTGTCTCGACTTAAAGCTTTCGACATTCCAAAATCACTGATTTTAGCAAATGCTCTGTCGACTAATAATACATTTCGAGCTGCTAAATCTCTATGAACAAATTTCTTGTTTTCTAGATAAGCCATTCCTTTCGCCACTTGTAACATCAATCTGATAATCTCTACCTCCTTCATATCTCTAAAATATAGAACATGTTTTATCACAATAATTATTGGTGATGATGATACATACAAGGATGAATGTCAGATTAAGAGAGAAGTCTTTGTATACCTATAGTATAACTTGATTAAAAATATTCGACCCATGTAGATCTCAATAGTGTGGTGTAGGTAGGAAGCAAAGTCATTTTTTCATGAAATTATCTTTCCAGTTTGAGAACAGAACTTCAACAGCTAACATGAAATCTTCAACTATGTTAACTCATCAATATTAAATGGTTTCTGGTGTTCTATATAAACACTTATCTTTTTTAAAATATGCACCATAATGTACTGATCTAGCTAATAAATGATATCTGGTGTTCTACAGAAATAATTTGTTCTGTGCTTGTTTTTGATTTATATATGTTTAGACAACCAGCTGTTACCAGGCAAGATACACCCACATTTTGCAAGAGATGCATAGAGAACAAGGTAAAAATCAGGAGCCATAATCCAGAAAGTTATGGTCTGAAGTGCGCAAATATGGAAAGGGACAGAGATCTTTGGGACATAAACATATATTTTAAGTTTCATCAAAATCGGATAAAAATTGTGACCTCTAGAGGGGCCACGACCTTCGTATTATATACTTTTATACAATTTGAGTACAAAGAGCAGCCAGCCATTTTATCGGGCAGTTTCGTTTCAATTTTCCCAAAATTCAAATTCAACCTTTAATATGGTGGATTGGTGATATATTTAATTGTTGGGACCTCTAGACAATCCACAAGCTTAAAAAACACAAATTTTCTTACAATCAGGGGCCATAATCCAGGAAGTTACGCTCTGATATGTGCAAATAGTGAAAGGAACCAAGATCTTTGGGACATAAATATATATTTTAAGTTTCATCAAAATCTGATAACAATTGTGACTTCTCGAGGGTCCACAACCTTGGTATGACATACTTTACACTATTTGCATACAAAGAGCAGCCATTTTGTCAGGCAGTTTTGATCCAATTTTCACGAAATTGAAACTCAACTGTCATTAGGGTGTAACGGTGATAAATTTAAACGTTTTTTAAAATTGGATAAAAATTGTGACCTCTGGAGGGTCCACAAGCTAAAAACGTGATTTTTCGTACAAACAGGGGCCATAATCCAGGACGTTACATTCGGATATGTGTGATTATTGAAAGGAACCAAAATCTTTGTGATATAAACATAGATTTAAAGTTTCATGAAAATCAAATCAAAATTGTGGCCTCTAGAGGGTCCACAACCTTGATAAAATTTACACTATTTGCATATGAGGGGGGACCATTTTGTCAGGCATTCCAAGTTTCATTAAAATCAGATGAAAAAAAACCTGTGATTTTTCGTACAATCAGGGGCCATAATCCATGATGTTATGGTCCGATACATGCCAATATCGAAAGGCACTAAGATCTTTAGGAGATAGATCTATATTTGTGAACTGTACAGTGTCCACAAACAAATGTGAACGGACGGACGGACACACGGACAGGGGCGACGACAATATACGTCCACATGAAAATAAAATTTACACTATTTGCATATGAGGGGCGACCATTTTGTCAGGCATTCCAAGTTTCATTAAAATCAGATGAAAAAAAACCCTGTGATTTTTCGTACAATCAGGGGCCATAATCCATGATGTTATGGTCCGATACATGCCAATATCGAAAGGCACTAAGATCTTTAGGAGATAGATCTATATTTGTGAACTGTACAGTGTCCACAAACAAATGTGAACGGACGGACGGACACACGGACAGGGGCGACGACAATATACGTCCACATGAAAATGTGAGCGTATAAAAAAAGAAAAATGCAGGGGCATGGAGAATGAATTAAAATACAGAAACAAGAGAAGAATTGAAATATAGTTCTTACTTATTCCTTGGAAGAAATTTGTGTAGAGGTCCAAGTGGTGCTAATTCTAACACAAGCATAATGCTATCTGATTTACAAATACCTGTCAAAACAATTTAAAATGTGGAAAAGTTCATAAACAATGTGTTATGCCAGATCTATTTTACTAAAGATTTTGATCTGTATGTAAGTAATAACAATGAGGCATCAGAATTTTTCAATAATAATGAAAATTTGGAAGTCATAATGAAATAGTATGCTATTGACATAAATACATTAAAACAAGAAATTACTGTGAGCTAGAAATTGTTGTTTCTATTGTGTCTTAATTCATTCACATTTGTACATATCAAACTAAAGTATACAGAAACCATGTAAAATCAGTAGCATTGTCAAAAAAAAACCTGCAGTGGCCCAGTGAGTAAGGCGCTAGCTCATTAACCGGGATGTCCACGTTTGATTCCTGGGATTTTATCCGATATAGGTCTGCCACTTATACAATTAGTTTTCAGATGACAGTCACAAAATTTAGAAGAAGAGCATGTATTACCATGGTTGCATAACTTCAATATATGTATTCTTTGTCAACTACATTAATATATTAATATCACTAGGTCTACATAGTATTTTCATTACAAGCTTACCAATCAATCTAACGATATTCTTATGATCAAATTCCTGCATCACTTTAGCTTCTTTAAAAAGCTCTGGCTAAAAAAAAAAAAATAAAAAAAAAAAATTAATTACATTGAAATATATAAACAACATTATATAGATGCTGAAATACTGGTAGGCGAAACGTGTTCTGGAATGTAGCAGAGAACAAAACGTCAAGTTAAATCCAGAAATCCAGACAATCTCGACATTTTTATCTCAAAAGTCAGCCATTTCGGCATCACATCATATCTGATAACAATTGTAACTTCTAGAGGGTCCACAACCTTTGTATGACATAGTTTTACACTATTTGTGTACAAGGAGCCGCCATTTTGTCAGGCAGTTTTGGTCCGATTTTCACAAAATTAGAACTCAGCTGTCATTAGAGTGTAACGGTGATAAATTTAAACGTTTTTTTAAATTGGATAAAATTTTCATGGTGTCTCGGTACATATAGATGTATAAATGCAGGCTGTAAATCTGCAATGTTAATTTACATACCTCAACACCAGGAACTAATTCCTCATTTTTCAATGTTTTAATAGCTACAGGAATATCTTTAGAATCCATTCGGCATAAACCTTTAACTACTGACCCAAACTGACCAGATCCTACAAAACAATATACATAAAATACAGTATTATTGTATTGCATATTAAGAAGTTTACAGATTGGTGTATAATTGGAATTTACAGATTGAGGTGTAAAATACAGTATTTTTATATATTAAATATTAAAAAGTTTATAGATTGAGGTATAAAATACATTATTATTATATATAAAGAATGAAAAAAACACTTCAAAGATTAGAAGAAATAACGGACCATGTGGTTTAAAGAAGTTTATCATACCTAGGTCATCCTGTAATGTAAGTCTATGAGGTTCCAATTCAAATCGTTTTTCTCTACGTCGTACTTGCATGTATTCACTTTCTAGACTTTCGGAATTCACATCTTTGATATCTGGTGCTGCTTCATCTGCACCTTTAAAAAGAAAAATTATACAGTCAAAATACAGCTGATATTCTCCTACCTTCACCAAGCTATAATATAACAAAACTTATACACAATTCAATTGGTTATTAAAGATGTGTTCCTTTGAGCAGAATTCGGTCATCTGTCCTACCCTTTCAACTTATTTGTATTGACCAGAAAAAGTCACTTTGTAGACTTAGATTGCCTGATAAACCATCAAGAAATTAAAAAGTTGTTTTCCAATCAATGGTCATGATACAGAATCGGATAAAAATTGTGACCTCTATAGGGTCCACAACCTTGATATACCATATTTTTACGCTATTTGAGAACGAACGGCGGCCATTTTGTCTGTCAATTTTGAGCCGATTGTCACGAAATTCTACCTCAGCTGTCCTTAGGGTGTGACGGTGATATAATAATACGTTTTTTTAAATCGGATAAAAATTATGACCTCTATAGGGTCCACAAGCTAAAAATGCGATTTTTCGTACAATCAGGGGCCATAATTCAGGAAGTTACGGTACGATATGCGCGAATATCGAAAGGAACCGAGATCTTCGGGTTATAAACTTACATTTCAAGTTTCAACAAAATCGGATAAAAATTGTGACCTCTATAGGGTCCACAACCTTGATATACCATATTTTTACGCTATTTGAGAACGAACCGTGGCCATTTTGTCAATTTTGGGCCGATTTTCACCAAATTCAAACTCAGTCGTCCTTAGGGTGTAACGGTGATATAATAATACGTTTTTTTTAAATCGGATAAAAATTATGACTTCTATAGGGTCCACAAGCTAAAAACATGATTTTTCGTGCAATCAGGGGCCATAATTCACGAAGTTATGGTCCGATATGCGCGAATATCGAAAGGAACCGAGATCTTTGGGTTATAAACTTACATTTCAAGTTTCAACAAAATCGGATAAGAATTGTGACCTCTAGAGTGTCCACAAACAAATTGTGGACGGACAGACAGACGTCCGGACGGACAGGAGCGACAGCATAATACGTCCACATTTAAATGTGGGCGTATAAAAATTTTAAGGTTATGTAGTGTATGGGGTTGGGTGGCATAATGGTTTAACACATGCACTTTAGATCATAAAGTCTGTCATTAAGTCAAATGGTATGGTTTTGATACCGAGGTTGTACATGACAAAGAGTTTGGTCGTCTGCGACTGTCTAACATTGTGGGTTTTATGTTGGTGCTCCGGTTTCCTCCCATTGCTAAAAACCCCTTTAGAAAAGAAAATTATTGAATTATGTAGTAGGTACAACACAAACCACCATTATTTAAAAGTATGTAGAGAGGGAGAGAGAGAGAAATGGGGTTTAACGTCCACTCGACACAAACTAGGTCATTTCGGGACTAACACATGGTTCAGTTTTATTTCAATAATTTGCTTGCGCGGTGGGGTCTTTAGCAGTGGGAGGAAACCGGAGGACCCGGAGAAAACCCACGAGGTTGGACAGGCGACCCTACTCATTGTCACGTACAACCGGGGAATCGAAACCCCGCCAGTTGACTCAATGACTTAAAAGTATGTAGATTGTCTATGATCCGGTGAAATGAAATGAAATGAAATGGGGTTTAACGTCCTACTGTTCTGCTCCTATACTGGGCTAATGAAGACAGGCATACGCCATACAGTGTGCTATGAGGGAAATTTTGCCCGGGCAGCGGCACTATCGCCTACTCTTATATCGAATTCCAACTGCCAGGGGATCTTTTACATGCATTCCAATATATACACGGGACCTCGGTTTATCGTCTCATCCAAAGGACTAGACAGCTGTCCTTGTCAAGCCCTCCGTCCTGTATCACTGACAAGGGGAAACCACGCCGGAAAATCTGGATGAACTTTCTCGGCCAATGCAGGGATCGAACAACCGACCTTCAGGCTAGCGAGCCAGCGTCATACCCACTTAGCCACGTGATCCCCTATGATCCGGTGAATGCTTAATGTCATATGTAATATCATTCATAGTTACCCTAATCTAAAAAAAATCCAAGACTATCAATTTTGATCAAATAAATTAAGATAGGTTGCCAGGCAACGAAACATACGCCCCCAGCCGCTAAATCGTCCGAGCAGTCGACAAGGGTTGACACATATTTATTCTTTTGCAGGTAATTGGGGGCATTTACAAGACAATTTCATACAGATCAGATTATAGTTTTTGTCATTTGAGGGTACACAAGGTTCTACAAACTGAAACAAGGGCCTTAACTCTGGAAGTAATTTACAGAAAATTTTGAAATTTGACAGGCTTTTTCATTTTACTAATCTAAATAATGCATATTAATTTCATACAGATTGCATGATAACTTTTGTCATTTGAACGTTCACAAGGTTCACAAAGTAAAACAAGGACCATTACTCTAGAAATAATTGCCGGAAATTGCTGAAATTCAATAGACCTCCATTTGACCGCATAAATATCGGATGATAACTTTCATCAATTGAGCATTAACAAGGTTGAACAAAGTGAAACAAGGGCCATATCTCTTGAAGTAATTATTGTAAATTGCTGAAATTCAATAGGCTTTGTGGTTTCCCAAATCTAAATGATGCATATAAATTTCATACAGATCAAAAGATAACTTTGGCCGTTAAGAGTGTTCACAAGGTACAACAAAGTGAAACAAGAGCCATAACTCTAGAAGTAATTAAGGGAAATTGCTGAAATTCAATAGGCTTCTTCGTTTCACTAAGTCAAATAATGCATATAAATTTCACAAAGATCAGATGATAACTTTTGGCGTTAGAGCGTTCACAAGGTTCAATAAAGTGAATCAAGGGCCATAACTCTAGACGAAATAAACAGAAATTGCTGAAATTTTAAAGGCTTCTTTGTTTTACTAATTCAAATATTGCATATAAATTTCACAAAGATCGGATGATAACTTTTGACGTTAGAGCATTCACAAGGTCCAACAAAGTAAAACAAGGGCCATAACGCTAGACATAATAAATGGAAATTATTGAAATTAAATAGGCTTTTTCATCTCACTAATGTCAACAACATATATCAATATGAAAACAATCGGATCATAACTTTTGGTGTTAAGAGTGTCGACAAGAATTTGTGGACGACGGACCAACAGACGGACGGATAGACAGACGGACGGGGCCGATGGCAATATACGTCCACATTTCCATGTGGGTGTATAAAAATGCGTTTTAAAATGTCTATACCTCAAGAATAGATAGGCAGATTTGTTTAAAATGAAAGACACCATCTTATTTGAACACACCCAATTGTACAGTATCACTGATCAAAAATAACTTCTTAATCTTTGGGGACGATGGGGCATATAAAATTTAATTACCCAGCACATTTATTTTCTTGTTGAATGCAATGATGCTTCCTGGATTACTGTTACAAAACTTAATTAAAGATGCATTATGTAAGATATAGATAAAGAGCTGGCCTTTCTTGTTATAACTGTTCAAAAATAGATAATTCAAAATATATTGAAAATTTCATTCAAATTACTTTATTCTGAGCGACCTTTTCACAGTTTGAAGTTTTGACATAGATTGGTTATTATCATAGCAACGTTACTTGTTAATCAAAAATCAGCCTTGTTTTTCCATTCTTAAATAAAATATTAAGTGGCCACTCGATGGTCTAGAGAGTTGATTATAGGCTTGTCATTTGAATAGATGTCTAAATAATAATTTATATAACATTTGAAGTCAAAATAAAAACCTGTAAAAGGCAGATTTAGCTTTCACATAATGCATCTTTACCAAAGAAAATTAAAAAAAAAAAATCTATTGACATCACTGTTTCCATTATTCGTTTCATGACATAGACCATATTAGTAATTAAATCTTACCAGCAGGATCATCAGTGTCTATAACTTCTGGGGATGGAATAGGTGGTACAGGCATCTGAGATCTCATGGAAGCAGTACGGAATACCCGTTCAGGAGGAATGGGTACAACTCTTGACATCTAATGAAATACATTTACAACAGTGAAATTATTTATTATAAGGAACCATATATACCATATATATATTACTGAACATAACTAGTTACTTTTGTTTATCCTACCCTCATGCAAAAATTAGTAATTACTGTAAGCGGGGACATTTTTAATTGGGGTTAATAGAGGACAGAATTAGGTCACCAGAAGTTGTCAGCTTTAGGAAATAGGGTCAACAGGCTTCCATTCCCTTTAACATTTTGTATGTTATGTAGTATATCCAGTCTGGAAAAAAATAGGTGAACCTTGCTGTTTTTCATATCTAATTCTTGTATGAGTTCAAATTCATGTCAGTAATATTCTTAAACCAGCGGCTGCCAGGCAGGATACGCCCACATTTTCGAGAGATGGATAGAGAACAAGCTAAAAAGAAAGTGATTTTTCCTACAATCAAGGGCCATAATTCAGAAAATTACAATTCGATATGCGCAAATATCGAAAAGAACCAAGATCTTTGGGTCATAAACTTACATTTCAAGTTTCAACAAAATCGGATAAAAATTGTGACCTCTATAGGGTCCACAATATACCATATTTTTTTACGCTATTTGAGAACGAGGGGCGGTCATTTTGTCTGTCAGTTTTGGACTGATTTTCACGAACTTCGAACTCAGCCGTCCTTAGGGTGGAACGGTGATATAGTAATACGTTTTTTTAAATCGGATAAAAATTATGACCTCTATAGGGTCCACAAGCTAAAAATGTGATTTTTCGTACAATCAGGGGCCATAATTCAGGAAGTTACGTTCTGATATGCGCGAATATCGAAAGGAACCAAGATCTTTGGGTTATAAGCATATATTTCAAGTTTAAACCAAATCGGATAAAAATTGTGACCTCTACAGTGTTCACAAGCTAAAAACGTGATTTTTTGTACAATCAGGGGCCAAAATCCAGGAAGTTACAGTCCGATACATGCCAATATCGAAAGGAACCAAGATCTTAGGGTGATAAACCTATATTTCAAGTTTCATTGAAATCAGATATGAATAATTATCAAGCTTGTATATTTCAAAATTACCGTTTTTACTTAGATGAGAACTGACTGACTGTTAAAGGTTAGCTGACAACAGGGCTCACAATGCTAAAAATTTGTGATAAAAAAAGACATGTAACAATTTATTTCTGAGGCAGGCCTATTATTAAACAATTACCTGTTTATACAATATACAACAACTTACAAAATCCATCTTTACATAATACATTAGCCCAGTTTTGAGATGACTTACTCAGATCAGATTTTATTTTTGGTGACTTAGGTCTTTTCGCACACTCTGTTGAACACTATATTTTCAGTATTTACACATCGAATCGCATCCAAGAATTACTCATTTTTTTAAAATTTATGTTTTGCATGTACAATAGGCCTTTTGTTATTTTTAGGTACCGTAATGGTATCAGAATCTGAATCCCTGACAGAATGATAGAAATTTAGTGACTGACAGCATGAGCCCTGGATGACAGGTTGATTGACCTCTCTAATCCACAAATAATAAGTTTTAACATATCTAGGTCTTTAAGGTATCTTGTTAAATAAAGACTTGTGTGTATCAGGCCATTCATTAGATGTAAATAATAGGCTAGATTATTCATACAACTATAACCCAATAAAAAATGTTCCAAATACTCATTAGAGCTGAAATTTTCACACAGGGTAAATAGTTTATTTCTTTACATATTTGTCTTTGAATTACAAATTTAAAGTGAATCGCATCAAAGGATACTCTGTGAAATTTGGGACTACTTGTTTACTGGTAATGCTTAAAGACCACATAAGGTGATAAAACTAGATTTTATGTACTTATAGCCAGTGGTTACTATATACACATTATGGCAAGTTCACATCAATCCGGTTAAAATTATTTGACATATTAACGTTTAAGTATCGGACAACCAAAAATGATTTTCAATTACACCCTTAATCCGGTTGATTGGCTGGTGACGTCACAGGGACTACACATATACACACTATCTATACAATATATCACTGTCTATACAATATATCACAGTCTTTACACACCACCAGTTGACAAGTGTTTATTGACGGTCCAATTATCATATAACCTAATCATAATCTCCAAATTATCGTCTTGCATTGTTATAGATGTAGAAAAGTTCCCCTGTAACTTTTTTCGTTCATTCGTGGGGTATTAGGCCCTCTTCCACCTAGAGTGATGTCTTTGATCTGGCCGGCGTAAAAAGATAATTACCTAATCAGCTTCTTAATACCACAACATCATGGGGTAAATTAATTTATGACCCCACATCTGTGCAACTTTAGTTGGATTGATTAATGACAGATATTAACGACACTGCACAGGCCATATTAATATTAATACACAACGATAGTTAGATGCCTCTCCTCAATCTGTTATTTGATTTAGATGGTTACCAACAAAATTAATTAGGTCAAATTTATTTGCGCTGGTTATTATAACGTATATTGAGATATTTTTCCATATTTCATTTTTACGGTCTATTTCAGAGTAATGAAGTCAAATCCACATGGAGAAAGAAAGGCGCCGTATGATGGCTACAAGAAAACGAGAAACAGTTGGCTACTCTGGTAACGGATCGTCATTTACAAATTGTGTTTTAATCGTGTTTGACTTTTATGATACATTTTGCATGACCACATCTTTTACTCCTGTGCTCATTTACTTGGGAGAATTAGAACCAGGGCTGCCGACAACCAGTATCGCAGCGCAATTTGCGATACAAAAATTAAAATCTGACGTTTTTGATTCGCAGTTACTGCGAATCATTAATGTGCCTGTCATTTTGGATATTGTCACAAGAATAATCCACATTTTGAAGACTAGAAGGCTTACTCAACACTTTCAACGTGTATAAAATGTTGAATAAAATTTTATAAACAAAACTGAATTCTCCGTGTGACATTTTCTTCTCGAACTACCCAGACACAATACTATATAACACAGGGACATAACTCTATGAATAGGGACTATTAAACCGGAAATAGGGAATCAAGTAGTCGCACTCACGTTGCGAGACATCAAGTAATTATATCATATTCATTTTGAAATAAATAACTCCAGTGTATCGCACGTATTGTAAATAAAATATAAAAAAATAAATACATGTTAACGTATTGTAAAATGATAAATCAAAGTAAAAATTCCCGTAAAATATTATTGTTTATATCGCATGTGTCTAGTTAATCGAGGTGCGCCCGATTGAACAAAAATAGTAATACACGATAAAAAGCAGACGAGATCGTTTTCTAACGAAGATTTCTAACGTAACAAAAAAATAACAATTAAAATGAGTGGGGCTTCGGAAGTCACTGTCAAGAATTGGCTTCAGACATAAGACCTAACTAAATGTCTACATCACATTTATAAACTGTCACAAGTACTTGTGGCAGTGCTAAAAAAAATCTAAGAATAGTCAGAATGGAATCTAATCATATTTGTTATGAATTAAAGTAATATCTAGGTATTTACATTGAAACTGAAAAACTGCTAATCAACTGTGAAAAATTACCGACAGCCCTGATTAGAACCACAATACTCTTCTGACAGAAATGTATCTCGAATTGTTTGAACTGCACACGATGGTAGAGGGACTATAAAACACAGTTTTAAAATAGCTGTCGTGAGAAGTGAGGGCAGGTCATCTTCTCGATACTCTAAATTTATATGATTATTACTTGAAACCATTTCACCTCTTAAAAACCCACATTTAATTATTTGTATTGGTTTCATAGATTTTCGTAGCGCCGTCGATACCAATTTCACAACAATCTTGTTGTTTTAATCGGAAGCCAATTATTGTTGGTTTACTATCGGCTTATTCTCATTAAAATGACACAGGGATACAGCTACATCGACTGTCTTTGTTATGACATCATAAAACAAATTCTAAATGGAATCTTTAATTAAATTAAAATAAATTACAAAACAAATTATTCCATAGTCAATTGTTTTATTTAATTAGGGGATTAAGGAATCAGTCAGGCGTTAATGAATACACAAGCCGGCTGCATACATATGTAATTAAGAAATAAACATTCCAAATATGCATTCGGTCACTGTGACATCACTGGCATCTGAGGGGATTAGGAGTGTTTTCGATAATTGGCAAAGTCATTTTTACGGGAGGTCTCTTATTGCAACTTTGAGTAAAGCTAGCTGAATTAATTTTAATCAGATTGGTGTGAACTTGCTGTAAAGTGGATATAGTAACCATTGACTATACATACCAAAACGTTTTCTCACCCATCTTATGTGCCATTTAAAAAGCTGGTAATGGAAGATCTAATTTTGTACATGTAAGCAATGCTAATCATTTTACAGCATATTTTAGGTTTCTTATCGATTCTATATTGTAAAACAGTCTAGATATATATAGATAAATAGATTAGTAATATATACCGATTGACGAGATTGGTTGGAAAACAGTGCTTCATTACATGTTCTCATATATTCTGAAAAAATAAAAAATATGTCATAAATGATCTAAATGCTATTTATTATTAAGAAATGAAATTCTTAAAGCATTCGATATTAAAGCATAACTCTCTTTAAATATTTATAAATTTTTAAATTGGCCAGAACATCACTATATGGCTTTCTATAATAGTAAAGGGTGACCATACATAGGAAAGTTTGGGGGGTTGGGATGGCCTAGTGGTCTAGAGTGTCACACTTAAAGCTCTTGCAGGCTGGTCACCTCTGGCTTGTGAGCATATGTGTCTTGAAGATAGGAGCGACTTCTCAACAACATAGGAAAGTGTATACATATACAGTGAGTTACATGAGTTTGGTAGAATTTTATTGTACTCTTCAACAAGTAAGTTGCTAGCTAACTGCATGTGAATACAGACGGGTGTCACCTAAAATTCTCTAAATATTTAAAATCACCCTTCTTTTGGTTAATTTCTGCAAATATTCTGATGAAGAAAAAATAATCATAATTAAAGTTTTCTCTTAGGTCCCTATAACTTGAATTTAAACTTACTTATCATATCTTCTTTACTGAAACTTGGGTTTTTACATGGTACTGTTAATTTACAGGCTAGACCATCTTGTTTATTATGGTAATGATCAATCAACTGTCATATAAAAGAGAATATTATTTGATTGAAATGAATCTAGCAAAATCCAAACTGGGATTAGTTTAAATTCAGCCTCCCCTTACGGTCTCATAAAACAATTTTTCGTTTTCAAAGGAAATATCAATGTTCTGAAAATCGACTGTGTATCTGTGACCAGTCTCTACTTCAGCCAGTAAGGATAACGCATTTTACATTTCTTGGCATCACTTCCCGTTTCTTCATATTATTGTTCCAGATCGACCGAAGCAAAGATCTGTGTGTTAAAATTATATTTGGTATGTAATATTGGTGGACATCAACGTTGTTCTTTAAGGTGCAAAATAATGATGTATTTATTGGCCAAGTGAGTAATTTACCTGTCAGTCAGGTATTTTAGAAAATTATGGTACGCAAGTAAACACTATAATCAATAGGTCTACTTATATTAAATGTTTAATTTGTTTTCTCTATAATACTAAATATGAAATGGAAATAGTCAGTAAACCAATACAGACAAATTTTGGGGTATTACACTGTTTAGAACTGAAATTAAACAAATGAAGTAAACAGCTTGTACCATTATCAAACATTCAAACTTTGGTCCATCTTCTATAGACAGCTTTTCTTCTGAGTTGATATTTATAAAGTAATGTTTTATTGAATTTTGATAGCATAATGTCAAAGCAAATGTCTTTTTATCATCACGTGCCCTCACCCTGAAAACAAAAGAAATGTTAAAATCTTGTAGCAGAGACTCAACCTGTTTAGCTGAAGGATCAAACAATTATGCTGGTAGAGACATTAAAGTATTTGCCACGCATAAATAATATATCATGATTTTATTTCTGATCTGCTTCTAAACTTGATACTAAGTTCCACTATTGTCAAGTATTCCTTTATTATATTTATATTTCGGAAGAATGTTTTAAAGTTTTGTTTTTTTTGTAAGAATTTAGACCGTTATTATTCCAATAAAGTACAAGGTTAGCTAAACTAATAGCCATAAGTTTATTGATACTTACATAAATTTACCCTGTTCGGTACCATCTTTGGTGATCCTTGATTCAGCATTTGTGCGAGATAATTTACCGTGGAACCATGGCTGTTTTAAATGTAAGTCTCTTGCTACCATTTTCATAAAATGGTCTCTCATTGGTCCAAATGCTTTTGACATGTCTACATTCTAGAAAAATAATAATATTTCATGTGAATATAGATTTTCGAATATTTCTAAGGAACAAAATATAGAATCCCTTTAAGCAAACACCACTTTATTAGACAAGCATAAGTAATGCAGTGTACTATGAGGGAAATTGTTCCCAGGAAGAGGTGTTATGGTCTACTCTTATTTTGAATTTAACCTATAAAGGGTTCCTTTACGTGCACACCATTGTGTAAACAAGATCTCTGTTTTTCGTCCCATCCCAACGACTGAACAATGTTGCTTGCCAGATCCTCCATCTTGCACCACTGACAAGTGGGAACCACACAGGAAAATCCAGAGAAGCTTTCTCAACCAATATGCACATCCTGGTTAGCAAGCCAGTGTCTTACTGAGTCACCACAGCTTCCCTTATTTATTGCACATTTGTAATTAAAGTGTACCATTTTGGTTATGATGGAATTACCTTTATAGCTTTAGCTCTAACTGTCATTTCTTTCTCCAAGTCACTATAGGTCATTCCACGAAAAGCTATGGCCTGTTGATCTGCATCTCGTTCACATGGTATTGTAGGTGCTGTGACAAAGCCATCTAAATTATTCTTATAATGTTCAATAAGTTCAACTGGACCAGGGAATTTTCTGCCTTGTGGTATCATGAACTGACCGTCTGATTTTTTCTCAATAATATAATGATGGATACTGAATCAAAGAAATAATAATATGTCAAATCTTCTACAAATCCTCAAATTTATACAACAAACTTTATAATTTAAAGAAAAAATCCCCCCCAGCCCCATGGAGAAATATAGTTGGTCTCAAAATAAGTGCAGTCAAAAAATGTTTTTCACTCTTACTCTGTTGTGAGTATGTTGGTCTAAGAAATGTTTTCCCCCCAGGGAAAAGAACAGTCAGTCTGAAAATAAGTGCTCACTGCAATCAGTCTCAGACTAAATGAATTAATGAGGTAAACAAACAATGTCATAACAGAAGGGAAAATCACAAATACTTATATGTATTTTTGTGAATCCGTGCACCTAAATTGCAATGGTACATGTATAGTATAAAATAACCTAGTCAACTTGTCTTGTTTCAAAACAAAATTATCCCTCTTATTATGTTATGTCTAAGAAATTGAGAGAGCTTGTTATGAAGATTTTGATATTTCAAAATATATTTTTGATTGTCCTACATGTAAGAATAATATTAGATAAACCGTTGGCAAGAATTTATCGAAAGCATAGTTTTATCTTTTGGATTGGTAAAAGAAAGGGTGAGTTTGTTTCAGAAATACGTAAAAAAAATCTTTAAGTTATGAAATGTTAGGGCGATCTATTGAACTTTCAAATTTTTACTTCTGCCATATTCAATCCCAGTAGAAATTCAAATGTATTTTACTCATGTTATAAGTGTGTTCTGACCATCAGAATTCTTCAAAATCCTCCCCCAAAGACCAGGAAATGGCATTTTAGAAACTCTAGATTCAAAAATTTTTCAGGGGGGCATTCCCCGGACCCGCCCCCCCCTTACAAATCTCACACCTGGGGTGCTCGGCTCCTGACTGCGTCATTCGTATTGGGGGCCTGTGAGTCAGTCAGTTACATTTTTGTGCTAAACACCCCCCCCCCCCCGAACAAAATAGTTATGTACGTACGCCCTTGTGCAATAACATTTCTCCATTCACAAATATATACTACAAAGTACAAACTTCCTAATTTTCAACCCCTTCTTGACTTTACTACAGAAGCATGTGACTGAGTAAAAAAATTCATTAATCGTGCAAATCTGCACATAATTAAAATATATGGCAAATTCGATTGTATCTATTGGCAAATCAACAGACATGAATAAGCACTCACCAAGCAATATATGCTAAAAAAGTATGGTGAAGAAATGTGCCCCCACTCCACTATGAACAGAAATGAAATGAAATGAAATGGGGTTTAACGTCCTACTGTACTCTTATGAACAGCTTCATTTGAACAAATTTGAATATGCACAACCACTTGTTTAAGAAGAAGTCAAAAATGTGTAAGCTCTTGCCCTGCCCCTATTGGGCTGATTAACTGCATTTAAATAAATCTATGTGCATAACAAGGAAGTGTGTAATACTGGTAAGTCAAAAAAATCTGATAAAAGGAAGTAATGTAACAAATGTTCACTACTAAGTTAAATTTGTCAGATTTTAATTACATGCATGTGTCACTCATTTTTAGCATTTTCACATTCTTTTCAAATTATGCTTTGGATTTGAGAGTGAAAGATTTCATATCGGTAATTTATAAATTCTGAAGAGAAGGGCACATTGCAGTACCAAGATGTGTATTATTACCAAAAACAACTACTTACCCTCCATTATTACAAATACTGACTGCATAATTTCCTAATGGACTGATGCTCTCTCGTAATAAAAAAAGACCATCCTGCATTCCCTTCATCTTCAAAATATTCTCGGCCTCTTCACGAGTAATACGTCCATAGAAGAATGTTGTAGATGAGGCCCTTTTGGGCCCTCCAAGGTTACTATCTCTTCTTGATAATGACATATTGTTGATTAGTTCATAATTTTCTCATGAATACACCATTAATACTTTCACTTCTGAAAATTAATTTGAAACTGAAGCTAGAATAAAATCCTTGATATGTTTATATACATGTATACCTACCAGTTTAAATTACACGGCTCCAATAAAACCAATATCAATCACTATATTCTGTAATTCATATTCCTAACTACATATGTATGAAATATAGTGATACATTATTACTGAAATTTTATCGTTCTTTGTTGTTCTCATTAATATTTCATTTAGGTCACCTCATTTACAGATGTACTCAGCAGCCGGGATTCTAAATAATACATGTACATAACCATTTTTTGGAAAGTATAGCCAATTTCAAGGTATCTGCACACAATTTATGAGTCATTACACAATGTGGCAAGCATAGTGGTTGACACTCTGTAATAATTATCTAGTTTAATTTATTGTGGCCTTATTATGCAATTGGAAGTCAATAAATTTCTTTGTTTTTTTTTGTGTTTATTACAAATATCACACATCCTTTCAAAAAATGAAGTTGAATAGTTGACCTAATCTGTGTTCAAAGTGACATATCCATTTATTTACATTTTATTTCACACATGCACAATCAAAAGGCATAGAAATCGGACCAACTCAAATGTGTGTTTAGATTTTCTTCTGACTTTGATAGTCAATTACACAGAGATTTGTACAAAATATTACCAAAATTTATAGACACAGTGGACTTCCAATACAGTATAATTAAAGTAAAAAAACAAAAACAACACCCTTATGCGAAATAGCGTGTGCAGCATACCAAAATTTATAGACACAGTGGACTTCCAATACTATACAGTATAATTAAAGTAAAAAAACCAAAACAACACCCTTATGCGAAATAGTGTGGGCAGCATACCAAAATTTATAGACACAGTGGACTTCCAATACTATACAGTATAATTAAAGTAAAAAAACAAAAACAACACCCTTATGTGAAATAGCATGTGCAGCATAAAAAGCAGTCGCATGTATTAAACGAATGTACATGTAGTAAATCTGATGTAAACTATAATGTTGTATAAGGGATAACTGAGCATATCTTAAAATGAATATTGACTCCAAAGCATTGTTTCGGATACCAAATTTGCTATATCATATCATGATAACGCAATGCAGAGTCAAGCCTATTCGTAAATTTTGGTTCTCAGTCGTAGGTTGTGGGAATTGGGGTACACTCGAAGGCCAACAAATGGTATAAATGACCAGTTAACACCACTAAAGAATTACCCCAAAAACATTAATTTAGAGACATTTGTTATTTTATAATAAAACTGTACAAAGTAATGCCCAATTATACATTTGGGTTCTCGGCCATAGGCTTTTTTAGGGTAGGACTCCGAAATGGCACAAGAGAAGAGAGCATCAAACACCTATGAAAACCATTTCATATGAAAGACTGACCCTGGCAACCTATGGAAGGGTGTCAGTTTCATTTGCTTCTCATAAAAATTGACGGCTTTATGCTTGTCTGAAGTTTTACCTTTTAAAGCAAACTGTCTTAAAAAACCTGGCATTTACCCTCAAAATTTACGGTACTCCCATTTTGGTAAATATTTAGCATGTCATATTCACTACCGAAACCATAAAAAAAACCCTTTTCATGCATTTTTTATTCAGCAAAATGTCACACGCGTTTGTAAAAGCTGAAATCAAAATTAAGAGGTAAAAGTTAACTATCAACAACTTTTGTGATGTCACTCAAATAATATAAAAGAAACATATGAACACTCTACATAACGATATACATGTCAGTGGTTACACCAAAGATGGCAATCATAACACATATTATACAGGCATATTTAAATTTTTAAATATTTAGCTTTTAGTTAAATTAATACAAGATTCAAATAAATACCTTACGGTGTCCTTGACTTCATTTAAGTTCGTCTATTAATTATAGAACCTTTGTTTAATTACATCTTACAAGCATAGTTTCATTTTCATATGGATTAATTTAGATTATCCTTAAAATGTAATATAGAAAATCCCATCATGTTTCATAATGTCATACTGTTTTGCTCAGACTGGGCTAATGAAGATGGGCAGATGCCATACAGTGTGCTACGAGGGAAATTTTGCCCAGACAGCGCCACTATGGCCTACTCTAATATCGAATTCCAACTGCCAAGGTATCTTTTACGCGCACGTCAAAGTATACACAGGACCTTGGTTTTCCACCCCATCCAAAAGACTAGATAGGGATCGAACACACTTACCCACTTAGAGACTGTGGCTCCCGTTTCATTTAACATTTAAACAACATCTGAGGCTGCAACTGGTCAACAATAGTACAAGATTGACCAATTGATAATAATCATAAAGGAGGATGGGTAGTATATATAACATAATTATATCCTAGCAAGGTATTAATAGCTTCCTTGTAATGAGTCACAAGATAAAGATGATTATAGTAATGGAGTAATTTGTAATCATTAACCGATATGACAAATGTAGTAAACTAATATTGTTATGGTAAATGTTATGAGTTTACTAAAGCTATAAGCTTATATGATCATCTGATCAGACTTTTTTATTTACGATACTTTCAGAAACACATATCAGGCAATAGTACACAGAGAGAGAGAGAGAGAGAGAGAGAGAGATAGGGTTTAACATCCACTCGACATAAACTAAATCATTTCAGGACTAACACATGGTTCAATTTTATTTCTAGAATTCACTTGCGCGTAGGGGTCTTTAGCAGTGGGAGGAAACCGGAGGACCTGGAGAAAACCCACGAGGTTGGACAGGCGACCCTACTCCTTGTCATGTACAACCGGGGATTCGAAACCACGCCAGTTGACTCAATGACAGACCTTATGATACAGCACGCACCTGCAAACGGTTCAGCCATCCAACCCCCCCCCCCCTTATCAGACAATAAAGCCATATTGCCTGATATCAGAACACTTTAGAGCAGTTCTACAAATGTTGTTCAATACATCATCCATAGCTGATTATTAATATTATAATGAAAAGGGTAGGTAACCAAAAGAGAGTCACAGGATTTTCAAAAAGTGAAGAACAATAAATCTGAAAGTACATGTAATTATCAGCTCATATCAGGAATATAAACATTGTGAATAAATCTAATGGTTATCAAAACAACTTTAGCACATTAGGTTCTAAACAAGCCAACAGTGAGGCTGATGTCCCCCGCTGAAATCCCAAAATAAATAGATGACACACATTAATTAATCGCACATTTTTTTTTCAAAAGTATCAAGCAATCAAACTATACACTAAGTTCCATCACTCTCTAATAAGATAGAATCAAGATTATCTTGTCCCAAAGCACTGACCAATGAAATTGATTAGCTCTGCTTAGCTTCAGCTCGAAATGTTAATCATTGAACTCAGTCAAGACATTCACCCAATGAACATCTACATCAAGTCTAAACATTCTACCTCAGTTAAAAGCAGAGTTGTTATGTTCCAAAGTCTTGACCAATCAAATTGCTTATCACTCATTAGCCTAAGCAGAAAATTCTCACCATCGAAATTAGTCAAGGTAATGATATAATGAATCTATATTTGGAGTTCCATCGCTCTCACTTCATTATAACCAAAGTTATCGTGCCTCAAAGCATCAACCAATCAGATTGCTTATTTCTGCTTACCGTAAGCAGACAATGTTCATCATAGAACTCCATTAAGTCATTCACCTGATGAACGCCTATGCCAAGTGTGAACATTGTAACTCAATTAGAAGGAAAGTTATTGTGTTCCAAGGCCTCGACCAATCAAATTGCTTATCGCTCTGCTTACCCTGAGCAGAAAATGTTCATTATCGAACTTAGTCAAGGTATTGATGCAATAAAGCTATACACCAAGTGTCCTCAACTTCACTTAATTAGAACTGAAGTTATCGAGTCCCAAAGCATCAACCAATCAAATTGCTTATCTCTGCTTACCCTAAGCCGAAAATGCTCATCTTTGAACTCCATCAAGGCATCGACCTAATAAAAACCTAGACCAAGTTTGAACATTCTAGCTCAATTAGAAAGAGAGTTATTGTGTCCCAAAAAGTGTGACGGACAGACAGACGGACGGACGGACAGACAGACAGCGAACAGACAGACGGACGAACCCATTGACAACAATATATGACCACATTTCAATGCGAGATTACAAAAATGATTGAGTTTTAGGTCATATCAACATAGTTTTAAAAGTCTCGGATCGTCATTTGAGAACTTATAATCTCATGCAAACTTCAAACTACAAACTACAGCTGTGCCTCCACTAATAATTTTCAATCTTGAGCCACAAAAAAATCAAAGGACTGACTGTTAACTTTGAATAAATTATACAACCACATTCGAATGTGAACTTATTAAAAAGGACTAAGTTTTAGGTCATATCCTTGTCTATCACCCAATGTGGAAGCAGACATTAAGTCTGACACACACTGGAGGTCATATCAACAATACAGTTTACTTAAGTCTGATTGTCATTTGTGGGATTTTCAATCTCTCTCATTGCAAACTACAACTCCTGTCTGCCTTAATAACTTACAATGGATCCAGTTTTTAGCATTCTTTAGCAATAAAATTTGCTCCAAACCTTAGGAGCTTTGTCCCCTGCAAGCCTCACTCGCTGGGGGTGCCTTTCTTGTGACTGAGTACATGTAATATTTTATTGCCCCCCACCACAATATATGTAAGCTGTCTATGGCCAGGGGTGCCAGGATTAATATTTTTTCTTCAAAAGATTAAAGTAGCTAAACCTCTAACTCAATTTCATCCATAATTTTCAAAATTAAAAACACAAATTAGAATTCAATATTGGTACATTTCAATGTATATTGATGTTGCTTTCTTACTGTAAAATATGGGATCCTTATAAGTAATATTTAAAATACAATGAACATTATAAAACCAGTAAACAACGTTGTGTACTCCATGGCCATGTGTATGGAGAAAAGAAAAACATATATTGCAGAAGACATCCGGAAGTAATTAGAAATGGTTGATTCACAAACGACAAATTAATAATAAAAAATTAGTGTGTAGAATAGACTAAACAGACACAAACCACTCTTTGCATATTTCACCGAACATTATTGATTAAAATTGTATATACCAGTAAATCATTTTAAATATACTCATTCATATTCTAATTTATATCAATATGTAATTTTTGGTCCATTTTCGTATATTATAAAGTTCCACATGCACTCACGGTTTAATCCGTGCTGATTATTCAACATTGAATTAAGAAAACAAAATCAAAATACTATTGATAGATAGTCTCGGAGTTTGGATTCAAATGAATTATAAATTATAAACAGGCCCATCAATTACATTTTGTGAACAATACAGTTAGCGGTGTACCATACTATTTACTTAGGAAGCGGAGCATCATACACATGTAGATGAATGGAATTTCAGTTCATCATATCTTTGTAAATACTGAACATATAAAGTAAAAGTTGGTAACTCAATTCCTGTTTAGATCAGGAATATTGATAACAAGGAGAGCAGGATATAAAAGTACCAAGAAAGAACAGTGATTAAGTCACTTTAACTAAATTAATATTTCGTCAAATGTAACAGAACACGGAAATTTACACGCATGTTGCTAATATTAGGTACAATGTATATGTACACTGTACAGTATAATAGTCTATTTAGGAGACAAAAACTTCCTGTTTGGTATTTAGAGTGGGTTTATTGTCCATTTAACAATATTTGAATCATTAGAATACCCGACACAACAGTTACATTTAGATAATTGCTCAAAATGGTTTTAATTAATTTACGATTGATTTTCTGCATGTTTAGTTTGAAATGGTGGGATTGTCTTTTGCTCAGAATATTTGAGGTGGGGAAGATGACTGACAACGAAAATGTTCAAAAGTCCACAGCTATTCACTAAATGAAATGAAATGCAGGTTTAAGAATTATCCTACTTTTCTGCACCAACTGGGCAAATAAAGACAAGCATATACCATGCAGTGTGCTATGGGGGAAATTGTGCCTGGACAGCTGTGTTTCTGCGTGCTCCATTTTGTCAAAACAAAGCGGGTTTACATACAATCTATTACAATTTTTGAACAATCTAAATCAAGGAAACGCCAAAGCTTTTCATCAATAATGATATCATACAGCTCCTTACTAATTAAGCTATACTTTTATTCAATGCTGCACACAAAGAACTATCTACTTTGGCTGCCATAGTATTCTATTATGCGGTTCTAATCAGATCCTTCTGTTATCAAACGGAGCTAATTGTAGACAGTGTAACTTCCGTACGATTCTTATTTTCCTACTACAGAAGGCATTCAGTACAAAACAGTCCAGATATCCTATATATACACAATTCAGTATTTATTACAATGGTATAAGTAGAATAGAATTAGCAAATGACATGATTATAAATTGTAACATTTAGTTCCAGATTCTATCCATGTATTATCACATCTATGAAGCGGGAAAATCTGCCTAATTTGTCAACAACAACTAAGTTTATAGTCTTATTGAGAGTGTTTAAAAAATATTTATACAAATTTAAATATAACTTTTTAGTATGATTCCCCCCCACCCCACCCCCATAACCCCTCACACACACGTAAAAAGTCATGTGATAGGCCTGATTAAATAATAAACAAGCCAAATCAAAAGGCGTCTTCGTCTCAAGACCTTAAACACTGTGTATAAATTTAAAGTCAATCAGATTTTAACTTAAGCCTCTAGAGCGTCCACAACCTTGATATACCATATTTTTTACACTATTCGCGTACAAGCGGCTGCCATTTTGTCCGGCAATTTTGGTCCGATTTTCAGGAAATTCTGAACTCAACCTTCATTACGGTGTGACGGTGATATAAGCTAAAAGATAGGTTGCCAGGCAACGAAACATACGCCCACAACAGCTAAATCGTCCGGGCAGTCAACAAGAGTTGTTGCATATTTTTACTTTTTTCGGTAATGAAACATTTATAATACACTAAAATCTGATTAAGAGCAACAACTCATGAAGTTATTATCAGAAAACCATTAGAATTTGTTTGTTTGTATAAATTCTGCCCCATGCTAATGTTTTGTATACAAAACTTTTAATATCATGGATTAAGCTGTTCAAGACATAAAAATCCATTGAAAATCAATATACTTGTTCGTCTCAAGATCTTAAACTCTGTGTATCAATCTGAAATCGGTTGATAACTTTAGCCTTTAGAGCATCACAAAGTGATTAAGGATTCTTTGTCTCATGACCTTAAACACTGTGTATAAATTTAAAGTCAATCGGATATTAACTTTGGCCTTTTTTTAGAGCATCCACAAAATTTTTTTAAGTGATCAAGAGCCATAACTCTGGCAGTAATAATCGGAAATCGCTGAAAATCAATAGGCTTCTTCGTCTCATGACCTTAAACACTGTGTATAAATTTGAGGTCAATCGGATATTAACTTTTGCCTCTAGAGCGTTCACAAAATTTTTCAAAGTGATCAAGGGCCATAACTCTGGCAATAATTATCGGAAATCGCTGAAAATCAATGGGCATCTTCGTCTCAAGACCTTAAACACTGTGTATAAATTTAAAGTCAATCAGATATTCACTTTGGCCTCTAGAGCGTCCACAAACAATTGTGGACGCCGGACCGAAGGACGGACGGACAGGGGCGACGACAATATACGACCACATTTCAATGTGGGGGTATAAAAAGGCGATTTTGCGTACAATCAGGGGCCATCATTCAGGAAGTTACTATCCGATATGCGCAAATATCGAAAGGAACCATGATCTTTAGGTTATAAACATGCATTTCAAGTTTCATCAAAATCGAATTAAAAATGTGTGGCCTATACTTGATCCACAACCTTGATTTACCATAAAAGGCGATTTTGCATACAATTAGGGGCCATAATTCAGGAAGTTACTATCTAATATGCACAAATATCGAAAGGAACCATGATCTTTAGGTTATAAACATGCATTTCAAGTTTCATCAAAATCGAATTAAAATTGTGACCTATACTGGGTCCACAATCTTGATTTACCATAAAAGGCGATTTTGCGTACAATTAGGTGCCATAATTCAGGAAGTTACTATCTGATATGCACAAATATCGAAAGGAACCATGATCTTTAGGTTATAAACTTTCATTTCAAGTTTCATCAAAATCGAATTAAAATTGTGACCTATGCAGAGTCCACAACCTTGATGTAAATTTTTTTACACTATTCGCATACAAACGGCGGCCATTTTGTCCAGCAATTTTGGTCCGATTTTCACAAAATTCGAACTCAACCTTCCATGGGGTGTAACGGTGATATAATAATACGTTTTTTTAAATCGGATAAAAATTATGACCTCTGTAGGGTCCACAAGCTAAAAACGCGATTTTCCATACAATTAGGGGCCATAATTCAGGAAGTTACGGGCCAATATGCGCGAATATCGACAGGAACCATGATCTTTAGATTATAAACATGCATTTCAAGTTTCATCGAAATCGACTTAAAATTGTGACCTATACAGGGTCCACAAACTTGATTTACCATATTTTTACACTATTCGCGTACAAACGGCGGCCATTTTGTCCGGCAATTTTGTTCCGATTTTCACGAAATTTGAACTCACCCTTCCATAGGGTGTAACGGTAATATAATAATACGTTTTTTTAAATCAGATAAAAATTATGACCTCTATAGGGTCCACAAGCTAAAAACGTGATTTTTCGTACAATCAGGGGCCATAATTCAGGAAGATACGGTCCGATATGCGCGAATATCGAAAGGAACTGAGATCTGTGGGTTATAAACTTACATTTCAAATTTCAACAAAATCGGATAAAAATTGTGACCTCTATACCCATAGGGTCCACAAGGTAAAAACGGTATTTTTTGTATAAACAGGGGCCATAATCCATGAAGTTTCGATCCGATACATGCCAATATCGAAAGCAGCCAAGATCTTTTGGGGATAAACCTATATTTCAAGTTTCGTCAAAATCGGACAAGAATTGTGACTTGCTGTAGAGAGTCCACAAACAAATTGTGGACGGACAGGGGCGACGACAATATACATCCACATTTAAAATGTATCTTTATGTGATCTTAGCACGAAACTTTTACTTTGGAACGTCAAAAAAGATCTTGCATAACAGAACCAAAACACTTTGAAACCTATTTAAAAAAATACGTAAAAAATTGTAGTGGTTTCGATTTCTCAGTTGTACATGACAAGGAGTATGGTGGCCTGTCCAACCTCGTAGGTTTTCCTCCGGGTCCTCCCACTGCTAAAGACCCCTACGCGCAAACTGAACCATATGTTAGTCCCGAAATGACCTAGTTTTTGTGGAGTGGATGTTAAACCCTAAATGTATACTTCGGCATGGAATTGTCCAACTACAAGTGATACTGGTAGCCTATGATAATTTTTATGTTTTAAAAAATCGTTTTAGTATATCACCGTTACACCCTAAGGACAACCGACTTCGAATTTCGTAAAAATCTGACCAAAACTGCCAGACAAAATGGCCACCCCTCGTCCACAATTAGCGTAAAAATATGGTATATCAATGTTGTGGACCCTAGAGGTCACAATTTTCTTCTGATTTTGATGAAACTCTAAATTTAAGTTTATAACCCAAAGATCTTGTTTCCATTCGATATCCAGGCATATCGGATCGTAACTTCCTGAATTATGGCCCTTGATTTCAGACCATAACTTTCTGAATTATTGCCCCTAATTGTACAAAAAATCCTGTTTGTTTTTAGCTTGTTCTCTATCCATCTCTTGCAAAATGTGGGCGTATCCTGCCTGGCAGCCGCTGGTTTTCTCTCTCATTCACTTTAAGGATAAAATCACTTATTGTTATCATTATGACCACAAAAAGAAAAGATTTGCAAAAATTCTCAGAATAACTTAGGGTTTCATAGATGTATGTCCGTTACTTTCCACAGTACGTCTGTTACCTAATAATTTTTATATTTTTGTCTCTCTAATTCATATTTATTGATGGAACTGTTTAAAAATTCAGATTTAAAGCTTACATCACCCATTCTTTTTATTATGACCATAAAAACAAAAAATTTGCCAAAATTCTTAGAATCACTTGGAGTTTAACTTTTCACAGAATGTATGTCCATTACCAAAATTTTCGGTACAAAATGTACGTCCGTTACCAAAATTTTACGGTCAAGATATTTTATTAAAGAAGTAATGTTGTTAGGAAAATAACTGCTCTATTAATTCAAATGAGTGTATTATTATTATTTATCAGTCAGATTATTTGAAAATTTACTTATCTCATGTAATGGGTTAGCAATTTGCACTTCTACGTTCGTAACCAGAAATTATGTACGTCCGTTACCACAACAATTTCTAATTTACTGGGTTACAAGAATCCAAATGTGAGAAGTGATCATTCAGTGCACATGTAGTATTAGTGCCCTTTCCTACAGGGATTAAAACTTTTTAATTCCACAGGACAATTCACAGAGTTTTGCAGCTACATGTATGTTCAAGCAGGCAAATTATGGTGTTCATTTCTGTACGTCCGTTACCTATACTTTGAGGAGCCAATATCTATTATTTTCCGGTACCGGTATTTATGAACAAATAAAATCATATGTCAATGGATACTTAAAACATATGTCTTTCTTTACTGCTATATAAAACCCAAATAGTTAATTATTCATGGTAAGATTGAAGTACCGGTTACAAAAATATGACGAGTTCAAAATGTACGTCTGTGGAATTGCCCGGTATCTAAAAAATTACAATCACTAGAATTTTCAAAATTTTGGTGGGTTTGTTCTTTAACATTATCATTTATGATAAACTTTACAGGTAGAAGCCTTCATATATTAAGATTACCTTCAGTTTGAAAACTCTGAAGTACGGTATAAACCAAATGTGACATACGGTATATAGGCCTACTATATTATATATATCATATTATATCTAATTAACTGAATATGAAGTCAAATTATACAAGCTCTAAAGCGAGAAATTAAAGGCTTTTAAAGCTATCTTACGCCAAAGGTATAATCTGTGACTGCTTTGCCATTAATAATAATGGTGGAACCTGATATCTCGGAAACCGCTAACCGGAAGTGGCCGAAATTTTGCCTACTCTTAGATATTATGAATGTTGTCATATTCTGTAAGTTTCATGGAGATCGGTTGATAATTGTGGTTTGTAGCCATGCCACATGAAATGTGTGGTAACCTGATATCTCGGAAACCGCTAACCGGAAGTGGCCGAAATTTTGGCTACTCAGAGATATTATTAAAGTAATTATAATCTGCTAGTTTCATTGAAATTGGTTGATAATTGTGGTCTGTGGCCGTGCCACATGAAATGTGTGGTAACCTGATATCTCGGAAACCGCTAACCGGAAGTGGCCGAAATTTTGGCTACTCTGAGGTATTATTAATGTTATTATAATCTGCAAGTTTCATGGAAATCGGTTGATAAGTGTGGTCTGTAGCCGTGCCACATGAAATGCGTGGTAACCTGATATCTCCGAAACCGCTAACCAGAAGTTGTCGAAATTTTGCCTACTCTGAGATATTATTAATGTTATCATATTCTGTAAGTTTCATGGACATTAGTTGATAATTGTGGTCTGTAGCCGTGCCACATGAAATGTGTGGTAACCTGATATCTCGGAAACCGCTAACCGGAAGTGGCCGAAATTTTGGCTACTCTGAGATATTATTAATATTGTCATATTCTGTAAGTTTTATTGAAATCGGTTGATAATTGTGGTCTGTAGCCGTGCCACATGAAATGTGTGGTAACCTGATATCTCGGAAACCGCTAACCAGAAGTGATCGAAATTTGCCTACTCTGAGATATTATTAATGTTATCATATTCTGAAAATTTCATGGAAATCGGTTGATAATTGTGGTTTGTAGCCGTGCCACATGAAATGTGTGGTAACCTGATATCTCGGAAACTGCTAACCGGAAGTGGCCGAAATTTTGGCTACTCTGAGATATTATGAATGTTATCATATTCTGTAAGTGTCATGGATATCGGTTCATAATTGTGGTCTGTAGCCATGCCACATGAAATGTGTGGTAACCCCCATATCTCGGAAACCGCCAACCGGAAGTGGCCGAAAGTTTTGTCACTCAGAGATGTTATCAATGTTATCATAATCTATAAATTTCATTAAAATCGGGTAACAATTGCGGTCTGTAGTCGTAAGGCTATATTGAAATTCTTGCTCACCACATGTGGCAAATAGCCACTGCCACATTATTTCTGTCTTTAGGCCTACTAGTACTATACCCAGGTCATGATCAAGAGTCAACAGATATTGCTAAATAGTATAACCATCATAATAATTAATATACAATGCTACAACTGATTCAGTGACTGGAGTCCTCCTATTCGAGAATATCAAACATGACGACACTGTGACTGAGTCAGTGTCATACTTATCTATCTTAATTTAATAGATTTAAATTTATTTAAAATTTATAAAAGATCCAGTAATAAATAGTGAAATAAATGAAACACAACCTTTACCTGTAAAATCATCTAAATACGAGAGTGTTAAATATTCAAAAATATTTCGTAAAATCTATTTTAAATCTGTTTTATAAAATAATATCAAAACTCTCAATGGGAATGAGGAAGAAAATTATATTATTAACTTTACACTTTGAGTCAGAGGTGGTAGTCGTGATTATCACGCACGTCTCTCAGTTCTCCCATTATAATTGCATTAAAAAAATCGCCCTAAGATCGAGACTATGTTTACCTACGGGAAATTACTCTGTTTTTAAAATCAAATATCAAAAATGGATTGAGACTGCTTATGTTTTTCGTGGTTTCTACATCTCACACGATATAGGAGAATTGATGACGAACCACTGAGTTATTCCAAACAATGGACCCGTGTACTCAAAAATGTGTGTTTACAATTTCGGCCTGGCCAATGTAGATTACAATCATGTTATAAATCGCGATGTCATTCTGTAGGCCGACTTCGGCCTTTCTTCATTCATTCAGTTCACCGAACAGTCGTTTAAATTGAGTTCTGAGCGATCATGGTATTCTTTCAATCTCTCAATATGAGGCTATATTAACCCATAAGGGTTATAGACATAACGACCCTAAACCATAATCCGAATGTCTAAGGTTCTTTTTTTTTCTTTTTTTTTTTAAAATAGACCGTGAATTTTCAGTCCAAAATACTAGTTGCTTCCCTTCAATGGCATGAAGGAAACGTCAAAGTCCCATTTCAAAACATATTGATTTATCACCCGTACAGCGCTACTGCCAGGGCAAAAATCTCTGGATCGTTGGAAATCGAAATAAGAGCGAGCCATGATGGCGCTTCAACTGTCAGGACAAATAATTATACATGGCCTATATGTCTGTCTTTTTTGACCCGGTTGGTGCACAAAGTTAAGACGTTTCGCCTAGAAGTTAAGACATGGAATTAGAATTCTAGTTTCGGTTCATTGTAATTCACTGGTTTTCCTATTTGGTAATGTGACTATTTATTATAATTGAAAGAACATGGTTATGAAACACCCCGTATTTAATTGAATATTAATAGTTTCATTGATATTGTATATTTATTTCAATGTTACAACAACGAAAAAAAAAAAGATATTGTATATTATTATATACATGCATATTTCTATTGATTTTACAACAACAAAAAATAGAGAACTTTGGACTGTTAACTTTCTTGATAGGCGAAATAAACAGGATTTAATTTTTAGAATTTGAACGTGCAATGTAAGTAAATAGTCAATAATATTAGGAAGAAAGGGTATTATTGCTCTGGCTTATATTTGAAAAGTTTGGCCTGTTCCTTGTGCATGGGACTAAAGTAAAAACATATCCAAACATGTATGTATCTAACTGGTTCCTAGTTTGCATAATATGGAACCAATAATTCATCATTCTACTTCGCTTTCTTACATTGTCCTTATACCACAATCTGCTAAAGAGTCTTTCAATAACCCAGTAATGTTTATTACTATAGTATAACTCTTTTAGATTTGCTGCTATATTTCTCATTTCTTTTCATCTCTTAGTATTTACTAATTATTAATTATCAGGTCGACTTAGGTCTACTGAATACATAGGCGTAGGAGCTCAAAGTAATTCAGGGGGCATAAGAGAAAATTGCCCGAAATCAATACCGTTTTTTCGGGCATACATATCATAAGAGAGCTTCGGGCATATTTTCGGGCATGCAGTGGACAAGAAAAAGACGAGAAAATACTTTTCGGGCAGTGTGGATCTCATAGAAATAAGTTAGTTATATTTTTTCTCTAAACGTTAATAGAAAAAAAAGGTCGTCGAATTTTTCATTGGCCGAAAATAAATTTTTTGGGGGGCAAATGCCCCCCCCCCTTCCCCCCGGCTCCTACGCCTATGACTGAATACATTATGTATATCTACCATTCTATTTGTCACGGCAGCAAGAGTTTTCAGTGTGTAAAGTGCTGGTCTGCTAACTAGGTTGCCCGAGAAAGTTCCTCGTGGTGTTCCAGCCAGGGTTTCCTCACCCCCCTGTCAATGGTGCAGGACTGAGTCGAATGGGACGGGAAACCAAGGTCCACCTGTGTACTCGTTGGCGTGCACGGAAAAAGAACCACGAATTCGGCGAAAAGTAGACTGACACGCCGACACCCCACCCACACACACACACCCACCCACATACCGTAGCACATTGAATGACATATGACTGTCTTCATTAGCAGGGTTGGTGCAGAATAGTTGCGTGTTAAAACCCCATTTCATTTCATCAAGGTAAAGGTTTCTTTTCTGTAACTAACAATGAATAAGGTACCCAATAAGACTGCGATATCTAACTGAATTCTGAAACTGACAGATTAACCAATGCTAAAAAGGATGCTTGCATTGAGGTGCTCAGAGAAAAAAGTATTGCAACACCCCTATTTGACTATAGTGCTAGTGTTTGATCAGATATGTTAGCTCTTTTCCGTTCTGGAAGGTATCCAAGCTCCATGAACTGCCCCGAGGATATATTAAATCATTTTAAGTGCAAACAACCATCGCTGGTATCGGCCAATACAAATCCCACAGGTCAATTAATTTCATAGGCATGCCGTCCATAGAGTCGTCAAAACAGCGAAAAAAGTAAATATCTGGTAACATACACCCCCCCCCCCCTCCAGCCTAAATCACCTGTTGAAAATTCCTCCTCAGTGACTTTAATTGGATCTGAATCTGCATTAGTCTGTACTCTGTTCCATTGGTGGTTTAGGATTCTACACTGGTGGATCCCTCTTACGGAATATGCACCAAAGCATATCCCATATTGGCCAAGGTAGTGTAGCAAAGGTCTCTTGGCGCATAAAATAAACAACAAAACGAGCACGGTGTGGTCTAGCGTTGTCGTCCATAAAGACTGGCCTTGTGAGAAGAGGATGATTGTCAAAGTGAGTCACTATAACCCCCCTGTCCAGGATCTCTCTTTGGTACCGTTTGCCATTGAGCTCATCACTAACGGTTACCAGTGGAAGCTTACGGTCATGAATGGCAGTCCCATATTATAACAGTGCCACCGCCGAATGGAACATGCTTTACCGCCCGTGATGGACATGAGACAGCAATGTTTCACCATAACACCAATTTCCAATGGTTACGTGCTCGACGCAATGCTAGTCGTGCAGGTTTACAATCTCGTGACAAGATAGCTCGCCTGTTAGTTATGTGAACACTATATCCGACCGATTTGAGCCTATTACGAACAGATCTGTAGGATAGGGGTCGCTGAAGTAACCATTTGTCTTCTAATAATTTTGCAATAATCGACTAATGATCGAGGGATGGTGACCCAACGGTGAAAATATTTTACACTGAGAAATAGTTCGCGAAATTCTGCGGTACATAATCGATTTTATTAAATGATAAGAGGCAGATTCCATTAGGATTAAAATATTTTAGGTAAAATGTAACTTAATTGCTCCAATATTCGCGACATAATTCAATGTGAACGAAAACAGGGTTAGCTTCTTTATACCCTGAAATGGTTCAGATACTTCATTGATCCGAAGAAGATCTCGAATAAGGAAACTGTTTCTGACAGACAGAAGTTAGAACTTAGTGCTTTGGACCGTTGAATACGACAAAAATAACAACACAATTTATTTTCAGAAAAAAAGTAAAAATAAATAATTAAACAATCAATATAAATAACCATACATATTTAACTATTTGAAATCGACAGGATTTAGTTCGAAATGTGATATCCTTTCCCTGCTTCTTTTATGGCAACCTTGATGCACGAAAGCCAGGAGTGAGTGGAAAAATTAAGCACTGTTCCGGTCATCTCCTGACAGTCAAACACCAAACAGGAATTTTAACGGCCAATGTAATTTAAAGAAGCAATTATTGTTCTACCTTGTAAGGAATATTGTCAAGATTTGATTAAATATAGTTACAGTGGAATCCGTGTAAAATTTGAGTTTGATTCGGTTGATCAATTTCGGAAATACAAAAACTCTGCAGGGACGCGAAGTACTAATAACGACGGGAAATTACTACTGCACGGCACTTTCAATTGCTACTGGAAGTAATATGTTATAAATACTGACATTTTCGCATCGTTAGAAGGGAGGCGGAATGTCAGGTTACTCTATACATTATGATATAAGATTTATTGCATACGAGTTAAAAATATTTAAACAACAACATTCTAATTTACACATGTTTTGGTTTATATTACTATTTGGCGAGAATACGACAGGTCGCTATTGAGCGAATCTGGTTCTAACAAAAAAACCTTAAAATCCTAAAATGACTATATGAACACTCAAATAAATACATTATACAACCAGATATATATACACGGTCTGTTGTACTTTATACAATTAATAATATATCACAACTTGAGCATTATAAGCTCTTTATACCGGTTATTCATAATTAAACATAACACATTCTTTTGCCAGTAAATTATGTTTATCCATCGTCCAAATATTTCCCTGTAGCTGTTTTCTGTACTTTATTTCCAATATTCTGACTATATTCTACCTAACGTTCGGTGACCCTTTCGGGCGTTCAAAAATCGTTTGTTCGTGTTTCCATTGATGGTGACTGACATCACAGACAAGCCCGACAGTGGATCAGTATGAACTTTCATAGTGTGCAACACACAACGTATATTTTTGTTGTACACTAACTTAGTAAATTAAATTGTATGAAGTCGTAAGCCGATAGCTTTCAAATTAGTAACTCATCTGGTCCATTTAAATTGGGTTCTAACCTAGACCATTAGAAACAGATTACATATTTTAATATTTGTACACGCTCATTATATCCATGGTAATCAGACGAAATACACCCAGAAACCCAGAGTAATAATTATCATTTCTACATGGGACATTAAAGAAGTCTAAATTCAATGTATCCGCCCGCCGAAAAGAGATCTTGCTACTACCGTGGTTGTTTAACGCTTGTTTCTAAAAAAAAAACGTGATATCTCAGAATGCTTTGTGTCTACAAGGAATTGAGTGTTGACAGTTCGGTGACCACGAAAGTTCATTACATTTAATTAATCATTTCAGTAGCATGTTTATTTATTAGTTATTCCTGATTATGAAACTGACTGGAAGCTCATAATGAATCAGCGGTGTCATTAGAATAACTATACATGTTTTATTATATGTCATTTGTCTGCGATATCACCTTAGTTGGAAGCGGATGCTAAGCCCCTTGAACGAAGGAACGATTACAATTGTGATTGCAAAATAACAAATCCTCAATCACTATGTGTTTACAACCTTATTCATTGTGAGGACACGTTACAACTAACCCAAGAGTTGCTGTTATACTGCCCAAGACAAAGTGAGGTTCTCAAAGTTTAGACCGCGTTTTTAGAACCTAAACAAAGTAAGGCACCGTTTCAAATCGGGAACCTAGTCATATCGCTACACTTGGTTTCGATCCAGGCATGCGTATAGAGAAAAATCACGTGTAATTTGTAACGGTAAAGAGAGAGAGAGGGGGGGGGGGGGGTAACGTCCACTCGACACAAACTAGGTCATTTCGGGACTAACATGGTTCAATTTTATTGCAATAATTCGCATGCGCGTAGGGATCTTTAGCAGTCGGAGGACCCGGAGAAATACGGACGAGATTGGAAACGTAAAACCGGGGAACCGAAACTACGCCAGTTGACTCAATGACAGACCTTATGATATAGCGCGCACGTGCTAACTATCCCCCCCCCCCCCGCATGTGAAGGAATTGACTGACAGACAGGGCTGGAGGCACTATACACGCGCATTAAGTGTGAGCGTAAACTAATTAAACAATATTGTACATATAATGACCTGAACAGTATTTTTATCCACTTTTGAAACAAGTTTTTCATTGCCTTTTAAGCGTTCAAATTTTTTATTGTACATTTTTCTCTTTTCTTTTTTTTTTTGTTGAAAAGCTAAACTATCAAATTTGTCCATATCACAACGTGATTATTTCTGGTTTTAAGTCTTTTCTATGTCTGTTGATGTTCTAGCGGTACACTATCTTGTTTCGGTAAAAATGGCGCATCTGCCCCACCTCTCATTTGATTTGAATATCCTTTTGATATAGTAATCTGAAAGCATAAAACATATTAATTTATTTTATTTGTTGTAATAAAGCTCATTTTTCATACTGACTGTAAAAATGTCAGGAGACCTCGATTTGATTGGCAATGTGTTATTTAATTAGACTGTGAAAATTTAAATTACAAACTCTCCATTAAAGTTTTCATTTCTGCTCAGGTAGTATTACAATCAGTATCTATATATCAGCTTTGACTTGTACTATTTTTAATGCACAAGAAATGTGTACACTACACTAAAAGGTGAAGACACCAGATTGGCAAAGAAGATCCTCCTTGACAAAAGGGGGTATGGGGTTACAAATAACAACGACCCAATCCGAATGATAAAAGATTACTATTGGGCCTTCTTGTAAAATCACGAGCTTCTACATAACATGTCATTTAGCAATATATACTATTCAAAAAAAGTAGGGGATATTTGATTTTTAAGTGTTATTAAAGTCACCTAATGAAACTGACGAAGAAACAAATGACAAAATGAAATGAAGTTCACATTCATCGATTTATTCCAAATGATCGTTAGACTAAGTAAGGCACAGACTGACCATTATAAGGGTAAAATGATACCCGGGGTCAAACAGCAAAGTTACCACAGCATCACAACCAAGTCAGTAACGGGTAAATCCTCCTCTGTTTGCCAAACACGCATTGATCCGACGTGGCATACTCCTAATGAGACGTCTAAGGTCATTTTGGTCCAGATTGTCCCATTCCTGTTACAACGCAGCAGCAAGTTCTTGGACATTGGCAGGACGTTGTTGACGTTGACGTAACCTCTGTCCAAGCATGTCCCAGACATGCTCGATGGGGGAGAGGTCGGGACTCAGTGCTGGCCAAGGTAATGTGGTGATGTTCTGTTGTTGGAGGTAACCTGTAACGATCCTGGCCCTGTGACATCTTGCGTTGTCATCCTGGAAGATGAAACGGCGGCCATGACGTCGTGCGAACGGCACAACATGGACTGCCAAGATGTTGTCCCGGTAGTACTGGCCTGTAACACGCCCTGCAACAACATGTAAAGCCGTTCTTCCAGCAACAGTGATGCCTCCCCACACCATAACAGAACCACCCCCAAATCGATCATGTCTGATGACGTTAACGTCTTGGAACCGCTCGTTTCGACGACGCCACACCCTCCTACGTCTGTCCAAAAAATCAACAGTGAACCTTGACTCATCTGAAAACATCACATTGCTCCAGCGTCGATTATCCCAGTGTTGACGATCCCTACACCAACGACGTCTTGCCTGAATGTGATGATCTCTCAAACAAGGGATCACGCGAGGACGTCGGGCGCGAAGGTAACCCCTATGCAGTCGATTCCGAATCGTCTGGCCACTCACTCTCACGCCAGTGTCTGTTTGGAAACGAGCGCTGATCTGATTTGCTGTGATGACACGATTTCTCAAGGCCAAGGTACGGATAAATCGATCCTGGGCTTGAGTTGTCGCCCTTGGTCGACCTGAGCGTGGTCTGTCCTGTACAGATTGTGTATCACGGTATCTGGACCATAGCCTGCTTATGACAGACTGAGAAACATTCATCGTCCGCGCCACAACCGCCTGTGTTGTGCCGATCTGTAGCATGCCAAGGGCACGTAACCTTTCATTTTGGGTAAGCCGACGCATATCAAAATTTGTTTTCTGGTCACTAAAACAATTAAACTGATGTTTCCACCCTGGAATTCAATGCCACAATGACTGTAACATTCAAAGTCAGAGTCGTGCAAATCTTGGGTTGGACCCCCATGATGATCCCAAGCATCACCTGCATTCCATGCGGTAGCTATTGGTGCGTTTGGGCGTCACATGTAACTGGAAATGTTTCTTCTGTTAGGTTCTATAGTGACTTTTTTCGTAGTCATTTGCATATTTTAGTATTATGCCCCCAAAATCAAATATCCCCTACTTTTTTTGAATAGTATATAAAAATGTATCTTCTTTGATTGGCATTTAGTAATTGAACATATTAACACAAGGTACAATTTTATGGATACACAATTACTGAGTTTGATACTAAGCGACGTTTCGACGAGGATACTCTCGTCTTTATCAAGCAAATGATATTTTAGAAATTAACAATAACTGATTTTAAAATGTATATCTACCTGTCTCTCAAATCGGATTTTACTACATTGGCACTTGACAATTCTCACAATACACTCTTTAAACTTGCGATGCATGAAACAATATAGTATCGGATTCTGTGCGCTGTTCGAATGACCCAACAGAAGGGCGAACGGGTACAGAGGTATGACCTGTTTAGATATTCTGTTACTGAAGACCATCAAAATGTTCAGGATATAGTATGGTAGCCAACAGATAGCAAATAAAATAGAAATTATGATCATCATTAAAGCCAAACGTCTACGGCTTAGCATCATTTTAGCCTCGTTCGTGATGTAAGAGTTTTGTCTACCGAGACGTGCATCTTTCACCCACAATCTGCACCCGATGAGTGAATACAACAACAAAACAACAGTCCCCGGTATGATGTAAATAAAACAGAACAAGAATATGTCGTATATTTGTCTATGATTGTGGCTAGGCCACTGTTCAACACAGTAACTTATAGGCATGTCGTTCACCACTAGGTCGTAATGGTCGACTTTTCTCACGAGAATTAACGGTACCATTACAGCAATGGCGAGTAACCACGTGATCCCTATCAACTGTTTTGTTTTGGTTACTGTGAAAATTTGACGATTTTTCATCGGGTACCGGATGGCAACGAATCTGTCAGCACTCATGCAGACGATTGTCAATACACTAGCTCCGACATAGATACCTGAAAATAGATATAATATTCTTAAGAATGTTTTAGTGTAAAATTTCTCCCTAAAACGGATGCCAGTGAACACAATTATTTGAGTTGCACTAGCTGATTTGGGCACGCTGTGTTAAATAGTGACATATAGGTCCAATGGGCCGGTTGTTAGTATTTTTATATTGATTTTCACATGTATTCTTTGTATAACACATGTCACTGAAATAAACAACTTTACATACTTACTACTATTAGGCGTACAATGGACCAGATCACAAATTAAAGAAATGTTGAATAACTATTGTCTAGGACATCGGTTGTCTATTTTACAATCATAATTGTGGACTGGATTCGTTAATCTATGTTTCTGCTGCTTGTAGGGCTGACTATGAAAGGATGACAATTGCCTTTGCTTCTTATTCACGAAAACCTGATCTAATGGCCGAGCGTTAAACGTCTAGTACAGATGTTACTCTTAGTCACTTATTGTAACATGTCATGGGTGATCTCGATGTTCAGCGTACATGTATATTATTGTAACAAAAATGTAATATTGTTATTGAATTTGGGTAATCTCCAGTTATGCGGCAGCTGGATATATACAAAACATGTGAAAGGGTCTGGGGTGACAGGTTATTGATACCAAACATAGCATTCTTTTCAATACAGTTTTAAGCTCGGGTGTCAAAAATCCATGTCTCAGTAGTTTGATTTCCAATCCCTACATTCAATACAAAATTACATCTGAATTTCATCAGAATTGTAGTTAATCGCACTTGAAATTTATATTCTAATGGCTCTTTTCAATTTCGACCAAAGAGCATATTATCATCTTTCTTTATATATCGTTCGCCTGTTTGTTATCTGACTTTAACATACCTTGCAGATAACCCGTTATTTTACACATAAATTCACCAAATATCCAAACTTGAAAAACAATTTCTGATACAGTCATCGGTATACAACACACAGCAACTGAAACAAAAAAGCATCCAGTTAAGATACGCCCACATTTTGCAAAAACAAAAAGCGATTTTTCGTACAATCAGGGGACATAATGGTCTGAAATGCGCGAATATCGAAACTCATGAGATATTTGGGATATCAAGATATATTTTAAGTTTCATCAAAATCGGATAAAAATTGTGACTAGAGAGTTCACAACCTTGGTAGTACATACTTTTAAACTATTTGCGCACGAGGGGCGGCCATTTTGTACGGCAGTTTTGGTCAGATTTTCATGAAATTCGAACTCAAACATCATTAGTGTGTAACCGTGATATATTCAAATGTTTTTTGAAATCGGATAAATATTGTGAATTCTAGAGAGATCACAAGCTAAAAACGTGATTTGTCGTACAATGAAGGGCCATAATTCAGGAAGTTACGATCCAATATGCACATATATCCAAAGGAACCAAGATCTTTTGGTTATAAACATGTATTTCAAGTTTTATGAAAATCGGACCAACATTGAGACCTCTAGATGGTCCACAACCTTTATATACCATTGTATTTACACTATTTGCGTACGGGGTGCGGCATTTTTGTCCGTCAGTTTTGGTCCAATTTTCACGAAATTCGAACTCAACCATCATTAAGGTGTAACGGTGATATAGTCAACCGGATTTTGAAACTGGAAAAAATTGTGACCTCTTAGAGGGACCACAAGGTAAAAACGTAATTTTTCGTACAATCAAGGGCCATAATTCAGGAATTTACATCCGATATGCGCGAATATCGAAAGGAACCAAGATCTCTGGGTTATAAACATGTATTTCAAGTTTCATCAAAATTGTGTCCTCTAAAGGGTCCACAACCTTGATATACCATATATTTACATTGTTTGCGTACGGGGTGCGGCCATTTTGTCCGGCAGTTTTGGTCTGATTTTCACGAAATTCGAACTCATCAATCAATAATGTGTAGCAAGATCTTTGGGTTATAAACACGCATTTCAAGTTTTATCAAAATTAGATAATTATTACCTCTAGAGTGTCCACAAGCTAAAAACGTGATTTTTCATATAATCTCAGGGGCCATAATTCACATGCCAATATCGAAAGGAACCGAGATCTTTTGGAGATAAACCTATATTTCAAGTTTCGATAGGAATTGTGACCTATAGGGTGTCCACGGGGCGACGACAAAATACGTCCACATGAAAGACGCCTTTTATACCCCTCTGTACGTCCGTTGCTAACAGTAATTGATTGTCCTTTCTTGCCTTACTTCCTGAACCTTCAAATCGTTGTTACGGACAGTGGCAGATTACCCATGGCCCACGTGACACACCTGCGCCAGGGCCCCAAGGTTTATGGAACCGTTAGAAAATTAGAATACCGAATTGTTTTTAAACATCTACTTTATTCCAAAAGTGTTAATAATCGTGTGGTTATTTGTAATCATGCCAGTCGCTTCGCGGGCTAAAAAGTTCATTCAGTTATTTGATCTACGTTCCAGTAGGCCTATAACGCAGGAGAAACTGTACAATTTGAGCAATGAAGGTGACTTTACTCAGAAGTTGGACTTTTCGGATATTAGCGATTCCTTTAGTGCAACATTTGAGCATTCAGTGCCGTGACGGACTATGGGCAGGAGGTAGCTGAGCCTGGTCCCGCCATGGAGTAGAAAGTTTTGGAAAAACTGACCAAAACGTGCTTTCTATATCGCTTATATCCTGAGTACCAAACCTCCAGAGACTGCAAACTATCGAGCAGATAATTATAGCGTAAATGCAAGACTACAAAAGGCCCCTGAACAATACATGGACACGATTCTTTAGTGCCCGCGAGTCTAACATACTCGCAGACTCCTTCTCAGTACATCCATTATTCAGGGATTTGAGATAGTACTTTAATCTTTAATATATAGGCTATAAGATTTTAAAATTAGTAGAATTTGTTCAATTTCAATATAAAAGTAATATAATTTTGACAGGGGCCATCATACGTAAGTGAGCCAGCGCCCCCATGTGGCTTAATGTGGCACTGGTTACGGATCACCGTGTAGAAAAGTTGTCTATGTTCGGAATGCGTTTAAGTATATTATGTAAAATTGGCGGACACCAACATTGTTTTTAATACAGACAAACGTAAAAGACGAGATATTGATATTTTAAAACATAATAATGACACTGTATATCAAGAGGAGCTGCTGTGGACAAGGCAGTAAGGCGATGGCTCACTAATCAGTGGTTCGACCCTGGTTTTGACCGAGAAAGTTCCCCGGTAGATGCCAGGGGGCCCAAGCAAAGAACAGCGTCTAGTCGTTAGGAGTGTCCGAATGGGAGGAAAACCCTAGGTTTCGTGTAAAAGTTCGAATTCAGTTGCTGTCCGGGTAAAATTTCCCTCATAGCCCACAATCTTCATATTTGATCAACCTTTACACGAGATAATTAGATATCAGAAATATTTACATGCCTAAATCAATATACATGCACCTATACGTCTGTAGCCTTTAGATACAGTACTCTGTTAGCAGAATCGTATTTAATAGAATTAATGTCCGGAATTAAAGTTAATCTTTGCCCCTAGTAGACTAATTGATTTTCTACGGTTGATGACTAAACGGTGTTATTAGTGTTAGTTAGTTGCTGTCAACGAGGACAACTGCGTCAAGAGGTCGCAGGCTGTAAACTTTCTGTCGACTGAGCCTTGATTAAGTCAGTTTTAACGGTCCTTAATTGCCCCTGCTTCTATTTGTTATCGATATAATTATATTGAATATTACAGATAATATGATTACACCAAGTGTACGACTACGGTTTATTATGTACATAAAATATAACCATGGTCCAAATAGACAGGGAGACTGACGGTCATTTTTATTGTTTAGCTTATAGGTTCATAAGGGCTAAAAATGTTATTTACTTTTATTGCAGTCAGGAATTGTTTTTTATTATTATTATTATTATTATTATTATTATTCTTTAGTGTTTTTTCAAACGATTGCTATTATTCAATAAGAAAAATGTTATTTACATCCTTTATATTGGTTTTTCAAACGATTACAAGAGGACTCGTATATTATTCAGTATGAAAAAATTAAGTTTCAAATTTGAGGATTTCAACTACGTTAAAAATTCTGACAAGATTGATTTTAATTAATTATAAACACAAAATTCTGATATTTGTTCACACTCCATTCAATCCAATATCTGTTCTCAAAGTGGAAATACTTAACCAGAATAAAACTCAGTATAGGCAATTAAATGAAATGGAAATTGGCAATGACAATAATAGTTGTTTAGTTCTAGACACGCAATGTGCAGATTATACTTAATCAATCGGATACCTAATGCAGAAAGAGAGAAGTAATGCATGTTAATGTTAAAGGAATATAATGTTTTAGAAATATGGATATCCCAATAGAACATAGACCCGGATCCAGCAATTAATTTTTTTTGGGGAGTGGGGGCGGGGGGCTTGGATCAATTGACAATCACATTAACATGTACGCAGTTGGGACTACCAACTGTCACTAGTAGATTTAAGTGTCATTTGCCCCAGTTATTGCCAGATTTTTGGATTTGCATTTATCGTATTTACGAGCTGCACATGGCGACTTTTACCAACGCCCCTAACGCCCTCCTACGCCTCTGCTAAGATGCCAAAGGGATTAGAAAACAATCTTCGGGTCACGGTTGTCAGCAAACCTTTTCTTCAAAATAAATGTTGTGAACCTCTTTAATACACGAGACGTGTTATCGCATATTCTATATAAAAAGAAATAATACTCAACAACTTCTTTTAGAAAACCAACCAGATCAATTTTGATTTGTTTATTTATTCACAACTTTTCACAAGTAAAAACCCGAGTAGGTATTCTATCAATTCAAATTATGGAAGTATTGGTTGGCAGCCCGTATGCAAGAAAGAATTCCTAAATTAAGGTATGAATATTTAATAGAATTATATAAGGTAATGAAAATTGCTTGCATGTCTCTAGACTAAGTCGACTGACAGTAAATGTATCCTTCAAGTTAAAAATCCTAGAAAATTTACCATAAATCTAATTAGACGTCGAAAACTGACAATTTCAGAATAATTTCTTAGTGATTGGTTTCGTGGTGAATTGAACACATATTTTACAAGAGAGGATAACAAGTTTATTCTCCGGATATTTTCAGAATTTGGATTAATTTTAGATTTTATAACGAGGCGAGGACTTATAATGGCCGTGAGGTTGTTAACTCGCACTGTAGCACATCAAAGTGTCTTGCTGAGATTATTTTCCAAAATCGAAAGTTTATTACCATACCGTCTGTAAACTGTCACAGATTAAAGAAGGTCAAATGTGGTGAAGATTAGGGTGTTTTCCGATCGTACATAATACTTAATGTCGGACTAAGATCAACGAGGTGGGGAATATAGGTACCTGTCACAAATTTCGAGTGACTGAAAAGTCCATCAGACACAATTAAGCCACTTTCTGTCCCTGAAAGTCAATTGGTTCTGGTTAATAAAAGCACAATCTCTGGGGTCATCTCAATCATCCACTACTACTACTCGCTCGACAATACATGTTTGATGAGGTATGTTAGAAAGCGGAGTGGTGTATAATTAATCAGAATATAATAGAGAAATTTGTACATCAAGTTGTTAGTTTCTGTAAAGCACACAATAACACAAAATGGTTAGGTTAGGGGATGTTTTAGTGATCAATTAATTGTGTCAAAATCAAACGCATTTTGTATAATAAATAAACCACAATATAAAAAAAAAATACTTAGACCAGGAACCGAATATGGTGCCACGTGATGTGCAATAGTATATAAGGAACAAACATGCCACGTGTCATGTGGATCGTTGACTTGTCGGAGCCATAGGTCATTTCGAATAACTTTACCCGAACATGACGAGTGACGCTTGAACCCGTTACTGGTTTTAAAAACTAAAATATATATTATTTTTAAAAAGATGCTAATACAGTAGAACCCCATTAATATCAGTAAATGATACATGTAAGTTTGTCAGATCTGCCACCATTGCGGTCTATTAAGTGGCTTATATATTAACAAAGTTTGTATTAGTGTGACCAGATATAGTAATGAAGATGGAGGGGTAATTGAATGGCATGTATGGTAAGTATGATTAATATGATGGCCTGTAATTGATAGATGGCCACAGTGCATGTAAATACAGTGCGTCGGCAAAAAGCGCCATAAATCTCATCACGTAGAAATGTTAATATACTTTTTACGAGCTGTTCAACTACGGCTCGTTGCTAGTCGCTGTCAGATCCGTCTTAAAAACGTTTTACGCCAAGGACGAAAGGTGTTATTGTGTTCCTTGCCAACCGAGTGGGTTACGAGCTAACTAATAAGTGTGTACATAGAACAGCCATCATCAAGCTTTCCTAGTCAGATACAACATAAATGTTATGGCTCATTTTCCCTCTTGATTACCCCTGGTCAACCGTAAACTTCTGATGAGAAAACAACTAAAGTGGTCGACAGATCTGGTATAAACCTTGCGGTTAATATTCATCAATCCATTGGGTCAACCTGCGAGTATATCTTATTTGCTGGTCAGACAGCGGAAGATGGGCTAGCTTGAATTCCTGACGTTAAACTAGGCGTCTGGAAATCACACCGACCTTACCAGCGATTTAGACTTTCAAACTACGATTGGGACAGGTGTATTTAAGCTAGGCCCAGCTAAACGTATATCATGATATATTTAACTAGCCTTACTATTTCCCTTCTGAACATGGTATTATATCTTCTTAAAGTAGCTAAGTTTCTAACACAATACCATCCAAAGTCTTACACATTGAAAACACGAATTATTTGTCAATTCAAATCAACATTGATGTTGTAATCTTACCGGGAAAAGGTAGGCTTCTGGTATCCAATATTTAAGACAAAATAAAATTTTTACCATTGGTACACGAATCGTGTACCATAGCGCGTTTCAGCGTCACTTGTGACCAGAGAGAACGAGGCTATAATATATATTCAACAACTCATGTCAAACGGTGATACCATTCTTATCTGGAGAGCATGCGCAATAGACTGGAATAACCAGACGCTAGCAATTGGCATTTGATTGAGACTCATGCCGTATTTCGTTGGACCTAACTGATTTGAAATTGAGTCAAAACGGAAACAATTGAATGTAAATCAGTTTATATACAATACATTATTATATGCGTTGCAACCCATTTCGGTCACGGGGGGTTGGATGGCTGAATGGTTAGCGTGCGCGCGCTGTATCATAAAGTCGACTGGCGTGGTTTCGAATCTCCGGTTGTACGTGACAAGGAGTAGGGTCGCCTGTCCAACCTCGTGGGTTTTCTCCGGGTCCTCCGATTTCCTCCCACTGCTAAAGACCCCTATGCGCAAGCGAATTATTGAAATAAAATTAAACCATATGTTAGCCCCGAAATGACCTAGTTTGTGTCGAGTGGACGTTAAACTCCATTTCTCTCTCTCATTTCGGTCACTTTCTAGGTGCCAAATATTAGAGATTTAGCTCCTTTAATATTAACTACTTGTAGATCTTCGGGAAAAATACAATCTGTTAATTATATTCTCGACTCTACGGACAATAAAGCCATACTTTGTACTATATAAATTTGACAAACAAAACCTATCCTAAACAATCTGAAAACCATCTGGTATTTCTGAACATTTTGGAACCTTGGATAACGTAAAAGCCACTGGAGAGGGACATTCTGTCAGATAGTGGGTTATATCATCGCAAACTTCCCATGCACATGGCATTGTAAGGCATTCTATGGCATTCAGAATTGCAGTTCGTCCGTTGAACTAATCGCTTTTCTCCAGGGATCACCATTAAAGCATATATCTACATGGTACCGATAATCATTAAAAAGAAGATGAACTCTATAACCCGATATGATTATATTCACAACTGATTTATTCAATTGGCCAAATGGAATAGAGGTCATAAATCGCATGTCAATTGTATGTTAATTAAACCACCACCCTTATCTTCTCTTTATCTTTGCTTATGGTTTTAGCTTTTAGTCTTCTTAATGTGTTGTAATTAGGCCGAACTATATACAATGAACCATGTCTTTATTTACTAATAGTATGCTGTATTTTATCATCCTGTGCTAGACCTTCTAAACCCATAAGTAACCAAGATTCATTTCAACAAAAATATACAACACTTAGTTGATAATACATTCCACATTTAATCTCACAAAATACGAATCGGCTATTATTCTAGATATATTTAATTGACACGTATACTATTACAATCTCCCTGATAATGTCTACTACATCGTTAACACAGTTCATCGCGTGCATTTTGCATATCGATAGTTCATTGGCCAATCACGCTATTTTACCGACATTTCGCCTAATAGTTTGGATGCAGCTATGGCGGGTGTGGCGCCAGGCAGGGTAAGCTTACTCTTCTGAACACCTGTTACCACTGTTTGTCGTGTATTTTGTACACGAGGAGCAGTCCATTTGCTGATTACACTATTTTGCTTGAATACACTATTTTGCCTATAACGTTTTTTAGGACTTCGAATTCTGTCTTATGGTTTGGATTGTTCGTACTTGGTTTTATTTTATTTTTATATCTGGATAGCCTATTCATTTGATCAAAATGAATTGGTATTGATGGTTGCCAATGATTTAATATTGTATAATCTGAATCATTGACCATGAGTACTTAATTATCACAGTTCGTTTTTTATGCATAATAAAGGATAGGATCTAACTAAAACATTTGCTTTTAATTATTGTATGTTTTGCCATACTGACTGACAGGGAGTGAAAACAACAATAACAATCACATCGGTTCTGGTTGAAAGCAACCAATCTGATGTCTTGTCTGGAAATGATAAACCTCCGAATATGCCCCACTAACACAATGGTAGTGCAAAGTAATTAAACACAAGTTTTAACCAACAAGTTACCGCAATAACTCTTTCTGGTTAGCTTTTGGTTCTTAAACCTTTAAAAGTCTTCTAATCAGTAAGATCATATCTAATTCAATCACTTTTCAATTAATTTGACATCTCTCAAGGGGAGTCTGTCTATTAGCATGTGATACATTTGAAGTAGATGGCACTTCATATGATGAAAGCAAGGAATCCGATATTTAAGTCCGATCATTATTGGAGCAGATTTCCGTGAAGAGAACCTGTCTTTCTGTTATATGTCAAGATAATGATTTATCACTCTTTACCGATATAAGGTACTTCTTTCGGATTAAAGTCATATTATGATCGGAGTAATGTCACATGCTTTGTGCATGAACCCTCCACGACACTATATCATATATTTTGAAATAAAATAGAATAATATATATCATATATTTTGAAATAAAATAGAATAATATCAAAATTATTCGCAGATTTGCATAATCTTGATATTTGATTTAAAAAATACAGGAACTTATATTGTTTCATTTTCTTTCATTAAGAAATGAACCGTATCTTGGTTTTAATAATACAAAAAATATAACCAGGTCGTTAATTTATTTTAATATGTTTAAATATACATAATGTAGACAACACAGCGAATCAAAGCAGCAGCGCCAGGCCCACCATACCACCCACATGCCGCAATCCCACGATCAGTTATTCTCATTAGCAGGCTGTGAATTTGTAACTCTTTGCAAATCAATGAAATGAAATGCGGTTTAACGTCCTACTACTTTGCAAATCAATGTGTGGGCCACTGACGTATAAAGTATATTAAAAGAAAGCACGGATAGACTTGATAACAAATCCCATTCAATTCATTAAGATGATGACAAGCAATCAAAGCCCACTCGTTTTAACTCATTTATATCATCAATCTAAATGTCTTAGCTTATTACCAAATATAATAAACTATGTATAGAAAATCAACTAATATGTCAAATCTTTGTCATTTGAAAACTTGATCTATTACCAAGTTTAAAAGGTATATGATACAACAGACTGAGTATTGTCAAGTATTAATTAAACATTTTTTTATGATATATTATGGATATTGATCTATCAACAGTCAAGCTATTGTTTAGAAAAGAATACGTAATCTGAAAACTGTCTTCTAAATAAAGAAGGCAGCTCTAATAGAAATCTTCACTTAACACGACCATTAGGTTGTACGATTACGTTTTTGAAAAGTCCGGCTATTTGAACCTATCTGCCAACTCGCAGTATTTGATTCTCTTTGTAGTCGGGTAAAAATAAACCATATGAAGTGGATACCTAGAACAAATTGCAACAGAATGTTTCTCGATGGAATGGTTGAGTTTGGAGGATGTAAATGTATTATGAGTAGATAGGAATGCGCTACCAAAGAACTAGAAAAACAATGCCAGGTGACTTCCTTGTGACGTCATAACGTCATACTTTCAACAATTAGCAAAAATCCAATATGGCCGCCGTTGGCACCTTAAACTCCAATATCTCGGGAATGGATGAGTTTGGAGGGTATAAATGTCTTACGGGTAGATAGGAAAGTGCTACCAAAGAATCAGAAAAAACATTGCCAAATTACGTCACCGTGACGTCGTAACGTTATACGTCCAATAATTAGTATAAATCCAATATGACCGCCATTGGAACCATAAACATCCAGTTTCTCGCGGATGGCTGAGTTTAGAGGATGAAAATGTATTAATTGTATCATCTTGTCAAACAATTCATATATGTCTTGAATATCTATATACATGTCGTCAGTTTGTAAAGGGTTTAAAGGGAATATTTGAATTGGTTTCTGATGGACCTGGATTTCAATTATGGACTGTACAATTCTTCTGCTAACAATTCTTCTTTATTGACGATTTCACGGACTGTAGTGTCAAGTATGCAATTGGTTCAGGTTCATGCGAATCGTTGACTATGAATTTCAATCTTTACCTTGGCGTCGGGTAAATTAGTTACCAAACTTGGCGGGTCTAGTTCTGGAGCTTCTGCCCATGTGTCTCTAGAAGGTCGGTCAAAGTAATACTTTGGTCCTTTAACTAATTATTGGATATTGCATTCTATAGCGTCAAATCCTACGTATTAATGGAGATGAATGATATTTTTATATACATTAAAAAAAATACAACAGTGACATTTTGGTAAAATCCTTACCATTGTCAAAATATCCACCAAGTTCTATCTGTTTATGACATATGGTTGATAGACCAAATAAGGTAATGTTCTCGCCCTGGTTTTGGGAGAATGGGGGTGCTTATTCCATATTGTGAAGGAAATGAACGCCTAGGTCAGTCTATGACGTGCAGAAATTAGGGGGTTATACAAGAGGATGCTGAGTGAAATTGAGCAGAACTCACCCTGATATTCCTAGCAGCTACCATCAATGCTTTATTGAAAACGTGGGACTTAGAAGCCTTGCAAGCAGTTTAATAGTAAAGCTGTAGAAACGAACTAACCTGTAGTTTTATTTTACGATCACAAAGGAAACACAAGGAAGTCCGGTATTACTACATCGTTGCTGCTTTGATTTCAAATAAGAGGTACAGAAGTCGCATGCATTCAAAGTACTAATCAGAAATCCTGGCCCATAACTATGATGTAGCTGTATCGCGAACGCTGAATGAAATAGGTCTAAAATTGCGTGGGTTCTCGCAGCTTTTACCAAACATAATAATAATCGTTTTCTATAGCGCTGAGGGGGGTTGGATGGCTGAATGGTTAGCGTGCGCGCGCTGTATCATAAAGTCTGTCATTGAGTCGACTGGCGTGGTTTCGAATCCCCGGTTGTACGTGACAAGGAGTAGGGTCGCCTGTCCAAATTATTGAAATAAAATTAACCCATATGTTAGTCCCGAAATGACCTAGTTTGTGTCGAGTGGACGTTAAACCCCATTTCTCTCTCTATAGCGCTGAACCTTCAGTCAGTCTGACTGCTCTGTGACGCTATACAACATAGATATGATTATAAAAACATACATGTATATACAAATAAACAAAAGAATACAAAGGAATAGCCAAATTACAATATACAAATGGAAAGTGAAGCATTTAAATTATAGTTGAAAAATTTGGGTAAAAAACGGGTTTTTAGACGTCGTTTAAATATAGCCAAGTATGGACTATTTTGGACTTCCAGAGGCAATTTGTTCTATTCGTTTGGTGCTGTGTACGCAAGAGCTCTCTCACCAATCTTAAACTTCTGTACTGAGCATAAAGGATTGTTTTTATGAGATGAACGTAAGAAAGGAGAAGGCACATATTGTTTAATCAAATCGGATAAATAGGGTGATGCCAAAGGATCGTTTAAACAGTTGAAACTGATTGTGTATTCTTCAGCAAAATTGATACAAAACTTGTCAATGCACTCAAAAACTTTATTGTTTCTGGTCCAGGTCATACCTTTCTGGATGTGTGATGGATTTTGTTTAATAATCTTACTGCAGATGAGTGTGGCTGCTGTTTTGATAAATCTCTTCTGGTCGAATTCCAAATCCCCCTTTCGTGAATTATCATAACATTGTCGAAGAATTGTCCCACTTCTTCGTTTAATCATTACGTCTTTTCATATTGTCTGTACCACTTTCCTATCTACCCATAATATATAATATTTACGCACTCCAAACTCAACCATTCCCGAGATATTGGAGTTTTAAGGTGCCAATGGCGGCCATATTAGAATTATGCAAATTACTCGAAAACCTATCTTTTTATTTTGTATTTTGGGCGATTTTTGTTTGGGAGACCTTCAGGGACTACCAGATTCCGTAGAGAAAAATTCTGTTGCAATTTGTTCAAGGTCATTTATTATTTTTACCAGACTATTGCGAATAAAACAAATGACCAGCCCCTAATCTGATACAGATGCAATTTTTTACTGGTAGGACCTAGTACACAAATTCCAACAGCGACCCCCCCCCCCCTCCATCCTTTGCCAACACCCCATTTGTAAACGGGTGTTCAAAGGGTATATTATAGCAGTAATATCTATGATCCCCTGGTTATAATCTTGATAAATCTTCTGTAATTGGTAAATAAAAAAATCGCTCATAGACACGAACTAGACATATAAATTTTACTGACAATGTGCTATTTATTTAAATATTGAGATTATAGCAGTAATATCTATGATCCCCTGGTTATAATCTTGATAAATCTTCTGTAATTGGTAAATAAAAAAATCGCTCATAGACACGAACTAGACATATAAATTTTACTGACAATGTGCTATTTATTTAAATATTGAGATAAGCTGAAATTATGTCTGTTAACCTAAGAGAAAATATTATAAAACAAGTTTTCCTAAATATTTTAATTATTCTACAAACATACCATATAGTACGTAGGAGCCACACACCGCAACCACTTGCATATTATATAAAATTTTGGACAGTTATTTAAGGTATTACGCGTTCATAGCCTCGTTTGTCACGCAATTAGTTTTTCTGCAATATTCTGCTATGCACTGGTTAATTGGGCATAATAAAGTCGTGAGTGATGATGTAACGTCATGTAAACATATTTGGTCCAATTTGGAGCTTTGTTTAAAGCGTAATGACATTGTAACGCAGTTAGCTATTGGTTGTAAATCGGACTTTTTACGAGTCATAATTTGGAACAAAAATTTGCTTCCATTAAAGCAGTGTTTAGTGGGATTAGCTGCAATCAAATGAAACATTGCGGGGAGTATCACCACAACCTTGGTATAAGGTAAATAAATGCTAAATTGCTCACCACCTCTTGATAACAATAGAACGCTTCCCCCGATTTGTGGATGTCGCATGGGCCGACGAGGGCCTTTAGGGAAGAATAACTAGTTTGAATATTTACCTGTTTGGATAACGTGTGTACGTCCTTATTTCTAAGCTTCTGCCATGATAAATGACAAGTGGAAAATTAATCTGGCCTCAGGACGAAGACATTTTCATAAATAATAATAATATCATGTACTAATATCATTATCAGGGATAAGATATACGCCAAGGGCTAGTTTTGTGCAGGTTAATTGGAAAAACTTTCGTCTTACCAGGCGTAATCTTTGCGAGCATCTTGCGTGGACTATTAGTAATAGGATTGTATCCATCGGGTATCATCATTAATAGTGTAAGTAGATTATGCTTCATCTGAGTGCTTATTGAGCTTTCACTATGTATAATAGTTTTATCCTATTAAGGCTGCTGATGTACATATCAGATGGATCAAACTTGTTTATTCCTAGAAACCATGACACTTCTGAGTTCTTATGATTGGCGGGATAATAGAATTCGTCTACTGAGAAAGGTACAGGTGAAGTGTGTGGACAGTAAAACTGACAGTCGTTGGACTAGCGGGGACAAGCAGTGGACCAGCTAGCAGGGACAATTTCTCTCTCTCTTATAACAGAAGCACTGCTCAACATTTCCGATTCCTATGAAGCAGCTGGCATTTCTATTTAATCAATGGTTGCATCAAGTACCAAGAAATTTCGTTGAGTCGTTCGTTTGTTCGTATAGGGTTAACGACCACTCCAACCAAGGAATTCCGTGTATGTACACAGTAGATGGTACTATGGTTGTCTCACCCAAAGAGGTTAATTGAGGATGCTAGTGCAATAAGGTGGACAAGTGCCGTTGTTTTTAGATAAGATCATTTGATTTTTTCAAATAAATTCATTTTTAACAACAGACTTGATCAAATTGATTTGGACAGCGATAACTTGATTTAGCTGTCAAAGTATTATCCATAAAATCATCTTCCATTACCCGACATTTCACAGTACTCCGACTTCTTTCCGTGGCAACGCTTGGGACGAGTTTGCCATTACATACACAAAACACATAAGGGCACACAATGATTTCTCTTAAGAATTAAACCGAAGGCAATGATTACAGTGCACCTTTTTGAACTATGGGTGATAAAATATAAGAAATGATATAAAAGAATTGAGAGACGACCACAGATAATTATGTAGCTGTCTCCACATCCCCAATTCAAATATAAAAAAAGAAGAAAGTTTGTTTGGCGATGTAATTTTTCATGGAAGATTCACATTTAGATTGTAGACTGACGTAAAATGGGCGGTATTTCTTTTCTTAAACATTAAGGTTTAGTAAAAGATAAAACCTAAAGAGACTCCATTGGCAATAAAAGCTAAGATTAAAAGCTTTTTCTTTACCGTTCTGTGTAGTATATTTTGGGTATTTCAATCTTTATGGGCTGTTTAGCAGATAACACTGTGGATTTATGCATTAAGACTATTCCATAAGGTCTTCTAGTATCAGATATTATTTTTTATGACAAATCAATCACTACAAAAGCAAAACATAGAGTAAATGTTCTCAACTGACTAGTGTGACATATTCTTTTCAAACATAGAAAGGGTGGTTTCCCCTTGTCAGTGGTGAAGGACGGAGGGCCTGGCAAGGACAACTGTCTAGTTGTTTGGGTGTGGCGAAAAACCGAGGTCCCGTGTACACATTAGCGTGCACTTAAAAGATCCCTTGGAAGTTTGAATTCGATATAAGAGTAGGCGGTAGCGCCGCTGTTCAGGCAAAATTACCATCATAGCACACTGTATGGCGTGTGCCCGTCTTCATTAGCTCAGTCGCAGCAGAATAGTAGAATGTTAAACCCCCAATTCGTTCATCCATTATATTATGATGCCAGTCTACTATATTCTTTGGAACCTAAATTGGACGACATATGGGCGTATAATCTGATTTTCATTCATTTTAAAAACTTTTATCGCAATTTCTAATCAGTTATCTTCATTGACATTATAGTGAGCAGTCCAAATTGAATGACAGTCGCTCGCGCCTGATGACGTTCAGCCTCATTCATCATGGATTGTACTGGTTTTTAAAATTGTCCACTGAGTCTTAAATATTTTATATCGGGAGCCCATATTTTCGCGATAAGATAACATCACTATTGATTGGAATGGACCATCAAGCATTACGTCCTTTAACATAAAGGAATTTTCAGGGCAACTCCTTTTGTATGTGTGCATGTATGCATATCATATTACTATTAGCATAGATGAGTATTTTCTGGACCACTCCAATTTTTTTTTATAGTAGACGAATGTATCGTCCTAAAATTACAAGATTACAACATTTTTGCAAGAAAGTTATTTGTGTGGCGTGGCCATTAGCTTTTTAAGTCCAACACGCATACTTTGTAAACTATCTATTCAGTAAATATAATCAGATGAGATCCGGAGTTCGATCTTGTTGTTGGCCGAGAAAGTTTCCCGGGATTTTTCAATGTAGGTTCCCCTTGTCTATGGTGCAGGCTAGAGGACCTGACAAGGAACGTCTAGTATTTCGGATGGGACGAAACCCCCAGCCCCATGTACACGTTGGCATGCACGTGAAAGAACCCTTCATAGTGTAGGTGGTAACACTGGTGTCTAGGCACAATGTCTCTCATAACACATTGTATGACATGTGCCCGTCTTCATTAGCCCAGTCGGTGCAGAACAGTAGGACGTGAAACCCCATTTCTTTTGTAAAGACATGACTTATCTTGTGCAAAGCGAGTGTGGCGAGATTAGTTATCGCCTCCCGTAAAAATCATCGACGCAACACCATGAAGGCAGTGAATGTCCACCAAATTAGTATTCTTAACACTGTAATCATTAACCAACTGTCTAAAACTATTTACATTTAATCCTAACCGGGCACCTAAAGTAATTATCACCTTTTGAAAACAGAATATTGACTTTTCTCTCTGCCACAATGTATTTAAAAGGTGAATAAGATTTTAGTATTTTAGGTTACCAACAGCAAATTCACCCGGGAAGGAAATAGTTATAGCCGTTATTGTTGGAAGGCAAATTCAACATTCATTTCAGCCAAAAAAATCAAATTAACACATGTGGTACACACGCCATTAGATAAGGTATTACTTGTTGGAGCTCGATTGATATGTATACAAAGACCCGATACCACGTCTCAATGGAGAAGCTAACAAAAATTTTGTACTTTTTATTAGAACTTATTTCCTGTTTAGCACACAAAAAAGAACAAATAAACAACCTCTTAGTCTTCGTGGTGCACATAACGCAAAACCAGAATTTCGGTTATTTGGATGGACATGACCATTTACAGCCTATTAAAGATGTATTCCACTAAAGTATGTATAGGACAGTTATTTCCAATAAAAGTATGGCATATTTGGCATACGGTGTATATGGACAGTATAGACAATCAGTCTTACTAGAAAATTACTGGATTCCCTGAAAAACACCCATGGGGTGCCCTCGGGAGGAAAATGGAAGGGTGTCGCTAACTGATAGCCTATGTCTGCTCGAGTGGCGTAAGGACAACTTCGTTGATCGAATGGCTAGCGGGTTTGAGAACACTAAGAGGCTTACACTTAAACGATAGAAAACTAAGTTGACTGAGGATAATACTAGAATTTACGTGTCGATATGGACAGCAACTAACGACACATACAAGCTGGATTGGATTATCCCCCAATCACGTCACTTGACAAGCGAGGCTACTTCAAACAGATTCTTGTGGCATAGCGTAGTTTACTTGCGATTAAAATTTTCTGAAAGGGATTTGAAACAAACTTGTGATAGATAAATTAGTTTGAATATTGGTATCTTTACTTCCATGCCTGCATCTAAATATTTTAATCAAATTTTTATTTTAAAGATTTTTTTTATCAGATTAGTGGGATTATCTGAAATTCATATTTCGGAAACATAATGACTTTTCTCCCTAGAAGGTTAAATATGATCACTGGCACTAGCAGAATGATAGCCACAGAAACAGTACAATATAACAAATTATTCATTATGCGGAAATTAGCGGATATATCTGTTTTGCAAAAATATTACGTGCGCTATTATTATATAAATGAAATAGTTCGCTGAGGACGGAAGTCCATAAACTATGAGATTTTTGTAATTTCCGATTATCCTTTATCATAAATTCCCCTGAGTAGTCATTTTGTTTACGTTGCTACGAGTTTGACATTTAGAACGTAATTTTTATTTTCGTCCATAATTGTTTTGCATCGTGAAAAGGAAATTTGTTAAGCTTTTGCTTGCATGTTTTCTGCCAGTATTAGGATATTATGTTCATGTTAACGGCACCGTTAATAGATGATATGTTTGAACTGTGCGTGAATTATATCTTGAATAATGAAATAGTACCCGGTTTGTGAAAATACATGAATTTCTCATAGTCTTACCATGTATAATTCATAATCACAAACTTCCAAGGGAGCCACCGTGGCCAAATGGGTAAGACGCTGGTACACTCGATGTTGACTGTGAAAGCACTTCGGGATTTTCTAGCATGGAGGGGGGGGGGGAGCTTATCCCCTAACTTTCGGGCAATGTGACTTTTTGGGCAGACGGGTAACAAATATTATTATTTCATCTAGTTGGCAAACTAAAGTGCCCAAAATCTAATAAAACACTTAATTTAGTTTTTTAATTGAATACCACAAAATTGTACTAAATTGACTATGGATTAAAAGATTTTGTCTGGAGCCACTCTACTTTGTGCGACATTTTTCGGGCATTGACAATCATTTGTGAATGCACCTCCAACCGTCTAATTGGATGGTTGGAAATGAAATCGCAATAGAGTGGGATTTCGGTTGCAAGACAACTGGAAACTTTGAAGTTACTGCTATTCCAGTCCCTATACTTGCGACGATTGATTGATTGTTTGAGATTCAGGTCAGTCACCTAAGGTAGGCTATACTGGACCACATTGAAGTTGCTGTATTCGCGGGCTGAAATAGCAGGAAAACGTGTTTCCGGCAGTTAAGTTTTCAAAGTTTTCTCCCTATGGACCCCTCTCCGCTCCGTGGACTGTAAATTCGAGTCACTAACCTAAGTTAGGCTACAGTAGACCACTTTGAAGTTGCTGTATTCACTATCTGGAATAGCAGGAAAACGCGTTTGCGGCCATCAAATTTTCCAAATATTCGTGTAGTGTGTTTGGGGGCATTTTTCGGGGATTCAGGTTCTGCCCCACCCCCCTAACATTCATCGTACGCCTATGCCTGTCGGTGCAGAGTAGTGGGACGTTATAAACCCGATTTCATTTCACTTTCAAACTGTCAACCATTACTTGGGCGATTTGTAGATCACACGTTACATGGTAACAACGTTCATCAACTCGTCTTCTTACAGTTAGAGTGATTTGTCTTGCGTTAATAGTTGTATTTCTTTTTCGTTAGTTTTAATACATTTCCAAATCAATGGTTATTCTGTTCTGATAGTCAAAGGAATAAAATATTATAAGAACAACGCTGAAGCAATTAACTTTTGGCCAGATCAGACAGAATTGGAGACTTAAAGGCGATCATCATTTGTTGCCAACGGGAAAATGGCTGTCTACAAAACCGAGTAATTATAGTTTAAACGCTGTTATGGCTTATAAGTAAACATCGGCCAGTCAGAGCCAATTTTAACGTGACTTGAAGCACGTCTGTGCTCTGAGAAATCAAAAGACGTGCTCTCGGAAAGTTTCAAGTTAGACAAAAATGCGCGTCAGGTATCACCGAAGAAAGGCCCATCATTATTATACCAAATCCATACTTTTTTGAAATTCGAATCTTGAGTTATCATTCGTTGTTTTGTCGCTATACGGGGCCATACTGATCCGCAGTGAATATTCACTAGGCCGCGACAATCACTGATATAAGGATGACATCAATGCGACTTAATGGGCCACAAATATTAACTTTTTTCCTCCGACAAATTAAATTCTAAAACATTTATTTAATGTATTAGAAAAATAACTAAAGACGTTTGAAGTAATTTGTAGGTAAAAATTATTTCCTGTTTAGTGTAAATAGGTATTGACGCCGCGTGATATGACGTCATTTGTTTAAGGCAGTCATCTTTTACAGATATATTAGAAAACTTTCGTAATACTTTGTGAAACAGATTGATACCGGGCGTCGAGCGTGTGACCAATTTCCCCCAGTCTCCAATAAAACTCAGCTTACTAGAATTTGCCTGGTCTCCAGTCCGGAATATTCGCTTTCTTTTTCATGTCAGTTTCTATCGCAGGTAGGATTATTGCTACGAAACCACACCCCTCCTGCGATGTGGAAAGGTTCGTTAGTACTTACAGCAAACTCAAGGACACTGCTACTATGGATGCCTACCTCAATGTGCGCATCAACATGCCCACACTTAGTATGACGTAGGCCCTGTTGTAAAGGAATGGGCGAGTTGCAAGGAACGCCGTGATCGTCCGAATGAATAGGCCTTGAAACAAGCATGATTCAAGGGCGTATTGCCTGAGACTGCTGTCAATGTGTGATTTTAGTGACATAAACATGCGTGGAATTAGCTCAACAAATTATTTAATACAAACATATTTCGATGTTTCTTTAAATTTTATGCTTTTTCTGTTTCTGTGTCATGCCATCAAGATCAGCCAGTAAAAGAGCGATGTCTTCACTCTAGAGTCTAGAATATCTTCAATCAGAATCACGTTTATTTCGAATTCTTCTTGATTCAACGGAATTTATTGTTTCTGGATATAAGCCAGAGTTTCTATTCTTGAGGGGGTACTTACATTTCGAGCTTATTATTCTCCAGTTTCATCTGTAATCGGTATGAATGAATGTATAGGAATGGGCCATAGGCTCCCACCCTGTCTAGTTTGTTTGTTTCTGTTTTTTGGCTGTGACCTCGTCGACGCTAGAGACCATGCATATTTCAAAAAATTTCACAGCCGAGGGGAGATCCCCTCCCCCGACCCCCTAGAATTAACATTGCCAGAGGGACGTTCTCCGAAAAATATTTCCTTAAAATAGGCCCTGATCGCTCTGTACCGGTTAAAAGTAGATTGGCATTTCGGGACTTGCACATCAGGCGATTAATGCAGGATATGGACAACCCTAGAAGCGTAGACAATTAAGTATGAACTTGTACTTCTATTCCAAAGATTATCTGGGTTAGACGGTGGCAAATGCAGTGGCAAAGGACACATAAAGTTGTATGGCTGTCTCGGTCAACAATTTTAGTAAAATTGCTATCATTTCCTACAGTTCAAAGGGGAAGATAACAAAAATGTATATAAACTTAAGCACGTCTTCATTAGCCCAGTTCGGAGCAGAACAGTAGGACGTTAAACCCCATTTCATTTTTATATATAAACTTAAGGGTCGCATCTCGATCAATATTCCTCCAAAAGAACACACGTAACTAATTTGATCGTTTAGAACTTAATTTCCGCTAAATTTACACTATCAATTTAAATAGTAAGATAAGCTCATCCTTTGAGTAAAAATCTGCTGAAAATGATGTTTTTGTACTAATTTTTTATTTTTTTTTGTAGTAATGTAGTAAAGTGCTTTACACAAATTAATGAATGCTACTCAAGTGTAAACATTTCAGTTTGGTACAAAGAGTAATCTTTATCCTCGAAAAAATTTTCCTTTGATCTGGACCACTGTTTTTGATCTTGATTAATTATATTATTTCCCGATTCATTTGGGGCGGGAACTAGTGATAAACTCTTGTCTACTTGTTTTACTGAGTTTAGAAAATCTTCCTTCCTTTGATTTTCCTTCTCTGAGTTTTGTAAAAAAAAAAATACGTGTATATGACATCCAGCGGGGATTTTGGAAAGAAATGTTATGTTTATAATTGTCATATTTTGCTAGTTTCAAAGGAAGAAAGATAGCTGGCAGGGGATTAGTTTTACCCTGCACGACATAGCGACACTTTCGGTGAACTTCGGTGTATATCGTCACGATAGGACCGTGGTTTATCCACTAATACTATTAGTTTGAAATGTTTTGTGAGAGCTCTTACCTCTAAGTATTAATATTTAAAGTATCGATTTTCCAGGAAACCTATTCTGGATATTATCCTTGGGAGAATTGGCTCGGATTTGACAAATATGGGACAGGTTTTAGGTTTCATGTCGTTAGATCCCACATGACGTGACAACACGAATCTTATACCTCGAGAAGTCGAAAAGATTCAGTGTTCGCTCAATTAATGGGAGTAGTTTATCAGTAAATGTGGCGTGCATCTAACTACCGAATGTTTCCTCTCTGATAAAACCTGATTATATAGATATCTAATTATGCGTGTAAAAGTATACGATATACATGTACTTACGAGATGGAATAAAAACAACACCCATAAATCGCGTACATTATTTTAGAGGGTTTGAGTTCCTCAAAACTACAATTATTGTGAACGTTGAATCTCTGAAAGGGATATCAGTCCAAAAATGGTTAAATTCTGTTCAATATTTACAATAAATGGGATATAGTCAAACATGCCAGCGCCACCTATAATCTTCACTATTATCTTTCGATGGGCCTCTTTTTAATCCGATTGAATCATAACCAGGAGACTTTCCGGCGATGATATTTTGATTTTGTTTTCGTAATTAAATATTTGATTTAATTTGGTACAATTTAGCGAAGATTATTACGCCATGAAAAATTAGATATTATCTAAAAAATAATAAAATGATGATCAGCAGCTGGATCAAATAAAAACGTAGGGCATAACGTTATGAGAAGAGCGTTCAATCACTGTTGATAAATAAACCAGCAACATATTGAAATATTGCAATGGTCAAAGTTCTCCATTAACCTTTCCCTCTTGTATCATTGACATATTTTACGAGTTTTGATTTTCGTAGCAATCATTTCCAATGTTCTAACTTCATTTGGACCCTAAAGATTTGCCAGTATATTGACATCTATCAAGCTTGCAGACATCGCTAAATTAATAGAGTATTGTTTTGTCTGTGTTCGGCTTCCGGATGTCGGCCATGTTGTACAGTTTCTCATAACTCTGAATAATATTACCAACTACATTTGATAAGATTATCTTTACATCTACGTAAGGAGTAAACAAAGGGGAATAAACAATATAATATACTGAAAATGATCTAACCATACCTATATTACAATAACATGACCTTTTATCATAGCATAATCTGAAGGTCATTCCTGCTTTAACTACTACATATAGAAGGCCTGAATGGCAACTAATGACATTCCTAATTAACGCACGTTTGTTGTGTTAATACCCTTTTCTTGAAATATTATTGAATAGGATCAGATCAATCACACTACTCAAATAAAAAATAGCTAATAGGTAATAATTATGCGACTTTGGTGGTTAAAAATGCGATGTTTAACAGAACATTTAATTTGTATCTTGTTCAGTCGTGTTTTTTTCTTGTGGTCAAAATAATGTCGGTTCGTAACGGGACAAACTTCTGTACTATTATTCTTTGCGGAAAGCGAAAGTAGGGTTAGGGTTAGAACTTTTCCAGTTCAGAAATAAGTCTTAAGATTTAGAGAATGCCAGCTCACGCAGTAACTTTATCTGGTCTACTGATAAAGTTTAGTTACAACCGGTTTTAGGAGATTTAGCTATTCGCTAATAAAGTCCCGGATCTAAAACTTGGTGTATTTTTCTTCTCATTTCCAGTTAGATGCGCGCCTCTCCCTATAAAGTAGCACGTTTAATTTTATACTATGTGTAAAGAATTCTAAAATAAGAAATTTTGCGTCTAAATCGAAGCCATCAATGATTGATAGTATGGAATAAGATGATACCCCCACAACAATCAATTAAAGATATCTAATAAAATTTCAGCATCCCTTCTATCACATTGATCGAGTGCTGTAAATCCTTCTATCTGATCTACTTCTACAAAAGATAACTAACAGGCATTTTAATGGCACCACAGACACAAACTCTTTTGGTTTGAAAACCACGGTTAAAGGAGATTGCAAATAAGCCACAATATTTTTCTGATTATAGGAGTAGTTTAAATATATAGTAAAGAATATTCTTTGTCTAAGTGCTGTTAATGAATGAAATGAGGTTTAATGTCTTTGTTCACCAACCGGGATAATGAAGACGGACAGGGTGTTATGATAGAAAATTTGCCCAGACAGCAATGTTTCCGACTATACTCGTCATGGAATTCCAGCGGCCATGGTTTCTTTCACGTGCACGGTGCAAGGGGTCTGGACTTTTCGGTACGTTCGCACGACTTAAAGCTTTTTCCATGGACAAGACTGTTCAGTAACTATCGTTCACATTATAGTTTCTTGGTTCGACCTTATAAAATAACATCCTTCGTGATTAACTTAGTTAAAATACTGTTTCGTAAGTACCATTTAATCTTGTTACTCATGTATACGAGAGAGTACGATTTTGTCATGTGAGGAGTATTTGGTGCCAGTGATGGTGAAATAATTACACGGAATTCCTGATCATTAATTACAAGTAGCACGAACGTGGTTTTAAAATCCCCTAATACTCGATTTTATTGTTCAGGGTCACTGATTACATTACACAAATTCCACAAATCATGCCAACATTCCTAGATCTAAAAGAACTGATGGTTATCGATGCTTCGTTCAAATTATATATCTTAACTTAATCTGCCTATAGTCTCAGGTATATTTAATAACCTTATTATTGATAATTCGTTTCGTTTTACTTTCACATACAAAACTATATTGTTGCGAAGCCCGTGTGCGGTCTTGCACAGCTGCGTGTTTGTCCGATCAGATTACACATTGAGTAGAACCAAAGAACTCTGGACCCATTTCTGAAATTATGCTCTATATTAAACATGTCGGCCAAATATCTAAAAGAGTTAATAAAGAAGAGACCATGAGACGGGAACAAATAAAATAAATTCGTATACCGACCTTTTAACATTTCAATAACCGAGACAGATATCGATTACATGGAACTTGTTTTTTTGTTTTGACGACAATTTTCTTGTCAGTATAATCGGATATAATATTTAACAGCAGCCGTTGAAAGTTTAATTGATATCCATGTAGAACTCTTTAATTTTCAGTTCATTCAGATGTATCCATGCAACCAATCGAGTTTTCAGATGGGTGCCATATAATTGCGCAATTCGCCATGACAGATCGTTCTTTAAAATGAGCGAGATATAAGCTCTATTGAAAAATGGTCAACAAACAAAAATTTATGTCTCTCGCTGGGCATTTAATTTCTAGTATTTTTAATCAACTTATTGAGTCGATTTTGTTATCATATAAGACAGAATAACATTTAGATTACTTCTATTTCTAATAGTTAAGAGCTCACATTTTACAGTTTTTCTTCACAAGATAAGCATATTATACACCATGTTACAACGGATCATTTACATCCTATCTATCCACACCTCTAAAACTCTCCAGTTAACAGATCTTTAAAATCATAATTATTATTTCACGTTTCATAAAATACCCTTCCCATTAATCACCTATTTAGTCATTTGAGAAAATAGAATATATAATTCATTTCATATCAATTAAAATGTTTCAACTGTCTCTCATTTCATTGGAGAAATAACTACTTAACAGTATTCCATGGCAATCAGCGAAAGTATCTATCGGTTTCGTATTGATCGTTGAAAGTCTGTAATTTTAAAATATCCTTTTCTCAGCAAATTACAGAGAATAAATCTCTGTTTGAAATCTATTCACTGGTCAAATCAATTTGTTCTTTGGTACCTGCTGAGGCGACACATTTCTTTAGGCAAACGCTAAAGGAAATATATTTTACAATGAATGGAAAGATAATGAAAGTATATTCTACAAAGACCAAGATCTTCATCCGAAGCTAAGTGCTCTTATCTGGCAAAGCTAAAGAAGTCGTAAATTGGGCTTTGTGGAATACTCTGTAATTTGTTTAGAGAAAACTCCCTTCCCACCCGTAATACTTTTCACCGATGGCGCTCCCTCAATTACATTGATGATTTGGTTTTTTTTATCGGAATTTTATACATCAGGGCATTTCAACAGAACGATTTACAAACAAGTTGCCTGTATTTTTATGGACACGTTATCTTTTCCATTACGGTTGAACTGAATGATGGACAAACACGTTATAACTTTTGGAATGCACACTTGAGAATTGCCAGTTTGTTGTGTCGTGGTGGTGTGGCGGTATTTGGCTCATTGATCAAGTCATAGAGTTTGGTTACCATTAATCCCCAGGCACTGTACCTAGTTCCTGTTGAAATCAAGCCATAAATGATCTGTATGTTATAAATAAAAATATGAAATGACAAAAAACAAGCAATTAAGACGGAAGTTTATCAACGGTATTTCAAAATCTAATGAATTATGGACAGGTCGCCGAAACTGAGATCGGGTGCACACTAACTAGGTCAATGCGGGACAAATAAGGTACAATTTTAACGATACATTATGGGAGATTCGATAACGAGTTGGCAGTTCTCGTTATAATATTTAAAACTAGATAATGTAAAGGCAATTTGCAGAAAATTCCATTCAAATTGATCCACTGTGAACCGAGAACTAAGCGATTGAAATTTCCGCCTAGCCTCGAACATCATTTCTAAAGTCAGTACGATGAACAGCATAGTTTCGATTATCCATTTAATCGTTAAATCGTGAAGGAAATTATGCAGTAAATCGACTCATAATCCACTAAAGATCGCAGGCTAGCGAAGCCATCTAGAGTTGATTATGGTCTGGATAGGTTAATTAATGTCTAATTAATAATTTAAATAACATTTCAGGCCTGAAGAAAGACCTACAATAGACAGATTTAGCTCTTGCATAATGTATGTTTAATCTAATAATTATCTGTCACGTAAATAAAGTGTGATAGTAGGTAATATTATCTAAGTGCACACTTTAAAACATTTGACCACCAGACCTAGCTTGATGAAATTTAACCAGCAATTAGAAAAACCCTTTAGTGCAAAGGGATATCCAGTCATCGCATTTCCCATAACCCTTGCCACGGATAAAATTCTGTACCTTCCGAAATATGGCTTACATGTAAGCTTTGATCAAAAATCACAAATACGACTTAAATCGAAAATTCCATCCCTAATAGCTATTCTGAGTTTACTACTGTCTAGTAAAACTGGATTCTGTTAGAAAAATAATTACATTTATATCACCATTATCGACTAAACAAGCACTGCTGAGACGTAGAAGTTTCATTTGTGTTCTGCTTATTACAACCCCGGGCCAGATACACGACGATAACGTTGTTTTAAAGATTAAATAACCAAGCTAGTTAATCCGTAAGCTAAATATCTCATCTGACAAAAACAAGCCCCCGTGTATTGTCATTATCGGCATTTATATCCCGCAAAGAAACAAAAACAACTATTCGATTAGTTTTGTTCATCATTTGTTTGTAAACTTCAGACAATATTCGCGCACTGGTTTAAAGACCTCGTGCTATTCTTTTTTCCCATTGAAATCAACGATTTATTTTAACAACCGAAATTGCTGAGGTTTAGTCATTCTTATGCACGTAAATAAATGGGGATGCCACTGCATCAAGCTGTTTCAATCCGTAATCCTGTCGCTATTAGTATTTCAAGTTGTTAATTGCGGGATAAGTTATAGTTTTATTCTTTAAAATATCTTGTAGGACATAATGTTATAAATTTCATCATTTCTAATGTTAAATATAGTAATTAATGCATCTACAATACTCGATGTTTGCCATTTATAACACGAACATCATCATTGGTGATTATTTTTATACCACGAACATTTGTTTTACAATCACCGTTGAGTATTTAAGGTAAATATAAGATATAAAAGCTAAATATTTTTATTGTCGGGGATTAAAAATACTCGAGATAAGTCATGCCATCGTATTAAGCATGTTCGAAATAAACAGTGAAATTTGTTTTCCGAGAGACCACTGCACAACCAGTCTTACTAAAAACTCAAAAACGTTGTTTTGTGTAGATGGGGTGTCTTTTATTGTTAACAAGATGGTGTTTGCTTACTGACCGTATTAACGTGTCTCGGCCATCAATTAGTCAGAGAAAAATAAATATGTTTCTTGAAACAGATATAGGACAATGCCGTTTGGATTTTTCCGATGTACAGTGAATGGGATTTTGCTCATTATTCAGGTCACAGAAAAGAAAAGGTTATCTTTTCTTCATCCATTACTGTTAATCAGTTACAAAAAGACTCAAAGAGAAAAATTATTAAGTCGCAAAAAAACAAGCCAATATCTTATAACATTCGAAGCTCCTTATGGAAGTATTAGATTAAAAACATAAAGCAAGATTTAATCAGGCTTACGTGATCAAACGTTCCAGCAAGGATGAACTTCTTGTATTGTGATAAACATGTTAATGCCTTTAACCACAACATTTCTATCCTTTAAAAATAATGCTGATAATATTTTCTAGAAATGATTTCATAATTCGCAAAACTTGTTAATTGTTTATTATGCTCACCATGGATTTTGAATAGACTCTTTATCATACTGCAGGGGGGTGGGGGGGGTATGGCCGAATGATTAGCACGTGCGCGCTGTATCATAAGGCCTGTCATTTAGTCAATTGGCGTGGTTTCGAATCCCCGGTTGTACGTGACAAGAAGTAGGGTTGCCTGCCCAACCTCGTGGGTTTTCTCCGGGTCCTCCGGTTTCCTCCCACTGCTTAAGACCCGTACGCGCAAGCGAATTATTGAAATAAAATTAAACCATATGTTAGTCTCGAAATGACCTAGTTTGTGTCTAGTGGACGTTAAACCCCATCTCTCTCTCTCTCTCTCTCCCTCTCTCTCTCTCTCTCTCTCTATCTCTCTCTCTCTGGCGCTTTAAAATAACAAAAGTAAAACAATCATGAAAACGTATAAAACAAGTGAACTGATAATTTTTAAAAAAAAGAACGTACCTAGTATGTCCGCAACAGCCAAATTAACCAGAAAATAGTTAGCCGAGTTACTTCTCATTTTGGAATTCAAAAGAATCACAATTAAGACAAAAACATTACCAACGGTTGCTATTAGAAATATAGGTATATAGATGCATATTAAGATAATCGTTGCTGTGTCATTATTGGCTAGAGATGCTGTTTCCAAGTTTACACTCATATCCATACTATAGGAACAATTATTACCATCTTGGCAGTAATGGCTGTTTAAACTGTCATTAGTGTTCAAAGACATGATGAGATAATCGAATACAACCCAAAATCCACAATGTTAAATCAAAACACTTCCAAGTTCTTCTTTCATTTGGTGTAACATGTTTCAATAACAAAGCAAATAAAAAAAATGTATTCCGATAGTAGATAAAAATACCTTTATATATACCACGCTTTACGTCACTTAACAATCACGGTAACGGTAAAGTATACTGAAGCAGAACGATCCACGCTTATTTACGTCACACCATCGAACACGTCTCGGTCCAACCAAAGAAACTTAGTCAATGATGTCAAAATTGACTCTTAACAGGTGTTGCTGACTCAATATCCATTAAGAGTAAGTATGTTATTAATTATTGCACGAATCGTGGCATTAATAACATTAAACTAATTTCTTTGCTTTAAAATGGAGCATTGTTTAGTCATTGTACATATACACACCCTCTGTTCGCGGATACATGTCGGACCAACCTCGTGACCAGGGCATCACATCTCGGTGGCTATAACCTATAACTGACCGTCATCAATAAGTTTCCAAGTCAATGGTTTAATTAGTTGTTATTCGTTGATGAAATATCCAATAAATGCACCTGTTACTTGTACCGTCAAGATGGTAAGATTGTTGTTGAACGAGTAGCGGACTGTGTTCAAGTAGCGTACTAGAGGTAGTAGCACCAATGATATATCTTTACTAAAAGCTCAACATGTCATAGACACGATAATAAACTGTTTTAAGTAGCATACGGCACGTCGGCTGTACCAGGATGGAAATCAATACATGGTTTACAACCTCCAGAACTGAAATAGAAAATAATTATGTGAAATCACTGCACTAATAATACATCATTTTCCCCCTGTATAAAGTTCACATTGTTGCGATAGAGTAAATAAATATGCTGTGTAAAATTTCTTATATTAAGGCTTTATTGCCAAACAGACTTATTTCGGTCCTTGTTGAAAGACCTGGTATCTTGAGTATTGACTTATGTCATACCTCCTTTCCACTCTCTGTCGCCAGTTAATATTTTACAAGTCGTAAAACAACTGATGTATTTCCAATCTTGTAGGCTAATTAAGAAACCTGTGGGTCTTTGTTACTCGTTTCTCATAGCTGTAGCAGGGGCACGTGAAAAGCTAAATCTAGAGATTTTGAGGGATTTTCGATTTCTTCTCCAGAACCACATGGTTGTTTTCCACTAAATTTGGATGATATATTGCCTGGATTTTGTGAGTTGAGGAACAAGAACATACTCTGCCGAAATACTAGGAACATACACAGTCTTTTAACTCCTGATACGAGTCGATATAAACAAAACCCCACAAATAATCAAACTAGAGGGGGGGGGGGTGTTCCCCGGGACTTTCTGAACTGGTTTCTTATTATTAATAGTGCAGAAGAGTGGGTCTGGCAAGGCAAAACGTCTAATGGTTCGAATGGGACAAAAAGAAACGAGGTCCAACGGTTGCACATTAAGGATACTCTGACAGTTGGAAATCGAAATAGAGTTACATGTAGACCGTAGCGCAACTGTTCGAGTAAAATGTCCGTCAAAGCACACCACATGGCGTATAACCGTCTACATTAGCCCTGATGCAGAAAAGTGAGATGCTTAACAAACACCATTTTATTTCATTTATTAATTAAAGAGATTGGAATCTCTTGGATTGACGATTGAAAGCTGTTGCGAATCTGTTTTATTCATTAACTAGATAAACTTGTGGTCATAATATTGTCTTTTGTACGTATACATTAAATATGTTTTTACACTGAAAATAGCTCGAACAATAAATACTATCATTTAAACAGCTTTTATAGCTCTCATATTTCACAAAATCTCTTCGTTCTCTTGGCACTGATCGTTTGCAAGTGGTTGTTGGAAAACATTTGGTTAGAGAAGTAAATATAGTAAGATATTTCAAATTGTAACACTGCTCCAAATTCTACAGTACAGCTAAGTAACGCAACGGTACAATTGTATTTTAATAATTCGCATAGGATGTGTTAATAAACTGCTGAAATTATAACAGTATAGCTAAGCGATGCCATATGATCCAGATAAAGTAAGCACATATTGTCTCGTTCACGACACCTCAACAACTACGGATTATTTTATGTTGAATATCAAGCGTAAACTTTTGAGATGATTGACTAGACATTCAAAGGTGAGGACAAAGACATCTTATATACCATCCCATTATGGTTGTGGTGATGACTGAAAAGCTTTTAAGTGTAGAAAAACGTATCTTTAGTTTCATAATCGATAATAACAACAACGTCGAGGTGATGTGTAGGTGTTTATCTGATGTTCAAGGATATTTAAAATAGTTTTTGAACAAACAGGAAACTGGGATGCCAATTCACTGTGCTTTTTATAAGCTATAACCCAATTTGATTAGGTTGATTATTGACTGAAAGCATAAAAGTTTACGGATTTATGCTGATCCGTGATCGACAGATTGTCATATATACATGCCAGGCACTAGTATGGAACTTAATGGTGTAGCATGCTGCAAAATAGAGCCGAGCCGATCCGAGGGTCCAGAATTGCAGCTCTATGAGCTCAATCGAGATTAATTATAGAATCATTAACCTCCAATTGGAACCGGGTAATAGCATTGTTACAAAACCCCACAAGACAATGGTGGCCAATGGCTATTTCATTAATTTTTCTAAATAATCGTGATATATTTTAAAATTGATTATGTTATTTAAATTTCGGATTTTGAGGGATACCCCCACCCTGAACTTCAGCTGCGGAAAAACGGTATTGTGATCATGGGTCACCATACAAGCTGGATGTATGAGGCCGCCAAAAACTAATTTTGATTATTAGGACTTGATTCACAGCTAGGTGATAATATTCTTAGGTCTAGACAAAATAATTATACAATTACTTATGCCTTCGATCTTTACGAGATTTTGATATAAGGTACATATACGATATTAAAATAATAATAAGATTATATCTAAATAGAGGCAATAAGCAGAAGTTAAGATGATCTAATAATTGCTTCTGATCATTTGACCAAAGGAGATTTTCATATTTCCAGAGAGCTTTCCTGGTGAGTTTAAAACTAGGTTAATTCCGTTAGTGTCAGTTCTTGCAACCATATTTTACGTATTTATATAAATGACGCAAACAAATTCGGTTAATTCCACTGAAGTCAACAATAATAACTGTTGTACGAAACTAGTATGCGAACATTACATTTATGTATTTTATATATTTATTGATTTTCGGTTGTCGGTCATTTACCGATGGTTACTGTCTATAAGCATCAACTTCTAGAGAAAATAGGCCTTAAGTTCCACTTGCCACAAACCAGGGCATTTAGTAAAAGGGCCTTTCCCAGTGGAACACATACAACCCGGGAATCGAAACCACGCCATCCCCATCCCCATTCTAAAAATTTCAAGTTGAAATGACAGCTCTAGCCAGAGTAAATATTCAGAAAAGGTAGGTGCATTAATTCTATACACCAACAGTACAATGAGTTCAGACGTGACGCACTTCAATAAAACTTCAATTCAATTAAATCCATCCGACAAATACAATCTAAATGCTAATAACATTTGTAGAATCTAAAATTAGATGGTTTGGATCTGTCTAATATTGAGAAATAATTACATTTTCAAATCTTGTAGTCCATAAAACTCAGGGAACACGATTAATTTGAAATGTTAACTGGTTGAGTAGTCTCGCTCATCATGCCTACTATATTCGTACAACTAGGCACACGAGGCTATGGATTCCATGTAAACTAGTGGACAAGGTGGTGATCTTGTTGGTAAATCGTGCATCCGTGTAATTTTTTTCAGACAGATGTCTAATAAATTAAGTTAACATATACTCAAAGAGAAATGTATAATCTAGTTAATGTTATTAATGTGGTGTCACTAACCCTATTAAGCTTTGTTTGAGTGTTCGTATCAACCTCGGCAGCTCTAACTTAATTATTCACTTTATGGTTTTCAATAACCTAATTTGAGCACTCTCGGAGAATCAAATATTTGTTGGTATAACTATTCTTTATCAACATTATTCATTCTCACATTAAAGCGCGTATCTTTTGAAATGGGTATAAATGTGTCTTATATTATTATATAGGATATTAGGATCCAATATTTTCACGTCAAGATAACATCGATATTGACTGAAATGGACCAATATTGAATTCTAATTCGTGTTTTTGATTTCTAATGTTTTGAAAAATATTGAGTTTGAGATTTAGCCCCTTTAAAGTGAATTGGTTTATTCAGACACTAGATTCATGAATATGAATTGGGGTTTAACGTTTTACTTTTCTGCATCGAATGGCATACGCTCCATATAGTATGTTATGGGGGTAATTTTGCACAGACAGCGGCGTTACCAACGACTTTAATTTTGAATTCCAACTGTCAAGGGTTCGACCCTGATGTGAGCCGAGAACGTTCCTCGGAATTACCCAGGCGTGCTTGGCAAAGGGCTTTAGTCGTTCGAGTGGTACGAAATCCGCTATTCAGTGAAAACCACTGAGAAGTAAATCCATTGCATTTTGTTTCATTTCAAAAGTCAAGGTTAATTAGAAAAAAATAATCTCGGAATAAAGGAGCATGGACAGTCGTCGGCCCAATTGCTTAAATATAACGTAAGTGGCACTGTCACCATAGTGAATTTCGGAAAATTACCCCTTGGTTTACATTGCAGCCACATCTTCTTACAGAAAATATCAGATAGCTAAGCACGAAAGCACTAGTTCTGACCAAATAGATCTTTAAAAATATAGAAACAATTATGTCTGCTAAATTGCTAAATGTAATTTCTATACTAACAGTTTTCTTGTCTTTGCATTCACCGGATTTTAGCTCGAGGAATGGTATGATAAAAACAATACTCCCAAGTAATTATTCACGTTAGTAAGAGAGATGTTCAACAGGTTCCTTGGCTATCACCAAAGGATCCTTTCATCTCGAAATTCCGGAAATTAACAAAGATAAAGCACAGAGTGTGAAGATTTGAGTAAAATAAGATGTTCTACAAAAAAGAGAGCCGTACACTGAATCCCGATTGCCACTGACAAAATACCCCTCCTTTCGTTTGTTATCCCATTTTTGTGTGTGAAATAGCTTTATTTATATCGCAGACAATATCCCATTTATGTATTTATAGCTAAAATAAATGAAATGGGGTTTAACGTCCCACTGTTCTGCTCCGACTTGGCTATAATGAAAGACGGGTAGGGCTAAAATAGAAAGGGGTGAAAATGAAATGAATTGCGGTTTAACGGCCTACATTTATGCACTGACTGGGCTAATGAAGACGGGCGTACCCCATACAGTGTGCTTATTTCGAATTCCAATTGTCAAGTGTTCTTTTACGTGCACACCAACGTGTACACGAGACTTCGGTTTTCCGTCCCATCCAAACGACTAGACAGGAAAGTAGTGTATGTATCTTTTCATCGCATTGCAGCAATGAAAATAAATATTTTTGAAAACGGTGAATGATGATGAATATCAGTGAATCATTCATTTCATCTTTGTGACTACGCAATCACTCAAATCAGTAATAAAAATTCATTATTAATAAATTGGTCGATATACAAAAGGCATGATACATGTACTGTATATAAGTTTATAAATTCAACTCTCAGGTTTATATGCCAAACAATACTACATAGCCCTGAAGACGCCGAAAGGCCGAAAGATCTTGGCAAATATGTAAATGTAATTAAAATAGTCTTATCAAAGGGTGTGATACATGTAATCTCATCATGGATCATATATATTATATATATATCATTATGCATCATATTGTCACCTGTCTATATGTACGTCATTGGATTGCTAATTTTATATTATTCCGGTTGGTGCAGAAAAGTGAGACATTAAATCTACACACCTTTACGATTTTATATGGAAAGCATCATTATATTATCACACCACGTTTTGCGTCGTAATAGATACAATAACTCACGTCGTTTCGCATTTAACAGTTCTAAAATAGGTGTACTGTATTAAATACGACTATTGTTAATTTAAATAAGTACTTAAAGATACATTATGTAAGATTTAGATAAAGATTTATAATCCAAAAATAGATATTCTTAGCCAAGTTATCAATGTTCGTAGTTTTGACAAGATTTGTGCATTGATTGTGTATTATCGTAACTATGGTACTGGTATATTTGAGGCTTCGCCTCGCTTCGCCATATTTACATCTAATCATTAAATGGCGAAACCGTTCTAATCTAGTTAACATCTCTAGTATCCGATGGCATCAAGAATTGATTATGGTCTTATGTTAAAAAATGTCTAATTAACAATTTATATAACATTTAAGACCTAAAGAAAGAACTGCAATAGGCAAACTTAGCTCTTGAATAATGTATCTTTATTCGAATGATTATTATTATTTCTGTCTTAAGACACAGATTGAAACAAATGTGAAATAATTGGAAAATAATGTAAAGTTTAAATGGTTATAACTTACGTTAGAATCGTTTGATTTTTACAATTTTAGACCAAAATGTTTTTATACAAGTACTATTGATTTGATTGTTTATTGCCTTAAACCTGATATATAATATTTATTCTGCCATGTTGTGCTTTAAACCATAATACGATCATTAAAACTTCAGCTGTAAAAGAAATTCCCTTTTAAAGCACCCAGTTGTCAAATTGACGTCCATATATATAAACACTGGAACTGAACACTTTGAGTTTACTGTGTTATATGTCAAAATCATGGAGCTCCTTACATTCGGTACTGCCGCATCAATAAAGTCTTAAATAGAGAATAGAGTGGAATACTTGCAAGATGTGCAAACCAATCTTTAAAGACACATTATGTAACATTTAGAAAAAAAAGCTGACCCGTCATGCTATAATAGCGCAAAAATAGATAATGTAAATTAAAAAAATGGAAATTTTCATTCAAATTACTTCATACTGAGCCAAGTTATCACTGGTTGTAGTTTTGGCAAGATGTGTGCATTTTGGTAACCCGGGCACTGGTATATTCGAGACTTAGCCTCGCTTTCCCATTTACAAATTAAATTTTTAAATGGCGAACCGTTCTAATCTAGTTAAGACCTCGAGTATCCGATGCCATCGAGAGTTGATTGTGGTCTTGTTTTGTTAATAAATGTCTAATTAATACTAATAGTTTATATAACATTTCAGGCCTCAAGAAGGACATGTAATAGGCCGATTTAGCTCTTGCATAATGCATGTTTAAAAAATAAAAAAGTCCTATTTTCAGAAAATTTAGTATGACTACGGGATGGTGGGTTGGGGGGGGGGAGGTCCAATATCTATGTAAAATTAAGTGAGTAATGCCATAAAAGCAGAATTTGGCTGGACAGGCAGCACAATGTCTACGTTTTCAACTATTGGTCTTACTTTTTCAAGGAAATGCGGTTCCACTTATCATTCTGTTTCATACGGGGTGTTTGTATGCGGGTGGGGTGGGGTGGGGCACAATATCTATGTAAAATGAAAGGATCTTAAAGGAGCTATGTCTCTAACTCAATATTTTTCATAACAGTCGAAATTAAAAACACAAATTAGAATTCAATATTAGTCCATTTCAATCCATCATGATGTTGTCATATTGCCGTGAAAATGTGGGATCCTAATATCCAATATTTAAGACACAGTGAACGTTTTAAAATACGGTACACGAGTCGTGTACCATATCGTTTCGGACGCAAAATCAATGAAGAAAGAAAAATTACAATGTGACAGTAAATATATTAATGGCTGATTCAGAAATGATAGAATAATAATAAAACAGGGCGTTTAGAACGGACGAAGCAGGCGTAAACGACTGTCGTTCAGTTTGGACTGTTCATGTATTTCACCGAACATAATTGATTAGAAATTACATTTATTTTTAAAAAATTGAATATAAATAACTTTATTTACACTCATTATACATTAATATGTGCTTTTAGATCCATTTATGGCTCCAAAAAATAGAGCACAGTGTCTATGTTTTCAAACTATTGATCTTACTCTTTCTAGAACATTCGGATCCACTTATCATTTTAGCTAACAAATCATATTGTATTTGTGTTCAACAGAAATCCAGGATCTTCGGTCCTAGGTTTTTAAACTGGGTTTATGAAATGCGAGAAAGAACCAAGAAATTTCATCATGACCACCATGTATCATGGGACGTCATGTCTAAATATTAAGACCCCATTGGGCTTATTCATGTTACATTTACAAGTTGGAGAGAACACGGTGGCATACTGACATTCAAAATCATTATTGCTCAACCCAAGTCACGCCATTAGAATCAAATGAACATTTTCTTGAAGATATTCAGCTTTTGCGTGATGGGTTGGGTAACGGTAAAGGGGTCCAAAACGTTGCATTTTTACATCTCTGTACAGCACCCCCGTCGGAGCGAGAGGAAGAAAGGGAGAGCTAGCGAGCTGTTATCTCTTGATTGAACATGAAAATCAGTTGTATTGCCTATCTAGCGTCATGCAGTTGCGTGCGGCTAGGTGGTAGAGGGGGGCTATCAGAGATCTCGCTTTGGTCAACCGAACCTAATAATTAATGTGGATGATTTATATTTAGTTTGAATAAAACATGTCTTTCTTCTCACATTACTCAGTAGTAGGCCTTGTACGTAGACCTCTGTACGCCACTGGCCTCGTGGAGTTTTTAGTTTTGTATAATTGCCTTTTAGCACGGTGCTTGAAATTTAGAGCCCTGCATAATAATATTTGCGCACTACAGATTTTGCTTTAGGTCTTATAAGAAGTTGGCTCATAGCTTTGAACTCCATCTAAATTCGAATGTGCAAATCAATTATTGTCAGAATTATTCCCCATGTCATAGAAACGGTGTAATCCCTCTACGAATCAGAACTATTTTTTTTTTCAAACTTGCTGTCAAACTATCTATGACTTGTATCATGGTAAAGAATAGTTATTGTCAAATCGCGTAGATATGATATTATATATAATACATTCATTTGTATATTTTTAGACAGTTTTAGTTACACAGTTCCACGTATCTATTGTTAGATAATTAAACTAATTAATACAATAAATTATATAATTGTACATAGATATACCTGTTATAAAATTGTATGACTTGGTCAACTTACTTTAGTTGGCTAAATATGAATCGCATTCTCAATTACTAATCATTAGTTCATCACCATTATCTTAATTAAACCGGAGTTCACTGTAAATATTGTGTAAGAGACACGCGTCCCACAACCCAATTCTCAAGACTTCAAGCATGTTATTTTTAAATGGGGAAGGTTCGGGGTTCGATCCGGATGATGGCCGAGAAAGTTTCCAGTGTTGTTTCCCCTTGTCAGTGATACAGGACAGGGGGCCTTGGGAATTCAATTGCAGTCCGAGCAATTTTTATCTTCATTTTCCCGGGTAGAGCAAAAAATGTAGGATGTTAAACCACACTTCATTCGTTGGTTTGTTCGTTTTTCTACTATAAGTGGCCGCGTGTGCTGGACTACTATTGTTTTGTGGGTGAAAAAAAACCTAATAATATTTTTAATTAGTTTATCGTATTGATGTAAGATGTAATAATTTTTGACTACAAACTGACAAAAACACATTTAGTCCATTAGATAGTAATCCCATCAGGACAAACACACGGAGATAAAGTCAATATAGTTTGTGGGTTAATTCAGTTTTAACAATGAGTGGCAATCGGATTAGATGTAGAATAATGAGTTATGGATTATGTCAGTAATATCAGTGTTATGTGATAATTTAGTAAACCGGTAATGGTTAATACCCCATGGGGTTAAAGATGGTCGGGCTTCGTAGACTATTTTGCAGACATGATTATGAATAAATTTTTATAATAATCATCGCAGAACACTAAATACGAAAAATATGCTTCTGTATTCTATAACACGTACAAGATTAATTTGTCACTTTGTATCTATTTTATGATTTTGCGATATTGTTGAATCTATCTTACAATTTCGTTTCTTTTTCCAAATTTTAGAATACTTCAGAAATAAGACGAAACACAAATGACTTCTGCGTTTAAAGGGGTCGTCCTAAATATATTATAGTGAATCAAGAAGACTTAGAAACATTAAGTCCTATTTGAAATTCTGTGGCACCTTTTTGCAGAACACATGGTTGACGATAATGTGTCTACAATTTCCGTGCGACCCCCCAATTGTCTGGATAAACATGTCTAGGGCTAGGGCTAGGTTTAGGGTTAAGGCTAGTGTTAGCGCTAGCCCTGTCCACAAATATCACGTTAAGTGAATTGACCACGTTAAGTGAATTGATCACATATTAAGTAAATCGACCACTTTAAGTAAAAGACTACTTCAGAATGGTTAAAGTTGTTTGGCATATAATTTTATCAACGGATACCCTGTGAAATCTGCGGTTTCCCCTTTAATCCAGAATGACCCATTTGCGCTGACGATAAAAATGATAAATAAAGGCAGGGTATAGTACTAAATACATTGGCTTTCGAAGATAACTGCTGTCTTCATGAATTATTCTCTTAGTATTATGTATTATTAAACCTACTTGTTATAGAAATATAGATATTGATAGACAAGAAAATAATATTAAAAGATTTCATTAGGTTTATTACTTTTAACATATTCCAGTCTCCTTTTATTGTTATTCATATCGACCTGTTTATTGTATACTAATACAACTAACAATAGTTCTGTTTTATCTGTAATTATAAGTTGTTTAAATGAATAGATTTGGAATTATATCCTGATACCATTTCCCCAAATATGAATGGGTCTTTAGACTAGACAATAAGAATGAACCGACATTAGCATTTTTATGACGTTTATAATTAAAACACACGATGCTTGTCATTAAAACATAGGTTGCCAGCTAACTACAAATACGACCCCCCAATCTTAGTAATGCAAGTAGTTTTTCAATTTATTCACGGTTAACTGTTTTTTGATAAAATATGTATGAACTTTGTTGCCAGATTTTCTAAACGATGTCCCCACTACACATCCACTACACTCCATGGATAAATTATCACTTGTTATTAAAATCAAACGATCCTAACCAGTGGTCAAATACATAGCCCAGTGGACGAATTCCGTAAAATCCAGTGATGATAGCTCGTGTTAAATGAAAATTAGACTATGATAAAAATCGAAACATTCGGCTGGGCGAAATAGATCTGTAAAAATAGCAGACACAAACATAACATAGCGATCTGTGACATGGTGAAACGTCTGAAATGATATATTGTGATTCACCAACTCCAAGCAATATATATATTTGAAAAATAAAGCTTGGAAAACCCTGTTGCAAAGGAATTTGGGTGCCAAATCTCCGTAAGACTTCTTTGATAAAGGTTCACAGGGAACTGGAAATGTACTTTGTTTTCTATGGCCGTTTAAATGGGCGTATAAAAACAAATATCATAGTCTAGGAATATAAAACTATAATCAGGTATCTCATTCTTTTATGTATTTAAAAACGATTAAAATTAAACATGAAAGTAGTTTCCTTTAAAACGTTCAATTACATAGGTCCGGATGGGTGAATAACTGAATGAACGAATGTCAACGGTAGTACTTCAATCTAAGTACTAAGTACTGCTAGGATAGTGGCGAAATCACCTAGATCCATCACTCCGATTCTAAAGGATCTCCATTGGCTGCCTGTTTCTTCCCGAATAGATTTTAAGCCCCTTAATGTGACTTTCAAATGTGTAAATGGCACCGCTCACAAATATCATTGTAAACTTGTTGAATCTTACAATCCATCCAAAAATCTACGATCGAAATCTCTCAATTAACTGATCATACCAAATTACAGGATGACAACTTTTGATTATCATTCGTTTAAAGTAGCTACTGCTAGAAGGTAGAACTCATTAGCTATTAACCTACGATAATGCACCTCATTACCGTCATTTAAGAAACTTTTAGAACCGCATCTGTTTCAAACAAGTTATAACCGAGAGCTAAAGACTTTATGTAGATATATGTTTTGTCAAGCGATACAAGCACAATATTTGTGGAGTTTTGGCGCTATAGAAATGGACATTTATTATATGAATTTTGTTTGGGTTGGTACAATCGCAGCATGTAGTCATAAGTGAAATACGTTATTGATAACATGGATGGGAAGCAAACAAAGTACAATGTTCTTGTTGATAAACTCGATTGTTACTCTACAATGAGTACACAAGACATTTATCTTGAATAGTCTGTTAACAGAACAAAGACTCAGTAAAGATAATATATTTTGAATTGTAGTAACTTTGGGTTAACTTTAAGATCTGAATTAGTGCCCTATATTCAAGTGTTAAGATAGATACCGCTGGTTGAACGTGGACGGTTAAACCATATCATCATCTATAATGCTAGGTTCCACTGTCGTTACGATAGGATGGTCATTGAGTCCACTATCTGGTACATGTAGATATGTTCGAATACCTTTAGATACGATTGCTACGACTGACCACAATATATGATCAGACCTGATGAGATCACCACGATTACTCCACGATTAAAACCACGATTTCAATTGTAGCCCGAATCGTGATAGTTGGAACCTAGCATTAACACATCTGTAAAGATTATGAGGTACCCCAAATTAGACCCAAGATCTCTGAACACACCTTGACAGTGAAAAAAAGTTGGATCCGCTCTTTCTCATAGGGAACGTTAAATTCCCGTAGGGTGGGGCTCAACTGCAGTGTTTGAAAAAATGTACCGAAGGGTAGAACAATCATGGACTGGATCAGATACAACACTTCATAGTTTGGTCTAAATACGCACGATTCGGTACCAACGATAGATGAATTGGCAATACTGCAGTTTTGGTGGTATAGTCAATGTATAATATGGGGCCATGTCGAATGGTTCTAAACTTATTCTAATTCCATGACTCTGCAGGGTATCCTGTAGTATACAGAAGTAAAAGACTATGGTGACAAATTTTGACAGTATAATGTGGAATGAATTATAAATATTTAATGTGGTTTCGTTTTAATAGCCCCATTACATTTCATAAATCTGTGGCTATTAACGGACTGTCATCGATAAGTGTAAAATACACACCCACGAGCTGTTGTTGTTGATGATATCCCAAGTATCTCCAAATTATTAAAATTGCGGTATAGTCGTGGAGCACAATAAGAAATCCAATAAAAACCATATTCGATTACTTTCAAGACAATTATATATCATTCATTGCTGACATACGATACCTAACCTATTTCTGCAATAATACCATCTATGATAAGAGTTTCTCTCGGTGGTACTAACTCTTAACAACTTTTATTGTACTAAAAGACTAAAGTGACAATTTCTGACTGAATAATGTGGAATGAAATATAAATGTTTAATGTGGTTTCGTTTTAATGGTCCTTCTGATCCCTTTTCCGAGATGGAATGATATTGCGTATCTGAATAACACGTGTCGAGTGTTAATCAGTATTAACATTATATTCCACTGTTTGACAATACATCAGAATTTGTAATTCCACTTAACCTCTCATGAAAAATATAGGATAAAACTTGTCATGTCTTAAATAATTTATATGATTTTCTTTTAATCAAAGTTATTATTATTGCTATCGATTTATATAAAGGATGACCCTAGTTCTAACTCTCTGAAAACATACTCAATGACCACTTCACTGTCGTATATATCAAAGTTGTTACATATCCAGCTGTTTTGATGGCACTTTCACGTAAACTTTATCCGAGCTTCGATTTATGGAAAAGACCAAACAATTTATCAGGGCTTCTTTCAACTATTAACGTCTAAACGGTATCATTGCTACTAATTTATTAGGGAATAACCCAGTTTTAATTTTTCAACAACAAGTTTAATTACCTCATCAATTTGCTGCGAATAAAAGGTTGCATTCAAAAATAATGACCACTTCAATCTGTCTGGTTATCAAAAAACGTTAACTTGTTTTGATCTTTCGTTGATGTCATATTTAATGGCTTATTTTTAATTGTTTAAATGCCTTCTATACTCTTTTGACCAAACATTGATGCAAATCTAATGGCATATACCCAATCGCACTCATGATTCGGGGTAAAATAAAGTGCCGAATTATCTTATTATGTGTTCAAATGATAAAGAAAGCTGGGTACTTTTCGTATAGTATTTTTACTTTTCTTAAAACTCCATACACATTTTAGTTTCTTACTGTTGAACAAAATCTTTCATACCTTAACACTGGTATTAACTTATCCTTCAAGTGGGTGGATATGGATGCCTTGGATCACAAGGTCTGTCGTTGAGTCAAGATGCGTGGTTTCGATCCCATATGTGTACAAAACAAGGAGTAGGGTTGACTGCCTAACCTCGTGCCCCTCCCCGCACACAGGCAAATTATTGAAATACAAAATTTTACATAATTTTAATCACTGAATGGCGTAATTTGTATTGAGTGGAAGTTCTTGCTATAATAATTCAAAATAGTTATGAGTGTTTCAAGTTTTGAAAAGACGTAGCTTTGAAGTACCATTACTACGATTATAAACAAAGTCTTCGATTTTAGGCTTGTCGTGTGAATATATGTCTAAATAATTATTTATGTAACATTTGAAGCCAGAAAAAAAGAATTGTAATAGGCATATTTATATCTTGTCTAATGTATCTTTAAGGCATAAATTATGACCATAGCTGAATATTATTTTGAGGTGAACGCCTTACTCGTACCTAGTATGAAAAAAGACCATAAACTTTGAATTATGTTCCTTGGTCCTTGTGCATGCTCCTTGATAAAAAAAAAGATGGTTGCCGGTATATATACGTCGCTTTGTTAAAATCTCGATTATCCAATTTGCAATGTCTTATGAAATCATTTAAATTTTGTCCGTTAATCATTGTTCTACTTTCATCCGCATGTACAGCAAACGTGTGTTAGCTAGGTGAACTCCTCGAGAGAAGTGATATCACGTGGTCTAGAAAGGGTAAATATATTCTAGCTCGTTCATAACACATCACTTTTTATTGCTAATCGGAGACGTGAATCAGAAGTGGAAGCTACTGGGTCTGTATCGGATAGTGTTATCCCTTTCTGCAAAATATCTTAATCTTCCATCTTTAGAAGTGGATCTATTTAATACAAGTTTTTTCAAGTGTTTATGTGATATACGTGATTACTTGTGATGTCTTCAGGAACATTATGAATTAAACCAATTAACTCTTCGACAAATTGAATAGAATCCTTTCCACTCATTTCTCTTGCGCATAGCTTAGAAACTATCTGTTGTTATGGTCTGTCAGGTCTGTAAATTGGTTCGTTTTATGTGGCATATGTGATTCAGGCGAAACATCAAAGATTGAAATCGATGATTATATTTATTCCACGTTGTCATTGTTCGTTAGCCCATTTCAACCCCGATGATCCAAATAAAAACTGTTTTTAGAACTTCGAGAAGTACTTATTAAGTTAAATTGTTTGTCTTAGAGATAAGCGTTTATATGGCCAGGCAATGACAGTTAGGATTTAAATTTCTCTGAAATTGTCCATTAATACACCCAACTGATATAAATAATAAAATGTCTTTTTGGTTGTTTACAATTATATTTAAATGTGCATTACCATATTATTTGAATGAATAAAACTGGTAAATTTGGGGTGAACGATTCTTACTGCTGTGATACTATTAGTCTCGGTCACCCAGAACCTCCTACAACATATGGAGGGTCTGGGAAGGTTGTCAATATTTGACGTAAAGTTTATTGCCCATGCGTAACCGGGAGTTTGGTTTTTAATGTGGTTGATTATCCAGTCTCTTTAGCCAAGTCAAGTAAGAGTTGCGCCCCTTCCCACAATAAATCCCATAATTCTTGCATTAATATAAACAAACATGAATCGTGACGACGAATTAGGATTAATTTTAAAAGCATAGATATGGCCCATGAAGAGAGAAATTTTACAATAAAAAATTAAGAGTGTTAGATATTGAACTCGCATGCAATCAAATGGATTTTTTGAAATGACATACTTAAATTAATTTCATGGGCGTAAACATCTTGTTTTAAGAGGAGTTACCTCCCTTAGACATTGTTTATGATAATGTGAAAGACCGGATTATCTAGCTAATTTTTCTTTCTGGATGATAGAGACTATGATACTATCTGAAAACGTTTTGATACAATTTACAAGAAATACAAACTCCACGTGGATTTGGCCTAAACTGTCCAAATTTCACAACGTCTACACACTCGCCGATGTTATCGTGATGGTGGCAATTATCAAGTAACACACAATAAAGGAATGGATACCGCTACACAAATCTTGTCATTACTTTTGAACGCTCAATATTTTAATTTCATATTTTCAGATAGGTAAATAAACTATATTGCCCCAGATATTTTATACAGTCAAATGGCAAAATACAATATCATCTTTTAAATAATCTTTATTTCGCTGCTCCAATACACACTTAGCTATTATTCATCTTTCTGTCTTTTATTTCAATGATTTTACTATAAAAATCTTCATAAATATTATATGTGCAGAATTTAATGAGGTAAACGATTATATTAGTCAATTTCAGTGAATAAAACATGTTGATAACTGCTTCTCCCCTAGATTCTGCCAATCAAAATATAGTTACAATGATAAATTCTATGACTCATACGAAGAAACGACATAACTTTTTTTCCAATATTTTTATCGCTTATATTGATATTTCTTTTTCTGCCCATCGGTTTTTTATTATCAATAAAATTGTCTGCCATTGTATCGCAGCAAACTATATAGGTTAACGTTTCCAAATAACAACATGAAATCAACTATACGTTATATCCGTCATGCAATTCGGGTTTTAAGTTTTGGGTTGAAGAAATTAAGTGCACATTCTGTACAGCAGTTTGTTTCTGGTGTTATTTCTGCCAAGCGTCTCGGGGTGACATATCTTCTCGGTTTATGACATTCAATCTGTCTAATTACCTGACCACTCATTTTGCTAATGACGTGTTGGGAACGAACGATATATTCCTTCGAAAGCCAGGTCATCTAATCGAATCCGAAACTTATTGCTATTGCCTCCAACTGTACAACAAGACCCTGCAAATTTAATTTACTGTTATGTAGTATTAAAGATACTTTCCCACAAAAGTATTTATCGGATGGTTATTTCCAATAAAAGTATGGCAATTTTGGTATATATGGAAAGTAGAAACATTCAATCTTACTACAAAAATACTGCATTCACTGAAAAACACCCATGGAGCGCATACAGGACAAAAATGTAAGGGTTTCCCTAACCGGCAACCCGACGATTATGGATTTCTGTTTGAGTGACGTCAGAGGTTGCACGCGAAGATTGTCTGATTAGTGAGTGCTTGATGTATATGTTAGTAACAGCAGTTTGAGATAAAAACCACGGAAAAAGACGTAGGCAGAGGATAAACCGACAATTTAATTAGGCTTCGATATTTATGATAAATAAATAGCGATTAAAGACTACACCCTCTGGTATATGCAATGAACTCTCCTCCGGCTTCGCACTCGTTGCTAGGTACCGCATCGGCCAAGTCACGTGACACAAATATGACCCCTTTGAACATATTTTTATAGCAGGGGTATGCCCTCACGATTACAATGTTTTGAGAAGGATTTGAAGCAAAATTTTGATGAATTAATTATTTTGAATATGTTTTTAGTCCAAATATATCATCAAATCACACAGCTTGTACACGGGACGGTATCTTTAACTATACTTTTTAGGCCATCGCTATCAGGGCCATCTAAGGATACACTGTATATACGTTTGGTGGGACAGGAGGTGCGCGGTGGTTCGGTGAGTAAGGCGCTGTCTCACTAACCACGAGATTGAAGGTTCGATTCAGGCGTTGGTCGAGGAAGATCTCCGGCTTCCCCCTGTCACTGGTGCAGGGGGTGGAATCTCGCAGAGAACACCATCTGGTCGTTTGGATAAGACGACAAACTAAGTCCCCCCCCACACACACACACACACACGCACCCGTGTACATACTGGCGTGCACAAAAAGTTAGATTTCGGACCAAGAGTAACAGGCGTGTGTCCAGGATCCGTTGCTGTTTGGATTAGGACACTCGGATTTTTCAAAGGTTGCAGCTGACAATAATTTATACGAAATTGCAGGAAAGATGTCAGCTATTTGTATGTTTTAGGTTATGTCCAAATATACAATGCCACTACAAGATAAGATGGATGAGATTGTTCTAACCTCCTTCCTATTCACCATTGGTGTATTAATACTCTCGTATTGATCCTGATATTTTATTGTTCTGCACGTTCAGGCTGAAATTATTTTCCAGTTGGTGGATTTCAAGGTTTTCAAACTGATGGGTCTCTATGAGCCATAAATATGTAATTTAAACGAGCTTCAAAGGAATGGTATAATGCGTAGAATTCTTATTAAATCAAATCGAATGCTTGCTCTTCATAGGAATAAATCCTGCGAAATTGGAAAGCATAAATTCTCAATATTTTTAGTAATGTTATCTGCATGAACTGACAGTTTTTTGGAGAAAAACGCGGAAATGTGATGAGACAAGCATGCCTGTGATCAGCGGGGGTGAAAAACGAGATATTTCACGAAAAGAAAGCCGAGAAACTAAATATGGATTTGTTATAGGACAGAGGTTTGATCTTTATTCTCGTGGGTTATCAAAACACCCACGGTTTTGTTGGTCGCTCTATGAAATTCTGTTATGCATAAAATACTGAATTACCATGATGTCATTGGTGATTGGCACTCGGGTTTATAATATGTAGATTTCATCTTTTGGTCCATTTATTTTTCAAGTCATTGTCTTTTCTGCAAGAAATTGAAATATTAACTGACAATTTGATCGGCGTGTATAATAATATGAGTACTGTATAGGAGGACAATAAATAATACAAAACTGTCTGTAAATTAGCATGATGTCATAAATGATTGTCCAGTGTAATGTTTACTTGACAGCCAGGTCTATAATATAATCGGACATGAAAACCGACCCTTGTGAAAAACAACTATTGCTAATCTTTACCATTCTCACCATAAAGATTATTCCGCAATGAATGATTTTTATCATCACCAATTCGTGTCTGTACATTCTATACGTAGAATGTTTCATGGCGGGCTGTTGTCCCACCAAATGTTGTCAAAGATATGTTTTTTTTCCTACCAATTTAAAATTCAGAAATATAAGGGGGAGGGGGGATTCTACGATTCCAGGGCAAATCAAATCATCGGCGATATCTTGTGACTCGGAAACGGTTACCAGTAATCTATTATTTCGAGTTGTCTTGAGATGAGTAAGTTAGCGCTATGTTAACATGGTGGTCGTCTGCTATTAATTGTCGATGTAGTAGACGAAAACCCTTGATTTGCTGTCATAAGTAACATTTACACCACCTCGTTACAATCTTCTCTATTAAACTCACAATTAGTCGAGACTGGATATTCCTCATTATGATACATGCTTAGTAATTGGATGTAAGTATGCAAAGCTATTCCATGATCATCTTTAGTTTATTCATAATTCATTCAAGGGACAAGTTCCACACTGATCAATGGGACAAATTCGAACCGTAAATTTAAAAAGCAAATCCAACCAAAAGTGGATCTAGTGTGCAGGTTATAAAATGTGGTCCTACCCAGATTGTTCTGACACGCATGACCTGCCATAACGGTTGCTCTGAAGAGAACTAGATTTTGGATCATGCTCTTGACTTAGTTCGCAATACTTGGAACACTAAAATGCCTTTATTGGAGAGTTTGTGTTGCTGTACAACACATTATCCGTTTCTTTCTCTGTGTTTGTATTACAAATGGAATCTTTTTCATTTTATGTTCGCTGTATAGATTCGTCTTGTTTGTGGTTTACGAAAGGTAACTAAATGAATGATAGTGGAAGAGGCATTTATTAGCTGTAACGAACGTTGCCGATGAATCTTTCGAGGCAAAGACCAAGTAACCTTAACCTCTCTTGTAAGAGAGAGATGGGGTTTAACGTCCACTCGACACAAACTAGGTCATTTCGGGACTAACATATGGTTTAATTTTATTTCAATAATTCGCTGCGCATAGGGGTCTTTAGCAGTGGGAGGAAACCGGAGGACCTGGAGAAAACCCAAGAGATTGGGACAGACGACCCAACTCCTTGTCACGTACAAAGGAGGATTCGAAACCACGCCAGTTGACTCAATGACAGGCCGTATGATACAGCACGCACGTGCTAACCATTCGGCCATCCAACCCCCTAACCTCTCTTGCAAGGGACTAGATAAGGATTTCTCTCCCGAACCATGGTTGTTCTGACCAGGTCATTTAATTAGCATTCAGGTGGTGAGGAATTGCCACATTTTTTCGTATTTCTAGTTCCACGAAAAAAATTAAGCAATTCCAAAGAGCATTTTTAAAAATCATTGTGTTCATATACAGGTTATAATAAAAATATTAAGAAAATTCTCACAATAAAATTTCTTGGAACTTCTTGCCGGCGGACAGATGATCCACGTTAGATAAATTATATCGAGAATTATTCTACTTGTCATATATTATTATGTCAGTAAAATAATTTATCTAACTTGCAAGACAGACTGAAGACAAAAATCATCAGTTGCAATGTCAGTTTGTACTTTTCCATAAAATGAATTTGTTTACTACATGTTTCTTAAGAACTAACGGCCTTTAATTTTAATATTAATGACAAACTCTGTTCTATGAAAAGTACTTTTATCGTCATAATGCACGGATTAAACTGTGTTAAGTACTAGTGTTTTAATAGGGCAAACATCCTCATTTACAAAAAGAAAACTTCCTTTTCAGCGCTTAAGCAGCGCCATTTCCTTGTGCGTTATGCCGGGCTCATTATGACAAAACATGTACAGCCGTAAGACGTATACACAAGAGAGGAGATATTGACGGCATTCGTCCAACAGATGATGGCTTCTTTCCGCAATACAAGAGAGTCAGTCAGGGTGGGATAATGTTTGGAAGTATCATGCCAATTTTCTCTCCCGTAACAATCTGGATGACAGACCGAGAGGAGTGCGCTGAACGATGTAACTGCGTTCATGCAGAACTGCCATATACGGCACTATGTCAGTGTGCGGGACTGTGTATCAGGGCTCAGGACTGAATTACCCATTAAACAAAATAAGCACGTGCTTAGGACATCATAATATAAAGGAGGACACCACAGAATTTCTGCTTTGTTAGATGACAAATCCAAAATATTTACATGTAATTCAAAAATTAGTTAGCAACTTTTAATTAGTTTTTCATTGTTTTTTGGGGGTCTTTTCTTGTTCTTACTGTTATCTTCTTTGTCTCAATAGAATGACGTGTATTAAAATATCTCAGAAAAACTCTAATGGGGAATGTTTAGTTCAAATTAGCAACGACTCGATCTAGACTATAATAACAAGTTGTGTTTCAAAATGCGATATTCATTTTTTATCCGTCGAAGTTGTTCAGCGTGACTTATTGAATAGGGAACATCGCTTTAGAGTAAAGGCATCATCTCAGCTGTTTCATCACATAACAAGGTAATGACATGGGGCCCGCTGCTGCTGGTAATTTTAAGCTATTTTGTACCCCTAAACCATCTAATTGCTTTAAAATTTTTTAGATTTGGGGCCGCTGTACATACGCACATGCACTGATGCAGCTTATATTTGGTAAAAATGGAATCTTTTCTAATCGGAATCGTTGGATATATTTCGATAGGGTTTACATCCAATATTGTTCGTGTCGAATTTACCACATGGATTCTTAAGAAGTTTCTCTATTATGTGCACAAATCTTATCAAATTTTGCACAATTCTAAACAGCTTTTCACAATTCAGCTGCAATATTATAGATAATTCTTTTTCTTCTTTGATACTTTCGTCTGGAGTGTTCGCAAGTGAATTTAGATTTTCAGCCAGGTGGTGTTCGTAAATTATGTCGTCATAAATAGTACTAATCCTAGGATTATTTATTGAAATAAAATGTAGGTGGTGAGTCACATTTAAAATATTTATTAATGTGACATATTTGGCTCTCTGTGAGTAAAAAGAGTGTTAAAGAAAAATAAGTTATTGACATTTAACTTGATGTCAGCGATAAAATGAACTGTTTAGTAAATAGATAGTTACCTCCCCTGAGATAAGGTTATAAAATCTCACTTCGCGTGTGAATTTTCCGTTTGTGACCGGAATAAGTCTTACGTGACCACTGGAAACCACGGGGTTATTCTAGACGCAGTCGAAATTATTATTTCAGTGGCTATGTATGCAAAGCAAGGTAAGGTGGTTTGACCCGGGTATTGACATATTCGCTTACCAACCTTCGGTTTCCAGCTGTCAAGACCTCGGTTGTTCGTACCACCCGAACAACTATGCACCCTTCTCTTATCAGCCTTGTAAGTGCCACCCGTGTACGCCATAACGGACCGAATTCACAATTTTTATAAACTTTATTGGAAACTTAAATTTTCTTTGCGGACCGAGTTCACAATTTTTATAAACTTAATTGGAAACTTAAATTTTCTTAGCGGAATGTGTCGAAAATGATTTTAGTACTCGCGCAGAACACCTTTCTGCCGCCAGATTAAATAGTTGTCCGATTAACTTATTATTTTTTTTAAGACAATCTAATGATCTATTTGTAACGTTTATTTTACTGGAATTTTATTTGGTTATAAATACATATTAGAAACCAAAAACATCCGGCACCAATTTCAAAAATGTTTATTTTTTTTAATGTTTCATTCCATATAAGTCAGACCTCACTTCATGTTTTCTGTGTAATTATACACATGGGTTTATTGGATTTTATTCTTGATATCTCTCTTAGGATCTATTTTAACCCAACAAAATTAAACATTTGAATAAAAAGTCACGAATTCAATCACTGAATAATAATCATTAAATAATATTTCATTCCATTTATGTTACATCTCACTTCATGTTTTCTATAATCTAATGGGTATAAAGGATTTTGTACTTGATTTCACACTTATAATCTATTACGTGCATTATTTTAATCTAAAAAAAAATAAAATTAAACAGTAGAATAAAAAGTCTCAAAGTCTCGGCAGTATTCCGGAACGCTTGACTTAAATAATGTATAGCTTAAGCAGCTTTCGAGAATGCTAAAATATAATTGCATAACTAAATTTTTTTTAAAAAAAACATAACACACAGAAAATATTGCACTTATAATAACCCGGTTGGTTCACATAATAAATTATAGGATATGAATATAGAATCTGGATCCTGTGTTCCAGATATTTATTCCATCATCTGAATTTCATCTGAACAATAGACTTGTCTGGATCATATGGCATGAACCCTGTTGCTAATCTTTGGCCTGGGAATTTTAAAACGAGTATGATTTATATCACCATTACTGAAAATAGAAATTCAAAGTTTATGAGAAATCCCCGGAAGGGGCGGGGCTTTGCATTTGTTTCGTAAGCAACATTTTAATTTAGCATTTAATAGCCCGACCTAATAATAACATAACATGAAATTGAACACGATGTGCTTGGTCCAGTGCAGTTTTTAGTTCTCCATTTACTCTTAAAGGGGCAGTCTTTAACTCAATATCATCCACAGTCTTCGACAATGCAAACACGCCTTATTGGTCAATTTAAATCAACATATTGATGTTATCTTACCCTGAAAAGTTGGGCTTCTGATATCCAATATTTAAGACAAAATGAAAATTTTAAAAGTGGCATAATACGCGGCGAAACATATCCCATGTGCGAGAATACTATCGAAGTAGACTGGAATAACCAGACGCCATACACTGCCATTCAATTCAGACTTTTCGCGTATTTCGCAGATTATAACTGATTAGAAATTACAGTAAAACAGAAACGATTGAATGTAAATCAGTTTAATTACATTCATATTACATTATTATATGCGTTGCGACCCATTTGTTTCCATTTGTCCCAAATAATAGCGTTTTATCTCCTTTAAGACAGCCGAGAAAGTTCATCCCGATTTTCCGACGTGGTTTCCCCTTGTCAGTGATGCAGGACGGAGGACCTGACAAGGACAGCTGTCTAGTCCTTCTGATGCCCGTCTACATTAGCCCAGTATAGGAGCAGAACAGTAGGACATTAAACCTCATTTCATTTCACTTCCTTTCCTTAAGACATTTACATATTATAAGACCATTCTTTTAAAAGATGACATTACCTTTGCTGTACCTGTGAAGTGCGTGCTGGTGCCACCGATGTTATCACATGATTATGCTGCATAACATTCTTAGAAGGTTTTATTATTTTCATTTTCAGATAGACTATCACAAATATTACAGCTAGAATGATTAACAATACACCCGCTACTCCAATTAAAACAAAATGTACTGTCAGTAGTTTAGCCGCCGATGATGATGTTGTAGTGGTCGTGTTCACAGATACTTCAGTTGTTTGCGTTAGGTTTGTTGTAGTAGCCCGGACTGTTGTAGTTGCTAGTGTAGTCGTCAGTGCTGTTGTAGTTTCTAGTGTAGTCGCCTGTGCTGTAGGTTCTGGTGTATTCGTTTGTGCTGTTGTAGTCTCTAGTGTAGTTGCTTGTGCTGTTGTAGTTTCTAGTGTAGTTGCTTGTGCTGTTGTAGTTTCTAGTGTAGTCGCCTGGCCTGTAGTAGTTTCTGGTGTAGTCGCCTGTGTTGTAGTGTCTGCTGTGTATGTAAAAAGATGTGAATTGGCTATCCATTGACACTGACAACAATAACCCTTTAGCTAAATAGTATAGAAGCCATCACGAGTGTTTTTGGAGAAAAAAGAGGAATAAACTAAAGTAAAGCAGGGAATCTGTGTCTATTATTATGAGTATGCATAACATGTAAATTACAACAAAATCTTCGAAAACAAGCAGCCATATTGTTTAGCTTCTACATGATACCAATATGTAATTTTAAAGAAAGTATTCACATTTCAAAATTTTAGGGTGGCCGACTGCAAACGAAACGGCCGGAGTGGCTTCTATATGGGACGGAGTGCATGGATATGTGTGTCGCCCGGGGCGTTAATAATTATTTGCTATAATATTACCTCTTTGCGTAAATTCTGTTATTGTGGTATCTACTTGGTAAATAAACTTCCCGGGATCCTCAACATTACTTTTTGATACAATTGTCAACAATTCTTCACTCCCTGAATCGGGGTAAAGGAACGAATCTGCTCCATTTCCTGAATTAAAGCCGACCTAAAATATCAATGAACCAATTTTTTTATCACAGTAGTATAAATACGACAAATATAAATAATAACCCCGTTTAGAAATTCCAAATTCTGCTATCAATTGAATACATCAAAATTACGCATATTTTATCTACGAGCTGAATAATTCAATTGATTAACTTTTTTTTTATTATCGGCATTATAAAATCGTTTGAAGCTTATTTTTTATCGGGGAAAAATAAAAACGCTTGGTGAAAATTCTTCTAAGTTTATAGAAATGAAATGAAATGGGCTGTAACATTCTACAGTTCTGCTCCTACTGGGTTAATGAAGACGGCTAAGTTTATAGAAGCATAAAATAGCCAATTATATTTTTGTAAATTTACCACAAAGCTTTCAAACTTAGCCATCCAGGGAACTAATTCGTATGTTTAGTTCAAAATATTAATTTTTTTTTAAATTTTTCTCTCTTTTAAAAAAAAAAAATAACTTTCACATTGTCACGCCCACTTTTTCGGGGGAAATTTTGTACAGGCTGGTGTTAAGGATTGTTTTGGTTTCATTCGAATAGTTATAACTGACCTAGATTATTTTTTAAAATATCATAATAGGTTTTCAGAAAAACAACAGCCTTTTATATGCAATACCCTGAAGAAATAAAAATAAACACACACACACCAACATGGATCAAGTGAAAGAAAAACAACAAAAAACAATAATAACCAGATACTGTAATAAATGACCGTAGAAAATTTTTAACAAATGATGTAATATTATTTAATGGTCTGCCCCTCCCTCGCATAAAATAACGCGGTAAATAAATGCTTGCAAATAATATATGTGCCTGTATCGACATACCGTATTTATTTACAAGTATCTCACTACTTTCTTTTAAGATTAAATGTTTCACTCAGTTATACTCAGATAATTCATTCAAGAAATTATACATTGTACATTGTAAGTACTTAGTAGTCTGATACAAACATAAATAAAAACATAGTAGATATTGAGGTACGTATATATGAACACGAACACACAGTGTTTTAGTTTTCCTTTTTTTTTCTTTTCTTTTTTTAAAAACAGATCTTATTATCTTATTGTTTGATTAGGGAAAACCGTGCTAGAGTTTCATAGCAATTCGTTTGCAGTGCGTTCGTCTCTCATGTTATATGCATGATGATGTGATTGCTCGAATAGCAATGAGACAGAACCATATTGAAATTCAGTATGGTATTAAACTCCTGTAAAAGTAAACACTCAACAGGTCAGAGATTTAAGTAATATCCTTGAGAAATACGTTTTAACACTGTTAAGTGTTCTTAACTGCACGAACGTCAAAGCTGCTGCGTGTCGTGTTTTGTTGCCTGGCAATGAACATTTTGAATTTATTCGTCCATTATTCTGAAACTCGCAAGCGTATACTTACATGAGTTAGGGTAAATAATTAAAGTGTAAGTATACCAGTTGATTATGTATGCCACTGATATATTTTAGTGAAATATAAAGTTTACTTTTAGTTTGCATTAATATATAAACTGTTCTTTACCTGAGTACGAATATCGACTGGTTCGTCAGGGTAATTTTGATCCGGTCTTTCATCAATCACCCAGTTCAATGTCTGATACTGGAATATAACTACAGACGTATTGCCGTCACTTGCCACTATGACTTGGAACGTATTACCCTGCACATGACAAATAAATTCAGTTATCTCAAGTCTTTCTTAAACATAATTAAAAATGAATGACATATTGCCGATCCTTGTTGAGCACCACATTTTGTGCATTATTAATAAAAAAGGACATATTGCCGAAACTTGAACACCATATTTGTGCTTTATTTTCTATTGTCGGTATACTAATTGTGATCACGAAATCTGACAGAAAATAAATGTATGACGTGATAAAAACCAAATATATTACATGGCTAAACCATATGGATGTCAGTTTATTTTGTTTTAATGAACAAAAGGGTTACAATACGATACTTGTGAAGTTGTGTAATAATGTGCACGTGAACGATGCATGATCATGTCTTTCCCGAAAATGATATTCCAAACATAATAACATATCACAGAAAAAATGTTCAATGCGCTTACAGTTCCTTCGCTTGTGTTGTTTGCGTAGGATTTAACACTCTCCCAGGTAGCAACAAAAACCCAGCCAGGATTATAATCAGGGTTGATTTCCTGATATTGTCTTAAGTCACTAGAGATGTTGGATATAGTCGTGGAATCAGTTCGAAGATGATAAAACACATTTCCACCATTTTGTACATAGATATCAGTACAATAAATACAAATGAATGGTTTTGTGTTGGATGTCCATGTTCCCTGTACATCAAATATGTTCAATGGTGTAATAAAGCTAATAACCCCATCATCATTTATCTGGAAAAAAAAAAGAGATTTGGGAGTTGCTTTTCCAGGTGTGTAGGATTCGTGCAGTAAAAGATGTAAACTGTAAAACAAACACACACACACACACACACACACACTCACACCCATACAACTATCGATGATGATGATGATGATGGTAATGACGGATTTAGGAGGTGGCATATATCGTAAACTATGTCCGCCAGTCTATCTGTCCGCGCAACCTTTCTTGTGCACACACTTTCGTCTTTTCTATAAATCCTCTTCAAATTTATTTTTCGACTACGAGTTTCAGAATTATCCCCCCATATAGTGTCAGACTTATGAACATGATGCAACAGGTGTCTTGGTACACTATTTAAAATCAAGTTGGGGAAGAACTCTATCAATTTTAAATCAGCCCCATTATGATAATGATTATGATAGTTGTAACAGAATACTTGACCATAGAATTGTTCCTGGTGTGTATACGTTGTGATCGGATATGCATAAGAAAATAACTTTTTATGCTAATTTTAGGATCTGACTCTCGATGAATTCAATGGTTCCCAACAATTTAAAATAATGATGGTGAACAAAAATGTAAAACTATTAAACTATTTAAGAGCTTTTGTTTAGCAACCATTTTTGTTTTTGTAACTATGATTCAATGTTTGTTTGTGGTTGACATTTACCATATTTTGTTGTATCTAAATTTACAGTAGTCCCATATTTTTTTCATTCTTATTTCTACAAATAATTCATGTATGCACAACTACAACGATGGAAATGTTTTTAAACCATTTAACTACAATCATTTCTAGAGAAGTGTAATATAGTCATTGAATAAAACCCGGCGGCCTACGTGATGAACATAAAACTTCTTGAAATATTAGGACATAAGTCGAAACACAATTAAATAGTAATAGTGTGATAATCTACGATCAGGTTAATATGATATGTTATCTCTTGTACACATCGCGCGTTTATCCCCTTATCATTATATCTGTATGTGGTTCTAAAACAACGCCTTAACACGTCTCCCTTTTCAGTGCTAAAATATTTAAATTATGTATATATAAAGTGTCTAAATGTATATATATAAAGATATTACTACCCACATTAGAAACATATAATTGTGCTAGTTAAGAATGCCGAATGTAAGGAGTTTGTCCCCAAATTGATGTACAATTTATTCGGTTAGGTATGTCTTGATTTATTTACAACTTATAAAAGTTGAAAATAGTCGCGTTTTTACGATAAACTGTCTCGATTAAAACTTATCGTATCGTCGAATGCTTATGTGAGCAATACAGTTTTTCCTTTAACTGGTGCAACTGGGATTACAGATAGTTGTTCGTTCTATCTGTGCAGCTAGAGGCAAATACCAAAGAGGTAAAACATTTAGCATAAATGTTCAATATCGCTTTTTAATATACTAAAGAAATATTAGACTGGGAGTGATCAAAACGATTGACAATCAATATAGATTTCAAGTGCCAAAGGGCTTTTGAAACAAAGAAAAAAGAACAAACAAAAAAAAAAACTTGAAAGTCAAAAAGCTTTGATCTTGTAACCAATATCAATTTCATAATATATGACTTACTGTAGCCTCTAGTGTAACAACAAGAAATGGTAATCATCATATCGATAGGATTTTCATCTCAAGAATTTAATCATCCCGTAAAATTACAGAGCGATCTATTTAAAGATTTCTCGAAAATCAATAGAGCTCTTCCTATATTCCTATCTACCAAGATCTATTCAAAACTGTAGTCTTTATTATACTACGATGATTCCAACAAAGTAACGTATCAAAGATAGTGGTTTCTAGATTTAGTGGACTATAGACGGCGGACGGACGGGCCATGGGCGACAGAAATATAAAAATGTGGAAGTATAAAACAGAAAATGTTAAACACCAGCTTTGTAATTGCAATCATTTATTATTATTTTTTTTTTTTATTTTTTTTTTTTGGGGGGGGGGGGGAGGTGAAAGAAATTGTATCAATATGCATAATTCCAAATACTAGTTGGGGCTTTTGCAAATTTCATTTAACATACAGTTTAAAGAAGCTCGTTATTGGCATAATAAACCTGACTTATTCCACTGTGTAATTAACGTAACTATAAATACTCAAAATAATTATAAAACTATACTTACATATAATTTACTATATTTATTTCCATAGAATTCAAAAGGATCAACAGAAATTTCTGCAAAACGATCATCAACCTTTTCTAGTGTTTGATCGCCAGCGGATAAGCCGTATGGCAGCAACGATAACGTCTCACATTGTTTAAAACAGTCACTGATAATGATTATAACTATGATATTAATATCCAACTCTTGTATCTTAAATTTCATCTCTCCCTTTCTTCTCATTTAACCGAAGGAAAGACTCGTCTTTCAGGTGATACGCCCCATAAATTTATTTACTCATGTACCAGGTCGATAATTACCCTCACATTTCGTTTGTGCGATCTTTTTTCTGCAATAAGAACACGCTTTATAAAAACTATATTTAAAAAAAAATCATTTATACAAGTAGTTCATCCATTTAAATGTTTATCCATCAGAAAATTTGTGACATGCAGAGTAATATAATAATTCCGACCACTTAACCCAAATCATATTGTATCATAATACACAGTTTCTCATCATTTAACTTTGATTCTTGTCTCTTTTGGATCACATTGACGTTGAGACCACAGATGGTGGTATTTATATATTTATAAACTAAACATCTGAAGTGTTGGTATTAAGTTGTCACACTGTGTCTCATTGAGTTACATACCGGTTATATTAACAATAAGAAACTCCTCACTAACCGTGACTGTTTTATTTCTAAAGCGTACCTTCATATTTTACAATTTCAACATAGCACGAACCATTAAAATTTCGAAACCCAACAAAGAGACCTAAGGAATCTGAGAAAAACAACACAAACTCTTTTTTTTAAAAATTCAATATGACATAACTCGTTAAATTTTCAAATGGAATTTATTAATGTATGCAATTGGTGGATATATTTTGAAAATATTTGGGTGTGTACTTGAAAGAAACCAACACTTTTATCCTCGATTAAAAAAGTAATCAGAGACAAAAAATATTTTACTTACTACTGGATATTACCCTTGTAATATCTTTGTTTACACAATCTTGATAATTTCCAACTTGTCAGTTTACACAATGCAGGGTTTAGAATAACTGATATGCATTACACAATTTAAAAGGACCACCGTCATTTCTCATTTATCAAGATATAAATTGCATGAATTTGTTGTTATATGTGATTACAAAAACTGGTTTGAAAGTGATGTCTTTTCCTATTTAAAACGGACAATAAAGTAATTAGGGTAGTGAAATAATGATATGTATATAAATATTGACATGGTGCCCATTCTCCCAGCATGCTACCCTTTTAATTTAAACTGCATGTAACATATCAACAATTTTGTAAATTACGTAGAAAACTGGTTACCGTCGGGTGCTGTTTCAATAATTAACACTTTTTATGTCACATCCAAAATATGGGTAAAATAGTTTGTTTCAAGAAGACCACTGTTCAGATAGTCTGAAAACAGTAAAATATTTGCAGCCTTTTCTGAGTAGCTTTGCGCAATATAACCCGCTAGGGGCTGACGTGCCATTAAACACCATTAATTCATTCCTTCATTTCTGTATTTTATAACACTGCATTTGTGCCTATATCAATGACTATGTAGAGCTACTTATTATGTTAAGGGGTGCGGATCCACAACTCTATTCTTCTTACCCAAAAGAATGGAACTTTGGACTTCATTATACTCACCTCAACTTTCTATCATGCATTAAAACACCTATCTTGAAATCTACAACTTGTATAGCGCTCTAAAGAAAACCAACCGTTAACGCCTTTTCCTTTATGAGAAGCTTAACAATTAACGGTGGACCAAAAAAATTCAAAACCATATTTAGGCTATAATTTATGTTTAAATATACTTCATAGCTCAATCAATAATGATGGGCATTTAAAATGGAGCATTTAGAAATATTTCAGAGGCCATTCTGTAAATTGTGTTTGTTTTCGCGCTTTCTTCCTACGCAACAGAATAACGAATCAATGCAATATTAATGGCATTCATTTCAGATATGGTTTTTTTTATTTGTATCTTTATAATATTGATAACAAGTTTATCCAATTATGAGATATAAAAACACAGAATGTAAACAACTGAGAATTCGACCGTAATTTAAAGTTCTTTGATGTTACATCTAAGCCTTTAAGCTAAATGACAGTCGAAAAAGGTGTAAGTAAAAGATCCAATTTAAACACAAATGTACTTAGGGTATATGTATTTACAAAAAAAATACAAAAAAATATATGGGAGATTGACTTGGCCTAATGCACAGCATTCTTACCTTCTTGTAGCTAAATAGGGCGATAGTTCATGAGAATATGCTATGTGATAAATGGTAACGGTAGGCTATGTTAGGTGTAGATTGAAATATTACATTCAATCAGGTAATACAAATTGGCATATAATTTGGATATAAAAGTTGCTAAGTTATTCGCAGTTGGTAGTTTAGTTCATTTCACCACATACTTCTGGTCTATATTTTATTGACCCCGGGTTCATTTATCTATTCTAAATAATACACTGAAAACCCCGAGAAGCTAGCCTCTAAATTCAGATCTCAGAAATTTTAAATCTCCAAATTGAAGTGACGGTTTGGGATCGGGGGAGTTTTGGGAGACTACCCATGAAAATTTGGAAAAATGGAAGGCTGTAGATACCATTTCCGAATATTTAGGTCCCTGGATCTAAATTGAGCTTGAGCAGAGGTGGTCTGCAATCTCGCCCCCAGGATTTGCACCTGATGTGTTTCACTTTAAAATACGTCGCCCTTCATGTATGAAGAAATTTTAAAAAAATCACAAAATCTAGGGAATGAAATCGGGGAAGATAAAATATTTTTTTTTAAAAGCACAGTTATTGTTCTGAATATGAGTGCATTATTAATTGTTTACAAAAGGACTTCGTGAAACTTTTCAAATGGCCGTTTTGTCTGAAATTAGATCTTTATAAACTGACTCTAAAGATTTCTTGTTTGTTTTTTTAAACAAAATATGAAGCAACCCGGGGCTATGTACTGATGCGGCTTCTTTGTAATTGAATGCACCAGTAATTATCAAAGAGATTTTTTAAAAATCTACTTAGGTAACTATTAGTATAGGCTTACTGCTAAACGGCTTATAAGGACAAGAAAAGATATATCATTCCATGGTTGCTTTATGTGAAAATGTTTGATGGAATGCTCAAGTGTTCTATTTATTATTATAAGCTTTTAACAGACAGCCATGGGAACCATGGGAAATATAATATAAGGTAATAAAAGCTGATCTCTGAAGTTCAAGACCGCTTCAATACCATACAATGACTATACGTTATTTACTATCACTCGCGTGACTTTAATGGTCAAAAGACACAGTAGCACCGAGTAGTAAATAAATCCAAGGTGGCGTCCAGAATCCACACACGCTATATGCCCCGACAATAACATTTTGGCGTCTATCACCGGGTTTCTTCTGTTACGAGCCCGTAAAGTCCAGTTCAGATACTCAATAAATCCAATATGGCTGTCAATCGGAGTCACTTACTATTCACCTCAAAATTTATATCTTTGGGTCTATATATGGGTTTTAATGGTAAATATATATACATGACTACGACAGACATGTATTAGCTTTGTGAAATGATTTCGGAGTTTCCTTATTGCCTGATGTCTTTCCCCTCCTTACTATTTTCGGCAAGTTTAAATATCAACCTCCCTTTTGTACTTTGCAATAATGTTGAATATTTGTTATTTTATAAATATGGTACCTGAAGTTCAATCATTAACGTCTAGATTTGATATTTGAATGAAATTGTTACTGATAAACAAAAATTAGTATTTCGGGATTTCATAAACTCCTAAGCAAACATAGGGGGTTCTTGAGAGAAATATTCAAGGAACAGAAATGTTAGAAAGTTCCTGGAATACGGATCAAGATATAACCATTTTGGTGATGTTAATATTGATATGTGTAATCCCAAAAATGGTTATTTGATCAACCCTTTGAATTTATATAACTTAGAACAAATTATATGCACCCCTGCCCGGGTAAGTCATACCTCTACTGTTATTGATCACGCTATTGTGTTAAATAAGGAACATAACGTGCTTATGCAGATCATATTTAGTAAATCAAATAGCCATATATTACCTATCGTTCTTTCAATATCTGCATATCTGGTGGGGGGGGGGGTCACGGTGGCTAAGTGGGTAAGACGCTGGCTCGCTAGCCTGGGGGTCAGGTGTTCGATCCATGCATTGGTCGAGAAAGTTCATCCAGATTTTCCGGCGTTGTTCTCCCTTGCCAATGAAGCAGGAAGGAGGGCCTGACAAGGACAGCTGTCTAGTCGTTCGGATGGGACGAAAAACCGAGGTCCCGTGTATACATTGGCGTGCACGTAAAAGATCCCTTGACAGTTGGAATTCGATATAAAAATTGCCGCTGTCCGGGCAAAATTTCCCTCATAGCACACTGTATGGCGTATGCCCGTCTTAATTAGCCCAGTATAGGAGCAGAACAGTAGAACGTTAAACCCCATTTTATTCATTCATCTGAATATCTGCGTTTTGACTGATCCGATTGAAGCTCTAGATTTAACGTTAACCGTGGTTAAGTTAACCGTTAACCAGCGAAATACTTAATTTGATCGTAAATGGAAAGGTGAACACGATGAGTATATTGACTATCGAAATTTGGTCGAATATAAAATCCGATAGTATAAACATAATTATTATAAAACATTTAATAAATACATGTATTTAGGAAAACAATTTTTTATTTAAATTTCAATCTGGTTTTCCTTCAAACTATATTTGCCTTATTGCGTTGGCGGATATGACTGAGAAAATTTATTATGTATTGAATAACAACCAAAATCAAAATGTAATATATATCTTACCGTTACACCCCAAGAAATGTATATATATTTGTTATTGTCTATACATATGTCCACTATTGTTTATTGTTTAGATAGAACTTATATAGACCTTTGCCTGTTGTTATTGTCTATACATATGTCTACTATTGTTTATTGTTTAGATAGAACTTATATAGACCTTTGCCTGTTGTTCAGTCCAGTTGGGTTTATTGAATAAAATACTGTTTAAACTAATAACCAAATATGTGGAATGTCACTTTTTTATTTCCGAAGAACGTTCGATTTAGTCGATCACTTCATTCTTATTAATCTCTGACATCTTACTTACATGAAAGAAAGCTACTTACTTATGTTAATGGTTCATTATATTACTGAAAGCAACTCTAATATGGAGTACCACAAGGTCCAATCCTTGAGCCCCTTTTCTTTTAAATATATATAAATGACTTTACCCTTTTTTGAAGATGATACTAAGTCTATACGTGTAATAAGAATATTAAGACTATTCAGTCTTCAATCATATACTGATGGAATAATTTAATGGTGCAAATCCGACTCTAAACTAAGGCCATGTTACTATGCACCTAACAAAAGTGTAAATTTACCAATACACATTTGTCTATTAATGTTGATGACAACCAAATTCAAGTTGTGAAAACTTTCAAATTACCTGGTGCTGTGTTAGATGATATATTCTTCAATTTAATAACCATATTATGGAATTTATAATGAAATCCATTAGAAGGGAACGTTTTCAACTCCAAAAAATTAAAACATGTATCCCCATATCTTTTTGCGCTCTGGGATAATTAATAGTCGTCTTCATTATTAAGTATTTTTATGAAACAACCAAAAACTTCTGATTTTCCGCCTAATTTTCACAAATCTCTAAATATTGTAGATTTTTAAAAAAACGTCAACTCTATTATAATTTGAATTTTCTGTTTAAAATTCTTCGTGACCAATCTGATTAAAATACAGATCTATATTTCGTTTCGTGGCCTACACTATATGTAGTAAAGACAAGTAAAATGAAATTTTGAAATATAAAAACGAAACGAAATAGGATCTGTATTTTAATCAGATTGGCGGAAAAATTACTTTAAATGCGATTATCGATGTCTGTCTGTTCCATTTGCCTCCCTATATCACCCAAACCTAGCAAATAATAACCCAATACTACTAAACACTTTATCAAATACTACACAATAGTATAAATTAACAACCTAATATCTTCAAATAACACCACATTTGTATAATTACTGCAACAAATATTCGATAATCTGCAAGTAATTGAAATATTTACTCAGTTACCTTTACAACCGACAAATCGATTTCAAATTGCTACTCAAATTAATCAATTTTTCTTTTACACAATTCCTAAAACCTGCTAGCGATATCTTTTATCATTGGTGCATTCGACCTTGTGCGGAAAACAATATTTACTGTGCCTGAATTATAGATATGAATTTTTATAGGCGTTTTATGTAGTCACCAAGTCCGTCTGTTCGTCATCAATTGGCTTGTGAACGCGATATACACTACATAGTTTGACAGATTCTTTTCAAATTTAGTGTGGAACATCGTGGTCATAAGAGGACGAAAAGCGCGACTCTCTGTTACGAAATTATCCCCCTTTTCTAAAAACCTTGTGTACGCAGTAGCGACTACAGTTTGCGACAGATTTTAGTGTGAAACATCGATGTCACGAGAGGACAAACCCTGTCAATATTCAGTGTTCCGTGACTTTCCGTTCCGTAGTTATCAATCTTTGCTGAAAACCTTATGAACACGATAGAGGCTGTAGTTTTAAACGGTTTCTGTCAAATTTGGTGGGAAGCATTGGGGTCATGAGAGGATGAACGTTTTGTGATTTTCCGTTTCGGAGTCATCAAATTTGCTTAATATCCAAGTTTTCCTTTCGGATAAGCTGTAGTTGAGAAAAAGGCGCTGTGTGAGCCTTTGCGTGGTTTTTTTGGTAGAATTTAAATTCATGATACAACATTTGTACACCGTGAAATATTTAATGTGGATTTTAAGCACCACCAATGAAAATAACGACATACATATCTCTTTACATTGTAAAATTAGGGGGGTTGGATGGATGAATGGTTAGCGCGTACGCGTTGCATCATAAGGTATCTCATTGGGTCAACTGGCATGGTTTCGATTCCAACTTCGTGGGTTTTCTCCTGGTCCTCCGATTTCCTCCCACTGCTAAAGACCCCTACGCGCAAGCGAATTATTGAAATAAAATTGAATCATATGTTAGTTCTGAAATGACTTAGTTTGTGTAGACTGGGCGTTAAATCCCATTTCTCACTCTACACTGTGTAGTTTGGCCACAATTGGAATATCTAGCAATACCTCTTTAAAAATAATAAACATTGAGTCGATATTTAATATTTCAGTTGTGTTCTTCATCTTCAGAGATCAATGGGGGAGATGTCTCCTTTCAATATTAATTGAAGTTATCATTTAATATAATCTGTAATGGCCAGGATGTATTCTGTATATTAATGTATTCGTATATTTCGGTCCATTATCACTTTCATGTATACAGTTATGTTTGGTTGATCAACATAATGTTTTAAAGGAGCTAAATCGCTAACATTTGGGACCTAGAAATTGACAGAAGTGGGTCGCAACGCATATAATACTGTAATATGAATGTATATAAACTGATTTACATTCAATGGTTTCCGTTTTTACTCTAATTTCAAATCAGTTATGTTCCACGAAATAAGCCAGCAGTCTCAATCGAATTCAAATTTCTAGCGTCTGGTTATTTCGGTCTACATACGCCGTTTGATTTGGTGCAATGAGTCTAGCCTCGTTCCCCGAGTCTCTTGCTAGAACTGGGGCTGAAACGCATTATGGTACACGATTCGTGTACCAATGGTAATATGTTTATTTTGTCTTAAATATTTGATATCAGAAGCCCATCGTTTTCCGGTAACATCACAGCATCAATGTTGATTTAAATTGACAAATAATTCGTGTTTTCAAAGTTGAAGATTTTGGATGATATTGAGTTAGAGACTCAGCTACTTTAAAAGTGGCTTTACGTTTACTTTAGATTTCTTTCCATTAAGAGAGTTCAGAACCTTAACCCATGTGTATAACACCTTACGTATAAAGCTACCTACAAATCTCGTGTAGATAAGATTACCAAACACATGCCCCTTGCTACAACCCATGATTGACTCTCAGAAATGCGAAAAGGAGTTTGTGTATAGAAATTATACGAAATTGGGTGGGACTGGATCACAATGAATTAGTTTCATCAGAGATTTTGCGTGTAAATAATGATACGAATTAAAGATTGCCTGGAGGTATTTTGCTAATTTTTTTTACAGTTGTTGATAGTACAATGTAATCTGTTAAATCGCATAATGGTATTTGTAATAAGACTCTGTTCCTAATTATAAGGCCACCCAAGGTTGGTTGTCATGCGTTTATTTTAAAGATCAGATACACTGTACACAAATGCACTAGATTACACCAATCATAAGTTTTGTGAAATATTTTAATTTGAAACTATTAAAACTTTATAATGGTTACTTTATAATATGTCACTATAACCTATTCTGTCAAAAATAAACATCAAATCTCATGGAAGTAAATTTTATAGAATGATACTGTATTTGATTTTGTGAATATTGAAATAGGTTTCATTAGAGCTCGCAAAAATCTTCCAAATTTTGCTGACAATTTCAGTAATTTGCCTCTTACTGTAAATGATAAACAAGACTTTTGGTGTATGGAGAATTATCACATTGACCCTTTTCAGTAGAAAGTGTTGCTCTGGGACCTGTTTCTCTATAAAATTTTAGTAGATACTTCAATTTTGACTGGCTAAGCACTAAAATCAATCTAATATTATCCAATCAAATTACTAAAATTTGGATTTTATCTTAGTTAAAATTTCGTGAAACAGACCACTGTTTTCTCTGAGCTAATGTAATTGTCAAAACACAGGCAGGTACGCTGTATGAAATGTTTGGCGGATATCAACTGTGTGTCAATTTCTACTCGTATCTCTTTATTAATGAAAAACGTTATGGCGCCTGATACAAATATAAATATAGGCCTAGTGAATTATCGTTGCCAATCAAAATAACTATCTTCATCATAAAGGCCCAATTTCAAGAATATACGTATTCACTCAATTGAATATTATTACAGTCTAGAAGACGCCATGGACATAAAGGCCCACTCTCAAGAATATGCGTACAATATGAGATTTCTTTGATGTTTATGTTTTAGGCTAGGTTATCCATAATATACTGAAATAATGTTTTTCTTTTTGTGGATTTACTGTCCCTTGATTTAAAGCTTTCACTTTATGTTAGGTTAGGGTACCATGACCTTTATGTCCAGATTATGGCGGCCATAAATGTGCCGAATGGTAAAAACTGGTTGATATTTTACCTCGTTATAAGCCGAAATCGTTATAAATATCCCCTTTTAGGCCATGATAATATTCAATCGGGCGACTTGTTTATTATTATGTAAACAAAACCGCAAACCCAATTCCATTCTTCTGGAACTTACAGATTATTTTGATAAAATGACTACTGGCTTACATTTTACTAGTACAGTTGAATTTTTGAAAGAATTGTATTATGATAAAACCTTTAAGAAGATTTAAAATATGCTCTCCGTAATTATTTAAGGGTGATAAAATATTCAAATATTCAACCCAACGACCTAAATTGATTTTTATCTAAAAGTAAGGAGGTATTTTTGAGTAGAGTTACATGTAATCAGAGATAGTATTATAAGGTAAACAAATGTTAATTCGTGGTGATTGTGAGTCTAGATAAAAGTCTCAAGTTGCTCAATTCAGAATTATTCAGTAACATCTTTAACGTACCTCCAGCACCTTTATAATACCTTGACTATTTTTGCCAATTTATTTGCAACAAGTTGTCTGTAGTTTTATAAATGCACCAATCACATTACCCGTTATTAGTCAACACGTTTGGGATACTAAGGCTATGGACGCAAACATTTTTGATTTTAGTTTAATTTAAAAACGTTTAATGCAGGAAAGGTTCTTTGAATTGCGAATATCGTATTAGAAATTAGATTTTACAAAACCGAATGTTTGTTTACAAAGTTATTTTGTAATAAATGTTACACAAATTTAACGTTTATTACATAAATGGTAGCGAGTATAAAAACAGTTTTGTATTATATATTATATTCTGTATAGTATATATTATATTCTGTAGTATATATTATATTAGTATATATTATATTCTGTAGTATATATTATATTCTGTAGTATATATTATATTCTGTAGTATATATTATATTCTGTAGTATATATTATATTCTGTAGTATATATTATATTCTGTAATAAATGATTACAAATCATCACCGGTTATAATGTACAAGTGCCATGTTCAAATTCAGGGGTGAACTATTGTGGTGTTCTAGTATGCTTCCAACTTGTTCTAGATTGGAGATTTATGTAATTCATCATAAAAGTGTATCTCGGCCGTCTGGATAAAGCAAAACCTAAAAGCTCTAGTGCAAAATGTTACCGTAAGCAGTTGAATTTCATGTAGAGTATAAAATGTAGTCAAAACATTAATAATCATGGCAAATCTTTATTTCAGTTACCTTGTGCACAACTCAATTTCGCGGTGGCAATAAATTCACCGGTTAAGTGGGGTGGTATCCTTTGTTACGTTAAGGATATCCAACTTCTAATCAGACCTTCTACTCCCTTCATTTATACTCCTAGGACCAGCTTACCCACCTTATTTTCATGTTAAAAAGTACGTGTTTAGGTACATAAATCATAATGTTCTCATGTTTTCTTTTCAAGAAATTCTTAGCATTGTTCTCCGTTGAAGAATTGCCAACTTCAATAAAATAAACAAGCGGTTGCCATGTAAAACACGCCCACATTTTGCAAGAGATGGACAGAACAAGCTAAAAATGAGACTTTCGTATAATCAGGAGCCATAATGCGACAATATCAAAAGAAGACAAGGTCTTTGGGATATAAACATATATCAAAAACTTGTCCACAAACAAAATGCAGACGGGCGACAACAATATATGTCCGAATGAAAATGTGGGTGTATAAAAACGACAAATTTACAATGTTGACGAAACACAAATAAATATTGTAAAAAATCTTGAATCGACGTCGCTGTGTCTGGTATAGATTAAATTACCTGTGTTCACGGTTATCCGACCTATTGCTCGGTTTTTGCGTGATTTTCTCAAGACACTGAAATTTCGGTATTATTTTGAAGAGCGTTACTCAGTAGTTATGATAGAAATGCTAGAAAATAAATATATACATTCCATGGTAATACAAACAACGCCAACAAAAATATAATAAAAAAAAATCTTACCGACCAATCCTATTTATATTGGCCGTATAAGCGTAAACACGTGTATATTTTTATTTTATTTTTTGCGTAAACACAATTTCATTTTATTCGAGTAAAGTCGAATCCCGTGGGTAGAACAGGCAGTGAAGGGATATGAATGTACATAATAGTTCTATTATATGTGGTTTAAAGATGCATTATGTAAAGTTAAAGATGGAATATTTAAGGGCTAATCTGCCTATTGCAGGTTTATATTTTGGCTTCAAATGTTATATATCATTATTTGCACATTTATTCACATGACAACCCCAAATCAATCAACTCTCAAGGCCGTCGGGTGGCGGAGATTTAAACACGGTCACCATGATTTATTTTTAAATGGCGAATCGAGGCTAAGTTTCGAATAACAAGTACCGTTGTTACGGTAATTAACAACCTACGCCAAACTTCAAAAGTAATTTGAATGAAATTTTCAATACATTTACTTTGCATTATCTACTTTAGCACTATTATAGCAATAACAACCAGCTCGTCATCCAAATCTTAAATAATGCATCTTTGTGACGTCAAGTATTGAAGACAGTCATCTGTTACAAAGATATTAGAAGACTTTCGTAATCCTCGGTGAAACAGATTTGGTATCACTAACTGGCAACCCTCGTCTTGTTGTCTGCCAGCTTGACTTAGGGAGCGGTTGTTATTTCTTGATCGAACGGTTAGGCGATCTTGGAAAGATTGAGGGGTGTAAACATATAACAGACTAAATGGCGGAAAAAGAAGTTGGCAGAAAACAATTCAAGAATTTACTTAGACCTCAATATGTATGGTAAATGGGCAGTAAGTAATGATGAATACATACGGAAAAATAGGGCCCTCCCTAATCAAGTTAGGAGACAAACATGGCTTCCAAAAATAGATTTTTTATAGCCTGGAACATCACCTCGCGAATACTAAGTTTTGAGATGGATTTCAAGCAAATTTTTGATAGATTAATTAGTTTGAACATGTTTTTAGTCCAAATATATCATCAAATCACACGCGGGAAGGTATCTTGTTGAAAGCGAGACAATAAGCAATATATTGATACTACACGATGACGTTAGTCTGGGTGTCATTAGATAACAACAAAAACAGACACTATCCCGCCCTATATTTCATAGATGGATTTCAAGCAAATTTTTGATAGATTAATTAGTTTGAATATGTTTTTAGTCCAAATATATCATCAAATCACACGCGGGAAGGTATCTTGTTGAAAGCGAGACAATGAGCAATATATTGATACTACACGATGACGTTAGTCTGGGTGTCATTAGATAACAACAAAAACAGACACTATCCCGCCCTATATTTCATAGATTATTTCACACTTGTCGCGAACTTTATGACCAAACACTTGTCACAACCTTTATGATTATTGTTACGAGTATATCATGTAATCCCACACATACAATCGGTATCAGATATAATCTTTTAATATTTGTGACAACCGGTGCCAGCTTATTAGCATATCTAAGTGATTTAGAGGCATGCTATTACATAGTTAATATTCTTTATACGAAATATATGTTTCTGGTACAATAAAATCATTAATAATAATGTGCGTGTAATATGACAGTTATTCAAAGGTTACTAGTTTATTAATTGTTTTTATTAAAGCCAACTTTACATAAATAACAATAGAATATTGAGACAATAATATTTACCTGAAACACTGCAAAACTATTCTTGTAAAGATTAGCTTGAGTAGTATTCTTTTCTCTCTGATTTACCCATGGACCTTTGCCCCGCAGACTACCATTTAACCTGTCTAGTAAACGATGGTTTTGTCAAATCGCCGACTTCGGGTACACCGTAGCTGCTCGCACAACCGTTCTTCTATAAAATAATTTGCATACAGTCCCTTCTCTCCGATTTTCCCACCCTTACCCTGCAAATATGTATGTTGGGGGCCATAATGCATTCATCTGAAAGAACAATCTGCATTACACTAGTAATGAGAAGAAACGGAGTGACCGTTGAATAAAGAGATGAAACAACAGAATTTCTACGGGGGGAATTTATCGTGACCGCTTACAAGGAGATGTCGCTGAATAGGAGTGGCTGCTCATACAGATTCTACTGTATACAAATAAACTCTTTATTCCCCAATATATACTTAAAATCCCCTTACATATTCACTAACTTGACCTACGACCAAAATTATTACACAGGGTTCAATTACCTTCTCGTTCTAAATGTAACCCACCTTTTTGTAATATGTTAGGAAAAGGATTAACGATTTGGAAACATTGGAAATCAAAACAGGAAACGAAAATGGTATGTTGGAAAGAGAGTATGATGAATTATGTAGTTGCCTGATACCTGCGAAGTCGTTGGGTGACTGCATAAAAAATAACCGTAGATAATTTTTAGTATTAAAGGATTGCTGCGGTGAAAATAAAGTGCATGTGTTTGGTTAAGAGGGTGCAGTGGCATTCAGTCTTGTAATTGTAGATTTGAACCGATTGCGTCTTCGTTGGATAGTTTAATCGGGCAGATTTGGGCGATTTTCAGAGACTGGGGTAGGGGATCATGTAAAAGGTTTGAATGAAAAGCTAGCAATATGCGCCAACATAGCCAACTGAATATGAGCAGTCCAGGGTTATGGTTATTCCACGTCAAACTAAACCTTTCTTTTTGAAAAATATTGTATACAAATTTTCGAACAAAAATTTCTAAGCATGCAACGTATCTTTCTAGACGATATAAGGCATATTTTAAGTTTCTGTGCGTTTCTCGGGATATAGGGTGATTGCGGACGGATCAGGTGAAGAGAAAGGATAAGGGTTTGCTTAGTCGAATGACATAAGGGAAAATGATCAAGGAGGAATCCTGAACATTTGTTGTAATGAAATCTGTTGATGTAGAAGTATGTCCTGTAAATTGAATTGAATGTTTTATTAGTTTTTGTGACGAAGAAGATATTGATGTAAGAAATGGCTATCTGTTTCGTTCATGTAGGATTCGTAGGATTTACCTAGAGAAGTGAAGGAAATGAGGCAGTCAATAGAAGAAAAAAGCCACCAGACCAGATGAATCGGTAGAGACATCGTTACAAGATGCAAAGGAATATGGATCTAGAAATGTTGCCAAAATTAATTACAAGCAAGGAGACCTTACCACCTTGTCGCCGAGATGTATTCTTATGTAATCCAACGATTTAATTATTTTTAAGTATCATCCTAATGTTGGGAGTATGATTGTCAATGAAAAAGATAAGGTAAGGTCAAGGTAACAACCAACATGGACGCCTTAATTTGTCAATAAAAAAATCTGAGTGAACTTTGTGAATTTTCTCTAACTTTTAGATTATACAGGGATTTCTAATATTAAATAAGGACGATATATTATACCAAAGTATAATACACCCGTAATAACGTTAATGAAATATCTTAAATAACACCATAACGGAATAAAACACTGTCAAATACATGAACACTATTCCTACACATGGATTTCGTTCAACAACATATCAAAATGTTTACACAGAATCGTAACAAACGATATAAGCCAGATACTAGTAGTTCATCATCAACGAGCATAAATGATTTTCTGGACACAATATGCACGGGAGAGGAATCAATTCGATCATTTTGTCGTGAAGTCCTTAAACGTGGCGCTTTGCGTGTGAACTATCAAAGAATTTTAAAGAAGTCGTATCTAAACAAATACGACCACTCTACGATAAAATATCAAAACTCGAAAATGATATTGATGAGATGCAGCAGTATTCGAGACGCATTTGTCTAAAATAGAGGGAATCAAAGAAACCAAGGTGGAGAATATTGGTGTATTAGCCTAAAATCTAATACATCAGCATATACCGAAAGGTGGGAAGCTTTCTTAAACCAATATTGGACTTAGAGTAGGGCCGAAGAGCTTTCCCAAAGGTCTCATCATCATCAAATTTGTTAGCTACAGGGACAGAGCTGCTGTGTATGCAAGCAAGAAAAATTTGAAATCCTACAATGAAGCCCATAATACAAGAGTGTTTGTAAATGAAGCGCTAACCAGAAAGAGGGCCATTCTTTTCAAAAAAAAAGAGTCAGAGATTTGTTCAAAAGAAAAGAAATCAAGTAATGTTGAACTTATGATGGAAGGATTTACATATTAAGATCTTTAGCAGATGATAGAAACATTCACATTTCAAATGAATATCAACTGGAAGAATTTAGAAATAAGTAGAATACACAGGTATTAGAGTAACTGTGTCCCAAAAAATTGCGAGATGACGTTGACATTTTGTGTAAATTGCCGCCACATGTCCCAAATGAAAACATTAATACTTGTCACTACAAGTTTCTATCAAATCAGGGTGAACTAATCAAAAGTTCGAAAATGAAATGAAATGGGGTTTAACGTCCTACTGTTTTGCTCCGAACTGGGCTAATGAAATACATACTGAAACATAGTAAATTAATAAAGTTTCGAATTTACGCAGGATTCTGACGAAATCCACATTCGATTCGGACATTTCAAGACCTTCAGTATCGAAGTGTAGGAACTCACGGGCCATTTTTATGCTCATATTTAGTTAAGGGCGATTCAATTCAGATAACTGCAGATACATTTTATGTGAAATCAAATATGACTTGCAAATCCAATTATGTGGGATATCTAATAATATAACATGGGTGTTTTGAAAAATATATTGATGACCAAATGAATATTTGAATAAATCTCCATCGTTCAAATATTAGGCACCCGTAAAACAGGAAAATCCCAGTTCCATTTGGATAAATGTGGACGAGGAGAATTCAAAGTTTTCCCTCTTAACAAGGTAAATGCTAAAGATAGTAATTTATTAAAATATAAAGAAATGAATCGTATTAAAAAAATATATTCCCTCCTTATATCGAAAATTTGGATAATTATTATTAATAATGTTAGATGTTATATTTCATTATCTAAAATTGTACTTAATTAATTTGATATGTCCCTGATTTACTATGCTATGGCGTAACGTCATTGTTTTATATTATTATATTGCCCGAAGAGGCTCAAAGGACCTGAAAACGTAAGTCAAAAACATGTGTTTATTGAATGTAATTTTTATATATTTCTCTGAGAGTAGTTCAAAGTACATCGTTTTGCTATATACATAGTTAAAGTACTTTTCGCTCATCTTGAAGCTTTTAAAAATAATGCCATATAGAGATGGACAAAATACAACAATTTATACATTTTACATTGTAACACCGTGGTTTTAATTATCTATATTATAGGGAACTAACAAGAGAACATGTACACACGTGTGTTAATCTGTTGTAATGGGTATATTTTAGGAACAATCAGTGGTAGATAATCTCGGGATAGATTAAAATAATTAAAGAACCATGTTTACTTATTGACTATTAGGTCGAGGAACGTATTGTGTAATAAAACGGTTTTCCAGTATTGTTCTCTTTGCTATGTCATCGACTTTCATTTTATAAAAGGGGACAATTTGAAATTTTATTTATAGGTGTTGTGCACATCTAAAGATGTGTCTGTTTAGAAATAAGGGCCCGTTTTCAATGTTACAATCCCGTCGATGGTTGCGAACTCCTTCCCGCATATTTGTGCCCGTTTCTCCGATATAAAAATGGCGACACCCATTACAAGTCACAATACATATATGAGTTTTTTGTGTCTCAATTAATATTATCGTTGACGCTAAAAGTAGAGTTTATTTATTGTTTGGCGTTATTTGGTCACATTTATATCGAAGATCCGAGCATATGGATACATAAAAAACAGTCCTTGCAATAGATCAGTTGAATTTTGCATTGGTTAGAAGGCGTTTCAGATTAGGTGGCTCTTATCAATTGCCAAAGTCCCAACTTTTATTACCTCGATGGGGTAATGCCGTTTCAATAAATTTCCTTTTAGCTCACCTAATCTAAGAAGCTGGAGGTCTTCTAAACTCTATCACAATTGTTTCACTAGAACGTCTAAGCCATAAATCCAATTTCAATTTGTTCGTTGCAAATGTGAATTTGATATAAATCGTCCATTATTTCTTGCAAATCTGCCTATTCGTTCATTCCAAATAGAGAATTCAGCGACTGGTAACAGCTTCAATTGATTTTCTATCTTTAGTCCACGCCATATTTAATTTCTACAATTGAGTATAATTACTTAATTGTGGTGCCGCCTAATGTATACTGCGAATAAAGCCACTAGCATCTCCGATCTCATTTCTAAATAGTTGTGCAAACCAAAGTGTACCGTCACCATTATATTATATCTTAAAATCGCACAAAATCTACTCATTTTGAAAATAGCCTTTCTACTAAACATTTTATCTGCTCTAAGGGGAAAATTGAAATAATTAAATGTCATTGTAATAATAGTGAAGGGGCTGTCAGATTAATTTTATGATAAATCTAACCAATACTTCGAAGATAAAAATTTTGGTGCAAAGTGTTTGTTTCAGTGTCTTATATTTATCCATTTATTTGAATTGTCATTGACTTATAGATCAATAAAAAGATAATAAATGTTTTACCAGAAAAAAATCTTTAATCGACAACACCATTCCTTTAAGTCATTATAAACCCAAAATCGTTGATTTTTAAATATTGTGAATTCTACCAAATGAACCAATGGATTATTTAGATGACCATCTCTGTCCTACCGTAATGTACTACACTCAAAACCGGATAATATACTATTCAAAAAAAGTAGGGGATATTTGATTTTTAAGTGTTATTAAAGTCACCTAATGAAACTGACGAAGAAACAAATGACAAAATGAAATGAAGTTCACATTCATCGATTTATTCCAAATGATCGTTAGACTAAGTAAGGCACAGACTGACCATTATAAGGGTAAAATGATACCCGGGGTCAAACAGCAAAGTTACCACAGCATCACAACCAAGTCAGTAACGGGTAAATCCTCCTCTGTTTGCCAAACAAGCATTGATCCGACGTGGCATACTCCTAATGAGACGTCTAAGGTCATTTTGGTCCAGATTGTCCCATTCCTGTTGCAACGCAGCAGCAAGTTCTTGGACATTGGCAGGACGTTGTTGACGTTGACGTGACCTCTGTCCAAGCATGTCCCAGACATGCTCGATGGGGGAGAGGTCGGGACTCAGTGCTGGCCAAGGTAATGTGGTGATGTTCTGTTGTTGGAGGTAACCTGTAACGATCCTGGCCCTGTGACATCTTGCGTTGTCATCCTGGAAGATGAAACGGCGGCCATGACGTCGTGCGAACGGCACAACATGGACTGCCAAGATGTTGTCCCGGTAGTACTGGCCTGTAACACGCCCTGCAACAACATGTAAAGCCGTTCTTCCAGCAACAGTGATGCCTCCCCACACCATAACAGAACCACCCCCAAATCGATATGTCTGATGACGTTAACGTCTTGGAAGCGCTCGTTTCGAAAACGCCACACCTCCTACCGATGTCCAAAAAATCAACAGTGAACCTTGACTCATCTGAAAACATCACATTGCTCCAGCGTCGATTATCCCAGTGTTGACGATCCCTACACCAACGACGTCTTGCCTGAATGTGATGATCTCTCAAACAAGGGATCACGCGAGGACGTCGGGCGCGAAGGTGACCCCTATGCAGTCGATTCCGAATCGTCTGGCCACTCACTCTCACACCAGTGTCTGTTTGAAGACGAGCGCTGATCTGATTTGCTGTGATGACACGATTTCTCAAGGCCAAGGTACGGATAAATCGATCCTGGGCTTGAGTTGTCGCCCTTGGTCGACCTGAGCGTGGTCTGTCCTGTACAGATTGGGTATCACGGTATCTGGACCATAGCCTGCTTATGACAGACTGAGAAACATTCATCGTCCGCGCCACAACCGCCTGTGTTGTGCCGATCTGTAGCATGCCAAGGGCACGTAACCTTTCATTTTGGGTAAGCCGACGCATATCAAAATTTGTTTTCTGGTCACTAAAACAATTAAACTGATGTTTCCACCCTGGAATTCAATGCCACAATGACTGTAACATTCAAAGTCAGAGTCGTGCAAATCTTGGGTTGGACCCCCATGATGATCCCAAGCATCACCTGCATTCCATGCGGTAGCTATTGGTGCGTTTGGGCGTCACATGTAACTGGAAATGTTTCTTCTGTTAGGTTCTATAGTGACTTTTTTCGTAGTCATTTGCATATTTTAGTATTATGCCCCCAAAATCAAATATCCCCTACTTTTTTTGAATAGTATAATTACGTCCACTTTCCTCGGCATGGTTGCACCTTCAAAAACTAGTGTGGGTTATGCCATTTCAATCCACGACCACCCATCAAACGTTTTTAAAATTATATGTAAATCTACCGTATCCACTTATTTTTAATAACGCTTTAACTACTCCATCCCAGCTTTCCTTTTTCACCGCAATCCGTAAACACTGAAATTTACTCCGTTAACCAATCTAATTCTACGCCACACAAGACTTCTCATACTATTAAACTTTTACAAAACACATTTCTACCTTTTCAGCTTTACCCTTCCTACCTTTCTTTGTCAGCGCTTGTTTGACTTCATCATCTGTAGTGGGCGGCCATTCAAATTCTGAGATAATACTGCCGCCATCTCTGGAAGGGAGATGCCTAAAATGGCGGTTATTTTGGTCTTTTCTACCCTGTCCTCTTACTCGGGCCCGCCATTCTCTTAGGAGGGAGGTACCATTCTCTCGAAACATTTTTAAAATCTCCATTATTACTCCCAAATCGGTCTTGTGGTCGCACCCTCCTTGATTTGCACGATGTGTTGACGAGTTGATGTCTGTCATCATATGAACAACTCATCGTACAGTGATCAGTGATTTCATTATGGCGCGATTGCTATTGACCATATATTTTGAAAATTGTCTTTAATTAGAAATTGTGTAAATATGATAAAACTCTGTCACTTTTGTTGTGAAAACAGCAATCAAAATTCATACAATACAAATGATGTCTGGTCAGCAAAGATCTATGAGACACAACAGTCAAAACATTAATATACTATAAGACAATAAATATAGATAAAACAATAAACTAGTATTAGTCATTGCCAGATCTGCGACCTTTGGCCTCTCATTCCTTCTGACACAAAAATCGGACTTATTGAAGTCCTAGATAGTTATGATATGATATAATGCGAGGCAGATTAAGATTATCTAGATGTGGCGCGGTGAGCTCTTATAAAAACCAATAATATGAGGAGTATATGCACGACATACTGCAGGCTTTGCCCAGGCGACTTTTAAACTGGTTTAGGGGTATGGCAAAGATCACATCAATCGGTAGCTTTTTCCAATCATTATAGACGCGATTGCAGAAGGCATTTGCTCTTACTCTGTCGTGAACGGTAGTCCGGTGTTGTATTTTTCATTCATGTATTTCCAGACTTGAATGACATCGTCACCGTCCTGGCAAAATTTCCCTCGTAGCACACTGCATGGCAAATGCCCGTCTTCATTAGTCCAGTAGGAGTAGGATATTAAACACCATTTCATTTCATTTTGAATATCATGGGCTGTTCTTGCCAATGTTTAGTACCTTGCATATACTAGCGTTGAAATGCAGTAGCCATTTATTGGGCCATTCAGATGATCGTCTTGCAACTGTCGTCTGCGAATATCAGATATTTAGTATCTATCATGTCTGGCATGGCGTTAATGTAGCAAACAAATAGAATCGGATCTAGCACGCTTCCTTGGGGGATGCCACTAGTAACATTAAACAACGCCAAAGTATGTGCATTGGCTCTGAAACACAGTTTTCGGTCTGACACCGACAGGAAGTTTGTAAGCCATCCAAGGACATTACCTACAATTCCGAGTGACTTTAGTTTCTTGGTGAGACGGCAGTGAGGAACTATATCGAAAGTCTTAGCAAAGTCGAGATATAAGACGTCTGTTGGATAAGCGTTTTCTGCGGAGGTAGTCCACTTGTCGAGCGGGATTGGGTTAGCATACCAATTTCTCCATGCCTTTAGTTTACATACAATACTGGTGAGACTCACAGTCCTAGTTCAGATTTAGTTCCCTTCTTGAATATAATTTACTGGGATCTATAGACACATCTAAGTAACAGGCGTTCGTCACACCAAACACCTTCGTTAAAATTGTTCTGATTAGGATTGGCCTTTAGACATTTCTTGGTGTATAATAACACCCTTCTCGTTTACAGCATAGTCCACCCGGGTCAGTCCGACAGCTTGTGTTGGCATTAAAGTATTTCTAGGTCCAAACTCCATAATACATATAAATGAAATGAAATGGGTTTAACGTCCTACTGTTCTGCTCCGACTGGGCTAATGAAGACGGCCGTAATACATATAACTTCGGGAACATTTTGCACTGCATACATACGAAGCTCTGTTTTTTTGTTCATATAAGGTGTGTCTTTGAGCGTTATCTGTATTTTATGTTTCTGGTTTTCTGTGTTTCGTTTGGAATACTTCGTAGCCTCTTATCTTCCAGATCAAATCTTCCTGTATTTTGCCTGACTCCTTTTCTTCTCACTCACTATCTTTACTAAATATTGCATCTGCTATCGCTCAAAAGGAGTTTTGTCTTCCCTGATGTTTATATCTTTGAACTCTCCATTGTGCACGATGCGATTAGTGGTTAGCGTTCCTAGTCAGTGTTTTCTTTTTTTTTTAGGGGGGGGGGAATCTGATAACATCATCTTGGTAAGTTAAAAATGGCAGTGCATAATTATAAACCTTCATTACCTGGACATGGCCGCCCTGTCTTATTATGTCTTACCTCTGGGATTTTCCGGCGTGGTTCCCCCTTGTCAGTGGTGCAGGGCAGAAGGCATAGCAAGAGACAATGTATAGTTTCTCGGATGGGACGAAAACCTGAGGTACCGTGTACACATTCGCGTGCAAGTAAAATAACCCTGGGCAGTTGGAATTCAGTATAAGAGTATGTCGTAGCGCCTCTGTCCGAGCAAAATTTCCCTCTTAGTACACTGTATGATGACATAATATGCCCGTCTTCATTGGCACAGTCGGGGCAGAACAGTGGAATGTTAAAATCCCATTTCATTGATCTTACATCTGGTTAGTCTCGACACAAGAAGACCATGGACAATCGCATTGTTCATTCAAGAGATTCTGTGTTTGGGCTTCTTGTTTTTGATACCTTCCTGTTTCTTCTGAGCTAGCTTCTCATTGTGGACCTTTAGTACTTCTATTGTTTTCTTCAGCTGGAAGTGGTCGTCTTCTATATGTTTATTGCTATTCTTGATACGGTTGAAACTCTACTCCGCGACATTAACCTTGCTGGAGCTGTTCGTGAGCAATAGTTAGTCCCTTGACCTTTTCGTTCACTGCCTCAATGCTCAATGCACAGCACGGGCAATACTAGCCAGCTAACATGGTATCTGGTGTAGTGTTTCTGTAACACCACCACTTACTCACTGGATTCATCGATTACACACATACATGTACACACTACATTGTGGTTTTGTTTTATCTGTTCTTTTACATTCTGCGCAGACGGGCAGTACAATGGGTTCTACTTGATCATCAGCATCCTGATGTGCCTTACTTCGTGATGTATTTCTTGCGGCTGTATGAATATCTTCATCGGATGATCCATTTTTACCTTGTTTACCTGTGCGCGTTTTGCCAGAAGACGTTAATCATATCTGCGATTGCGACTTTCATAAACTTCCACGTAGTTTTTCAAGTGACGGTTGGTGAAAATGAGGAGGATGGTCACCGAAGGAAATGCAGAGCATTAAAGGATAATACAACCAAGGCGTATGTTTCTGTTCTATTCTTGTCAGTAGACTACCGATATGTAACTATGTAACTTATCGTAAAATTCCATACCCGGAAACACATACTGTTATAACGAATTAATAACTGAGCATATTGCTGCTCTCTAGAAATTCCTTACATTATAATTCAATATTGATATAATCAATACGTGACATGAAAACGTTTTGTGGGTTTAGCAATTTATATTTGCTATGCACAGCAATCCAGTTTACTGCTTTGATCGAGCGGGTGGTACTTGAAAATACTTGATTTGTATATGTATTTTATTATATTCTTTTTAATAAATATAATGCTACACGACCGCCAATAAATATCTGATTTGCTATTCCCCATACCCCTTCGCATGCTATTAGGCTTGGGCTCAAGGGGGGTTGTGTGTGTGGGGGGGGGGCAGCAAAATCCTGGTACAATAAACAGGGAGTGTTTTTAAAGGGACTATCCCGATTAGAACAGAGTCTCAAAAATTAAAATCCGAGTACGTATGAAATTTAAGCACCAAAATATATAGGAATGGTGTATTGACCTTGCCTCAAAATTTCAGCTCAAAATATTGAGTCGGTTGGATGTGAACGTCAAAACTGCTTATCCGGACACGTAACCCTTTTAAGATTTCGGGTAAATTTTTTCGTTGGATGGCCTGATAATCGATCCCCGTTTCTTGAGAGGTCTATACAGTAAATGACCCATGTGCTGTACTTGATAGCGGACGGTAAATGTCACCTACATATTATTTGTATTTAAAAAAAGGTCTGGTTTTATCCAGACGCCGTATAGTACAGTTTGGGACACTGGTCTCCATTTCCAGATGAAGACTGACGGGTTTAAGTTGTTTGAAAACGTATCACAAATATTGAGTTACTTGCTCGGTCCGTAGGTAGAGGGTTTTAAGGCATTTTAACACCAAATTAATATGTTTTATTCTCCAAAAAATTATCGGGATTGGCCCTTTAAGCTGTTTTTAAGCGAGAATACTATTTTAGGTCAGTTGCCAACAATTTATAGTATACGAATCCCCAGCAAACATATCTCCCAGACCTGTATTTTGCAACGTTCTCCATTTTACCTTCTAGCAGTTCCGGGTGGACAATAGGGCCTAGTACCCCCCCCCCCCCCACCAACACGGGTGGACAATAGGGCCTAGTACCCCCCCCCCACCAACAAATTTCAGTCGCGTAGGATCCAAGCCCCTCCATGATTTCTCTCAATCATCAATAAAGGACTGGTTGCATCCTTAAATACAGTGTATGATTGGGTCCCTGCAGGTCCGAGGCCCCAGGACCCTCACTCACAGGGTAATCCGGTCATGACCGTGATCAGTCCCTGATAAATAAAGTTCCCAACATTCTGGCTTCTATAGTGACTAATGTGGAAGACAATTTCACAACAATGAGATACTCTCTGCATTTTGTACCCTTATCCTTTCAATTTCCCGGTCGCCAGTCATTTTTGTCAAGATATGGAAACGCTCGAATACAGACAAGATAAGAACAATTTAGTCAATATCTCATAGAAGATATCATCCGTGAATGCCCATTCGAAGATGTGTACATCCTAGTTGTATTTCGCCGGTACAGATCGGGCGCGTTTTGCCGGTCTCCAGTGTAGAATGTGAAAGGGGTTTTTCAAAACAAAATTTAATCAAAAGAAAGAAAAAAAAAAACAGTACACACTGTATCAGCTTTAACGGATCTCCTTCGAAGAAGCAGTTATTAAGGAATTCAACCCAAATGTCATTTTTTTTTTAAATCGACGGTTGTCTCTAGGGCCTACGAAGGAGAAACATTTTTTAAAAAAAAGATTGATGCATGGTTGCTTCTGGCGTTGTTATATCTTATTTTAAATGATGAACAAATAGTGCCGATGAAACTTACCAAAAATAAAAGTTAAGAAATTACTTTAATGTTAATTCTCGTCCTTTTGACCGGCTCAATTTTCGTGGGTAACCAGGGTTGGAATTAATAGTGAGCTGTGTCATATTCAAACGTTTGACAGAATGAAGACAAGAGTTATGTCCCCTTTATTGGTCAGTTATAAATATATCAAACATGTAAAGTTTTGAATCAGTATCCCCGCTGTAATGAAGTTCTTATTATGATGTCCGTTGGGTGTTGTTGGTTTTCTTGTTTCGATAAATGACCAGCCTATAATCATGCCTAACAACATCAAATTTCAGTCGCAGCATTGCCCAGCAATGTCCAGTCAAATCAGTGGTACGTGCATTCTCATTGCGTATGTAAAAGTCAATTATCTAATAAAAATATTGAAGGGAGTCGACCATCTCGATATTTTTATTTGTCCGGTTAAAAGAATTCATAAGTTGTGACGTCATTTTAACAGGCGATTTTTCTAATTAATTCTCGATACCATTCACCTCAAAATAATGAATATTCACAAAAACTTGACAAAAAGTGTAAATTTAAACACTCGTATTTTGATTCTAGATAAAATAAAAGGCTCAACGAAAATTACAATGCAAAGGGAGACATAGATGAACTATATTTTGCCATATTCGAAACAGTGGCTCAGTAAGTAAGACGCTGAGTCGCTCATCAGGAGGCCTCGGGTTCTCTCCCGGTGTTGGCAGAAAGGGTTCCTCGGGATTTTTCGGCGTAGTTTCCCCTTGTCTGTGGTGCAGGGCGGGGGCCTGACAGGAACAGAGTCTAGTCTAGTGCTTCGGATGATAATAGGAAAACCGAGGTCACGTGTAGGACTCCATATTAACGTGCACGTAAAAGAACCGTTAAGTCGAAGCAGCTAGAGTAGGCTAATCCGTAGTACTGCTGTTCGGACAAAATGCATCTAATAGCATACTGAATGGCGTATGCCCGTCTTCATTATACCCGTCAGTGCAGAAAAGTAGGACGTATTAAACCCCGATTTCAATATTGGAAACAATTCATTAATGGTCTTTACCCGGATTTTTTTTTAAAATAGAGTTATCTCCCTTATATCGTACATCTTGCTCCACCCCACAACTTGCATCAAAAAGATACGACAGAGAGGGGGACTATGGTAAAAATCAATTTGTTTCACAGAGATATTGCGAAGGACTTCTTCTTATATTATCGACCTAGCAAATATTCACTGCTGATCAAAATAATAAGGGCAGGATATAGGAACACAAAGAAAACAATGGTTCCAGACAAGGACAAGCATTTTATTATGTGTGTGGAGACCAGGTACAGATATAATTTTAGAAAATATTACAAAACATACGCGAAAGCGATTATCCTCTCTGAACCAAAAGGGGAGGTCTCCTGTAAACATTGAGGTGTTAATGCACTAATTCTGCCTGTTTATGGATTTTTTAAGTGCATCATACTGTTATGTGCTTACTGGTTTCCTTCAAATGCGTTTTTATTTTTGTGTTGATGTCACCATGAAAAGGTAGGCTGCAATTAAAATCTAGTGCTACAAAATATTAAAGATGCCATCAGATTATTATTTATTACCGGTACGGTAGTCTACCCGATACCTCTCGTTTTCAGTCTAGCGTTAGGTTTTATTTTTTTATAATCTTTTTTTCTTATTACATCTGACATTACTTACATTTACTGGCATATTTTCTTTGCTGGTGGCTTCCGTATCTCGTGGACATTTTAGCCAATCATATTGCGTGTACTGGTATATAATGCTACATTTTGTGATGAATTATGCCAAGAGATTTTTTCAGTGTCAGTTCAGTTACAGTATCATAAGAAATGAAATGATATGGGGTTTAAAGTCCTACTGTTCTGTTCCAACCTGGGCTAATGAAGATGGGCATACGTCATACAGTGTGCTTTGAGGAAAATTTTGCTCGGACTTTGGCACTAAGGCCTACTCTTATATCAAATTCCAACTGTCAAGGGATCTTTTACATGCATGCCATTGTGTACACGGGACCTCGGTTTCTGTCCCATGCAAACTACTAGACAGCTGTCCGTGTCAGGCTGCATCACTGACAGGGAGGAACCACGCCGGAAAATCTGGATGAACTTTCTCGGCCAATGCAGGGATCGAACACCCGACCTCCATGCTAGCAAGCCAGCGTCTTTACCTCTTAGCCACCAGGACACCTGGTTGATCATAAGAGTTACTGGTGGTATACATTGCGAAAGAAAGTGGGTCTGTAATGTTTAAGAAGAAAAATATAACTATAACATGAATAACTTAACAAAAAAGAGAGAGAGAGAAATGGGGTTTAACGTCCACTCGACACAAACTAGGTCATTTTGGGACTAACATATGGTTTAATTTTATTTCAATAATTCGCTTGCGCATAGGGGTCTTTAGCAGTGGGAGGAAACCGGAGGACCCGGAGAAAACCCATGAGGTTGGACAGGCAACCCTACTCCTTGTCACGTACAACCGGGGATTCAAAACCGAAACCACGCCAGTTGACTCAATGACAGGCTTTATGATACAGCACGCAGTGCTAACCAATCGGCCATCCAACCCCCCACTTACCAAAAAACTTTTGTAGAAAGGCACACATAGTCACAGAGACATGCACCTTTTACTCTGTCAAGGGCATCTTTGGCCTCTAACTTTTCATGAAGAGACCAAAATAAAATTTCATAATGCTATCATTTTGAACATATTTTACTGTGAAACAACATTTACATTTTAAACTGAACTTTGATTATATATAATGAAAAATGATAAAAATTCTGATAAATAATCAATACATGAGGTAAAGCAAATACTCAATTAGTTTTATCAAAATCATACTTCTAATTTGTCTCTTCAGGATTTAGTTTCCAATCACCAAAATATAAAAAACAAATTAATTTCTTTCAAAAAAAGGGTGATAATTTGGAATTCTAACAGATTACGCATCCAAACCCTTTGGATACTATGACTTATCAAATGGTTACCAAATTGTTCAGTTTTATCATCGTATGCAAAATCTACTTTTACTAACATGTATCATAATCATGTGAACAGAAATATTTGATTAAGATGCAATACAGTAGATAACCTAAATAATTATATATCAGTAACCATTTAAAAGTTGTTTAGTTACTCTTAAAATGTTATGCATGTAGATTACAATAATTGAATTAAATAATAAAAATGTGTAGTATATCTTCAATACACTGTGTACAAAAAACACAGATTTTGTGGACATATATTCAATATGAATACAATTGTAATTACACATTACACAATTATATGTATATATACTAGACTAATACACACTAATCATCATAAATAAATACAACCATTTGGCAGTTCACAGTGTTATGTAATATAATATCCAACTACATGTATAACAATAAATTTCATGTTGTTCTGGACAATATTCATTACACTACTTTTATATACCTGTATTTGAACACTTTTTTGTATACAAAAAATACAGACTTTGTGGACAATTATTCAATATGAATAAATTTATTAGATCTATATCTAAATCTTTATATATAAGTAAAAATATTGAACTGAACATTATTTAATAACGGGGAAATCTATATGCCAGTTAAAATGACTAGATCTTTCTGATTTGGATAAACAGCAAAACTGTTGATTTCATTGTACCATACATTTATCTATTGCTAAAGCTAGTGTTGATTAAACTGCTTAATTTTGTGTAAAAAAAGCCGTAAAATCCTCTACCTTAGGGCCAAGCAACTAACTCAATATACGTGATATGTTTTCGAGTTTTCAAACAACTTATATCCTCCAGTCTTCATCTGGAAAAGGAGACCAATTTCCCAAGCTGTATTATACGGTGTCCCTTTAAGCAAAAGAATTGTGCATATTCTTTTGAAACAAAAGTTTAATCATATGACGATTTCCCCATCATTAAATACATGTTAAAAAAAATCAGTTCAACCCAATTCAATACTTTATTTTCATCTATGAGGTCAACTTTCTTAAAGATGCATAATTATGTGAGATTTAGATATAAAGAGCTGGTCATTCTTGCTATAATAGATTTTAAAAAACTGATAATGAAAAATGAATATATTGAAAATTTTATTCAAATTACGGGCTTGTCATTTGAATAAATCTCTAAATAATAGTTTATATAACATTTGAAGTCAAAATAAAGACATAGGCAATTTTAGCTCTTACACAATGCATCTTTAAAAGCTGACTATGCAACTAAACCTACCAGTATCACTATGCTTATTTTCACAACTTTATATCCTTCACTCTTACTAATATAGATATAGATATATTCTGGGTAGAACCTTGTTTCCATTACTTACTGGGTATACACATATACAGATTCTTTCACTAAATAAATGGCACATCAATGACCCTTTCTTAAGACTTTCCCAAAATAATCCTTGGCATTTATGAATTGCATAAATTTTGCAATCCAAATAATAATAAATAAAATTCACAATTTAAACAGAAAATGATCCATTACCTTATATAGGGTTTTGTTGATGAGGGCAATATTTCTCAATAGGGTTCATAAAAGTCACACAGTCCCAGGCAGTTTGAAAAAGACTCAAAAACTGGTCTAAAGTAAAGGTTTCAATGACAGGGCAGTAGCTCCTGTAGATCAATTATAAGAATAGATACCAGATGCAAATAACTGCACAAGGGTATCAAAATCTATATAAAACTTACCTGTGGATCAAAAGAAACTATAGCTAAATATTTCTTAGAAATAACTGATTCTGTCCCCAATTCAGATATTGACAAAGGTGCCAAAACACTGCCAATTAAGAGTACTAATATGCATTTGACTAATATGCATTTGAAAATAACTATAGTATATCACCCCTTTCCCATGATATTCTGAGGGTATAAGTTATAGTGAATAAGTGGTGAAAAGCTGAATTGAAGAAGTAAAATCAGCAGTAAGAGCAATTATCATGGTACTCATACATGTGTAACATCATGAATTGTACATGAATGATGACCTAGTTTGACAAAACACAGAGTAGATGGATATCTTTGCTTTCTATCCCTGTGTAATAAATTTGTGACAGACCACCTTATGTTGTGCAAGTCAAGTACAAATACATCGCAATTGGCAAAGGTACAGTCTCCCAAATATTCAGGACATACTGAAGAACATGTATCAAGCCACTTTTTCTTTTTGCAACATCCTAATAAATTGGAGTTCTCTCTTTTGATTATCAAATTATAATTTATACAAACAATAAAAAATATATTTAAGCAAGCCAACAGTGAGGCTGATGTCCCCCACTGAAATCCCAAAATCAATAGATGAAACATATTAATTAAAGGCACATTTATCTTTTTCAAAAGTATCGAGCAATCAAACTAATTATCTATACTTCGTCTAAGCATAAAAAGTTTGCAATCAAACTCAGTCAAGGTTTTGAAGTACTTCAGGGTAGTAAAACTATACACTACCTTTCATCACTCTGCATCAGTTAGAATCAAAGTTATCTTGTCCCAAAGCATTGACCAATAAAATTGCTTAGCTCTGCTTAGCTTTAGTGGGAAATGTTAATCATTGAATTCAGTCAAGACATTCATCTAATGAAGATCTACATCAAGTTTAAACATTCTACCTCAATTAAAAGCAGAGTTGTTATGTTCCAAAGTCTTGACCAAGTGCTTATCATTACTTAGCCTAAGCAGAAAATGCTCATTATCTAACTCTGTCAAGGTATTGATGTAATGAAACTCTCAGTTAATTAGAACTCAAGTTATAGTGTCCCAAAGCATCAATCAAATTGCTTATCTCTGCTTACTCCATCTTCGAACTCCATGAACACCAACACCAAGTTTGAACATTCTAGCTCAGTTAGAAGCAGAGATATCATGTCACAAAAAGTGTGACAAAAAGTGTGACAAACAGTCGACAGACAGACATACAGGGATTTTTTTACAAGGTCTAAAATGTAAGCTTTTGAAGATGAATTATGTAAGATTTAGATAAAGAGTTGACCCTTCTTGCTATAATAGTTCCAAAATAGGTCATTCAAAATTAATATATCAAGATATCACTGTTTGAAGTTGTGACAAGATGTTGCAAATATTGTTTATTACTGTAGCAACATTACTTGTTAATCAAGACCCAGCCTTGCTTCTCCATTTTAAATTAAATTATTAAATTGTTTAATGGGTTTAAATCTCTGCCATACAACGATCTATAGAGTTGATTATAGGCTTGTCATGTGAATAAATGTCTAAATAATAATTTTTATAACATTTGAGGCCAAAATAAAAACCTGCAACAGGCATAATTAGCTCTTAAATAATGCATCTTTAATAGAATAAGACAAAGGTTAACTATTTTAATCATCTACATAAAAATCTAAAATCAAGAACTACACTTACCCTAAAACTTACATCAATAAATCAGAATACATTGTTATAATCAAACGTTACTTATACTAGTATTTCGCTTTTACTAATGAAGCAGATTTTTTAACAAAAATTTCTTTTTGCGTCCAGTATAAATTCTAATTATAATAACATCTAATTATTTTCATCTTCATTATTTATATCGTCATTCCAATCAAACCTTCTATCCAACATTTTAAAAAACTTTTCATTAAAAGGATGGAAAAACTCTTTTAATTTATTGACAATCCATGGCTGTATGTCTGGATGTTTTCTTCCTTTTGATCGTGATAAACATTTTTCAGACTGGTCCTCATTTCTGATGCAATAAAATCCTCTGGTCTGATTAAAAATAAATTTATCCTTATTAACTACATGCCCTATATTCAAAAACGACTCCACTTTGTGAATTTCTCTCCACGGTGCTTTTGATAATTTGTCACCATCCACGATTATAATTTGGTCCATGGAAAAATATCGCAGCCACTTTTGTAAATGTCTGCAGTATATTGATCTCCGAACAGCATTATACGAACGGTTGATTTCACCTGTTTCAGGGTCAATCACTAAACTTTCGAAAGGTATTATTGGTTTTTGCCGTAAAACTTTGTTTTCTCGAAACTGAGCATAATCAGAAATTGTTCGCAGCACAGGATCTTTAACGATGAGAATTAACTTGATTGAGCTGTTCATCATATAGACACGCTCTGGAGCAACACTTTCAACAAGATAGGACGGTGTTTTTTCGATAGTGATCTGATTTTTAAATGAGTATGGCATACGTTTCCTGTACCAATCATAACCAAGTTGATAATTGTCATCATCATCGAAGAAATGAAGTTCCCGACCCACTGCTTGTATGTCAGGATGAATGTTTAAGAAGGATAATAGGGCTCGCGTCCCTGCCTTGCGAGCTCCAATGATTAGACACTGAGGTATTCGACGTTTTGTATGAGGCAGATGAAGATGTTCTTGTTTATTCCCAGATATATTACCGCCCTTTAAAATGCATGTTGATGATTGATACAGATGAAATGATTTGGCTAAAACAACAAATATAATTGCCAGGATGACGATAGAAACGATGGCCACTATTTTGTAGCGAGTAAGTTTTGGACAGGTTCGTTTGCCCCGGTTGTTGCCATCGTTTTGTTCTGTGGGTATTATGTGATATTTAACACTACTTCTACTTGGACTCATCTTGATTTACCTGTAATATATAAAATATAAAAAGTTAATCAATTAACCATCTCCAGTATAGTCAGCACAATACTTAAACAAACAATCTAGATTGCCAGTTCTATAATTTTTTATCTTTAGTTTTTGAATTTTATCTGTTTCATTCTGATATTTTATTGTTCACTGAGTTCACTCGCTCAAGATGGGTTGAGGCAGTGGTGGACAATAGACATGTCTCAACCAAAAATAGGCACAGGTTTGTCAGGTTGGCCGTGCTACATATAAATCTAAAATCATCGTAAACAGATAAAGTTCTAAAAAGTCTATAGTATTATGAAATCTGTACTAAGCTTTAAAATTAAAGATACATTATGGAAGATTAGATAAAGCGCTGGCAGTTCTCACTATAATAGTTAAAAACTAGATAATGTAATGTGGCTGAAAATTTCAGTCAAATTGCTTAACTCTGAACCAAAATATTTGCGATAGAATTTTAGGCCTAGCCTCGGTCATCATTACTGAGCGTTGAGCAGCAAATCAGATTCAAATCCAGTGAAAATCTGACACATAAGATGCCATTGAGAGTTGATTACAGTCTTTTTTATTAATTAATGTCTAATTTAATTAATAATTTATATAACATTTAAGGCCCAAAGAAAGACCTGCAATAGGCAGATTATGTATGTTAAATGTTTGAATATCCAAAACTTCTGAGATTTGACACGGTTCTTTCTTATGCAACAATGAACAAGTTTTATTATTACCATTGCAAACCGTGCATGGGAAGAAAATCACATTTGAAACTTGAGATTCAAAAATTCTGAAATATCGGATTCCTTTTTATGCCACAAAGAGTAACCTCACTTAGTTTTAAAACAAAATTTCAAGAAATCTCTCCTGTATCACATTAACAAAATTTCAAAAAATTTGACATAAACAGGGAGATGCAAATTTAGATAAGGTTCTTACTTTGGCCCAAATAATAAATATCGCATTCACAAAATTTGAAAGTAAAAATATGAATTGGAATATAAATCTATGAAGATTATTTTGAAATTTGATAGGGTTCTTCCTAAACCTCTAATGAACAATCCCACCAAGTTTTAAAACAGTCCATCAAAAACTTATTTCAACAGTGTTCTTTATTACAAACAAGTGGAGGGGATCACTTGGCTAAGTGGGTAAGATGCTGGCTTGCTAGCCTGGAGGTCGGGTGTTCGATCCCTGCATTGGCCAAGAAAGTTCATTCAGATTTTCCGGCGTGGTTCCCCCTTGTCAGTGATGCAGGACGGAGGGCCTGACAAGGACAGCTATCTAGTCCTTCGGATGAGACGGAAAACTGAGGTCCCGTGTATACATTGGAATGCACGTAAAAGATCCCTTGGCAGTTGGAATTCGATATAAGAGTAGGCGATAGTGCCGCTGCCCGAGCAAAATTTCCTTCATAGCACACTGTGTGGCATATGCCCGTCTTCATTAGCCCAGGTTAGGAGCAGAACAGTAGGAATTTAAACCCCATTTCATTTACAAACAAGTGAATCCTGTGTCTTTGAAAAACATCTGACTAGAACTGTAATCTGTACAGTCTTGAAAAGTTTGTTATCCATAATATATATATATATATATATATATATATATAATGTAATGTTTTACTTCAAGACCAATATTTCTTCCAGCACCTGTTAAACAATTCTTTGCCTCAAGAGTTACTGTTCACAACTATGACCTCCACCTGGAAGTATGTAACATGTGATGTGACCATGATTGTCACTTGCCCACCAACATCCCAACAGTTTGGTCAAAATGTTTGTCCTCTCTAACAAGGCAGTGTTAAACAGGTAAGACATACTTCATACCATACCTGTCATGAAAAAGTTGATGAAGGGAACTAAATCAGAATTTTGTTTTACGGAAAATGAGGTCCTTTCAAAACGAGATAGTAAAATGTCTCTTGGAAACTGTTCAGACAAACGCTGTTCTTGAAGAGATGTTTGAAATTTTGGGCTTTTATTTAAAAACACTGTTGAACAGAAGAATGTTGTATTTCTTGCTTATGCTGATTGCTGCTATTCAGGTAAACTGATTTGTATTGTTTTGATTTCCATATTTCTTTTTCACACTTCACAAAAACAATTGCCAATAGAAGTCAAATACGCTTACACATGCTCTCTACCACAATGAACAGCTATGGTGTGGTTTTTGAGCTAAGACTAGAACAATTTGTCCAGCGTGTTTAATCAGAGTGGGCATAGGTTGTATTCAGGTAGGAATCTTTAAAGTTTTATTCAGGGAAATGAAGACACATAGTTTTATGGTGTATACGTGCTAAATAAAATTCAAATTTGGTTTCCCCCCTTTTTCAATGGTGTGCAGGCGGGTGGTTTGAAATTACAAATTCACCCCTCCACAAAGGTTTCACACAACCTACAATGGACCAACCACTAATCATCCACACATTATTGTCATCTACTGGTTTTTTTTATCCCCACCAGTCAATATTTCTTGAAGTACCTGCTAAATATTTCTTTTCCTCAAGAGCTACTGTGATCCAATGGAATGGGTTAAAAAATATTTGTTCAGGTTCAACAGCTTATAATTAATTGGGAGCACAGAAAAGAGACTTAATTAAACAGTAGTATAACCCATTTTAACAAAATCATACACATAGCTTTGCTTATAACATCAACCAAAAATACTGCCTTCCAAAATTTCATGCTTCTGAAGCAAGTGCATAAAGATGTTGTTTACTTGTTATAATTGAATTCTCTGAAATCTTATTGCAATTTGGATATCTGGTATATCTTGTGACAGAAAAAAGCAACCTGTATAATATTTCATAACATGTTCATGCTTTACAATAAAACTTCCATGCATATTGGTAAATGACAAAAACTTTGGCACAAAATCATAATATTAACATAAATGTTTATCTAATCATGTTGTAAAAAAAGGTATAACACATATGAATAAACATGAGAATGCAAATGTAGACTTGTAAAGAAATACTTAGTCCTAGTACTTATTACAAGAGTGTTGACTTTTCTTAAAGAAATTAACAATAAATTTGTCATCAGCTCTGTGCTATGAACTTATGAAGTACTTAAAAACATCAGCAATATTGAAGTTGAAAGGGTATAATAATATGTTATATGGAGTATTTTGTCATTAATATGTCCATGGGAAACTCTTGTCAAATAATCTAGAATATAGATATTATTTTGACAGCTGGCATTTCCATTTTATCCCAATTTTAAGTGCTTTGACAGAACTAGGAAAAGATGATATGATACTGTTAAAAAAAAGCAACAAGCCTTTATAAGTGTTATCAGTCATATTCGTTGGGAATATTCTTTAATATAGGGTATATTTATATCAAAGCAACAATATTCTATAGAGAGTATATATGTGTGTGTAATAGAAACATCATGTTGTTTACATGTTACTGAAGGCAGAAAGAAGGAGGGGCACACTTTCTTTATTTCACATTCACAGAACAAAAAATATGCCTTCTAAAACCAGTCCAGATAATATTTTCAAATATCACACACAAATCTAAGTACAAATTCTTCTAGAAACACACCTACTAGCAGCTTTTATAAGACTAAAGGCCTGTACTGAAAATAATGATGCTACTTTTATTCAAGAACTTGACACTATAGTTAGAGTACAATGGTACCATATACATCTGTTAATCAACAATCATAAGTCAAAGGGCAATATAAAAGGAAGTACTTTCTGAAAACAATCAAAATCAATCAGAATCATCAATGCTAACTATTCCAGTATAAAAATGTGGGTGTATAGAAAGAAAGTACATACCTGTAGCAGTAGTCCGACCACAGGCCATTATTACACAAAAAACATGATTCTGACAAGTTGCCATCATCAATGCTTATTTCCAAAGCATTAAAGTATTGACAACAAAGTTATAAACCGCTACAAATTTATATAATTCAAAGGGATGGCTATTATTTTTGTTATTTCATTTTGATTCAGGATACAGAAACACTAAGCAAATGTATTAATTAGCTCTCCATATACAGTCAGTAGAACAATAAATATCATGAACCAACATGGTGGGTCTCAACAGGTAAATCATTCATGCTACACATCTACCTACCTCTAAATTAGTCTGATCTTAGCATTCATAACTTTATATTTCATCTATGTATTAAATTCATATATCTGTAGTTATTAAATCATACTGTACACAGTACTAATGTAAAAGTACAACAGAATACATTTGTGATAACCCAGTTTTCTGTTAGCCAATAAATTTCTTGTTAGCACAATAAACATTAATATCCTAATATATATAATGTATCAATCTCTATGTCTGTAGCCAGCAGCAAAGATGGAGTAATGATGTTAATCTCTGACTCTATCCTAGATCTACTTGTCATTTCTCATATATTAACCATTATTATGCCATTTATTATTAGCAGAAGGTTGTTACAAACTGATTCATATACTTTAAAAGGTATGAAAGTTTGACAATTGCCTCTATAAATCACAGCGAACAACATTATAATCTGGTAATTCTTTTTTCTGCTTGGTGAAACAAAAGTCATCTCAATTAAAAATTATCCAGGTGGACTCTATACAGACACCCATTGTCTTAATCAATAGGTTTTAAATTACTATTTCACAGATCATTTGTTTTCCTTGAGTAATATTACCAAAATGTAGTTAATATAATATAGTAGTCATATGATCATGATCATTGTGGATTAAAATATATTCCCTCAAGGATACTTTAGGTCATGCAGTGCAACCTGAAAACTTATTTTTAACATAAAATATGATATTTCTTATTACCAAGGAACTTTAAATTATAGAAAAGCCCAGTAGTATAGTTAAGGAACTCTGTGGGCAATGACCACAGTCGCCCACCTTCGACTACAACCCTGTTATACACTAAAAGCGATTATAAATAGTAAAGTAACAAAAAAATAAGAATAAAATATTTTAATATAAAGCACAAGTCTGGCAGATGACTATTCAATAACACCAGGAGATAAAACTATGGCGTGCCTACTGTACTTTTCAACTATTTCTAAAGCGGTGGACACACTTACTGACCAAATTATTCGGTGCCAAATTGCAGCCGAATGAGTAGACACATCGGGGGCGTGCTAGCGCCACTGGTAGGGAGGTCTGAGGAGGTTCTCCCCCCCAGGAAACGCGTTTTGCAAGCACTTCTGGGAGAAATCTAGGTATCATATTTTCCAAATTTATGCTGCTATTTTGACTATAAGACATACTACTGTACTACACAAGACAGGTCTGCTTAATATAATGCTAACAGGGGCGGATCTAGGAATTTTGAAAAGGGGGGGCGCTGCAAAATGAAGGCATTGACCGCGGAGACGGGGCACGCCGCTGAGGGGGGGGGGGGGGGGAGGTCCCCAAGAAAATTATCCGTCATTTCCTTGCATTTGTAGCCAATCCAAGAGCTATTTCCCAGACTGGTGTGTTTGAGTCGATGGTTTGAATCATTTGGGATCCCTACAACGGGTTGGGAACGGACATATTTGAGTCTGACAAAAGGCACTTTCAGCAGTTAAAAAGGGCACTGTCGAAAATTAGGGGGGGGGGGGGGTGCCCTCGCGCCCCCCATTGAATCCGCCTCTGGCTAATACAATGTATTTCTATCCAAATAATAAATTGCATCTTATACATATCGAGGCATGAATACATGTATCAAAGACCATTTCACCTTAAGGTGACAGACATTTGCACGTCAGCATAATATATTTTACTAATCGTTGTGTATGTATGATTTTTCGCGTGCGCACTCTCAATTTTTTGAGGTGATTCCGCGTGAAAATTAGAGCTCTCAGGAGGGCCCGCTTATACGGGTGGACTTATTGTTTAATGGGGGCCTGGTAGGACACTGTCCTCCTAAACTCCCTGCCAGCACGCCCCTGAGAAACATTAGGCGAATTCTCCGCCCAGTTCACCAGTCGATTGCCTCACCTTTCACGTCACATGATTAAACATGACAGCGACCATGTATTTAAACATTCATGCGACATCTCAACATCAGTGGTGATTAGATAATAAATTCTACAATCGGGTGAATGCTTTGATATAAGTTAATTTCCTATACAACAAGAGCTCTTATTCCTATCATGGCAGTTGACTGACTTAATATTCTCAAATACAGATATTACAAAAGGATCTAATCAACTGATCACGATAAGATAACATCTTTATAATGATACTGTCAATACATTTCTATTTTCATCTATTATTAACCTACATAAATGCCAGGATCAGTTCTCACGTATGATGAGTTTCCTTTGTATTCATAGCTATTAATGTATAACATTATGTTCAGGCCCCCAAAACATAATCTTGGCGCAAGATGATTGAGAATACCGGTATGTATGTATGTTTACTATATTCAGATTTTTAAGTGGTCAAAAGTTTAATAGAACTTATGGACCAGCATACTACTACAGCTTTCATTTAAATATAAAAGAAAGTAAATAGTGTACCATTCATGGCACATAATGTATTTTAAAAAGAAACATTGCCTCATTTTCTAAATATAAAAAATTAAATAAGATTTCAGTCATTATTAATTACATTCAAATCATGATGTTTCAACTACAAAGTAGTTTTACCATTTCACCTCTAAATATAGTTTATCACCATTTTTGCAATTAAATAGTTTCACTTAATTGATTCCTCCTACACATGTCTATCAAATTATTCATGTTTGTTACTAAAATGCTGTAAATAAACAAATTTATATCTAGATTGCATAGTCTAAATAAAAAAAATCCAACAAAACACACATACCTTAAATTCTACAAAATACGGCAATAATGCATAACAATCTGACACACTCACTTATTTTAATCTGTGAGTGAGAGTCAAGTATTATATGTTCAGGCCAGACACAAGGTATTTTTCTATTGATTACTTCTCTATGCATTAGAAAAAGAACAATAAACCATGAACGTGGAATGGAGTTGACAGGCAATATAGACTTGATATATTGATTCAAATATTTTCATTATTATTATTATTATTATTATAGGTCAAGAGATGATGTTTGCAGAGTTAGTAAAAGCCAACAGTTCTTATACACTATGATGATGAACCAAACATATTTTCCATCATCTATGCAGTTTTATTATGCTCAACATATTCCATAAATAATTTTTGAACAACTGTTTTTAATTAAGAATCAATAAACTGATGAACAATGTTGCCTACAAATATGATGCTAATTTATAAGGGGGCAGAGTTAAAGTAGCTAAGTCTCTAACTCAATATCATCCAAAGTATTCGACATTGAAAACACGAATTATTTGTCAATTTAAATCAACATTGATGTTGTGATCTTACAGGGAAAAGATGGGCTTCTGATATCCAATATTTAAGACAAACATTTTACCATTGATACACGAATCTTAACCATAATGTATTTCAGTGCCATTTGTAACAAGGGAATCAAAGAATGAGGCTAGACATATTTCATGATCATGTCAAACGGTGAAGTCATATTCTTATCTGGAGAGCATTTGCAATAAATACTATCGGTGTAGACTTGAATAACCAGACGCTAGAGATTGCCATTCAATTTGAAATTAAGAGTAAAAATGGAAACAATTAAATGTAAATCAGTTTATATACATTCATATTACATTATTATATGCGTCGCGACCCATTTGTGTCAATTTCAAGGTCCCAAATATTAGCGACTTAGCTCCTTTAAGACTAACTTTGGGTCTTGGACTTTTGGCTATAATCAATACCATTTATTGCTAACCAAATCTGTTGATTCCAGGTATAACATTTTTACGACCACACAGATCTACCATAGAACATACAATCATAATGTTAAGTTGGTTTTCCCCAGAGTTCACTGAATATTGTCTGGGAGTTAATAATAAAGGAGAAATGTGTTTCTTTTCCAGATAAACAATTAAATGCACTAAAATGTCACTTATTTATCATAATAATTACCAGTGGGAACCTGGTTTGAAAATGGTCCATAATAGTCTGTGATAGCTTGGAAATCCCTATTTTATTTTTGTCAAATACAATTAAACTCAGTTGTCAGTCGTATAATTGTCTTTTTATGTGTTATTTGATTTTGTGAGATGAAAATCTGTCTTTTGTTTAAAATTTTACATCACTATACAAAGCCACATTGACGTTGAGATATACATGTAGTGTAGTGAAAATAAAATTTCCATTTAATCTATTGCCACCAAATTTTAATCATATAGAGCTTGTATAATCACTAATCCAAACAACTCATTAAATCAAAGAATTCGACATACACAATACATCCAAAACACCATCGCTTATATACCAAAATAAAAAGATGAAAAGTATGTGAGCCAATAACAGTCATAATAATACCATACGGTCCATGATAAAACCAAACAAAAGTACTCACTATTTAATTGCAGGAAGATATCCAGCCATAACACCATAATACCCCATTCATAAGAAAATACCAACCATAGGAATGAACATATCTTGTCTATTAGTGCCACTATGAAGCCATGTGGTTTTTACCAACCAGACTACAACTGTCAATGTATATATAATCTTGTACATAAATCTTACAACCCACCAACTATTGCCTCTCTCATATAAAATCGAAAAATGGTTCTCTGTAATTTTATATCTGACAAGCCATGGTTGCCTCACACATCACAGATAAATAAAGCAATATTTCTTCTACAGATGGCACAAAATAAACACCTTCAAAATGTCCTATTCAATTTCTTGTCTACATATTTTATGAGTGACTAGAATCTATATTTTTTATTTAAAGTATAACCGATGGATTTTTAGAAATTTACTAACAAGTTGCAGAACTAGTTATAAAATTATGACATTACCTACATATTTTCTTCAAGTAATTGATCCCATTAGTACATTAGTTATCTAATTTTTCATGGCTTAATCCACCTTAAATTGATTATATTTATTAACACTTAAAATACAGATGTGACATCACCCTTTGATGTTGGTGTGCCATTATTTCAAATAATCGTATGTGCAACTTGCCAATCGTACATTATTTATATTAGTGAAATATTGGACTCGTGTGACGTATTTCATTATAAAAGAAGATGCAGAGTGTCTATATTTTAAGTCGTTTAATGGTCTCGAGCTTAAGACATTGCGTAATATATTGTAAAAAAACTCAGGCCCACGGCCATCTTGTTGTTACAATATATTACTTAATGTCTCGCTCTCGACCATTTCACAATATTTAATTATGAAAACAGACCAAAATATCAATGGCATATAATCTTCCGGCTGTGATTCAATTAGATAAAAAAAGAGACCTTTGATTGATTTCAAATGTTGAAAAATTTTCAACTGCTTATACATCTTTGTAAATACTTACAAAAATCAACAATTTTAGGACTGATTTTCCTTTAACAGGTTCAACTTTCACAGTTTCAAAATCCCTCAAATGACAATCAATAGGCTTTTTATATACAGATGTTCCAGCTCAGTCTTTATACAGATAAAACTGAATAGAAAAGCTATTCAATATACATTGAACATATTTCACTCATTTTATTGTAACAGCAAGATCTGAACCCTTCATGGTTAATTTCATTGTTTTTTCGAAATATTTTAGTGTACAACAAGGTACATGGTATTTTAAAACCAGTGACATCTAAATACTGATAAACATACAAATACCTAATTCACTTTGCTAGCATTAGATGTTCAACTAGTTAGATAAGGAGACAATTTCTACTGATATAATCTAATATAGCCAGTGAATAATTAAATTAGAGATCTGTATTTTTTTTTTATTCCTTTTAATCAAGGAAAAGGTTTTAGATAAATTTCATTGATACACCGCTATTTTTTCCCCATCATTCAAAATAAAATATCCATTTGATTAAGGATCGTTAAATCATTCCACATGCAGATTTATATGATCAAATTATAGGCCTTTCAAATCAACTATTAAAACTGTGTAATACTTCACATTTATCAAAATATTCCTATATACGAGTTACCTAAATGATCATTGTTAAAAAATGTTAGCATTATAAATTAACATAGTCTTTGCAAACTACAATATTGTGATTTTTGAATCTTTATAAAGAATATCAGTCCAAAAATGGTTCAATTCTGTTCAGTATTTACACACTACAAAAAGACATAATGAATTCAAAATTTGGTATCTTCAGCCAGCGTGACATATAATATTGGCTAAAACCTTTTGACAGGCCTCTTTCTAATAGGACTGAATTGAAACCAGGATGCTATTTACCATGGATATTTGGATTTTGTTTTGTTAATTAAATGTTAAATAATTAATCTGAGTGGCCTACATTTTAACATGGATTCTTTGTACAATCAGGGGTCATAATCCAGGAAGTTATAGTCCGATATGTGCCAATATCAAATGGAACCGAAATCTTTGGGTTACAAACATAAATTTTAAGTTCCATCAAAATCAGATAAAAATTGTGACCACTAGTGTGTACGCAAATTAACAACATGACATTTTGTACAATCAGGGATCATAATCCGCTATACATCAATATCGAAAGGAACAAAGATCTTTGGGATATAATGTGGCCATATAAAAATGCAATTCACGCAGAGACTGTAACACAGTTCCGCAAGTTTTTTGTCTCCTGAAAAGTTTGAAAAACTTAAGATAAGCACTTCTGCAGCTGCACCAAAGATTATGAAAACCTTTTAGACCTAGCGATTACCACTTAAATGTCTATCAACTCTATGATAAAAGACAGGTTGCCAGGCAACAAAACGCCCACAGCAGGTAAGTCGTCATAGTGTTGTTGCATATTTTTTCTTTTGTCAGTAATGAGAACATTTACAACACATGAAAATCTGATTATGAGTAATAACCCATGAGTAATTATCCGAAAACATTAGAATGTGTTTCGATTGTTTGTCTCACGACCATAAACAATTTATATTAACTTATATTTAATCGGATATTAACTTTAGCCTCTATAGAGTATCCACAAGATATTTCAAAGCGATCAATAGACTCCTTCGTCTTATGACCTTAAACACTGTGTATAAATTTGAAGTCAATCGGATATTAACTTTAGCCTCTAGAGCATCCACAAGATTGTTCAAAAAGTGATACATAACTCTCGCAGTAAATATCGGAAATTGCTGCAAATCAATATGCTTCTTTGTCTCATGACCTTAAACACTGTGTATAAATTTAAAGGCAATCGGATATTAACTTTAGCCTCTAGAGTGTCCACAAGCAATTGTGAACGCCGAATCGACAGGCGGGTGGACGGGGGCAACTACAGTATACGACCACATTTCAATGAAAATTGATATACACTCTGAATAGTCTTACCTCAATCCTCGACCAACTTATAATACATGTATATCCTGACAAACAAATATAAATGAACAACTATTATTGGTTGCATACTTTATAAGTAACAAGACTACATGAAACCATCAAGGCCTGGAGAGTATTAGAAAATCATCAAAGACCCTATGTTATAGAGGATCTCGATGTACCTACCATTGTAACTAATAATTTAACAAGATAATTAATTTCTTGTCTTAGATGTACATGGGTATACCTATCTATTATTTATTGTTATTAAATATCTCTGACATCTGTATGCTATTATTCTACACCTTCTCCTCCATGTCAATCATTATATACTTACTACAGCTGCAGGCAAAATCTTTTTAATTAGTGCAGACCTTGCAGAATGTAAACTTGTATACTACATGTATTTCAAATTTACACCATGACATACTCACACAGCGTGCAGAGAGATACGATTACATAGAAGAAAGAGAATTAAAACATTAAATTTTAAAAGATGACAGCCCTGTGTTCTAAAACTGCATCAAAATCTAATTTGATATCACTTTCAAAAAACTTATACTTCAACTAAATAGAATTATATTAAGTATTAAGAGATGACTCAACATGTCTTGGTTGCAATTTTACATTTTTCATTGTCTTACACACTCCGTAATTAAATTGAATAGAATTCCAGCACATTGCGGTAAATACTTCACAAATATGTGTAAAATGTTAAGAAGTTTCAACTCCTCTCTATTAAATGAAGTTCTAAAGATTCGAAGAATATAGAATTAACTTCTTTGTTATACATAATTTCAATATATAAGTTTAAAGTATTGTGTATGCCAGTAAAAATCAATGTATAATTAAATGTGATTACAAGACAAAGGCGATGCAAATGCACCAATCTAAATTTTTATAGCATTCCACATTCCCAATAACTGCTAGATTGAAAACAGAAATCTGAAAAATTGCATAGCGTATAGAGAATTTAAATATTTTGTGGACAAGAGCAGTTACTCTGCATAACATACTTCAAAGTTTTTAAAAAAATTGGTTGCCAGGCAACAAACTTCATTACACTAACATACGCAAAACAAGTATCTGTAATCAGATAACTTTAACTGTTCAGAAAACATTGAAGAAAATCATTAGGTTTTGTTTCACGAACAGATAAACACTATATATACTATTCAAAAAAAGTAGGGGATATTTGATTTTGGGGGCATAATACTAAAATATGCAAATGACTACGAAAAAAGTCACTATAGAACCTAACAGAAGAAACATTTCCAGTTACATGTGACGCCCAAACGCACCAATAGCTACCGCATGGAATGCAGGTGATGCTTGTGATCATCATGGGGGTCCAACCCAAGATTTGCACGACTCTGACTTTGAATGTTACAGTCATTGTGGCATTGAATTCCAGGGTGGAAACATCAGTTTAATTGTTTTAGTGACCAGAAAACAAATTTTGATATGCGTCGGCTTACCCAAAATGAAAGGTTACGTGCCCTTGGCATGCTACAGATCGGCACAACACAGGCGGTTGTGGCGCGGATGATGAATGTTTCTCAGTCTGTCATAAGCAGGCTATGGTCCAGATACCGTGATACACAATCTGTACAGGACAGACCACGCTCAGGTCGACCAAGGGCGACAACTCAAGCCCAGGATCGATTTATCCGTACCTTGGCCTTGAGAAATCGTGTCATCACAGCAAATCAGATCAGCGCTCGTCTTCAAACAGACACTGGTGTGAGAGTGAGTGGCCAGACGATTCGGAATCGACTGCATAGGGGTCACCTTCGCGCCCGACGTCCTCGCGTGATCCCTTGTTTGAGAGATCATCACATTCAGGCAAGACGTCGTTGGTGTAGGGATCGTCAACACTGGGATAATCGACGCTGGAGCAATGTGATGTTTTCAGATGAGTCAAGGTTCACTGTTGATTTTTTGGACAGATGTAGGAGGGTGTGGCGTCGTCGAAACGAGCGCTTCCAAGACGTTAACGTCATCAGACATGATCGATTTGGGGGTGGTTCTGTTATGGTGTGGGGAGGCATCACTGTTGCTGGAAGAACGGCTTTACATGTTGTTGCAGGGCGTGTTACAGGCCAGTACTACCGGGACAACATCTTGGCAGTCCATGTTGTGCCGTTCGCACGACGTCATGGCCGCCGTTTCATCTTCCAGGATGACAACGCAAGATGTCACAGGGCCAGGATCGTTACAGGTTACCTCCAACAACAGAACATCACCACATTACCTTGGCCAGCACTGAGTCCCGACCTCCCCCCCATCGAGCATGTCTGGGACATGCTTGGACAGAGGTTACGTCAACGTCAACAACGTCCTGCCAATGTCCAAGAACTTGCTGCTGCGTTGCAACAGGAATGGGACAATCTGGACCAAAATGACCTTAGACGTCTCATTAGGAGTATGCCACGTCGGATCAATGCTTGTTTGGCAAACAGAGGAGGATTTACCCGTTACTGACTTGGTTGTGATGCTGTGGTAACTTTGCTGTTTGACCCCGGGTATCATTTTACCCTTATAATGGTCAGTCTGTGCCTTACTTAGTCTAACGATCATTTGGAATAAATCGATGAATGTGAACTTCATTTCATTTTGTCATTTGTTTCTTCGTCAGTTTCATTAGGTGACTTTAATAACACTTAAAAATCAAATATCCCCTACTTTTTTTGAATAGTATAGATTTGAAAGTGATCAAGGACAATAAAAGTGACGATCAGAAACTGTTGAAATCAGTAGGATTCTTTATCTCATGAGCACAGACACTGTGCATAATTTTAAAGTCAATGAGACAATAACTTTTCGGATCTAAATAAAAGCATCCACAAAAAATTATGAATGACAGATGAAATTAAATGAAATGGGGTTTAACATCCTACTGTTCTGCACCAACTGGGCTAACGAAGACAGGAATGACAGATGAATGGAGTGATGACAAAAAACAACCCAACCAACCAGTCTTTACAAATCTGATTAAAATCAGATGCTAGACTTGTGCTTACAGTAAAAAAAAACCCATTCAAATCTGCCCACTCCGGCCCTGTTGCAGATTTCTGGCTATGTCACTATTCTACACTCTCATGTTTTCATAACTTAATTACTTCATATCAATGTTTATCTTAATCCTACTTATATACATTGATATATACATTTTCTTTGAAAACATTTATATTATTCAAATCTGGAATGTCAAGCACAATTTTCAGGTTGGGGGTAACCTCATTACTTGATAACACAGTGATGAATGTGTATATTTGAGCTCCAATAAAGTTCACGAACTATGATTTCACATAGGCATAAAACAATTATTTCTAAATCTAGTTTATTCAGTTTAATTATTCAACATCTAGGATCAATATCCGTTTTTATATTTCATATCATACAATAACATTGTAAATGCTCACTGATGATTTAACAAAAAATGTATGGGCAAAAGTTTATAATACAATAACATTGTAAATGCTCACTGATGATTTAACAAAAATGTATGGGCAAAAGTTTATAATACATATCTATATGTATCTTGTATTCGGTCATTATTTTCCGTGTTCTTTTCCTTCTATTAGTTAATAAGATTAATAGAGACTCTGACCTCTCTTATGCAAGCTTTCTATTTCAATGGTGTTTTTATAAGGAAATTTAACAGAATTGTTGAATTTTCAAATGGTTTCAGTTTTCTTAAGGAGAAACACAAATTAGTCACAAGGAAGTTTCTAAAATTTTGGTGGTAACTCATGCATAAAGTTAGAAAACATTGAAATCTGAGTCTTAAATATCAGCTATTAAATTCCTGAACAATAATTATGAAATGTGACTCAACACAGCTAGAAAGGATGACTTTAAGACAAGCTTTAATTTTCAGCTCTTTAAGGATAGTGTTCCTGTAAATCCCCACCCCAAACGACAAGCAACTACCGAAAGCATTGTTGGTATAAATCTTCCAACGACCAAGTATCGTATATTGGTCATTTCTTGGGGGCTTATCAGTTGTGTCAATATTATTTTATTTCTCATGAATGCAGATTGAATAAATTGATCGATCATGTCATGTAATTTTATTAAAAATGGATGGTGTCTCGGCATTGATCATAAATTAGCAAACATTATAACTAGTATATTGACTGGTAAATTCTCTATATATTTATTTGGTTAGATATCGTATACAAGTAAGGCAAAAATTGTATGAAAAAAATCAATAATTATATGTTGCATACAATTATTGCTAAATGTATTTATTTGTAGGTTGTAAAAACAATCTTCCACATGGGCTGTAGTTCATAAGACATAGGGTCATCTGCCTAACCCTGTGGGTCCTATGGTTTTCTCCCACTTCCCCAAAAAAATATCCTGTGATAAAGCAAATATATTGGAATGAAAAAAATACCATATTTTAGTTTTGTGAGGACTTGGTTAGTGTTGGGTGGATATGAAACCAATTTTCCCCAAATGTTTAAAGTAGCTAAGTCTCTAACTCAATATCGTCTAAACGTCTTCAACAGTGAAAACACAAATTATTTGTCAGTTTAAATCAACATTAATGTTGTGATCTTACCTGGAAAAGATGGGCTCCTGATATCCAATATATAAGACAAAATAAACATTTTACCATTGGTACACGAAATGTGTATCTTAATGTGTTTCAGCGTCATTTGTAACAAGGCTAGACATATTCCACAAGTCATGTCAAATGGCGATACCATATTCTTATCTGGAGAGCCTGTGTAATAAATACTATCAGTGTAGACTGGAATAGCCAGATGCTAGAGATTGCCATTCAATTGAGACGTTTGGCGTATCTCACCGAACATAATTGATTTGAAATTAGAGTAAAAAACGGAAACGATTGAATGTAAATCAGTTTATATATATTAATTCATATTATACTATTATATGCGTTGTGACCCATTTGTGTCCATTTCTAGGCCCCAAATATTAGTGATTTATAGCTCCTTTAACTATCACACAATTTGAAATATCAACCACAATTTATGCACTTATCATGGGTTGTGTGGCCATTTTGGTTAATAACACGTTCAGTAATAATAGATAGAAGCTTTAAATTCTTCTTCTACTGTAAAAGAAATTGTTACACATACTGTACAAAACATACCTAATAATAACACCTATATATATATATAGACCTCATTATATATAATGTTGTCTTTACCACAATATTAACACCCATTAGTTATCCATGTGCCATAAAATGTTGTTTATCTTGGTAGAAAATGTTCAACACACAACAAAATAAAAACCAGATCTATATATAAGTTGTACTTTTCAAATTAGTTTTCATTGTTGTCTTAAATCCAGTAAAGGTTCCATTTTCCGAATGCGTCTTGGAAGATCATTCAACATGCTTGCAGAGTTCATATGAGAATTTTATATTATAGCTTTCATAGGTAGCCAACAGAAGAAAATTTGTAGCAATATTATTCGTAAACAAGTTTTACTAGATATGACATCATGTCAAGGTACGGAAATAGATAATATATTTATATATTAAAAAAAAAAATCTCATCTTTTACAAAATAGAGAGACTGGCCTGCCATTACCTTTTTGTTTATCAACAAGCGGTTGCCATGCAAGATAAGCCGTCATTTTGTAAGAGATTGACAGAGAGCTCAAACAAGGTAAAAAGCAATTTCGTACATAGAGGGGCCATAATCATTGATGTTACGGTCCGACATATCCAAAGGAACCGAGATCTTAGGGATATAAACATACAAAAGTTTCATCAAAATCGGATAAAAACTGTGACCTCTAGAGTGTCCACAACCGTGGTATTACATACTTTTACACCATTAGCGATTAGCGTACACAGATTGGCCATTTTGACTGGATGTTTGAAGTCTGTACCAAATCCAAATTTGAAGCCTGTTATTAAAACACAATATGAAGCAAAGAATTAGCAGTGTGACGAAGCACATTATACTACGCATTCTTTTTTGGTGCCATTTTGCAGACAGTACAAGTTATATAGTCAACTAGACTTTGAATTACGTGTTCACTTTTTGTCAAAAGCCAAGTAACTTGTACTGTACCCAATTCAGTGAATATTTTGGAGCACCATATAGATGACCATTATATATATAGTATATCATAACTAGTGGGATATCACTAATGAAGAAACTATTTTAGCACAGATATTTCCTGATATGAAATTACAAATAACTTTTCCTAGTACATTTAGAACTACAAAAGACTCTTGAAAAACAAATTAAATTCACTCACCTCATGTTTGTGCACTTATTCATATACTCTCAATTTGTATGTCTATATAGAGCTAACTCATAAAACCAAACCAATCTATTCATCACAAAAGCTTTTAATAATCAATGAAACTGACTCCCTTGAAATCTGTATTGCCCACTAGGTTTAATACATACATGTATCTCATCTAAACTAGGTTAAACTATAAACAATGAAATATGTACAACACAGCCACTATAAACTTCTAACTGTTGAATACACTGTATTTGGGGGTTCTACACCAGTTCAAATTGTTGGGAAAACAACTGAACACATGGATCACAAAAAGTAGTCTCTCATCAACAATCTATACAAAGATAAACTTACTGGAGGGCTACAACTATTTCGGTTATTTACCCTAATTCCATTATCATCCACATTAAAATCTACAAATAACAAAGAAACCACAGGTCTTAATACACAACCCTGTTTCACCCCCCTTTTATTAATTAGTAACAATAACATCTTCCATTTCTTTGTTTACACTTGATTTTTTTCTGTTTAAAAAAATGGCCTTTTATCAGGAGATCTCCAAGACATATGGCTCTCATTAGAGGTTCTATTTCAATTTTCTGATTAAATCTGGCAATTTTAAGTTTACCTTAGAAAATGAAGCTTTCTCTAGACAACTGCTACTGTAAACATTTATGCTAAAAATCAGGTCTTGAATTTAAGATAACATGGGTTTTATTGGCATAAAAAAAACAGAAACAAACCTTAACCATAACAAACCTAACCTCTTAAGTTTGTTCCTATAAAAATGAACTCTACTTAAAAAGTACATCAGGGTGGTAATAGGTTGGGCACATTAAATTTATAAACATGAACTCTAGAATCAAAGTTTATCATAAGCAGCAAGGCAATAAATTATTGATTAAATTTCATTTTAATGCCCTTACAATCTCAACTGAAAATACGAATCTTTGACCAAGCTGTTTACAGAGCACACAATATGGTCTTTTTTGGAAGGTATTGTAATTAAGTAATATTAACGCCACAAACCCACTTTTTATTCTCAAATCAGGTCATGATTAGCTTAGATATTGCAATTTAAGTGTTACATATGAATCAAAAACACTTGTTGATTTTTCAGAAAACGGCAATGTGAAGTCCAGTGAAGCCTAGCTGATGACTAAGTACAGTTATATACTGGTACATACCGGTAGGTGTATTGGGCTATCTGATTAATTTTTTTGGTGTGTGTGGGTGTGTGTGTACTGAAGACGAATATATAAAAAACAGTTGCCAGGCAACAAAAGATACACCCACAGCATCTCAATCACACAAAGATTATCACATATCTATTCTTCTGTAAGTTCTGCGAGCATATAGAAGACACCCTGATCTGATTAAGATTCCCAACCCATGAACTAATTTTTAGAAATAATTAAAATTTTACTGACTTCTAGTTCTTCCAAGCGCTAATGTTTATTTATTTATTATACAAAATATATACTTCAAACGGTAAATTTCCACAAAAAGTAATGAAATACGCATGCTGTAAGATTGGTAATGTTGGCAACTTTATACTGACACGTTCAGGCGTTTAATAAGGTAACACACTTACAATAAAAGACTTATGGAAGACAGGCAATGAGATGGTGTTATTAAACAGGTTTATTTGCTCCACCTTTTCATTTAGACAATAAAGTTAAGAAAGCCTAACATTAGCCAAATTTTTTATACGCCCACATTTTCATGTGGACGTATTATGCCGTCGCCCCTGTCCGTCCGGACGTCTGGCAGTCCGGACGTCTGGACGTCCGTCCACAATTGTTTGTGGACACTCTACAGGTCACAATTCTTATCCGATTTTGACGAAACTTGAAATATAGGTTTATCTCCAAAATATCTCGGCTGATTTCGATATTGGCATGTATCGGATCGAAACTTCATGGATTATGGCCCCTGTTTGTACGAAAAATCACGTTTTTAGCTTGTGGACACTATAGAGGTCACAATTTTTATCCGATTTTGTTGAAACTTCCTGGATTATGGCCCCTGATTGTACAAAAAATCACGTTTTTCACTTGTGGACCCTATAGAGGTCATAATTTTTATCCGATTTAAAAAATATTTTTATTATATCACCGTTACACCCTAAGGATGGCCGAGTTCGAATTTCGTGAAAATCGGCCCAAAATTGACAGACAAAATGGCCGTCGTTCGTTCTCAAATAGCGTAAAAATATGGTATATCAAGGTTGTGGACCCTATAGAGGTCACAATTTTTATCCGATTTTGTTGAAACATGAAATGTAAGTTTATAACCCAAAGATCTCAGTTCCTTCCGATATTCGCGCATATTGGACCGTAACTTCCTGAATTATGGCCCCCGATTGTACAAAAAATCGTGTTTTTAGCTTGTGGACCCTACAGAGGTCATAATTTTTATCCGATTTGAAAAACCGTATTATTATATCACCGTTACACCCTAAGGACGACTGAGTTCGAATTTCGTGAAAATCGGCCCAAAACTGACAGACAAAATGGCCGCCGTTTGTTATCAAATAGCGTAAAAATACGGTATATTAAGGTTGTGGACCCTATTATAGAGGTCACAATTTTTATCCAATTTTGTTGAAACTTGAAATGTAAGTTTATAACCCAAAGATCTTGGATCCTTTCGATATTCGCGCATATCAGGCCGTAGCTTCCTGAATTATGACCCCTGATTGTACGAAAAATTGCGTTTTAAGCTTGTGGACACTGTAGAGGTCACAATTTTTATCCGATTTAAAAAATCGTATTATTATATAACCGTTACACCTTAAGGAAAGCTGACTTTAAATTTCGTGAAAATTGGCCCAAAACTGACAGATAAAATGGCCTCCCTTCGTTCTCAAAAAGCGTAAAAATATGGTATATCAAGGTTGTGGACCCTATAGAGGTCACAATTTTAATTCTATTTTGATGAAACTTGAAATGTTTGTTTATAAACCAAAGATCTCGGTTCCTTTCGATATTCGTGCATATCGGAACGTAACTTCCTGACTTATGGCCCCTGATTGTACGAAAAATTGCGTTTTAAGCTTGTGGACCCTATAGAGGTCACATTTTTTATTCGATTTAAAAAAACATATTCTTATATCACCGTTACACCCTAACGACGATTAAGTTCGAATTTCGTGAAAATTGGCCCAAAACTGACAGACAAAATGGCCGCCCTTCGTTCTCAAATAGCGTAAAAATATGGTATATCAAGGTTGTGGACCCTATAGAGGTCACAATTTCTATCCGATTTTGTTGAAACTTGAAATGTAAGTTTATAACCCAAAGATCTTGGTTCCTTTCAATATTCGCGCATATCAGACCGTAACTTCCTGAATTATGGCCCCTGATTGTTCGATAAATCACGTTTTTAGCTTGTGGACCCTATGGAGGTCATTATTTTTATCCGATTTAAAAAATTGTATTATGATATCACCGTTACACCCTAAGGATGGCTGAGTTCGAATTTCGTGAAAATCGTCCCAAAACTGACAGACAAAATGGCCGCCCCTCGTTCTCAAATTGCGTAAAAATATGGTATATCAAGGTTGTGGACCCTATAGAGGTCACAATTTTTATCGGATTTTGTTGAAACTTGAAGAAATGTAAGTTTATAACCCAAAGATCTTGGTTCCTTTCGATATTTGCGCATATCGAATTGTAATTTCCTGAATTATGGACCTTGATTGTAGGAAAAATCACTTTCGTTTTAGCTTGTTTTCTATCCATCTCTCGAAAATGTGGGTGTATCCTGCCTGGCAGCCGCTGGTTTATACTTTCAATGGCCTACACTACACAAAGATCTGACCAGTTGTAGTGGAAGATTGCTTCAGGGGTTGTAAGAGTGGCTTTTGACCCTATGACGTCAGACATTGATTAATCAATCTGCGTTGACGTTTCTAGTGATTTACCCACAGTTCCGTGCATGGCACGCCAAGAAGTTGCCATAACAGATGCAATCTGATTAAAATGCAGATGTATATTTCGTTTCGTTTTGTTTATACTTTCGATGGCCTACACTACATAAAGATCTGACAAGTTATAGCGATAGGTCACGTCAGGGGTCAAAAGACCGACTTATGACCCTAAGATGTCAGACATTTGATTAACCAATCAGCATTGATGTTACTAGTAGATTACCCACAGTTCCGTGCAAAACAAGCCTAAAGCTCGCCGTGGCTTATCCCTGACACCATTCCGAACACGAGTTAAATAACAACTTTTCCAGATCCAAGTGTAGTAAAGACAAGTAAAACGAAATTTTGTACTATAAAAACAAAACGAAATAGGATCTGTGTTTTAATCAGATTGTAATGTTCAGATGGTTTCATTGGCAAATCCCTACGCCATTCAGAACGCCTGTTATATAGCAATTCTTCCAGATCCTAGTTATAGTGCAGTACAGACAAATAAAACAAAATTTTGAACTATAAAAAATGAAACGAAATAGGATCTGTGTTTTAGTCCGATTGGCATATTACCTTACTCAAGCAAAATACATTGTTTTAATGAAAGCCATAGGCTAACAAGATCTTATCTCTCTATCAAAATTATTATTCAAGAATTTGGTCACCCTTGATCTGACATTATCTGTTGTATGTTTTAATATTAAAGGGAAAAAAACCTTACCTCCAGGTAAATGTCTGTGCTAACTATTTATAGCACAAGATATCTGATACCTCTTAGTTAGACTGACAACAAAGACAGGTTTTTTCACTGATGTATACCTACTATATATAAACACATTTATCACATATAAAAGACATGATCTACTAACAGGAATCCTTTATCCATTACAGAGGAATACAGTTCTTCTTGATACGATCCTGAACACAGAAAAACACTTTACTCAACCACTTTATTCAATAGTAGTCATCAACTACATGCCATCAAGATCGTGTTATAACTAAACCCAATTCAATCTCTATTCTAGTTATCATTTAGAATGACAATAACACTCCTCGCAATACTACAGACAGACAGACAGTACAAATATCTATCAATATCAAAAACATGTAAACTATGATATTTTAAGTGGAACTATGCGAATGACATTATGAAAATATATTTTTATCTCCAAGATCAACAAATTCCATAATATAACTGCAAAAGTTACTGGGGCATAGTGAAATCAATTCCACTATTTTGTACGGATGTCTGTTGTTGACAATATAAAATACATACCAGGCTTTTCTCATCAGTCTCATAGATCATCAAATTCTACGCCATTCACAAATTTGAATAATTATATGAATGACATAAATACAACGAGAATAATAAACTGATTATGATTAAACATATCCTGATCTTAACAATAAGTTTAAGTGGGTGACTAACTCGTGCAATTCTTGTCAATTAAATAGACAAAATGCCACCCCCACAGATAGCCAAATTTAATATTTCTGTTAAGACGAAATTTATCTTGAATTAATAACAAGTTCTTTTAACCTCCAAAAATCATCTTTTGGTTGATAACCTCCTCTATGATCTTTATACTTTAATCAAATCAGATTTTCTTTTGATTTTATCAAACAGGAAGAATATGTTTGTATGATATGAAAAGGCACTTAATCTTTAATTGAGTATTGGTGTAATTCACGGAAGAGTTAGTTTAACACACACAAGCATAAAAAGAAACATATTTAATTGTACCATTATAATAATTTTTAATATCATGTAAAAGGAACTAAACTATGACATGTTCAACCAAAGTACAATAAATGCCTAACAATGTCAAACTAGAACTCTGAAGGAGTACTGACGTATTTCGGTACGTCAGGTCACGTCTTGTCACGTGAACAATCAAGTTACACCATGCATTATTGAGTATAGTAAGATCCAATACCTATTAAAGTAGAAAAATCTGCCATTTTGCACTCTTAATAAAAGCAGAAGTTATACTTCAAGACCGAACTTTTCAATATTAATTGTTATTAGACATGAGAGTCATATATATATACAAAGGTCAAGGGTCATTCAAGTGAAACCGGAAGTAAACGAAATCGAAATTCAAAAATCGGCTCCCCAAGAATTGTTGCCATTTGACTAGGTTCAAAACAAAGAAAAGTTTTCGAAAATGGGAATCAAAATAGCAGCTGAATATCGATTTGAAGGTTTTCCGTAAAATCCAATATGGCAGACAAACGCTTGAAAATGTTATTGGTCTAGTTTTAAAATGGAGAGGATTATTCATGTTCAGGAAAAATCGGAAGGCCTCTGTAATTTCCGGAAGCCATCACAAAAATTTTGAATATGCCATTTTAAAGGTATTAATGTGTTCCTTATTCCTACCAAGTTTCAACTTGATACCTCAAATAGTGACAGAGATACACCATCTTGACTGTCGAAAAAATGATGAAGAATACTTTCAGAAATCTTTCATGCTAAAACTAATCAAGCGAACTTCTGTATTTAAAAAAAAAATCAGTCAGTGCCCCTATGGAATTCGTCCAAAGAATTAAAAAACCTGACAAAGATCCGTTGGCAAAATGTTTGCACAATGCACAGTTTTGGCTGCAACTTCTGACGAAAATTGGCAAAAAATAAAAAAAAATAAATAAAACTCCAAAGGAGTACTGACGAGTTTCGGTATGTCAGGTCACGTCTTGTCAAGTCAACAATCAAGTTACACCATGAATTATTGAGTATAGTAAAATCCAATACCTATTAAAGTGGAAAAACCTGTCATTTTGAACTCTTAACCAGCGATTACCAGGCAAGATATGCCCACATTTTACAAGAGATGGATAGAGAACAAGCTAAAAAAAAAAGTGATTTTTCGTACAATCAGGGACAATAATCCAGGAAGATATGGTCTGAAATGTGCGAATATCGAAATGGACTGAGATATTTGGGATATAAACAAATATTTTAAGTTTCATTAAAATTGGATAAAAATTGTGACTTCTAAAGAGTCCACAAGATTGGTATTACATACTTTTATACTATTTGCACAAGGAGTGGCCATTTTCTCAGGCAGTTTTGGTCCGATTTTCAAACTCAACCGTCATTAGGGTGTAACAGTGATACATTTAAACGCTTTTTAAAATCGGATAAAAATTGTGACCGCTAGAGGTTCCACAAACTAAAAAACGTGATTTTTCGTACAATCAGAGGCCATGATCCAGGAAGTTATGGTCTACTTGGTTCTGCGTTTCGATTTTGACAATTGCCATAAACTAAGTGTTAAATTGTATGATAAACGTTATGACTTTGACTTTCCAACTGTTAACTTTCCATTTATTAGTAGTAACATTCCAATATCACCAGCTTATGAAGTGTTTATGTCTCAGCTAATTCGTTACGCGAGAGCTTGTTCCTTTTATTCTGATTTTTTAAGTAGATCAAGGCATTTGTCATCTAAGCTTCAACTACAGGGATACTTGCGCACTAAACTTATAAAAACTTTTAAAAACTTTTATGGCCATCATATTGATTTGATTGGTAAATATAACATGTTTCTCTCGGCTATTATTCTAGATATATTTAATTGACGCGTATACTATCTCCCTGATTATGTCTACTACATTGTTAACACTGTTCATCACGTGCATTTTGCATACCGATAGTCCATTGGCCAATCCCGCTATTGTCCATTTGCTGATTACACTATTTTGCCTATACCGTTTTTTTAGGACTTCGAATTTTGTCTAATGGTTTGGATTGTTCGTACTTTGTTTTATTTTATTTCACTTTTCTTCAAAATCGGATAAAAATTGTGACTTCTAGAGTGTTCACAACCTTGGTATTGTATAGTTTTACACTATTTGCGTACAAGAAGTGGCCACTTTGCATGGCAGTTTGAATCAGAATTTTATGAAATTTGAACTCAACCTTTATTGATGTGTAACAGTGATATATTTAAAGTATCCTCATCGAAACTTCGCTTAGTATCAAACTCAGTAATTGTGTATCCATAAAATTGTACCTTGTGTTTAATATATTTAAATGTTTTTTTACATTGAATACAAATTGTGATTTGGAGGGTCCACGAGCCAAAAATGCGATTTTTCGAACAATGAGCGGCCATAATCCAGAAAGTTACGTTCGGCTATGCACGATTATCGAAAGGTACCAATATCTTTGTGATATAAACACAAATTTAAAGTTTCGTCAAAATCAGATCAAAATTGTGGCCGTAAAAGGGTCCACAACAATGATATACCATATATTTACACTACCTACGAGGGCAGTTTTGGTCCGACTTTCACTAAATTCAAACTCAAACAAGAAATTCATTGGGGTTTAACGGTGATATATTCAAATAATTTTTTAAATCAGATAAAAACTGTGGCCTCTAGAGGAACCACAAGCTAAAAACACGATTTGGCTGCACAAACTGACTAAATTCCCCCCCCCCCCCCTAAAAAAAATAATAATAAAAACACTTACAGAAACAATAAGTGTTTAGACCCGACAGTCCGAAACACGTAATAAAAACCAGTACACAAACAATACGTGTTCCCAAACGATATTAATTTAATATTAGTATGTTGTGGTAAATAATTTTAAATTAAAACGTTACATTGATGGTAAGTCAATAATTTGAATCAAATAACACAATAGTAAACCAGCGGCTGCCAGGCAGGATACGCCCACATTTTCGAGAGATGGATAGAAAACAAGCTAAAACGAAAGTGATTTTTCCTACAATCAAGGGCCATAATTCAGGAAATTACAATTCGATATGCGCAAATATCGAAAGGAACCAAGATCTTTGAGTTATAAACTTACATTTCAAGTTTCAACAAAATCGGATAAAAATTGTGACCTCTATAGGGTCCACAACCTTGATATACCATATTTTTACACAATTTGAGAACGAGTGGCGGCCATTTTGTCTGTCAGTTTTGGGCCGATTTTCACGAAATTCAAACTCAGTCGTCCTTAGGGTGTAACGGTGATATAATAATACGTTTTTTTAAATCGGATAAAAATTATGACCTCTATAGGGTCCACAAGCTAAAAACGTGATTTTTCGTACAATCAGGGGCCATAATTCAGTAAGTTACGGTCCGATATGCGCGAACGGTGATATAATAATACGTTTTTTTAAATCGGATAAAAATTATGACCTCTATAGGGTCCACAAGCTAAAAACGTGATTTTTCGTACAATCAGGGGCCATAATTCAGTAAGTTACGGTCCGATATGCGCGAATATCGAAAGGAACCAAGATCTTTGGGTTATAAACTTACATTTCAAGTTTCAACAAAATCGGATAAAAATTCTAACCTCTATTGGGTCCACAACCTTGATATACCATATTTTTACGCTATTTGAGAACGAAGGGCGGCCATTTTATCTGTCAGTTTTTGGCCGATTTTCACGAAATTCGAACTCAACCATCCTTAGGGTTTAACGGTGATATAATAATACGTTTTTTTAAATCGGATAAAAATTATGACCTCTATAGGGTCCACAAGACAAAAAACGCGTTTTTACGTACAATCAGGGGCCATAATTCAGGAAGTTACGGTCCGATATGCGAGAATATCGAAAGGAACCGAGATCTTTGGGTTATAAACTTACATTTCAAGTTTCAACAAAATCGGATAAAAATTGTGACGTCTACAGTGTTCACAAGCCAAAAACGTGATTTTTCGTACAATCAGGGGCCATAATCCATGAAGTTACGGTCCGATAGATGCCAATATCAAAAGGAACCGAGATATTAGGGTGATAAACCTATATTTCAAGTTTCATTGAAATCGGATAAAAATTCTGACCTGTAGACTGTTCACAAACAATTGTGGACGGATGGATGGCGGACGGACGGACAGGGGCGACGACAATATACGTCCACATGAAAATGTGGGCGTATAAAAACCATATGGTATGGAGTTGTATACGTACTATCATTGCAATAACTATTAGATTTGTAATAAACACAAAATATACAACACAATTACTATTTTAATTAAAGCGGTGATTCGTTGAGAGTTCTCTCAACATTTGAGAGAATTAAAATATTAATTGTTCCATATTATATGTTTTTGTGTTTATTACGTATGTCAATTGCTAAATGTCACTCAAAGAAGATATTAGATTTGTAGTAAAAAAAACCCAAAAAAACAACCCTCTTAAACATATTGCTCTTTTGGTATAAAAAAACTTGAATATCAGAAACCAAGGCTGAAATACAGGGTTAGCTCAAGTTAGTCATCCAATCTGATTAAAGCGAGAATTTCATACTTTCTAAGAAAGTCAAAACATAATTATTTCTATGTCTTTTGCTCAATAGGTTATCATCTCACTATTATACGATCATGGGCATTATTTCCCACCCTTAAAAATCATTGAATCAGGAAATAATAACACAATTACCTCCCTTGTTTTCCTATTACCTCCATGGAATAGCTATATGTTCAAACGTTTGAATTTGAAGCTGAAAATGATATTTTTGCCAATTTCTCAGCTGGCAATAGTGAATTATAGGATTAATAGGATTATTCTTTAACAAGGTAGGACTGTTTATGGATACCATCTATTTTAAGGCTTTATTTTAATAAATTTTAAAAATATAACTTAAAAATATGAAATTGTAGCTTTAAAACACAGATCCTATTTCGTTTCATTTTTTATAGTTCAAAATTTCGTTTTACTTGTCTTTACTACACTAGGATCTGAAAGAGTTTATTATGTAACCAAATATAATGTCTGACGTCACAAGGTCAAAAGTCACTCTATAACCGATCCGATCTTCATGTAGTGTTGGCCATCGCAAGTATAAAAAACGTAATGAAATATAGATCTGTATTTTAATCAGATTGGTCAGTCATCAGGAGAAAACTAAATCATGATGAGTACAAACAAAAAAAGAGATCAGTTCAATTGCTTTAGTATCCACTTAACAGAAAAGGGGTCATTTCCACATATAATTGTTGTTTTGCACACACAGTTCTTCAGAAGTGGGAGGAAACCGAAGATCCTGGGAAAAAAATCCAGGAAGCTGAATTAAGCAGGCCATTCAACTCTTCATGTGATCTTCAGGACACAAATAAAATGAAATGAAATGGGCTTTAAAGACCTACTTTTCTACTCTATCTGGGCTAATGAAGACGACATATGCCATGCGGACAGCGGACCTACAGCCTACTTTAAAGGGTACTTTTATGTGCATGCCAACATGTACACAGGACTTTGTTTTTTCATACCATCCAAATAACTAGGTGTCGTTCCTTGCCAGGCCCACTCCAGCACAGTTGACAAGGACAACCCATACCTAGACCTTCAGAGCACATATAAGACTAATTAAGCCCCTCCATTTGCAGATGCGAGTTCTATAGTTTATTCACCCATACTAAATCAACTTGAACATTAGTTTTGACTGTAGTTACCGTTGGAAATTATGAGGGTAAACTATAGGAACAAATATTGGTTGCCAGTCCATAAATTTTGTCACATTCTGAATCTTATAAGTAAATAAATAGCACAATCTTTTATATGGTATAATACCATTGGCACATTCACAAGATTCTATGATATAATTAAGGGCAATAATTCTATAAGTAGTTATCTGAAACTGTTGTTAGTTATTCATTGCAATAAACTTAACAAATTGACAAGTTTAAACAAAGTGAGCAAGGGTCATAAATCTGGAAGTAATGAACAGAAAAGATAGTATTTCAATAGGATTCTTCACTTCACTAATGTGAATAATGCATCCATTTCAAACAAATGGGGTGACAACTTTTGTCATTAGAGTGTTCGCAAGATTTTTCAAAGTGATCAAGCACAATTTATTATCTGAAATCACAGAAATTTAATAGGATTCTGCATCTCACTAATGTAAACAATATATATAAATTTTAAAACAAATGAAGTCAGTAGAATGCAATTATGAACAACACACCAATGAAGAACACCCAAACGTGTCTGAAAGAGATGTAAACACCTATCATAACCTAATCATTTCAGCACACAACAAACTAAAATAGTGTAGGTCCCTACGAAATGAAATGAAATGAAATGAAATGGGGTTTAACGTCCTACTGTTCTGCTCCTAACCTGGGCTAATGAAGACGGGCATACGCCATACAGTGTGCTATGAGGGAAATTTTGCCCGGGCAGCGGCGCTACGGCCTATTCTTATATCGAATTCCAACTGCCAAGGGATCTTTTACGTGCACCCCAATGTGTACACGGGATCTCGGTTTTTCGTCCCATCCGAATGACTAGACAGCTGTCCTTGCCAGGCCCTCCATCCTGCATCACTGACAAGGGGAAACCACGCCGGAAAATCTGAATGAACTTTCTTGGCCAATGCAGGGATCGAACACCCGACCTCCAGGCTAGCAAGCCAGCGTCTTACCCACTTAGCCACGTGATCCCCTGTAGGTCCCTACACAATCCTGATAACTCACAAGAACTTAAAACTGAAAAAATAACACTCATCAACAGTCCATATATATTTTAGAGTTTAGTTATAGTTATAGAAATGAAAATGTTATTATACTCATTTTTGATGGATTATCAGGTTTTTGTAGGACCCACATTGAAAATTAATCAGTAAAGAAAAACAAAAGTTACTGACCTGAAACCAAATCTGGATAGAAGGATTGAATAGATCGAGTTAAAATAGGACAGAAAGATTCAAATGTGTATGTTCAGGCAACAGCATCAAAATCATCTATTCACTCAAAATACCAGCATTTAAAGACTCAAAATGATTTGGTTAAGATGTTGAATAGATGCATAGACATGAACCAAATTTAGCAGCAAATTTCTGTACTTCCTTTGGACAACATTTTAACTGGGGAAAAGGCTTAATTAACTAGAAAACTTTCCTTTCATAAACTTTTTACAGAAATAAACCTACTAATATACCTTTATGTAATCTATTTTACACGGCATTCTAAACACATAGTTTCTTCTTCTAAATTAACCAGTAGCCTACAACTACAAACAAAATCCATTTAGATTTGATGGTCCGAAATAGAAAATGCCAAAGGCTGATGAGAAGCGATGAGCTATTAATTCTGGTGACCATATGTACAACTGAATCAAGTATGAATTCCAATCTTTGACCTTTCTAGAGAAAGGGGAGATGGAGATAAATAGGTGATTGAAAGGTGAAGATTAAAAGATAAAAACAGCAGAAACACTTTAAGGAATAAATTGTTTTTGCAAGAAACATGAACTCAAGATTCCATAAAATATATTGCAACTTCAAAAATATGCACATAATAATAAATAATAATGATTTAAAGTCACAATCTAGAATTCAATCTCAGACTAAACTTGGGTGAATCAGTACAAGGTAATATAAATATGAAGGTTTATAATAAATGATATGGTTGTATTGTAATACAACTTTTGGTAATAACAGACTACAGATACAAGTTACTGCTTGTAACATGATATGTAATTTTTTAAAATTTATATGAAGTATACATACAACCCAAACAACTTTATCCTCACAGCTTTTATTTAAGTAGGATGAAAATTAAGAAAAATATTCACCTGTTAGCTGTTCTTGAGATATTTTCACAGAGTAAGGGCAATTACGACATGACTTCAATTGACAAATCCTGTTCAATGCAAACTTATCCAAGATCTCATGCACATGAAGCTTCTATCAATTCCTATTATAATAGACCAATAATGTTGGCACAAAGACATATGACAGCAATTATTATTTGGGAAAAACTGAAGATGTTGATTAAGACCATGTAGCGATTACTGTTATACTAGTATCAGATCCAATAAATGTTTTTGGATAATGGCCTCAATTTCCAATCTGGCATGTCATTTTCACATTATCTACATTTCACATTCGTACTTCTTCAGATTGCCTGAGCTGTCTTCTGTATTGGATGTCAAATGTAACTCAAAGGTTAATACATATGACCATGCATTCTAAACTAATAATTCCTTGGTTTGTGACACTGTAACGTAATTGACTAGAGTCTGTTCTTGGATGATCTTCAAGAGAATCAGTGGTCATTACTGACAGCATGTAAGGAATTATTCAAGAATGTGGTTATTTGTTTTATATTGACAGTTCTCGATGAACATTCTATTATAAAATAAGTTTGAATTTGAAAATAATTTGTGATGTTCACACAACTATGTTGACATGTGATCCCAACATGCAAATATGTCAATTTAGAAATGGAGACTAGTCGAAGCCAGCCATGGATTCCTATAGAACTTAGGGAATAAATATAACAATCAATCTAATCTAATGTGAAAAGTGTCACTTTATTTTGAGACATCCACATAACAAATGTACAACATTATGTAGAATATGACTAATATGGGTGTCTATTTAGCTGTAACTGTAGCTTTTAGGACAATAAGGTTACAGTCTGATGAATCCAGAGTAATTTTTAGATTGAGAATGAACGAATGAAGAACTGTTTATAGCAATGATGCTGAGATAATGTGATGCTTTTTAAATATTTTAATCAAAAACTTATCTTTCATCAATTTCTTCTTTTAATGTTTTATTCACAATCTATTTACTCATGAATCTGAATATGGCACTATGTCATGCTGTTATAATCACTTAGAAATATGTACACTTACATTAGTGAAGCTATCTGAGATCTCTTATAATAAAATTTGGTGTAATTCACAACTTTCTAATAGAAAGAAAGATTTTTCTCAGTCTCAACAGAACAATAAACCCTTATGTTTTATACACAGACTGCATGTATTAATAGTGTATTTAATTTAAAACAACTAACCCTAATACATAATATAACAAAAATTAGATTTCAACATATAAGTTTAAAACTTACCCAGAACATAAAACAGTTAGCAACTAAATATTGATGTCATAACCCTTTAAGTTGAAATTCTGCAATGAAATAAAAACAATAAAAGTTTACTACAGGATGTCAACACATGTTCTTAAACAATATGATAACCACATACTGTGGAGTATGTACATATAAAACAGATTTATATACTGCATGAAAAACGTATCAAATAGTATCCTTACAGATATAGTAATCAACCAAAATCAATTGATGTACACTTAATTAAATATAAAAATAAAAACATCAAAGACAGAGCTTAAATGAAAGATCTCAATCAAAACGGCTCATAAATTTTGATTGGTCATAAAACTTTTAGTTCAAAGACTGTATTTTAGAATTTATATGAGAGTCTGAGCGGAATGGGGTTAACATGCTCTCAACTAGGTCATTCTGGAACCAACACACTAAAATAAAATAGAAAGGCTAATCATATCTTTTTGACTCTGAATAAAGCAATATCCACAAACCACTGGGAGGTCATCATGCTTTAAAGGGCATTTTACATGTGAAATGGGAAAATATACAGCACACACATATCATTCATCCGATCTGAAACAAACTATTCTACTGCATTCACAGATACTTTCAATTTGAAGCATTTTAATAAAAAGCTTTCTGCTGTTAATTATAACAATAGCTTTGATAGTAATAAGATCCCTATGACACCTCCAGGAATTACTACCTACAGAATTTCTTGCTTGTCTAATAAACTAAATGTCACAGAAGAAGAAAGCAAAATCCTCTCATATATCTGATAGTTGTGACATGATTTATATGCAGTTATTTAGATCAATTTCCCAATTGTTTATTCTCATTACATCAACCTACATATAAATTAAATGTTAGGTGTACAGGGGTATACAAATTTTATCTTTTTAAACAAATGCCAATCCAATCAAATGGGAAAACCTACATGTATGTGCAGTTAATTAATTACTTAATGAATAAACAACAGATCCATAAATGGAACGGGGAAGGTGGATCAACTAAAAAAGTTCCCATTTCCTATATTCAAAGCTGAGGGAGGCACAATGGTATGCCAATAGTTGACAAAAAAATAAATTTGAAAGTCAATTTGTTGGCATTAGGGAGCACAGAGGAGGTTGTGGGTTTGATTGTGATCAAATAACCTGGCACTGGGAAAGGGGCTGCCTGATAAAGTGATATCTATTCCAACTATCAACAGTGAATGCTGAGACAGGTGAAACAACAGGTCAATTGGCAGGCAAAAAGCAAGACCTCAAACTTGAGATCAGTGATCAATTGAACAGATGTAGGAATTGCTCAGATTTGTTGGACATTATAAAGCAAATGGGCCAATGAGGAACAAATCAAGCATTGAATCAAATACATTTAAATTGCGCCATAAAAGAAATAAGCAACAGACTCAGTTTTGGAATAATCAGTATCAATTGGGCGTACATATTGATTTTGTTGGGGGGGGGGGGGTGTTTAGGAAAAATGAGACTGACTGTTGTACAGGCCCCTAATACGAGTGACGCAGCCACGAACTGAGCTGGTGCAAGCTATCTAGAGGGGTCCAGCCGCTCCCCCAGAGAAATATTTGAATCTAGAGTCCCTGAAATGCCATTTCCTGAACTTTGGGGGAAGATTTTGCAGAATTCTGATTGTCAGAAAACCCTTATAACATAAGTAAACTGAGGACTATGCATGTGAATTCAAGTTATTTATTAAGAAATTTGCAAGAACGTAGAAAGTACAGTGAATCTGTACAACTTCTGATAGTGATAATAATTACATCATTTACATGGACCCATATCTTTGATATATTTTTGTGAATATACATAAATTAGCATATTTTTTCATCAACTGTCCATGCTAAGCCAAGCTTTATCACCGATCGGCGATTTTGTCAAGATTAATCATGTCTATCAATGAAGCGTTCCTGTTTCATTACTGAACGCATAACAGTTTTTACTAATTTGAGCTTTGAAAAAAAAAGGTGCATATTGTGATATCGAATCAAAGCAATTATATGTAAGCCTATACACAGATAAATTCTTATATTAAGCATTTGGGATTTTCCCTTCTATTTTGGCATTTTTTGTTTACCTCATTAATTCATTTATTTTGCGACCGATTATTTTTTTCCTGTGAAAGTGTTTTTGTGATTTTATGATTTTATATTAGTGAATTTCTGTGTTGCACATTTGTTGTGCTGTTTTTGTACAATAAGACAGGCTTGTCTGTGTTTTGTAAGTTGCTTGTGTGTTCCTTTCCTTCGTTGGCCAAATAGATTCATTCTAACTCAATATAAAGCTGGATAAATACAAATATGCTTTTTATGTTTTATACAATAAAGGATATGCTGATTGTATCTTTTGTTTTTTTTTATAAGATTCTATCGCTTAAAAGAACATTAGGTAAGATTAGATCAATGGTCCTCAACCTTTTTTTGCCAATGGCACACCTTGGAACACATGAAAAAATATATATGAAAAATATTTGAATTTTGCAAAATAAAAGCATGGCAAGTCATAGACGGCATACAACCGTAGACACAGACTAGTCATACATAGAAACATAGAATGACACAAACTAAATAAAGAAAAACAAAGCCATGAACGTACCAGTGAATACTCAATTGGGATCACTTGTATTTTCACATTTTCTTATTGTGCAGTTCAAAATTTTGCGGCACACTGTTTGAGTATCAATGGATTAGATAAAGAGCTGACAGTTCTCGCTATAATAGTTAATGAAAACAGAATATGCTGAAATTTTCAGTCGACTGCTTCAACCGAGATATTAGGAATTCAATTTTAGGCTAGACTCGATTGTCATTACTACCATTGGTACGATAATAAAAAAAGTCTTGACTATCCATTTTTACTTTAAATCATCTTTCACAAAACATTTTCAAATCCACTACCGGCAAATGCTAAATAACGTAGGCATCGAAGAGTCGATTATGGTCTTGGTAAATTAGTTAATGTCTAATTAATAATTAAGATAACATCTAAGGCATAAATAAAGACCTGCAATAGGAAGATTTAGCTCTTGCATATTTAAAATCATATTATAATTTTTTAATCTTACTTAAAATTAAGACTAGTTTTGGATAGAGTTGTAGTACAAGAAACCTTAAGGCAGTTAAATATATAGAGGTTAATATAATTATAATTGTAAAACCTTGTTAATGCTGAAAGGTGTTTCTATTGTAGTCAAGACATACAAATCTCCAGCCAAGCGACATGATGCAAATTTTTTTTACTTGAAATAATGATTTTACGAGTCTTACTAAAGATCACCCAAACTTTATGTCAAAAAATTCAAATGAAATCCATTAAGAATTTTTATATTAATGTAGGAAAGAACAGTGCCATGACAGTTACATGTTTTTCCTTGAAATAGGATGCATCCTGTTAATTTCAGGGAGTTTATTTATAGATATAATTTCTTGCGTGTTGTCAGAAAATATCTGATATGAAACAAAATTATAAGAAATTTGAAAACACAATACATCATTCTGTATCAATCTATGTATTTCACTTATATATTAAATGCATTTTGAATTCACAATATAGAGGAAATGCTGCAGACAATACACAATTTGATATTATAAAAAAGAGTTTTGTTTTAATATCCATCACACACAACCAGACTGTTTGTTTATTATTTATGAAAGATACATATTACCTTTTATTGAGAAGCAGCTGTCTTGGTTTTATAGTTTCACTGTGAAGTGCACATGTGGTATTTAAGTAGATATATTTTTAAAGATTTCTTTTTTGACTTGCATAGATAGGGTTAAAACACATATTTTTTACTTATGTTTATAAGATTATTTCACGGATAAACACAGTGACAGAATCAGAGATTTTCTTTCACAAGTAGGTGTTAAAAGATACAAGATTACTTATAAGGGGCAATAATTCAAACTTACCAAAATGAATGTTTTACATCTGTTTATCCCTGATCATAAGTTTATCTTTAGGGTGTTGCCTACTTTTACTGATTGATATATGCAATATTACTGGATCTTATTCTTATCAAAATTTTCTTCATAAAAATGTATGTACCCTACGTGGTAAACTCTTGTCCATAAGTTAATGGAATGTAGACTATAATGTTGATAACAAATCCTATCAAAATACACCCCAAACAATCTGGCAAGTCAGGATGTATATAAAGGTTCTCAATATAGTAATAATTTCCCTACAGTGTCTACTAGGGAGCCACAGTGGGTAGGACACTGGCTTGATAGCCTGCAGGTCGGGTTTTTGATCCCTGCATTGGCGAGAAAGTTCATCAGGAGGGAGAGAGAAATGTGGTTTAACGTCCACTCGACACAAACTAGGTCATTTCGGGACTAACATATGGTTTAATTTTATTTCAATAATTCGCTTGCGCGTAGGGGTCTTTAGCAGTGGGAGGAAACTGGAGGACCCGGAGAAAACCCACGAGGCTAGACAGCGACCCTACTCCTTGTCATGTACAACCGGGGATTCGAAACCACGCCAGTTGACTCAATGACAGGCCTTAGGATACAGCACGCACGTGCTAACCATTCGGCCATCCAAACCCCCCTTCATCAGGAGGTACTGTGTACACATTAACATGCACATAAAAGATCCCTTGGCAGTTTGAATTCAATATAACAGTGTTTATACTTGACAATTCTTGGGGACAAACAACTTCATTTTAAACACATTTGGATATGCACCTAAAAGCTAAAATTCCTCTATGATTATTACTAGCCTGCAATATTTTCTGGATTAGAACCTGATCTGCTGCTCAAATGGATAGTCGAGACTATGTTTTTTATCATACCGACGTTAGTAATGATGATCGAGACTAGGCCCAAAATTCAATCGCTAAATTCTCGGTTCAGAGTGGATCGATTTGACTGAAATTTTCAGCAAAATCCCTTTGCATTGTCTAGTTTTTAACTATTATAGCGAGAACTGCCAGTTCTTTATCTAATCTCCCATAATGTATCTTTAAGGAATAACAAGCAGGTGCCATGCAAGAAATCCTGGAAGTTACTGTCCGATATGTGTGAATATCTACAGGAACTGAGATCTTCAGGATATAAACATATATTTTAAGTTTCATATAAATTGGATAAAAATTATGACCTCTAGAGGGTCCACAACCTTGGTATTACATACTTTTACACTATTTGCATACAAGGAGTGGTCATTTTGTCGGGCAGTTGCATTCCGATTTTCAAGAAATCATTATGGTGTAACACCGATATGCTTTAACGGTTTTTAAAATTATGGTGTAACACCGATATGCTTTAACGGTTTTTAAAATCGGATAAAAATTGTGACCTCCACAAGCTAATTTTTTCGTACCATCAGGGGTCATAATCCAGGAAGTTGCAGTCCGGTATGTGTATAAACATGCATTTCACATTTCATCTAAATCGGGTAAAAATTGTGACCTCCAGATTGACCTCAAGCTAAAAACGTGATTTTTCGTACAATCATTGGCCATAATCCATGAAGTTCTGAGCCGATACATGCCAATATTGATAGGAACCAAGACTTTTTGGAAATAAACCTTTACTTCAAGTTTCATCAAAATCAGATAAGAATTGTAACCTGTAGAGTATCCACAAACAGACAGACAACGGCTACAACAATATACGTTTACATGAAAATGTGGGCGTATAAAAAGGGACCCGGAACTACTTGTCTACAATATCACCCTTGGTGGAATTGGACGTAAAATACCAGGAATGGACAAAAGAACATGAGAACATTATTCTCAACATCATTTACACTACAAAAACAGAATTGTATTTTGTGTGGACCTGTCATTGTACTGTCAAAGATAGGTTGCCAGACAACTAAACATATACTCACAGCAGCTAAATCTCCCGGGCAGTCAACAAGATTTGTTGCATATTTTTACTTTTGCCGGTAATGAAATATTTTATAATACACTAAAATCTGATTTAGAGTAACAGCTCATTAAATAATTTTCCGAAAATCATTAAAATTTGTTTGGCCCATGCTAACTTTTAATCATATTTAATATAATTGATTTAGCTGTTCAAGTTATTAAAAATCATTGAAAATCAATATACTTGTTCGTCTCAAGACCTTGTGTATCAATCTAAAGTCAATAGAAACGATTATATATAGGAGTAAACATGGTGTATAAATATAAAATCAATCAGATGATAACTATGGTCTCTAAATGCAAACACAAGATTTTTCAAAGTGATCAAGGGCCATAACTCTGACAGTAATTATCAGAAATTGTTGAAGATCAATAGGTTTCTTCGCTTCATGACTTTAAACAATGTGTATAAATCTAATGTCAATCGGACATTAACTTTAGCCTCTAGAGCGTCCACAAGATTTTTCAGTGATCAAGGGCCATAATTCTGGCAGTAATTATCGGAAATCGGTGAAAATGAATAGGCTTCTTCATATCATGACCTTAAACACTGTGCATAAATTTAAAGTCAGTCTGATATTAACTTTAGCCTCAAGAGCATCCACAAAATTTTTCAAAGTGATCAATGGCAGTAATTATCGGAAATCAGTGAAAATCAATAGGTTTCTTCGTGTCATGACCTTAAACACTGTGTATAAATTTAGCCTCTGGAGTGTCACAAGCAATTGTGGATTCCAGACGGACAGTCAGACAGGGGCAACGACAATATACAACTACATTTTAATGTGGGCGTATAAAAAGGCAATTCATTTTGTTCGACTCATAAAAGTGAAGTGTTGATAGTATGTTAAAAAAATAAATTCCATTCATGATCATAACAGTATCAAGGGAGACTACTACATTTTTACATCTTGCCAGTTATCTTATTTAGATAATTGACACTCAGTGAAACACTGTATATCTGCAATGTAATACTGTTTTTGTATCATAACCTTTTCATATAGTAATTCTACTACTACCATTAGAGTTGTTATGCTTTTATGTCTATGGTAATCAATCGGACTTCATGATGAAAAAAAAACCATGTCCATTTCCATTTCAATTTCTGCAATATCAACTTATTTCAGCCAACAAATTTTTACTTGCCTGTTCTCTAGGACCATTGTTTTGTCTAATAAAATAAGACTGTTCCACCCGAAATTTATACATGATGATAAAATAAATCCATAATTTAAGTCCGAAAGTTTTTATTTTTTTTATTTTTAACATAAAAGAGTGGGATCAAGGACTCAACTTCAGTTGCTGAGCATTTGAAACATGGTCCAAAATATATTAATAACTTTTCTAAAAAAATGTTCACATTTGCCTGTTCTTGGGACCTAGATACTTAATCTCATTTCAACACATTTGCAAAGTTACCTCATTGCCAAATATTGAAATCAAATGAGTGGTAAGTCTTGATGAGTCATTTTAGCTAAATGAAATGAAATGGGGTTTAACTTCCTACTGTTCTGCTCCGAACTGGGCTAATGAAGACGGGCATACGCCATGCAGTGTGCTATGACGGAAATTTTGCCAGAACAGCGGCACTATGGCCTACTCTTATATTGAATTCCAACTGTCAAGGGATCTCTTACGTGCACGCCAATGTGTACATGGGACCTCGGTTTTTCGTCCCATCTGAACGGCTAGACAGCTGCAGGCCCTCCGTCCTGCATTACTAACAAGGGGAAACCATGCCGGAAAATCTGGATGAACTTTCTCGGTCAATGCAGGGATCGAATCATTTGCAAACTACAATACTGTGCAAGATAAATCTTTAATAGGAATATCAGTCCAAAAATAATTCAATTCTGTTGAACTATGCTGTACGCTACGTAATAAGCCTGCCTTCATTTTACTTTCCATGAAATTCAAGCCGGGACATTATCCAGCATTGGTATTCTGATTTTGTTTTCTTAATTAAATGTTAAATAATCAATCTGAGTACATATTAGCGCGGATTGAACGTGAACATTTTTATATTTTAGCGAAATATAGTTTTACTGTAACTGACTGATATTCAAAACCCAAATCTACCAAATTTATCTTCCAAACAATATAACACATTATAACAAATAATTTTACGTGAAAGATGAATCATTTACACACAGTTCAATGTTAAAAGAAAACTTTTGATATAGTAGGATTATTTTGATTTTTGGAATCTATTTTAATGACGACAAATATTAGAGAGCTAAAACATGGATATGAAAGAAGACAAAATATTTGAACCTTGTGACCCAAACCATCTCTGTGCATGTCTTAGCTATAGAAAAAATAGACTGAATATTACCTTCAAGCAACTTGCCCCAAAATGATCAACTTCATTTGTATAATAATTATCGTGTACAAACACCACCAAAGCAAAATTCTTACCAAATTTGCTTGAATCCACTAAGCACTTTGAAGAAGTCGAAAATGTTCCCCTTTAATGTAATCATTTTCTATATGATTAAACACTTCGTCACTTTGGCTGCACATTCTTTTTTTAGTATTCAATGGTGAATTGATATCCCTGTGTGTGTGAACTGCTTTATTTAATGTTGGTTTCCACCTTAGGTGCTATAGCAGACATGGCATATCCTTTTACAGTCCTACTCACAAATCAGATATGTTTCTGTACTAAATTTGAATTTCAGAAATATCTCTACTGCTGTCAATGTAATCGGAATGCATGCAACACATCCCTGCTACTGTAACCATAATTATATAACACATGGTCATAGAACATTATCAAAATCAGACATTCTTTGATTATGTCAGAGGGTTGAAATTTGTATAAACAAAAGTTGGGGAAATGGTATCAAATATTGTAATTAAATGGCAATAATTAACAACTGTTGATGACAAGTCACTATTAACATAAGATGGTCCTTATTATCTCCTATCTGGCTGGATTTTGCCACAACCTGGGTTCCTTGTAGAAATGCATTTCTATATCAATCAACACACTCTTGCTTGTCAGCTGGTCTATTTTATGACAGATACTTCCAGTATCAAAATAAACAAGAATCTGGCTACTTTTACTTTTAGTATCAATTTTAGAAAAAAAAGATTCAACATGATTTTTATATGTTTTATTTCATCTGAGTTTTCGAAAAATGAAAACATAACCAAGAAAGGTCCATTTATGACTAGATGTAGTTTTACAAGTTTTTCAAAAGAAAACAAATTGTTTCAATCTAACCTTATTAAGATTAAATTTATCATTTTACAAAATATTGCTTAAATGTATGTAATATACATTTTGAATGAAATGGGACTATGTACAAATTATGTAACAGAGGAGAGAAAAAAAAAGAGAACAAAATAGCTGTAAACACAAGAAGATAAATATTGTAACAAACAAATAATTTTTAAATGCAATTTGGTATAGTTTTTGTTTGTTTGCCTTCTTCAAATTACTTGTACGAAACACATATATGGTATCTAACGATAAGCTCTTCAAAAATGATACCCTATACATGTACATTTCATAATAACCTTTATCATCATTCTAAACTTAAAATCAACATCATGATTCATAGTATTCATACATAATAAAATACACACTTTAGCACTGACAGTCTCTACAAAGACTAATTCTTTGTACGGGTAATTAAATACTTAGACACCGACTCTGAAAGTTTAATAAGACATTTAAATTGTGTTTTTTAATGTTACCAAATCTTAAATACCACCTGCATAATATCAAAAAGGAAGTTACACGGGTTTAATATATTGCCAAGAACCTACGGTGTACTGTGGTAGATTACTAACCACTATTTGTGTAAATGGTCCCAAATTCTAATACAGACTTTGATATATGTGAGATGATTAAACACTACACATGTACACGTATGTTTTTCCCATAATTTTTGAAAAGTAAGTTTACATGTATTTTATACATTTAGGAGCCAAGAGGTAAGAAAATAGGAAGTAAGTGACATGTAGTAGTAGGGCCTACCATCTAAATGATCTACAAAATAAGGATACATCATTCTATATCATTTGTTCAAATTTTAAAAAAGCATTTTACATTATATATCATGTCAGCAGAAATGACTATTTAACATATGGAAAACAATAACAAACAGAAATGCAATTTAGGTAATTTGAAGTTGCATCAAGCAATTACCATTAAATAAGTATTTTATATTATTATGAGATTTTTTCCAAATTCATTAAGAAAAATCTACAATTTAATTGATTATCATTATATACAAGAGATTTTGTTTATAACAATTACTTAATTTTATTGACATAACAATTATACATGTACTTACAGAAATGTTTTTATACAAAATAATTTGACTGTAGTCAAGCATCTTTCTAGAGTTATCCCCCCTTATATTAGTTTGACAATCAATCATAATTTTCTACTGTAAATAAATTTTTGTTTCTGTAGTTCTTTTTTTCTATTAACACACAGAATGTGTGAAAAAAAAGAAGAAATAAATTAAATTCATTGCTGGAATAATAGACTTTTAAAATGGTGTTCAATATTGTCTCAATGGGTGAACCAGGCATTGCCAGATTTACAATTTCAAAGTCTTGATCTCTGTATCTGAATATATGAGCTTAGAGGTTAACCTTCTTTTGATTAGAACTATAAATTTATAGTCATTAGCTTAATTTTTATAAGTAAACAGCCAGGAATTAAATAGTTTATAAATCAATCAATATAACTGACAATATAAAACATACAATCATAATAAATATTAATCATATCGCTAACTAAATTATAAGAATATGAATATTTCAGATTGCACTTATTTGAGATAATTTATCATGATACATCTTGACTTTTCTGTATTTCCTAATATCATTGATAAATTATGCATTAAACCCCATTATTGGTAACATTAATCATAATTATATAATTATTTTCCATAATAAAACCGGGACCTATTTAGTAATTCATTTAAGAAAAAAACATGGTATGTTTCGACTAATATTAGGATATATTATTATGCTTATAAATTTATTATGATATGAAATTTTATTATCCAAATTATAAATACTGAATAATCTGTTATTTCTTTAGTTCTCAGACACCATCACTTGAGATATCACCTGCTTGGGAGTTATTTTGATTGTTCCATTTACGATAGATGTTTATACTACAACAGCCGGTTGTACTCATAAAAATGGTGTGCGGGAAGATGGTTATTCACAACAGAAAGCCCTGATAGTAAAAATAGTAGTTTACCACAATCACCAAAATATGCCCATGTGCACCTAAGGCTGGTCTTTGGCCAAATAAACCTATTAGAACCCATGGGACCCAGTATTTACCAGGAGGGGGCCCTAGACTTTACATAATGGAAAGCAACATCAATTTCTTTATTAAAAATTTAGTTTTGTTTAGACATATTTGATGTCAATGTCAAAATATAATGCATAATTTGAAATAATTTAAAGTCAAGGAGGTCAGACCATAACAGTCCCAATAGTAATGACCTATAACATAATCATATAACTCTGAGTGGAACAAGAGCGAAACAAGCTGCTTTTAAAAGTGATAAGTGCACACCTGACTAAAGAGAGTGTCTATAAAAAATTTGCAGAAAGGTGTCGACAAAACCCTAACTTTTACATGAATACCAAAAATACTGTAGGCCCTTCTGGTAATCATAGAACTTATATTAAAATAAATCACCGTAAATGTTTAGCAAACAAATGAGCTGGAAAAGTATCTTATGGATGCAAAAATATGAAAACTATACATCCCTGATATATAAATAATATACAAAGTTGAACACAAACTTAAATGCAACTTAAGATGTTCTTCAAAGATGTTACACAGAATTAGGGACTATCAAATGTATTATGTTATCTATATTTTCTTTTTAAGTTCTCTAAAGCAACTTGATTCTTTTATCTTTATCTTCTGAGATTATGCATGTAGGCGGCTTAGAGACATTCAAATTTTCCAGAGTTTTGATCTATATACGTGTATCATAACAAATTGTATAAATATGTATAAGAAGGGATAAACTCTTGAAATTATTGTAATAATAATTATTTATCCATAGCACTTTATAATAACATTCCTTACTTGACACATTTTTAGGGTGCCCCCTGCAGCGAAAATTTTCCCTACAGAAAGTTTAACTCAACACAACAAATGTGCACACTTCAGTGGCTCGTCTCAAAGTGATTCCTGGCTAATCACGCAGTGCGATTTACACTCAGCGCTGGAGTCTATGAGTCTATAGATAGCCATCGCACATGAAATTCTCTACACATCTTTCAAATGTTACAGCAGTAATATTTAGCTTTTTGGTTATTACAGCAGCTTTAGAAATTATGTTCGTTTTATTTTTTAAATTGCTTTATCATTAACTATACCATTAGGAGAGGCATCTTTTGGTTAAGTACAAATAATATCTCTGAAACACTCGTGTTAGGCAAGAATATGATACTAGCAGTAGTTTTAATTTTACAAGGTTCTTAAAACAATTGTTGAGTTGCCTAACGTGCATGTTTCTAAATTCTGTTATGTTTCGTAAAAAAAGTAGTCTTGATTATCCCGGCCTGTCAATCAGACATAGAATGGTCGGTAGACTGGTCAAGCGAGACTAATTTCAAAACAAGAGCATGTAGCCTATTTTTTACTCAGAAGTGCCTGGATGTTATGGCCGACACTTGTAACCATTTTTCAGTCTATTATTTATGGATGGTTAAATGGTCATAGCTTATTAAGTACAACATGACCGTTTATTTAGTGACTATAAATGTGCGAAACTGATTTAAGGCTTGGTATATAAATAAAAATATTGTGGTGTAATTGTTGAGATATTTGGAGATATTTATATATGGTGGGGCACCCTAACATTATACAAGATTTCCCCACAAAACCATTTTTGTAAGATTGTTCTATAATGAATAATGCATAAATAGATAGTTATTTGAATTATGCCACAGCATGTTAAGGTACACACTCCAAATATTATACATATATTCAAACATCCAAGACTAAATGTCAAAAATATGGAATAGATATATATCATTGCGAATAACATTAATTCCAGACATAGAATATGTATGATTGCACTATGACACACACCTTTCTAGTTTTATGTTTAATACATGAACCCAGGTCAAGACCAAGGGAATCGTCTGTTAATCATTTTAAAAAGTCGTTCGTTGTGAGGTCGGAAAAATTTGTTGAATTTTGTTATGAGATTTGGATCAATGTCAGGATGGCGCCTGCCTTTACTGGCACCTAAACATCTTTCCATTGTGGAATTCACACGCATACAATAAAATCCACGTGTTGTATTAAAATACAGTTTGTCATATGTTATTTCATGTGCTAATCCAAGGAATTTCTCTATTTTTCGTATCTCTGATACTGGATCAATGATTAGATTGTCACCATCCACAATATGAATTTGATTCTTTGGGAATATCTTTAGCCACCGAGCAAAGTTATGATGATATATGCTGATTTGTAAAGCTTTATATCTCATGTTTAATTCACCAGTGTCTGGATCCAGTGCCATAGTTTCGAATCTATCTGGTGTTTCATTCTTCATTAACTTATTATAATATATTTGAGTGTAGTCTGATATTACGCGTATAGTTGGATGACGCAATGAAACAATTATTTTCATATCACTATTAAGTCGTTTAATCCTATATGGTACACCATGTGATATAAAATAACGTGGTGTTTTTTCAATAGTTATTTGGCCTGGCAACGAATAAGGCATATTTTTACGGTACCATTCTAATCCTTGATTATAATTTTTGTCATCATCAAAGAAATGAACTTCATGATACGTTGACTGAATGCCGCTATGAAGATCCAAGAATTCCAAAAGAGCTCGGGTTCCACATTTCCTCACTCCAATAATCACACATTTTGGAAACTGTTTTATTGCTCCGATTGGATGTGATTTGTCTATTATTTTTCCATTTTCTTCCAATAACTTCCGGAATCCACTTCCAGCAATTACATTATTGATAGGCTTAGCTCCTATACTCAATGTTTCCCATAATGACTGATTACAATAGAATAATATACCAAAGAAAAACGTTAACGGGACCAAGCACCTCCAACGCTGGCCACGCTTCATAATTGTTAAGGATTCTTCTGGATTTTGTGCTTTATCATTGCTCTGTCTGCTTTTTTCTGACCTTGCTTGAGTATGATCACACTGTTTGTTAGCAGGGAATGAATACATCACTGACTTCCTTCATCTGAAAAATACAGATTAAAAATTAATAATGAATTTAAATTAATACATGATCAACTATGTAGTTGTGCTAATTTGAACAAAACTTGAAAAATCTGAGAAACGACTGATCAACATATTAGAAAATGGAGAAGTTATCTTTGAAGTTTCACAATTTCATTTACAGTACATTCCATAATGTTAGCATGAGCAACATTTCTCTGGGTTGTTGAAAGGTTTTTTGAACAAAAGCAAAATGGATTCAAATATGAAAACCATATCTGTATGATAACACATAACCAGCCAGTGTTTCAATTCTATGAGCTTCTGCAGACATTAGCTTCACAGAAATGATCTTTCATGGTGCTGGTACATGTTTTACAAATAAAAAGTATTATTTAATAATTCCCAAATCCCCATGTATGATATAAAGTATAATTCTAACAATTCCAACACTTTATAGGAATATGTAAACATCATAAACATTAAATACATATAATTCAATAGTTACAATACTGAACACATAGATGTATTTTGGAAAAACTGAACACTTCAATGTATGACATGATATTTCTTACCGATAACTATATTTACTTATTAACTATTTTTGAAGTGTTTATCTAAAGATTAGACAATGTGTGTGACCATCTTAAGATTGTTTAAATATCTACTGTAGATCAGAAGGTACCAAATAATTCTAGTGCTTTAATCTACATGTGCTATGCTCATCTGAATATCGGAAATAAATGTTATGTCACAGGACAAATATCATCGTACATAATGCCCACAAACAAAATGGCACAGGGAAGTTTGTCACAATATGCCACAAAAACACTAACAAATTTGTTAGTTACTACTCACATAGATTATTTTAATTCTGCTGAAAAACTTCAAAAGTTACAAAATTCGGCTGCTGCCTTATTTCTAGAACATCATACAGGGATCATATCAATCTGATTAAAATACAGATATATATTTCCTTTTATTTTTGTTATACTTTTGATGGCCCACACTACATGAGATCTGACCAGTTGTACTGGAAGTTTGGGGCTTTTGACCCTATGACATCAGACATTGATTAATCAATCAGCGTTGACGTTTCTAGTGGTTTACCCACAGTTCTGTGCATCGCATGCCAGTAACTTGCCATAACAGACCGTTTCATTGGCTAATCCCTCACTTTAATCAGAACGCCAGTAATATAACAACCTATAAGCAATCACTGATCAAGTCCATGACAGCAGATTTATCTAAGAATTATTTCGATGCACTAAGAAAATGAAAAACATTTCCAGTTTGGGTCCAATGGTTAACATCAAAAGTCATCAAGTGTAGCTTTAACATATATTTCAATACCAAAGTAGATTCTTCAAAGGAATGTGAGAAATCAAACCAAATCCACTCTAGTTCATATAAATAATTTATATCATAAGTAATAACAGCTTATTACACAGTAAGATTCTCTATGTTTCAACCTCAAATAAATAATCCATTCAAAATCCATTACAAACCAAATCAACTAATATGCAGGTGAAAACTAATGGTTTCAAATCGTGAATTTAGTCACTCAAATTTGTTATGTGTTGATAACAAAGCTTAATCATTGATAATGAATTATATTTAGTGTGGAAAGCATTTCATTTTTCTGTAACAAAAAGATATTATGCTTTTAAGAATTTTTTATTTTTACTTCCGAATTCCACAAAGAGCAGTTCTATTTTATGATGTGAATCAAGAATTATATCTACCTCAACAGATTTATACATATATTAGAGACTTGTAGTTGGTATGCATACACACTGCTATTAAAGCACTATATATCTACAAATACACACATTTTATACATACACATACTCACTGGTTTCACAGATAAACTATATATTTCAAGGTGTATAACATGTTCTGATATCATACCCAGTATGAGATAACATGTTCCACATCATAAACTGGTCATTATAGTGTAATTAACTAGTGGTCATTGTGCTGGTCAGTCAACATGACAGGTGCCCTCCTTCAGAGATGTATTGATGTGTAATAAACAATCCTTGTCAATCATCAATACCTTTGAGTATACTTTTGATCAATACAGGATAGATATCTGTTATCATCTTGTAATCAATAATAACAGATATAAACCACTTAGTAAACTAATTAAATAATTTATTAAGACTGAATGACTTCAATTATTTATGATCAACAGAAGAACAAAGGCTTGTCACCAGATGTTTTATTTATCAATTTGTTGTTTAACCTGTGGGCGGAAGCCTCCTAAAATAAACTTAATAGAGCTGGATGTCAACAAACACTTGTAAATATCCATAGATAAAACATTACACTATGTAATGGATGACATCAGTTTTCATTTACAAATTTAAATTTGGATAATTTGGATCAGTTATTATAATGTTTGCAACAAAGGAAATCAGAATGTGCATTGTGTTTCATCTGAAATTCTATATTTAAGCGAGACAGAAAAATTAAATTATCACATTCATTTGGGGACTAATATGGTATATTTTTATTTCAATAACTCTCTTCTAAGTAGGAGGAAACTGGAGTACCAAAAGACAGCCCATGCGGTTGGGAAAACAACCTAACTCTTTTGCCACATACAAACGGTGCACACATTATACCTTTAGGTCACCCAAACCCAACCTATATCTAAGCTGTAGAATCTTTAACATTTTTGGCACTGTTCTCCTAACCTCTCAAAATTCAATGGTTTGAGTCAGTTCAAAAATTTAACCTCAAGGCAGTAGTATTTTTTAAATAAATATTTCTATTGCAATACTTGTTAAACCAGCTCCAATCTCAATTTGCAAATTGTAGATTCAGTGTTAAATAATTGAAATAAGACAAAGCTCAGTAATTTGGTACATTTAAAATGACAAAAGATAGGTTGCCAGGCAACGAAACATACGCCCACAGCAGCTAAATCGTCCGGGCAGTCAACAAGTGTTGTCGCATATTTTTACTTCTTTCGGTAATGAAACATTTTTAATACACTCATGAAGTAATTATCAGAAAACCATTAGAATTTGTTTGGTTTTTAATATCATGGATATAGCTGTCAAGTCATAAAAATTCATTGAAAATCAATATACTTGTTCGTCTCAAGCTCTGAAACTCTGTGTATCAATCTGAAGACAATCGGATGATAACTTTAGCCCCTAGAGCGTCTCAAGATTTTTAAAAGTGATCAAGGGCCATAACTGTGACAGTAATTATCGAAAATCACTGAAAATGAATAGACTTCTTTGTCTCATGACCTTAAACACTGTGTATTGACTTTGGCCTCTAGAGCGTCCACAAGATTTTTCAAAGTGATTAAGGGCCATAACTCTGGCAGTAAATATCGAAAATCACTGAAAATGAATAGACTTCATCTCATGACCCTAAACACTGTGTATAAATTTAAAGTCAATCCGGTATTAACTTAAGCCTTTAGAGTGTCCAAAAGATTTTTCAAAGTGATCAAGGGCCATCACTCTGGCAGTACTTATCGTAAATCGTTGAAAATCAATAGGCTGCTTCGTCTCATGACCTTAAGCACTGTGTATAAATTTAAAGTCAATCGGATATTAACTTTGGCCTCTAGAGTGTCCACAAGATTTTTTGAAGTGATCAAGGGCTATAACTCTGGCAGTAATTATTAGAAATCGCTGAAAATCAATAGGCTTCTTCGTCTCATGACCTTAAACACTGTGTATAAATTCAACGTCAATTGGATATTAACTTTGACCTCTAGAGTGTCCACAAGATTTTTTGAAGTGATCAAGGGCCATAACTCTGGCAGTAATTATCGGAAATCGCTGAAAATCAATAGGCTTCTTCGCTTCATGACCTTAAACACTGTGTATAAATTTAAAGTCAATCGAATATTAACTATAGCCTCTAGAGCGTCCACAAGATTTTTTGAAGTGATCAAGGGCCATAACTCTGGCAGTAATTATCAGAAATCGCTGAAAATCAATAGGCTTCTTCGTTTAATGGCCTTAAACACTGTATATAAATTCAAAGTCAATCGGATATTAACTTTAGCCTCTAGAGCGTCCACAAGCAATTGTGGACGCCGGACCGACGGACGGGGGCGACGACAATATTTGACCACATTTCAATGTGGGCGTATAAAAATGACAAATTTAAATGCTATTGCACAGTATCACATCTGCCATAACAAAGTCTTTTCCTGCAAATTCAGTTTTATGCTCAATGACGTGACAGTAAAAAAAATTATCTAACATTTTTATAGATTAAATTAATGTCAGACTGTTCAGAAGCATTTCCTTTGCCTTTATTAACAACATTTCTAATTTGAAACAATTGATTTTGCGGAGACAAAGCTCCATACCACTCTCTTCTTTCTTCTATTTCTGCAATTCATGCAGTTTGGTAACAAAAGCATTAACTGATGTGACATTTTATACAACTGAAGACGTTCAGACCATAGGAGGAATCGACAAAACCATTGAAATAATACAATGAAGAATTAATACCAATCGACCAAGATCTTTTAATGATCCAGCAAATTCATCAATAAAGCATTATGCAAATTCACTACAGAATGTAATGACGGCTATGAATGAAAATGTCTACTGCCACTACCATTTTAATTTGATATTAATAGTCATTTGATTCAATGTAACACCATAGTACAAAGGAACTACCTATGTATTCTAAGCATTTCATTACATAATAGATACCACAGAGGTGCTGATATTTTTCTCCGAACAAGGATATAGACTGACTATTAATTTCAAGAGCTCAAATTTGAACAGTATGTCCAGCCAATAATATCCATTGAAAATTCTACAAATCTTGCCTTTTAAATTGCATTTGAATTGAAGACTGGTTTATGTAAGCTAGTTTTGCTATTAATACTGGTAGTGGAGCGTAAAATTTAGCTTAACTGTGTCAATTAAATATAAATAAAAAGCCTTAGGAGATACGAAGTTAAATTTAGAACAAAGAACTCTTCATGTTCACTATTTTTTTTATTGATTTGATGAATTATTGCATATTTTTATCTGAAATACCGGTCACTAATCAATTTGTTTTGGAATATCAACTTGTTTTTATTAAAGAGACAATATTTGCTTTCAGTCGTTTTATTTTTTTACTTAGAACAAGTTCTCTGAATAGAGACATTTACAAAGTATCTTCCTTATAATATATCAACATATAATATCACATGGAAATAAAATTTGAGAAGTCTCCTCAGAATATACTTTTCACAACTATTCTTGTGTATATCCTAGCAGGAAAAACAAATACATGTTTAAACAATCCATGCACACTGCTATATAACTATCATTTGCATACAAAGATGAACGAAATATTAAGGCTAAAACTATGCCTTGTCAACTAATGATCATTAGAATTTTTTTTTTATTTGGAATATGAAATGAAATGGGGTTCAATGTCCTACTTTTCTCCACTGACTGGGCTAATGAAGACAGGTATAGGCCATGTACTGTGCATTGTGGGAAATTTTGACTGGACAGTGGTGCTATGTCCTATTCTTATATTGAATTCCACTTTTACGTGCACGCCATTGTCTACATAGGACCCCTTTTCATTTGGCCCATCCAAATGAATAGACCACGGTCCTTGTCAGGGCATCCGTTCTGCACCTCTGATAAGGGGAAACCATGCTGTAAAATATATTATGAGTAATCAATATTGCATAAAAGTTATTACTATCTATACTACACACACAAAGTAAAACCAACAGGAATTAAATATATTATAATTGCATCTGGTTTCGTTGATATCATTGAATAACTTTATATTATGTTTTTAACACAGCTTTATAATTACCATGCCACTATAAACCTGATACATATAATGTTCTTAAAAAAGAATTGTGAGGTATGGTAACAAAAATGGTTAGATTCTAAAAATCAATAAAAGGTTTTATATTATACCTAATTCTATAATCCATATAAATCTTGGTTTGTTATGAAAAATGTCCCTTTTAAAGTTTAATATATTATACATTATTCAGGGTGTTTTGCATAAGCTCTGATAATACAATCTAGTCTTAAAATGTCTCAAAGTATACCAATTGCAGTCAGACTGTAAGAATGAATCACACAATCTGTATACATATTGACAATCTCTATACATGTAATTATCTGAGCATCTTTGAATATCAATAAAACATCTTTCTGTATGATTACAACACAAAATCATTTGATGATGTCCTGTTTGTATATAATGTGCACATGACCTAAATTATAACACTGAAACTTGAGTTATAACTGGGATTTTATATATTTATTTCCTTTCAACAACCAGATACCCAAGTTTAAGTACATGTAGGATCTATATCCTGTTCATAAAGACTTATAAAATCTCTTTCTAGATAATTCTGAAATATTTGAGTATGATTTCACAACCTTTTGAGTGCAAATGTCATCAACTGATTAGTATCAAAGATCATGTATATCAAAATTCATCACTACTGTATAAAATTATCTTTATATTTTTTAAAGAAAATGTTTAAAGTCACTGATCGTCAGTGTAGGGAATTTGAATCCATTGTAAACTACAATATTGTGAAAGTTGAACCTCTAAAAAAGGAAAATTGGTCCAAAGATCATTCAGTCTTATTCAATATCTACTATGATATGATGAAAAGAACATTTCGCAAAAATTCGGCATTGACGATATAAACAAGCCAGCAGTAGGTAATTTTAAGATGAGCCTCCTTTTAATCCGATGGAATCCAAGCTGGGATATTATCTACCATAAATATTTTGGTTTTATTCTCTTAAATAAATGTTAAAAAATCAATTCAAGTACATTTTAGCATTGGCTTAAAAAGCTGTGAAAAATTAGATATGGTCCAAATAATGCAAATGGTGATTAGTGGCTATAACACTACAAATGTACTACAAGGTTTCACTTCAAAGTACAAAAAAAACTCACAAGACAAGTGCTAGTTTTGAAAATCAACATTTAGATGAAGCATATGGTTAAAGGCCATGTAATTTACATGAAAATACATTATAGAAGACTTATGAGTCTAGAACTCTTTCACAACAAAGATATTGATCTCCACACAAAGTGTCATTGTTTAAAGTTAAATTGCACCAAACTACCAAGGCCAAACGATACAATTATAAAGAACCGAATTTGCGCTTGACTGATCATAAAAGAAGTTTGCAAACCGATCGAATACTGTAGCCATCTTAATTAGTTAGAACTGAAGAGTCATTAATATTCCTCAATGAACAAAAGGATTGAATGAAATAAATGATGTTGATCAAGATTTGCTGATGCAGAGTTGGACTGTCCTTCAACCGTGTTATCCTGATAAATTGATGTAAATTTAGGAGACTACAGTATAAACTGTGACAGAATAAGAAACAATGGTCAGATATGCTGTCTCTCATAGGAAAGACAGACATATGGAGTGGTCTTCTAAAGATAGATTTAGATCTAGTTAAGCCATCATTAGAGACAAGTGTTACTTTCCCCCTGGGTATCAATGTCTGGTCAGTTGGATTATTTAAAGAATGGAACAGAGATTTGTTCACTAAAGAAAGCAGTATATAAAAGTCTTAAAGAATTCAATCACATATTATATGTGCCCTGGACAAAGGTTCCCTGCCAAATATTAAGGCTTCACTCCTGGTTGTTCTGGGTTTTTTCCACTGCTAACAAATACTAATTCATGGAGTTTACAATAATTAGAACTGTTTACTGGATGTTGAAACCTATTTCTAAGCTTTTATTACAGCTGAATGTTTAAGAAAATGTTTTGAAAAATGTTAACTCATTATGTAATGCACAAAGGTTTACTTTAGCATGAGTTGAACAATAAAACAGATGAAATGAAACCCTTACATGAATAAAGCACATTGTGGTTTCATCGAGAAACTTGTGTGATAACACCATACCCTGGAACAGTTAAAAGTTTAAACGTGCAGATCAATGACCATGTATTTCACAAGTCTTCCATGACCCTTCAGTCTTAAACAGGTTTTAATTTGATTTCACACAAAATTTAATTAATGCTTGTCAAATAATTAGTTAAATGTACAGAAATTGTATTTGTTGAACTCGAAATTTTAATGAAAAAACTGAGACAGGGATTACTTGGGCTGTTGACAGAATCAACTTCCGCCCATTTCACTTTCTACAAAAGGATAAATATCACGCTATCGTGATCAGAAGAAAAAGGATATTGTTTTAAAACAAGGCGCCATCCATCATCAACAGCTTTAAAGCCTCAATGATCAAAAAGATTTAAGTAGAAAATGAGGAAATGGACTGAAATCATTGGAAAGCCACCATTTTTGATTGATTATTCTCATCCAACAGATATCAAATGAACTTTTAACTTCAAATAAATTGCTTCATGTATTTTCCTTTTACACAAATTATTATCCCTTTAAATAATACATCCAGTATAAGCGATAATAATTTCATTCATTTCCTCGTTGAGAAGATTATTTCATCTTTTATTACATGATGACATTATTTCTGTTGACAAGATTTAATTACATTATCAAATTAACCATGGCTTCATGTCTCAGTCATACTAGGCATGTTTCACTGCATAATTTATTGCAGGTTTGTTTTTTCTAATATACCAGATTTAATCTATTTACTAAAGGTCCATGGTCTTGGTATGATAGTGAACACTGTGTAATTATATTACATTATTATAGTTGGATGAAAAAGGATATTCAAGTTATGAGCAACAATGATTATAATGACAAGTATAATAATATGAGTTAAAAGTCTGTGGAGGTTTAAAAGAAAAGTGCATCTGATGGCAATTTAGTAGTAAAAACTTAAGTTACAGACCTTTGTCATACTAAAATATAACATTCTAAAGATATAAATGCAAAAAATCAGTTTTTGATTGAATGAATTATCTCAATGATATAGCTCATGGCATTATAACCCACCCAGTCAAAACAATATCTTTCGTCATTCTAGATCTGGTTGTTCAATTTTGTTTATCAAATTGGCAAGCATGACATTATCTAAGAGCAATATATACAAAAACTGTGCAAATTGTACACCAGTTTAATATCAATTGAGTTTTTAGCTCTGCACAAGTTGATGTGAATTGAAGGTGAAAATTTGGATCCTCGGATCAATTGAACACATTTAATAAAGAAGATGGAATTCAATTGAGGGGTGAAATTGAATTCCCTACATATCCTATCTTAAGGAAGCAATGATTATCGACCTGGTGAATTATGTCATATTTACTTTGGTTTCTAATTCATGCTACTTATTATCAAATCAATCTGTACTATTCCTGACTTCTACTGAAATGTTTCATTGTTCCAATCTTCATGCAGGCCAAGCGAAAATCATTAATTGAAGAGACACAGGTGAAAAGGAAACCATCCCTTGTCTAGTGGCATTACATTCATTTAATTTACTATCCACAGACCATTTAGAAAATTCAATAAATTTTGTCAAAGTTGATCGTAATGGGGTTATGTGGGATAACTGCTGATTTCATGCTATTGTACGTTTGATGAATTTTCTACAACTAGGGAAAAAGTTTTTATTCAAAGATTGTTTTGAAACTGAGAATTTAGCCAAGATGGCTGTAATAAGTTGATGTTAATCTTTATGATCAAAATAACGTATACACAATAAATGTTTTGTCAGTCTCAGAAAAGTGCTCATGGAATCAATATATTTTTACTTTAAAATCCTGAAGATTTTATATTACAACCAGCAGTCAGCGTTGTCTACAAAAGATTGTTCCTTTAAGATTTGTCAGCAGAATTAACAACATCAAGTACATGCATGTATAAACATCAATATTGATTTTTTATAATTACCAGAAATTTAATTCAAGAAAGATGATGTGCTAAATTTAAAGACATTCATTCTACACAGTGTAAAAATTAATGACACAATTTAAATCATATTTTACTTACAAATTAGAAGTATTGCTTGCTACAAAGTTACAAATGTAAAAAAAAGTGTATGTAGATGTACATTTTAGCAACAAAACTAAACCCAATAACTTTTAAGAGATTTACGAGTCTTGCCCACATCATTATCTTCTTAACATCCTAACACTGTAGTAACATGAAATCACATTAATGCATGGGACACATATAATTACAAAGACTGATCATCCATGAAATTAAATATTTAGGATACTAATGACTAAAGCTAGTTCAAATTAAGATTTTTAGGCCCATATATAAAACAGACCATGACCTTCAAACCTAAGAAATTCTCTTTTTTGAAAAATTCTAACTGTCCATCACTGGAATTATAGAAAAGCCTATCTACAGCCAAATGACACTTGAAATGTTTTGGATCCTCATTACCTTCTGTGCACTGTGAAAATCAACCTGGTCTTACATGCTTACCTTACTCTGGCAAATAGTTTCGATATTTTCAACTGAAATACGCCTTGATATTTTTTCAAATTTCCAAAAATTCCATTCCTTACAGCTAAATAAATGAGGTTTTAATGTAACAAAAACGCCTATAATCTTGTCTTTAAGTAAGTAGGGAAAAATATGTATACAACCAACTATTTCTGGTCATGTTGTTTAAAACCATATGTCTGATCTAGAAAACTTCATTCTCAACTTAATTTCATCTTCTTTCACATTTTGTATATAATGGTTTCTTCACACTTTGAAAATCTAATTTTAATGAATGCAATTTTCCATTCACTGTCAGTTCTAAAAAAGAAATCTAGTATTCAAGGAAATACAAATTAAGGCCTTTGAAACCATTCTAAATGCATACAGTACATCACTTTTATGTACCGTGATTTCACTAAGTGGTCTAAACAGACAGATGACAACTCTTAATTTCAACTTAATTTTCATGAAACTGCAATTATATAAAAATGCTTAATATAATATTATGACAGCTGTATCTGACATATCGAGAATTTTAACAAAATATATTTGTAGGTGTTTCGGTTCTTAAGAAAAACAGATTAATGAAAGGATTCAAAACGATGACCTGAATCTTGAAATACATGAGATCTGACATGGTATGGTAAAGGATGTGTTGCAGCTAATTGATTACTGGAAGGCAACAGTAACAGAGCTGTGCTACAAACTCCTGTCAAATTAATCAATCAAGCTCTTCCCACTTTCCTAATCAACTATAACTACCCTGTTTACACTTTATGTTTACTCCCTTGAAGTAGAATGTACAGTCACAGTTTCTAACTACAGGATTAATTACTTTGTAAACAATATGTTTACATCAGGGTTCAAATGACCAGAACACAACTGGACCTTCTAAGCTAAAAAGTGATCTTTAAATTAAAATTAAGCAGGTCATTACTAAAAATTAAAATCATTAATACTCAAACCATCTCTCTCATTAACATTGCAAAAGATATAATGTGGTCAGAAATTTATGACATGTCATAGATAATGCACTTTCATTGATCAGCTAAAACAAAAGATATGCCCACAGCATCTTAAGTTCTACGATCAGGTTATAAAGATCATCACGTAGATGCATGTAAATAAAAAGCAAAATTTTTATGTTAAAAAACATCATAAGCACTGACAAAGATTTACAAGATTAATTATCATGGAAAATAATCATCAGAAATTTGATAGGCTCTTTCATCCCAGTAATATGAACAATGACTACAAATTTCAGAGGGACTGGATACAGGGAGCTCTTAACGCTGGAGTGAGCCATAGCAATACTTTTATTAGAAGTTACAATTACATGACTAAAGTATAAAATTTTAAACTGTTTATTCATTTGTTAGCTAAAATATAATTGCATTTTCGTAAAAAAAAGTGCTTCGTGTAGATATATTTTTTTTGTATAGAATTTTAAACTAAAAGTTCCATACTGGATCTTGGGATCATCACTATCATTTTTCCCATCTAAGTCAACTAAATATGATACAGTTGTGTTTGTAAATAATAAATATCAGTATGGTGTTAGCTGGTATATCACACAGCTTTAATTACATCATCATGATCTGTATTTACCCTGGACAATTCTCTACATATCTAGCCCAAAATATGTTATATATTTATTACCAATACAGACATGATGGGCAAGACCACCCAGTAAGTCCTATTTAAAAACTTTTACCAGCTCTCATAAAACGTGCAATCAATTTTAACATATAATTCCAAGAATTCTGTCATAAAAAAGATGGTAAAGACATCCACAATTTTGTTTGCAGGATAAGAAAAAAATCCCAACTACCAAGACCGAAAGTGATGAAAAGACTGAGATGACATCTATGAGGTAACTCTTCTGGCACGTACAATCTCCAGGAATCGCTGTGAGTATGGTAAATCCATTGATGATTTTATGTTGCTAATGGCTTGCACATAGAAACAGTTACATATAATACTAGTGAGAAAACTTTATCTCTAAATAATGTCTAACACTAAAACAGATAACTTGCCATGGCTTAAATTATTTAGAACAAGATCAAAGAAAAGGAATGCTTGGTAGCCATTAGAGACCTGATATCACTTTCTACTACACGCATATTTCATTAACCACAATTATAATATGCTACTTTGTCATACACAGGTTACAGAGCCATGGTGGCTTAGTGAGTCGTGTGTTCACTCCTGTTTTGTGTTAGAAAATTCCTATGGAGTTTCCAGTCTGGTTTCTTGTTATCAGTGCTGTATGTGTCCTCACTGGCACATAAAATAAACCTTGGAATTTATTGATGAGTAGACGGAAATATGCTGTCCGGAAAACATTTTCTTCATAGCACACTGCATGGCTTAGGCTCATCTTCCTTATCCCAATTGGTGCAGAAAAGTAGGACATTAAGACCAATTTCATTTTTCATATATAGGTTACCCTGTTAGATTTTGAATTTGCCCTCAAGGTTTCATGGTACTATATTTTATACTGATAGTAACCACCTAATAAATATCCTCTAATAATTTTACCAACAATTATAAACCACTTTTTGATGAGGAAAGAAATGGAATTTAACTTTCCATCAACACAATACTTTCATCTTTTTTCTCATGTAGTTATAAGTTTATCAGCTAATATGCTATGGGCATGTTTCTGCTAAAAAAGGAATTGGGAGGAGAATTTCTGTCCTCTGCGTGCATGCAACCTTTTCTCAATCAATTACTTTAATATTCTGCATTAAATATCTTTTGATGATTACATCTGACATGGTATCTAAATCCTTTGGGTATTTTCTGTTATTGAAAATGTTAGATTGATTGAAACCTTCTTTATAAATATTTATTATGAATATATAGAATACTTTCAAAACATAACTTCTACAGCCATCTGTCTGAAATTTTAAGACAGACTTCAATAGCTTAATAATAGTTGGGCACCTGCTACTATCCGTAACCAATTTAAGTTCTTATTGGGATATTTTTATCTGCATTCAATCAAATAATTTTTTCAAGATAAATCTGACATAATTAATAAATGGATCACTATTTTTAAAGGGTTTGACATGGCTTAGTTTTCTTAGTTTTATTGTTGAAATCTAGTTATATAATTTGGAGTATATATTCCTACTACATGGTTATCAATATAATAACGGCCTGCTATAAGGTTATAGCTAGAAACTCAGTAGAACTTTTAAGATGAGTGTATAAAATATTGAACTACATAACTATAAATTCAACCCTTTTTAAAAGTATTGCACCCTACTCCTTTATTGGGACTTGAGAATCTGCCAAAAATGTCATAAAGGCATTTGTTAAGTCATCTGTAATTCTATAACTACAAGAAATAAACTAGGTACTCTGGCACACGCATATTATATCTTTAGCTGTGGAAAGTTATTGGATGAACCACATGAGGTTAGACAGGCAATACTCTACTCCTTGTTGGGTATATTAGCATTGCCTCAACCTGTAATTGCATAGACCACAAACATGAAAAGACCCACCAAGCAAAAGAAAAGAGTAGTATATCCTAAGATTGTGACTTACTCAAAAACAAAATAGAAATTTTAACTACAAAGAAACTTATTTGATGAAAATTCCACTTATTTTTAAATTTTTACCAAATTAATCCCCATAGTGGCTATGCAACTTTGATCAAAATCCCCCTTAAACTAAAGACATTGAAATACGGATGATAGTTTCAAATTATCAAGTAAAATATGGCCGTTGAGATCAGAAGGAGAAGAATTGATGTCTGCATTGACAGAATTGAACGAGATTAACTAGGATCGCGATCTTTTTCTCATTCCAACCTGAAAATGACTCATCACGAATCTTCTTGTTTAAATGACTTTACTATAAAGATTCCATCAAATTAAATTATACCCATTTTGACATTGTGTACTTTTCATATTGAAGCTAGTAGAAAACCCGCAGCAAACTTTGTTACCAGTTCTCAGCATGTCTGACACAAGAAAAACTCTAATGGCAACATTTGTTAGCATTTCATTATTTATCCTGTTATAAAAACCTTCGATGAAATCTGTGGAGGGCTTTTATCCAAATGACCATCAAATTCACTCAAGCAGTGCTATCATGAGTCACAGCAATTGATCCTATATGTTCACATGCACGCCTCATTCCTCATTTCCTAGTGTATTATCCCCTGCTTCGTCACAACCATATCCGAACATGATTATTTTATCTCCACAAATGTTATTGCCATCTTGTCCTTTACGCCCATTGACTAAAACTGATCAAATAAAATTGTGACTTTCTTATGCAAAGTGTTAACATTTGGTAATAAAGCCCTTGTTTGATGTTCAAAAAGACAAATTTTTATGGTGGGGACAGCAATCAAAGTTGTTTTTTTATAAGTCTCGTTCCATTTTTTATAGATCAAGATGTGGCTGCAATCTTACCATCTGCGTTGATAACAACACAAAGTACTCGAGTTGCTTTTCCTAGACAGTCAGGTTTTGAAGTGACTAATGATTTTGTCTTTTCAAAACCATATATAAGCTTTAATATAATTTATTTAGTTGCACATGGCACTAATATTTGATCAATATTTCGTAAGTTTATTTGTGATTCATAAAAAAAATGAATCACATGGTACATTCATAATTCAAAAAGTCTTTGATCAACCATGTTGAACTATGAAATCTGAAATTAAATCAACAAGTCCTGGATAAACCACAGGAATAACAAAGGAAATATAATTTTAATGCTTGAATTGATATACATATATGATAGGAGATCCATTCCTTGCTGTGGGTAACATGTAGCTAACAACTTGATATTCACTTCTGACATTTTGGATTGTCTGAGCTTTTACTTTTTGTTCTGTGTTTTGTTAAGCAGTTGGGTGTCATCGCTACATCTGCATTGAAAGTAAATATCATGACCATAGCAAAAGTATCAAATCGTTATAAACTGCTGAATTGCCTAAAAGGATGAATTGAACAACGTTCCTAAAGGTCTCACACACAGCTATTCTATTCTTTAAATGTGGGTTTGTTCTGGACAGATGAAACCAAGATCTTGGTGTCATGGTTTGACTCGCTTGGCTTGGTACCTAAATTCTGAGTGACAAATGACAGGCATACATTACTCAAAAGACCTAATAATATTAAAGACACATTATGGGAGATAAGATAACTGCGATATCACTTATGTGGAAGCAGACGTTAAACACCAAGAACCACCAAGATAAGATAAAGAGATGGCAGTTCTCGCTATAATAGTTAAAAACTAGATAGTGTAAAGGTAATTTGCTGAAAATTTCAGTCAAATTGATCCACTATGAGCCGAGAAAGAAGCATGTGAAATTTTTGCATAGTCTCGGTCATCATTACTAAAATCATTAATATAAACAGCATAGTCTTGATTATCCACTTTTTTTTATTTAATTATCAATGACCGTTAGCGGCATATAGGAATCTAATCCAGCCAACATTGAAGGCTAGCCTTGACATCGAGAGTTTATTATGGTCTGGATAAGTTAATTAATGTCTAATTGATAATTTAGATAACATTTCAGGCCTAAAGAAAGACTTGTAATAAGCAGATTTTGCTCTTGCATGTTTAAGTAAAAAAGAAAAATATCTAAATAAATGAGAAATACAACAGCAAAATGATGTTCCTACAATGGCAATGAAAATAAAAGTAAAGCAACATGATAAATCAATTCTTGGTATAAAACAGGGAAACAAATACACATGTAACAGGTGCTTTTTCACTAGAGTTCCATACCATGCACAAAAGAACTGAGTCAAACCCTGTACCTTGTCAAACCGTGGCAACAGTACATTCTAGTTGTGACCCCAGCCAGATAAGTATACTTCTAAACTATTGGAGAAGTCATATGCTTTGCATAATATGACATTTATAAAACACATGATGCTCTAGCTGGAATGTATTTCATGATTTTAACTTTCCGAAGATCATCTGCTGTGCAGCAACAATAAAGACACTGTTTGAAAATGAATAAAGAACAAACAATCCATTGAAAATATGAAAGATTCGGACGGATAAAAGAAGGAAATACACATTCAAAGAAAACTGGGCTAACTCTAAAGTTGTTTTTTCCCCTCTATAACATCATACTTATCTGATAAGTAATGTTTCTAATCCAACAACCAATGAAAATCAAGTATGTTATCCAATTAACAAAATAACAACAACATACATTTAACAAAATATCAACCAATCAAATATTATTTCTGGCTTGAATCCCAGAAGTTGATATTTCTGGGAGGAGTTTGATTTGGGTAATTTGGTAATTTTATCAGATTTTGTAGACTTGTGATATACACACATCTGTATAAGGATGGCAGAATTTATAATGGCTCTGTTATGTGAGAAAACCTGGATAAACTATCAAAATATACAACATGCAAGTCTGCAAAATGGACTATTTTCATATGTTAATTGGTGGGATTAGATAGTGTAATGTTAACAATGTACTGCGTTGGGCTTTCCGAACAATATTTACAAACCTGGCATACATTCTAGTACTAGTGATAAATTTACCAATATTTATATCTAAATTAGATTTACCCAGAAAGGTTTTTCAAAACTTGATATAAGTTTCCTAAAGATAAAAAGTCCACAAACTTTCACTACAGCTTCAAAACATACATGTACATAAGCCTCTACTTTATAATAAAATGACCCCTATTGCATTAAAAATAAAGATATCCTTTGCATTACAATCAAAAATCTGGTATGAAACACCTTTTACATTCAACTCACACTACAATTCAATGTTTCCAATCCCTCAATCTCAACTCCCCTTTCCTAAAAGTTTTGGATTATGCTCCTCTAGAAAATTAAAAAGGAAAAAAGCCAATCTAATAATCTGATTTAGTGTGTCCATAAAAAAAAAGTACTAGAAAGAGTAGACCAACATATATTTAAGTCAAATTTAGCAACATGTTTCAATCAAATAAAATATTTCTTTGAAGATTTTCATATTCTCTCAAGTATGTTAATTCAGATAAGACCCTAGAAGTCTTATAACCCTTAGTTTACACCTGTGACCAGTAACTCCCTAGTCAAATCCCTAGCTTGCAATACTTGCATGTATTTAAAATCTACAAGGTAGGTCTGACTTCTACCTGTAATACAAATATAAACTTAGCCTTTACCTAGGTGTCAAATTTATTTTAATAAAGACAAGTTTTGTAGATGTGAGATTTTTATTGTTGGATCGAATCAACTGGGTGACAGGATATTTTCATTCATCACGCCAGGTGCCTTTATGTACTCAGCTTTTATCCTGATAACAATGGACATGGTGCCATTTAGTTTAAGATATGAATGACTTTTTCAATACCTGGATTTAAACCTTGTTTAATTCACGACCTATCAAACATTTTAAAACCAACTTTGTCAAGTGTCTGTACATACCTTTTACAAATATTACAACATTCAAACCTAGTTCAAGTCATATAATATTAGTATAGCAAACATGAGAAACAAGAGCACATCTTAATTATACTAAACTAGAATCAGCACTCTAGTGTGAATATTAAATCAAATACACACAAATGATGATTCAACACATAATTTGTCCCAACATGATTTGTGCCAAGCACTGGCTTGTGGTGCAACCGATAACAATCCTGCAATTTAAATATTGGTAGCTTAAATGATTATGCAAGTTAAAACTTTATGTTACATGTCTGGCTTGTTTCATAGAGAAATGATGATTACATTGAACCATTAGCACCTGGACTGCTTCCACTAGTGTCTTAAATGGTGAAATAGTGGAGTACTATTTACAAACCATACACTTCTATCACTCAGGCAGTTTGAGACGGTCTTAGAGCTGTGCAATATTTTGTTTTTTCGGTATAAAATCGTCACAGAAATAAAAACCGTCAAAAGTACTGTCTTCAGAAAAATATTGAAAAACCGAACATACCATGATCTAGATGAAAAATATTGAAAAACTGAACATACCATGATCTAGATGATATTTACCATAAATATTGAAAAAAGTTTTTCTTTTTATATATTAAATAATATTTTATTGCTTATATAATAATTAATAAATAGCAATAAATAATGTTAAAAACTACTGAGACTGATTGTCAATGTGTCAGTGTGGTCCGTGACTAGATCTACATGTGTGTTTGAACCTGATATTTGTTTGTAAATATACCATCTTAATTTTTAATAATATGGACTATAATACTTAAGCGGTATGTCCGACTTTTAATGCATGTTTATTTACAGTTAAAGGGTGCTTAACAATAAATTACTGACATTTTAATTAATTTTATAAAATATCGTGATATACTGATAATAATGAGATATTTTCTAAAAAATACTGTGATACTTGTTTCCAGGGATATATCGCCTAGTGCTAGACAGTCTAGGTAGCAATGAGCTTCAAACCTCAATGCAAAAAAGATTACTCTTGTAATTTTTTCAGTCAATATTTACAAGTTAAAGGGTTAAATGAATAATACATACCACAGATTCATGCTATTTTTTCTTAAGTAAAATATCCTTTCATCTAATTTTTTCATAAAAATCAAGAATAAAAGATATATTTAAATGATATAAGAAACTACAAATGAGAAAAAAATTTGGATGTGACTGTGAAATACTACAGTTAAGGTGTACGTAAACAAAATATACTTTAACTTCATTACCTTCATTTCACAAGGTCATCACGGTACATAAAAACCACAGAATGTGATTTCGAATCGGGTTTCCAAACAAATAAAAGAACAGAAATGTGCTTTTTTGCAGACAGATCCTACTGACACAACGACGACATGGCGTTGGAACATAAGGGGAAGTTGACACAGTGTCGTAACTCATAGCATGGCATCAAAGTGTTTGAGACTAAACCGAGGAGGTGTGTCTTTTCACAACGCACAATTGTAAGTCTTGAACATTCACTAACAAGAAAAATAAATATCAAACAAAAGGTAGCCAGGATCCCATGTCATCAATGACTCTAGAAAGCAAACACATCACAAAATCTACACACAATAAATAGTTTCAGTAAATGTGTGCCCATTGTTTCTACAAGTGCCAATTGATAACGTGTGCCTCTCTTAGCTTTACCAAATAAATATTGACAGGGGACTTTTACTACAGTCCTGCAGACGACACTCAAATCCGTGACGGGTGCGTAAGTAATCGATGCTAAGACAAACTTGGACGTAAGATAAAGAAGTTTTGAAAGAAACTAAAACTGTGAGATTGAATGGATCAAATCAAATCCTCTTAGTGTTACCATATTAAAGACCAGGATGAAAACTTTCAAGAATAATGTAAAGCTAGTAAAAGCATATTATATTAGCTTCATGTACCATATAGTGCATCAACAGTACAATACAGATTATACAGTACATGTTTATCTGATAGAAAGTGGTAGTTCTTACACAAATTGGGATGGGTATCTATATCATAAACATTATGGTTAAGAAAAACCTCTATGGACTTATTAATTTTATTAAATACTAGCAAGATACTCGGCTTCGCCTGGGGCCCAAATTTGCCCGGGACCCAATTCACCGGGGGCTCAAATTTGATGGCCTAAAACATTCAAGCCAGTCATGATGGTTAATTTGATACCACATATATGAGGATAGAGTACAACGATGAGGCCCAAATTATATTGCCTAAAACATTCACAGGGTCATGTTGGATAATTTGATACCACATACATAGGGGTGGATCGCGGTGAGAAAAGCACGATGGGTGAACACACACACATCTTTGCTACATAATCTTATGTGTATTGAATATTTTGTACAAAAAGTTGTAGTGACCTTGCTATACAAAATAATCTAACAGAACTTTCTCACTATTAGTCAAAAATAACACGCCTGCACAGTTTGAAGAAATACAATTAGAAGAGAAGTTTAAATTGGTAAAATGGACAAGAAGGGGATAAATTTCAATCAAGAAACACAATCTGAACTCATTATGAACTAAGACTGTTATTTATCTTAACATGCCTGCAGCGCTTTCAAGATAAATATATCGTGGTTTAAATGTCAAACCTGAAATATCAATAGTATACAATAACACCCTTATCTTTAGAGCATGCAAAATACTCATATTCTCACAACAATATATAATCTATACAGTCAATAACCACCAAGTTAAAATACAATTCTCATAATCACCTCATTTATATCATGCATCACAAGGTCAAAACACACCACATAAATTAAAACAATTCATAAAGGCAAATCATGCATAGACAATCATAAAGTTTGCTTCATCTCATGTTTCTATGTAAAGGGCAATGTATTTTATGAGAAAATGGTCTTGATTTGGATAAATCCCAAAGAAATTAATTGAAAATACAGATAAATACATGTTAGTGTCGATTAATAGAAAACACCTGAAAATTTAAGTCCTGAAATGATATGTAGAGAACAATATTTCCATCTTTAAGAGAGAGAGAGAGAGAAATGGGGTTTAACGTCCACTCGACACAAACTAGGTCATTTCGGGACTAACACATGGTTCAATTTTTATTTCCATAATTTGCTTGCGCGAAGGGGTCTTTAGCAGTGGGAGGAAACCGGAGGACCCGGAGAAAACCCACGAGGTTGGACAGGCGACCCTACTCCTTGCCACGTACAACTGGGGAATCGAAACCACACCAGTTGACTCAATGACAGACTTTATGATACAGCGCGCACGTGCTAACCATTCAGCCATCCAACCCCCCTTCCATATTTAATGGAGGAGTCCCAGATTTCACAGAAACCATAAGAACAGAAGTGGATTTAACTTTTTTAATTAAACACCAAAATGTAATGCAATAATGGTAGCCTATTTATTTTACCCTGATGATTCAAATAAAAATATTGAGCCATTCAGAAATAATTGTTGCTTTTTATTGTGGTTACATAATTCATTTACCGTATTTCATACTTTAATTTTATGAGTGACCTGATTAACATGATGATCACACACCATTTTAATTATCGACAACTATACAGACATGGTTACATGGACAATGACAAAGTGTGGAATTTTGTGACTTATGGCTAATTCCATGTTGAAACTGAAAGTTGTATTCCTTCAAAAAAAAAAAAAAAAAAAAATCTTATGGAGCTTTAGATGGCAGCAGAGGTCTGGGATGAGGATTTCTTTATTCACAAAAATATATCTAGGACCTCTCCATTAATGTGTTAAAACAAAAGCTTTCTGCGGCAGACTAATAAAATGAATTTCTACAGTACAAACGCAAAGAGTATTGATAATGGCATTGATTAATGTTTAAACTTACATATTCGATCACATATTTGATAACCGTAAATCTAAAATAATTACTCTTAATGTCAACCGAGTGTTATCCAAACATAATGTAAATGTTGTAGATTACAGTATAACATGCTTTACCTTTGAAGGTATGGTGTATGGTGTGGGTAATATTGATTATGAGATGCTATTAAAAGTCGCCTTTAATACTTGACATGTGACAACACACTTCTGATAATAATTATGATTTATGTCTGTCCACCAACACTTGAACCATGGTGTGAAGTAGTGAAGTGGTCCTCAAGACTAGACCACTTGGACCATATAAATTTCTCAAAGGACTGTGGTTCAAAAATGAGATCTGATTTTCAGTACAATATTCAATACAACACATTTATTCAAATTTTACCTTTCATGTAAAATTATCTAAAAAATATTTAATCTGAGCTACAAAAATTTGCTGCAAACTTTCTACTGTTCCAGCCAAGGATTACAAAACACAATTTACTAGTCAAAAACATAGAAGCTGAATTTCCTCTTAGTATTAGGAAAATGTGCAAAACCCACTGTGCAAATCCAGCTAAATAAATACCCTGCAATATAAATACAGTTTTTGATAAATAAAGCTTGCCTGAGTTTAGATTTAAAGCAAAGGCAATATCTACAAGCTTATATAAACTAAGATTTATGTATGTAGTCTGGAAGCAGAGAAAAAGAATATTTTATTTTGACATGAGCATGTATATTTAATTAGTAACCTTCCTATTATGACTTAAGAACATTCTATTAACGCTACATGTATGAATAACAGTAGACGGATGTAATTAATCTACATGGGTATATTGAAATGTTGTGGATAAATCAGTCCGATATTTTATGAAAAGATAAAACTTGAGCCACTCAAGTCATATCAATCCATGGCCCCAAAAAGTTGAGAGAGCAATCTGACTAGTATCAAATAACACAGCAAAGTCAAAGATACAATTTATTCTTGTCACATCCAGTGTGGTATTTACTTGCCATGATCTGTATAGAATACAATACAATAGGATTAACTATAAGATTAGCTTGAATATTTCATTCTTATGATAATCAACTGGTAAGATTCAAATAATTCATATTATATATTATTCAAATTTTCTTACACAAAACTAGTCAAGAACTAACAAATCCAAGTTGGTCTATTGAACTTAATTGAAGTAAAGTTTATTTTTTGCCAAAACCATTAATTCTATATATTTATTGTGGCAATTACAATTGATAGTAGCAGTGTAAATACATGCTATGCCATTCAAGTACTGGATAGTAAAGGTATCAACAAAACACACACAGAGTCAAGTTAAACAATATTGAAAGATTATAGATCTAGCTACCATACACAATCAATTTAATTTATACAGCTCAGGATACAAAAGTAAGATTATAAAATTCAAACTGGGGCATACATTACTATTTCCTTTGTATAAGAAAAACTTGACTTTTGAACTTCCAATCAGATTCTTTTGAAACTGTATTTAATATTTTTCGATGTGGACGCTTGATTTAATATTGATTGTTGCGGTCCTCCTGCACATATTATTATAGTAGAGGTGTTTTTTAGCCCTTTGAACTTCAGAATGTTCGTTTTGTTGGGCTTTGCTTCTGTTAACTCACTACACTTCATTTGTTGATTTTTGTGGCATTTTCTGAGGTTCTATCCGGATTACTGCCCTTCTTGTTGGTGCTTTTTGGTGTTCTAACTCATTATGTCAATGTCAGCTGGCAGACGATTACCATTAGTAGACGCTATTCAAGAGATGGCCACCTTCAAGATCTGTCAACCGAGGTCCCGTGTACACATTGACGTGCACGTAAAAGAGTAGGCCGTAGAGCCGCTGTCCGGGCAAAATTTCCCTCATAGCACACTGTATGGCGTATGCCCGTCTTCATTAGCCCAGGTTAGGAGCAGAACAGTAGGACATTAAACCCCATTTCATTTCATTTCATTTCAAGATCTGTCACATTATTTTTATGGTGTCTTTGTTTTTCATTTTGAGTGAAGGCTGTATCATTGCAGGCCCGGGACTATACAGCTAAGTGGATGCTTACGGTCCATTCACTTGAATAGATATTCGTTGTGTATTATCCGCAGGTTTGTCTTATCAGTTTTGTTTGTGTTTTGTTTGTATGTAGTTGTTTTATCCCAATATTCATTCATTTACTCAATATTATAATAAGACAAGTCTACAGAAGATTGCAATTACTTGGTATAACATCTTTGTACTTGATAGAACAGAAACCTAATGTAAAACACAAGTAGGCAATATTCTCTTTGTAAATAAATTTAAATTCCAGTTTATTTAAGATAAACTATATTCATTACAATCTAATGAAAACATGCATAACAACCATTACATTAACACCTGATCAGTACAAAAAGTCCCTGTGTGCTATTGAGTTAATCTCTGGAGGTATCTGTTACAACTCCAGATGGTTGATTGATACCACAGTAAACATACTTTCTTAATTATCAAAATCTTAATATGAGTTGATTAGAAGCATAAACCATGAACAAATCACAATTAACGTGTCCATTTTCACATGGCTAATAGTTAGCTAGGTAGCTGGTGATATATGAGGTTTAAGAACCAATATAAAGTCAATAATACCATGAGATTTATTTTAGGGTAGGGGAGGTCGAAGGTGTAAAATGTCATCATCTTGTATGATGCTATTTTGTTTACTAAACAGTATACTTGATCAGGTCAATTTGAAAGCAAATAATGTAGTGATAGGTGTTATGAACAATCGGCAGGGTATTCTTATTATTCAAAGATCTGACTGATACAATTTCTTATTTGAAGAGTTCATAGAATTAATAAATGTCTGTTGCTTTGTAAAGTTTGTGGATGGTTGAAAATTCAGTATTTTTTTTTACGTTTGTATAATCAGTGTCAATCTGAAATGTTCATACAGTACTTTTTTACCAATAAAGTCAAAGCACATTCTGCTTAAAAGCAAAAAACTGTAAAATATAGCTTACAACACAGTTAACATTATCGCTGTATCTGTTTTAGAAATTTTTTTAGTTGGGTGTGCAATGCATTTTTGAATACTATAAGCTTATATAGCAGTTTAAAATAAGATCCTTTAAGAAACAAGTACAACAAAAGCCTGCAAACTAACAATGTACAATCCGGACAAAACCATATGTTAACTTCTTCTGTAAAGTGCCTATTTTGCGACACAAAACCTTTCTTTGTTCAAGGAGCTGTCCTAAATGTATTTCAGTAAACAAAACTGGTTAATTTGGGCCGAAATACTCTTGCAATCATTTATCCTAGGCCCGTGTAACTATCTGAAACGCTGTGATATTTTTTTGAGGAAATACAAACTTTCAGTTTCGTTGTGGGGTTGGCCATAAATTGCCCTCACATTCTGGCATTTGATTTATAGCCTATACTTATCCCCACCCCCTTTATTTACAGTGTGCAGTGAGATCAGGAACATAGATAACTTCAACTTTTCATTATTACATGTACAAACAGGAGGAAAATCTTAAACAAATACAATATTATATAGCCCTAATCTTTACATATGTATTGTTCATATTATAATAGATATTAGTACTTTAAAAATCTACTTACTGTATACTATCCAATAATACATTGAATTACAACAACAGAACACAGGTTATAAAGTTCTTCTGGCAAGAATCTCAATCGGTTTGAGATTTTGGCAACATGATAGTTTTTCTAGCCACCAGGAGTTCTATTTTCTTAAAATATGTTTTAGATTAGATCTCTTCAATAATTTAGGTCTGGCTGATAACAAATGTAGGTTACTAAGAGATATTTAATAAATTCTACATCCCTGCTATGCATCATGTTTTCCAGAATATTGTGGTTTCTTATTTTGTATAAGAATCTACGATTCAAGTTAAAATCTATTTTTATGACTGTATGTTTCATTTTTGTTAAATTAATAAAAGATAAAGAGTATGCCTGTCTTTATATATTTAGCTGCATCTGTCTAGTTTTAGAACCATAAAAATAAATACTATTTAAAAATTAATCAAACTGTAAATATAATCAGGTACATAAATATACAACAAACAAGCCATGTTTGTATGCATGCAAAAAAAAGAAAGCATTATCAAGCCTTGTAGATTATACCCACAACTATATGATGTCATATACAGTGTAACTTATTACTTACAGTCACGATTATGATGAATATGAATAATGGTCATTGCTTATCCACCATTCAAAACACATGCAGATTCAATTTCAGTTCAAAATTAGAACCGTTTCTAGTAGGTTTCATGTACTAGTAATTATCACTTGTTTACCTTCACAGATAATTATATTTAATTATCAATTACTTGCTAGATGGTGTACTTATATACTCAGTAATAACACTTTATCCTCATTATATGGATATACATGTATTGTCACTTCAACCAATGCAAATCACTGAAGCAGCTGCTACTACCAATTATTACATCCAAGATGTTCTAATAATTAACAGGAGGATTTGGTGAATGTTTTTATCTGACATGTGAAGAACAGGACTTGTTCATCTTCTTCAACATCTTCACACTCTCTCTTAATAAACTCTTATCATTTGATATAATGATTTCCAAACTTCATCCCAACCCTCTTTAAAATTTAAAACCTTAATTAGAATTTTAAAAAAGCTTCACTAAAATAACAGCTATTTTTTTCTACTTTTGATTACATACAGATACGAGAGTGAAAATACATCCGCAAATTTAAATTAAGATAGAACTCTAACATGGCAGTGTAATTTTAGATGATGCTACATGTAATTTATAAATGCACTGATAGACATGCAAGAAACTTGAGGCAAACACAATTCAATAAAGTCAATTTCAACTTTCAGACATTGCTTACATTATGATTTTCAAACCAATTTACATGAACCGAATTACCACAAAATATTGCATGTATAATTGTCCATCTTTGCACCAATTTGGTCGATGAAAGCAGTCTGATTTCTGGTACATTCTAAACATAAAACAATAATGCCATTTCCATAAGAAAATATTAGTTGAAACCGACTTTGAGCTATTTTCTGCCTCTATTGCAAAACAATTTGTGTTGTACCGGAGGACATCTAATATAAACCATTATGCCAATTAATGTTTGTTTCAATGCATGTTCATTTGTTTACAATGTTTATGCGTGAGAATTTCTGATTATTAAATATGCTGATAACTTTATATAACTAGTACTAGAAGCTCATCATTCACCAATAAGGTCAACTTGATCAGTTCATGATCCTCAGCTAAGGTCAGGGATTCCCTGAAGACCAGTAAGCTTACTTCTTAAAGTTTGTAGACCAGATATAAAGAAACAGGTAATATTGACTAACCTCATATTACACCAGCTATTATTGCTTATATTATATGGCGTTGTTTCTGTTCATTATCTTCTGAGAACTTGCATTCTAGATCTGTGGCTAATTTATACTCTTGGGAATGTTAGAGACATGTTTTATCAATGTGCAGGTGATATGAGACTTAATTACAGGATACCAGACATACAGAAAATACAAACCGATAACATGTATAATTCTAACTCTCTTTGCAACAATACAGGGGTGTGGCATAGTAGATAACAAGTACATGGAGTTAAAGGAACAATGAGTCTATGTTTGTCAGAATAACTTGTCAATAATCAATTTTTAATCAAACTAATTGTTGAATATGCATATTAAATTAGAAATATTAACACTTCACATGAATTTGCCCATTTTTGTACTTGCACCTTTAAGTGCAGATAATAATAAGTTAAGTAAATCAGTTCTAAATTTGAACACAACCCTAGCCCATCATCCACAGAGCTGGAATACATATCATGTGTGATAAAGTATTGTAGGAATGATACAGCCCACACAATGAATGTTAATACCAACATTGCTAATCAATCACGAGATTGGTACATGTGGTGGAGGGAGTGTATGTTATTGTTGGACAACTTTCTATTGATTTACCCATGTTTAATGGCACCATTATCAAAGAATATTGTCCCTTTAGTTTATCCCTGATATTTGATATAGTTATATTACTTGTGCTTTTTAGAATTGACCATTTCTTTTATGTATGGTGTATTAATGATTCACAAAATACATATATTTTATTTTAATCATAAAACATTTTCTGGTAATAATCAGAAATGAATACCTTAATATCTGCACTTGGCTTAGAATTACTAACTTATTTAATAGTATTTGATACAGAACAATGATGATTCACCAGTAAGTTAATTAGTGTCTTGTAATTAAACAAAGGGAGACAAATATTTCCATTAAATTAGTTCAATTCCCTGTGGTATTGCATGTTGATGGATCAGTGGTAGTACTGATCATGTCAAGGAGTATAGTTTATAGAGATAGAGGAAAGCATAAATCATCAACGGATTAATCCATACCATTAAATACTAACAAATCACTCTACTTCATCATCAGAGTAAAAAATAATCTCCATCAATAGCTCAATATCACCAACATTGCATTGGTACCAGTCAGCATTACCAATCTCGTACAGAAATTTACAAAGATAATTAAAATCAACCAATTTCTACCTCAGTGAATACTCACTGACACCAATACTTTCCTACTGCGGCAATTAATATGCATACTTTGCATTTCTTTTTTATTCCATAAGTATTATGTGTTCAATGTTGCAGTTCATAGTCAGCTGATATTTCAGAAATGCACCATAAACTGTTTTTCACGTATGATACAGATCGTGCATCTTATTTCTATCAAAGAGCTCCTATTAGGTTTTTTTTTTATCAACATTATTAAATTCTGTATTTAACGATACAGATGCAGCATCTCATTTGTATCAAAGAGCTCCTATTAGGTTTTTTTTTATTAACATATCATTATTAAATTCTGTATTTTTCATCACCTGTTGGTTTATTATTAGTGTTTGTCTTGAGACTATGTCTACATATAAATATGATCTTCACCTGAATATATGATCTATAAGACAATAAGATATTGATTAACTGAGAAGAAAAAGACAGGTGTTGAGAAAGGTGTTATTCTGTGTTTACATATTTAATCCAAGTCTTTATCTAGATATACAGTAACCCTTTCTACCTGATTAAACTATTTGACTAGACAATCTCTTTATACCTTTTATATTGAAACTTGAACATGTCTTACGGTTTTATTGATAACTTAAATAACATTCAATCTTATAGTGTTATGTATTTATTTATACAGAATATTTACTGAATATTCATGATTGGGATGAACAATGGTAAGATTGAATAGAGGACCCTATGGTTATTATTGGTTAAATTCAACCATGAAAGTTCAAGTCTAAGTTCATGTCCATGAATCATCATAGCTTAAAATCTTTATCTAAAATTCTGAGAAATATAGGAACATTTCATGGTCTTACCAACTTAAAGAAAATACGAAAAATACTAAATAGCTTTAAAAATAATTGAATTAATTAAATAAATTGCTGTTAATGTTATCATATTGATGAAATACCACAGCCACCTAGGTTTGCATCATAACTATCTCAATCAACATGGTTGTAACCATAGCTGGCTAAGTTCTATAATAACATAAGAAATACATCGTTGTAAAGTTTACATGTTCAGGACATAAAAAAAAACTTTAAATGAAAACTACTGATACTGGTTTTGAGTGTTGCTACTATCTGACTGTTGATTACCTAGAATTGTAGGAATCAACAACCGGTGTTTATTAGTAGCAGAACTCCGGAAACCTGTGTTTGAAAGCAGTAATGGGTGTATCATTTTTTTCTCTTTGAATGGATGTTAATGCAATGATTTGTTCCACTTAATAGCACTGAACTTAATTGCTGAATTTGGGCTATGCACATTGATTTTACCACATTTTGGTCAAAATTTGAATTTACATGGACATGATTAGAAAACTGGTAGCTGCAATTTTGACAAAGAGATCTTGTGACAAACAACAGCCTTTAAAGTGGATTAAAGGAAAAGTGTGTTCACAATGTGATTTTTATCAAATCTGCTAATACTCTAATGAAAGCATAGTTTTCAAAGACACTATATGCTATCTGCCTTTGAGGCAGTGGTTATACATGTACATTTCAAAATCCTACAAAAACTGGAAAAGATATAAATTTAAAACCTATGGAATAAATGTAGCCTATGTAGTAGAGATGTGATCAACTACAGTTTTACATAACCTCTACACGAACAAGAACAATATGTTGACTTGGCACTTTACATGTAGGCATATTTTCCATTGCCATTTGCCTGTCATTTAGTAATGGTGGCATGTATCGCATTATTTTATAAATATCCTACCTACCGGTACCACCAGTAAGTTCACCTGCTCATTGTTTGCTAGAAATTACCTCTGTCTAACAATGTCTAACTAAAAATGCCAAACCAAATATCCCCTGTATTTCATTTTTAACTTCAAATACCATAACTTTTCTAACTTTAAATTTATTCAAGAACAAAATGATATTCTTTTTTATCAATAACATTCTGCAAAGAGTTGGGAATCTTTGGAATGGTTTCAATCTATGATGTTAGTGTTAGGTTAGATATATGATATTTGTAGGGCAGCATGGAATATTGGCCAGAAAATAAATAACAGATAAAATAACAAAACAAGAGAATAAAGCTGTAAATAATATAAACAAAATAAATCTATGGAATATTCTAAACTATATTACACACGTATGTCAGTTTGCACAAAGTGAATATTTCAAATGTAAGAAACTGACTGTATAAAAGATCCTGGTATACTCAGAAATAATGTTCAGTTGCATGCTGAGGTTTAGTATCACTCCAGCTCCTTGATTATAATATATGCCCTCCCCCCACCAATATGATCCCATGACTCAAGTATATGGTCTAGTACTCAGTAATGTGAGAAAGGAAGATATTTTAAATATGTAAAATTAAGTCGGACATATTGTTGCACAATCATGTTTATCAGCGATAATTTTAAATTTATTTTACCCTTATTGTACTCTCCTGAAATGGATGCCATCGCTCCCACTCCTTCTCTGCATACCACTGATAATGTTGCATTGGTACCAGATCTGTACATTATTACCATCCCTCAGAATGAAAAATGCAATCCTTTACCATAATCCTTTGATTAACTATCAAATAATGAATCTTTTATGAAGTTTTCTCAGACATTGAAATTTGTTAGCATGATATAGAGGTAGATGAGTAATTGAATCTAAGTCTAAATATCATCCATGATCAAGACAGTATATACATGTAGTTATTATTGGTATTTATAATAGACCATGTCATCTGTTGTCTTCATCTGGTTTTATTCTCAGACTTCTAACAATTTATGCTCTGCCAAAATAAACAAAAGCAACTATTCAACTCATCATTCTGGATACATGATCTAGTTTTTATATTGATATCTTGTCATAAATACATCTAAACGACTTGTTTTATGAACTTGAGATATTATATGGTACATAATATTTTATATTGTAGCAGTCACAATGACATTACAAGTACCATGTGGCCTGTGGGTAACTGATATGTGTTATACTTATACATTATTTTATCCTAGAAAGGCAACTCATATACAAATGATCAAACTCTTAGTGAGTCACTGTGGCTTACAAGCATTGAACTGAACAATATAGTCAATGCATAACTTTATTATTTTATTTCTAGAATAAGCCATTTTGAACTGCTGTGCTTGACTGTAAACACCCCAATGCCAGGGAATAACGTTATCTGATTAAGTGCATGGTTAGAAAAATGGTTCCATCTTACAGTTTTATTGGCTATTTGTGCTTGCAATAGACAATGTCACCAATATTAAAGCAACACTTGGTCAATTTAATTCAAATGTGAATTTTCTTTTGCATGTCAAATAGTTGGTCAAATACAGAAACTAGAACTGTGCATTCAATTCAAATCCAAAAGCTTGCCAATCGACCCAATATTATAATTATAATCTAGGCAGCAATACATTCTTTTTGCACTCCAATTTTTCGATGCTAATTTCAGTTATTTCTGATTGACCAAAAATTAATCATAAGTTTTTGTTGGTTGAGTCAGCATTTTAAACATTGGGACTTTTCAAAAGAACAAATTAGTTTGTGACCCTATGAACTTTATGCAATTTTTGTCAGTCTTTTCTGATTGACCAACGGTTGATCAAGAGAACTATGTGTTGAATCACCATTTTAAACATTATAAATTTTTGTTAGAATAATTCAGAGTGTGACTTTATGAACTTTATGCAATTTTTGCCAATCATTTCTGTCAGAGAAGATGAAATGAAATGTCAGATTTTGTGACAAGTCATTTTATAGATGACAGGACAATTTCTGTTACGCCTTTGTTGTGAAGTTGGATGAATATTTGTGTATGGTATCTCAGTGCAAAATCAATTGTATACCAAAATATGACTCTGATTCGTGGATATTACAGGAAGATTTCTGATAAATCGAATTCCACTTGACGTTAAATCATCATAAATACTGGTATGTACGCGTGACAAATTGCTTAGCTTGCACCTTATCAATTCTTAGGTATTGGAAAATTGATTCATGATTATTACAAACGAAGGCAATGGATATGCCCTAAAGCAATGAAGTCTTACATTCATTCCTCAAAAAAATAGATATAGAAATTGATTTGACACAAAATATTTAACACTGATGCTGAAGAATTCATATTTTATAATACTGAACCACAACACATTGTAAATCAAAATAAACAACACATGGAATACCAACCAAAAATCAGATGATGAAAATTGTTCAATTACAATAATAGAGAGAAAGTGAAAAATGAGGTTTAACATTTTGGGACCAATATATGGTTCCATTTTATTTCAAAAATTTGTTTGTGCATTGGGATCTTTAGCAGTGGGAGGAAAGCGGAGGCCCTGGAGAAAACCCATCAGGTTGGGCAGGCAACCCTTCTCCTTGTCACCTACAAGCTTGGGATCATAACCACTACAATTAGAGACCAGATGTCTTTAAACATTAAAAGCTATAATAATCATACTAAATATGGCCCATTTCTGGCAGCCTACTTAATTAATATTAATCTACCTTTGCATTTGTTTATTTTTTTGTATTTGGTAATCATCATACAGTGAAGCCACTGAAAAGATGAGAAAATGATTATGGCCAGAACAGAAAACTGATGGGAAAATATGCAGACCTTGATAGTGCAGACTACGAAAACATTGTAATCAAACTTAACATCCAATTTGAATATGGTTCTAAAACACAGACTTTGAATAAGTTAAGAGTTATTTATTCATACAGCTAAAAACACATCATAACAACATCTTAGAAAGAACATTCAAATCAGTTGTTGTGCAAAATGTATGCAAACATGCAAATACAAAAGCGACCCATCTCTCATGTCTTGACAGGATATTAAAAGTAATGCAATAATTGGTATGGAAACATGCTTAACTGACCAATATTCATTCTTAATCGAGCAGAGAAAACATCGCCAAACTACTCGACTACAACGTTCATTACTATAATAGTCAATATTCAGTCATGGGGGAAAGTGACTGGACAAAGAAAACGACATTATCATATTTTCTTCTGTACGCATGTAGAGGTCTAATGACTTCTTCATATTATAGATTTATATGCATGATTTCTTCCAACACGATGCCAGGAAATGAAAGGCAATTTGATTGATATTAGTAATATAAAAATATTTATTATTTGTTTAGTTCTAATTGAATGTGGAACTGAGATAGAGGAGATGTTTTGAGAGTATGTGTGAGAAGAAGCACAAAGAGGACCTCATCAATAATACACACAATTTTATATTGTCCATAGTAAATAACAGGCTTTGGTTTTCTTGTGGATTTGCTTTCTTATCAGCAATATCCACCTGGGCTGGTCAATATAAAAGTAATGTTAGGAAATCATAGCTAAAGGAGATAAAACAAGCCAACAGTGAGGCTGATGTCCCCCGCCGAAATTGCAAAATAAATAGATGACACATATTAATTAATCGCACATTTATTTTTTTCACTAAGTTTCATCACTCTCTATCAGATAGAATCAAGATTATCTTGTCCCAAACCATCGACAAATGAAATCGATTAGCTCTGCTTAGCTTCAGCTCGAAATGTTAATTATTGAACTCAGTCAAGACATTCACCTAATGAACATCTACATATACATCAAGTTTAAACATTCACCTAATAGACACCTATGCCAAGTTTGAACATTCTACCTCAATTAGAAGGAGAGTTATTGTGTTCCAAAGTTTCTACCAATCAAATTGCTTATCACTCTGCTTACCCTCAGCAAAAAATGTTCATTATCGAACTTAGTTAAGGTATTCATATAATAAATCTATACACCAAGTTTCATCAATCTCACTTAATTAGAACTAAAGTTATCGTGTCCCAAAGCATCAACCAATCAAATTGCTTATCTCTGCTTACCCTAAGCGGAAAATGCTCATCTTCGAACTCCATCAAGGCATTGACCTAATCAACACATACACCAAGTTTGAACATTCTAGCTCAATTAGGAAGAGAGTTATCGTGCCCCAAAGTATCAACCAATCAAATTGCTTATCTCTGCTTACCCTAAGCGGAAAATGCTTATCTTCGAACTCCATCAAGGCATTGACCTAATAAACACATACACCAAGTTTGAACATTCTAGCTCAATTAAAAGTTATTGTGTCCCAAAGCATCAACCAATCAAATTGCTTATCTCTGCTTACCCTAAGCGGAAAATGCTCATCTTCGAACTCCATCAAGGCATTGACCTAATCAACACATACACCAAGTTTGAACATTCTAGCCCAATTAGGAAGAGAGTTATCGTGTCCCAAAGCATCAACCAATCAAATTGCTTATCTCTGCTTACCCTAAGCGGAAAATGCTCATCTTCGAACTCCATCAAGGCATTGACCTAATAAACACATACACCAAGTTTGAACATTCTAGCTCAATTAGGAAGAGAGTTATTGTGTCCCAAAAAGTGTGACGGACAGACAGACGGACAGACAGAAGGACAGACAGACGGACAGACAGACAGACAGACAGACAGACAGACAGACAGACAGACAGACGGACGAACCCATTTTAATAGTCCCCTGCTTTCTTCGAAAGGCGGGGGACAAAAAAGGCAGAAGACTTTAATAGAAATGGTCCTTGATTTGTACTGGTCTGATCACAATTATAACATAATACCAAGTATAACCGTAACTACCCGAAAATGGACCCTGATCATGTTCTACAGGACTCACCTCATAAATTCATCCCCCAGCTGTCACAATTGTCAGATGTTACAAAATTAAATTCTAATCATCAGTAATATTAAAGAATACTAGTTAATTTAACATAACATTGAAAACCATACTTTAGTTGTACCAAGTTATTTATGTACTGAACTTTAAATTGATCATATTTTCCAATTCTCTATTTATTAAGTTATTAAAATTCAATAATTTTAATAAATGTCTTTAACTCATACAGCAAGTAACAGGTGTTTTACTTGAACTTGAAGTATGTCATCCATATAAAACTTTATTCATCCTTTTTATATATTTTTTTTCATTTCTCTCAATTTTGTCAGAACCACATGTTCACTTTTCTACAGTCTTATGTTCAACACCTGCTGCAGTATTCAATTAAAATTTTTAGTGAATTTTTTCAATTTAGTAAAAGATCCCACAATTAACTTGTAAAGATGTGGATTAAGGTCTATTTTTGCAATGTAATAATTTATACCTCATACTTGTATTTAAATTAGCTGACTGTTTTGTTGAACTTATTATTGAATTACCAATAACTTAAAAGCAAGAAATATGGATAGGAATTTTGATCTTTGTTTTAATTGAAAACAAGTCTTTATAATTAGACAAAAATATGTATACCGGTATTGTTATGGTATACCAAATGTTATTGTTTGGGATGTACATTTAAAATCAAAGCAAAGATATACACTTATTTTTCACATACATTATGCAAGAACTAAATCTCTGCCTATTGAAGGCCTTTCTTTAGGCCTGAAATATTACATAGACTATTAATTGGACATTTATTAACAAAATAAGACCATAATCATCTTTCGATGGAATCGGATACTCAAGATTTTAACTAAATTAGAACGGTTCGTCATTTAAAATTTTAATTTTAAGATAGGTTGCCAGGCAAAGAAACATACGCCCACAGCAGCTAAGTTGTACGAGCAGTCAACAAGAGTTGTCGCATATTTTTTCTATTAGTGGTAATGAAACATTTATAATACACTAAAATCTGATTACGAAAGAGTAACAACTCATTAAAGATACATTATGGGAGATAAGATAACGAGATGGCAGTTCTCGCTATAATAGTTAAAAACTAGATAGTGTAAAGGTAATTTGCTGAAAATTTCAGTCAAATTGATCCACTATGAGCCGAGAAAGAAGCGGGTGAAATTTTGGCATAGTCTCGGTCAGCATTACTAAAATCATTAATATAAACAGCATAGTCTCGATTATCCACTTTTTTTGATTCAATTATCAACGGCCGTTAGTGGCATATAGGAATCTAATCCAGCCAACATCGAAGGCTAGCCTTGACATCCAGAGTTTATTATGGTCTGGATAAGTTAATTAATGTCTAATTGATAATTTAGATAACATTTCAGGCCTAAAGAAAGGCTTGTAATAAGCAGATTTTGCTCTTGCATAATGCATGTTTAAGTAATTATCCGAAAATCATTTAGCTGTTCAATTCATTGAAAATCAATTTACTTGTTCGTCTCAAGACCTTAAACTCTGTTTATCAATCTAAAGTCAATCGGATGATAACTTTGGTCTCTAGAGCATCCACAAGATTTTTCAAAGTGATCAAGGGCCATAACTCTGGTAGTATTTATCATTGAAAACCACTGCGATTCTTCGTCTCACGACTTTAAACACTGTATAAATTTGAAGTCAATCAGATGATAACTTTGGTCTTTAGAGCATCCACAAGATTTTTCAAAGCGATCAAGGGCCATAACTCTGGTAGTAATTATCGGAAATCAATAAAAATCACTGGGCTTCTTCATCTCATGACCTTAAATACTGTGTATAACATCTAGAGTGTCCACAAGGTATTGTGGATGCCTGACCGACGGCCGGACGGGGGCGATGACAATATACGACCACATTACAATGTGGGCGTATAAAAATGGGAAAGCGAGGCTTTCCACAATGCACACATCTTGTCAAAACTACAAACAGTGATAACTTGGCTCAGAATGAAGTAATTTGAATGAAATTTTCATTTTACATTATCTATTTTTGAGCTATTATAGCAATAATGGTCAGCTCTTTATCTAAATCTTACATAATGTATCTTTAAGTTTAAATACAATTTTTCACTGATAATTAAATACTTAAATCTTTTTGCATGTACTGAAATTTTGAATGCTGGAAGACCTTTAATATTTGTATGCACTGACAAAGGCTGCAATAAAGTATTGAAGTTTCACAGTTCATTGTCGATTCTGTGTATTTGAAGAAGACAAAACTTCATTATTCAAGCCTCTGTTACATCAAAGAACAATTTGGTAATTGCCGGAAATTTTAGCTGACAAATTCTATAATGATCCTACAGCTGCCACCTAATTTAAATATTATACAGCTCAATGATAAGTGTAAACATTTAGATAATGGAAACAAATGCAGAAATTAAACTGATATTTTTTTTATCTTTGCTAAATATCAAACATTAAAAATATACATAATTCATAAATGAAAAATACTTTCTCCTACTTGCATGCAAATAACATTTAAGTTGATATTAATATTAGATGTCTCTTATATGTTATTTTTATGCTGAAAAATCATGGAGTATGAAGGGAACAATAGGACTAACTACCTGTCGTCTTTGTCATTCTTTTTTAGAAGTCTTTTTTGGGATCCATAAATGATATATGCACTCAAAAATGTCCTAACCATTAAATAACTAATATATATATATTGCTTTGTAGATCTTCACAAGTCAGTAAATTTTCAATTCACAGGATTTGTAACTAAACAGTTCAAATTAAATTGTATTTGAAATCTGAAACATATCTGCAAATCCTAACTGATGTTTTAATGTTTAAATTGCACAAGCTACAGTGGTTTTCAAGGATTTCAGCAACAATATAATGTTTTAAGGTATTCTAAATAGGCCAGAGTTTGGATATTTTATGATTAGGTAAGTGAGTCCAGCGTATTTTGACTATTGTATTAAATCAATTGCATTTATTTTCTTGTTGAATGTGACATCTCTTTAACCTGAAAGTCTAAAATACAAATTACAGATATTGTTCCGAAAAACAGAATTTGCTTTGAATTGTTTCACTAGAAGTAGAATGACGATTATGTCAAAAAACAATTTTTCATTCATATAAGAAAAAAAGAAAAGAATATTAATCAGTTCAATCAAAACACAATATGTCAATATAGAACTAGTCAGAAGGTAATCTACTACAACAAAAGATACCAAAAGTTTTTTGGTTAAGCCTGTGATCAAGACAATAATAGGAAAGATTTGAACTATTGTTGGACAGGGCTAGGCCCCTCAGCTGGATAGCATACATTCATAAAGAAATATGGCAAACAAATGAATCAATCAAAAGGCTAAAAATTGTTCATCTATTTTCAATCTCTTGTCCATTCAACACATTAAAGGTTAAGAATTTAATTCTCTTACAAAGTTGACAAAGTCAAAAGATATATTGGCATTGTCATTTAGTTCATGATCATAAATTTAATAATACTCCAAATTATTGTCTTGTGAGTTTGCCTAATTTTATATGAAAAATTGAATTCTGGTTTGAAATCAGAATCCAGTTTTCACCCAGTAATGAACAGCCAAAAGAAATATAGAGAAGACAAGTTATTAAGTTGGTCAATTAATTCGATCCCTGATCTGAACTGTCATAATGTTGGATTTGTATTAATTTTAACAATCTTAATATTAATAGGTTTTAATAATGAACCTCAATTCTATTATAACGATATCAATACGGTATTATCATCCTTGTCAATGGTCAGAGTTGATCTTCAAGAAATAACAATGGTCTTAAGAATCCTTTTATTAAAGCTAAGATGGATTTTCATCAAAAATAACCAGAATCAAAATTCAATGACATCTTGAACATGTGTTTTTCAAATCTGTTGTTATTAAAATGAGGAAATGAGAAATGAAGCATAATCAATATCAGTTCTATTCCATCCAGCGGACGCCCCAATTGTTATCGCTATTGAACCAGTATGTTTAAAGAAGCCAAAAAAAACACACACACACTAAAAGCCAAGAATTTGCTCATTTTTTTTCCATTTAAAAAAAAAAAGGAACAATTTCAGGAGTTTAGAAACTGCAATGAAAAATAGATCAGTATCATCTATAATCTTTTTTAAAAAAAAAAGGAACAATTTCAGGAGTTTAGAAACTGCAATGAAAAATAGATCATTATCATCTATAATCTTTTTGAGGGAAATACAACTTTAAAGATATTTTTAAAACAAAATACAAAGTGTGTCCTGCGGCTTTTTATCCAATATCTGATTTTCTGAGTTCTCGACATCAAAAAATATTCAAGTATAAACTTAAAACGATTGATTTTGCGTTTTGACCAAAGTTGATGAAAGACTTGCATCTTTACTGGTGATCAATTTTGTTCTATTTCCATCCTTATTAATCCTTCATCTTTTGTTTACATTATGAAATTTGCTTTTTCTATTCTGAATGGTCTTTTGATGTGAAAAGCTTTTATCATTTTCAAAGAACGTTGAAACACAATATGAGACGACTAACATTATATCTAAAAGTTAATGATCTACTGACAAAGGCTCTATACCAGGACTTAATTTTCTTGAAATCAATATATTCTTAGTCTAATACCACCATTTTAAATGGCCTTTAGATTCCTATCATTCTTATATTTTTCTATAAATAGATTCTTTAAAGCTGACAAGTTCTGGTTGATGATTGTGAAGATGAGAAGACGATGGTGATGATGATGTCTATGACTTGTGTGTATGGCCTATATGATCATTATCATTTATTTTCATTGTATTTGACACTCATATTCTCTTTATAACATATATATTAGGTACTTCAATATTTAACTCTTCCTTCCAGGTCCTGAACATTAAAAAAATTTTTTGAACAGCTGCCAAAACAGAAATAAAAATATTTCTGATGTAAACAAGCATTGCATTCAGAAATACAAAATATTTTCGAATACAGGTAATTAAAGAGTATTGACGGGGGAAAAAAATCATCTCGTTAATCACTGGAATCAAACGAGAAAATTCACAAATTAGACAAGATGACCTCTCTTTGCTGGTGAGAAATGAAATGAGTAAGTGATCATCAGATCTGTTTTATCTGTCAGCTCAGACTGAAGGGGGTGTGTCTAAATTCCAGCCCCCTGTCCTCTACCCAGACATGTTAAATGTTTAATGTGACAGGTTCCTCCTGGTGAACCTCTGTCAACCCTGTAATTATCCTCAATAATGTCAAAATATCCTCCTTAAATCAGTCTTTATTCAACCTTTCTTGGAGATCCTAACCAGTTTTTTGTGTGGAGAAAGTTGCAAATTGATTTTCTATTGTCTCTTTGTACAATAAAGGATTTTTATATCTTGATAACACTTTCTTAATGAAATAGTGGCAAAAATGTAAGATCAGTAATTACATTTTACAGTGGCAAAAGATTTATATTTCTGTCAGTTGACTCTAATTCTTTTGCTGTTTGTCATCTTGATTTTATCTTTCAAGTTCCAATGTGTTTAATTTATTATTTGAACACCAAAAGTAATTCCTTTCTACATCCATCTGATAAATTTCCTGTTATAACCAAATTTGCCAAAGCTAAAGGATTTCAATTTATCTTTGAATTGGAACAGACAGAAATAAAAACTATCTTGTTTAATGCTACATGTGTTGCATTTGGTGATAGCTGCTTTATCATTAAGCACTTTGAAGATGTCTGAAAAAAACTTGAAACAAAAAGCTGTTAATTCATCTGAGAATTCTGTCTTTCTTTTTACATAAACACAGGGTAGAAGTTCAGAAATCTTTGAGGAGAATTTTGTGAGACTTCATGGTCTGTCATAATGACAAAACAATTATGATTTATCGTATCTTTGGATAGAAAAATATACAGAATCTGTTGACTTAAGCTAATGAGAAAGCTATTCCATCTTTTCTGTCTTTGAACAAACAATTTTAGGTGAAGATGGCTGCCTTTAATGACGATTACATAAGGTCTCCCCAGGCTTTTTCAATCACAACGAACCCACATGGCACACATTTGACACATCTAGCAACGCTACACGATATTTTCTTTGTACATCTTTCTTACCCCACAACTCAGCTTGAATTTCCCCCAGATGTTAAAGAGAAACCAAGAGAAGATCTCAGTCTGATTCTCGGACAGTTTGTTTTACGTATAAATTTGTGAGTAGGGTATATATAAACCATGTGCTGTGAGTTTATGAATTAATTTGAAAACTGGCTGAATAAATGTAATAATTCTATAAACAACCTACTATAAAACACTTCGATCATTTTGAATTCATAGAAGAAATTAAATAACGTACACATGTTCTGAACTTTTATCAAATTGCATTATCCACAAAAAGAAAAGTTCTTTGAATTTGCTGACTCAGAACTTTTCAGAACTTTTGAGAATCATCCAAAGATTTTTTTAATGATTACATCAGATTTCCAATAATAATTCTCGAACCTTCAAGATTAATAAAAGTGATTAATAGATAGTATAAAGGATGACAATAAACAATCTCCAGAGGAACACTTTCATTGAGCTTTTATTCCCTTTTCTGAAATTTTGTCTGTTGACAAGCTTACCATACAAGGAAATCCAACCAAAAGTAAAAGTAAAATTAGTTCTATATCTAATTAGCTGTAAACTTGGTGTGAAAGAAGTGAGTAATAAGTGCAGTGCATCAAGTCTGTAAAGAACTGGTATTTTAGCACGTTGATAAATGATGTAGGATGCCCAATCACATGCATATAAACAGATCATTGATTTGTTGGACAGCAATTTATAGCTTAACTAGCATCAGATTCAGAATCTTTACATGATCAATCTATAAGAATATAAATTCTGATGCAAATGTAGTTTGAAAAAAACAAAGAACACCTAAGTTTGAGAAAAAGATTGTAAATTTCAGTTTTTTGGGAGATTTACTTCAAATATCTACCATAACTGCCTTTAGTAAAAGAACTATATACAGTCCTAGTATTTGAGTTACTCAAAACATAGAAAGCAATATAATGTTTTGTTCATCATGTTTCTATATTGTAACCTTCTCTGTTTTTTTATTTAGTCTCCCCACCTTATATAACCCAATCATAGTGCAGCAAGATGGCAACAGGCAAACCTCAGCAACATAACAGTTAAATTAACAATGGATTTACAATTCTTGCAGCTAGACTGAAAATCATGAAATACATACATGATTTAACATAAAAGTTCTAAAACATTAACTCTGAAAAATACTTCCATTAATATTATAGTACAAGACAAAGAATTAACAGGATAATTCCAAAAGGAGTTAATAAACATTGTGACAATATCAACATTTCCCAGGAAATTTATTTATAAGAATTAATTATTCAGTATCCCTATCTCTAGCGCTTCCAGTTCCAGTGTAAAACAATTAATAAAGCTTTTATATGGAAACGATATACTGCTTATAGTAAAATTATAACTTGTAGATAATAAATGCTCCCAATAAATAATTTAAAAATGTAGCAAGCTGTTAATGGATTAATTGGTTACTCAACAATTTGTAGTAGCCATGGACTATCAGAAACACCATAAACACAATCAAATATGTGAATTTACCTTAAACATGAGAAGTGTTATCTGGTATTTTAGGGACACCCTATGCCATATTATTATATTTTATTTGATGGTTGACATTAAGAAAAGATTAATTCAATAATATACACAAATAAATGATAGCTACACATGTATGTAAAGGTATCCGGAAATGCAAAAATTGAAACTAAGTACTTGTAAAATGCAAAAGTTAACTATTACATAAAATGTTATATATATAGATATCTAATATAGCAGTGTAAATAAACATTTAACACTATCTATAGTACCTAAACACTATAAATATTAATATGTTTTGATTGAAAATACAAATATTTACACTTATACAAGTATAACATTTATATTTATAATAGTTGTTGTACTATTTGTACAGAGTAAATAGTAGGGTGTACTTTGTGTAAGAGCAATGATAAGATAAAGTGCTATACATTGGGTGTTGAAAATTGAATGGTTGACAGTTATGAATAGTGTTCTTAATGGGGGTGTCAGACTTTAGAGATCAAACAGAGTTTATTTTAAATATTATACAGAAGTGTTTCTGTCGATCCTTTTATCACCTGTCAAGAACCTCTGGTTGATATTTTTTTATTTTTCTGCCCATAAACTGAATCTGAAACTTGTCACTCCCTACACCTATATTATATCCAACAGTTTTTAATTCGGAAACTTGTAAATGTTACACTTCAATGTTGGTAATATATTTTAGCTTTACAATTACACCATCAGAGAAATTAATTGAAAGAAACCAGAACTGTAACTTCAATTACCACTAGCTGAAACCAGACTTAGTTAATATCTTCTTCGGTGATTAGAAAAACTCTTACTTTAATTAAATCTGACAACCGACTAATCTAAATTAGACAATCTTAACAGCTTATTTAACACTGTCTATTAAAACTGAAGTGAAGAAAATAGAAATTGATTACTTACTTTGATAACAAGTCACTTTCACTTAAACACTGGGGTGGTATTACCATGGGTAATCTGTCAGAATTATTCTAACTTCAAATCTATTGCTTGGGGGGACTTATATACTCCAAATGGTAGATCTATGTACTGTAAGATTATAAGTACTGCAACAGTGGAAGAGTAAATATTCAACATCAAATTTTCACATAACAAAATTAACAATAAAGCACTTCAATAAATAAAATCCACACAAATGAACTTTGTAACAAGGCCGTGCTGTTAAACAATAAACAAATGGTGATGTAAACAGCACTAAAAATATCTGAACGGTATATCACACATGGACAGTCAATGATGATATTGAATCATCACAGTAGTTATAGGGTACTATATAGTTATCAAGAGCAAGACAAGACTAACAACACAGAGAAACACTTCTGTTTAGTTTAAAACTACTGGCAGTGCTACACCAAGCCATACAATCCAGTCAATGAAAGCAGTTAACTGCTGGCTGGGTATTCATGTACAGAGCATTCAATAACACGCACACACGCTTGTCTTAGTCTTTAACACACTCAGCTATAACACTGCCTTACAATTTAATACAAAGAACAGCCAATCATGGCTTACCTCCCTTATTTTTATCTTTTCCCTGGTTCATCTATTCAATTTTTTTCTAACGTGTTGTCGAACAGCTAGGGTAATGAGGCAATTTACCACTAGGCTTTACAACAATCCAATTTACTGTTAAATTTCTATTAATACTCATTTTTATCTTAAAATAATCAATATGGTGGAAGCCTGGGCTATGCAATACAAAACAAGAATTACAATGTCATAGAATTACAACATAGTTGGTAATACTATCTGGATTAATACAAAGACAAATGAAATTTAAATAAGTTTTTCAATTCCGAATCATTAAAAATACACTGCTTGAATATTAAATTGAATGTCATTATGCTGCAACTTTTCTGCTTTTGTAATATTGTGTATTAAAATGAAAATAACAGTGTGCAATAAAAAATACAACATGTCAACCAACACTAAATACATTTACCAGCAGGGAAATACATCAGGGAAGTAAAATGCTAGTAGCTTATCTAGCAAGAAATCACAAATAGAATATGCATAGAAAATAAAATGATATGTAGGTCCGAAATCTTGAGAACTATTTGTTTGTCATGAGGGTAAGAAAATCAATAGTTTCCAGGAACTAGTTTATAAAAATTTACAAACATTATAAGAGTGGAGGAAAGCTAGGCAAATAATGAAAAAGAGGAACCTTCTTGCAAAATGTTATCAAACACGATGACAACAACATTTATGTTTCTGGAATGAAACTGACAAGAACAATTGTAAATTTAGTTACAGTATGGTAAATTATCAGCCCTAATGTAGCTTACTCATGATCTGGAAACTAAAAGCATCTCTGTGGCTAGTGTAACAAAGAACATCTACTTTCCAAACTGTCCACAAAACGATCATCAACACTGATGTTTCTAGAAAATGAGTATCAAGCCTAATGTCTCTCGAAAAGGATCATATCAACATATTTCCTTGATAGAATTCTGATGCTCTATACAAATTAATAAGAAAGTCTGCTCAGAAAATTACCATCCACAGTAAATTTTTATATCCTGTTTTTCCCGATATTGTCAATCACAATAATCCTGTTCGTGACTTGTTGATAATGACTTTTTTCAAGGGATGTTTCTTGGAGCTCTTGTATCATTGAAACAATGAAGACTTTAAAGGATTCTGTGAGACCTAGCAGTCCATGCCTTTAGTGTCAGTGGTTTGCATAAAGTATAAGCTAATAATTAACTTAGAGACCCTAACCTTTGAATAAGCAATTATATATTGTACATGTAAAACCACAATTTCTCTGTACAGACTATGCACATACAGTCATAAGAAAAAAAATATCAAGTGCCTTCAATATTTAATAAGCAATTAGTTTTAGACAACTAGACACATCTTTTTAAATAATCACAAATCTGAAGTAAATGATTAATCTGTGTATTAAAATGTGTTGTAGTGAAGTTCCTTATAAATACTTAATATCCAAGATATCTCTTCATTATGACTCAACAGGCAGTGTGAAAAACCATGAGTCAGTTATATTTACAGAAAATGTGTATTTACAAGATCTACCATTTTACAACATAAATACATGTATCATTCAGAAATTAATACAAATGAACAAATAAAAGTGAATTATCAAAATGGTTAATTTTTTCTGATGATTCTCTAATGAACTCAAGTTAATATAAATATGACACGGAAATTGGTTCACTTCAAAACAGACTTTTTAAAAAAAATAAAAAGGTATCCGCGTGTGCAATGCGAAAGAGAATTTAGACACTTCTGCTTACTCAAAGTGTTGGACTTCTTTATATGCAGTTCCATAAGATGTCTTGAATTGCCTGTTGGAAGAGAATTGGTTATAACCACAAGAAAACTCAGTATCCACCTCATTTAAATAGGTGTACATTACAAACTTACTTTGGGTGTTACCTCTTAATCTGAAGAACATTTCATAACTGGTCAATCTTTTTGCAAATTTTCAGTTAATTGCACCAAACTGTCTGCCATATACAGAAAATGTATTAAAATTCACTCCTACATCATTGGGGATGTCTGATTATGACATTCTTCTTTTCTAAGATATTCATAGATTCTCCTGTATCATATTACATGGCTGTCATTCGCAGATATTCGATGAGTGTTTCTCCGCTCTTCAGGCTTGATGTTAACAAGATATTGATCACAACCAATTTCTTGTTTATCATAAATAAAATACAAGTATACATCAGGGAGCTGACATAACCAAGTCTTCTTATAATTAAAGTCTTGCTTAACTGTACACATATCAAAGAAGGGTATCCTATACACAATAGGTATCACACTAAAAGATTGCAAATGATGTCCAATAAAGGTCCAAACCTTCCTTACTGTGATGCCATCATGCAATAATGCAAACTTATAATTAAAGATGGGTTCCCGCGTACAAACTGGGTGATTTAATGGTATATATGGACTAAAAACATATTTAAACTAATTAATTTGTCATAACTTTGCTTCAAGGAATGTCCTGCTATAAAAATTCGATCAAACCAGGTCATGTTTATGTCATGTGACTTACCTCTCTTGGAAGTCAGAGGAGAATTCATTGTATACATAAGATGATGTTGTCTTTAATGGCTTACTATTTATTACAAATATCGAATCCTAATTAAATTCTCGGATTATCCACTACCTGCGTCTTTTTCCGTCATTTTTATCTCAGAAAATGTTGTAAGTCTAACTTTTCATAAAGTTTATCAACTTGTACATCAAGTGCTCAATGTTCGCTTGTGACCTTTGACATCACGCGTGCAGAAATTCCTAATCATCGGGCTGTTCATAAGGGGAACCCTTACATTTTTGTCCTGTATACGCTCCATGGGTGTTTTTCAGGGAATCCAGTTATTTTCTAGTAAGATTGGATATCTCTACATTCCATATATACCAAAATCACCATACTTTTATTGGAAATAACCACCCGATAAATACTTTTCTGGGAACCCATCTTTAAGGGCTCATGAACTTCCAATCTATTTAATAACAAACATTACAAGTTGTATTAATTTGTAACAAATTAAAGAGCTGTCAATGTCATATGATGAAATGAAATGGTTACTATTCTGCTCTGACTGGACTAATGAAGAAGGGCATACGCCATACAGTGGGCTATGAGGGATTTTTTGGCCTGACAACGGTGCTATGGCCTACTCTTATATCGAATTCCAGCTGCCAATGTGTACACGGGACCACGGTTTTTCGTCCCATCCAAATGACTATATTTTGTCCCTTGCCAGGCCCTCAGTCCAGCACCACTGACATAGAGGAACCATGCTGGAAAATCTTGATGAACTTTCTCGGACAATGCAGGGATCAAACATGGGACCTCCAGGTTAGCGAGCCAAAGTCTTATCCACTGAGCCACCATGGCTCCCATATCATATGATAGAAAATTGTAGCATGTTTTAAATCTACATTAATATTTGAAGCACAAAAACTGAGGCAACACCAAGCTGAAATGTGAAAATTTGACACTAAACTTCACATGTCATTGTATCACTCCAACATTGGTATATGACATTTAACTCATTGTATATCCATTCAACAGCCATATTTTATACAGTTTTAAACCTGGCTGGTAAAATGATGGGTCAAAACAACCCACATTGTTATTGAATAGATGTCAAGATAAATGAAGTATGAAATTTTATTTGTCTTCCTTTTGAATATATCAAAATGCCGCTTTGTATTTATTTTAAGATATATATTCCAGGGATTACATGTTTTCCAAACCAATGAATGTAAACCTTCTTTTACTTTATGCAAGTAAATCTAGTCCCACTTGGAAAGACAATTCACAGCCATGGCATACCATGACATCATATCTGCATGTAAAGATCATTAATTTGTCTTATCCAAGTTAGAGATCTCTAACGAATTTTAGTTAATGTTTACAGGGTATCATTGTGATCTCTTCAAGGATGTAATATATGGTTGTTCAGATCTACACATGAATGTCTTCTATTACTCTCTCAGGAATAAAATGGCGCTCTTAAGTCTTCAAGAAATGTGACAACAAACCAATTCCAGACTCAATTAAAAAGCATCAGGAGATTATTTTTTAAAAGGAAGCAATATTTATCGAAATTCTACAAAAAAAACTGAAGTGGGGAGAAGCAACCAATACAATGGTTGTATCCAACTATAACCAACTTGTAATTAATCAATGATGGCCTTCTCTGTTTGAAATCACTTTCTTTTCATCAATTGGAGAAAACCATTTTCTAAACTGTCTATAGCTGATGAGTTCTTGATTATTTCTCAGGGATGAAAAAAAGCCATTAAAAGTCTGATGGTAATTTGTCAGTGTATCTGTATATCTGCTGGGAAAGAGTTAGTTATTAAACATTAATACTACAATTTAGTCATGAATGAATTCTTCTACCCTTAGAGATCATTTTCCAGACTAGAACAAGATCACAAAAAATTAAACAGTAGAAACCAGTTGAAACTTGATAGAAAATGAATTCCATGACCATGCCTGCTGGAAGAAAAATGTCTTTGGAGCAAAAGAGAAAAGGTTATATCAGAGGATATCAAAAACAGTAGGAATGAATCCAAACATCTCTATTTAAGTTACTGGTAAATTGAATCACCATGAGGAATCAAGACTTCACTCACTGCCAGCAAAATCTATGACAAGAGTGTTGTAGTGTCTTTTTCTCATCAAAAATTTTAGAGAGTTTCATTTAGGTATAATTGAATTTCTTCTATTAATTCTATATCTTAGGAATCCATGATTACCATTTAAGGATCATATTTCATTACATAGAAATATATTTGAAATGATGTTAAGCGTTCTACTTTTCTGCACCATTTGGGCTAATGAAGGTTGGCATATGCAAAGTGGAAAATTTTGTAGGGACAGAGCATTTCCTCCTACTCCTCGTTGAAAACAATCACCAAAGATTCTTTTATGTGCAAACTATCATCATGTACCTGTTTTACATCCCATCCTAAAAACTAGATGCTGTTTAATGCCAGACCCTCTACTGAGCACCACTGACAAGGTGGAACTACTCTGAAAACTCCTGCAGAACTTTCTACTCCAACTCTCGGATTGAACACAGGACCTCCTGGTTATTGAGCCAGCATCTTACTGAGCCAAGATGGCTTGCTATTTTTAGGGAGGGGTGGATATCTGAACGGATAGCGTGTGTGCGTTGTATCATACGGTCTATCATTGAGTCAACTGACATGGTTTCGATTCCCGGGTCACCTGTCCAACCTCATGGGTTTTATCTGGGTCTTCCGGTTTCCTCCCACTGCTAAAGACCCGTAGCAAATTATTGAAATAAAATTGAAAAATATGTTTGTCCCAAAATGACCTAGTTTGTGTCGATTGGACGTTAAGCCTCATTTCTCATTATTTTTAGGACCTATTTGAAATTTTTTAAATTATATTTAGATTAAATTTTTGATCCTCACTGAAGAGAATGCTCAGCTCTCAGCTGAACTTAATCAATAATTGATTAATGGAAATTTTTGTTATATTTTGATCTAATGTACCGAATAAGAAATGAAAGGGATTTACCTCCCTGTCATTTGTGAATCATTATTAAAATAAATACTGAGGATAAGCAGTATATAACTATCTTAGATAAGATTGCCATGTATACCTGTCACTCAATCTTAAACATATATTGCTTATACCCATTCTTCATGTCATATAGTTATTTGTATTGGATTATCACCTATCTTTTGACACATATTATTTGGTCTAAAATGATTGTATGATCTCGTAGAAATCATAGAGAGTGATTATATGTACTGCAAAAGAATAGAGGGCCTTATTTTCCCACGTGAATTATTTTGCCAATATCCATTTTCTTTCTTTAAAGAGTTATAAACTTATATGGATTAAAGGATAAAAAAGAGTATATCAGAATATGAATAATAAACATGATATATAACTAAATAACAACATGAATTAATCTATCAAGTTCATGAATATCACCTCTTATAGCTTAAATGACCCCCAAAATAAACACTTCATATACAGAATGGTGGAAAACAATCAGTTCTTGTGTTTACAATTAGTAACTAACAACTTAACGGACAATAGAGGTACAAGCTATTTGAATAATCATTTACTTTCTGAATATATATACCTGACATTTACCTACCATTATTAGTATATATATAGTGTTCATCACAATACATGATATTCTATGGTCGGCTACATTATACACAATATCCATCAATAACAAAATTTTCCAAAGTAGATCTTTACAAAACTCAACATAAAATTCTCAATAATTCTTCATAGAAAAGATCATTGGTCTATTTGCATCCTAGTCCAATAAAATATGTCAATTAGTGTCATTTTATGAATGGAATAAAAAGACCATTCTCGATTTTCTGTTCAAAATAACAAAATCATGTTTTGTCTGTTCTGAACATACAGTAAGGGATTTAGGTCAAACAGAAATAGCTAAACAATATTAACTGAATGATTCAGTTACAACCTACAGGCATCCACTATTTTTTCAAATGACCATTGATAATATTCCAATCAATTACCAATGTAAGTTTAAACTATAGATACATTGAGGAATAATAAAGGGGTTTATCTTTCTACTTTCAAACAGACTGATTATGATCAATAAACGCTATACAAGTCAAAAGATTTACCATAAGGAATAAAACTGGTTTGGGGACAACTATTATCTACATCATGAGTAACCTATTACTAGCATTTTCACAAAACCAATAAATCCCCCACTCACCTTTCTGAATAGAAATCAATTTTTGGGCAGAATGTGTCTGTTTTTTCAATTTTCTAATCAATATTACGTAGAACAGAATGAAAGCATTGCTTTAATTCTCTATTTCTAACATAAAATCCCTTCCAGTAAGTTGCCAGACCGTTTTTTTATCCAATAACCGCCTGCTCAATAAAGCACCCAGCTCCAGGAGCAAATTAATGTCATTTTTTGACCATGTTGCTAAGATGATGCCGTGATTTCTATAGAAAGGGAAATTAGACTAGACCTTTCAATGTTCTATAAATATGTCAAATATTAGCCGATTCGAGACAAGTGAATTACATGTTGGTATGCTAGCTTGCATTGATCAGTGATATAAGTAAGCTTTACAATGATTTTATTAGCTGTTCAATCCATAAGTCTCACAATTTCTGCATTTTTATGATATCAATAAATACAATTTTGCAGTTGCAAAAGAGTAGATTTCCTCATCATTTCGAAGACCAGTTTGGGGGATTTCTCTTATTTTTGAAAACCAAAGGAGAGATCCTAATGGGTGACAACTGGTCTTCTAAGTTAATATTGACATACAAGAATCAGCTTATCATCACAGCTTAATCCACACTATTCAGAAATCAAAATATCAACACTAGACAAACATGAAGTTTAAAGGTGCCACTGACTTCTTTTGACCATATCCCATTTGCAGAGCAAGCCAAATGTTTACAATTTTTCAATTCAACACAGCTTTGTAAATACTGATGGGAATTGAACCATTTTGGGGTGATGTTCCTTTTAGGGACTCAACTGTCACATTAATGTAGTGTGAAAGGGATTGAAAATCTCCCAAATGACATTCAAAGACATTACAATTTGCAATTACTTACAGCAGTTAGGACAGAAATGTGGAAAGATAGGTCTAAGGCTTAATTCCCACACTCTTTTTTACTGATAATTTTCACATCAAAGTTAGAATTAACTTCTAACACTTCATTTTCAAATCCATAATTTATTCCTGTGCATGTTTGTCTGATAGGAGTTTTGTATATTAAAAGTAAAGTGTCTTAAATTATGATTTAACACATGTTATGGTGTCAAATTTAAATCCAATGCAAGTGATTAAAACATTAAAACACACAATATGGGACATACATGTCTGTGCATGTTTACATAATTAGGGTGGTCCAACTTGTAAGGGATGAAAGATGCAGTTATTAATAATATCAACAAGGTGTATATGTTTGAAGAAAAGGTTGCACAGTAAACTACATGATATTTAATAATTCTCAACTGCTAAGCTTGCCTTTGATGATACTTTAAAATTAGCAAAAAATATTACACTTGCCCCCTCAATATGTAAGCTTACCAACATTACAGAGAAAACATAAAGGAAAGGAATGGAGCTCTATGTGTTTTATGGTCATGTGTGCAATGTTAGGGAGGAGAATTTTGTCTGGACAGTGGCATTTTTGTTAACTCTTCATTAAATTTCAAACTTTCAAAGGTCCTAAGTTATAAACCACAGTTGACCTCAGTTTTTTGTAGGTTCCAAAAGTCAGACTAGGACTAGGAGATTTTTCTCAGCCCACAGTGACATTCTAGTGCCCTACCAAAATCTTTATAAACAATACACAAAGGATTTAATGTTACTGTTATAATCCAAGAGCTAATGGCAAAATAATATGGTCATCAGTTAAAAAAGGTTTGACCCCCTCAAATTTGTAGCAGGTGTCCGTAAAAATCAATTGGTCAGATCAGGCACTGCTGGGGCGTATAGCCGCAGCAGCACCTTAAAGTAGCCCCCTAAAATTAGGTCATAAGTTACATGGCTGAAACTTTCTAGGGACAATGGTATGGATAGTCGGAGTAAATATTTCACAAATCTAACCATGCTGAACATGTTTTATATTATGATTATAGTATTATAATATACCAAGACAGGTATATTTAAACTAGTTCAAAATCGCCGGGGATGGTGTGGTCACACCAGGGGCGGATTGGGGCCGGGAACCGGCCCGGGCTCCAGTGTCGGATTGGCCCCATGAAAATTTTGAAAAATGAACCCCAAATATGCGATTTGGTGGCATATCTGATTATAATCTCTGTCAAATAATATATCTCATAAATCAATTAATTTAGGCCAAAACCCCGACCTGCAAGTAACTTACACCCATCAACCAGTGAAATTATCATATCGTCATATTATTAATTAATGTATTATCATTGTATCGTCAAGACCAGCTATCATCAAATTTTGCCGAGGCCTTAAAATTGAATTTTTTTTTGAGTTACGAACCATCGGCAGACGTTTCTGGCGACAGTGTCGGGTGAATCTGATGAAATTTTCGGATGAAATTCGGAATCCCCATTGCAGGATTCCGAATTCCGGCCCACACCCAGCCCAAAAAGTCTATTATATCAGCTCAATCCAGATTCTAGTGATGGCGTGGCGGCCCGCTAAAGCCACCGGCCACATACAACATGATCATCATCGCTCCATGGCCGTTCCAATACCACCACCCCTATATAATGTTCAGCAGAAAAGTTTTTTTTAGACGAATTGGACAAAATTATTTATTTTCATTTTTTGTCCGACCGGGCCTGGTTCACACGCTCTATCAGAGCCTTGTTTAACATGGTGACTAGGCGGCGCCGCCGCCGTGCACTGGCCAAACTGTGCTGCCTACTGAGCCCAAAAGTTGAAGACTGGGCGGCAACATACATACGTTTTGAAAATCGCTGACAAGGTTTTTCCCATGTGCCAATACTATATCATGGTGCGTAGGTTTACAAAATCGTCTTTCTGATTGTTAGACGAGGCTAGGCGCTCTATAAATTAGTATAAACCAGTTTAACTATTTTGGCCTCTGCTGTTAAATGTGAAGATGAAGCATGAGCACATGTCGGCATTTTGCCAGAAAGATAGCTTACTGCACGTGCCCAAAGCCAGTTAGACAGCCGAAATAAGACTGCTTTCAAGAAAAGCCTTTTCGAAGACTGGTAGACTACAGAGCTGGGTTTTTTAAACTGGTATTATTTGCCCCACTTTTGCAAGTTAAACTAGTTTAATGATCGGCAGGGATTTTTAAACTCGTTTAACGATCGGCAGGGATTTTTAAACTTGTTTAACGATCGGCAGGGATTTTTAAACGAGTTTAACTTGCACGTCTGAATGGGCTATTAGTTCACCTGGATATACTGCTGATTTTGTTTAGTGGACTTTCTTTTTTTGACATACTAGTGCACATAGTTAAGTGTATCCTGAAAAAAAAATGAATTATTTGAAGTAGTTCTTAAGTTTTTACTAACATTAAAATTTGAAAATTAGCTTATTGTTTATAATTTCACTGAATCTAAATTCAAACTTTACAATAAATTTCAATTTCAAAATATCTGAATCAAGTTTTCAGATTAAGAATACAAATTTTTTTAAATGAAACAGCGATAAATAAATCTTCAAAAATTTTCAATCAAAGTTAAAAACCAGATGAATAAACAAACCCTAGGTTAGACATGTCAGTTTACGTAAGGTTATTATTAACTTCAATTATAAACAATTTAATTATCGCAGGTAAACAAAAATCCCCTCTGGATAAACATTTCAGTAGTTAGAAGAACAACTTTCCACAAACATAAGTTGGCTTGGATACGACCAGGAATAACAGCCTCTGTTCCTTATAAATATAACCACGCATCATGTCCTCCGCCCTCAGAATACTTCCAGCTGTTCAAGCCAATTATTCTAGATTATATTCAAACATTTTATTTTCAGTTGCAACAAAACTCAAGACATTTTCAAAGTTAATGAACACATCAATGTTGAGAGAATAAAATTCCTGTGTAACTATAATCCCCTAGAGTAATGTCAACATGTAAGAGAGGTTTGACATACATGTCCACATGCATTTTGTTGATTCATTTCCCACAACACAAGTTTCTAATTCAGATTATCCAATAGAAGATACACAACTACACACATGTACAAGAATGTTTCTTGTACTCAGCATCTATCATGAAAAGTGTATTGTTGAACAATATCCTTGTTTCAGACCATTTTAATCAATCTAATCAGTCCATTGACCATACATCAAAGATACAGTATAGCTACTGATAGTGTTGAGCTCAAGTAGTAAGTGTATGAGGACTTTATTACACATAACCACTAACTGTACACCCACAAGACAAAGTAGACAAGACAAAAAATATGGACACTATAAGCCATATAAACTCAAATATTGATTGATATACAAATATAACATGTAATCTCTGGCTGTTTCTACAGATTACTGATTCGGATAACTACATTTCATGGCTAAACAATCATTGATCAAATAGACAAGCAAGAGTTTTATTAGTGGATTTCTATTGATAAGGATCACATTACTCATGATGGTCCATTTATCAAACCATTGCACAACATCCATATTACACTGGAAGCTACTAGATCTGAACCCTTGCTTCTCAGCCTGGATAATATTAACAAGGCATGTGCCTTTGTGGATACTCTACTGCCAACATCCCTTTGACAGAGAGTATAGGTAGCAATAAATTTTTATATCATATTCTTAAAATTACCATTTAGATTTTCAAACTTTCAGTAAAAGAAATTTAAAGGAACAGAAGCCTTAGATATATGAGAATATACCATAGATATTCTTTTTATTCTGTGTTTACTTATGATCCATCAAAAAAAAAAGATTTTACCCAAGATATTCTTTTGATTTTGAGATCTTTTAATCACAATATCAAGTTTTCCAGTTTTAAATACGTCCAACTTAACGTGTGTTTAATGTTGATGATTCTAATATATCCAATTTTTAAAAAAAATACCTTTAATGAGATACAAAAATCTATACAAACAATATACTTAGGTTGCCAATATATCTTCATATTGGTTTTACACAAGGCAAATTAGATACATGTACCAATTCATTGTGATTGCAGCCTATGACTAAAATATGCTGTTCCGACACTTCAGTTAAGCTGGTTTAAAAACGACGGTAATCCCTATGTGCAAAGATGGGGCAAATAAACACAAGCTCCAAATAGTGTTTGAGCTGGCTTATCTTGGTCATCTGAACAGATCAGCTTAATATTACCGGCTCCAGCTGGCATTGGGCATTAACATGAAATCCTTACTTTTTGCAAAAATTTATGCTGTCCGGTAGGATGTGGCTTTAAAACACAATGCTGAGTTTTTAAACATGCTTGTATTTGAACAAGGTATTTAAGTTTTTGAAGAAATTATTCTAGAAATATTTGTGTAAAGTGGACATTGGACTTCGGTATCTTGATAATAGTGCCACTGGATTTCTTCCTTGATGATTATATGACAATTTAAAAAGTTTTTTACAAAAAACAGAGTGACCACCCAGACTGCTCCTGTAACTCTTCCATCGATGCCTTGTAATAAAGTTTAAGTGCAGTTATAAATTATCTGATAGTTTTGTCTATTAAAGTTTTCTTTCTGATATCATCCAAGTGGCAATCAACCCACGCCAACTAAGATAAAATTTTACAGGGGAGTGACTTATAAAGTTTAATGATACATCACATTATATCTTTCTTATACCAGCGGTTGTCAGGCAAGATACGTCCACATTTTGCAAGAGATGGCTAGAGACTACAAAAAAAGCGATTTTTCGTACAATGTGGGGCCATAATCCAGGAAGTTATGGTCTGAAATGTGTGAATATCGAAATGGATTGAGATATTTGGGATATAAAGATATACTTTAAGTTTCATCAAAATCGGATAAAAATTGTGACTTCAAGAGAGTCCACAACATTGGTATTACATACTTTTACACTATTTGCGTAAAGGGAGCGGCCATTTTGTTAGGCAGTTTTGATCCATAATTCAGGAAGTTACGATCCAATATGCACAAATATCGAAAGGAAACAAGATCTGTGGGTTATAAAGATGCATTTCAAGTTGCATCAAAATCAGATGAAAATTGTGACCTCTAGAGTGTCCACAAGCTAAAAACGTGATTTTTTGAACAATCAGGGACCATAATCCATGAAGTTTTGATCCCATACATGCCAATATCGAAAGGAACCAAGATCTTTTGGAGATAAACCTATATTTCAAGTTTCGCTGAAATCGGATAAAAATTGTGACCTGTAGAGTGTCCACAAACAGGGGTGACGGCATAATACGTCCACATGAATATGCGTAAGCATATTTAAGTGCTTCATAATGTAATGTTTTCTTGTTCATTCACATTTTATGGATCTATGTCATTAGCTTCCATGTTCATTCATGAACATATATTTTGTATAATAATATTCATACCTATCTTCAAGCAAATAATATTCACATTTATGTATGTATATATTTTATAGAACTCTTTTCATACTATATCATAGTGTAAATAATTTTCACATTTATCAAACACCACGTCTAATATATTTATTATCGTTATGCAAACAAATCTGTTCCAGATTCTATGCATGCTGATGTTGTTAAAAGGGCAAAATGTACGAAGGGTCCTAGGCCTAATTTTCTGCCCTTTCAAAATAAAGAGATTATTATTATTATTATTATTATGTTTTCAGCCCTTCTGAAAGTTGAACTACTTATTTAGTCGTGAAATATATTACTCATTCATCATGAGTATAAATTTATTTTGGGGTAGTCAAATGATTTGCCAGTGGCTGCACAATAGACTTCAATAAAGATATTATCTATGAGTGTTGTATTGAATAGTATAGTTTTTATTGCCATTTGAAGAAAACATTAAAATGAAAAAAAAAATGAAAATTCATCAGGTGATAAATGTATTTTAAAGAAATAAACATGATCATCAATATCATTAAACTGCACTCAAGCGAAATACCGCAGAAATGAACACTCCATTTAATAAATACATAGAAGATTCTATTATTATTATTAGTAGTAGTAGTATTATTATGATGATGATGATGCTATGTTAAAATCTCAAACTATTCTGTATCATAGAATTGTGAAAATAATTAGGAGTATTTTCTGCTACGAAGGGGCCTCTGCAGTTCTAATGTACAAGAAATAAAATGGCTACATAGGAAGAAACAGAGTTGCCAATAAGGCAAGATGACTACCAAGAATGCAAAATGAATACCAACAGAGAAACATGGTACATGTATAAGTGTAGAGTGCAATTATCGAATCTCTGTATCATAACCACACAAATGCAGCTTAGTCATTTGATATCAACATAACTTTGTTCATATTATTCAATGATCATCGCTCAAGCCATTTAATAAATTGATCCATCAGACACCAGGACTTGTACATCCTAAATAATGTTCATCTCCCAGCATGCCTTAATTACCTTCAATTAAAAACAAAGTTTGTATTTAGTTTTCTCATTAGCCACTAATTTGACACATTTATCATCGTAATACCAATTTAAGGCATAATTAACATGTGCCATGAACTAAAATCAATATAGATGAAAATATCATCCAGTTAAATAGTGCTTAAAACTAGCTCAGCTAATTAAATTGTTCAATAAAATATGATAAATTTCTTGTTTAATATTCAAGTACTGACATGTATTACACATTTTAAGTGCAAAGAACACAATATAATAAACAATAAATTATAAAATAAAAATCAGTTATAAAATCATAGAATTATTTTTATATGCAAAAGGCTTTTAGGAAAATCAAATATATGGTAACATAGAGAACAATGATTCTAGCTTTCCAATATAATTTTTTTTATTTGCATCACACATCGACAAGAAGCTTACATAGATTCATTTAAATTTCTAACTCATATCTCATGACTTTCAGTTAAAGCCCTTAGCACAGTTGCATAATAGTACATTGATGTAATTTCGTTCCTCGGTAATTAACCAGCTTGCATTGTGTAACTACAAAGAGCTTTCTTACAAAGAAAAGTCAGTTTTGATTTATTCAGGTTTCAAGTGAATAAAGTAAAATTAGTTGTAAATCTATTTTATTCATATCATTCATCATATAAGATGAGTCATAGATATTCCAATTCCAATAAGTGCTATTAAGTATTTTAGAAATACTGATTCTAATTTTTTTTTATGCTGATGATTTCTGAAAAAAAAAGAAGCAAGTATTCATGAAGGAAATCTAACACAAACTCAAACAAGCAGAATCTAATTTTCCTCAATTTAGAAAGATTTTGTGTCATAAATAAAATCGGAATTATATCTAAATTGGAAGTTTGTTGTATGGAGCGACTAAACAAATATTGACTATTGCTAATATGTATAAACAAAAGGTTACAGCCTCATTTCCCTTCACCACATGATAACAAATATAAGTTGACACTAATTGAAGGGTGATTATTCTGACTGTGAGTGTTACTGTTAGAACACTCAGGGACAATCTAATCTTCTTTTACTTAAACATAAAACCCTAGAATAGAACACTTATATCAATCTTTTATAAACTATTCATTCAGATAAAAACTCTAAAATATACCTTCTAGACTATAATGTTATTAAATGATAGGTACAAAAGGACAAAATGGTTTTAAATATACCTGGATGCAACTGCCAATAAATACAAGCACCAGTTGAAATTATAAATTTCAAGATTAATTTATTAATATGTTAATAAACTTAGCTCTCCAATTGTAAATACAGATACTGTAATTTTGTTTACCAACAACGGAAGGTACTTATGGTGTACAGTGGACATACAATAATGTAGAACGGTATGGACAAATTTGTATTGCACTTTATGCATCAACCCATGAGGATGCCATCAGCAGCAATATCATCCAAAATCTTTGATATTGAAAACCCGAATTATTTGTCAATTTAAATCAACATTGATGTTGTGATCTTACTGGAAAAGACGGGCTTCTGATATCCAATACCTAAGACAAAATAAACATTTTACCGTTGGTACACGAAACGTGTACCATAATGCATTTCAGCGCCAAGGGACTCAATGAACGAGGCTCGACATATTCCACAAGTCATGTCAAACGGTGACAACATATTCTTATCGGGGGAGCATGCGCAATAAATACTATTGTAGTAGACTCAAATGACCAGACGCTTAGAGATTGTCATTCGATTGAGACTTCTGGTGTATTTCGCCCAACATAACTGATTAGAAATTACAGTAAAAACAGAAAAGTTTGAATGTAAATCAGCTTATATACATTCATATTACATTATTATATTTGTTGAGACCCATTTGTGTCAACAATATTTACACTGGGCATCATATCAGATTCAAATCTGGTTCCCCAGTAAAAATCACAAAGTTCTACTATTTGTGCCACAATTAATCTAAGCTCAGATAGGTAGTGTAAAACATGTATAAACTTAATTTTCAATCCCAAAATAAAAAGTTAGTCACTCAAAACATGGAAATACGCCCACATAGCTGAGTATTGATAGGGTTCATCTTTTGTAGGAACACAATGCAACACACCAAATCTGTTGAAAACTGGAGCCATCATTGTATCCACAAAAGACAGAATTTCTTTTCTTGAACTTAAGGTCACGATAACATTTACCCAATGGACATTCACACAAAGTTTGAATGAAAATTCAACCTCTACAAGCAGAGTTACTATGTTCCAAAAAGTGCTACAGACAGAAAGCCAGTCAGCAGACTAACCCATTTCAATAATTCCCCGCTTTCTCAGGACATCAAATTCCCAATTTATAAAATGAGAGGTTTTCCTCACCACTCGTTTTGGATGTACAGGTACTCATTTAAAAAATACAGGTACCAGGAAAATAACTGTCTGTTATTTTGGACTTAGTGGGGCGGGGGGCATAACAAAATCTCTATATAACACAAAGTGAACAATCGTCATTGCAGCATTATTTGGTTAAAAAAACCCAGCTAACCATGTCAGTTGTACCATTATAAATATTTGTAAATATCAAAATTAAATAATATTTTTTAAAGCTGATGTTTAATTCATCTCACAAAATCTAAAAACCTTGCGATAGAACATTAAAATATGCAATATCAATGTCTAGAATTTATCTTCAAGTGATGATATTCAACACTGTATTCAGACAATTTCTCTTGCTGTGTTTAAAAGGCAAATCAGCTTGTTATGAATTATTCAGACATCCAGAGAGACAAGCCTAGTCTGTTACCAAGGTCCGACAAAAGGTCAACCTTATTCCCTAATCCAGAAAATTCAATTCATTAATTCCCCTAAATAAATTAGATCTGCGGCATATAAGGTGTGTTAAAGTAATAAATATTCTTGCTCTGCAGTATGCATGGTGTAATTCATAGAGGTCAGCTATTGGCTCTGTAAGCTCTGTATTGAAGAGATCTATCAAGGAGAGATATGCCATGGTTACAACTAGAGCATTCTATATGCTAATCTAGTTACCAATTTGCTATTGAGGTGAACATCGATACATTATTGCCTTAATTGTTCAGCCCAAGATTAAATAAGAGAATACATCCTCCAGTAGACCTTAGAAGAAATGTCATTTCAGTAAATCATGTCACAAAAGTCTGACCTCTTCCGGGCCTAAAAATACTAATGTAGCCTTTTTTCTTCAACATTTTGCAGTAATCAACACAAATAATAGAAATCTTTTCTGTATCAATACAACTAATATAATGATAAAGATATGATACTCACCAACATGCAAACTGTTATTCTACTGTATCCTTTCTGGGCAAAAATAAATATATATGGGAGACAGTATCACATTGAATAATACACAGACAAAGAATAAGCTTTACCTTAAACTATGCTTACAAGTTAAAACCTTGTCCAAACAAACATCCCTGTCTTGAATTAAAGAGTCTACTAGAAGTGGTGGATTATTAGAAACCTGAGAAGAAAGAGAAGTCCACCCTAACTTGTCCACTAAATAACATACAATTTGTGTTATTTTAGATTACATTGTTATCTCTGACACATACTCTCTTCTCTAGCTGTCTTAACGGCCCTTTCTTACATATTTAATTATTTTTCTTTTGAAAATTTCTATGAGTTTATAAATCGTGTGACTGTGATGTCTTCAACAAGTATAACAGATAAACTGTGTCCTATTTTCACAATTCAGTAAATGGATTTGGCTTGAGAAAGTAATCCTGATCATGGTTAATAGGAATCTATTACACTTTCCTAATACTTATCAGATTACTATTAGCCTACTTTAAAGATGCGTTATGTAAGAGTGAAATCTACCTATTACAAGTCTATTTTCTGGTTTCAAATGTCATTACCTGTATGTTGAAAACCAGAACCAGAACCCCAAAAATGAAATGAAGATGTAATTTTATTTGTACTTCTTATTTTGTTATAAAATCTTCTGGTAGATACAGTAATACCATTCAAACGCTTATTTTGAACCCAGTTCAAAATCGCCGGGTTCTTAAGACAGGGTCATGTTGCATTCACACGTACAATAAGCCAAACCATTTTAACTATTCTGACCTCTTTGGTTGGAGGTTTAGAGTTAACTACGCATGGATAGCTTCATATTCTTTATTCGCTTCTCGCATGCTTTCAATAACACTGGCACTGCATGACGCCACCATTTTCCCAGGAAAGTAACTTAATGCATACTGTGAATGTCCAAAGTTTTTAAACTGGTTTATTTGCCCAGCTTTTTTTAAAACCAGTTCAACTAAGGTTCTGAACAGGCTATTAGTAAACCAAAGAATGAAAGTTAAATTAGGCTCTTTCTTTCTAATTCTAGGGGAGATAATGACTTATATGTTTACAATAATGTGTATACCAGATGAATTTATAATCGTAATTACTATTCATGTGTGTTTCAGATTGATTAGATATTTTACACATATTATTTGTATGGAATCTGGTGGGTTTCTTGTATCAAGTGAAACATTACGTAGATATTATCTTGATAGTATAAGCAACTGTCCATTGTTTCCATGAACATGTTATAGTCTTTTTCAGGCAACACGTAAAAAGAGCGCGATCGCTCTCCCTGTCCTAGATGTCAGTTGAGGTACGTTTTTTATCGCTTGTCTCATAGTCTAATTTGACTCACCTTAAAGAAAATAATCAGGAAAAATACTGTCAATATCGACAATTAACTTGCTTGTAGGCTACAATAACAGTCATACCTTAGTGAGAATCGGCCATCTGGTTCATAATCCGAGTAATTAGCATATTCAGCGGTAATTTTGATAATACGGTAAAAAACCAAAACATGCTTGCTGGTTATTCATAATAGGTCCAGTAAGTTTGCTTTGTGAAAATAAGCCACGTGGCGAATGAAGACGTCTCGGCATGGATTGTGAATCTTGGGATTCATGCCAATTCCAGGTAGATATTAAAATAATAACTGGATCATACATTTTATGGTTTCACTGACCACATGTTAGTTAAATTTAAATAGTCATTGAATAATCCCGTGATAGAACGCTGAGTATCCTGAGAAACAGACATTAATAACATATTTTTCCGTCAGGATCTAGGGGGGGTTGGATGGCTGAATGGTTAGCGTATGCGCGCTGTATCATAAAGTTTGTCATTGAGTCCACTGGCGTGGTTTCGAATCCCCGGTTGTACGTGACAAGGAGTAGGGTCGCCTGTCCAACCTCGTGGGTTTTCTCCGGGTCCTCCGGTTTCCTCCCACTGCTAAAGACCCCTATGCGCAAGCGAATTATTGAAATAAAATTATACCATATGTTAGTCCCGAAATGACCTAGTTTGTGTCAAGTGGACGTTAAACCCCATTTCTCTCTCTCCGTCAGGATCTCCAATGCTTTCCGATTCCCAATTGTGACACGAATCGGTTGGAATTATCTCAATAAACCAGCATTGCTAGATTTAGTTTCAAACAGCATTTTAGTTTTATGCTTTTTTATTTTATACACATGCTGACAGGGTGTTATTTCTAAAAAAGCTTTCGTCAAGAGATTCAGGTGAGCGATTTACCCTTTTTCCAATTTCAGGAGAGCTTTTTTTTTACTCTCTGTGGGTAAAAAATATTTCTTTGCAAAATATCATTTTGATAATCCAGTATCACTTTCCATGTAAAAGAAATACTGGACTTATAAAAAGAGAGTAAATTTATGATTAAAGAAGCCGTATAAAAGATTTAGATAAAGAGCTTGTCATTCTTGCTATAATACTTCAAAAATAGATTATATTGAAAATTTCATTAAAATTACTTTATTTTGGCCGAAGATATTAGCCTTTAAAGGTTTGATGAGATGTCTGCAATGATTGTAACCACCATACTATAGCTAGTTGTTGAGGCTTAGACTCGTTTCACCATTTTTAAACTAAATTACAAAACCGTTCTAATCTACTTCAAATCTGACCCATTCGATGGCATTGAGAGTTGATTATGGTCTTGTAATGTTAATAGAGGTCTAATTTAAGGCCTAAAGAAAGACCTGCAATCGGCAGATTTAGCTCTTGCATAATGCCTGTTTAAATTGTTTCAATGACAATTAGTAACTGAATGGGAAATAAAAGGGCACAGATCAATGGAATACAATTATTGATTACCCATAATTATTTGCTGCATAGAATAAGATAACAAGCAAAGTTGAATGTTTCGCCTAGATTCAAAATGTACACAAAGAAGGATTTCTAAGTATTAAGATTTTAATACAAACTGCTCTCAAGAATAGCTCTTTATATATAAAGCATGTTAAATGTGAGACTTATGGGTGGTATCCTATAAGTATGGTATGCATACTTTTATTTCTAGCACAATGAAGAAATGGTCAAAAGATGTGTTTGTTCATTATTCTATGCAAGCGTGAATAGAGTAAGCAACATGTAAAATAAAACCTGCTAATCAAACAAGGAGAATTGTGAAGATGAGTAAACTAAATACACTATATATTTAATAAGATAAATAGTCCACATCTTATCCCCTGGCTTTAGTTTGATCAATGAAGTAATTGTATATTCTACAAATATATCTCCAACTTGAGCCCTGACTTTAAGCTGACCTTATTTATCTTTGTTTGAAGAAATATCCCTCCAGGTTTAATATTAAAACCACATCTGTAGATATTTAATTCTACTTTTGGTCCAGTGTATGAAAGGAAATATTAATAACCATCAACTGACAAATAACATGAAAGCACAAATTCAAAATGGACCTTACTGCTGATAATTCAGTTTTGAATGTGGTACAAATTTCATGGCCATCAAATTTTTTGGATTTGGTGTGGATACTTTCAGGATTGAAACACTAGATAAAAGTTTAGCATTATGGTAGAAATGTTGAGTAAATAAAACACAAAATTACCGTCAACTGGGGCTACTTTGAACAGTGGGGCAACTTTGAACATTTTTCAATATGTTGTTTGAGCATTTTATATTTTCTATTCATTTTTTCATATCATATAAATAATGCTTACTTTAAATAAATATACATCTTAGTTGGATGAAATGTTAATCCCATAGTGGCATGTCTATGGTAAAGCCTAGGTCAAATGTAAAGCCTGCCAACTTTATACTAGAAATCTTAATACATCATTTAACATAAATACTTCAATTATATATGTAGATAAAACATATTTATTAAATTTCAATTAGGTATTTTATGGTTTTGAATAAAAAAAAAAATTTAAGTACAAAAATACTAATAATACACCATTTTTAAAGTAAAATAGGGCAACATTTAACTTGTACAACGTCTCCCCTATTACATTTATTCATAATATTTTTTGTGTTTCTTGCATTTGATTAACTATAATGAATTTACTGTATTGCATTTTTACAGATTTATTAAATTTCCATTAGCTTATCGAATGCAATTTTATGAACTGTTCAAAGTAACTCCACTTTCGAGGCAAGATTGAACACCTAATTTTTTTCTTCTTCAAAATTGAAAATAAAAAACATTTTTAAACCAAAACATATTCTTATTTTGTTGAAATGTATCATTCAAGGTTACCCAGCTGGTGAGGCAAGACTGAACACCAACATTTAAAAAAAAAAAAAGATAGGTTGCCAGGCAACAAAACATACGCCCACAGCAGCTAAATCGTCCGAGCGGTTGTCAAGGGTTGTCGCATATTTATTCCTTTGTAGGTAATTGGGGCCTTTACAAGACTGTTCCATACAGATCAGATTATAAATTTTGTCGTTTGAGGGTTTACAAGGTTCTACAAACTGAAACAAGGGTCTCAACTCTGGAAGTAATCTACAGAAATTGTTGACATTTGACAGGCTTTTTCGTTTTACTAATTTAAATAATTCATATAAATTTCATACAGATCACATGATGACTTTTGTCATTCAAACGTTCACAATCGCCATAACTCTAGAAATTATTGACGGAAATTGCTGAAATTCAATAGACCTGTTTCACAAATTTAAATGATGCATATAGATTTCATACATATCAGATGATAACTATCACCAATCGAGCATTAACAAGGTTTAACAAAGTGAAACAAGGGCAATAACTATAGAAGTAATTATTGTAAATTGCTGAAATTCAATAGGCTTTTTCGTTTCACTAATATAAATCATGCATATAAATTTCAGAAAGATCGGATGATAACTTTTGGAGTTAGAGCGTTCACAAGGCTCAATAAAGTGAAACAAGGGCCATAACTCTAGACGTAATAAACAGGAATTGCTGAAATTCAATAGGCTTCTTCGTTTCAGTAATCTTAATAATGCATATAAATTTCAGAAAGATCGGATGATAACTTTTGGCATTAGAGCGTTCACAAGGATAAATAAAGTGAAACAAGGGCCATAACTCTAGACGTAATAAATGGAAATTGCTGAAATTCAATAGGCTTCTTCGTTTCACTAATTTAAATAATGCATGTAAATTTCAGAAAGATCGGATGATAACTTTTGGAGTTAGAGCGTTCACAAGGTTCAATAAAGTTAAAACAAGGGCCATAACTCTAGACGTAATAAACAGAAATTGTTGAAATTCAATAGGCTTCTTCATTTCACTAACTTAAATATTGCATATAAATTTCACAAAAATCGTATGTTAACTTTTGGCATTAGAGCGTTCACAAGGTTCAACAAAGTGAAACAAGGGCCATAACTCTAGACGTAATAAATGGAAATTATTGAAATCAAATAGGCTTCTTCATCTCACTAATGTAAGGAACATATATTAATTTTAAAACAATTGGATGATAACTTTTGGCTTTAGAGCGTTCACAAGAAATTGTGGACAATGGATGGGCGGACGGACAGACGGACGGACGGGGGCGACGGCAATATACGTCCACATTTCAATGTGGGCGTATAAAAATGAAAAATTATATTCCTACACCAAAATAAACCTGAATTTATGATAAAACTTTTTCTTCCCCATGAATTATAGCTAAAAATAGTAATTAACAATATATAATAGCTTGGCATTAATTAATAAATGAAAAAAAATGTTCAAAGTAGCCCAGTTTCACGGTAACCATAGTTATATTCTATAGAATTGATAAAAAAGATTCAAACAATGAATAAAATGAAATTAATGAAGTAAATCTCCTTGTCAGAATTATGCATACCTGTTTAGCAATTTTCATGAGTATTTTCAGATGGCTCAATATTTACGGTAGATGTGAAACTTTCAGACATGGTAAATAGGACGTCTGTTACATTTTGGTGCCTGATTAAAGGCACATAAAATTTTGGTACAGATTAGTTGCCTTTAATTTCTGATGGATCTTAAAATAATTTGAGCCCAGATGGTTCAAAATTAGCTGAGATAATGCATTTTTATGAAAGGATGTCTCATAGCTATATTTAGTTGCACTTAGGTGTGACATATATCTATGTTACAGTTACACAGTTAACACAGCAAAAAACAACATGTTTGCCAGCCATAAAAGTTGTATAATAGAATGACTTTCAACTTTGACTGTATTCAGCAAGTCATCTGGATTGTGCCTAATTCAAAATCCTAATCTTCAATGTCTTATTTCTCTGTTGTCATTAATTTGTTTCACAACCACACGGATGTCTGGACTTTGCAATGGTACACTACTGATATACACTTACATAGGAAAACCCCAAAATAATTTAGTTTATCAATAATATCAATATGCTCGATAAAATTTCATGATTTCTAAGCCAGAATACACCTTCAATAAAGTTCCAAACACAATGGCTCTCCACTTTTTTTTTTATTCTTGTCAGGTTCTGTGTGACCCATGTCAAACAATCTAGTAAGTTGAGTACATGGAACAGACAGATATCAATCAATATCATCTAAATACCACTCACTTGATATCAGATAGTTTATCATTGGTAAATAATCTTTTCTCAATAACCATATGATGATAATTTTGGTGCTATAAGTAAAAGTAACCACTCTCTTAATTAGGTCCAGTGATTCCAGTCTCTTTAAAACACTATCTTGCAATTCAAGGATTGATAGTGTCATTGTCATATTTTTTTTATCCTTATTCTTCTTATGTATTGTGTTTGTGCTGACCCAAAACACTGATATAGATGTATAACATTACCAATATTAAAGCTGGACTAACAAATCAAGGCATCTTCTTATTTTAAAACCTTTTAAAGATTCTATGATCATACATTAATATTAAAGCTGGACTAACAAATCAAGGCATCTTCTTATTTTAAAACCTTTTAAAGATTCTATGATCATACATATTAATCAGCTATGTAGTGCCAAAGACTTTGGGAAATGCCTCACATTCCTATTTAGATACATTTACCTGTCTTGTCAATTTATACAATCATTTGATGTCCAACAAATGCTTAAAAAGACAAAATTGTGTGATGCTGTGACAAATTATCTTGTTAATACTGAACATAAATGTAAGTGCCAGTGCATGTATAAGCCTAATTTTAAACTTTTTAAAAAAAAATCTTCCCACCCATGATCATGAGACATACATCAACTTACAAACAAAACCATCATTGACTGAAATTTTGACATACAGAAGTAGCAACTTAATAATTACTGATGTTCTTTTTCGCTTTAATGACAAATTTTCAGAACAGTTTGACCACAAACAATATCTGAATGAAGCTGATTTGATACTGTCTGAACTTCTAACATCTGGTGGCAGAAGAACTCAGGAAAGGAAATACTGAAGTAGGAAATGGCCAGTGGGAGAAATACCATTATGTCTGAAGAAGCTTTTAACAGTCGGTGTCTGAAGTCATGAGAGTTTTTCACCAAGACAAACATGTCAAAAGGGAAATGAGAGAAATTCATCAACTATTTCAGATGTCAAAGTTCAATAGAGGTACTAAGTTTACATACTTTGACAACTCGATATTGGGAACTTAACAAATTTGTAAAGGAACTTGAGAGATGTAACTGAATTGAAAGGATTTTGATTTTACAAAAATGACTATGAAATCACATCTGTGGCTTATAACCATATTCTGTTATAGTTATATCCTTTTTCTGTAAAATGCCACAGGAAATTCTTTTTACTGCTTTACCATTACTAGCAGGTATTAATCTTCAAGTGAAAAATAAACAATGATCAACTGAACAAAATTAAACTCATTAATTTCATTTCATTTCAAGCCTTGCTAATTTCCGAAACAAATATTTCCAAATTACTTTAACACAGTAAAGATTAGAAATAGGAATATCTATTTGATAGCAAAATAAAATCTTAATAATATTCAGATTATTCAGTAGATATATTTTGGTAAAATTGTAAACATCAGACTAAAACCCTGGATCCTCCAGTGCAACAAGTTTTACAGATGTTCTTGATGGAATCAAGAACACAACAGTCAAATAGCTAAAGGCAGGCTTACTTCCACAACATAGGGGGCTGAATATGGACCATGGTAAAAAATGTTGTGTTTCTGCTAGTATATATAACCCTTGGTATTTGTAAGTCCCAAGTTTTGTGTAGTGATATTACACAGAGAATCGAATGGTACAATCATTACCAGGTTTATCATGTATAAACTAGGTGTACTTTAGGTAAATCTGCAATAGATTTTTTAACATGTTTTTACTGTATTTATAAACTTTGTGAAATAAGACAGAATCACTTGAGACATGTTATTTTTACCTACCACATGCTGAATCTTCTGCTACTTGTAGCTCAAGGGGGAAAATAGGCTGCCAGACAACAAAACATTTACCTACAGCAGCTAAGTGACCCAAACAGTCCATAGAGGTTGTTTATTCATTTGTAGGTAATGGGAACATTTAAAAAAAAAATAATGTTGGTCAACTAATCAATCATAAACAGTAATATATTGCTACTATGAAAGAAAACTCTTAAGATCCTTACAAAAACACACAATATAAATTGTACCGGTAATCTCGAAATTTATAGCAAATAAGCAATTGGATTAACAATTATAGTGTTTGTGTACCAATGCATGGCAACTGACATTAGTATTTACTGTTACATTTGATCAAATCTAACATATACATGTATTAAGATAGTTTAATGTGGGTGTATAAAAATAACAATCAGTACATATTTCTGGTCTTTGCAAATTTATATCCTGTATGACAGTTCATTTTAAAGGTATGCTGTTACACAGATAAAAAATAAAGTAAATCAATCAACATGATATTTCACATTTTAAAAACTACAAATTAAAGCCCACTGGAAGAGCTTCATAATTTTTTTAAATAATGCAAGTAATTAAGTCAGTTTTTACACCCTTTTCATAAGTATAACACAACCCCAAATGTCAATGTTATCTGCCACAGTTAAATTTCAACGTTAGCGATTTCAGCCGTTCTGCCAATAAAATAGCTGTGATATCATTTTAGTCCTGCTCATATTCCAATCTATATTTCTATGAGCAGAAGGATTAAATGACGTCACAGCTTTTTTTATTGGCGGAAAGTTACTCACAGAGAAATCGCTAACGTTGAAATTTACCTGTGGCAGGTAATACTGACATTTGGGATCGTATTCTACTTATGGAAAGGATATGTTGACATAATTACTTGCATTATTTAAAACAATTATGAAGCTTTTCCAGTGAGCTTTAAGCATAACCTATGGTTGATAACAAAATGGGTTATTGACAATGTTTTTTTCTGTTTAAGAAATTCGGTCATAGAGGTCTCTTTCAACGTTTTACCTTCTGATATTCTGACATAAAATATGTGTTTGGGGAACTAACCTAACCTAGGAATGCCACTATAACAATAAAAGAGTTTTAATTATAATGAGTTTGACTTCTATCTTTCACCACTACCTTACTATTAGATCAATTTCACCTTTTTATCTTCCAACATTACCTCTTGCTGTGTTTTTAATTAGAGGTGATGGTTTTTTTTATCAGTCTTGTCTGAAAATTTACCCCAACCTCTGATGAGGAGTTGAAAAATACATTACAAGTCTGTTTGCAGCTTAACCAGTACAAAAGACTACTACCATAAAAAAAAAGCAATCAAGGAATTTTAGTAGTTTTGTGTCGCCATTAGATTAAGTAATGTCTTTTATACTATTTAATTTTTATCAGAACTATTTTAGCATCAAAAACTCCAAGTATGACCATTGATGTAAAAAAATATTCCAATGCTAGTAGTATTTGCTTTTTATGATTCACATCCCATCATACAAATTACCATCAGTATCCATATGATCAATAAGTACCAGTACTCAAAAATTAACTGCAATTATTCAAATAATTCTGATTCTTAAATGGTAATGATTTTGTAATATTATTTTCTGAGTGAAAGTGGAAAAAGTATTATAAAATCTGAAAGGAGGGTACCAAGATTTCGGTCAGATTTAGCAAAAAAAAGTGACCCTAATCATTTGTCATGTATAAGCCTGTGATTGAACCCATGACTTGTATTGATAACAGCCCTACAGCCATTGTGTGAGATGACTCAAATAATGTAGGTAAAATTTTCTCATTGAACCTTTGCCTACATGCATCTAAATATTTAAATAAATAAAAAATATGTCAATTAAAAAAAAATCAACCACTTTACTTCATCAAAATATGTATACAGGAAAGGAATTTACAAAAAGGAAAGTGTTATATTATATGATGAATAAAATCATGAATGAAACGCTGTCTTCACATGGAATTAGTTTGTTATCACAGATTTTTGACAAATGGCCTCTGTGAATCTTGATGTCAAAAAGTGTACTTTGATTGTTTTGCTAGTAACATTAAGAACATAAAGCCATGGATCATTAGATAGTGAGCAAGTATAATCTTAAGTATTCCTAAGAGTAAGATAAGTGATATGAAGATGAAAGACAATTCAAGAAAATGACACATGTAATTATTCCATGCAGAATTTATTTAGTTGAGATATCTATTTAGACTTTATCAGACAGATTGTGATGATGTGTAGTTCAACTGTAAGTAGAAAGCACTGGATGTCAAGACAAGTGAATATCAATTTTCAATGATATTACAAGAGGTTTTAAGTTGAAAGAATCCTTCCAAGACAGTGATATTATTTATTTATTATGAGGGTGCATGAATTAAATTCTTGCTGTGGATCACATATTACTTTGGATTCAGTACTGCCTTGAGCAAATTATATATAGTAAAGATGTGCTCATGAAAAGCCACTCATTTCATTTCTAAGACATTATCTATTTTTTCCAAGCTCAATCCACGCTAAAATGTACTCAAATTGATTATTTAATATTAATTTTAAAAAAAATCAAGACAGCAATAGGTGGCACTGACCATTGAAGAAAAAACTTTATTGCATAAGAAACCTTACAAGGTTATATGCGTACATGATTAAAAAAAAAACTATACCTGAAACTATAATTTTAGTGATATAAACTTACAATGACATAAATGATTGGAATACAAATGAAAGCTCTCAAGCATTTTAATATTTCTACATTTTTATTCTGCAATGTTTTAAATAGTTGGGAATCGGTCAATTCATTGGAAGTTAGTACTTGAAATAAGATTAGACTAAATAGTTCTTTTCTTTGTGTTTTTTGCAGTATGTTAAAAAAATGAATTTCATTCTACATGTATACCTCCTGGCATACATTACATAAACGGTCTTCAAGATCTAATTTGAAATATCTTCCTGTTTCAATTTATGTGAGTTTATACTCAGATCATAAATTCGTGCTTTTCTATGTTTTCCAATTATTATTGTGTCTAAATAATTTTCATAATATTGTAGTCTGCAAGGCATAAAAATCTCTCAGTTGACGATCAGAAACTTTTAAATTAGATGTTATTTTATCCAGTATTTTAACAAATTTACACAAATGAAAATTGCTTTGATATACATTTTGTTATCCATTTCATTTGAAGTTTTTTCAGTCACTTTTTAAGATGCCAAGCAATAAATCTTATCGAGACTTAAAACATCTACTATTACAATTTCAAATATTAGGATTCCAAATTACTATAAGCACTATATCTCTGTTTTGTTCAATATAAATTACAATCTATTTGCTACAAGATAAATTTCAGCTTTTCTTCTATAAAATATACAAGTAACAAGGTTAGCAAGTGTTGATTTGTCTAGAGTATTTCTAATTCTAACTTTCCTGCTGTAACCATTTCCGATAGCTGATTACCTTAAATAGTCATAAAATTCTCTTGGGATATCAAAGAATTTTGTATGATAGTGCTAATAAAGATATCAGATTTCCCTAAGCGCACAACAGACAAATTGGTGCAAATTATGAACTATATTAAATAAGATGTATGAATACTGATAACAAAAGTTTTGAAATTTCATTTAAAAGCAAGTTTGAACATCATTAATCATCTAGACCAAATAGAAAGCAACTAACATACTTAAAGGCTCAATACCACTCTTGTTGTAACTGAATAATATGTCCGAATCTTTATTCTGGTCAACAAATTGTACTATTTTACAATATTTCAATTAATTGATGATACAAATTTCATCTTAACACACTTTATTTAAAAAATTGGAAAAATTCAACTTAATGGTTTGAAACGTCTAACGTAAACCTTTTCAAATGTAACTTCGATTTAAAAATATTTTCGAACCCTCTGGACAAGTAAAATAGGATGTAATGGATAGTTTGCACAACAGGTAGGACACTAAAACATCTAGTAATTAGATAAGGATATTATTTATTTTCTGGAGCTGTCAAGCCAGCAAGAGTGGTATTGTCCCTTTAAAGGAAGCAAGTCTTTAACTCAATATCACCCACAGTCTTCGACATTGCAAACACAACTTATTGGTCAGTTTAAATCAACATTGAATTTTTGGGGCTTCTGATATCCAATATTTAAGACAAAATAAAAAATTTAAAATTGGCACATGAATTGCATGCCAGAATGCTTTCAAGTACTATTTGTAATGAAGCAACTTTATGAATGAGGCTAAACATATCCTAGAGGAGAATCTAACTACCAGTGTAGACTGGAATAAACAAATGCCAAAGACTGCCATTCAATTTGCACTCTTGGCATATTTCACTAAACATATGTGATTAGCAATTACAGTAAAAACAGAAGCGATTTAATGTAAACCAGTTTATACACATTTATATTACATTATTATATATGTTGCGACCTATTTGTATTCATTTCTAGGTGCCAAAGAATAGAGAATTAGCTCCTTACTTTAAGTAAATGATAGTTGAAGAAAAATATCAGATTTGGGAAGTTTCAGGAACATCAGCTTAGATAATAATCCTTTAGTGTCATTTAGTGATTGGAAACATAACAAAACTGACACAGTTATATGGGACAACAATCACTGGTTTATTATACACAAGCACAACATTTCAATGAGTATCCTTTAATCGTTATCAAGCACAATGACATTTAGTGTGTGAAATAGCTTTATTTAACATCCGCTTCTACCAAGGTGATATCGCAGACAATGACATTTAGTGTGTGTGTGTGTGTGTGAAATAGCTTTATTCAAGGACCGCTTCCACCAAGGTGATATCCAAGAATAACATTTAGGGGTGAGTTAGTTGTATTTTACGTCCGCTACAACCAAGGGGATATCGCAGACTAGACATTTTGTAAACTGGTGGGTCTATATATTTTGTACAATGTGAAGCCATACTTAATAATAATGATTATATACAGGAGTTCATAAATTTAATGAACATGTTGAACTACAAAGAACTTAAATGCACCCTATGATGACAAATACAATTCGTTCATGTCTTTGTAAAGTTGTGTATCTTTGCATAAGTATGTCCATGTATGTATCCTTTGTGTGTTTCATGTATATTTCTATTATTTTATTTGTATATGCACATAACCTTGTAAGGTTTTTTTATGCAATAAAGTTTCTTCTTTCTTTCTTTATAGATAACATGAAGGCTTAATTATGTTTACACAGAGACTCTACACTCAATTAATTGAAAAATGATTTGAGGGATTCATATATTAGATAAGTATATTTAACAAGTAAGAACTTATAGCCCATTCAGATGCTTATTTTTAAACCAGTTCATAATCACTGGGGTTTTTAAGACAGCATCGTGTTGCGTTCACATGTACTATAAGCCAAACAAGTTTAACTATTCAGACCTGTTCGGTCGGAGGTTAGAGTTAACTACGCATGGGTAGCTTCATATTCTTTATTCGGTTCTCCCACGCTTTCGATAACATTGGCACTGTCTGACCCCGATATTGTCACAGTAATGTAACTAACTGTGTACTTCGCATGCTCAAAGCAAGCTGAAGCCGGGGTTTTAAACCAACCCGTTCCGACGGTTAAGATGAACCAGTTTAAAATAAAAGTCTTCTCGAAGACAGGTCGCGAGCAGGTTTTTTAAACTGGTTTATTTGCCCCACATTTGCGTTCAGACGCTTAAGTTGAACTGGTTTAAAAACCCCGGGGATCGTTAAACCAGTTCAACTTAAGCGTCTGAATGGGCTATTAGAAACACATATTTATGATATGATAACAAAGCATAATTGCACTAAGATAACACAGTAATAGGATCAGAGGTGTTGAAAGTTAAAAAAATAAAGGATAATAATTAAATAGCTAATTACTACAATCTATGAGACCCTCCGGTTTACTAAATGTCATTGTGCTTGATAACAATAAGAGGATACTTATCAAAACATTGTTGTCCCATATAACTGTGTCAGTTTAGACGAGATGATAATTAAAGAAAGTAAGATTCTGAAATTTATTTTAACAAAGATGATTACTTAAAAGAATTAAATAATAATTTTGAATCCGCAATATTTCAACATCAACATTCTTCCAATTACCTTACTTAAAAATTACAATTCACAGAGGCATACTGTGCTTAAACCGACTATCTGCCAATTAAGATATCAGATTGATGAATCTGAAGGCCTGTACAGGCAAATGAAATCTATCTTTATTCCCCATGTTATACATTCAGAATTCCTGAATATTATCTGCCTATTATTTGAATAATGTTTCTTATCTACATGTTTATGGTAAACTAGAAAGACAGATTGATGTTTACCAGAATTACCAATTGTCAATCTATCAATTTTTTTTAACACAATAACTTTCAGAAAAGTTAGGTTATGGCATGACAACTACATGTAATATATCAATAGTGTTATCTGTTTAAGAGTTGTATCAATATGGACTATGGATGTGACTAATATATAGGCTGTACAGACTTCAGACGCTTATATTTAAACTAGTTTAAAATCGCTGATGTTGCATTTGATATAAGCCAAACCAGTTAGGGTTAATTACGCAAGGGCACACATCATCATTTTGCCAGGAAGATAAATACTGCTCATGCCCAAAGCAAGCTCGAGACCCATTCAGACAGCATTTAAGAAAATCCTTCTCCAAGGTGGGTACAGAGCTGGAGTTTTTAAATTGTTTTATGTCCCATATTTTGCATTCAGATAACAAAGTTTTAACAATCACCAGGGTTTTTAAACCAGTCTAACGTAATCATCTGAATGGGATTAGTGTAAGCTTATATACAATCTAATTTTAATTGTCCAATTTGTTGCAAATCTTAGACAATGTTCATATTGGGATCAGTAACTATGTTTTGTTTACTAGAACACAAATACTTTATGTAGATTTAAAGAAGTTTTGGGTAAAAATTTAGTGAACCCAACGATTTGTAGTTTATTATGCTAGAGGCAGGTTGGGATTAAAGGTGAAAACAAAACCAGTCGGAAATCAGTCTAGTACAGTAATTGTGAAAACTAAATGAAAACTACTTTAAGTTCAAGTGTATTGAAACTTAAAATTAAAAGTGAACCCTAAGATATTTACATACAGATAATGACCGTCCCTGAAGATCTGAAGTGATGTATAATCCGGGTGTTACTATAAAGAAAACAGATCTAATTGGTAAGTAACTACACCTCCACATACAGTGCCTTCAATCACAACACCAGCTTTTCTATAAGCATCATTGATAATGGATTTTCCAGACATTTTTTTTCGGGGTATAAAGAAAAAATTTATTGCCCAAACTACCTACTTGATTGAACCTGAAAGATCATAAATAGGTCTGAAACATCTTCAACATCAAATTGAACAGTAAAAAATATCATATTACAATCTTTTTATAGTCTTTATGATCAAATTGAAATCTGAATATAAACATAGGTTGCCAGGCAATGAAACATATTCCCACTAGTTGCGATGTATTTCCTTCAGTATATAATATTCTGCATGGGCTTTCTAATCAATTTGTTTCTACATGTGGGCTACAATGTTTTGCAATTTTTACTGAGGTCTAAGTGTCAAATTAACATCATACCGGTATCTTCTTTTATTAAGAATGTAAACAGTCTTTCAAGACGGAACAAAATTTTCTAAAGACCTCTAAAGTGGTAACATGATTTTGTAAAAGAAAGTGGTAGGAAATCAATACGAGTCTTCCTGTTAATAAAAAAATTACCAAATATCGAATGTTAACCATTAAATGTTGTAACAAGCTTGTTTTAAGGACACCTTCTAGTGTTTAAGTCAACATACTCTCACCAGTGCACTGATTTACCAGCCTTTAAGTTTGATCCCCCTTAAAGATTAATGGTACCATAATTTATTCCTGGTAAAGGAATATAACTCTAGAAAAAAATCATCCATTACCATTCAAATTCAATAGGATTCACTCTCTGAATAACATTCATATCTCATACATCTTTCAAAAGGATCGGATGATATTAGGGCTAATAAGATTTCATAACAAAGGAGCGTAGCCCTAGAGTCTGGACATCTATCAGATGAAACCGTTTGAAACAAATAGGATTCTTCATTGGAATGTGATGAAGAGCTGCATAACTACCCAAGTCCAGCCAGCATTCGATCCCGGTGTTGACAGAGAAAGTAAGTCAAATGAGACTGAAGAACGAGGTCCGGTGTGCACATTGGCATATCACATAAAGGAACCTACCCTTGACAATTGGAGTTCAACGAAGAGTTGGTGGAAATGTTGCTATTCGAGCAAAATATCCCTCATAGCACACGGCATGGAATATGCTTGTCTTGGGGGGGGGGGGGTAATTTCAATTCCTTTCCTTTGAATGACCTGAAGGCCCTACAATATTTTAAATAGACTGGAATATTATTGAAGACTTTATCACAAAGGGGTAAAGCTCTGGAAGTTATCATCTGTGGAAAATCAATAGGATTTTTTCTTTGAATAAACAATGCACCACACAATATACATGGCAATATACATCCAGTTTAAAATGTGGGCGTACAAAATAAGTAAGTTACTTACTTCTTCTAAACTGGAATTTTATGTCACTTACTAAATTGGAGCAATGAAACTCCTTAATTTTACTAACTAGTTAATTTCAACTGATATAACTGCATTCAAATAATGTAAGTTTGAAAATCTAAAAGTAAATTTTACAAGATTTTTATTTTTTACAATGGAAGAGAAAAAAGTCTCTGTTGGAAACTACAAGTTAACTGAGAATGGTAATGTTTTCACATCAGGCAGGTGAGTGAACAAAGTGCTATGATACTTAAAGTGCTAAAATATTCGATCTAATCCAGATGTGTATAATTACGATAAAGGTATAAAGTCAGCACCTAAAAAGTGAGAAGTAAAGAAAATATAACAAGGTTGAAGAAGCCAAAAGATTACACTATTCCAGTGAGATCTCTCGTTAAAGATTGGGTTAGCTGGGCTAAAAGCTGGCATACACAGAACCTAGAAAGCGTCAAGTGCAAATCAGGGAGGCTTACCTGATATAAAATATGGTGTAAATTAAACTGGGTACATCTGCATTCTACCACTAGAACAAATGTTGTTTTCCAAAATGGTTCTGTGATGAAAAAATACAAATGTAGGGCAACTTTATTACCGGTATAAAAGTAGCATTTATATACAGAAAATGCAAATTTTAAGATTGTTTACTAAATATAAAACAAAAAGGACACAAAAAATTACACTGGGTACAATTATTATCGATACTGTGTGCAAATTCAAATAAATTCTCAAAGCCTTTTGGTTTCAATGCTGCAGGTACTTTGATATGGATAATTTATTATAGACCCTGTGAACAATACAATATCCTTACTTAATACTAATATATATATATATATGCCACTATATGAACAGCATATTATATTCATAAACAAATTTCGTATTTATTATACACCCCTTCCAACAGTAAGGCTGCAAAAATTATCTAGAAAGATTAGATTTTGAGATAAAAAGAAAACTTTATTTAGAATTATCATGGTTTGTATTAAGCGATAGGTAATTGGAAGAATGTTAAACTGATCTTTTAACACAAAAATAGACATACATCTGATAGGCTTCTATGTTTTTGTTAAACACCTGAGGATGAAGAGATAACATCAATTTCTGAAAACAGATACTGTAACAACCATACAGCTACCAAGGTGAAAAACATCCAGACAGAATTAGAAATTTTAACAAATTTGTTTACATTAACACATCAGAATTTAGCTTACTGATATCTTCCAAAAAACAATTAACTTATCCTAAGTATTTTTTGAACACTAACCAAAAATAACATGGCAGGTAAAATTACTGCATAAACAAACACCCCTCATTTTTATGTTTTGGGGTGGGGTGACAATATTTTTACAGCAAATTGAAAATGTACATGATCGCAACATTTCATAGTACTTTATTTCATTTGTACAGTTTGTCTTGATAGTAAGAAATATTTTAATTTCTTAATCAATCAACCCATTCTAATTGAATCATAATTATTACAGTGTTTGTTTTATCTTTGGATTGAAAAGTGAACTTTTATCAACAACTAAAAATTTTGAATTTAACCCTCTGAGCTAATGAAGAAACCTACAAATCCTAATCACACTTATAAGTACCTAACATTAACAGTACAAGAAAACAAATATACGGTATGTGGTTCAAGATGTGCTACTTTGAACAGATGGTATGGTAATTACTCCCAATATTTTGAATACAAAATCACAATGATATATATATATAGCAGAATAAATTACCCTACACACATGTTTAGATCTCTATAGCTTTGCAGAGAATTGAATTAAAAAAAAGTCATTTTGTATAGATCTAGGGCCAAAAACAAAAATACAGTTAGCAATATTTTTGTTGCATAGGCTATATCTTTCTTTTTTATATTATTAAAATTATTAATTAGGAATCTCCAAGAACTATACGCTGATTCTCTGTGGCCAACCTTCAGTCCAGGCTTAGCAGCATATGAGGCATGTAGTATGTCAACTTGAACCTCTTGTAAATAACCTTGTAATATTTTGAGTCTGCCTAAAGTGACAAATTTGTGTGTTCCAAAGGCACTCCCCTACATCTGTTTAAGACTACAACATATAAAACCTTGTGTCTAAAGACTCTAGATAACAATAATGAAAATAAACAGATTCCCTCATATCTGTCAATTGCACCTATTTTCAATATGGAAATATCATTCAAATTGCTCAATGTATACATGAATGTTTTTACTCCACAATTTTAAAGCCATATCACAGTTCCTTTTTTGGACCATGAAAATCTCCATGACAACAGACAGCAAGATAAAATGGAAATAAATCAAACGGTTACCTACACTTTAAGCAATTAATGTCAATTAGTAAAAACATAAAACAAATTACCAGATATAATAGACTGGTTTATAGATAGAATGAAACTGAAAAAAAATTGTGACTGTAAAGAGAGGATCCATGCTTTAAATTTACCACAGATAAACACTTATTAAATATTTTCAAACAATGGAAAAACAAATATTCATTAATTTGCCAAAAATTAATTGAAACAGACGAATTTGATTGGTTTTTGTCAGAAATATTTCATTTAATTACTACAAAATTCTTTTTAAAGCAAGAGCAATAACTCAATCATTAGTATGACAATCGGATGATCTGATTTATTTTTCCACACAACGTTTTTATTTGATCCTTCCTGATAAACCTTGAAAATTTCTAATATTTCAACAGAGAAACATACATGTAAATCAGAAGCTGTAAAACATCAGAAAACATAGATTTTCAAACAAAAATTGAACAAAGAAAACAGAACCTGGGAAGGAATAATCTATTCAATGACCCTGAAAAATCATCATAAACTTCTATATCACCTCTTTACATTTCAGCACCATTGTCACTTGAGGTGGATGGAAGCATGAAATTCAAGATGTCTGCAAAAAGGCAGAGCTAAGAAATATTTAAAGGTATGTTCTTTGAGATGAAATGGGGTGTGAAATCTAAAATCACACCTGAATAAACAATTATACCAACCATAAACTTCATGTACATCTTCTATAACAACTAGGCATACTTATTCCATCTGCTTTTCAAATGACCATTATTTTACATGGTCTTGATCTGAAATCAAGTACTGTTGTGTTGGTACACAGAACATAAATAACAATAATATACATGACCAAAAGCCCTAGTACCTTTCCTCTGCATTGAAAAGAATCTTTGTTGGTAATGTTACTTCAGCTTTTGAATGATACACATGTACAAACTTTCTGTTGATCTTATATATTCAAAAAATAAACAACATATTTTTTTCGAGACAAGTTGCCATTTTAACAACACTAGGCATTGCTTCTCTATAGTTCTCATTAACGAGTAACTTTAACCCTTGTTAAGTTGTACTGTGAAGTTACCATTTATTAGGCATTAATACATTTAAGTATATTAATAACACATAGGATTTCACACTATGCTCACCAGCCAATAAGCAGGAAAAGAAAACTTACTGTCTCATGAATGCAAGTGTCCCAATTAAAGTTTTTGTATTTCAAAACAATCATTGAACATAATAAAACTTTTGTACATATATTAATGTTTTCAAAAACACAATAAAAGCACAAAAGAATAACTTAATTAAATTCAATGGAATTTCCAATTAATTTGAAGGTAGCTATTTTAGGCCTCCTAACAAGTTTGCACCTGATTTATGGGTTTTCACATTTGGTTTTTAAATCATAATTTAAATAAGGTACAACATGTACATCAATATGCGCCAGTTGAAACATGATGTTTTGATATCAATGCCATTATAAAAGTTTGATCATACTTTCCAATGATTTAAGTACTCTGTATACAATACTATGAACCGGGAACTAAACAATATGGTTCATTATAGCCATCACAGTCTGTCATTTTATTACAGAACAAGAATAGCAAGTTTCATGTTGGTACTCAAATTAGCAGAGTCTTAGACTTTTTGTGAAGAGTGTTGCCTCAAGAATAATAATATTACCAAGATTACCAAGTGTATGGAATAAGTTCCTGTTTCAAAAATAAACCCATCACTTATCTGCTGTACTTTTGATGGATCGAATAAACAAATGTAAAAAAGTTTAGATTTGTTTATGATGCATATTTTGGCATACTAGCCATGTTCATAACCAAGAAGGATTATATATAATATAAACTAACAAATCTTCAAATAATCTTCACTTCCAAGTTCCAAAGAGGAATCAGTCAATGATAAAATCTTCACACAAAGACTCGACTATAATACTGATGGTACTATACTTACATGATTTCACTATAAGACCTATCCTATACAGTTTCAAGTTAACAAGACTCCCTCAAAACATCAGGGGATAAGAAAGTTATTATAATGTCTTTATGTAAGTTGTTTAAACTTTGCCGAAAGTATTTGATAATTTACACACCATTAAGATACGGAAACAGATCTTATAAAACATATTCTGATTGGTTGATTCAGACCATATGGTCTTATTTTATCGGTCAAATCCTGTATTAAAAAACAAAACGTATGTGTGTGTGTGTGTGTGCTCGGTGTCTTAAAGAACCATGTGTGTTTATGATACTCTTGCCAATTTCAAAAACTCTTTTAAAACTTTACTTTGATGGTACAACTTCTTAAAACAGAACATTGAGAAGAATGTTTGTGTAGCAACCTTTCAAACTTTTGATCCAGTGGAGAGATGGAGAGTCATAAAAGTCTAAAAATGTACTTATCTTCTCAGTGTTGTTATTATAGAGGATGAGATTCAGCACATGGGCGTAAACTAATTATTTAAGATAAAAGAACAATATCAAATGTAAGAAGCATATCTGTTAGAATGTGTCTTAAAAAAAAATATTGAAATATTATAGATTAAAATATATAAAATAAATACCAATAACATATTTCATTTTGATGATTTTGTTCTCCTCAAGAAAAGTAGAATACTTTAGATTACATAAATATACATGTAATAGCAAAACAGATATATTTTTTTTCCTTTTCATTCACTGAATTTCGTTTGAAGTTTTCATGAAATAAAATAAAATATTACTTTTAACCCAAATAAATCAAATATATCAGATTAGGAATATGTAAAGTAATATCATTCCATTTTTCAGTTATGTTATAAAACTCCTTAGCACTGATGTACCACAATTATCTACATGTATTATTAGTAATATTCTGCTTGGTTAATAGTGTATACCTTGTACTGTATATGTGATAGTCCAATACAAGTTATCTCCCTTAAGTCTTCATCTCATAAATGTGCAAGTTCACATCATTAGAATACTACATAATTATTGTGTAAGCCTTTTTTAATTTAAAGCACAAGGTTTTCTGATAAAAATCTGAAATCATCATAACCTTTCTTGAATGATGAAAGGATGAAATTGAGAAGTACTATATGTACCTATATGAACAAATTTCTTTTATTTATATTGCAATAATGTTTTTGCATGTTATTTTCAAATTAATCATATTCATTCTCAAAACCTTTCAACATCCCTCAAAAATGATTTACAAAAAAAGATAACGGTAGTTTGAAATGCTGCATGTGCATGTTATTAAATTATTTCTGTATCTAAAATTTAAAGAGATATAAACATTTTAAAAATGCTTACCTTTAAGCCAATACATACTGGACACACTTCATCTTATATTCATCCTCCAGGAACAGCTTGTTTGAGTGCTATGGTTCGCAGGAGTATGCTATATTCAAAATCATTTTTCAGTATTTACAGTAATATACTGTTCTTGCCAACATAAACACCATAAAATTGCTAAAGTAAAATCAGATTTATCTGCTCATAAATTGCATATGTGTATGTCTACAATCTACATGCTAGGCTTTTTCAAATGTCAGCTCGAGGTATTTTGACAGCCTCTTCATGGTTACAGTAGCCTATCCTTGACAAGATTAACAACATATTTATGACAATAAATAAGCACATTTAAGAATAGTGTTAATTCAAAAGTTTAGTATCTGTAGATCATGTACTGTAAAATTGAGTTTTTGCAGTATGTGACTAATAAACCAATTGTCCTTGGGTTAATTAACAGGTATTTTCTAAATCTGTTTTTTTTTCTACTCTAAGTTTTTTTTTTTAATTTTAATTTTGGTTTTTATAGAGCACACCCACATTCACTCCACACAGTGTTAAATTTTAACCATTTTATTTCATTGGTAAAATAGTCTGAATGACATAATATCAATGAGTTCATATAATCTTTTGAGGGCAATATCATGATATAAATTGTAAATATTTATCTTGTAAATCTAAATAACCGGGCATCCCTAATTTTGGTTACAAACACCATAGGTACACGTAGCCTAACTGATTATTGATGTAAAAGAATGAATAAATGTTTGTTGGTGAATGGTTCAAAATTTTGAGGTGTCTGATTTCACAGGTGATCACACTTTGTAACTGAGGTTTACATACATGTTTAAATACATGCAGTCAAAAACACAGACCAATCTAATCATTTCAGTGGAACTCAAGGAAATATCGCTGCCACAGCATACCTACATGTAGGATATAAAATTAAGTGATGTGACATATGGTATGTACTTGTTCGTATTTTAAATATGATAGCGCCTACGATATACGCTATTTTGTGAATGTAATAATAATTAACAATTATCATCTGTATGTTCTCAACTGTTCAGAACATATACACATTTGGACTGAGTTGGCAAGTTCAATATGTCCCTTTGTGGGTGTGAGACTACATGTATGTAATTAAATTAAATGAAATAGAACCATACCTTAATCGAAAATTTTCCTGAATGGGTTTCTGCACAAAACCTTGACCTATAAATAAAATGGTAATAATTCTTGATATTAGGTCATCCAAATCAACTAGGGGGTCATTACTCTAATTGGAAAGAGAGAGAAAAATGGGGTTTCAAGTCCTCTCAACATAAACTAGGTCATTTCAGGACTAACATATGATTCAATTTTATTTCTATAATTCGCTAGAATGTAGGGGTCTTTAGCAGTAGGATTAAACCGGAGGACCTGAGGGAAACCCACAAAATTGGATAATTGAAAAGAATGTTTCAGCTTAATAGTCTTCTTAGTTGCATAAACATAATTTAACACCGTGCATCAATTTCAAGTCAATTGGATAATAACTTTAGCCTCTATAGTGTCAACAAGATGGTCAAATGCCATAACCTGAAAATGAACAGGCTTCTTTGTCTCATTACCAAAATCAATGTGTATCTGTATACATATGTAATTGGATGATAACTTTAGCCTCCAGCATTTATGGGTGTCAGATAGATGGACAAGGATGACATCAAACTAGGTCATTTCCGGACTAACACATGGTTCAATTTTATTTCAATAATTCACTTCCAAGTAGGGGTCTTTAGCAGTGGGAGGAAACTGGAGGACACGGAGAAAACCCACAAGGCTGGACATGCGACCCTTCTCCTTGTCACGTACAACCAGGGAATACAGCGTGCATGTGCTAACCATTCAGCCATCCAATCCCCCTTGTCAAATTCAACATACATGTACTGGTATATAATTTAAATGAGATAAATAAGTTGCGGGCTCAGTGAATAAACTAGGCCCTATTTGTTTAAAAAGATAGGTTGCCAGGCAACTAAACACACGCCCACAGCAGCTAAATCGTCCGAGCGGCCGACAAGAGTTGTCGTATATTTGTTCTTTTGTAGGTAATTAGGGGGCATTTAATAGACAATTTCATACAGATGACATTATAATTTTCGTCGTTTGAGGGTTCACAAGGTTCTAAAAACTAAAACAAGGACTGTAAGGCTGACCTTAAAAATATCTTTGTTTCACCAAACCCGACCCACAATCGAGGAGAAGGGTCGGTAGGTCGGGTTTTTTTTCAGATTTTTTTTTTAAAAGCTAATTTGACAGCTTGATAATTTTCCGGGTGCAAACATTCGTCTTCTTTTATTGGCAAACAAATCAATGACATCGGGATTTTTCTTGATGCACGACTCGCACACAAATTGCGACAAACTCACGTTTGAAACTCCCTCAAAACGTTTTTAACGATCGTGCGGGTTTTGCCTTTATTTTTCTCGAAAACGGATATTGAAAATATCGTCGTCATGTTTAAAACGACGCCCCACAGACATAGAGGCAGAATCATTTCGTGGGAATGGACGTGCTTTCGTCTGCAACCATTTTGTTGAGAAGCGACACCTATGACGCTTTCGTCTTGATCAACCAGTTTCAATAATGAATCAAACCATAGCCATAGTAAAGGGAACTAACTCTCGTGATATATTTCAGGTTGACACACAAAATAAAATAAAAAGATCGCGGAAAAGTGCAATAAAATAATTTAAGTCGGGGGTGGTTTTAGTTTGTCGGTCGCGTTAGGCGAAACAAAGATATTTTTAAGGTCAGCCTAACACTGGAAGTAATCTACAGAAATTGTTGAAATTCGACAGACTTTTTAGTTTTACTAATTCAAATAATACATATAAATTTCATACAGATCAGATGATAACGTTTGTCGTTCGAACGTTCACAAGGTTCAACAAAGTAAAACAAGGGCCATAACTCTAGAAGTAATTGACAGAAATTGCTGAAATTCAATAGTCTTTTTTTTTTACTAATTTAAATGATGCATATAAATTTCATACAGATCGGTTGATAACTTTTGTTGTTAGAGAATGTTCACAAGAAGCAACAAAGTGCAACAAGGGCCATAACTCTAGATGTAATTAACGGAAATTGCTGAAATTCAATAAGCTTCTTTGTTTTACTAATCTAAATGATGCATATAAATTTTATACAGATCGGATAATGGGAATTGCTGAAATTCAATAGGCTTCTTCGTTTCACTAATTTAAATGATGCATATCAATTTCAAACAGATCGGATGATAACGGTTGTCATTAGAGCGTTCACAAGCTTCAACAAAGTGAAACAAGGGCCATAACTCTAGATGTAATTAACGGAAATTGCTGAAATTCAATAGGCTTCTTGGTTTTACTAATTTAAATGATGCATATAAATTTCATACAGATCGGTTGATAACTTTTGTCGTTAGAGAGTGTTCACAAGGTGCAACAAAGTGAAACAAGGGCCATAACTCCAGACGAAATAAACGGAAGTTTTTGAAATTAAATAGGATTCTTCATCTCACTAATGCAAACAACATATATCAATTTCAAAACAATCAGATGATAAATGTAGTCTGTAGAGTGTTCACAAGAAATTGTGGACGACGGGCGGATGGACGGACCGACAGCGGACGGACAGGGGTGACGGCAATATACGACCACATTTCCATGTGGGCGTATAAAAATGTAATGCCATTGGAATTGCATGCACTTGGTTTAAATTTAGACATGCTATTTCATTCAGCCTTCTAAAGTGCCGGACTGCACCACACATAATTTACACAAAAACAAAACCATGGACAAGACACAATACTGTCAATACGCAGAAATCAAAAACAAACGAACATATCAAATTAAGTGAATGGATCCGGGGGCTAGCCAAAGCGTCCACTACGCTGTACAATCCCGGGCCTGTAGTGATACAGACTTCACTTAAATTTGAAAACAATCAGGAATATAACCCAGAGAAACCATTAAGTAATGCTAGCATGAGTCATGATCTGCTATATGTTACATGAAATATGAATGTAAGCATATTGAAGTAAAAATTACCTATACAAGTAACTACACAATTTTATATGAAACATTATTATTGATAGGTGTAAAAAATTCCCAATTCAGAACATTGCGAGCACAGAAAGTCAATAAATATTTTAAGAACCTTGTAAATATAAATAGAAAATATGTGTACCGGAAGTATTCTATTCTTGCTGACACCTGAACCCGAGGAAAATATTATACTAAATAAAAAAGATGCAACTCCAAACAGTCAAAGGGCATATGGCATTCTTTGGAACCTTAAAAGAGACGAAAATGGGTCTAAAAGCACATATTAATGTAATCTGAATGTATATTACATGTGATGCAATTTCAAAAATAAATCAAATTTTAATTTCAAGTCAATTAAGATCAGTGAAATACATCCAAATTGAACGGCAGTCGTTCATTACAAATGGCACCCAAATTCATAGAGTACAATGACTCGTGTACTGATTTTAAAATGTTCATTGTGTCTTACAACAATCTGATAAAAACACAGATCCTATATTGTTTTGGTTTCGAGAAGAGTTGCCTGTGCGTATCCTCGAGGGTTTTCCCCAGGTCCTCCAGTTTCCTCCCACTGCTAAAGACTCCTACGAGCAAGCATTATTAAAATAAAATGTTAGTAGTCCCACAATGACCTAGTTTGTGTCGAGAGGACGTTACACCCCATTTCACTTGGAGTGTGGTGCACAGAACTGTGTATACATTCGCAGCGAAGATGAAGCAGAAGTTGTACTTCCAAATACCCACTTGAAACATTAATACTAATTGGTTAATCAAATGTCTGATGTCCTAGGGTCAAAAGCCCCTCATATGACCCCTGACGCAACCTCCCTGTACAACCGGTTAGTTATTCTTGTAGTTGAGGCCATCGAAAGTATAAAAAAAAAAACGAAATATAGATCTACATGTATATCAGATTGTGTTTTACATATTGGATATTATATAAAGGAATAGAATCCCATATTTTTACGCATGACAAAGACTTCAATATTGATTGAAATGGACTGATACTTAAAATAGCTAAATTGCTAATATTTGGGAAATAGAAATTGACACAAATTGGTCGCAACGCATACAATAATGTTATCTAAATGTATATGAGCTGATTTACATTCTATCTTTTCTGTTTTTACTCTAATTTCAAATCAGTTACATGTATGTTCGGCGAAATACGGCAGAAGTCTCAGTCGAATACCAATCTCCATAGCATCTGATTATTCCAGTCTATTGCGCATGCTCTCCATATAAGAATATGACGTTAGTGCTTGGCATGACTTACGGAATCTCTAGCCTCGTTCTTTTTTGTCCCTTGTTAAAAATGAAGAGAAATGACTGTAATATGACAAGACTGACAAAGAAGGCTGGGCGTGAGTTTGTTTTGCCAAATTTAGAGACTAAATATTAATAAAAAATTGGGTATGACACTGACCAAAGGGGTTGATGCATGCACCAAAATAAATAGTTGCTGGCTTTACAGTATAAGGAATAAATATGCAAAGTTCCAAGATAATCAGTTCAGAATTGCAGCCCGTAGATGATAAATATGATGATTCAGACAGTAATTGGCAGGACTGTAAAGCAATTTATAAAAACATTTGACTTTTCAAAGATAGATAACCTTTTCTATTCATTGGGATATTAAATTGTACAATGGATTTTATTTAACCTGAGGTGGTTTCAAACACACAGGCAAGTTATTAATAACCAAATTGAAAACTAAGTAGCCTAGTTTGTTCGTAATTAGCATGCGCGAACTGAAAAAGGGACATAACTCGTTTTTCTTAATTGGCTGTCACAAATATGGCCTATTTTTTCGCGAAAAGTAGGTCTTTCATTGCGGCCTCGTGTCGGTTCCCTGCAATTGATACAGCTTCCATTCAACCGAAAACAGTTAGTTAGGATGTCAAGGTTGCTCCGCATCAACATAACATCACTCATAACAAGGTAAGAATATTTTTTTTCTCTGATTGAAAAGTTTGAAATTTCGTAACTTTTTTCGTGGAAGATGCGGAGTGGAAAAAAACTTGCTAAATTATGGATGAAATATTCCTTTATAAGATCCATCTTCATTTATTTACAGAAGTCGACGTAAAAGTCGTAAAAATTCAATTTTTGTGAGGTGACCGAAATTTTATCGGCCATACTGTAATGGCGGAAGACGTGCCAAATGTAGTCTGTATCATTCAGACAAATATTCCCCATATACGCTTTGCACTACATGTATGAGGTACTGGTGACCGAGACTATATCAAATTACAGTTAGACGACTGTTAGACACGCGCAAATAACAAATTGAGACTGACTTTGTTATTTACGAAAAAAATAAAATTAGTTTGAATCGTGTGCTTTATCAGTTTCAGTAGTACGGTATAAAAATATTCTTCATAGCAGTTAGCACATATCACGGCGTAGTTCATTTCCATCCATGTATTCATGGTGTCAAAATTAAACCCCATTGTGGGCCATTCCATTTGATTATTGTTTACCAATATTGTTTAATCATATTTATTATAATTTTTCAGGTTCCTAGAGCTTGGTAAAAGATTTGATTGAAATTTAGCTGCATTATTGTTTTTATTATTATTCGTATAGTTTATTAGGCGACAGGTTTTGTTTGTATGGAATTTGATTTTTGTTATTTTAAAATTGTAAAGAAAACTTAAAATTCAGGTTTGATTTTATCATTTCAACACCAGAAATAAAACCAGTTTCTAAGATCTAATATGTCTTTTTTAGTTTTTGTGATATTGTTATTTTTTTCCAACTCCAGTCAGATATAAGACCAATTTCCTTTAATTTTATCCCAATTAAAAATTATTAAAATAGTTTTATTGTTGATTTTAACTTAGTAAATATGATGTAGACATATTTATGTAGTGTACATGTAACTGTTTTTTGTTCCTTACGATTCATAACTGGTAAAAGAAAACATATTTCCCAGTTTTATTTTATTATTCTATATCAGAAAACCAATTTTCAAGATCTAATGGGTTTTTTTTTTTAAAGATTTTGTTTAAGATTGTTATTTCTATTACTTTTCTGTACGAAATATTGCTGATTTCCTTTAAATTTTTCCAAATAAAAGGTAAAAACAATATTTCTGTGGTAGATATTAGTACATGTGTATCTCTAGCACATATGTGTACAATTTGAGCCTGTACCAAAGTCATTCAGTCAGTCAAAATATTATTTTATCATTTTTGCCCGTTTTTGACAGAATTTTGGTGAACGCTGCTTACCTATGGGTATATAAAACCAACTACAAAAAAGTAAGTTCTGAACCGATTTTAAAAATTTAAACAGATTAATGATTCTCGGGATTTTTTCTAACTGTATGCACTTTCAGGTCTCTAGCTCAAAAATTTAATTTTGGTTGGCACATGCTTACATGCTATCGTAATCGAATAAATTCGTTTAAAATTTATGACGGTTCAGACTGTAGCTCCTTAAAAGGTAAATTTAACAATTATAAATGAAATAAATAGTTCTTAACAAACTCGCTACATTACCGTAAACACACTTGTATGACATAAACAGAAAGGGAAACATTCATGCACAATACGGAGACAAAATACTTAACTATTTACACTTTGTTATTTTTTTCTGTGTATTATTATATTCTTCTTTCATTTCCGGTTTATGGTTTGGTTGTATCTAAATTTAGGCTCATGATATTTCCAGACTATGACTCTATAAGAAAGTCTTTACAATGGATATTTGAAACAAAAGTACTAAATGAGGATGAGTATGTAAGTTGTCGTGGAAAATACCTTTGGGAAAATCATATGAATACCACTAAAGGTCATTAATATTAATATAGAAAAATGTAAAATTGTGTAGAATCGGTCCATTATTTATATATTGTGGTTGATTACCCATAACACCCCTCTCTCTTCCTTTCTCACCCTTTCATTGAACTCGTGGGATATCTTCGTAAGTCGTCTTGATATTATCCAAAGTAATCCGCCAAAATACGTCTTTAAAATAAATAACCTTACATGTGGAAATAAAACTGATCATATATTCATTTGTTATTGTTTATTTTATTGTTTCAGAAGGACGTCCGTTGTCAAAATGTCTGATGCGGAAGGGTAAGTAGGCCATGTAAAATTAGTGGTGAACTAAATGAAATGAAATGGGGTTTAACGTCCTGCTGTTCTGCTCCTATACTAATGAAGACGGGCATACGCCATACAGTGTGCTATGAAGGAAATTTTGCCCAGACAACGGTACTATCGCCTTCTCTTACATCGAATTCCAACTGCCAAGGGATCTTTTACTTGCATTCCAATGTATACACAGGACCTCAGTTTTTTATATCATCCGAAGGACTAAACAGCTGTCCTTGTCAGACCCTCCGTTCTGCACCACTGATAAGGGGAACTAAATTGTAACAATTTTCATGTTTATTCTGGTGAAATTGAATCTCCTAAAACAAACATAATCAATTTCACAGTAGTCGAATCCCATCTTCCATTTGGGTTTAAAGCATAACATAAACATATTTTGCTACTTGACGTAGGGGTTTCAGGTCACGTGACTTTAGCGTGAAATCGGACAGCCAACGGCTGAAATATAGCCCACTTCAATCTACGATTCTGAATTACTATTTTATGTAAATGTATTACTAGTAATTGTATTGTAATAGTTTTATATCAATCTCAATATCTGCAAAGATTCAGGCTGAAAAATTATCGAAATATAAGCTAAATTACCGTTTGTTTACATGAGACGCTCGCGGGAAAATACCGCTCAGACGTCGCTCAGCTGGAGATTTTCCATTGCTACAACTCACTTCATTGGTGAATCCGCACCTTAGTTCCCGGTGGAATTTGGTATAGAACCAACATTTTTGTGCTTATTATGGTCTTTGATACCTTGAGATAGGACAATTACATACAGCCGTAGAAAACGGGATTTATCTGTTTTGATGACTGAAATTTGCTAAATTTTGACTAAACATAATATACTTTCTTGTGGTATCATCCAGATTATAAATATTTGACATATCATTCAAATTATTACGATTTTAATAAATCTTAGCTGACAATAACGTGCAGATTTCAGTTTTAAAATTGGTACTAACGATTCTGAAGGGAAAATACCGCTTATGACGTCACTCAAATATGACTGAAAAGCACTTATTTTGGTGCAATTCCACGCATTGACTGGTATAGAGCATTTTGATTACATTATTGACTTCGATCTCGGATTTTAAAATTCCATAACTTTGGATCTAATTAGAATATTTTGATGAAAAAAAAAAAAATGGGTAGCATTTTATGTATATTTTCACAAAATATTTTTTTAAAATTTTTTTCTGTCATATGAAACTTTGACCTGAAACCCCTACTTGACGTCTAGTGTTTAAATGACAGAAAGAAAATATTTAATAATATTTTGTGAAAATATAGGAGCTTTTATGGGTTTCCCTTTAGACGTCATTTTCGGTCATGCGCAGACCCTGGCCTTATTCGTAGACTGAAACCCATAGGCCATTGTGTGTTTTTTTTGTGAAAATACCGTCGTACAGTACGCTTGTTTTACATAAAATGAAACTGATCGCCATTTCTTCATACGTGTAAGGTTTATCGGGAGCAGGTCATTTCATCCCACTACCGGTTCAACTCGGGCTGTTTCATCCCAAATTAACACAAGTCCGTTCATCCCACTTATATCGGGTCGTTTCATCCCACAAATTTAAAAACAGGTATTACATGAATTTTTAATATTTTATTTATACATTAATACCAATAACAACATGTCAATGCAATTTCATCATGAATAGTGTCCAAGTTATTCCTTTGCATACGCTTTAGCTTATTTTCCAAATCCACACCAATTTCACTAAAATTGCATCGCTTACTACCGGTTCAACTCGGGCTGTTTCATCCCAAATTAACACAAGTCCGTTCATCCCACTTATATCGGGTCGTTTCATCCCACAAATTTAAAAACAGGTATTACATGAATTTTTAATATTTTATTTATACATTAATACCAATAACAACATGTCAATGCAATTTCATCATGAATAGTGTCCAAGTTATTCCTTTGCATACGCTTTAGCTTATTTTCCAAATCCACACCAATTTCACTAAAATTGCATCGCTTACAATCGAGCGATGCTCAGAGCAAAACCTTCATCTTGTAATAAAATATATAGTCATTTTCATGCACAAGGCTCTACATGGCGACTAAAACACTCGCCATGGCGACCAAATATGTTTTCTGGCTAGTTGAAATTTTCACTTGAGTCATCAGCTGGCGACTAAGTTTTTTTTCTCGTTTTAAAATAATTACAAAGTTTTTTTTACAAAATTGAATTTGTTTATTCAGCGCTTCGTAAAACCGTAACTTACTAGGGGAAATAACTCCAATTTAACGACAATATTTACGACATTCATATATTTTCTTACCATGTGCCGAAAATCGTTCTAACTTACGGCAATGTATACAAAATGTCCGACTACGCATGTTGTTGACCCATTTTTCTAACCATACATTAAAGTTATTCCCTATATATTAATAAAATGAATAAAAAACAAAATCTTTTAAGCTCTTTCTGAAGAAAAGAATTTTAACAGCTAAACCAAAGTTTAATGATGATATTCATTTTGTACATTAATTAATTGTTTTCTTTAAACTGTTCAGTATGTTGTGTTTCATTCATTATAAATGTCATTGTAATTTTTAATATTATTAAAATTAAAATTTATTTAAATCAAAACTGGTGTTCTTTTTTCTGCATTGTTTTATATTTAGCATTATGATAAAGATTAAAAAAAACAACGCGTAATATCTAGTTGTGATTTAAGTTACAGACTACAGTTAATAGCATTGTAATTTCTGGCTACTAAAATTTTGGTGCTGGCTAGTAAATTTTTAGCATTTAGTAGCCAGTGAAGACTAAATTTTCCATGCCCATATTAACCCTTGTTCATGCATGTTGGTTTCACTATAACAGTAACAGGATTACCTGGCGCCTCAAATAACCCAATGTTAAAAGAAAGCATGCAGTGTCCACCTTACAACAGGTTCCATTGATTTACGATTTAATTTATTACACAGTTTAGACCACAATGTGTTACTATTCGCATTTTGGTATTCTATTTCTAAATTGATTCCTATTCGGAATTCTTATATTTGTCTTATTTAAAAGGAGCTCCTGTGCAATTTAGTTGATTATCGGGTAATACGTAGAGTCCATAATGTATTTTGGCTAGTGATTAAGCTGTCAATATGTAATTATGAAATAACTTTTTATAAAGAAGATAAATGATTTTAGACATCATAAACTAACAAACAATCTGAGTATACTTTATTACAAAAGCATCTATGAACTAATCTAAAATCATAACAGCAATTAACTAACAATACGAATATACTTTACTACAAAAACATTGGTGAACTGATCTAAAATCATAACGCCAATTAACAAACGATACAAATATACAGCGAACTAATCTCGGTCGTGATCGGTAATCTACAAAAATCGACGAGTAAAACTTATTTATTCTATACATTATTGTTTATTTATCAAAAAGTAAGTGTTTAACATTTTTTTTTTAACAATAAGTACAACTCAGTTGATTGACTGCTATTATAATAACAAGGGGGAGGAAACAGCCCTGGATGAAACAGCCCGATAAAAAAATAGGTTGGGATGAAACAGCCTGAGATGAAACGATTGTGGGATGAACTGACCTGCACCCAGGTTTACCGACCGATGTCAGAAACCAATATTGACAAAAACTTTGATGTAGAAAAGATACGGCAAGTTTACCAGACCCGTAATGGCCGTATGCAATTTAGGAAAACCAGTGGATGACTGATCCGTGCTCATGGCCCGAAGTAGAATTTGGTCAAGTTTATTACGCAATTTACGAGCAAACAGATGTTATCTATTAATTACAATACTATTAACACAAAAGATTTAAATGGTCTACCCTATTTACATTCAACTGCCGACTGGACAGTATGTGTGAGGTCGTCTGCTTTTGCGCTGCATGCTATACTCTACAAAAAAAAAAAAGCATGGTACTATATTGGTCCTCGAGGCTATCAACTTAAAAATAATTCCACTGTCGCAACCAAGAATGAAGAACAATACAAGTGTCCATTTTATCAATTTCTGATTCAGTATTAGGTTTCGAGAACAACTGTTGAATGCAAATATATAACTGGACTCGGTGCATTCTATACAGAATTATTTTTATAGCATGATTATTATTTGTTTTTTTTAGATGTGCTACGGTCCTGCTTAAATTTGAATATCGTCTTGATATCACCGTTATACCCTAAGGATGGTTGAGTTCGAATTTCATAAAAATCGGACCAAAATGGCCACCCCTCGTTCGCAAATAGTGTCTAAATATTGTGTATCAGGGGTTGGACCCTCTGGAGGTCACAATTCTCATCTGATTTTGATGAAACTTGAAATGCATGTTTATAACCCACAGATCTCGGTTACTTTCAATATTCACGCATATCGGACCATAACTTTATGAATTATGGCCCCTGATGGTACGAAAAGTGTTTTTTGGCTTGTGGACCCCGTAGAGGTAACAATTTTTATCCGATTCAAAAAATTGTTACAATACATCACCGTTATAACCTAAGGATGGTTGGGTTCGAATTTCGTAAAAAATCGAACTGAAACTGACAAAATGGATGCCCCTCGTTCGCAAATAGTGTCTTAAATACATGTATTGTGTATCAGGGTTGTGGACCCTCTGGAGGTCACAATTCTCATCTGATTTTGATGAAACTTCAAATGCATGTTTATAACCCACAGATCTCGGTTACTTTCGATATTCGCGCATATCGGACCATAATTCCTGAATTATGGCCCCTAATTGTACGGAAAATCACGTTTTTAGCTTGTGGACCCTATAGAGGTCACAATTTTTATCCAATTTAAAAAATCGTTTGAATATATCACCATTACACACTAAGATCTTGGTTCCTTCCATTTGATAATTTCCGATATCCGAACTTAACTTCCTGGATTTTGGCCCCTGATTGTTCGAAAAATCGCATTTTCAGCTTGCAGATTCTCTAGAGGTCACAATTTTTTTCCGATTTTAAAAACCCTTTAAATACATCACCATTCTGCCATAATAAAGGTTGAATTCGTATTTCTCGAAAATCGAAATGAAACTGCCTGACAAAATGGCTGCTCTTTGTTAGCAAATTGTGTAGAAGTGTGTAATCCAAAGGTTGTGGACCCTCTAGAGGTCACAATTTTTATCCGACTTTGATGAAACATAACTTTATATCCCAAAAATCTGTCCCTTTTGATGTTTGCACATTTCAGGCCATAATTTTCTGGATTATTGCCCCTGATTGTAGTAATTGTACAAAAAATCCCGTTTGTTTTTAGCTTGTTCTCTATCCATCTCTTGCAAAATGAGGGCATATCCTGCCTGGCAGCCGCTGGTTAAACACTTTGATTAAAACATTTTATTGTATTGAAATGTTTACTTTCAGAGACGATGTTCCTGCTGTACCTACAGCCTCAGGGGCCATGGATCTTTACACTGCATTACAAGAAGTTTTAAAAACTTCCCTCATTCATGATGGTCTTGCAAGAGGATTACATGAATGTGCAAAAGCTCTTGACAAGTAAGTTGTAGACCCATGGACCTTTAATATTGAAATAAAAAGAAGTACTGTCTGTTTATAGACTGGACATGGTTTGTGGTGTTTTTCATGTGGCTTGTTTCACGTAAACAATATTTTAGAATTTTATAACCTTTTTCGAATCATCATTGTGTGAGACTATTGAATCGGATTTAAGCATTTGATTTGTATGCTTAACTCACTTGTATCAACAGATACTGTGAAGTCTGTGACTACTCCTTTAAGGAAGTCTTTATCTTGGGATTGTCTTTAAATATTTGTTGGTAATTTCCATGATGTAAATGCTATAAATGTATTGTAGGTTAATCAATTCAATTGTCTTCTGTTGAGTGATATTTACTTGTACGAAATTCAAACTCGGGGTTTTGATTTTTTGATTTTTTTTAGACGTCAAGCACATTTGTGCATTCTGGCTAACAACTGTGATGAACCAGCCTATGTACGTTTAGTAGAAGCTCTCTGTGCTGAACATGGCATCAATTTATTAAAGGTGAGTTTAGATATCAAAAATATTGATAGTTGAAACCAATATATATTCTTCTGCATAAATCTCCCAATAAGCTTCCATGAGGTGATGTTTCTTTTATCTGTATACTAGAGTTTTATTGGTGAATCTGTTGTAATTCTGATGCCAATATAATTTTCAGGTGGATGATAATAAGAAATTAGGTGAATGGTCTGGCTTGTGCCGAATTGACAAAGAAGGAAAAGCTAGAAATGTTATTGGCTGCAGTTGTGTTGTTATCAAGGTACTGTTTATGTTGGAAAAACCAGGCTATAATATACAGGGGTTTGGATGGTCGAATGGTTAAACGTGCGTGTTGCATCATAAGATCTGCCATTGAGTCGAGAGGTTTTGATTCCCAGCTTGTATTTATTTGATAAGGAGTAGGGTGACTAGGGTCGCACGTCCAACCTAATTAAGTATCATGCCAATTGTGTCCTGCATTCGCACGCCTTCCACGTGAGAATTTTTTTCAGTTATGTTTGAGAAGACAAAATTTCATGCCTGAGTGTTGGATTCACTTCACTTCAGTAATCAAAAGTCAAGAGTTGAGGTCAAAACAGCGAGTCAGTGTTAAGGTTAAAAGTAAAAAATAAAAGTTTTAACTGCTTGTCTTAAATGCATTATATAATTCTTCGCTAGAGGCGCCACTGATACTATGTCAAAAAAACTGACCGTAAAATGTGTTTTTGTTCCGCGACTTCGGGTAATTGTATGAACACCAACATCGATGACTTTGCACTTTTCGTGATGAGACAAAAACAGAGTTTGTGTTGAGCGTACTTACGACTTATTTCTTATACTTTAATAAAGTAAAATTATCAGGAAAAGGCAAAAACGGCGCTCTCGTCACGGAAATTAAACCTATTTTCTCATAGAAAGATCCCTATATCAAAGGAAATAAATTATGGCACAAATTTAAAAATTCCAATAGTTAATGGTTGGATGGATGTTTCCTGAAAATTTGATGCCTATATCTTCAATAGTTGCTGAGAAATTGTCTTTGGTCACTTTTTTTGCAAATTTAAAAAAAAGTGTATCGGTATACTGACATTGATTAATTAAAGTGCAATAACATTTCTTAATCGATTTTGAAATTTTGTTGGTTTTCTCAAATGGGAAAGGGGTTGGAAAACTAAACATTCAATTTTAGTCAGATTCAACAATTTAAAAAAAGTTTTTGCATTGCTTCTTAGTGGTAGATAGAACAAAACAATTATGGGAAATGTCCAGAGTTTTAGTTTTAATATTTAATATATTTTCCAAAGTGTAACCTTTTTTCTAACTTGAACATCAAATGAAGGGGCACAAACACTAGCAATAACTTTTTGTTCTGACCTCGGCCAGTTGGCTATTTCTTCAGTGGGTTTTATTATTACAAATGTATGTACAAAAAATCACAGAAAAAGAATGTGATTGAGATTAAATAATTTGTAAGGTTTCATTTAGATGTAATCTAACAATTGATTTTATTTAATTGCTGGTTTTATTATTTCAGGATTATGGAAAAGAATCACAAGCTCTTGATATCATCACTGAATATTTCAAATCTAAGAAATAAATGTTACAAACCCAAATAAAGTAATGCAGTGTAAAAATCCAATATAAGTAATGTTGTTTTTTTTTTAAACTGTATGGAAAGTCAAATGGGGCGGATTATATTGTTTAATGCACCACAATGCACCATTTCTAACATTTCAAAAGAATTATTACTTTCCTTTACAGGAAGGAGTAATTTTAACCTTTAAAACCTCCCTATAAGCCAGTTTATGGCATCTGAGAGTGTCAACTGCTGTGCTCTCATTTTGACTCTAAATACATTGCAACAATCACAGAATCCTCTTGTAGTTAGGGGTTCTATTGAAACATGTGCCCGTCATCACTAACCTAGTCATTTTTTATGCCATGTTGGGCTTGACATCCTGTTTTTCACCAACTGTGTTAGTAAAGGGCATATACCATGATGGCAGTGTGCTCTGATGGGACCTCAAGTTTTTCATCGTCTTTTGGGCGGAAGGTTATATGTTAGTATTGGTATACATCATTTTAAGAATCGTGAAGTATAAATTATTCACAACAATTAGAATTAGTCTAATCGATTTGGGATCAACAGTTTTTTTTGAATAAGCAAAGATGGGTGTGGTCTAATGCACCCACTTTTAAGTTGTACGGTCCGTTAGTCAAGTGATGGTAGGAGGGTGGTAAAATGTTCGTGGGAAATAAGATCAGTCATGAGGTTTTGATTCCCCGCTTGTATGTGACAAGGAGTAGGGGTTTTCTCCCACTGCTAAAGACCCCTACCCGCAAGGAATTCATGAAATAAAATTGAACCATATGTTAGTCCCGAAATGACCTAGTTTGTGTCGAGTGGACCTAAACCCCATTTCTCTTCTTTATCCCAAGTTTGTAGGTGGCGAGAAACGGTGTCACCTGCCCTACCTGTTTTTTCATTGTCACACACACACACACGCACTATTGAAGTATTCAAATACACAGAGGATATTTGTCGTTTTAGAGTGAATTACATATTTTATTTCATCGAGAAGCAAGAAAACTTCTATTTTCACGAATGCGTAGCATGAGTGAAAATATAAACGTTTTCTTGCTTAGAGATGAAATAAAATATGTTATTCACGACAAAACGACAAATGTTCTATTTATTTTATGATTTTACAATCATTTTTGGTAAAAACAACTAGCCAGTGGAATAACACTTTTATTTCACTGATAAAACGTGGTATTCCACTACTGATCATAAAATAAAATTGTAATATAATCCCGTAATATGGTTTGTCAAGTGGATGTTAAACACGATTTCACTCCCTTAAATAACTCGATAACATGAACGGTAAGTAAATGGTGGTATTCAACCCAATGTCTTTCATTATGATGCGCAATATGTCCATCTTCTTGCATGTAAACGCTTCAAAAACACTAAAAATGGTTTGAATATAGAACATTAGGACGTTAAATTTGATTTCGTTTTGTATATATGATTGTATATACAATGAGGTATGTTAGCCGAAAGGCAGCCTACCCGGTATCCTACTTCTAAACGAAGAGAAAATAGTTTTAGGCCGAAAGACTTGGTAACAGTTTTGTTAAAAATGGCCTTACAGAGTTCTTGAATTGTTTAGTTTTTCCCCTAAGAAGAGCATGTCCATTGGGTCATTAACTCACCCTTAACAAATAAATTGTTTCAATAGTTGAACTGGAATGCACAGGCCATAATTCTATGGGATACAATTACTGCTTATTGAGCAACGTTTCAGCTTGATGAAGACTAAATAGAGGAGCCTAGTCGAAATATCGCTCAAATATAAGCAGTGATTGTATTCAATTTCAATAGAATTAAATACGTAGATATACTTCGAAATCAGATCTTGTCAATCGTGAAAGAAGAACTGTAGCAAAATTCTCATTATTTTTTTTTCTACCCCACACGTTAAATCTAAATTTATTCAAGTGTCTGACATCTACAAATCCTTTTAAAACTGGATGGGGTAATGAGTCCACAACTTTTAGTGAACGCTCTAATTCCACAGAGTAAAACTGTGCTAATTCTGTCACTAGGTCATTGTACCAGTCACGTGATATTTATTTAAAGAATCACATGACCGGCCTCGTGATATGTATAGTTAAAGGAATGACTGCTGAAAATGGCGAGATTTAATACGCTGTCATTCACATTTTGTCTTCTTGCAATATTACCAGGTGGGTGAATATTTACTAATTGTTACCAACTTAGGCTATTACGCAAGACAGAATCCATCCAACTTCCCAATAATAGACTAAAACCATAGAGTTATCTAAAACACACCTGGAATTTATTAAACGTACAATTCGGTTATATTGAGACTGTAGACAATTTACATTTAGGCATATATTGGGGAGAACGAATTTTACACTGCCAGTGGTATTCCCTTGCTCCTCGAATTCCAAATGCCTGGTCATCTTTTATGTGTAGGACCCATCGTCCAAAGTATTGTAGGCCTACTAACCGAACAACTAGACCTATATACTGTTTTAAAAAAGAAACCTAAGTTATAGACATATTTTATTAGGAGATATATAAATGATGGACAGATTCCGTTATCGCTCCGAAATCCCCAATATAAGCTGAAAACGATGACTTCAGATCATATTGTTCAAATCGGACCCAAAATGATTTTAATATTAGGTCTACTCTCAATTTCAATTTGCCGTACCAATACCAAATCTGTCGATACGCCAAATTGTATATTGTAGTGATGGACGCGAAACTGTAGCATGATCTATTTGCTCATTTTCTAATTTAGTGGAAAATAATGTTCATTCTTTCATCAGGAAATGCTGCAGTGGATAGTTTGCGATTTCTTGTCATTGGGGACATGGGAGGATTACCGGTTTTCCCATACACCACACCAGTGGAACAAGGTACTGCGAAAGAGATGGGAATAATGGCCAGCCAATATGGGCCTTCCTTTATACTGGAAATCGGTGATAATTTCTACTATGATGGAGTGGCAAATGTGTCTGACCATCGATTTCGAGTAAGATTAATTAATATCTTTTTACTGTATATGCCCATGTAGAAATGTGGTACAATTGTTCAAATGAACCCCGAGGATCTGTGGTCCGAAGAATTTCCTGGATCTTTTCTGAATATAATTGTGTCGTATACACTTGTCGGACGTAAAAAACACTATTATTTGTTTTGACCTCCTCGGCTTTGAATTATTCATAAACGCTATACATGGGTCTTACGCTATACAGGCGCTCCACAGAGGAAGGGATTTGAAGCCCAACTGTTAACTTAGGTTTCCATCTACCACCAAAAGAAAGGATCAGATAGAATACTCGATAAGCCCTAAGATGCTGTAACAAAAGTTGAATAAAATACAGTTGAAGACCATACACAATCAGAAGTCCTTTTATTTAGAAATGTGTACAAAAATATTATACATACTATACTTTTTAACTTTTGAGAAATGTATAATTTGCATTTGTGAACGCTCTGGCTTGTTATGCCTCTGACCAATATTCTGTAAAATATTAAAATTATTTGTTGATAATCACTTTTGATGTAAATTATAAAAGTAGTTTATAGTTCGAATAGACGTTTATTTATTAACGTCCTCAGATGTAATGTTAATTTAACACGTGAATCGCTTGTTGGATTTTGTTTATTAGGACACGTTTGAAGAGGTATACACAGCACCATCTTTACAAGTTCCTTGGTATCTCGTTGCTGGTAATCATGATCACAATGGCAATGTTACCGCCCAGATAATGTACACTCAAACTTCAGAAAGATGGTAAGACTTCGTCTCAGAACTTTTATTAATTGTGAAGGGATGCGTTCTTTGAAATAATGTACCGATACGTTTGTTGTGTAAAATATTATGCGTCTTGGTTTATATGGCTAAAATTGTAGATTACATTATATTAAACTCCACCTTCATATATATATGGCTATGAACGACTGTATTTAGCGGATTTAGCCTGTTTAGAAATGGGCTGTTTTCTGAAACACTGAAGACTATATCTTTTGAGTATCTTCATCATGGTATCTCTGTAATAACTAGACACATTATATAGTGGATGTGTATCCTTTTCAGGAATTTTCCTGACTTGTACTACCCTCTATCGTTTACTGTACCTGGAACCAGTGATACTGTTGATATTGTCATGATTGATACAGTTAGTTTATGTGGTAATGTGCTCGATGATTTCCATGGTTATCAGCCGAAAGCACCAGAAAATTTGAAAGTAGCGGAAGATCAATGGACATGGATTGAAGAAAATCTGGCTAAAAGCAAGTTAGTGACATATTTTTTTCATGTTCGTTAACAGAATTGGTATTAAAGCTAGATCCAGAACTCCAGCACCGGAAATTCACGATATTTTAAATCCATAAAGTTACGATTAGAATATATAATAGGCGCTGATCATTATTTGCATGTTTAATTTGTATTTCTCGGAAAATATCTGATGTTCACGACTTAATCAGTGATCACGACTTCACGACTAGTGTACGCATATTTAGCGAAGAACTCAAAACCTGAATATTAACTGTAGATAATGTCCCGGCTCGGATTTAATCGGGTTAAAAGAGGCCCATCAAAATGTTTTACCAAACAATTATATATGGTACTGGCTTGTTTATATCGCCCGAAAACTAAACTGAATGTTGGGAACGCTTCAGTTTATCATATGTTTGTAAATACTAAATGAAAATGAAACAATGTTTGAGTGGCACTCCTCGAAAAGATTCAACTTCTACACAAATGACGATCAACTGTTTTAAGTCATAATGTCTGAAAACAGTAACTGCTAAATGAACTCACTGTACCTTGCTACAAGGTATCTGTATCGCAGGATATGTTATACAGATTATAGAATATACTATACATTAAAACATCGACCGAGATAAATCTCCATATTTAAGCTATCAAGGTTGTTTATTTTCCAGAGCAACATATTTATTGGTAGCTGGTCATTTTCCTGTATATTCTATAGCTGAACATGGCCCAACAGAATGTCTAGTAGATAGATTATTACCTATGTTATATAAATATAGAGTTACAGCTTATATGTGTGGACATGATCATAATTTACAGGTTAGTAAAAATATAAAATCAGGAATTCAATGTTGCTGATTTTAATTCCACGATTCAGCATATCGTCTGCCATGTCAAACATTCATATCCATGTTTGTTCATTTGTTCAGGAGAGCCAAAACCGTAAGATTAGTTACGAATGATCATAGTAAAAGAACATTGCATCATCGTAGTAGGCGAACGAATATAATACCGCATTCTACCGGTTTTCAAAACTAATAAAAACAACATTTTGTTTTCAGTAAATCGCAGAATATAATGTATTATAGTCCAATAGTAAGTGCAGGAAGTCCGCACAACGCGGAGACAGAAATAAACATTGTAAAAAAATAAACAAATATCAAATCAAGTGAATGGATCAGGGGGGCAGCCATTAGATCAATGGGAGGAATTATGAGATTTGTATCTGTAATATTGTTGATTTATACTTTTCAGCATTTAAGAACTGAAAATGAAGGAATTCCTTTAGATTTTATTCTGTCCGGCGCTGCAAACTTCATAGATCCAAGTCTAGAACATGTGCAAGCCGTCCCAAAAGGCTCCTCTCTGTTTCACTGGGCTGATTTGAGTGCTCTTGGGGGATTTGTCTTCACTGAAGTTACCGCTAATAATATGACCTTTAATTATATTGATGCAAGCGGTAAGATGTTGCACCAAACGTCTTTACTTCCTCGTAAATTATGATAAAGATTTATAGAAGTATGAAGCTGATTTCAAAATTATTGATGGTAATTTTTTATTCAATTTCAATTAATTGAATAATTTTTTATTCAATTTATTTATTTTTTGTATAAAATAATTATATATATTGTAATAGAAATTTATGCAGATTACTTTATGATTTATATTTATTTTTTTACAATTACATTAAAATGTAACTTTAAATTGGTGCATAAGTAAAACATGTAGAATTATGATTGACAAGTCAGCTTCTTATATTAGTAACAGTTTACATGCTTATATTAAGTCTATAGTTTACATGATTATATTAAGTCTATGGTTTACATGATTATATTATGATCTATTAGTTTACTACCGTTTACACATTGGCATGCATGACAGTTGGAATTCGAAATAAGAGTAGGCCATAGCCCTGCTGTCCAGGCAAAATTTACCCCACAGCACACTGCAAGGTGTAAGCAAGTCTTCATTAGCCCTGTCGGTGCAGATAAATGCAGGACGTTAAACACCCATTTAATTTCATTTCTATTACATCACATGATTATATTAAGAATTATTAGTTTACATGATTATATTATGAATTATTAGTTGACATGATTATATTATGATTATATGATGATATTATAAATTATACGTTAACATGATAATATTATGCATTATTAGTTTATATGATTATATTATGATTACATGACAGTGTTATGATTACATATTAATATTATGATTACATAATACTATTATGATTACATGATAATAATATTATAAATTATTAGTTTACATGATTGTATTATGAATTAATAGTTTACATGATTATATTTTGAATTTACTTTATTATGATTATATTATGAATTATTAATTGTGATTACATTATGAATTATTAATTTACATGATTACGTTAATATCTATTGATTTTATGATGACTATATTTATTTGTCTATCATATCAAATTTTTATTGATTTGCACTTTTGTGATTTTAATTTGTTATTTAGATTGAATGAGTAAATAAAAACTTTTATAGAGCTTTTAATTTTGTAATTAATGTATAACTGTTTTAAACATTATGAGCAATATTTCTTATTTTTATATATTAATATAAGTAAATGTGTAGAAATACACGAGAATGGCATATTGGTGCATGTCTTAATTTGTTCTAATTACATGTATAAACGAATTCCATAATGCTTTTGCTTCATTTTTATATATCATTGCCGAAAGCTTGATGCCAAACTGATTACATTTGTGGTTACAATTGATGGACTACGCATCTATACCAAATGTCTTTCAAAATTCTTTGTAGAAATTCCAAGAAAATATTATGTCTAAAAAATTATGTAGTTTATGAGAAGAAAAAACAGTGTAACATAAAATTACCACTTATTTCAAGTGTAGCATATTTATATATTTATATATTTATGACATGCATGGGCATTCAGGGTAACGTATATTAAATTATTTAATATGATAAAAGCATTGTGCATTTTAATTAACTGCTGTTAATTGTTCGATGCATATTGGAGGTAACTGACACTATTCGTAATGATATGATTGTCCATATTATGCACATAAATTAATTCACCAAGCAATGACTGTGATAGATCGTATATTATTAACATAAATTAATAGCACAGATATGATCATTGGTTATGTGTATCAGAATTCAGCATACCACGTGTTAATTTATAAATATTTATTTTAAATAAAATATTTGTATAAGCTGTATAAATAATGAACTGGTTTTTACTAGCATTTATGAATCTTAAAAATACATTATACAAGAGCTAAATCTCCCTATTGCAGGTCTTTCTTTAGGCCTGAAATGTTTTCTAAATTATTAATTAGACATTAATTAACTTATCCAGGCCAAAATCAAACCTCGATGGCATCGGATTTCTCCGATATTAAATAGATTAGAACAGTTCAGCCATATTTTGATTTAAGCTAAAAATGGAGGAGCAGGTCTTGGCAATGGATTCACAATAAATGACTTTATCTAGTATTTTGCGATCAGGAAACATTTATGTTTATCGGGAAATACCTTTTATAATATCAACATATATAAGTTATGCTTCATTTCGAAAGATAAAAATTTATTTTATTGTTTAGTATGGGATTTATTTGAATTACACTACGGACAATCTGGACTTCAGACTAGACTCTGACAAGCATAATTCCCTTGATCTGTGTGTCCGTACAAACCTTTATGTTAAGACTATGAAAATGATTTTTTTAGGGGTGACTATAAATCCACATATTCTAAAGTAATTAGTGCCCAGAGATAATCATGTGCCCTCGCAGTTTGAAAGAATTACCCTACATTCCAGGACTATTGTCCTAACATACTCCTGTTGTACTAATGACAATATTGTGCCCATCCGTCCTGTTGCCCGTCCCAGCGATACCAAAATCAAATCGCGCTCGATTGGTTCTCCACTTCAGTGAGACAGGGAACCAGTCTACGCTGCTGGTGATCAACAGAACTGATTGTGTCTGGTATCTTATTTATTTGTGTTTGTCAATAAAGTTCCCCGGGATTTTGCAACCTGGCTTCTCACTCTCGGTAGTGCAGGACAAACGATCTGGCAAAGAATAGGGTAGCGTGGGGTAAAGCGCACACCTTAAGAGAAACTCTCTGCCCAATTCATATTTCTCAACCTTCTGAAACCAATTCAGGATTATATCAAACTACTAATGATATTCTGTTATTAAACATAATTTTATCGGGTTATGGTTATAATTAGTAAACTTATGAGCAAATTACGAAAAACAACAAATTGGGCGGAATACCCCACACATGGGGCAAAATGCCTTTTGAGCAGGGGCAGGCCGCCCATAGTAGGCTTCCTGCCCCATCATGGTTAAAGGTTAACAAATATTGCAACCCATCGTGTATGTTATTATATTATGTGCTATATTTATTTTGTACATGTAGTGGAGAATGAAAATTAATTGAAATGGGGTTTATTAGCGAAATGTGTTATATCGGGCCAAGCTCATGTTTATTATTTCTATTCAATTGTTAAAGGTGCAGTGTGTGAAATTTTGCCTATGTGTTAATTATATTGTATCTTATACATACTGTTATAATTATTTTGGGGGGTTGGATGGTCGAATGGTTAGCACGTGCACGTTGTATCATGTGGTCTGTCATTGAGTCAACTGGCGTGGTTTCGATTCCCCAGTTGTACGTGATAAGGAGTATGGTCGCCTGTCCAACCTCGTGAGCTTTCTCCGGTTTCCTCCAACTGCTAAAGACCCCTACGCGCAACAAATTCTTGAAATGAATTTGAACCATGTTGGTTTGTGAAATAAAAGTGAACCATGTTAGTCCCGAAATGACCTAGTTTGTGCCGAGTGGACGTTAAATCCCATCTCTCTCTCTCTCTCTCTCTCTCTCTCTCTCTCTCTCTCTCTCATACTTTGTATACTGTCCCTTTAGGTCGTTTTGATACAATTAAATTATCCAAATTATAGCTTTTCCCATAAATAAATTCGTCCCACCCGAACGACTATACGCTATCCCCGGCACCACTGGCAAGGGCCAGGGGGAATCACGCCGAAAAATCCCGAAGAACTTTCTTGGCCAACCCGGGGACCTCAAGGTACGTATAAGAAGAAAACAGAAGTAATGTTGGTAAAAACTTTATTGTGAACAGGAAATTTAAATGGTTTAACCGCTTAGAAGTCATCATCGGAATCACAATTTGGACATAGAAACTCTGGAGTACCAGCCGTACAATCTTCGTGTGCCCAATTATGACACTTCTGGCACTGGGCCCATACGTCCCCGGGCAGTGTGTTGCCATATGGTTCGCCACAAATGAGACATGGCCATTCTTCTGAATTCCCGTTTTTGGCATCTCGACAAACGGTTTTGATAGATCGCGTAGACGCTTTTGATATCTTTGGTTTTGATTTCGAAATTTTCTTTGAATTTTGTTTCTTCTCCAACCCTAACTTATATGGTGACGATGTTATTTAAGCCGCGGATTCGACCTTCCTTGTTCTGGATCGCTTGGCCTTTATCTTAGGAGTTGGTGAAAGCTCTTGTATTATTTCCAGGATTTCTTGGTTAGAGGCTGTTTTTGTTACATGTGGATCGGACGAGGCTATCAATGATTCGTCATTAAAATTATTATTACTGTCAGTTGTTGGAGTAGGCACAAAGCAAATAACCTTTTCAATACTTTCTGTGATTGGTAACAAGCAATTGTAATGGCCCACGTCAGTTCCAACCTTTGAAAATTGTGTATACAATGGATTCTGAAATTCTTCTCCATAACTGGCAATCATATTACCATCCTTATAAACGCGAATGGGTCGTTTCAGAACTTTACTTGCTGTAATAATTTCTAGTTCTCCAGCCATAGATAGTGGTTCTGCCATGGAAGCAATTCTGTCTTCTATAGACGAGTATTGTAAGCGACTTGGCATATCCAAACTAAGGCTTTTATATTCCTTGTAGTTATCACACATTGATGATGTGACTAAGGACCTTAAACCATCGGCTTGAATGCGTTCTGATGGGTCTAAAATTTTATTCTGAAGAGAACCATCGTCGTTCCTTGCAGCATGATGAATTCGGGAATCAATTCCAACAACTAAGCTTCGGAAAAGGCACCGGCCGTCACCTCTTATTCGGATAAGTTCCATTTCTTGTGTTTCAGATTCAGATGGTGCCGATTCGAAGAGAACGTCGCTTTCTAACAGTGGAGTTGTTCCACTTTCCATAAATATGGGATGTAGCTGTCAAAAGTTCAGTTTCTGAAACATTAAACGATAGATAATCGTGCTCTTTAGGACCAGGCAAATTTTGTGGTACTTGTGAAATATTAAGCTGGTCTTCATCCGTAACGAGTGACAGAGCAAAATCATCTTCATTGAAAATGTTTGAATTCGCCGGCCATAACCCGCAGGCTCTAAATCCATTTACAGCTTTGTCTGGAGTAGCAGATGATAGAAAGGCCTTCGTCGTTAGTCTAGCTACTTCGTGAACACTCAGACGTATCCCGGGGTTTTCCAACATCCATTCATCGGCAGCGGAGTTATATCAAGACTTAAATGATTTAAAATATGACCTGTCTAAAGGCTGCATCTTATGGGTAGAGTGTGGTGGTAATGTGATCAAGTCTATTCCGTTGTCTCTGCAGTATTCAATAGCAGCTAATGTCTTGTGACTGTGGTGGCCATCGAGAATTATAAGACTCTGATTCTCCTTTGATGTATTAGTGAACTTTTGAAAATGTTTCAACCATTCAATGAATAGATCACTATCAGTCCACCCACTTGGACTAGCATGTCCTGTTGACTGTAGTGGGGCACCCATCATCAAGGAATCTACCATTCTCTTTCGCGGGAAAATAAACATGGGTGGAAGGTATACACCGACTGCACTCATGGCACATATAACCGTTACCAGGACTCCGCGTTCGCCACTAGTTATTTTACCGACTTGGCGTATACCCTTCCGTGCAATAATTTTAGATGGTTTTTGAACTGTTGTCAATCCCGTTTCATCCATATTCCAGACCCTAGAAGCTGTATACTCTTTATTTTGAATAACCTCTTTATAGATGTCAAAAAACTGTTGCACCTTTGGTTTGTTGAAACCAACAGCTCTGGAAATTCTAGTTCCCTGTGGCACTCTTAAGGTGACATTGTTACGTGACAGAAATCCTCGCAACCAATCTTTACCAGCCAACTTTGATGCTTTGTTAAATGGGTGGTCACAATTCGTCCTTTCGGCTAAATCATAGGCAAGTTTTTGAAGATTTTTTACTGTCAATCCATACAACCGTTTTTCCATATCTATAACGTGATTCTTAAGAATCTCTTCAATATGTGAAGGAAGGGCTTTTCTGTAGCGACCAAATTTAAGAATACCTGGCTGACCAACTAGTCCATCTCTATGTCTCCTTAGTGTTCTTGTGGGTACACCGAACTGTCTGCTAGCTCGTATCAGAGGTGTGCCATATCTAACAGCGTCTAAGGCAGAAGATAGATTTGAATCACCATAAGCTCCATATTGTGTCAGCCTTTTGTATGTTCGAACCATGATTCTAAAACAATAAAAAAAAAAGATAAAATGTTTGTATCATTTTGGGGTAATCAGCCCAGTAGGGTGGGGTATGTCGACCAGGTATAGGCGTTATGCCCCGCGCAGTAGTGGGCTATTTGCCCCACTTCCACCACTCGCGCAAATTTGAAAGTGGCCGACGTTATGTCGACGCTAGATAAACAAGGCTTGCACCAAATGAAGCATTAAATACTGGTGTTATTATCGATATAAATTTGATTCCTGTAACTTTTATAGGTACCAAGCTACACTCAATGACCCCCCATCTACAAATTAAGAAAAAGTGACCCAAAAATTTGAAAGTCACACAGAATACATACCCTTTTATCTGCAACTTCAATATTTTGGAGGACGCATGCCGCCATTAAAACACTACCGTGTCATAACACGTGACAATCTACTGCCAATCATATCCGAGATTTTCATGGTGGGCCCTTAACCCCACGTAAGCACTTTATATGACGTTACCCTAGTGTCTAGTTGTGTAGATGGGACAAAAACACTAGATCCTGTATACACATCGGCGTGCACATAAAAGAACCCTTCACATTTGGAATTCGATGAAGAAATGACATTGTCCATAGAAAATTTCCGTCATTTCCGTCCTACTTTTCTGCTCCTACTGGGCTGGTGAAGACGTGCATACGCTATACTACAGTGTACTATGAGGGAAACTTTTCCCGGATAGCGGCGCTACGGCCTACACTTACGTGCACGCCAATATGAACATTCGACCTCGATTTTTTGTCCCACCCGAACGATTATACGTTATCTCTTGCCAGACCCTCCGTCCTGCCATTGTCAATAGAAAATTTCCGTGATAGCACTCTGCAGTCTGCTTAACCTATCTTCAATAGTCCGATTGGTGCAGAAAAGTAGGAAAATGAAATGAAATCGTGTTTAACGACCTACTGTTCTGCTCCCAGGGTGAAAATGTCACATTATCAGGTTAAAATGTCGTGATGTCGGGTTGTCGCCTTATGAAGGGCGACACCACGACATCACGATATGATACCAATCAACCACCATAATTTCTCTCTCGACACAAATGCAAGGTATCGTTCATTTTAAGGATTAGGCTACCAGTACCATTTGATGCCCTTTTTTCTTTACTTGTAGGCCGTTTAGTTCTTGGTTGTTCAGGTCTCAATTCCTGAACCAAGTGGCAGGTATGGATTGCCATAGTTAAAGATATACGCTAACGCGAGTCTAGGCTTAACATGTGCCACAGAATCAAATATCGCCCACAAAATGCGACAAGTGATGGTAATGATGGCTGGATTAGCAAGCCACATTATTGAACAATGTACGTCTTATATACGTCTTATGTACGTTTTGATTGCAATGTCTGTGTAGGCTAGTTTGTGTGTCTTGTCCGCATGTTTGTAATACTGGTTTGAACAGCGTGTGGTGCGGCCTATCTGCACTTAAACTGAGGAATGAGGAATGCTCTCTTTGTTGGGATTTGCACTGTGTGCTCATTATTTATTTTGATCACCAAATTGATTGTTAATTGTAACCATTTGAGTGTTTTCCGAAATTTTATCTGGGCTATCGCCCTTATTATTGTTATTTTTTTATCCGTTCGAACATGTGACGTCAATTGGGAACTATCGCTTCATTCTAATGCCTCTTTCTTGTATTTATTGCTAACTTTTTCTGGGTTTTTTTTTGTTAGTTTGTTTCATTTTGAGTGAAGCCTTTATGATTACAGATACGGAACGGTACAGCACATCCCACAGATCCATTCGCTTGATTTGATATTGTTGTTTATAGACTATAGACTACGTTTGGTAGCTTATTCATTGTTTATTTGTGTGTATTGTTCGCAGGGTTGTCTTATAGGCTAACTCTAAAAGAGTAACGTGACTACTTTTTGCAAATCCAAACAGCTCAATATTTTGATTAGAAGCCTAAAGGCAAAATATTTCTTCACATTTTGGCTTCAAACACCGGGGTCCGTCAGAGGGTGGGGACGCAGCTGGGACACCCAAGTAAGGTAGGCTATGCCAAGTAATTTTTTTTAAAAATAGTGTTGTTATAAATTGATAAAAAAAACAACAACATAGGGCCTACACTGTTAGCCTACTTAGCCTAAAGTGGAAAAAACCGGTGACTCTTCTGAATGTGGGTATCTAGTGACCTTGGTAGGCTTAGAATCGAATTCTGTTAGTCCACTTTTTTTTTAAATAATAGGTGATTTAAAAACTATTAGCCACCTAACTGGGCTTTGGCGCCGTGGGTTCCCGGACCGTCCTCATTCCGTTTGAGACTCTCGTCACCTTCAGGGTAAGACTATCCGGCATCACCAGGTAATCAGGGCCTAGTCCGAGCCTGTAGAACGCTACAATGATTGTGAGCCCGTCAGTGTCGTGCTCTGCCGCCAGTGATCATGCACGCGGTTATGATCGCTCTAAGTAGGTTGAATGGTATCCCATCATTAAAAAAGAAACTAAAGCGCCCTCGTTTCGTTAGGCGCTACAAATATCGATGTTTTTCAATATTTTTGCCAATTGCAGACCCTTTTCCGACCAATGACAGCGTGGGTTTGTTTTTCCATTTGTTTGCCTGCATAAATTTCCTGTCAATCATGTGCCCTACATTTGATTATTATTACACCAGCAAAACTAAACGTAATAAATGTATTTGGTGTGCCATTTGTGTGAAATCTCAGCTTCTGATTTTCAGCAAAGTGACCTTTGCTTTGCCGAGTTGTTTGTCCCAGGGCCCGGAGGCCCTGTCGCGGGGCCCGACAAACGCGCATTGAAAACTGAGACCGCTTCTTATGAAGACCAGACTTGATTTTTAGATGAATAATTTTATTTGATAAATTTTCATTTATTTTGCAATACGGTTGAACCCTATGGTAGCTCTGTTTGTTTTATTCGTTTGGTATATAACCGGTTTAACATTATTTCTTATTATAAATTGTTTTTTATGTCAATATATGTACCCTTGAAAACATCAACTAAAATCCTTTATATTATAGGCTACACGAATACAATTGAAGTGGAGTATATAAAAAAAAGGAAAAGTGTATTTTATCGCGGTGATTTTTACAATGCAAATAGAATAAGGTAAGCCTTTAGTATAGATATTTCGACCATTGAAATAATTCTGCTTTTCCTTATTTTGTGGGCCTAATATATGTCAGAATTCTTCTCGAAGGACCATAGACGTAGCAGTGAACCGTCCATTGTTCGGGCAATGTATTTCCGTCTTTCAGACACAGACACCAGCGAATGGGGAACATATTGTTGTGTAGTTGTGTAATTAAATAAACATAAACAACCATCACAGCTTTTAAAATTCGTTTTAGTTAATGATTGATTCATTCTGAAAATTCGGGTGAATTCGAGTTTCAGCACGAGTTAGGGTCAATACACAAGTCGTTGCCGATATTTCACATTTGGTTTTATCGCTCAAAGAAGAAAGATGCCAGCTCTGAGACTATATTTTTTTGTTTTTCATGTTCAAGTGTGCAGTGCGGGGAAGGAAAATTTTGCCCGATGAACCAGAACCGCGCTGTTTCGTCAACGAATCCCAATAGCCAAGAGATCTTATACGTGCACCCCTGTGTGTACACTGTGGAGTTGGCCGTGTAAGTTCCCGGGATTTTTTTTAGCGTCGTTTCTCATTGACAGTGGTGTAGAACGGATGGGACGAAATAAGAAAATCAACTGAACTGACATATTTTAATCTGATTTAACTATATATATTTGTACCAATTAAATTGTTATATCATTTCTTGTTCTATTTATAGAGAATGGTGTTTATTAATAAATTATGGTTATCAATCCTGATCACGTGAAACACTTTAGGTTTGAACGCCATCATTCTGTTTGGGGTGTTACACTTATGAGCCAACTTGTTATGTATATAATGTAATAGCTTCTAAAAAGAGATTCAATAGTTTCCACCCTGTTTAAACGATGTCTTGGATTATCGTAACCACGTTTTGTATTGGCCTAGTTTATGGTAAGAAACGTTTAGTATGTTGAAATAAAATAAAATTGCATACTGCTATTCAACTATTTTCCTCTATAGTATTTTGGAAGGATTTATTGACTTAAACTGGTTAACTGTATCTTAATTATTTTTAGTTCTGTGCGAGATATTGCCCCTTTCCATGCTGTTGTTCCAACCCGTATTGTAATATTAACCAGTATTATAATAAATGTGATGATTATAATAAAATTTATTTAAACCCTTGTTTTAATAATTGTAATTCGTATATTTGGCCATACAATAACATATACAACCTGGATAGTCGGTTGCAATTAGATTTGATCATCGACTGTATGTGAATATTATGCTTTTACACTGTGTGCAGTATAAATATTTGAAACGTATTTAAATACTGCATACAAACGACCCTTGAAATTACCTGACATACAATCAAAATGAAACGGTATCGTTTGAAAGAGATAATCATTACAATGAATTTTGTTTCTATTTGATGCTCCAAAATGAGTATACTTTAGCAACAAATTGCAGCGGAGAGTTGGTCACGCAAAATTTTGTAACGTTGCATTCTTTGAAAGATTAATTTCTATCCCATAGTAGCTCCAGTCATAAAGGGGCCAGCCTACATAAATGCCGGGTCCTACCTGAATTAAATTAAAAAACAATGGTCCTTGCTATCGAGCACATGACGGGTTTGTTTATAGCATGGCCGGCATACTTCTCAAATTCTCGATATATACATGTACTTGGTGTTTTCGACTAAAATTGTCGATTTATTACTTAAAATGTCGGTCAAGAAACTTAGTATCTGTTCTCAAGCGGAGCTAATTGCAAGTTTAGTAATAGGTTGCGTGGGTGATATGACATGTAATTATAACATACTCTTTAAGTTTTAATTCCCATCATCTTTCTTATGAAACATATCTAACGATGGAACTGTCTGGTCAAGCTACTTTATATTTTCTTATTCCCAGGATATTCTTCAAATGACGAGGCACATAGATTTATGGTGATAGGAGATATGGGAGGTTTACCCTTCTTCCCCTACACCACACCAGTAGAAATGGGGGTAGCTAAACAAATGGCGGATATGGCTAACAAAATAAATCCAGATTTTATTTTGTCGCTTGGTGATAATTTTTATTTCAATGGTGTTCGTGACGTCACAGACAGTCGTTTTGAGGTGAGATTTTAGTGGGTAAAGTTTAACATTATAATTTACTTTATCTGAAACATACAAAACCGTTATGACTTTATGTTTATATGTTTAAAGATACTTTTAATGTCTATATTTTGAAAGTTATAAATGGTACTGCATAATTAGAATAGACCCCATGTTCCTGAAGCAACGACTGCGAGTTTTACAACATGTGGTCGTTGCTTGTTTACTGCACAATTCCCGAACTTAATAGTTATATTATCTACAGACACGTGAGCAGTAGCGTCCAATCAGAGGTTGTGACATCGCGACCTCCACGAAACCTTGACATTGAATGAACCTTGAACTTTGCAACTCGATTATCACAGGTAGACATTTTAGCTTGAAAGCGCGAGACTTGGTATTCGCGACGATCGAGGAATCTGATAGGCTCACAAGCTGGGCTTGTACCCAATCGAAGTTAGTGCCAAATTATGCAGGGTACTCCATGAAGGCCTTGATAAGATGTACGTAGTTAAAGCGAGACTAAGCCTCCTATTGAAGATGGAATAGACCCGTTCATGCTTAGCATTCTTACTTTAAAGCAGATAGATCTTTTCAAAATAAGAATGGATAAACTGGTCACTAGCAATTTTTTTTAGGGAACCCCTTCTTTCATTTTATAGAAAGCCTTAGTGGTGCGGGGGTGACATACTGGTGAAATACATACCACCGTTATTCTATGATCAACACACTTGAGGCAATAAAGTCCACCGATAATTATTTTGACTGTAGTCTTGGGCTGCATTATCATAGATGCATTTGACATAAAATAGGTGTGTCTGAAATCAACAAACCTCCTTGAGTACTTCAAATAATTATAGCAAAATAAAACCTTATTAGATAAACAAGTGAGTACGTGGATATTCAATTCAGTGATAAGGGTATAGTGACTCGATACTTTATCTATGAACTATCCATGTATTCATCACGTACCAATGGGTTGTGACCGATACAATATAGATTATAAATACTATCAGTTATACCAGAGATAAAAGACACTATTTACTTGATAAAAATTTTGTGAAATTGCTTACAGATAAAAGACGATTAGAAAACGCTTATGTCAAAATCTCGCTTCCCTTGAGCAGATCATAAATAACTTTTTCTTTTTTTTCTCTTGTATTTTCAAGGAAAGTTATGAAAAAATATTTGACTATCCATCTCTAAAAAGACCATGGTACCTTATAGCAGGAAATCATGATCACCACGGGAATGTTTCTGCAGAAATAGCTTACAGTAAAGTTTCTCAGAGATGGTAATAACGAAACGTTCTTGAAGGTTTCGAGGATATAATTAAACTTTCGAAAATCGATCTTCTATTCCCAAACGAATGGAATCAAAACATGTTTCATATGCGTGTAGTCCTGTTTATAAGTTATAAGTTAGACAGGCGACCCTACGCCAGTTGACTAAATGATAGACCTTATGATACAGCGCGCACATGTTAGCCATTCGGCCATCCAACGACCCATCACAAATAGAGTAACTGTGTGAAATAATTAGTCCATGTTATACAATTGACTCTGCTTTGTCTTTGGGTTACGTTCATCTTTGTTTTAGTACGATATAGTCATTGTTGGTTGTTTTACGCCATCGTGTTCGTGAAACCTCATGATTGTTTGAAACTGAGAAATGCATTCTTTCTATAGCAAGGTTAATATATTTAATATCAATAAGCACAATTCAATGTTGAAAACTAATTGCAACAAAGAGCTTACTACGAAACCCCTCCAAAAACAAAGAAAACAACAATATTCGCACTACTTCAACTTTTGATAAACAAATTACGAAGGAAATGATACATTGTTAATCGGTCCTACTCCTACATTAACTATATATGTATATTGCCAACCGACGTAAGTTACAAATGGGACACTATTTTTGATGTTAAGCTACGTGTATGCGAAGATACACAAACTATGATAAGGTTTTTTTTTACATACATTAAATGCATTTACTAGTACAGAATTTATTGAATGTTTCAGGAATTTTCCAGATTTTTATTACCCGCTTTCTTTTAAACTGCCTGGTACTAATTCAACTATAGATATTCTGATGTTAGATACAATAACTCTATGTGGAAATACAGAGAGTGATTTTAAAGGTTCACAGCCCATAAAACCTGATAACTACCAGGCATCTGAACAACAATGGGCGTGGTTAGAACAATCTCTAGCAGTTAGCAAGTAATTTAACATCTATTACTACTCAAGCGCGTAATTCGTGACCACCAAATCGTGTTGGCAGTTTACCTTATTCGGTCCCGCGACCGCTACCCCACTTTTAAATACTTCCACTCGCAGAAAGAATCCCCGAAATTTCTTTTAAAATAGTCCATAGTTGGTAATGTATAGGCATTAGTATCGCTCAATAAGGGAATTGCCAGTTGAAACGACCCAGTCATAGTATAGTCATGTACTTGTCAATATAACTACAACGTATGCTTGTCGTGATTAGACAGCAAAGTACAGTTTGTTCACATCTCAAAATGTTTATTTGTATAACGGTTGTTGGCACCAAGGCACCTTTGTCATAGAAGTTTTAGTACCAGAAACCCAATTAAAATAAAATCTTTTAACGCTTTATTCCTAATGTGTTCCAGAGCAACATATTTATTGGTAGCTGGTCATTTTCCTGTATATTCTATAGCTGAACATGGCCCAACAGAATGTCTAGTAGATAGATTATTACCTATGTTATATAAATATAAAGTTACAGCTTATATGTCTGGACATGATCATAATTTACAGGTAGATAACACATATATTTATTATTGACAAATTGGCTATACATTATCGCTCAAAATATTTAGACTATATATTTCTTCGATATTATTTATATGGAAAAACTGCTATCTCGCTATAAGTATTCGGAGTATGACGTTAAACCCTATTTTATTTGATTTCATTTCTTAAGTACATGTGATTATGATACCACACAATATTCGAAAATTAATTAGCCCGAAGAAGAGACAATGCTCATTACAAAACTTTGCCTTCCCTTCAATTGAAAGTTGATACCTAACATATTTCAAGCAAAGTCTGATCTAACGTAGAAAAGAAAATACATGTAAGTTAATTAATCGAAATATTGCAGATTATTTCGTGATTTTCTTGGAAATAGATTAACATAATTTCTAAGAAACAACATCTAGAGTATAACAAAAATGTATAACGTCAACGATCGGTACTCGTAAAATATGATAATCAAATTGTAATGTAGTTTTATAATTTTATGAATTTTATAATACTTTATTTTACAGCATTTGCAAGATTCCCAAAATGGGGTGACGGCGGATTTCTTTGTTGTTGGTGCCTCAAATTTTATTGATCCAAGTCGAGCAAACGCGAACGCGGTTCCAGTTGGCGCATCTAAATTTCATTGGGCTAATCTCTTGTCTCTAGGAGGTTTTGGTTATGTAGATGTGTCAACCAGTAATTTGACTTTTTCATTTATTGAAGCTGATGGTAAACTACTGTATCAGACAGTAATGAAACCTCGTACTCTTTAATGTTCTTATTATTTAATTTCCCTTATCCAGTCATGCTTACAGTTATTAAAAAAATCCGAATTATTGAAATGGAATAATACATATTTTTATTTATTCATATCATATTCAAAGTCTCAAGGGGATGATTGAGCAAGACTGTTGCTGATAAACCAAAGTAGCTGCCAATGGCGCTAGTTTATATAATTTGATTGACTAATGCTGTGCTTGAGTAATCGATCATTTAAATATGTCTATATTTTCCATGACCATAGATATGGATTGTTCAAAATCCCCGTTTATATTATATCAATATGTTAATAATTTATTTAGTTCGATTGTTTATATTTGTTATTTATTGTACTTACTTTCGTGACGTTCTATATAGACTGTGTATGGAAAAAATCTTAATCTTAATCTGCACATTTTTTTTAATTTAGTTAGCGCATCATAGATATTAGTACACACTCATTTACAGTTAATTCGCGATTCTTACCAGACTACAGCACTGGGTTTTAGTAGGTTGGTTTAGTGTGAATAATCATATCCTACTCCGATGCAAATAAATATGAAATAGATCGGTATACCTAAATATGAAGACGACTTTAAGGACAGTGTGTCAACAAACTAATCTTAGATTTTGCAGTTGAAGATCTAAACAGAGAAGCTTTTCTAATCTTGTATAAAATGAAATGAAATGGAGATTAACGTCCTACTGTTCAGCTCCGTCTTGGCCAATAAAGTCGGGTTATGACGGTAATTTTGAGCCGCCGGAGCCTACTATGATATAGAATGCAAACTGCCGGAGATCTTTTACATGCACGTCAACGTGTACACGGGACCTATGTTTTACGACCCATCCTAACGACTATACATTTTCTATTGCCAGGTGCTCTGTCCAGCACCACTGACAAGGGGGGATCACGGTGGAAAATCCAGAACTTCCTTTGCCAAAACCAGGATCGAACACGGGACCTCCAGGTTAGTGAGCCAACAGCTCCTCTAACCTTACACAATGATTAGTAAGTCAACTTCATGATAAAGGATTTCTAACTTTACGGTGTATCGAATTCAGATCATATCACCTCATTAATTGAAATGTACATGTTAATTATTAAAAAGTTTGTTTATCTAAATATACCTGTTTTGGTGGTTTGTTTCATGAAGCATTAATAGACTCAGGTATGCAGTACCAAATATACGAAAAAAAATTGATGTGGTAATGTAGTATTGATTAGCTGAATCTGCTTAGAAATATCTCCGACAGTAGCATTCAAACAGGCGTATGCTGTTTTTTTCTGTTCAAGTGTAATCTGGCATAGGTTGTAGTTTGAGCCGAATTGGTAGAACTATCAGTATGAAACTTTGGTTTTGAACAAAATACATAAAAGTCCACGAATAGCGTTGGCATGAAAGAAGCACATGGGGGTGCCAACGGCTACGTACCCACCTGTGTACCTAAACAGATCTCGCCACCCACCCCAGAAAATGTTGAATTAAGATGTGTGTAATTAAGATTGTGAGATGAGATATCTTTCATAATAAAAATTCTGGCTCAGTCACTGATAGTGCTGGGTATTTTGGATCCGGATTTGCCATCGCCTACTAACATCAAAATATCACTACAACCATTAATCTAGGTTTCCACTGTAACGATTCGCGCTACGATTGAAATCGTGGAGTCATTGTAATGATACTATCAGGCCTTATCATATATTTGAGGTCAGTCGTAGCAATCGTGTTGATCGTATCGAAACGTATCCGAACGTATCTGCACGTATCAGATCGTGGACTCAATAGGGACAATCCCATCGAAACGCATTGCACGACAGTAGGAACCTAGCATTAAAATAATCTCACAGAATTTACTTTAAATGGGTTTGGATCAGTTTCTATATGAGACTTTTAATTCACATTCAAATTAAATGTAGAAAAAAAAAGTTAAAATAAAAATTTAATAAATAAAAATAACATTTGATTCAAATATTACATAAAGTTATACTAAGCTTTTTATATTTTAAATTTGATGTAATAGAAGACACGTTATTGCATAAACAAATTACAAGGTTATGTGCATATATACAAATAAAAATAATAGAAAGATGCATGCAGTAAGCAAAGATAAATATACATGTACATTATTATACAAAGATACACAACTTTACAAAGACATGAACGAATTGTATACAAAAGCTCCCAAATATTCTAAAATACCTACATTTTTATTGATCATCAGTATCTTAAATTGTTGCGAGCCACGGTTGCTAAGTGGTCGAGAAAGTTTGTTGGGATTTTCCGGCCTGGCTTCCCCTTGTCAGTGGTGCCGGATGGGGGGACTGACAAGGACAGCCGTCCAGTCGTTCGGATGGTACCAAAACCGACTGCCAGAGTATACATTAGCGTGCACGTAAAAGATACCTTGGCAGTAGGAATTCGATATGAGTAAGCCATGGTGCAGCTGCCTGGGCAAAATTTCTCTCATAGCACACTGTATGGCATATGCCGTCTTCATTAGATGGACAGAACAAGCTAACAAAGGTTTTTTTTTTACAATCAGTGGTCATAATCCAGCAAGTTACGGTCTGAAGTATCAACATTAGGAACCCAGATCTTTGGGATTTAAATATATAACTGGATGAAAATTGTGACCTCTAGAGGATCCACAAGCTAAACACGAGACCCAGTCGGGTACATGCCAATATCGAAAGAAACCAAGATCTTTGGGAGAAATGCCTATATTTCAAGTTCTGTCAACTTCGGGTAACAATTGTGACCTGTTGAGTGTCACAAACAAATTATGGCCGGACAAGTGGACAGTATGGCGACAGCAGTATACATCCACAAGAACATGTAGTCGTATAAAAATCAGGACCGGATGAAATGATCCCTCTTAAATTAAAATAACAGCTCTGGTCTGGTATCTGTGTTCTTCCTTGAATAAAATGAAATGAAATGAAATGGAGTTTAACGTCCTACTGTTCTGCTCCTAACCTGGGCTAATGAAGACGGGCATACGCCATACAGTGTGCAATGAGGGAAATTTTGCCCGGATAGCGGCACTACGGCCTACTCTTATATCGAATTCCAACTGCCAAGGGATCTTTTACGTGCACGCCAATGTGTACACGGGACCTCGGATTTTCGTCCCATCCGAACGACTAGACAGCTTTCCTTGTCAGCCCCTCCGTCCTGCATCACTGACAAGGGAGAACCACGCCGGAAAATCTGGATGAACTTTCTCGGCCAATGCAGGGATCGAACACCCGACCTCCAGGCTAGCGAGCTAGCGTCTTACCCACTTAGCCACGTGATCCCCCTTGAATAAAAAGAATATGTTATGTATTGGGTTGGTTAGAATATTGGTTATATGACAGTCTCCATATGTAATAAGCTGTTATCTATCAACTTCATCATTAAGTTAATTCACCATATTTGAAATGACAGTTTAAGAAATGTTACTTTAATTTTAAAATGAAATGAGCATTTTAAATTTTATCTAGTTAAAGGGCTAATCCCGATATTTCTTGGAGAATAAAACTGCTTAATTTTGTGTTAAAATCCCTTAAAATACTCTACCTTAGGCCCGAGCAACTAACACAATATTTGTGATACGTTTTAAAACAACTTAAACCCGTCAGTCTTTATCTGGAAATGGAGACCGGTGTCCCAAGATGTATTATGCGGTATCTGGATAAAACCAGACGTTTATTTTATAAAAAATAATGTGTAGGTGAAATTTACCTTTCGTTATCAAGTGACGCACATGGGTCATTCACAATAAATAGCTCCCAAGGAACGGAAATCGATTATCAGATCACCCAACGAAAAAACTGATCCGAAATCTTAAAAGGGTTACGTGTCGGGATAAGCAGTTTTGATGTTCACGTCCAAACGACCCAATATTTTGAGCTGGAATTTTGAGAGAAGGTATATACATCATTCCTCTATATTTTGTCGGTTAAATTTCATACGTACTCTGACTTTTATTTTTCTGACTCTCTTGAAATCGGGATAGTCCCTTTAAGTATTTGCAAATTCTGTGCGAATACCCACTACTACAGTACTTTGTCTCTGGTTTAGACATGCAAATCCTTATCCAATTAAACTACATAATACATATGTTCTGTTTTCAGAAAGAATATAATTATAATTATAAATAGCTCACCTTTATTGAAAGATGTCAATTCTTTATTCTGGCATCCACTACCATTCTTTTTAATGATAAAACTTGGTTTTTGGAATAAATAAACAACTAATTTTCCCAGAAATGATACCGATTATAATAATTGATGTCATTTGATACTCCCAATAGCAGGCAGGTTTATAGTTGTCATCATATAAGGGTAATAATGCTATCAAGTCGGACATGTTGTTTAGATTAGCATACCAGCCAATTAAATGTCAGTGAACTGGACACAATACAAACATCCAAAATTTAGCCCTTTTTCTGGACCTGGTCTACAGACTGTACAACCATTAATCTAGGTTTCCACTGTCACGATTCGCGCTACGATTGAAATCGTGGAGTCATTGTAATGATACTATCAGGCCTTATCATATATTGAGGTCAGTCGTAGCAATCGTGTTGATCGTATCGAAACGTATCCGAACGTATCTGCACGTATCAGATCGTGGACTCAATAGGGACAATCCCATCGAAACGCATCGCACGACAGTAGGAACCTAGCATTAAATGCTAAGTCATTTTCATTAAAATAATCTCACAGAATTTACTTTAAAGTTCCTTTATTGTCTCTACATAGTTACAGTGGTACTTCCATAATAAACATTATGAGAACCTACGGGGAGCTATGTTTGTTTTATACAATTCATGTCCATCAGCTCGAATAAAGGTTAAAGTAAGTTTGTCATGTGTAGCCTCGGCAAAACAAAAACCACCCTTGGAGCGGGTGTCAGCCCAGTGAAATTTAAGTGAGTCCTGTGGTACAGAGTGCATGTGGCGAGTACTAGAGTCTATAAAGTTGGCAGTTCCAGATACTATAAAATCCAATGTGACCCCGTGGTGCGTAGTTCGTAGGTGCTGAAGAAAAAAAAATGGATAATTAAATAAATAAAAAAAGGGATAATCGCTTTAAATGAAATGTATTTATGCATCAGCTGGGCTAGCGAAGATGATCATAAGCAATTGTGTGACAGGAAAGTTGACAGGAGGGGCGTTTTCGCCTACTCGTCGTCGAATTCCAAATGTCGAAGGTTCTTTCACGTGAAGACCGATGTATACAGAGTATCACGGTGTGTAGTCCAACTAGAACGCCTAGACGCTGTTTCATGTTAGGGGAAACCTAGCTGGATCGACCCATATAATGCATAACGTAAATATGCACCGGCATTGGAATCAATTCGAAAATGTTTGGTGATTTAAAAATCTGATACTACACCCCAATTTGCAATGCAAAACAATAACTATGTTGCTCTGTAAAGAGTTCTCACCGACGTGTGCAATTAAGATTTATTTTATTCACAATTTTTTTGATATTTATGTAGTTAAAATACCATAATATCCCCCCGGACACTTTTAAGGTATTAGATTGTGCTAGATATGGGAGGATTTGTTCTGATTTTCCGTAAAATGATTTTTATAGAAGATAAAATTGTTCGTTTGGATCCGAAATGCATATCAATAAGATGTACATATCTGCCGATAGAGCTAGGTGATGTCCCACGATCACATCTGTATAAAATACACCGGTCATAGTGGGATATAGGGCAGGGCAATATAGGCGTCACCAGATGTAAAAACAGTATTGTACATTTTAATTTCACCAGTCTTATTACATAATTCTAGACACTGTCCACCTTTAAAGTGGTTCGGATATTTTAAATGAAAATATGGCAATGCTGAGATAAATGGACAGAAAATAAATAATGTTAAGAAAGATAACTAACTTGCAAACTATGGTCGTGTCCAGCAAAATGACCATTAGCTTTATATCTTGATAACAAGGGAAGTAATCTATTAACAAGGCATCTTGTTGGACCGTGTTCGGCTATAGAATAAATTGGGAAATGTCCAGCAGTAAACAAATATCTAGCCCTTAAATATAATTTCATAGAAATTAAAAAATTCTAAAAGATAGTTTTCTAGGCAAGGCACCATACGCCCACCAGCAGCTTAGTCGGTGGAGCTTTAATACATTTTCCACTCCATGGGGTTTCCTCCCTTGTATAAGTTTAAGTGAGTCAGGTATCATAACACTCTAAATAATGATGGCATGATGTCACCCGGAAAAGTCATCCAGGATTACATAATTATTCCCAAAAGCCCATGTGTTATTGTCGCGCAAGAGGCAGGGTATTCTTACATTTGTCTAAACACGCGACAATACTTGGTCATGGATACGCCTGTTAATTTGTTACTTTGTATTTATGGACTTTGAATATGAATGCCCTTTAGACCATTGTACTAGATTGTATTTGAATTTAAACACGCTCAAATCGACCGGGTCACCATTTATATCCAGTACAAGAATCATTAACATACATTGATCAACAATCTATCAGTCAGGGACAATAACTGAGGCACTACTTTCGATTTGAGTAAGATACGAGTGTGGTAATATATCATTATCATTAATCTACAATTAAACCTGGGTCAACAAATATGGAACCGGAACAACTGGGATTTAACGTTACTCCAATAAGAACTATTCCACTAACTACCTTTGTAAAATGCACACAATCGACAGTCATTGTTCTAATAATTATGTCGAAACTGAACTCCTGACAATGATGTGAAAGTAGGTGTAGACTAAGGGACTGACATCACCGTATGTTTATTTAATAAAACCATATCTAAAACCCTGATTTAAACATATTACTTTACAATATACGGATCGGACAAAAGTTAATAAAATCTACAAAGAAAGGAGTCCTCTCCAATACAATGCAATAACTCTGTTTGTAAGCATTTCGCTTGCATTTTAAAAGCCAGAAGAGGCCAGTGACCACGAACTTTTAAAAAGAAATCGTGCTAGTCTAACTGTAACATAACAATATTGTGGATTTGCACATTCAGAATAGAAACAAGTATTATTTTTGTTTTGTATTTGATTTTTCTTTAAATGGTAAAGCAAACCAAATTGATTATAATGAGCGTGACAATATGCCTACTTGCTATCTGCTAGTTGTCTTTCTAACCATGCCCACTGAATTTCAGCAGTTGTTCCATCTTTTGGCACATCTGGTTGGTAACCGTGGAAATCATCGATAACATGACCACATAAAAGAGTAGTATCTATCATAAGGATATCAATGGTATCCGAGGTTTCGGGAATTTTAAATGTCAGTGGGTAGAAGAAGTAAGGAAACTTCCTTAAAAATAAAAGATGATTTTTTAAGATTTCAATTATGGGATCATTACAGGTCAATGACATTAAGCCAAATGGCTAGAAATATCCATGTAATCTACATGATCAGAAATATCCATTTCACAAATGGAATATATGTAGGCCTATTATTATCTTAGGCAATATTCTCATAGTCTAAATTAGTAAAACTAAGGAGATATACAAATTATTTTGATTTATTTAGATTGCTGCCTTGATTTGAGCAAGAACAGTGTGGTTTTAAATAAAATTATTGTGTTTTGTATTACATGGGTATTGAGTAAGATTAGATAAACAGCTGACAGTTCTCGCTATAATATTTAATACATAGACAATGAAAACAGAATATGCTGAAAGTTTCAGTCAAATGGCTTTACTCTGAACCGAAATATTACCGATTCAATATTAGACTAGCCTCGGTCTCCATTAATTCCGATAATACGATATTAAACAAACTCTCGACTATCCATTTTATGTTAAATTATCCATCACAAAACGTATTCAAATCCACAAAATACCACAGGCTAACGATGGCATCGAGAGTTAATTATATGACTAATTTATGCAACAGTTAATGCCTAAAGAAAGACCGGCAAATAGGCAGATTTATCTCTTGTATAGTGCATGTTTAACGAAAACACTCTAGTTTGACCTTGATGTTTAGCGTCTTTAAAAGGTTGTCAATGTTTGATATCAATATTCCTACCATCTATTTGACAGCTTAGTATAAGCTATTTGTGCCGAGACATTTCCTCTCCAGTCATGATTGCCAGCAATAACATACCATGGTATCAATAAGGATACGTCTCTATAAACTACTTCAAACGTTTCCTGTAAAATAACAAATTTGAAACAAGCGGGCAAATCACAGTAAAAGAATGTTAACACATCCAAATGTCAAATAAAAATACTTTGTTCATTATAGTTTAATTGGTTTGGTAGACAGTAAAGAAAATAAAAAAAATACATCTGCCGAGTCTACTATATATTTCATTTCTGTTGTACGTTTGCATTTAAATGAGTTTTTTTTATTAGGTAGCTTGCCACACCCGGTAAAATACATTCGTTATTGGCGTTATCAGCCGTGTCACAATGAACTTTTGATTTTCTTTTTCTATAGTGCTTACGTACACCTATCTCTATCAAGAAATTGGCATCTAAGGCATATATATTTGTAGAATAAATACAATGCTTTGATTAACAAAATATAAAGAACAGTGACCCTAGAAGTCATATTTACTATTCAGGCGATACGTTTCAAGTCAGTAGCTTGAAGCGTATATATGGTATTAGTGTCAGTGGCCTGTGGCACGAAGTAACAGTATATTGTCGCATACATAATATATTATGTCAACGCTTGGGCGATATAATATATTATGTCAACGCTTGGAACTAGGATGGAGGTGACTAGGCATGAACTTGCAACGATAGATTTAATTGGCGCTTTGATAACCAATGAATGCTTTGGAGACATATTTTGGCGGTATTTTCCATCATGGAATCGGTAAGTTTCGATTGTTTTTTTCTTTTCTGTTTTTTCTCTCTTTTCTGTGTCCTTACCCTAACCCTAACCCTAATCCGAAAGAAAAGTGCCCTTTTTTGAAATTCTGACATCACAGGTGCCCTTTTTCTGATAAGGATGCCCTCTTTTATTTACAGGGACACTTTCTATTGTTAAGGGGGTGGACCGGTCCCCATGGTCCAACCCCTGGATCCGCTCTGATGACGCGTACATTCCACTGAGTCTACAGGTCTAATATGCTAACACGCTTGGAGCGTCAACACAATATATTATGTCGCCCAAGCGTTGACATAATATATTATGTATGCGACAATATACTGTTACTTCGTGCCACAAGCCACTGACACTAATACCATATATACGCTTCAAGCTACTGACTTGAAACGTGCAGGGTGTACTATTAAGGTACGGGTGCCTGAATACGGTAATAAGCGTTGAATTTAATTTCAGATGAGTACCGATGAATGTTAATTATTACCTGAAATCTTGGGTCGTTGATATTCTTTACACCGTTATAGTAGAAATTATCTCCTAAAGCCAAGACAAAGCTGGGCTTCCTTGCTCTAGAGATCTTTGCCATTTGGTTAGCTGTGTCTAGCTCTACTGGGGTTGTGTATGGAGCGATGGACGTTCCTCCCCAATCACCCATTACAAGAAACTTCAAACTTTTGCCATTTGTTTTAGAAGTCTCCCAACTACCGTTTACTAAGGCTATAAACAAGATCACAGTGTATTTAGCAATATTGTACAATGATGAGAGTGAGGTAGACGAAGATTGCATATGGCAGTCAAAATGAAATGAAATGGGGTTTAACGTCCCGATGAACTTTCTTGGCCATCGTTGGGATCGAACACGGGACCTCCAGGTTAGCGAACCAACGTCGTCCTCACTGGCCTGCCTTCTCTCCCGCAGTCAAAAGGAATATGGGGATACATTTATTGAGATTTAATGTGAAAATATGAAATTGAAAGTACACTCACCTTGCAAGAGGAATATTGATAAAAGGACAATTTCGGCATAATGTCTTTCCATTTAGAATATATTTTTTCTCCTTTCTAATCACTTCTTCAGTCAATTTCAATTGGCGTGAAAAATAAATACTATTTATAAGCTTACACTTCATCTGACGGGTTTGTGTGTTTGTTTTTTGGAAATTGTCCTTAATTATCAATCTTAACCATCAGGTCAAAAGAGTAATGGCGCTTCAATAGCCCAATGATATGATAACGATAGATAAAATTAATGACAAAAACCCCCCAACTCTATTGACTTCCAATCAACCACCAAAGAAAAGGTGGGGGAGGGGGCTTATAGTTTGTTTTGTTTTTCTATTTTAAGTAAGACATTAAAAGGTTACTAAATACCTTTAGATTATTCATGCACGATTAGTTATATTTTACATACAGTCTCAAAATAAATTTATATTTGTACGGATACAAAAGAATTATCTGACAGCTAGTTCGAATATTATGCAAAACATTATTGAAATGTATACAACATTAAAGATGCATTATGTCAGATTTAAATAAAAAGCTGACCGTTCTTGCTATAACAGTTCAAAAATAGATTATCAAAAATGAACATATTGAATATGTCATTCAAATAACTTTATTCTGGGGAAATTATCACTATTTAAAGATGTAGCGTAGATAGTTTATCATCGTAGCAACGGTATTTAACAACCGAGACTAAGTCCCGATTATCCAGTTTATCGTTAAATATTAAATTCTCGCGGGTGTACAAATCCATTTGAATCTCGACCACCCGATGGTTTAGCGAGTTGATTATAGATTTATCAAGTGAATGAATGTCTAAAAAATAATTTAAATAAGATTTGAAGCCAGAAATAACCTGCAATAGGCAGATTTGGTTCTTACATAATGCATCTTTAACCTGCTCTGACTTCTATTTTATTAGATGATGAATCACCTTTTATATAGTTACAGGATCTTTAATCATCATTTTAAAGTTAAAGATTTACAGTTAAAAAACAAATAATCATGAATTTATTACTTTACAATCATAAATAATATCTATTTGCAAGCATTCTTAAACTATTAAATTTTGGGTAAAGTGTCCGTATTTCTGTTTAACGGGTAGTGTCACGTTGAACAAGAAAATAAATGTGATTATTGTATCTAATATCATGGTTATCATATTCAAATTAATCTTACAGCAAAGAATCCAAATGAGCTCTGCAAACCACTAATATACATAATCAAAATTGCATTTAGTAATTGCCATTCAAATAACTAATATACATGTACGTAATTAAGTGTAATGAATCTCAAATCATCTATATATCTCAGCGATGATGTGTCATAAGGTCTTAAATGTTTCAAACAATCTAATTTCTCCGCCAACGACAACTAACTTCACAATAATCAAGCCATTGAATGCATGTACATAGTTAATTACAACAACTGCTTTTTTAATAACTCAAAATACCTTTAATGTTATTCCAAATCCATTTCTTTATCACCAAGTAAAATGTATAAAACTGGAAATGGGTAGATTTTTTCTGACTTGATTTTGTATACTTTCAAAATGAATATGTCGACGTATTTCTGACAAATTCTAACTAAAATACGTTCAATACTTGATGTTTTCTTTGGCGTTATGTATAATTAAAATACATATGTATCAATGATAATTTCTCACCGGAACGATTTATTATTACTTTCATACTGGATTGTATTGATTTTTTTTTAAAATGAGTTTGTAAGTGAAGAAAGAATCTTAGGTCTAAATAAATACGCATGTATTAACCGTAACTGTTTTTCATTTCAAATTTTTGTACCATTTTCCCTTTACTATATCTTAAAGTATTCGAGGTAAATTAAACTATACCACCCTGGTCATTACAAACCCTTCACCGTTCAGTTAAGTGGGTGCTTATGGCATGACCTCGCGCCATTTACCTGAATGGCCTACAATATCCGTGCTTTGTCTCGTGGGTGTCTAGTTAGTGTGTTGTTAAATGCTTAGACATAATTGACAATGGATCTCTACCCGAACCCAATATGTAAATTAAAACCCAACCGCCATTTTTACGATCTACGGTATGTCACTCTCCAGACACTATCCCATTCCGAAACCTGTGCCCCGCAAATTTACTTTGGCTCTCTATGCACCTGGGCCCTTATTCACGAAAACTTAAACGAAGACACAATCGAAATTTTAAGAAATACTGCAATTCGCTTGGCTGATCAGTAAAATCAATTTGCATATATCCAATGAAGTTGCAGTATTTCTTAAAATTTCGGTTGTAACTTAGTTTAAGTTTTCGTGAATAAGGGCCCTGGATGCAGTCCTCTATAATCTGGTATTAGGAACTATTTCACCACCTATGTAATGGTTTCTAAATGTTAAGGAGACACCAATTGCATCTGGGATTGGTTATGTTTCAAGATGCTATTGAATTGTACGAAGTATACAACAATTATTCTGGAAAAGTTGACATAATTTATTCTCGTGAGCTTGAAAAATTATTCTATATTGTAATGATGAATAATGAATTTCTAGAGTGGTCTTAATCTAACATCGAACAAAAGGAACCCACAATCGCACATGAAAACGGAACAGTAATGCTCACATAAGCAAAGTTTAAGACAATTTTGTAGCTTGTTATAAGATCTTTTTTTCTTAGTTTTCTTTTTACAGATTTTCTATGGAAAATGAAGACAGACACTATAGTTTAAAAACCGCTCAAAACAACTAAATCCTTTTAAACTAAAGCGGTTATTCTTTATATCATTAATTTACCTATTGTAGGAACACATATCCCAAATAGATGCTATGCCTCTTACGATCTGCATGATATTAGCCCACTCGCTCCAGGCGTTTAAAAGAGGGCGTTCGTGTTTGAATGTTTGCATGTACATAGGCGAACGAAAAAAAAAGCCCACAAAAAACAGCAGAATCCCCTTCCTCTGGGATGAAATTAGAACCTTCACAATTGGGACTTACCTAATTATCAGATGAAATACGTGTATTGTAAATGGGAAATTGTGAAGTGTAAGTTCCTTTTTTTAATTCACCATTCTTAATAATAAGTACAGGAGGACCGCACTATACACAAACAAAACCAATAAGACAAACACAAGGACAAGACACACACTGCACATAATGCATGAAATAAATAACCTATATCAAATCAAGTGAACGGACCCGATCATCAGCATTTTCTGCGCTGTAAAGTCCCCTTAAAGGGACAATAACACTCTTGCTGGCTTGACAGCTCCAGAAATAAAAAAATAGCCTTATTCTAAGTACTAGATGTGTTAGTGTCCTACCTGTTGTTTAAATTATCCATTAAATCCTATTTTACTTGTCCAGAGGGTTCGAAAATATTTTTAAATCCAAGTCACATCTGAAAAGGTTTACGTTAGGCTTTTCAAATCATTTAGTTGAATTTTTCCAATTTTTTAAATTAGGTGTGTTAAGATGAAATTTGTATCATCAATTAATTGGAATAGTGTAAAATAGTACGATTTGTTGACCAGAATAAAGATTGGGACATATTATTGAGCCTTTAATGTAATGATACAAACTTCACTCACTTACAAGAAAGATACAATGTCAAGTTTTTAACAAATCACTGTTTACAATAGGCTCACTCTGAGTGTTTTTGACAAAAGAGTGCTATTTTCGGTTATGTTCGATGATTAGTAAGATCCCAATGATGTAAAATTATTAAAATTATATACCAACAATGATTGTTTCTTCAGATCTTTTTTTTTTCATAATTATTTTAGTTACTTAAAATTTATAGACGATGATTTGTCCGTCTGTCTGATTATACTGATGATTAGGGTTGAAGGCCTATACAAGGAAGCTTTTTAACACCACTGAATTGTTTCTTCCTAATATAGACTAGTATATATGTACAGTAATAATAACATATCACCACTATCAACATGGAGGTTTGCAGATTCATTTTTGTTAGTTGCATATTTATCTATACTACTAAAGGTAGGTTTTGTTTCATTTATTTTTCCATTCATATATATGTTATTTTTTAGGGGAGAATCCAGCCAGTTTCTGGCACGTGGAAGTGGACCATTATCAGAGTCAATATTTACTCAAAATATATTAGCAATAAAATGTGAGAGTCAGATAGTTAGGACATATTAAAATTTTATTTTAGTGAAATAAAACAACTATGCGACGGAGGGGTGGGGTGGGTGTGGGTGTGTGTCCAACCTCCAATCTAAATTAGCCCCGGTTTGTCACTCTAAATCACGTATTGTATTGTATTGTTTTGTATCATGTCTCATAGAAATGTATATTATGTGCTATTATGAGTACATTCTATGAAATTCTGGAGCAGACGGGTGACTTGATATATGACGACAAAAATAAAATATTTTAAAATTACATAACAATTAAACGATTAGTCAAATGATAGATTTATGTTAATATGATGGATTATTTTAGCACTAAGTGTATGTAAAGATACACGACGGACAACATATTGTTTGGGAAAAAAATCTAGATGCCCTGAACAATATTGGATCACAAATTGTATGAAGACATGTGGAATATGTACAGGTTGGTATCAAATATATAGTCGTCTTATATTGTTATTGAAATTATGAATATGGATTTACATACAGATGAGTCAAGTCAATTTGTTAGGAAAGTCACACAAAAAATACAAAAAGCCAGTCTGGAACCATACATGTACAGTACTGGCCGATAATTAAACCAAACTAGCCAGGTAAAGCTAAGAAATTACATAGAACAATTTGCAACATAATTGTATTCGCCAGTTTCTCATAGAAGAGTACCTGTAGGACTCCCAACCCAAATGTTCCTGCTGAAGATGCTGGGGCTTTTGGGTAATTAGCATAAATCCAAGATGGCCACCAGTGAACTCTTGTTTTCCCGTCTGTATCTCTTAAATGGTTCACTTTAGAGCATATAAATGTATGTTTGAGTAGATAGGAAAATGGTATCAAAGAATTGGAAAAATATATTTGCTTACGCTCTATATACATATTATATGTACCCGTCTAAATTCAATGAACGTTCACCTATTACTTTGCCAATCATTTATTTACGTTTATATTTTGGAATCATTTTCTTTTTTCAAGACGCGTAAGTCTTGAAAACATCAGCAAAGTCAACATGTTAACAGTATCTAAAATTAATTATAAATGTAGCCAACCGGTGATTATTTTGTAATACTTAGAGGCTTGAAGGAACTCAATATAAATTCGAATTATTCGATATCAGGCGCTTTGATAAACAGCAATTTATCCATCGTAAGATGCTAATGGAGGCTAATGAATTTATGTGTTAAAATTATTCGATCATGGAATAGTTCGACTTTGGCTTTGTTTGATTTAAGTTCGGCACTTCTAAACCATATAGTAAACATTTCTCTTACTATTTTCAGTCCGCGGAAGCAAAATAGAAAAATAAAGATTTGCCATGAATTTACTAAAAATAATCTAATTGTAATGTATTGATATGAAACACCGTTTGTCCTTCTCTCACAATTACATATGTAATTATATTACATCATCCACTGAGGATTATATTTATCTAGATAGAAAATATATTTTTAACTATTATGAATAAGCATCTTTTTATTTTACTATTTGACTAGATGATGGATGTAGCGATGGCTATTATGAAGATGATTCTGGAACTAGCTGTAAACCATGTAATACTAACTGTAAAGGTGGCTGTGACCAAAAATCTGGAAAATGTGTTAATTGTATAGCCAATCGACATGGTGATAAATGTCGCAAATATTGCATACGATCATGTCTAAATGGATGTAGTCAAGATACAGGGCGATGTAATGGATGTCGCACTAACAAATACGGTAAGATATGTCACAAACATTGCAGACCATCATGTCTAAATGGATGTAGTCAAGATACAGGGCGATGTAATGGATGTCGCACTAACAAATACGGTAAGATATGTCACAAACATTGCAGACCATCATGTCTAAATGGATGTAGTCAAGATACAGGGCGATGTAATGGATGTCGCACTAACAAATACGGTAAGATATGTGGAATTGATTGCCCAATTGAATGTCTAAATGGATGTAATCAAGATACAGGTATCTGTATTGGTGGTTGTAACAATAGGAGATATGGAGACTTCTGTAATGCTACATGTCCTACTGATTGTAAAACTGAATGTGATGAAACAGGTATATGTAGAGATTCCCATAAATGCCCAGAAATGTGTACAGGAGGGTGTGATGAAAATAGTAATTGTAGAGATGATATTGATTGTAGAATTGATAATAGTTGTCCCACATCAGCCTGCTCTCGTAATTGTAAACAATGTGACCAGTCAACTGGTAACTGTAGAGAATGTAACATAGGTTACTACGGCATTTTATGTAATCAGACTTGTACTGGTAATTGTTACATTAAAGGGTGTAATAGAGATGGGACTTGTTCTAGTTGTAAAACAGGGTACCATGGTTTAATCTGTAACCTAGCTTGTACCGGTAATTGTTACTTTAAAGAGTGTAATAGAGATGGGACTTGTTCTGGTTGTAAAGCAGGGTATCATGGTCCAAGCTGTAACCTAGCTTGTACTGGTTATTGTTACGTTAAAGGGTGTAATAGAGATGGGACTTGTTCTAGTTGTAAAGCAGGGTATCATGGTCCAAGCTGTAACCTAACTTGTCCCGATAACTGTCTTGATGGATGTATCAAATCTGATGGTAAATGTAAACGTTGTAAAGAAAACTTTGTTGGTGATTTCTGTAATGGAACATGTAATGATGCTTGTAAAATCGTAGAAAATCAACGAATTTGTTATAAAAACGGTATATGTTTACATGGTTGCAATGAAGGTTGGTATGGTAAAGCTTGTAATGTTAGTTGTAGTGTTTCATGTGAAGGTGGGTGTGATCAAACCAATGGTAAATGTAATAAATGCAAAAGTGGTTACCATGGTGAAACATGTGAGAAGTGTAGTTCTCAATGTGATAGTGGATGTGATCAAAACGATGGTAGATGTAATAAATGTGAAAGCGGTTATCATGGTAAGACATGTGATAAGAACTGTAGTTCTAAGTGTGTTGGTGGATGTATTCAGGAATCTGGTAAATGTATAAAATGTATCGACGGATATAACGGTAACACTTGTCAGAAAAGATGTAGTAATAAGTGTAAATCATGTGAACAGTACAGTGGTAAATGTACAGAATGTACAGAAGGATATTGGGGTTTACAGTGTGACAACACTTGTAGTTCAACATGTAAACCTAGAATTAGTTCAACTATATCTGTATGTCATCTGTATAATGGAACATGTACTGAAGGATGTCAACCTGGCCTCACAGGACATAATTGTACTACAGGTTAGTAATTATTATATCGTTTCCTACCGGTTTCTTACAAATGTACAATATTATGGTGTCCAGAATGATATTTGTAGTTGTCGATGATACTTCTACAATGATACTTCATATTTATGCTTATGTTCAATTCGTGCGATCTTAAAAGGTGTTATAGAGAAAACATCCCGATTTATATTTGTGTTTCAGTAGTTGTCAAGAAAAGGAGATTTTATACAACGAAACCTGGCTATTTGACCCAATTAAAATAAAACAAACTTATATTTTACGCCAGACAACCTCTGACGTTCTTCGATAAAAAAAATCCTTTTGTCATTTAGTAGGTTGATATTATATATCTGAAAATGAGATACTTTCTCGTTCAGTGGTATTTACAGATGCTGATTCACCTCAGTGTTGCAACTGTTTTTAACATTTTTTCAGCTTGGAAAGAGTCAGATTCTGGAGGTACAATAATGGTTAACACCACAATAATTGCGGTTATAATTATTATAATAATTATTTTATTAGTTATTGGCATGATTTTATATAAAAGGTAATAATTTATGTATTTTTAGATATTAAAATTAGTCTAGCATATATAGTTGCTATATTTGTTGGTTTTATTTTTATAGAAGGTAATATATTATACATGGTTTAGAAATATATCTATCTACATGTTTAGTTGATTAAACACATATTATAATAACTATATTAGTTCTTGGCATGATTTTATATATAAGGTAATAATTTATATTTTTAATTAGTCTGATATAATATAGTTGTTATACATGTATTTGGTTTTATTTTTTTTAATAGAGGGTAATATATTATACATAATTTAGAAATATATATATCTACATGTTTAGTTGGTTAACCAAATATTAAAGCGATTCTAGAAAATGTCATACATATTTAACGAAAATAAATTGGTTTCAGGAGACGAAGTAAGAGAAAGAAGGAAAATAACGAATTTGTCATAACACCTGTTGAAAATGATACTTATTTAGTAGCTAGTAAGTCAATTCTAATATATTTACATGTAAATACAATGTATAAAAATATTTGTATTCGCAGATCTATAGTAATGAAAGAATTTTAAAAATGAAGGTTTCTCATTAATCAAAATTCTTTTTGACCCCATTCCTTTTCCTTATAGAAAAAAGGAAGCCACAGTATTTTGGGTTAATGTTCATTTTATTTTTATAGTTGATCCTGCTGTTGTCAATGACGCAACGGGTATTTATGAGAATTTGAGAGAAGAATCTGTGTATCAGAATGCTGGAGACGTGTCCAGGTCACCAACTAGAATTGATCTTAAAGACTTGTGGGATTATAATCAGGGCATGAAGGGAAAGAAATTTGATTTGGAATATCAGGTAAAGTAAATGACCGAGCGGAATCTCCCACCAGTATTCCAGCACCCGGATTCGAAATGAAGTTAGCACAAATATTCCTAGCGCCAATAAAACCCTATATAATTATCACGAAAATAATTTTTACCTTTATATTAGAAAATAACATTTAAAGACATATTAATGCGATGCACTCAATGGTATGCAAGTTGTAGAGATGAAACCCAGGAGCTGATTCCACCGAACTAGACGTTGGCCGATGGCGCATAAAGTTTCCGCCCACCCCTGCTAAATTAGAGCGGTTCAGATGCACTCCGAGATCGAGAAAGAGAACGAGGTGATTCCCTTTTTGCATGCAACTCGGCGGCAGACGAACTCGCTCGTGAAAACGTCTTGGACCCCCTGAAGACGTAAGTGAATTCCGTGGTGGTTTGATTCTTTTTTAGACAATCTTTTTCATAATTATACCGAAACACACCCCTTTCAAATATACCAGCCTTTGTTAGCCACTGTTTGATAGAAATGAAAGAACGAATCGACACTTTCAACAGTGCACTTTTTGCTCTATTCAATTTGGCAGCGTGAAATCAATCGAAACCAATCTGGACTTACTGACATTTGCTGACATTTTGGAAGAATTTTTTTCTCTTTCTTAAAAGTCAAATTAATTGCAGGATTTGCCCAAAGGATTGTGTTCACCTCATGAGTTATGTCTCAATGAGTTTAATAAAGGTAAAAACAGATACAAAGACATATGTGCATGTAAGTATATACAGTATCTATTTTGGAAACAAGCCAATTACGGTAATATTTGTCTGGTTTGGATCACCTGAAATATATAATATATTTAAAACTCTCCCACAACAGATAAAAGTTTTACGTTACCAAAAGGAGTTTGTAATTAGTGACCTGAACCTCTCAATTTGGGCATATTGATAGCGATTTTGCCGTTAGTGACAATTGCAAGCAATTGTATTAATAACAGTGCATCTAGTGGCATTTGAATCTATTAATATACGTAATAATTGTCATAGTGGGCTAAAAGTAAGTAGTGACTGTGAGTGTAACAGAAAACAGATAAAGTCACTTGAAATCATTTGGCAGATGAATTTCTAATTGATAGAGGTTTAGACGTGACCGAAACACCTCAGAAGCGGTTATTTATGCTATTAAAACATTCATTGACTGTAATATTCGCAGAATTTAGTCTGTTAGAGGACAACTTTTGTATAATAAACATTTAATGAACAACTAAAATAAAACATACCCAGTTTAAAGTTAAAGTGAACTGGGACTAGCTTATTTTGCATATCAATATTAGCAAACTTTTGTTTTGATTACTTTCTTAAATTTTTAAGTTGACCATACACGAGTTAAGATAGATATTGAGAATGGAGATCCCAACTCAGATTACTACAATGCTTGTTATATAACTGTAAGTTTATTGTTATTTGGAATTACAGCATGATAAAAAAAAGCTCTAAATACATAATAAGTGAGGAGGGGTAGGGGTGGTGGTCTAAAAGGTGCGCTTTAGATAATAAGTTCTGGTCATTGATTTGAATGGCGTGGTTTCGATCCAAAGCGAGTATGTGAAATTGACACGCTGTAGGGTCGTCTGCTCAACCTCCCAGTACTAAAGATCCCTACGCACAAGTGAATTATTAAGGTTGTACCCTGCGTTAGTCTCGAAGTGATCTAGTTTGTGTAGAGTGGAAGATAAACCCCATTGCTATCTCTCTGTAGAGTAAATAAATATAGAATGGTTCTTTAATGGCGTAGGAGAGGGATACTCACAGGGAATCATTATATGCAGCATGTGTGATACATTAGATGATTCCATTACTCAAATATATACCGTTTAAAATTGCCTGTTTGATTTTAACAAATCAATATCGTTTAAATCTCTTGTTTATATTATGTATGTTACACTGTATGAAATGACTGAAATTTTGAACTATTTCGTTTATGGTTAGGGATATGGCGGAACAAAAAGGAAGTATATAGCTTCACAAGGTGGGCAATTCACTTAGCATCTTTGGCAAAATATTTATACTTTAACTTATATTTCATGGAATTCCTTTGATGTAAATTTAGAGATGGTCCCCATATTATCTAGTTATATATATATTTTGGTATGAAATGGATTTTAAAAGTTTTTAACTTATGTTTTAAACGAAATTGAATTTTAAAAAAAAAGAAAAAAAAAAGAAAAAAAGCAACTTTTGTAATATCACCTTAACTTTATATTTTTTGATATTCACTTATTTTTGGGCTATTTCAGGCCCCATAGCAAAAAACATCGATGATTTCTGGAGAATGTTATGGTTTGTAGAAGCGAAGAAGATTGTTATGCTGACTAATTTAGTGGAAATGACTGTGGTTTGTAATTGAGATTATATTTAAACTTTGTATACCAGTATATGATTAATTGCACAATTCATTCAACCCGGATTTGAAATTTTAGTTATGCGGATAAAAAAAACCATCGTATATTAAACAAGTACGACCGTACTAGTCAGGAATTAACTACGCCGTCATCGCAGCCATCTTGGAATTGTGAGGTCATATTAAATACCGAAGCCCTTGAATCCATGCGCAATTGTCCAAGGAACACAGTTTCATATCGACCGTACTTCAATTGAGGGTTGGAGGTGTGGGGGTTTATAAGGCTTTATTTGAAGAGCGTCATCCCCAAGAACAACACGAACAACAAGATGAATAGCGATTGGGACCCACTTGTGGAAGTAAACGATTACCAAGTTACCATTTCTATCTTACACCAATATCAATACAGTAGTTATAGACTTGCTTTCTTTTAATTTATTTTTTTTACTAAAAGAATTGATGGTAAATTAAACATTCGTGCAAGATTAATTATTTTGATTTTTCCACATACAGTGAGCAATAGCTACAGGACACGAGTACTTATATTTTATACATTATGCTCAGGTTGTATATACTTTGTTGTTTTTATTTAATATGTTTATTAATTAAAGTGTCAATTTTATATGTATATATTGTATTGTTTATTTTGACATTCTAGGCCAAATGTCTTCAGTATTGGCCAGATCTGGACCAAACGGTGAAATATGGAAATATATCGATCACTATGATAAGCGAGGAAGTGTTTGCCCATTATGTAATTAGGACACTTAAAGTTGCCAAGGTCAGATCACTTTATTTATATGGAAAACTAATTATTTATCTTGTTACATTTTCCCTAGCCTTTTCATGGCTATTCAGATTGAAACTGATTATTCAAAATCTGTTTCTCTTACGCCCCCGCCTCCACATATGCCTCTCCCGCCGAGGAAGTCGCAACTTACTGCGATGACGATAGATTGTATTTATTAGTTTGTAAATGTTGATTTATTTCTTAAATGTTATAACAGGAAATGTTTAAGGACGATATAATGTAATCTTAAATCTTGTTAAGATCGGGGGCCTGTTTCACGAAATTTTAACTAAGTTAAAATCCAAATTTTAGTAATTTGATCGGATAATATTAGATTGATTTTAGTGCTTAGCCAATCAAAATTGAAGTATATACTAAAATTTGGATTTTATCTTTAGTTAAAATTTCGTGAAACAGGGCCCTGGACATAATCAAAGCATTATGTGTGACCTGAATGCTCATGGGCTATCCGTCACTTTATAGGACAACTGTGAAACCCAGACTCTTCACCAATATCACTATACATCATGGCCAGACAAAGGTGTTCCTACAGATATGACGTCATTGTTGGAATTCCACCTTAAGGTCCAGGGAATGAAGGCTGACCTTAACGGCCCACTAACTGTGCATTGCAGGTTGTATGCTTTATTGATCAGATAAAATTTATTTTTTTCAAATATTAAAAAATATATATTCAACGTTATTAAAAATTACCTGAGCAGCAAACAGATTTTATACTACTCTTCTCATTTCTGTTTTAGTCGGTATGGTAAACAACTGTCCTGGTATACATCACGGTTAGATAATGTGACTGTTGTGTTACGACAAGAGTATATCCCGAGGGCAATACAAAATCTGTTTTAGAATGCATTGCGTATTAGTATATAAGTGTATAGTATTATTTTTATAGTGCTGGTATTGGACGGACAGGGACGTTTATCGCTTTAGATTATCTCATGGATGAAGGACTAGCAGAAAAATCAGTGGATGTCAATCAATGTGTGGCAAGAATGAGATACGAAAGAGTTAACATGGTACAGGCAAAGGTAATTCATTAACATTGCATGTGTCTTGGAAGCGGATAAGTGGGTATGTACTTAGAAAAACAGATAGTTCACCTAAAAATATAACCAGATGGTACAAGCTATAGGTTGTTACACATTTACCTAAACAGTTATGTTGATCTTGATAGCAGTAATGATATCCCCTAGTTTTGGATTGGCATGCTTGTATCGTGGACGATTGACGTACTTCGATTTTTGATATGATGGAACCATTCCAAGATGGCGACAATGATGCCATGCTCGATTCCTGGTGCATCTGGTACTATCGTACTTGTCTCTCTCATAAATCTATCACTTTGATAACCAAATTATATGTAATTGGAATTAAATTTATGTTGAAGGAACAATACGAATTTCTACATGATATTATTGCTGAATGGTATTTTACTAAAGATACAATCACAACTACAGAAACGTTTAAAGATAGTTACAAGAACATGCTCAAAGTAGAGAAATCTGGCAGGAAAAATGGACTGAGGGAAATATTTGATGTAGGTATTAACCACCTTCATTTTGTTAGAAATATTTTTTTTTGTTTAGATTTAAATTAACACACAGTACCCGATAATATACATCGTTATAAATATACATGGGTCTTTTAGCTTCAGAAATAAAACTTTAAAAAAACATTCCTATAAATGTGGAAATTCTTATTTATGCTTTATTTGCGTTTGCATTGGAGTTGTTTTATCAATTTGTTTGTTTGTTTGTGGTTACCTGAATTCCCATTGACTACCTTGTTTTTAGATGATGTCAAAAATGTGCATAAAACCAAACATGGAACAATTTTCTGAAGCTATGTCGGAGTCAGATATAGGTAAGAATAGAGATACATCGATCGTTGCTTGTAGGTATTATCACAGGTTACGATTTGATAATCTATTATTTATCCAATGTTAAGGTTAATCGAGAGGCTCCTTCAAAATCCTTCAGATTATGTTGTTCTCCTTTGAAAATAGTGCACTCTAAAGCATTTCAAGATTCATAAAAATGTTTATCATCATAAAGGACATATTTGGTAATTTCAGAATAAAATGCAAATTTGTGTGCTCAAATGCCAACTTTGCTTTCAATTGTCAAATTCAATATTTTAAAAACCAAAACCAAGATTCAGAAATAATTAGCCATTGATTGACCAGTTGTCTTTCTAACAATGTCAGTTATGCCATTATATAATGCTAAACATTTTCTTGAATTGGTTTGAATATTAGGAGATGAAAAACAGAATTAAAACATAGTTTAACACTCTACTTTTCTGACCAACTGGGCTAATGAAGACGGGCCTTCTATAGAGAACGTAATATCCAAATTCCAATCAGTTTTTTCTCCCAAGTGTTCAGCTCCATTGCACCAAACTGACATGCAAGCGCTGTTGCATTAGTTATATCTCCGAATGTAGAGTAAAGAGTATCTTAAATTAATATTTAAAAATGTTGAGGAATAACATCAGAATGGATATTTATAGAATGAATAAAAAACATGAAGGTGAGATCCAATTTTGTCATGTATTAAATATAATGTAACACTTGCATAATGTTATAATTTAGGTAATACCACACGAGTTTGTACGCCTGTTCCCGGTTCAACTGATTACATCGCCGCTGTTTATATGCCCGTAAGTAAAAAGCACATCATTCTGAATGACATGAAATTAAAATGAAATGAAAATGTTCGAACATTTAGATGAAAAGTAATATATTGGTAAATGAATATAGAGAAAATTACCTTGATTAATCCAGCGACAATACGGCTTTTTCTAGAACAGCATAACCGGGTATCTTTTCATTAAACACATTTTTCTGAAATATATTCAAGTAAAAATATATGTCCAAAACTATTCGATAAAAAGCTCCACCTTGCGTCAGTCCCACAAAGGTCAGAAGTTTCAGGTAAACAAATTTAAGAAGCGCAAGCTAAGTTTTAATTTTTAAATTATGAAAATTGTCCATGGGCTTTCACAGACTAAACAAGATGACTATTCATCACCATCACGACACCTTGCACTTAATGGGAAGGTATAACAACTTCTTGGAATATGAATGGGACTAGTCAGAAGATTCACACTCTGATCACAGTAGCTCGGCAAGGCACGGTCGCCACTCCCTGTAAGGTTTGCGCAACAACCTTTGCCTATTTCAATCCTGCATGTTAAACGATAAACTTATACATCAAAAAATTAAATACTATGAGATTGATGTTTGTACAAAGTTTCAAAAAGATTTCTTGAACGGATAATGAAATATGCCCCGGAAACAAAATCGAGACAGAAGGACGGTCATCAGAAAATAATTATGTATAATTATGGCGTCTAAATACTATTCTTACTGAATTTGAAAGAAATCCATTCAGAACTTGGATATGGTCCAATGTGCTAAAAAGTAATATTAATATAGTGATAAATAATTCTGCTCGCTTTAAAAGGTCTTGATGACATAATAATCTCGAGTGTTTTGCTATAATGTTGGACATTGTATTATGAAATTGTTTGTAGATATATAATTATAAACCACACACTTAAAATCATTCCGGTTTCAGTATTGGTGAATAATGCCCTGAACAGAAACAGGAACTGACACTCAAATATTTGTTCATAATGTTCCATAATTAGATTTTCCTTTCCTTTGGCAAAGTTGCAATACGATTGTCTTACAGGGTAGGAATTATATTCCATGTGTAATAATTTCTAAAATATTAAGTACATACGAAACGATATAGGCAACCTTTGTTGAGTTTATTGAAAAATTGTAAAACGTTATTTTAATGCAGCAAAAAGACGCATACGTGTTTGTAAAATGTTAATCATTCCTTGGAATTCAAATTTGACTTTATGATTTCCTATATAGAGCATTGGCAATTCCATTGCATTGAGTGAACAAGAAAATATACACTATTAGTTTGTCAAAGATCTCACGTGGTTTCTTTTGTCCGATTAGTTTTTTATGATTCAACCTTAGTCATAATCAGTTATTGAGTAGGCTACTAAACAGAAAGTTTCTCGGGTTATGCCCGAGTGGTTTCCCTTTGTCAGTGATGCACGGTGGAGTATTAGCAAGGAACATCGTGGAGTCGGTCGGGTAAGACGAATAACGGCGGTCCCGTGCGCAAACGTTGACGTGCATGTGAAGGCCCGGCCCTCCGTTTGAAAACGCCATGCATCCGTTGTGTACTCATTGCATACGTGTTTCATACGCTCTATCCATCGAGCATCCGTTCACTTTGATTTCATCCGCGCAAAAAGTTTTGAGCTGCACAAAACTTTTATAACGGATGAACTTTCTGCCGTGTACGATGTAAATGCGCGACATATACGAGCACCAAACGTTCCATGTCCGTTATCATCCGTTAAACGTCCACTGTATCCTCTCTGCATCTTCTGGGCATCCTCGCAACTCACATCCGCTCCAGCTGAAAACGGAAAGAGGGAGGAAAGATAAGGTACATGGAACGCCTATACATCGTTAGTAGCACGGAAATAGAAATGATGTAAGCGTATGCATCTCGTATATAAAGTTTTCAAAACGGACAAAGCGTTTGTATCTGGGATGTATCTGGTATATTGAAGGATGTCTGGAGTTTGCCGAACCCCTTCGGAGCTGTCATCCACTTCCATCCGCTAGGGTTCCGATGAACATCCATTTAACATCCCCGCTACATACTTCCCACGTTCGTTCTTTTCCGTTCTGTTTTCGCAAATTTTCGTCAATTTTGTCCATTTCTGGAGCGGATGAAAACGGATGGAGCCACCCCCGAAAGTTTGCTCGTCCGCTGTGTCCTTTTCGCATACGTGTTGTGTCCATAGGCCACTGGGACCGGGCCTTAAAAGAATCTGTGAGATGAGGCCGGTGTGACAGTGTGAGATGGTACTTGGTGTGTGATTACGGTTTAGCGCATGCGCAGTTGTGGGAGTCAGCTCACACCGTTTGGGACACGGTGTGCATTGACTTCCCGTGATAGAATTTCCCCTAAGATTCTATCGGTTTTTACATTATCTACCAATATTTACAGTATTATCAGGAGACGTTGTCGAGTTTCTATTGTTTGTTTATTTCGATAAAGCGACAATGCTTAGGACTTACGGCTTATTTAAAACGAAAATCTATAAACCTGCTGAATATCTCTGTTATGTACATATTACGAACTTTGAAACAGTCATGACCGCACTCCGACTTAGTTCACACTCACTTCAAATTGAAATGGGCAGATACAAAAATACCCCCCCCCCCCCCGATCTAAGAATATGCCAACAATGCACTATGCACAAAACTGAAAATGAAGCACATTTTTTACTAGAATGTCCATTGTATAAAAAATTTAAGTACTGTTCACATATACCCAACATTTACAGATAATTATCTACTCTATTCTCTAGAAAATCTATTCAACCCACCCAAAACAGTTGCAAAACCAGTTAGTGCGTTTGTATTTCATGCAATGAATCTAAGAAGATAAATTGTGTAGAGCTACACGTATTACTACCTTTCTGCATCAAAATTATTATCTAGATTTCCATGTATTAATATATTTCATTCCATGTTTTATTACTCGATCCATGTAATGGTTCTAGCATTCCTATATCATATTTCCATGTCAACACCTATACTAATAGGTCTTTTCGTTCGTTCGTTTCTAGAGTTTTACGTCTACTTCCACCTAAGGTGATATCGTAGACAAGTAATATTTCTTTCCTTTATTTATGTATTTATACTATTTATACCCATTCATCACAATTGTGTTGAATTTTGTGCCATTATCAGACCAATTTGAGGTAAATGTGTATTCTGAGATGATTGTAATACTGTTTATCTTATCTTATAAAGGCCAATATTCAATCTGCAAAATAGTTAATTATCAAAACATAGTTAAAAAATCAAAAAGTGTAACGACTAATCACTAAAAAAATAAACAACGGCAACAAATTACGAACGATAGAAGTATTAATTGCAAGCCAATCATCTTAGATCCGTTGATCGTGTGACTTACTGATCACTAAAACAACAGCTAATCACGATAGCAAGTATGTTTGTTAATGACAAAACTCTAACCAAATACGTAATACTTTTTCCTGAACTGATCACTGATCAGAAACTATCTCACACCACCGGAAGTATATATAGCTTCGTTGTTAACGCTAACAACAGTTTCGGACATGCGAAAGTGCCCAGGAGCAAAAAATCCCTCATAGCATAAGGGATGGTTAGCAAGTTGGTGTAGTAAAGTAGAACGTTAAACTCCATTTCATTTTTATTTCAGAGTTATATGACGAAACGAGCATATATTGTAACCCAGACACCCACAACCAATATAGTAGATGACTTCTGGGGAATGATTGTTGAAACAAATTGTCAGATAATTGTTAGTTTAGATAAGGATCAAGGGAGAAATTCCAAGGTAACCGTATAATATACACCTATTGCCATCAAGCAGTCATTTTGATATACCAAGAAAGATAGTGTCTCAGTAAATATTTATAATAAAGCTATTAAATTTTCCTAGTTAAACAGAACATATCTTTAAATCAAAAATGGAAAATGTCGAATTAATTAAAAATATATTTTTTTTAAATATGCGCACAATGTTGAGGTATAATCCGTGTTGGACTGTCAAATTAGTAAACCGGACAAATAAGTCAAATTAAACGGCATTGTTTCTCATCCGTTATCAAAATATACCAACAGATCAGCCATTCAACACTTTATTTTCTTCCTACAAATATTTCTTGTGCAAAAGTAATTTTCAAAACTCATATCATTATTGTAATATTTTAGAATCTTGACCAGTATTTTTCTCCAAAAGCGGGACAATATTCAATTCACAAAGAATCAGAAGAGAACCATTCTCAAGGATTTTACTCTAAAATAACTTGTCAAGTTAAAAGTGATGTTAACGTAAGTAAAATATTTTATGGGCCTTATAGTTGATATGTTACACATGCATCATTGTCAATGAAAATACCGATTGTCTGGCCTTTTATTAGTCTTCTCTGGCCAAATAAGCATTTAATGCAGATATGGCGGGTATTGTCTAATCCACAAAATATATTAATCGTGTGAATAAATGTCTAAATAATAATTTATATAACACGTCCGACAAAGGATATGCTTATCCTATTTAATAATACATAGCTCTTATTGTCCGAATGGACCATGCAAATAATTGTTGTATTATTACTCATGAAAAGAAATCAGAACAAAAGTCTCCTTGTCCGAAAATAATTCGTCATATTTGACCTCTATTGTTGAGTTATTACACATGAAACTTTGTCGTGATCTGCCTGCATCCGTTATGTGATTTAAGTTACATCCCTATTCACGATTACTTCCACCGATACTAATGTACATCACGCAAATCTAATGTGATGTGGTTTGTATCAGTATACCCATATTATACAAGGCTGGATCTATTTCTTAAGGCCACCTCCAGATTTCTTCAAGGTCGCTGAGATGTAAATAATGTTAGGGCACGTGATTGTTGACGAGATTGTGTGTTAGGGTTAGGGCTAGGTCACTGAGTAGGGTTAGGGTTAGCGCTAGACCTGTTTACATCTCGTGACCTTTGGCAATCTAGAGATATCCTTAAGAAATAGATCTATGGTATAGAAATCTCTGAGATAAAGTATACTGTGCTATTAAAGGACAATATTGGTGCCAGTCATTATCACATATGTGATAGAGCTGGTTAAACACATTCTAAATATGATTTTAACACAGAGATCATTGCTACGATAGCTGAGTAATACAGGTTTCCTGAATCGGAAGTGACGAACGCCAAAGGAAAACACGAGTCATCCCTCTATATAACTGACTGAAGTGACGAGTGATAACAGATACATGGGCGAATTTCTGCTCACTACTAATTCCTTCCAAGACCAAAAGTTGTTGTGTTTAATTAGTTCTATCACATATGTGATAATGACTGACACCAATATTGTCCTTTTATATGATGATTAAATACACGTCTTTAGTATTTTAGATAATGTTATTCGTCTTGTTTTATAACAGACTAAAAATCGACACAAAAATAGACTTCACAAAGCTGAACTCAGTCTAATTCTAAATATCTAAAGCCAAGAGGAAAAACTAAATTACAATCGAGAGCCACACAGAAACAAGTGTTGCATAAAGAGTAAAAATACCCTGTACCATGCACAACCCCCCTCTCTCACCCTCTATAACATCTATGAGGCGTCTGGTCAGACTGTTTATGTAAGCAAAAGTACTCCAACCAAATTAAGAATGCATTGTAAATATTATTGAAGTAATATACATAAATTACAACGTAACTAAATTATTATAACGGGTACTGATTCTAGCTTTAATAAGATTGGAGATTTTTAAAGTGCATTCATTTAATATAAAATCGTATTCTTTTATCTTTAGTTGGATCTGAAACGCAAAATACGTATATTCAGTTGTAGTTTTTGGCCTTCAAAGTTAAAGGTTCCTAAATCATCCACACCAATGATATGTCTTTTGGAAGATATTGCCACGTTAAGACGAGCATCAACTAATGGGCCAATCGTTGTTCACTGTTGGTAAGTAACATTATCTATTTTGTTATTTGAATATAAAAACACGGTTAGTCTCACTAGCCGTATTGCAGGAATATTTGACGACTTCAAATATAAAATGCAGACACATATTGAAAGTTTTGTCCAGACTCCACTTGAATCGAACGTAATATTTACATTAAACATTATTCATCATTTCTAATCAAAGATTGTCAAAGCGCACGTGTGGAAAAGCCCTTCTGAACGCGAGACTGGTCGACATGGACTTAAAAATGTTTTTCAGAGCTATGATGATATGCATCTCATATTTCGTCTTTTGACATCAACAGATCAAAACAGTCGAGAAGAATATATGTATTATGTATAAGACATTTAGACAAAGCTTAGTAATTTTCTCCACATTTCTTGATAGATAACATTTGTTAAACACTCAGATGATTTTAAAGAGTTGAACATGTCGCAGTCATCTGAATTCGATGTTTTGCTAAAGGAATCTGTACGCTAGTGGAGTCGTTCTCGCACGCCACAAACATGATTATTCACAAAAAAGGAGAAACGAAATGTAAATTCAAACACCCTGCTCCGATGCTAGACCAAACATTTAACAAAATACTACACAAAAGGATGAGGAGGCGCGAATTGGAATAAATAGGCATATGGTGAAAAGTCTTAGTCCATTTGCCAGTAGGCTATTGGGGGCTGGAACGTTGGCTGATGAGCTAAAAATGTGTGGTTTGTTTTCGGTGGTCTTCATAATGATAGTCCTATTGCAAATCTACTTTACACTAGAGTAATATATTCAAATACATTTAAGTTTTTCTAGTATCAAGATCGACAGTGATTGTTATAGTATTGTTTTATAGCGATGGTAATGAAAAGAGTGGTGTGTTTTGTACATTGGCGGCTGTAATAGAGAGAATAGTACAGGAACGATCCGTTAGAATTATCCCAACCATAAATCAGCTCAGAATATCTCGACATGAAATTATCACAAGTTATGTGAGTACATTTATTTTTTAAATTTTCAATTTATTGCGAAAACTTTGCTGTTGATTAAAAAGTAATTATTCTCACTTGCAGTCCCGCTTAAATTCCATCACTTACACTATATGATAATTATTAATTTCTAATTTCAGGAGCAGTTGAAATTTTGTTTTGATACGATTGCAGGATATTTGAGTATTTTTTCGGAATATGACATTGCTTGTTATTAAATTATTTTTAAAATAAGTTTCTTATATTGTTATATTTTTTTATCTTCATTTGTCAATTTTATTTGTACTTTCTTGTGCTTTTATTTTACAAGTTTAAACAGTTCAAAATATCGGTCACTACGCCGGCTAAGTTGTGTTATTTGAATCGTCAAAGAATATAAATCGATTGTGAACCTGCATCAATATTATCTAGATACACAAATTTAATAATTGCATTACAAAGAAAAAAAGATATGCGCTGTTTATATTTGAAAGTAGTAAAATATTGTTCGGGTAAGCAGTTTTATAATGAAATCAGGAATTGAAGTTAATAATAATGGCCAGCTTGGGGAATCATCTGTTTATTTATTAAGATTTTTGTTTTCATATTTTAATTTATTCGTTATTAATACTATTTTATAAATATATTTTTAAACATTGCATAAAATGTCAGTGGTGCAGGACGGAGGGCCAAATAAAGACAGCTGTCTAGTCGTTCGGATGGGACGAAAAACCGAGGTCCCGTGTACACATTGGCGTACACGTAGACGATCCCTTCGCAGTTGGAATTTGATAAAGGAGTAGGCCTTAGCACACTGTATGGCGTATGCTCGTCTTCATTAGCCCAGTCGGAGCATAACAGTAGGACGTTAAGCCTCATTTAGTTTCACAAATGCGGTTTTTCTTTTTGGTTTATTTATTGATGATTGCCTTTAAACAATATTACAACGTTACAATATTACAATATTACAATATTACAACGTTATATTGTGTATATTATCTATTGCTTTATTATAAAATTTTGTTATCAAGTGTATTTAGAAATAATAAAAGTATATATATTAAATAGTGTATATTGTGATGGAAAGATGACAGTACCATTTATAATCAACACACATTTTACTGTCTCGCTAAACGACTGATTAATCGAGACAAAAATTACGAAATCGAAAGTTATGGCAATAGTATTTGCTTTTGCAAAACAAATAAAAGAAAGGTTGCCAAGTAAAAACGAATGCTTGGCATATTCTTAAAAGAACTGTCCTACCCGCCATACATTCACCAGATATGATGGGATTTGGACTTAAAGTGTCGTCGACACAAAACCTCGGTCATTAGAGATTAGATTAACATTCAGTTAGTATGCATTTCTAAAGAGGACCTCGGTTTTCGGTTAACAAGAAGGTTCCGCGATGTTGGATCGAGAAAGATCAACTTGTCATTGGTGCTTCAGGACTGAGCGCCTGACAAAGATTGATCGTCTGGTCGTTCATACTGAATGAAAAGGCGAGATTGAAAAAAAACCCAAAACAATTCGACACAGTACTTAAAGAATCCGATGAAGAGTATTAGGTGGAAAGGCTACAGTTAGATCAAAATCGTCTTGATATATCACACTGCATGGCTCATTTCCATCGCCGTGAACCCGTTTGGTCCGTCAAATTCCATTTCATGTCATTTCCAAAAGTCATTGTCTTGCTCCGATTCGCGAAACATTGTATATGTCCTATCCCCACCTACCCACTTTTGCCGAGGAAGAAAAATGGAAAAGAAACCAAACAATGACTGTAAGTCAAAAACAGTATATTATAGAATTATTCAACGCAATTACAGAACATTCGGTATTGATTTGTCTGTCTTTATAAATGTGATCCTAAATGTAATGATAAATTCCATATTATCATTCTATTTAGTTCTTTCACCCCAAAGGAGCCACGTTCTTAAACAATCGATGGTGCTTATATACAACAGGTACGATTTGTGATCAATTTATCCTATCAAACTCCCTAGAAAATATCACGAAAACAATGATTGTATTTTAAAACAAAATCTATTAACATAATTATTCAGCTACAAATTATATGATTTTACCCCTTTGTCGTTAAGACCACCCTCCCCCCTCCCCTCGCCTCCACCCCAAACTTTCTATGATTTTCTGTAGTTGGTGAAATAATAGAGTTCTGCTAGTTTCAAAATAGTTGGTAGATTTGTGTGCTGAGGTTTTTTTAATTAGTGAAATATAGAATTATATGAAAAAAAAACCCCACAACACAATATATATGGAATACAATCACTGGTTTATACACATATAGGACGACGTTTCGACAAGTATTCTCTTATCGTTATCAAGTACAAATGATTTGTATATGGTTTGCTATATGAAGATCTCGGAAATTAATGTTTTTCTATGTTTGGCGAACTAATAGAATTCTGTTCTCTTTTAATCTCTAAATCTCTTGAGTACCAGAATGATAGAGGAGTTTAAATACCTTATAGCTAGTATACAAACTACCATATCGTTTGATCGGATAAAATCGACCACAATCAAAGATCTATATCAAAATTGGATACTAGTCTGCGAACAACTATTTTCTGAAGAGATAATTATTAAGATAATTATATGTTCATATATAGCACTTATTAACTGATTATTTTTATAATAAATTACTTGTCAAGATATGAAAGGTGGGTAGCTCTTTATACAAGAAAGTTCCATTACCATTGCTTTATACGATAATGATTGATATGATTTGCATTAATCGATGTCTCCAATAAATCGATCATCCATGTTAAATACCACACTTAGAAATTGTTTAAGACACGCTCAATGGAATGCATAGAAGAAAGATGGGTATCTGTCAAATGGTGCCTTTAGTTTTCAACTCAATAATTATCCTGCTATTCAAATTTAACGGTAAGTTTGTTTTATTCGTTTAGTACCCCACCCCCTATTAGGCAGCAAATCAAGATTTAGACAGATGCAAGAGTAAAATCATAGGGAGAGAAATGTGGTGTAAAGTCGAATCGACACAAACCAGGTCACCCAGGGACCAAAACATGGTTCAATTTTATTTCATTATTTCGCAGGGGTTTTATCAGTGGGGGCGGAACCCCGAGAAAACACACGACGTTGGACAGGCGACCCTACTCCTTGTCACGTACAAGTGGGGAATCGAAACCACATCACTTGACTCAATGACAGACCTTATTGTGCAACATGCACTCGTTATGCCCCTCCCCTTCCTCTAGAGTTAAATCAAAATAATGGTAAAAATTGGTACTGGACTATTTAAGTTGTCGGAACGATACCTGGGAATTATATATAACACTGTCTTAAAAATTTGTCATTTTATTATTATTTTTTGAGATCGAAATATGTATTTTAAATTTTTGCTCATAATCTTTGATGTAATACTCGGGCTAAATGTAAAATATAAAAAATTGTTACAATATTCCATGTATCTAATATTCAACTTTTATAACACAAAATTTTCGATGTAATACTCGGACTATATGTAAAACATTAAGAAATTGTGAAATTTACATTAATTCAACTAAAGAATAACTTAAATGGTTGTTGTTTTCATTACGGAAAAGGTTGAAATCGTTTTGTCACATTTCTCTACAATGAAACAAGTGAAACACTGTGTTGTGTTGGAAATAATGTAAAAATGAAGTTGATACAAACTATTATTACCGTGTTTTGCGTACACCATCAATGGAATTATATTTACAAAAAGCGACGTCGTGTTAAAAAGGAGATGCCTGGTTCTGCGTCAAACCCTGGACCTTATAATACTACATTATTTCTCTCATTTAAGTAACCTTTTCTCCATATTCAGTTCTTTTTCCATATGTAATACGATGATAAAGTCGGACTTTTAAATATCCTACTTCAGTTCTAAATGGGACGGTTGTTATGCAATAGAGCTGGGTGTGGGTATCCCCCAAGCAGTCTAGTACACATTTGGTATGCATGTAAATTTGAGATAGACTTGTACAACTCGCTTTTAATATGCTTAATTCAGTGGTTGGAGTTTTATTTGATCTTGATATATAATGCAATGTAATAAACAATAGAAGTATAACAAGTAAAATTAACATAAAGTAGTAAAAAGTCAATAATATTAACAACGCCTGTCGCTAGACAATGTTTTATGGCTAGGGGTATCGTATGTCATTTCCTGTTAATATTGTCATATTGATTACAGAACACAAACGATGTTACAGTGCATTAAACAACACTGATAGATGCAGCGGATCAGAACGTCAAGTCCACAATGTGAAACATTGCGAAAATTAATCTAAATAATAAATCGAACGCTGAGCACGTGTTGGTTTTGAATTGAGTTTGTTGGTGATATTGCTGTATGTCTCCATATTCTTACATGCAGGGCCGGATCTAGACCACGTACTTCAAGTTCTTGGACCCTTCAACATAGAAATTAAACTACATGTCAAATTAAAATGGTGAAATAAGATAAATGATATATGGTATTTTGTTCGAAAAAAATAATTTGTAATATAGGCCAAAGTCATATAAATTATTATTGGTGACCAATAAATAAGGGCTTTACATTTTCTGACGACCTCACAAACAACTGTCCCCTTTGCCCCCTTATAATTGGAACATAATTTAAATGAACTCGTTGATACATGTACATGCATTATCGCAATATACACGGATAAGCTATTCGTTGTTGTTTCAAGTTTCCTACCTTTATTTCAAAAAGCGATGTAGAAAAATAATGGGTACTAGTAAATAAATCTTTCCCCTGCTGATTCAGTTAACAAAACGAAATCACCCCTCGTGAACTAAAATTTAGTTTACTATCGTAGCGATTCGCGCGTTATTATTGCAACTAGTTCAGTGTTTTTTTATACACTTTCCAGGTGTGGAAGCAGAGTGCTCGAAATTTCAAGGGGAGGGGATGAGTATCTCATTTAATGGTGTTTGCTACTATGGATTCAAAGAAGTGAAAACATTTTCAGAAGCTACAGAACTGTGTAGATCTAAAGGAACGAGAATTCCTGTTATGGATTCAGCATTCAAACAAGAAATGATAAAAAACATGATCGGTAAGTCACCATCATTATGCTGACTTATTTTGTGCGGTAATAATCGATCTTCACTGAAAATATTACACCTGGTGACAAATCCAGTGATAGGTTATGAAAGTCAAAAATTAAAAAAAGAAATAAGTTAAAAAGATGATTTCTACTTAATCTGTATACTATTTCATCACTATGGTGGAGTTTTCTGTCAGACAGACGCACGAAGGAGCGACTAGAGAAACCCTTCTCGAAACATACCGACATGATGTAATTCTAGTGGAACTATTGAATTGAATGGTTTATCAGATTATCTTGGTATTCATATATAGGGTAACACAATTCTATCAAATGAAATGAATACACAACTTATTTTTTTAATTTCACAAATTCATAAAATTTGCTGCAAGTTTTAAAAGAAAATTTAATATTTGAATGTTTGCATAGTACTTTGGCGGATAACATTCTCTTCAAATATTATTCTATTCGACCCCATTCCCTTACTCTTTTCGTAAATTTTCGATTGTAAGGAAAAGTTGGAGCCCAACTATATAACCTTGTTTCTGTGTTGAAACTCCTGTCTAACCCTTTTGATATCTCTCAGTAAAATATCTTTTAACCAAATAACACACGAGATCAACCCGATTTAATGCTTTATTAAAAAAAAAGAAACGTTAACCACTTTTTTCTTCTTCAAAACCTTAGGTTTTTTCGTCCCAGAGTATTGGATCAGCCTACAATATAAAAATGAAAAATGGCTGTGGGTGGATGATATAAATGAGTATCCGATGGCTCAACCTCGATGGGCGACACAAGAATTGACTGGAGAGGGTTATATATACGCTACGGCCTCAGACGTTACATGGAATAAGAAAAAGTCTGATGACTTGGTTACATTTATGTGCGAGGATGATGCATCTCCACCAACAATCACTGCAGCTATCGGTAATATTAATCTCTTATTTTATTTTTATCTGGTAATCCCTGGAGTTTTGAACAAAAAGAACACTCCATTAATATTATGCTAGTCGTTTTGGACCATGAACTGACACCTCCTTCCCCCCCCCCCCAAAAAAAAAACGCTACACATCATGTTGATCTTGGGGCTGACGCTCTTTGAAAAAAGTAAAAGACTCCATTTACAAAACTACCAATTCAAATTTACTTGCGAAAATGAAAACTGCCCATTTCCGGTTAGGCTTTCATGGTCTGGATATGCGCAGGTTTCACTTTTTACTCAGAATGTGCCAATTTCGTTCTGGATTGCTTGGTTACATTGTGTAAATTACACATACAAATGTTCAAATCACCATTTCTTGTTTCAGGTAGTGACACAGTTACAACATGTACGGTTATCAGGAGCTTGAGCAACATTATTCGAAGTGTGAATATCAAAGCCGAATCTCTAATAGAGTGTGCAGTAATATGTGTGGAGAACAGTGAATGCACATATTTACAGTTTTATCAGGAATCCGGAACCTGTTACGGTTATAAATCACATTTCAGTGATGGTTCTATGAGCTTTAGTTGCCCACAGGGATGCTTTCGTTGTCAATAATACATATATTAATATAGAAATTGGCACGTTAAAGGTACACCCTTCTCGGCCAGATCGAGTCAATTCCAAATGTGGATTTTTAGTTTCAATAGGGGAATATTCATTCATGTATATCTATTTAGAAAAAAAAACATTGCTGGATAACTGTAGAAACGGTATCATTATGTTTTAATAAATGTTTAGTTTACCAGAAACTTTAAATAAATAGGACTATGCTCAAATTCACATAGCCAAAACTCTGTTTTTAGTTTTAAATATAAACCCTAACATATCAAATATGTTTTGTTTTTAGTTCAGTTATATTATTTAAACACGGACCTTAAAAAAAATAATTTCTGGCAAACGGTTTACACATTTTAAATTTTGCAGCGAGCACGCAAATGTTTGAAATGTTTTTAGATTTCAATCTTCTAATAGAACGAACACCAAAAAAATGTGTTCTTTACGGAATTGAAGCTTGATATACGTATTCCATAGTAAATGTTTTGTCGAGTGGAACTAAAATGTCCATGCTTTTTATAACATTTTAACAGATGTTTTCAATACGATGTTATCATTATTTCCACTTTCCCTAATTGCTTGTCGTAATTTTGATATCCAGTTTTAACCCGAGTATAGAATTTTCCTGTAATCTGAGAATCTGGCCTAAAATCTGTTTCACCGATATATTAATGAAATAAAATAAAGATTAATTAAATATTGTATATGTATGTTTCTTATCATAGGCCATTTATTTTGTCATTTATGTGCAAATTATTAGGTTCGGTGGGTTTGTGTTTTTGTCTTTCACTATTCTTCTAAATACTATGGATATATCGATATGATTTCTAAATACTTTTCTTCAAAAGGGGTATTAACTTCATTATTATCGATCTATTAATTATTGCTAATAGTGTTCAATAAATATGCCGCTTTCTCTTTAATAACGCCAATAGTAACAATAAACAATTCTAGTCTAAACACCATTCATTTATTTTTGAATAGATATATAGAGGGAAGATGGATTTGTTTGCACAATTGAATTCAATATTAAAACAGGATTTCTGAAAATTTCCAATAATAATATTCAGACTACAACTACTTAGTGCCGTTGATCGTCATTATTTGAGCATCGCCTTGCAAATTAGAATCGTTCAATTCCGTATAATATTTACGAAGATATTGTGATTAATTGAATTTCGTAACATTCTCCTTAGACAATAAACGAAAACGGCCCATAATTTGTAAAATGTTATATTTATCAGTGGATTACAATATTCAAGTCGTTTGATTGTTTTTTTTATGACCGCTTTACTTAGTCTAAGACAGTTTTGACCAACAGTTACGAGTCTGTAGCCGTTTTGGCCAACTTTAGAGCAGTAATTGTATTCCATAGAGTTGTGATCTGTGTATTTCTAGTCTGAGTACCAAATTTCACTGCAGCAATAGATCCTACACACTTGCTAGGTGTGATCAAGATCGCCTGGGCTGTTGCTGAGAGAACGCTGGAGACAGCATGACGTTTCGAGAGTAAAATCTTTCTTCTGCAGTCGTTTAATCAAAAGACGACCAGATTTCTAATACCGAATCCGCACCAAGACTTAGTGTTATCACCTGATTCTGCCATATCTTTCCGCTTAATTTGTAAGATTTTCTGAGTTTATAAATTTATATTCTAAACATAGAAACAACGGTAGTCGATATGAGGTAACCTTTATTGAGAAAGACATCGAGAAATGCATCTAAATAAAAAATGTTAAATATAGTTTTCATTGTTTTTGATGATTTGGTTACAAATAAACAATAATAATTTAGGGAAGTCACTTACAAAAATAGATACGGTCAACCCGCTTTATTAATAATATCAGATGATTGTGACTGGTTGCGACATGTTGCCCCCGCCCCCCCCCCCCCCATTATATCATCGGGATGTTCAAAAAATGTTATAATATAACATGTCGTAGATTAACATTCAATGTGGAGAAAATGACCAGACCAAATGGACTAAGACTAGTAATTATTGCGAGTTATAAATAGACAATTTTTCCCTTAATTTTTTTCTCCCCTCTTCCTGCATTTTTGGGTTGACTTTTTGGTCTAGAATTGGAGAAAAGGGATCAAATTTGCAATTTCATAGCAGTTTTGGGTAATACTGATGATATTACAGCGGAGGGATACGGGGTGTAAAGTGTCTTTCTGCAGAGCAATCATTGTGTCGGAAGTGAGATTTTCACCCCTGTCAACTTCAAATCTGTGTAGCAAAATATCTAAATGGTCAACCCCCTACAAAATTATGATGAGGAGATTGCCAAATGTTGTCCCCATTGTGCCTATAAAGATTGGAACCAACGGAATGTTGAGCAAAAAGCTACAGCCTGTGATGTTACAGTCATTTAACATTGAAGTCAATGGGCAAATAATTGCTAGTCTGAGTCCCGATGATATAATGAAGCATGGCCGACTCGGGATGTTGATATTTTTTCAACGGCTTGTTTCCTGAAGTTTTGAATGGAAAGTGTCAGAAATGGTAAGAATACTGCTTTTTTATTGCCCAGCAGTAAGTTTTTTGACTATTTGGTATCAAAATAGCCATGATTGGGGGTATCCGTTGGTTGAGTGTGAATTTTGGGTTGTAAATGTGTAACATTTTGTTCACAATGATATCAAAACATGGTTAGGTCTAAATATTAAGGCCAACTCAACTGCAGATTTGGTCTAAAGTCACGAGATGTAAACAAGACTGACCCTAACCCTAACCCAAGACCCAGTCCTTACCCTAACCCTAACCCACAATCTTGTCAAAAAGCATGTAGCCAAGACCTAGTCCTGACCCTAGCACAAACCCACAATTGTGTCAAAAAATCATGTGCCCTAACCCTATTTACATGTTGTGACCTTGAACCAAGTCTGCAGCTGGCCTTAACATTTAGACCTAACATGTTTTTGACATACAATGAAATGTTAACATGTACACTCCAAAATTCACACCTGTGTGACTTTTGATCAAACATGCAGTTGGCCTTAATATTTAGACCGAACCTCAAAACATGGCATCTACCTTTGAGATTGGCTTAGACTTATGTGACACTCAAGGTTTACTTTTTTACTGACTGTTAACTGGTTTCTTTTTGGAGGGCCAGTGACGGGCTGTTCGCTAGAAATAAAGAGGTTTATTTCTATTTCCAGTTGAAACCATATTTTTTTCTTATTTTCTCACTGTTTTTTTATTGCATATTTATCCCCAGCCTCCTATCATTTCAGGTGCCAGGGTAATGTTTCATAGAGTGGAATGATTGACCTCAACACAAGTATTAAAAAAAAAGAAGCAAAACAGGTGAGATAAATGTGCATTTCATACACTTTAAGAAGTCCATCCAACCTGATCCCCACTTCTGCTCACTAATAGTAATGGGCTGGAAATTTGGTACCGCACAGGCCTGTCTTCTCCCCTTGACATTTAACTGAATGACAGAATTCCACATTTTGACCATTTTCTTGATGTCAATGACCGTTTCCCTGGATAGTATTCGCCCCAGAATTCTCATTCTCATCCAAATTTAACATTTCAGGTCTACATCTCAAAACCTGATGTCTTCCTGGACTGGCTTTAGGAGAACGATGATGCATATCAATTTCATCCCTGATCTCTATGACACCTGTGGTGGAAGTGGAGGGCAAATCGTAATCAGTTTGGGTTCCAGCCCCGAGAACCTCTGTAAACTTTGCTTTTTGGTGATGACTTAATTTCCGAGCTTGAAAAGGACGCCCGTGTGTTTATCATGGCCTCTCATATTGGAAGATAACATTAATGGCTTGTGTGTTGATCGACGGTTGTGCATATCTCTTGGTCAGGAAAGTTGTAGGCACCATCGCCATTGTAAATCATTTGACAGGCCCGAGTGAACAGGGCGACCTATGATTGGTCAGCAATGTATCGGATTCCATAATGGGGGGTGGGGATGAAAAAACTGTTGTAGTGTTACATAATCAGATTATTTCAACTTACTTATCCTGTGGAAATACAGCTATATAGGAGATATTTTGAAATTCATAGGCACTGCATGTTTCAACATTTTAGATTTGACCACAATTTGGCACTTGAAACTATGTTAACAGAGATATACTGTGTGGTTTTCGATGAAAGTGTTAAAAGTCTAATATTGCATCATGATTACTGTTTTAAAGTATTTTCGTGTTTGATTTATATTGAATTCATCTCATCTTTTTGAAGAATGCATTTATGTTCAAAAATAAAAATGTTCTGTGGAATTCAAAATTCATGTGCTTTTAAATTATCAGATTCCAAACTGGGGGGTGGGGATGAAAAAGCTGTTGTAGTGTTACATAATCAGATTATTTCAACTTACTTATCCTATGGAAATACAGCTATATAGGAGATATTTTAAAATTGATAGGCACTGCATGTTTCAACATTTTAGATTTGACCACAATTTGGCACTTGAAATTACGTTAACAGAGAAAAACTGTGTAGTTTTCGATGAAAGTGTTAAAAAGTCTAATATTGCATCATGATTACTGTTTTAAAGTATTTTCGTGTTTGATTTATATTGAATTTATCTCATCTTTTTACAGAATGCATTTATGTTCAAAAATAAAAATGTTCTGTTTAATTCAAAATTCATGTGCTTTTAAATTTCTGTCTGAAATTTCGCAGTTTTCTGATGTATTATAGTGTTTGCAGAATGCCGCACAGCTCATCTGAAAATGCATAGATTTTCATATTCTTTGGCCAGGGAATTGCATATATGTTTGTTTATTAGATAACAACAGATTTGTTTAAACTGCAGAAACATGTGAGGTATATATGATATAAAGAAGCATGGCCGACTCGGGATGTTGATATTTTTTCAACGGCTTATTTCCCGAAGTTTTGAATGGAAAGTGTCAGAAATGGTAAGAATACTGCTTTTTTATTGCCCAGCAGTAAGTTTTTTGACTATTTGGTATCAAAATAGCCATGATTGGGGGTATCCGTTGGTTGAGTGTGAATTTTGGGTTGTAAATGTGTAACATTTTGTTCACAATGATATCAAAACATGGTTAGGTCTAAATATTAAGGCCAACTCAACTGCAGATTTGGTCTAAAGTCACTAGATGTAAACAAGACTGACCCTAACCCTAACCCAAGACCCAGTCCTTACCCTAACCCTAACCCACAATCTTGTCAAAAAGCATGTACCCTAGGCCTAAGCCAAGACCTAGTCCTGACCCTAGCCCAAACCCACAATTGTGTCAAAAAATCATGTGCCCTAACCCTATTTACATGTTGCGACCTTGAACCAAGTCTGCAGTTGGCCTTAACATTTAGACCTAACATGTTTTTGACATCATACAATGAAATGTTAACATGTACACTCCAAAATTCACACCTGTGTGACTTTTGACCAAACATGCAGTTGGCCTTAATATTTAGACCAAACCTCAAAACATGGCATCTACCTTTGAGATTGGCTTAGACTTATGTGACACTCAAGGTTTACTTTTTTACTGCCTGTTAACTGGTTTCTTTTTGGAGGCCCAGTGACAGGCTGTTCGCTAGAAATAAAGAGGTTTATTTCTATTTCCAGTTGAAACCATATTTTTTTCTTATTTTCTCACTGTTTTTTTATTGCATATTTATCCCCAGCCTCCTATCATTTCAGGTGCCAGGGTAATGTTTCATAGAGTGGAATGATTGACCTCAACACAAGTATACTATTCAAAAAAAGTAGGGGATATTTGATTTTGGGGGCATAATACTAAAATATGCAAATGACTACGAAAAAAGTCACTATAGAACCTAACAGAAGAAACATTTCCAGTTACATGTGACGCCCAAACGCACCAATAGCTACCGCATGGAATGCATGTGATGCTTGGGATCATCATGGGGGTCCAACCCAAGATTTGCACGACTCTGACTTTGAATGTTACAGTCATTGTGGCATTGAATTCCAGGGTGGAAACATCAGTTTAATTGTTTTAGTGACCAGAAAACAAATTTTGATATGCGTCGGCTTACCCAAAATGAAAGGTTACGTGCCCTTGGCATGCTACAGATCGGCACAACACAGGCGGTTGTGGCGCGGACGATGAATGTTTCTCAGTCTGTCATAAGCAGGCTATGGTCCAGATACCGTGATACACAATCTGTACAGGACAGACCACGCTCAGGTCGACCAAGGGCGACAACTCAAGCCCAGGATCGATTTATCCGTACCTTGGCCTTGAGAAATCGTGTCATCACAGCAAATCAGATCAGCGCTCGTCTTCAAACAGACACTGGTGTGAGAGTGAGTGGCCAGACGATTCGGAATCGACTGCATAGGGGTCACCTTCGCGCCCGACGTCCTCGCGTGATCCCTTGTTTGGGAGATCATCACATTCAGGCAAGAGGTCGTTGGTGTAGGGATCGTCATCACTGGGATAATCGACGCTGGAGCAATGTGATGTTTTCAGATGAGTCAAGGTTCACTGTTGATTTTTTGGACAGACGTAGGAGGGTGTGGCGTCGTCGAAACGAGCGCTTCCAAGACGTTAACGTCATCAGACATGATCGATTTGGGGGTGGTTCTGTTATGGTGTGGGGAGGCATCACTGTTGCTGGAAGAACGGCTTTACATGTTGTTGCAGGGCGTGTTACAGGCCAGTACTACCGGGACAACATCTTAGCAGTCCATGTTGTGCCGTTCGCACGACGTCATGGCCGCCGTTTCATCTTCCAGGATGACAACGCAAGATGTCACAGGGCCAGGATCGTTACAGGTTACCTCCAACAACAGAACATCACCACATTACCTTGGTCAGCACTGAGTCCCGACCTCTCCCCCATCGAGGATGTCTGGGACATGCTTGGACAGAGGTTACGTCAACGTCAACAACGTCCTGCCAATGTCCAAGAACTTGCTGCTGCGTTGCAACAGGAATGGGACAATCTGGACCAAAATGACCTTAGACGTCTCATTAGGAGTATGCCACGTCGGATCAATGCTTGTTTGGCAAACAGAGGAGGATTTACCCGTTACTGACTTGGTTGTGATGCTGTGGTAACTTTGCTGTTTGACCCCGGGTATCATTTTACCCTTATAATGGTCAGTCTGTGCCTTACTTAGTCTAACGATCATTTGGAATAAATCGATGAATGTGAACTTCATTTCATTTTGTCATTTGTTTCTTCGTCAGTTTCATTAGGTGACTTTAATAACACTTAAAAATCAAATATCCCCTACTTTTTTTGAATAGTATATTAAAAAAACCCAAGCAAAACATGTGAGATAAATGTGCATTTCATACACTTTAAGAAGTACATCCAACCTGATCCCCACTTCTGCTCACTAATAGTAATGAGCTGGAAATTTGGTACTGCACAGGCCTGTCTTCTCCCCTTGACATTTAACTGAATGACAGAATTCCACATTTTGACCATTTTCTGGATGTCAATGACTGTTTCCCTGGATAGTATTCGCCCCAGAATTCTCATTCTCATCCAAATTTAACATTTCAGGTCTACATCTCAAAACCTGATGTCTTCCTGGACTGGCTTTAGGAGAACGATGATGCATATCAATTTCATCCCTGATCTCTATGACACCTGTGGTGGAAGTGGAGGGCAAATCGTAATCAGTTTGGGTTCCAGCCCCGAGGACCTCTGTAAACTTTGCTTTTTGGTGATGACTTAATTTCCGAGCTTAAAAAGGACGCCCGTGTGTTTATCATGGCCTCTCATATTGGAAGATAACATTAATGGCTTGTGTGTTGATCGACGGTTGTGCATATCTCTTGGTCAGGAAAGTTGTAGGCACCATCGCCATTGTAAATCATTTGACAGGCCCGAGTGAACAGGGCGACCTATGATTGGTCAGCAATGTATCGGATTCCATAATGGGGGGTGGGGATGAAAAAACTGTTGTAGTGTTACATAATCAGATTATTTCAACTTACTTATCCTGTGGAAATACAGCTATATAGGAGGTATTTTGAAATTCATAGGCACTGCATGTTTCAACATTTTAGATTTGACCACAATTTGGCACTTGAAACTATGTTAACAGAGAAAAACTGTGTGGTTTTCGATGAAAGTGTTAAAAGTCTAATATTGCATCATGATTACTGTTTTAAAGTATTTTCGTGTTTGATTTATATTGAATTCATCTCATCTTTTTGAAGAATGCATTTATGTTCAAAAATAAAAATGTTCTGTGGAATTCAAAATTCATGTGCTTTTAAATTATCAGATTCCAAACTGGGGGGTGGGGATGAAAAAGCTGTTGTAGTGTTACATAATCAGATTATTTCAACTTACTTATCCTATGGAAATACAGCTATATAGGAGATATTTTAAAATTGATAGGCACTGCATGTTTCAACATTTTAGATTTGACCACAATTTGGCACTTGAAACTACGTTAACAGAGAAAAACTGTGTGGTTTTCGATGAAAGTGTTAAAAAGTCTAATATTGCATCATGATTACTGTTTTAAAGTATTTTCGTGTTTGATTTATATTGAATTTATCTCATCTTTTTACAGAATGCATTTATGTTCAAAAATAAAAATGTTCTGTTTAATTCAAAATTCATGTGCTTTTAAATTTCTGTCTGAAATTCCGCAGTTTTCTGATGTATTATAGTGTTTGCAGAATGCCGCACAGCTCATCTGAAAATGCATAGATTTTCATATTCTTTGGCCAGGGAATTGCATATATGTTTGTTTATTAGATAACAACAGATTTGTTTAAACTGCAGAAACATGTGAGGTATATAGGACTAAGACTAGTAATTATTTCCCCTTATTTCATGATGGACGAATGTAGTGCGAGTTATAAATAGACAATTTTTAACTTAATTTTTTTCTCCCCTCTTCCTGCATTTTTGGGTTGACTTTTTGGTCTAGAATTGGAGAAAAGGGATCAAATTTGCAATTTCATAGCAGTTTTGGGTAATACTGATGATATTACAGCGGAGGGATAGGGGGTGTAAAGTGTCTTTCTGCAGAGCAATCATTGTGTCGGAAGTGAGATTTTCACCCCTGTCAACTTCAAATCCGTGTAGCAAAAAATCTAAATGGTCAACCCCCTACAAAATTATGATGAGGAGATTGCCAAATGTTGTCCCCATTGTGCCTATAAAGATTGGAACCAACGGAATGTTGAGCAAAAAGCTACAGCCTGTGATGTTACAGTCATTTAACATTGAAGTCAATGGGCAAATAATTGCTAGTCTGAGTCCTGAAAAGATAATCGGAGTTATCGCCCTTCATAATCAAAGCCCGGTTCAATCAGATTTCCGATGACAACATCTCGTCTCTTTAGCCGCATATGCTCAATTCAGCCATCTGGAAAGATATTGTACAATAGCAATGTGGGCCTACTCGCCCATCGATGGCTTCGGCATGGCTTTGATTTCACTGTAAAAAATATTTAAATCTTTAAGTTTATCCAGATAAGAAATTATCAAGCTGTGGAGGGGCTAGTCAAAGAATAGGAATAATTTAAAAAATAAGCTCTATGACCATAATTATGTTGTTCACTTCTAAGATACGCATGTTCGTTGTGACCCTAGTCTTATATTTTATTATCTTGCTTTCCTAAAATAATTAACCATACTGAAAAAGACACTTGTTGAAAATGAGCTTGCAGAACCTATATGAATGGCCTCAACAGCATACGCCATACGGCGAGGCTGGACAAAGGCACTATGGCCTACTCTTATATCGAATTCTAAATGCCAAGGGATCTTTTACGTGCACGCAATGTGTACACGGGTCCTCGGTTTTTCGTCCCATTCGAACGACTAGACAGCGGTCCTTGTTAGGCCCACCGTCCTGCACCACTGACAAGGGGAACCCACATCGGAAAATCCCGATGAACTTTGTCGACCAATTCAGGGATCGAACACGTGACCTCCAGCTAGCGAGCCAGCGTCTTATCCACTTAGTCACAGTAGCTCCTGGTCAGATCTACGGATGGATGTCGTAGGCCCCGCCCAGCTACACAAAATTAATACGCAACACTAAAGGAAATGAAATAGTGTTTAACCTTACTTTTCGGCACCGAAGAAGATGAGGATACGACATACATTGTGTTAAGAGGGTTATTTTGCCCGGACACCGGTGCTACGATCTACCCTTATTTTGAATTCCAACTGTCAAAAATCCCGAGGTACTTTCTCTGTCAACAGCGAACCAGAGACACCTGGTTAGCGAGTCAGCGTTTTATTCACTGGTCCATAATGATAGAAAACCACAACCAAAGGGAGGTAAATCCAGCCTAGCATCTAATTTTGAATCGGTTCTAAATTGTGTACTTTCTGAATTTCATATGATATTGTGGTAGGAGAGTCCATGGTGTTTAATCGTTCATACATTTCAAAATTTTAAATATTAGAGTTGTGTTTGGTGCAAGATTCGATATTATTGTTTTTACTTCAATCCTATTAAATAAAAACACAAGATTCGATATATTTTTTTCTTACTTCAATCGTATGAAATAAACACAAGTACATTAAGTAACATTAATATTGTCGCTCCTGTGTGGCATCTCTAAGCAGAAAGGACGTAGCTGAACAACCTAATGTTTTACGGATAATTTTGATAAACAGCTGCTAAGTCAACATTCCAAATGATATTTCTTCTGAATCATGTTAAGTAATCTAAGAGACGATGTCGAATTATCTTTATCATGACATCAGGGGCCCTTATCCGCTTTCTTAATGACGTGTTTCCGTATTGTAGGGTGTCATTTTAGCGCCAAATTTCGATTTTCGTGGATTATTCTACATGATATTATGTAGGTTTTTTTTAAATGAGAACTGAGTGTATAAAGTTCGCGTTTAGTTGATTCAGAAGCAAATTCTATCGGTTGGGAATAGATATGGATTTAAGATCATTGTCAATAAAGTTTATTTGGGCGGGGCTGAAGATTTGTTGCAGAGATTAAAGAATGTCTGTCGGTCTTTTGTTGTCTTGTATTAATTTTACATTCCTCGTCCGACAGTCATGAATATCTATGTATGCGGTGGCACTCCTTTAAGCGAACTTTAATATTTGAGTTCGACCAATGCTTTGCAGTTTTGTGGCGTGGTGGATTTAAGATGGTAGGAGGTATATGTTATTTTCTGAGCTGTGCAATTATTAGGAATCTATGTATTCCCGAGAGTTACAGCTGGAAATAATTATATTGTTGTTTTCAGTGGTTGAAACACCTTTTCGCAGATTTCAGTATTATTTCCGTCTTTATGTTTCATTACGAGTGTAATGAGCTGCGTTGATTTGGACCTTGGGGTGTTCTTAATATGGAAGTTCTTGGTTCCGGTATAAATGTGGATCTCCACGTCAACGGCGGATTCTGGCGAGTGGTTTATGAAGTGTTTACAAGGTGTCGGTAACATGCAGACTAAGGATAATTAGCTTAAAAAAAAAAACAACAAAAAGAAAGAAAAAACGTTGTGACCTGTGCACTGTTTAATATGAATATGAATTCTGAATCAGGTAAGCAACAGACAAAATCATAACGTGTTAGGTATATGTATAGTGTTACTGTTTACTTGCAAAGACTTATGTTATGAGTGTGAATAAAGTCATAGTGCAATGGCGATCGAGTCACGACGGTAGCGAAACTCGGAATTAACTAGTGTGCTGGTCCTTTACTTTATAGATCAATATTTTTTGTAGAATTTCGTAAAGACAATTCTTCAGATGTATTTATTTGAAAAGAAAAGACTACAATTTATACCACAGTATTATGAACTTTTTGGGATTGTTATCGACACCTTGTAATTGAAGTCAGGGTGTAATTTTCACACTTTCTTCGATTACGGTGAAACACTATTCGAATCGCCAAACCATTTAAGGATACTTTCCCGGGAAAGTATTTATAGGGTAGTTTTATCCAGGATAAGAATGGCATATTTGGTATATGGAAAGTAGAGACACTTTAGTCTTAACTAAAAAATATACTTGATCCCTTGAAAAAGACCCATGTTGCGCCCACGGGACAATAATACAAAGGTATCACCAATCCAATAGTATATCCCTTGTTGTCGCTTCGTACCTATCGAATATTTTAAGAATATTGAGAGACTGTTAAAACGTACAACAGACTCTGCGATTAAACGGTGGAAAATGAAGAGGATAATCCAGTTTACTTAGGCTTCGACATTTATAGTAAATGGTCAGCGAATATAACGACAAATACACATCGAAAATAGATTCTTCCTCAATCAAGCCACGTTACAAACAAGATACTTTACCGCTTGGGGTAGTTTTGTTATAAATTAAGGGGTTTTGAAGGTTATTTGAAGCGAAATTGTGATAGATAAATTAGTCTGAATATGTTTAAGGCCAAATGTGTTATCAAATCAAACAGTTTATACTCGGGAAGACGTCTTTAAGCAATATAAAAAATGTTTCAACCCAAAGTATATAACTATAAGATGATACCTTATATATGGTGTACTTTATAGTCAGTATAAGTCTGGGTATATTTTAAAGAAATCTAATTACAATACATATCTAGAGCTCCTTTCGGTTCTTTTAAATTAGTGTTCTTCGTCTGAACATAAATTTACTAGTATGTTGATATGGTCAACTATGTATTCACTCCAATTTGTTACATATTCCACGTATATCAATAATTAATATCTCGTGCAGATTTATGCGCACGCATCAATTGTTGGTCTATGTAAAGGAGTATTTTACAGGTTAATGACTACTGTAAAATGGGAACTAAAATCTGAAGCCAAGAAACAGAATAAGATCTGTGTTTTATTACGATGTTTTTTAGTTTTCCGAAGCTGCTGCTAATCGAAATTGTTGTTTTTCTTTTACAGTTTCAAAATCTGCATTATTTTTGTACATTTAGATATTATAAAATGCGTGTTTTATGTCGGTATTTCCATATTATACTCCTGTTGAATGTCCTGTATCAGAAAACATAATTTGATGAAGTGATTTAGGATTCCATCAAAGATTTTGCCTTTATAAAAGGAAATAAATCATTATTTCTCGTTTAAGTGAATTCGTGATGTTTGTTTCCCGACGTTCAGCGAATGAGGGGGCTATTAAAATGGGTATTTATATCACACTGTCTGAATCAGAATAGTTCCTAATTCGGAATAAACTCGAATCTGGATCTGGCAACTTATATGCCCATGTCTTAATGATATATTTTCCTCTGGGAATGAATACTTTACTATAATACCGTCCTACCACCAACAATCGCTACTTTGACACCATATTATGATCTATATTCTTTTCGTTCGCATTCTTTTAAAATGGGTATTGTAGGTACTTGAATTTTGATGGCTACACTGTAAAAAATATCTGTTTTTAAAATCCCTACGTTTGGTTATTTGAAGGAAATTATCCGTATTATCACAGAAATAACTTGTATTTTTACCATAAAATCTGTTGTTTTAGTTGCATTTCTATATTTGGACAGACACGTCTGTATTTTTACACACTTTTCAGTATATGCTCATGTGTTGGCAATAATAATAATGATTGAAATGGAAGATAGCAGGATAGAAAACTGTCCCTTCTCAACCATCATCGACGAGTTTACCACAGCAGTGAGATAAGCCAAGGGTGGTGAAAATTTAACCAGCCCCTGTTTCACAGATTATAAATTTAAGGCCAGGGAATGTAAACCGAAGAAGAAAGCCTGTGATGGCTAATTTTAACGACAACAGGTAAGTGTTCAGATGACGTGTATGGGCAACCACCGCATAAGAAAATGTTCTTAGGGAGTGATGTAATTATTGTGATCGTCCAGTTAAAAATATGATCCAAAAATACAAGGAGTGTCACATGCAATTTCTTTAAATACTGGTATGCTTGTTTTTTTAGCTTAATACTTTCTTTTTCAGAAAAAATTCAAGTATCAGATGCCAATATACTACATCTTCAAACCTTGAAGGACAGTCCAATCTCATACTTGGTGAGCAGCACAGCAGACTCCATACCAACACCCATTGGCCCCTCAACTTACTGGATCCCCACTTGCATAGCATGTACTTGATTTGGGCCTGTATAAGTTTTTCAGCAAAACCGCAGATGCAAAACCGTAATAAAAGCAATATCATTAGTTATCCCTCTGTATTTTCTGTAACAAAGACATATTCCATTTTTATTTCTCAATAAGGAAGCGCATAAAATTTGTTAAAATGCAACAGACAAGTCAGCCATACTCAGTTTTAAATTGTTCTGCCATATTTTCAATGATAATATTCCTGTGTGGCCATATAACAAGAGAGCAAAGTCTATAAAACATATAATTGGTCCAATTTTAAAGAAACAGCTATAATCTTGAGAAGAAATTCCAAACATATTTGATATGCGTTTAAAATCAAAGTCCTGTCTTAATTTTATTAGCACTAATAGAAGTTGATCGTCTAGATAAACACTAAGCTGCTACTATTCTTAGAAAATTCAAACGGTAACTTATAGAAAACAGACATAAGGAAAGCAAGTATAATATTGAGATGAATCTTTTAAAGTTGAACATTGCGCTGATAGGTTCATACTATTTCCTTTATCTACTTGATGAACTTGACTGCGTTTAAGATTTTCATTTTCCACAATTAACTTTGCATATTCTTCTTCATTTTCATATTGTCTGCAGCAAGGGCCACGATGTCGATCGGTTGACATCCTGAAAATTATAAACAGTAAATAGATAATATGTATTTCAGGCACCCCTTATGCAATTGACAACTCAACCGAGAACAGAGAACTCTGATAAATGTGTTGAAATAGTTTTTCCAAAACCAGTTGTGACGTACCTTTAGATTTAAATCAGATAAAAAAATGAAAGTTGAGTGGAAATAGATAGATGTAAAGCAAGATGAAGCCATAAAATCCATAAGAAATAATAATAACACCTGGATGAACGAAAGAAAGTGTGGTGTTACTGCCTCAAATTTTGGAGCTGTTATGAAAAGAAAGAAATAAACGATTCATTTTGAAAAAAACCACATTTGACAAAAGTAATTTTTATTCTGTTCCCAGAATTGCTAAACAAATGTATATCAAACAGACTGAGAATCATATTCATGACATTGGACTAATAAATCAAGCTTTTCCAGTTTTAGGTGCTACACCAGATCCAATTGTTTGTGATAAAGGCGAGACTGAGCCCATTGAAATTAAATGTCCCTTTTTAGTTCGAGATATGACACTTACAGAAGCATGTAATAAACTGAATGATTTCTTTTTAACCTTAAAACCTTTGATTCAACTACTGCATGTTTCTCAAAAGAATTACTTGAACTGGGTTTGTGTGGTGGTCTTGGTTGAGCAATATGATCATAATGCAGTGCAGCAATGGGATCTGGCTGAAAAATGAAAAGAATAATAAGAATATTAATATTATTATTACGTGACCATTTCGTTCTTGTGGATAATTACTATCAACTTGATTTGCTTTGTCTGTCTTCCGCCTTCTCTTTTTTTGTTAACTTCTTATGCAAACTTGAAATTAAGGCCCGTGCCCGAAATGAAATGAAATGGGGTTTAACGTCCTACTGTTATGCTCCAATGTATTAATATTGTGGAATTTTTGCTCTTGAAATTAATGATGGCATTATATTTCATAAATTAATATCTTTGGCAAGTTAGTAGATTCATATATATGTAGTATGTACTTACATCAATTTAGTGAATGAATGACAGGTCGACACATAAAAAGAGTTATAGAACCAAAACATAGCTGTGTCAATAAAATAACACGAGATTACACGTGCTTGGAAATTTACTAATTGCATCATTTGGCTAAAGTAACCAATCATAATCAGTGATTGCACAGGTTCAGGGTCATGAGTAGCTTATGCTGTGCGTGATATCCATGAGTCCTATAAAAGAAATCATGGTAAACTTTTAAGACAGATATGCATTAGATTCCGGAGAGATTACGATCTGAGTTCCTGGACAACATCTTGATTCCAGAAGGGGAAAGATGTAACAGTTTCTATCAGCAGGCTCGCCCAGTCTGCCTGGCTAGTGTTTGAGAATGACTTATTATTGTATTCAATACTATGCTTGTATCCATATATAAGCAGCTATCTGTCTATCTATACTAATATTTGTGACTGTCGTTTGTCTGTTTGTCTGCCTGTTCGGGGTTGGCGGCCACACTAGGTCTGCCCCGAGTCTGAAATTTGGGGTATAGGGGTAGCTCGGACCGGGGAGTAACATAGGCCAGGTGGCGTTAGTCTACCACTTCCGGTTTCGGAGTTATGACCCCCGAGCGAAGCCGGGTATCCTGCTAGTGATATATAAAACGTAAAAATAAACTGTTGCATTGTTATAACTACTGAGAAGACAAATGTCTTAAGGAAAACAGTAAGAAGTTAATACACAACGTGAAGCAGAAGCAATGACAGCTAGAGACAAATTCTAGACTATCACAAGGCTACTAAGATATGTAGTAAGAAAAGATGCATGGGTCACACGTATGTGCTTGGAAATTTACTAATTGCATCATTTGGCTAAACTAACCAATCATAATCAGTAATTGCACAGGTTCGAGGTCATGAGTAGCTTATTCTGTGCGTGATATCCATGAGTCCTATAAAAGAAATCATTGCAAACTTTTTGAAGACAGATTTTCATTAGATTCCGGAGAGATTACGATCTGAAGTTCCTGGACAACAGCTTGATTCCAGAAGGAGAAACATGTAACAGTTTCTATCAGCAGACTCGCCCAGTCTGCCTGGCTAGTGTTTGAGAATGACTTTATTATTGTAATCTATACTATGCTTGTATCCATATGTAAGCAGCTATGATATATAAAACGTAAAAATAAACTGTTGCATTGTTATAACTACTGAGAGGACAAACGTCTTGGGGAAAACAGTAAGAAGTAAATACACAACGTGAAACAGAAGCAATGGCAACTAGAGACAAATTCTACACCATCACAAGGCTTCTAAGATAGGTAGTAAGAAACCATGCATGGGTCACACGTATGATGTGGCGACCGGTTTGTTCAACGTCCTCTCTCCACGTCTGACAAAAGACGCATGGTGGTACACCAACTGGGCTAATGAAGACGGGCATACGCCATACAGTGTGCTATGAGGGAATTTTTGCCCGGACAGGGGCACTACAACCTACTCTTATATCGATTTCCAACTGTCAAGGGATCTTTTACATGCACGCCAATGTGTACACGGGGCATCGGGTTTTCGTACCATCCAAACGACTAGGCAGCTGTCCTTTGCAAGCCCTTTGTCCTGCGCCCATGCCCGAACTATTTAGCCTTCAGACCTTTTCTGTACGTATATAGGCCTATATATGAGTTACAGTCAAATAAGATCAATTATATTATGAAAAAGATTGTTTCCACTGGTTGTCACTTCTGTCCTGGTGCAATAACGGAATGAATTTCTAAATGTTTAAGAGGAAATACTGACATTTTAATGTCACATTGTAAAAACAGCCACATTTATTAGCCTATAAGATAAGACCTACCGGTACATAAGAAAAATGATAATGCACATGGTCGAGTATCGATCTATTTTGTTTGAAAAAAGAAGAAGAAAAAACAGTAGGCAAAAAAGTCTATAAGAATATAAATAAATAATAACCTTAGTAAGTTAGTGCACACAAAAAGATGTTTGCCTTTCTCCGCTCACCCTGTACAAAGCCTATCTCTTCGTTTAACTGATCGTCCGCATCAACCTATCCATCGCGTGTTCTTACATGCTTTGGGAAAGGAATAAAAGTTATCCCTCCTGTCAGTCTCTCCGAACTGTCCAAATTACACGTACCCCAAGCACATATCTTTACCATTATGACAGGTTGGTGGTTAACGTCTCATGGACATACCTTTATTTAAGTCAGACCATAGATCTGATTGGTTGATTTATTATTTTCATTGACAGCTGCGATCGGTCTATTTACTTTAGTAACGAAGTCTTAGAGATCCCCAGTGCTCTCTCCCTAGAATTATATTTTACAATTGTAGCAACATAAAAACAGGGTTTGCCAAACACCAACATGTCAGCGATCACACTACTTTGGAAGCAGGCGTTAAACCACGAGCTATTACTACTACTACTCAACGTATAAAATATTCTAATATGTATTGTTTGTAAAGTTGGGTGCCCTTTATTATATAGGTTTATACCAACAAGAGTAAAACGATGATCGCAAACATTATAGTGCAACAATATCGAATGACAAGACCAATAACATCATTATTTGATTTTAATCGTTTTCTGTAATGCAGACAAGTTTCAAATATTTGATCAATTATTTCTTTCCACCTTCAGATGATATGTTATATGTTACTGTAATCTGATTAGCCGCTATCAGTTATTGGTTAGGTTACAAAGTGACTCGGTCTAACATACATTTAAATATATCCTAAGACTTTTTGCTTTCTGGAAAAACATTTCACATTTGCGAGTGCACATAGTTCAATATAAATCTTCGTTAAAATACGTCTCCTGCTGTCAAAAAGGCAGCAGTTTTATGGTTTCTAGAGAAAAATAATCCATTTCATTTTATTTTATAGCAGATTTGCCTATTACAGCCTGACAGGTTACATCAACCACCTGACTACAATATATCTCTCGAAAACAATAAAACAATTAATCGTTAAATTTAAACAGTGAAAATTCTGCTGTATGATAAGATCATTCGCTTTACAATTGACTGGGAGGAATTAATTTAAGTTCGCAATTACATATTTGCTTAATAGGTTATCAAATCACTATTATATAATCATAGGAATCATTCTAGCACTTAAAATGCCGTCACATAAAATATTTCTACTCGACACGGTAGGTCCCTACATAGAAATTGTATCATTTTTTTTCACTGGAAAACTAAGTCTAGATAATGGAAATGGGAAATTGCATGCATATAAAAAATTGCATAGTTCTACTCAACACGGTAGGTCCCTACTTAGAAATTATATCATCCGGTTAGCTAGTCCACTTATATTTTTCTGGGCATTACAATAAAATGAAATGGGGTTTAACGTCCTACTGCTCTGCTCCAAACGGGAAATTACAATAAAGGGACATTACTAATCAATCCGTCTGGAGGTAACTGGTAGTGGACTAGCTAACCGGATGTTGACACTTTTCTTGACACGGCATAATATACTCGATGTGGGCATGGTCTGCCTGTGTTTTTGTTACCCCCTAAGCGATCGCCATGTTTGTTCTACAAATTATGGCAGTTATTTTAGGGCGTTAACTTTTTTTATTTAATTATTTCTGTAGTTTTGTAATCGGAGTGTAGCTTTAAACAGAAAAGGATAAGGGTGTCTCGTTTACGGTTACATCCAAATATTATGGCCCTCCAAATTTCGTCACGGCCAAGAGATGTAAACAGAGCTAGCGCCAACCCTTTCTCTAACACTAACCGACAATCCTCGGCAACAATGACATGACCTACCCATGTTTACATCTGGTGACCTTGACGAAATCTGCAATTGGCCTTAATATTTAGATCTTAACCGGGTTAACTTATTACCTCCCTTAGTAGACGGGTTACAATAGGTTAGGGTTAGTGCTAGCCCTGTTTATCTTGTCGAAATCTACAGGTGGCTTTAATATTTAGACCTTGCCATTACCATAGGCGAACTTTCAAAACCTCAAATGCCTTATTTGCACATTTCTCAACTGACCACAGTGAATTTTAAGATTAATGGGATTATTCTTTAACAAGGTATGACTGTACAGATTCCATGTGACTTAAGGCTTCAGTTTAACATGTAACGTTAAGCCCACAGAGATTTGGAGTCTTTAGACTGAATGACAATTACCTAGCTCAGGTCAAAAGCACCGTTGTTGCGATAAAATTCGGGCCAAATGTAATACTTTTAGTAGAATTTTTGCTCGAGAAATAACATATTCGCATAATATGTGATATGTACTTAAAATACTTAAATCAACTTAGTCTGTAATTGACAGTTGACACATAAAAAAGAGCTATTTATCGAAAACATATGTCACTCATTTACCACCAGAATTACACGTGAGTGGAATTATTCTAATTGCATCATTTGGTTTAAAGTAACCAATCATATCGTTAATTGCACAGGTTCAGGGCCATGAACAGGCTTTCTGTGCGTGATCTGCAGGAGTCTTATAAAATAAATCATAGTAAAGTTTTAAGGCAGACTTGCATTAGATTCCAGAGATCGAGGGTACATCTGAGTTCCTAGACAGCCGAGAGGCTGGATAGGGTGGAAAAGTGGTTTTACCTATATAGTATTGTAATTTGTGCTATGCTTGTATACCTGTATTTAGTTATATGCTATATATATAAAATGTAGAAGCGAACTATGCATTATTATTCCTGGTAAGACAAACGTCTTAAGAAACTGGAAGAAGTAAATACACAACGTGAAGCAGAAATAAAGACAGCTAGAGACAAATCCTAGACGATCACAAGGCTACAGAAATATGTAGTAAGAAAAGATGCATGGGTCATACGTAGGATGTGGCGACCGGTTTCCAATAGACGCTCTCCACGTCAGACAGATAGACTCATGGTGCTACATAAAGCCCTTAAAGTCTGGTGGTTCGAAATAATTACAATGTTGAGTCGGTAAGAAATAGTAGGTTATATCTCTACTTTTTATTCATTATTCTAACCAAATCATGAATTCACAGTTTAATAGACCCTATGCATATACACATTTTAATATAAAATAAAATAGCCCTATTCAAATAGGCTGTTTTACACTGTATTTATCCAGATAGGAAGATAAAGGAGCTCAGCATCATAATTGATAGTAACAAGTCAATCTGAGACAGGATATACTCAATCTTGGCAATAGATTTCACTTACGCCAATTGGATATGCCGAAAGTGTCGATAATATCTCACTTGCTGTTTTATCGTATTCGTGACATTTGACCTATAGTTGTGTCTGGTTTAGTTTTACAATCACAACATATTTGAGCCCTTTTCATGGTAGATACATTGTAAAGGACCATACGCTGACGGTTACATGGTGCAATTCAAGATTAATACAGTGACAAAGTGTGTGATATTACATAAATCAACCACTGCCTAACGGTAAAGATAGTAGGGATAACATGTAATCTTCATACACTTAAACCTAACATTGTAGAGTTTAAAACAAAACCATTTATTCGCCATAATGGGGTTTCGGACCAAGAAATCTCGGATTATAGGTCTGACTTCGAATTAATACCAGGTTTACAATTCCTCCCAGTTAATCAGTTACAACTGAAACAAAAACTCCACGACGACGTTATTAAAGATTGAGTCTTATTATTTAGATGCCTAAATAGCTCAGGTCGACAAGGTAGATTTGGCTATCCAAGTGTATTTGCAACATTTGAATCCCCACAAAAGTTAACATCGTCTGGACGAATTTATCAGATACTTTTCTGGCTGGCTATTCAACTTCAATGTACTCCACACAGACTGTAGAGGAAACATTTGGGATGTTGTGAATAGATTATTTATCATACAATTATTTTCGCGGGAACATACACACTCCAGATATTATCCTGATTGTCATCAGAATATGAAGTGTTTGAACTAACAATGCGTTGAAGAAATGACTATTTATTTTTTAAATCTTCTCTGGTGCTGATATTTCGATAACTCTTTTCTCCGTGATATCTGAGATCTTATTCATCAACGGCCAAATCATATCTGAATTATATATAAGCTTGTAAACAGTTTCCAAATCTCGCAACGGTTCCAGCTAAGGATTTAAAGGTGTATATCCTACTGTAACTCAATAGAGGAATCGTCTACTTGGCGACTAATGCTTTTACTAGGCCTGGAGATGGAGGAAGAGAAGCACATATGAATACCATAATAACGATACCCGTATTCCAGCACCCGGATTCGAGATCTAGTTAGCAGACATAATTCTCAGCGATTCGAGATCAAGTTGGCAGACATATATTCTCTAACCGTATTCCAGCACCCGGATTCGAGATCAAGTTAGCAGACATATTCTCTCACCGTATTCCAGCACGCGGATTCGAGATCAAATTAGCAGACATATTCTTTCACCGTATTCCAGCAACCGCATTCGAGATCAAGTTAGCAGACATATTCTCCCACCGTATTCCATTTCCAGCACTCGGATTCAAGATCAAGTAAGCCCACGTATTCCTAGCGCCAAGAAAAACCTAGATATAATTATCACGAAAATAATTGTTACCTTTATATTAGAAAATAAAATTTTAAAACATATTAATGCAAAATATTATGTAATAGATCCCCCGATCCCCAAAATGTACTATTACCGTAAACATACTAAAATATCGCACACTAGGCTAACTGAGCATGCAAAAAAAGGCACGTCCATTTTGCATCAAAAAGTACCCCAACCAGCTTTGGTGGGAAAATGTTTTTTGTTTCACGGAATCAAGAGATGAATAAACTACTAGATTACAAAATTTCAGAAGGCTCCTATGCTGGCGTTTCGAGATATTACCGTAAACATACTAAACATATTGGAGAATCGGGTTAGGGTAGGCTCACTACGCACGTTATAACTTCTAAACTAGCATTGGTGGCTTCAATATTTTTATTTCACCAACCGGACAGTTGCATAGGCCATGAACATGCCAAATTTCATTAACTTTCTATGTTGGCGTATCGAGTTATACCACCGCAAAGTTCCTAGCACCCGGATTCGAGGTGGAGTTTGTGGGTTCAATAAACAACGGGCACGCCCACGCTGCATCAAAAAACGACCCAAACCAGCTTTGGTTGGAAAATGTTTTTTATTTCACCGAATCAAGGGATAAATAAACTACTAGAATACAAAATTTCAGAAGGTTCCTATGCTGGCGTCCTACTCCTAAACTGGACTAATGAAGACGGGTATACGCCATACAGTGTGCTATGGCGGAAATTTTGCAGGGCAGCGGCGCTACGGCCTACTCTTATATCGAATTCCAACTGCCAAGGGATATTTTACGTGCACGCCAATATGTATACGGGACCTAGGTTTTTCGTCCCATCCGAACGACTAGAAAGCTGTCCTTGTCAGGCCCTCCGTTTTGCATCACTGACATGGGGAAACCACGCCGGAAAATCTGGATGAACTTTCTCGGCCAATGCAGGGATCGAACACCCGACCTCCACTTACTGACCAGTACGTATATTCTTTGAAGTAAAACGGAACGTGTGCAAAGATCATATGTAGTTTGTAAATTAATGAATGAATGAATAAAATGTTCTTTAATGGCACGCCAGCTCCAACCGGGCTATATTGCGCCAAACATATGATGAGGTTTCTCTAGACAAACTAGATAATCACAATGTTGGGCCTATCTATATATACATAAATAAAAATAATTATCTCAGAAAATATCTAATAAAAATAAATATAAACTTTACGTATATATATTTAAAATATGAAAGAGAAAATCAGATATATACAATTAAAATTTTCGATAAAAATTTGTCTCTTTTAAAAAGTCTAGTGCTTTACAATATAGACCCACCCGGTTGGGCAAACAACTGATGTAATGATTGGCAACGGTAATACCGTAATCTTGTATCTTTAAAATGCTTGCACTCAATCAAAATGTGCTTAACTGTCAAAGGAACATGGCGGTGTTCATATTCCGGTTGAGGCTCTCGCTTTTAGATGAAAATGTGTGTTAAAAAGGTATGACCTGTACGAGTCCCATGACATTCGGGCAAATGTCAAACGATGTCTTAAATAAGCACGGTGTAAAAGGAACAATCATAGAAACAAAAACTTATCCCGTCACTCCACCCTGGCAACTAAGCGATCCAGTCATCAATACGAACCTGATTAACGTTACAAACAAACACGCTAATCCCATTGAGGCTAGAGCACTAGCATTAGAACTAATAGACACCAAATGGGCAGACTATCTCAAAATCTATACAGATGGATCGAAAAATAATACACAGGGATTGACAGGGTACGGCATTTTCATACCTAAAGCAAAGCTAAACATCAGGAAAAGGATACCAGAACATTGTTCTGCGTACACCGCAGAACTGATGGCCATTAAAACTGCAATAGAATGGCTAGCCACCCAAACACACCAAAAAGCCGTTATCCTATCAGACTCCCTAAGTAGCATCAAATCCATCGAATCAGATTACTCTAAAAGCAGACAGGGCATAAACCACCAAATTAGGGATATTAATCAAACAATCAAGAATAACGGAAGGGAGGTAGTCCTTGCATGGATCCCCTCCCACATCAATATCTTCGGCAATGAACAAGCTGACAAGCTAGCCAAGGAAGGGTTGTCGTTAAATGATATAGAAAATTTAGAATACAGCAGTCAGGAATTCATAAGGATAGCTAAAGATAAAATTAAAAATGCATGGAAAACACGTCTAAAACAAGAGAATACTCATCGCTATAAAACTGATATCACTCTTGTAGACAAGGTTTACATCAATCATCCCTCAACCAAAATATGCAAGCTCATCACGAGGCTAAAAACGATAAATGTAATAAAAGACTTCACCTTTACACCAATTAAATGCCTATGTGGACAAATTGCGACAACGTCACACCTGTAATCAATTAGACAAAGAACGTCAATCCGTAATTAGGAATCTAGCAGAGAGGGGAAAAACTCTCTGTCTCAAATCTCTCCTCTCTCCACAACCTGACGATAGATACTGGACATCACAACTTGTCTGGGATTTTATAGATAATATAGGGATGTCAAAATACATAAAATAATCATTTAAACAGTAGGGCGGAACGTAAAAATGTCATCTAGAAGGAAGCGTAAACCGCCCTACACTACTAATAAATATAGGCATGACCAAATACATAAAATAATAAAATTAATCAATTAAACAGTAGGGCGGAACGTAAAAATGTCCTCTAGAAGGAAGCGTAAACCGCCCTACACTACTAATAAATATAGGCATGACCAAATACATAAAATAATAAAATTAAACAGTAGGGCGGAACGTAAAAATGTCCTCTAGAAGGAAGCGTAAACCGCCCTACACTTCTAATAAATATTAGGCATGACCAAATACATAAAATAATAAAATTAATCAATTAAACAGTAGGGCGGAACGTAAAAATGTCCTCTAGAAGGAAGCGTAAACCGCCCTACACTACTAATAAAACTCCGATATAATTAATAAATCAATTAATAAAATTATTCAATTAACAGTAGGGCGGAACGTAAAAATGTCCTCTAGAAGGAAGCGTAAACCGCCCTACACCACTAATAAACCTCCGATAAAATTAATAAATCAATTAACAAAATTAATCAATTAACAGTAGGGCGGAACGTAAAAATGTCCTCTAGAAGGAAGCGTAAACCGCCCTACACTACTAATAAAACTTCGATAAAATTAATAAATCAAATTATACAATAAATTTACCATCAATATAATTCATGAGTAATTTATTTTTCTCATTATTTATTTGCAATTCACGTAACAATTTATTTTCTTTTATTCCACTTATTATTCATTGGCTGATCTGTCATAATGTCTTTGTTTACATGTCTGTCCCAATGTTCGACCACATTTATGTCTGTTTTGTCACGAACACGTCTGTTTTGTAAAAGTCCACTTTCACCTACTAATTCATGTCTGTTGCTGTTACCTATTGTCTTTTGTACATATATACAAAAACCTAATCATCCTATTTTCCACTAAACACATTGTAAATTATTGCACCTTGTACAAATAACATGTTATTGTTTGCGATATCACCTCGGTGGAAGCGGACGTAAAATACAACTAACAAACAACAACGAGAGAGACACAAAACAACTTCATCTCCCCTGTTCGTTCTATAGGAGTTTGAACAATCCCCTAACAGAGTCTTAATGTGATGAAGTTTGTTGGTAACTGCAAGATCCCACGAACGTTGCTAACGGCCATAAATGAAAGTTAATGAAATTTGGCATGTTCATACCTTATCCATCTGTCGATTTGGTGCAATAAAGATCTTGTAGACACCAAACCTAGTTTAGAAGTTATTGCGTGCGCAGTCAGCCTACTCTAACCCGATTCTCCAATATGTTTAGTATGTTTACGGTAATATATCTCTAGTAGTTTATTCATCCCTTGATTCCGTGAAATAAAAAACATTTTCCCACCAAAGCTGGTTTCCGTTGTTTATTGAACCCACAAACTCCACCTCGAATCCGGGTGCTAGGAACTTTGCGGTGGTATAACTCGATACGCCAACATAGAAAGTTAATGAAATTCGGCATGTACATACCTTATTCATCTGTCGAGTTAGTGAAAAAAAATATTGAAGCCACCAAAGCTAGTTTAGAAGTTATTGCGTGCGCAGTCAGCCTACCCCAAGCCAATTCACCCATATGTTTAGTATGTTTACGGTAATATATCTCGAAACGCCAGCATAGGAACCTTCTGAAATTTTGTATTCTAATAGTTTATTCATCCCTTGATTCCATGAAATAAAAAACATTTTCCCACCAAAGCTGGTTTGGGTCGTTTTTTGATGCAGCGTGGGTGTACCCGTTGTTTATTGAACCCACAAACTCCGCCTCGAATCCGGGTGCTAGGAACTTTGTGGTGGTATAACTCGATACACCAACATAGAAAGTTAATGAAATTAGGCATGTGCATACCTTTTTCATCTGTCGATTTAGTGAAGTAAAGATATTGAAGCCACCAAAGCTAGTTTAAAAGTTATTGCGTGCGTAGTGAGCCTACTCTAACCTGATTCTCCCCATATGTTTAGTATGTTTACGGTAATATATCTCGAAACGCCAGCATAGGAACCTTCTGAAATTTTGTATTCTAGTAGTTTATTCATCCCTTGATTCGATGAAATAAAAAACATTTTCCCACCAAAGCTGGTTTGGGTCGTTTTTTGACGCAACGTGGGCGTGCTCGTTGTTTATTGAACCCACAAACTCCACCTCGAATCCGGGTGCTAGGAACTTTGCGGTGGTATAACTCGATACGCCAACATAGAAAGTTAATGAAATTTGGCATGTTCATGCCTTATGCACCTGTCTAGTTGGTGAAATAAAGATTTTGAAGCCACCAAAGCTAGTTTAGAAGTTAATACGTGCGCAGTCAGCCTACCTCAACCCGATTCCCCCATATGTTTAGTATGTTTACGGTAATATCTCGAAACGCCAGCATAGGAGCCTTCTGAAATTTTGAATTCTAGTAGTTTATTCATCTCTTGATTCCGTGAAACAAAAAACATTTTCCCACCAAAGCTGGTTGGGATACTTTTTGATGCAAAATGGACGTACCCCTTTTTTGCATGCTCAGTTAGCCTAGTGTGCGATATTTTAGTATGTTTACGGTAATAGTACATTGTGTGGGGTGGGATCGGGGGATCTATTACATAATATTTTGCATTAATATGTTTTAAAATTTTATTTTCTAATATAAAGGTAACAATTATTTTCGTGATAATTATATCTAGGTTTTTCTTGGCGCTAGGAATACGTGCGCTTACTTGATCTCGAATCCGAGTGCTGGAAATGGAATACGGCGGGAGAATATGTCTGCTAACTTGATCTCGAATGCGGGTGCTGGAATACGGTGAAAGAATATTATGTCTACCAACTTGATCTCGAATCGGTATGCTGTAGTACGCTGAGAATTATGTCTGCTAACTAGATCTCGAATCCGGGTGCTGGAATACGGGTGAGAGATTCCGCTCGGTAATCAACCACTGCCTAACGGTAAAGATAGTAAGGATAACATGTATTATTTTATGATCAGTAGTGGAATATCGCATTTTATCAGTGAAATAAAAGTGTTATTCCACTGGCTAGCAGTAGTCTATGTTGTTTTTACCTAAAATGATTGTAAAATCATAAAATAAATAGAACATTTGTCGTGAATAACATATTTTATTTCATCTCTAAGCAAGAAAATATAAGTTTTCTTGCTTAGAGATGAAATAAAATATGTTATTCACGACAAAACGACAAATATCCTCTATATCTTCATACACTTAAAACAAAACCATTTATTCGCCCTAGAAATCTCGGATTATAGGTCTGACCTCGAATTAATACCAGGTTTACTTTTCTGGCTGGCTATTCAACTTGGTGTCAGCCATTATTATATAGGACTGGTTAAATACGTTCCAAATATAATTTTAACTCAGAGATCATATCTACGATAGCTGCGTGACGAAGATTTGAAGAAAAGGAAGTGACGAAAGGAAAACACGAGTTATCTTTCTTTATAACTGATTGAAGTAACGAGTGATAACAGATACGGGCGAATTTCTGCTCACTGGTAATTCAGTTGAAGAGTTAAAATTGTTACATAAAACTGTGAGAGAATATCTAACAATTCAAACAAGAAAAAAAAAAGAATGACACTAGATAAGAGAAACCGAGAAAAACAGAAATAACCCGTTCATTCTCTTGTTTTGATTCATTCTATACTTAAACATGGTAATGCACGGACTTTGATTGTCAATAGTATGAGATTAGAAATTATTAAAACCATTACTAATTAACATGACTGTGTATAATGCTCAAATAAAGGCTTTAGTATGTTTTTTCATGGAGTCCGTTGATTGGATAGGTCAAATGCAGATTGCCCCCTTCACGAACTGTTCTCGGGTATCAAGTGATCAATCTTCGCACGATATGTTTTCTATCGCTGCGAATGTCTACCCAGAGTTCCGAGCACCGGACGTCATGAGCTCGATCCAACAGACCATCTGTTTGTCCAGTTCCCCAAATCACCCAGAACGCGGCTTATTTAACAAATCTTCCAGAATCCCGTTTAGTGAAGACAAGTAAAACGAAATTTTGAACTTTAAATAACGAAACGAAGTGGGATCTGTAGTTTAAACATATTGTAAAACTTGGCCGTTCACATCAAATATGGATTTCCTCAAGATAAACCCACTAGTACATGTGACCAGGACTTTATTAAGAATCGTTATAAGATGTCGATTGGCAATTGTCTGTCATGCGGACAATGACAAAAGAGGAATTTCATGCGATCATTGGAAAATAATCAATCTTAAGTTGTCTTTTTTGGTTCATGTTCATAGATATGGCATTGAAAATAACTCGGCCCAATTCAAAATAAACCATATATCTGGTACTATTGGGGCAGATATAATGTTTATAATATTTTTTAAAAAATAATGTTAAATTGTTAACGATAATTTTAGCATTTGTGGTCATTTGGCTGTGTCAAATTATGCAACAGGACGGTTTGCTGAAGTCTTTGGAAAAATACCCGTGTTTAAGATTACCCGACCGACCATATATTTTGTAGCCCAAATCGCCGACCCTAAACTATTTCATAATTTCCCAGGGTCCTGGCGATGTCGAACGTACGAAGATCGACGAATTGTCTAAGATTAGATATCGCCAATAAACACTAGTATAATGTGCACAGAATGGTTTACCCGGCAAGTTCTCGTCAGTCCGACTGACTACGTAGTGGTATGTGCAGGTCTTTGCCGCTTAATGTTTTGGGAATGTGGGCTTTAACAAAGTGGACATTTGTTTTTAAGTTTAACATTGTGACTGATTATTCATTTGGATAAGATGTTAGGTCGTTGTTCGGTTAAAAAAAAATAGATGCCTTAAGGCATCGTTATTTTATTTATTTCTTTGCTAAGAAATTAAAAGATCGGGTTGCTTGACCAAATAAAATCTTACTTTGAAATTGTATAGCATTCAGCATGGATCAGTGAAAAGAACTAACTCATTACTCTCAATAACCCGAAGTCGATTTTATTTAACCCGTTTACTATTGTTGCCAATCTCAAATAAAACTTCTTTACTCAATTAGTCGAACAACCATTGGGTATTAGATAACGAGAAAAGACGAAAAAAATGTTAACTGGAACGGATGCAGGAATACGCTGAACTATCAGTAGGTACACTCGGACGGCAACAAAATGGCAATACCGAAGTAAATAAATGAAAACAAGATTTATAGTCATATAAGGCCGTTACCCAGGCGAAGAAATTGAACTTTTGTAAGTTTCTTACACTTAGCATCCGCACATATATTGTACTAGTCCGGTGGTTAAAGGGGGGGAATCGCCACCCGAGCTGTGAATTTATGAGATTTTGCGTAGATTCCGAATCTGGGTGGTGATCAAGCGTTTGAGGGGGCGTTTTCGAGAAACTGGGGACCGGGGGGGGGGGGGGGGGGTCGGGGTCCAATGTCTACAATTGGGGGAAAATGTGATTATGTTGACATAAATGATGATCATGTTATATAATTATTAATAAAACATAAATTTTTAGGACTGCTTGCCTATATTAGTGTATATGAATGATGCCCCTGGACAACTGTTTGGATTTGTGACAAGGTGGGGTGGGTGATTTCAAGTGTGGGTTGGTGGAGGTTAAAATTGGCGGGAAATGGGTTCACGTCGATTTAAATGATGATTTTCCTAAAGCTTGATGAAACATGTGTTTATAATATTCCCACTGTGTTGGGGTTAGGGGTAACGTGTTTTGTGGACAGAAATCATTTGGTTCAAAATTGACTTTAAAAGTGGTTTCTCGTTAGCGTTTACTTTCATTACCTATTTTGTCATTCAATATATTAAATTATGATGGTACTTTTCAAGAGATCTGGAAATGTACATAAAAACACAGAAAATCAGAGACGTGTTTAGATATTAGTTTATTCTTAGTCTTCATCACTATCAGGAGATTCAAAATCAAAGTTCATAATATAAGCAGGATAAATATCTTCGTGGTTGCTGACCAACAGCTCGCATATATCCTTTGGATATGCTTCAGATACCAATTCACATTGCAAATCTTCATTCCAGCTATGCAGCAAAACACCACTACGACACGGTTATAAAGAGATTTTCTTCCTTTGCCCGTCTCATTATCGATCAAAATGTATACGTATATTTGGATCACTGTGGGGAGAATGATTGGGATGTATATTTCGCCCGAGCAAGAATGCAAAATACAATTTGTTTCAGCGCTTCCATTAATTTGCAATGCGAAGAGGAGTGGGTAAGCTATGTTGGTGTCCTGGTGGTTTGTTGTCAGTTCTAGGATATCCTCGACACTTTCAATACTAATCTTGATATATTTTTTGATCCAATCAAGATTAGTATTGAAAGTGTCGAGAATATCTCGGCCTACATGCTTTCAGTGGTTATGACTATAATCTGTCTTTTCTTTTTTCAACTTTCTAACAATTTTTAAAGAACTGGGACAAAAAATCATGTTTCTAATGACGTAATTACTGGTTAAGAAAAAAAATGTTTGTACCATGTACGACGAAAGGCGACTTACATCAGTAGATGACATTGGAAAAAAGATTTTCTGGGGGAATTTTAATTGTGAAGAAAAATAACAAACCTTTTTGTTTTTATTACCATGTTGACTGCACATTAAACGCAACAACTATGTTGAAACAATATGGAAACAGGCTGCAAAACCAATGATCGAACAAGATGACCTTGCGATACAAGGCTGGAATGAAGATTTACAATGTGAGCGGGTATCTGAAGCATATCCAAAGGATATATGCGGGCTGTTGATTAGCCACCAAGAAGATATCTATACCGCTCATATTATGAACTTTGATTTTGAATCTTCTGATGAAGACTAAGAATATTTCCAGATCTCTTGAAAAGTACCATTATAATTTAATATTATTATTTGGAATGATGAAATTGGTACTGAACGAAAAAGCAATCTGATTACAGATGTATAATTCGTTTCGTGTTTTTATACTTTCGATGGCCTACACTACATAAAGATCTGACCAGTTGTACTGGGAGGTCACGTCAGGGGTCATACCAGCGGCCTTTGACCCTATGACGTCAGACATTGGTTAATCAGCGTTGACGTTTCTAGGGGTTTACCCACACTTCCGTGCATAGCACGCCATGAACTCGCCGTAACAGACCGTTTCATTGGCTAATTCCTCACATCAACTAGACCGCCTATTATATTACAACTCCTCCGGATCCTAGTGTTGTAAAGACAAGTAAAACGAAATTTTGAACTATAAAAAACGAAACGAAATAGCATCTGTGTTTTAATCAGATTGAACGAAAAAGCTAACGAGAAAACACTTTTCAGGTCAATTTTGAACTGAATGGTTTCTGTCCCCAAAATTACATTTTGTCCCATACAATGGGAACCTTACACACACATTTAGAGATGTGCAGGGGAATTAAAAAGTAATGTTTTTACCAAGCTCTAAGAAAAAAATCATTTAAATCAACGTGAACTCATTTTCCGCCAATTTAAGACATTGTAGATATCGGAATTACCGGTTGCTGCTAGTGTCGTCATGACAGTCAGGTAATAGAAGTTCAGTTCTGTAAAACAAAATGTTATTATGCAACAAAATGATAATTATAGAATCGATTTATTCAACGAGCTAACTGCACCCTCGGGACGAACTGATTTTATTAAGCTTTCATATTACATATGAAAGCTTATTGTTTCTGTTAAGATTATTATTGTTATTTTTTTTTTGTGTTTTGTCCACAAATCGGATTTCTCAGAATCTAACCATAGGATCGTTCTGAAACTTTTACCTATCCCCCCAAAAATGGGTGGTGGCTGTTGATTAAATATATTTTCAAAACGTTTTACGAATCCGAAATTACCGAATTTTACGAAGGAATGCATTTGACCTACAATGCTGTAACTTTGTGACTATTTGACCTATTTTACTAATTCTTTTTTCTTTGAGTATCTTGAAACATTTACTTCAAATCTGCAATTTCGGATTTTGGCATTTCGAAAATTCGTCGCTGTCATTTCGAACCGGAAGTTATTACCAATTTGACAACTTCTTTAATAGTTGTGCGATTTTCGTGAAATTTAGAATGTTAGTAGATCTTGCCCATGCGATTTCAATGATGTCCTTGGAAATTTTCTAAATTATCTCCCCTTGGTGAAATTAAGGATCAAAGTTTTCAAAAAAATCGTCGAAATATAGGTCAGAATGACCTAAAAAAAAAATTAGATACTAGACAAGTAATTACTGATTCGTACACAAAATATGGAGTTTGTCGATCGAACCGGAAGTGCCACCATCTTTAAACGTGAAAAATCAAAAAGGCTTTTTTGCTATTTTACTTACAGACTCGGGCGTCATATTTTCGGAATCCTGGAAGGAATACCTAAAAATCTATCGGATCAGAATTTTGATTTCGGTCACGTGATGGTCACCATTTTGAATTGAAAATGAAAAATAGAAGCAATTTGAAGGGCCGGGACTTTGGAACACAAGAACTCTCCTTCTAATTAAGCTAGAATGTTCAAACTTGGTGTAGGCGTTCACTAGGTCAATGTCATGATTGAGTTCAAAGATGAGCATTTTTTGCCTAGGGTAAGCAGAGATAAGCAAGCTGATTTGTTGATTCTTTAGGGCACGATGACATTGGTTATAATGAATGGAGGGCGATGAAACTCTTGTCAATCGAGAGGCTAATAGCTGGCCTGTTGTGTGAAATCATTGTATCATTTTTTATTCGAATTTCTCCTTTGATGTTTTCCGTGCCGACAAGGTTGTTTTCGAGTTTAGCTGGATTTGACTTCGTGCATGCGCTACGCTGGAACCAAAGGTACCATGAGTACTAAATTCCGGCGGGCAACTTTTCACGTTGGTACCTAGGTACCCTGAAAATTTCAAGGTGATACCTGCATTCGTTCAAGTCGTTTGTTCTTGTCACCTGCCTTTCGTCGGTTTTTTTCTAAGTCAATTTACGGCTTCCATGAGGGGAAAAAAGTGGAATTTCGCCGTGACACCGGCACCGATTGTCCGAAAACCATGAAATTTGGACACAATACGTCCATTACCACCCCGGACTCTGTGCCTTACCCCCATTTTGATCCCATTAAAAAAAAAGAGTTTTAGCAAAAAAACGATTTTCGGAATTTAATATTGGTTTTAACCCTGTACCCAGACAAGATATAGATATTATTATAATCCCTATGAAATATTTTAATTATTTACTGCTATAATATGAATTATCACTTATTCCCCGTTAAATAAATATCGGTCACCGGGTGCAGCTGTACAACTTCAAGGACCCTGGCTTCAAGTCAATTTACGGCTTCCATGAGGGGAAAAAAGTGGAATTTCGCCGTGACACCGGCACCGATTGTCCGAAAACCATGAAATTTGGACACAATACGCCCATTACCACCCCGGACTCTGTGCCTTACTCCCATTTTGATCCGATTAAAAAAAAAAAGTTTTAGCAAAAAAACGATTTTCGGAATTTAATATTGGTTTTAATTAATTTTGAAATTGCAAATGCAAAGAGATTTTATCGCCTCTTCCGTATGTGATAGGTACTGGTACTATACACATTATCCTTAAAAGACAATTTTTTAAAATGACCGTAACGATGTATCGACACTAGAAACCGAAATCGCCTATTTTGACCTTTTTTGACTGCTGAGGCATCATTCCGGTGGTCCAAATCTCTGGAATTTCTAGCGGTTGGCTGCGCCGCGATGATATTTATCACATACTTAATTGAGAAAAATCCTCAGATATCAAGAACAATAAAAATTCGATAAAATACGGCAATTTTTTAAGCAAAAAACCTTTGATTGTTGGGGGCGGGTTTTGAATTTATTTTGAACGTTCTCGGAATCCAACACTCTTCTATTTTTAATATGTGATAGCTAGAATCCCAAGGTACATTCTGTGCATATTTGAAGGCAATCGGAGCACAGGAACGTTGCCTGGGCAGAGCAAATCAAAGGCTTCTTCGTCTTATGACCTTAAACACTGCGTATAAATTTAAAGTCAATCGGATATTAACAGCAAAAGGGGGGCGACGACAATATACGACCACATTTCAATGTGGGCCTATAAAAAGTAAATCATTGCCAATAGAAAAGACCCACCTTTCCCCCAACAACAACCATGTAATGCACTAGCTATAATGGGGATTTTTCTGGAACACAGCGAAATGGGTCTTTTAAAATGTTCACAAGTGTATCACAAGGAGGGTTTGCTTCTTCTCTATGGGACACCCGATACCACTTCTCAACGAGGAATTCAGTCACACAGCCAACACCATTTTGTATGTTTGTGTAATCTTTATTCAGTATAAATCAAGTAATACAAATAAAAAAATACTTGGATTGATGAAAACATAATTTTTGAGAGTTATTCATACATGTAGCATAATTGTTCTTATTTAAAAAATGTACATGATTACATGTTTGTCATAAACAACATTAAATAAACAATCATGTTTCTTCACGATAACAGTAACAGTATAACAATTGTATGAAATATATTTTCCTTTCTTTTTTTTTATTTTTAGAAAGGCCACTTCCTTGGTTTAAAATATATCATAAATTGTAGTTATCTAACATATACTTCCATGTATGTTTATCTAACAGATTACCACGTCGCCTTATCTAACAGAGAGTAAATGGTATACAATATCAAATTATAATCTACCAGCATTACTTGTTTCAGTAATTTAATCGTGTGTTATTCTTGTATTTAAGTGAGAAGAGTGAATAAACTATCATGGGTTGAAACAAATATATTGGAGTAGAAATAAACATTGTATATTGGTTTGTAAATAAATAATTGGTACAGATAATGCAATGTCATACAACATACTTTTTGGATTCGGTACAAATACAACCTTTTTATCATCAATGAAAATAATGTGATTTCAAAGTAACGATGAATAAAAAAACATTGCTTATATAAAGTACATGTAATTGGGTTCATTTAATTCACTTTGTATCTATAATATACATGTAGTATTAAACAATAAATATATTGATTAATGCCAATTCTATACAAATCTCATAGTTGTATTCATGTTTTCTTTACCATAACAAGAAACAGTACAACAGATTTAGTAACAATATATTCCTTTCTACATCCGTCAGAGTGGTTGATGATTCATAGATTCTAATAACCCCTTTTGAAGTTTATATGAAAGCTTTGATATCTGCTATGCAGATCTAGTTTATTTTATTTTTTTTATCTAGGATATTTATTGTTGTTGTAAAACACAGAAATGATATTAATCACACATTGTATGAAAATAAATCTGTAAATATTGAACGGTTTGGAAGTTCTTGAGATAGTACCTGCATAATGGCAGACATTGTTGTGATGTTGATCCCGATCCTGATCCTCTTGGATGTTATTTTCGTTCTGCTTATACGATTACGATTGACCACTCGAGTAACATCTTGAAAATCGAGGTTTTAGCCACGCGACGATATATAGTACCTTTGAGCTTGATAGACATCCGATCATGGATAATCAAACCATTAAAAAAAGCTTGATCTCGGGTCGATCAAAATGAAGCGGAGTAAACAAATGAAAAATAAAACCCAGCGTAATGTTGTCATAATGTAAGTTTGACATTTCGTATTGTTTGTATTGTACGATTCTTCTTGGTTCAGTCAGTTATCTACTTCTCGGATATAGTTTGGAAATGTCAGCTTCGCAATTAACAACTCCAACACTAATATTATACCGCCCTCTTAACTGCTGAATAATAAGAGTTCAATTACCGTGATATATAACTGTTGGTGTTATTTTTATATAAGAGTCGATAATTCACATTAGCATTCACTTTTTAATTTGCCTGGAATATGGAAACAAAGCTTGCACACAAATACAGACAAGTCTCCATATATACTATTCAAAAAAAGTAGGGGATATTTGATTTTTAAGTGTTATTAAAGTCACCTAATGAAACTGACGAAGAAACAAATGACAAAATGAAATGAAGTTCACATTCATCGATTTATTCCAAATGATCGTTAGACTAAGTAAGGCACAGACTGACCATTATAAGGGTAAAATGATACCCGGGGTCAAACAGCAAAGTTACCACAGCATCACAACCAAGTCAGTAACGGGTAAATCCTCCTCTGTTTGCCAAACAAGCATTGATCCGACGTGGTATATACCTAATGAGACGTCTAAGGTCATTTTGGTCCAGATTGTCCCATTCCTGTTGCAACGCAGCAGCAAGTTCTTGGACATTGGCAGGACGTTGTTGACGTTGACGTAACCTCTGTCCAAGCATGTCCCAGACATGCTCGATGGGGGAGAGGTCGGGACTCAGTGCTGGCCAAGGTAATGTGGTGATGTTCTGTTGTTGGAGGTAACCTGTAACGATCCTGGCCCTGTGACATCTTGCGTTGTCATCCTGGAAGATGAAACGGCGGCCATGAACGTCGTGCGAACGGCACAACATGGACTGCCAAGATGTTGTCCCGGTAGTACTGGCCTATAACACGCCCTGCAACAACATGTAAAGCCGTTCTTCCAGCAACAGTGATGCCTCCCCAAACCATAACAGAACCACCCCCAAATCGATCATGTCTGATGACGTTAACGTCTTGGAAGCGCTCGTTTCGACGACGCCACACCCTCCTACGTCTGTCCAAAAAATCAACAGTGAACCTTGACTCATCTGAAAACATCACATTGCTCCAGCGTCGATTATCCCAGTGTTGACGATCCCTACACCAACGACGTCTTGCCTGAATGTGATGATCTCTCAAACAAGTGATCACGCGAGGACGTCGGGCGCGAAGGTGACCCCTATGCAGTCGATTCCGAATCGTCTGGCCACTCACTCTCACACCAGTGTCTGTTTGAAGACGAGCGCTGATCTGATTTGCTGTGATGACAGGATTTCTCAAGGCCAAGGTACGGATAAATCGATCCTGGGCTTGAGTTGTCGCCCTTGGTCGACCTGAGCGTGGTCTGTCCTGTACAGATTGTGTATCACGGTATCTGGACCATAGCCTGCTTATGACAGACTGAGAAACATTCATCGTCCGCGCCACAACCGCCTGTGTTGTGCCGATCTGTAGCATGCCAAGGGCACGTAACCTTTCATTTTGGGTAAGCCGACGCATATCAAAATTTGTTTTCTGGTCACTAAAACAATTAAACTGATGTTTCCACCCTGGAATTCAATGCCACAATGACTGTAACATTCAAAGTCAGAGTCGTTGGACCCCCATGATGATCCCAAGCATCACCTGCATTCCATGCGGTAGCTATTGGTGCGTTTGGGCGTCACATGTAACTGGAAATGTTTCTTCTGTTAGGTTCTATAGTGACTTTTTTCGTAGTCATTTGCATATTTTAGTATTATGCCCCCAAAATCAAATATCCCCTACTTTTTTTGAATAGTATATTTAGTTTCTTTATAACGACTTTTAATTAGGCTTTGTCTGAAAGACTATTGTTTTTACTAAAATTATTAGGAAAGACTATTGTTTTTACTAAAATTATTATTAAGCTTTCATATTACATATGAAAGCTTATTGTTTCTGTTAAGATTATTATTAAGCTTTCATATTACATATGAAAGCTTATTGTTTCTGTTAAGATTATTAAGCTTTCATATTACATATGAAAGCTTATTGTTTCTGTTAAGATTATTATTGTTATTTTTTTTTTGTGTTTTGTCCACAAATCGGATTTCTCAGAATCTAACCATAGGATCGTTCTGAAACTTTTACCTATCCCCCCAAAAATGGGTGGTGGCTGTTGATTAAATATATTTTCAAAACGTTTTACGAATCCAAAATCACCGAATTTTACGAAGGAATGCATTTGACCTACAATGCTGTAACTTTGTGACTATTTGACCTATTTTACTAATTCTTTTTTCTTTGAGTATCTTGAAACATTTACTTCAAATCTGCAATTTCGGATTTTGGCATTTCGAAAATTCGTCGCTGTCATTTCGAACCGGAAGTTATTACCAATTTGACAACTTCTTTAATAGTTGTGCGATTTTCGTGAAATTTAGAATGTTAGTAGATCTTGCCAATGCGACTTCAATGATGTCCTTGGAAATTTTCTAAATTATCTCCCCTTGGTGAAATTAAGGATCAAAGTTTTCAAAAAAATCGTCGAAATATAGGTCAGAATGACCTAAAATAAAAATTCGAAACTAGACAAGTAATTACTGATTCGTACACAAAATATGGAGTTTGTCGATCGAACCGGAAGTGCCACCATCTTTAAACGTGAAAAATCAAAAAGGCTTTTTTGCTATTTTACTTACAGACTCGGGCGTCATATTTTCGGAATCCTGGAAGGAATGCCTAAAAATCTATCGGATCAGAATTTTGATTTCGGTCACGTGATGGTCACCATTTTGAATTGAAAATGAAAAATAGAAGCAATTTGAAGGGCCGGGACTTTGGAACACAAGAACTCTCCTTCTAATTAAGCTAGAATGTTCAAACTTGGTGTAGGCGTTCACTAGGTCAATGTCATGATTGAGTTCAAAGATGAGCATTTTTTGCCTAGGGTAAGCAGAGGTAAGCAAGCTGATTTGTTGATTCTTTAGGGCACGATGACATTGGTTATAATGAATGGAGGGCGATGAAACTCTTGTCAATCGAGAGGCTAATAGCTGGCCTGTTGTGTGAAATCATTGTATCATTTTTTGAAAATGTCCAGGGTAGCCGAAAAAAGGAGATCGAAATCCAAAAAGTCGTATTTTTACGATTTGGGGCATTTTTAGAGGTCGTGTAAAGTAAAATAAAGCATGCATATACATATATTATTGATATTAAATATATCATATAAAAAACTAAACAATGAATCAGCTGTCATTGACAGATTTTATATTATAAGCATGGTCAGTGGAAGGTCAGCGTATTGTCTAACTTGAACTCACTGACTCCGTAACATTATTGTGGGTATGGTATAAGCTGAATTTGATGAGATGCACATATCTCGTATGACTATTTGGTACTTACAGTGTTAGACTTTGTCGTAACGTTACGGTCGCCATTCATCAAATCGTCGTTGGGGCTATAATACGATTTTGAATCAAGTTATTTATCACTGAGGGACTCAAAATTAGGTTTGATGTAGCTCTGCTCATTTTTCCTATTATTAAGGTTTCATATTACATATGAAAGCTTATTGTTTCTGTTAAGATTATTATTAAGCTTTCATATTACATATGAAAGCTTATTGTTTCTGTTAAGATTATTAAGCTTTCATATTACATATGAAAGCTTATTGTTTCTGTTAAGATTATTATTGTTATTTTTTTTTTGTGTTTTGTCCACAAATCGGATTTCTCAGAATCTAACCATAGGATCGTTCTGAAACTTTTACCTGTCCCCCCAAAAATGGGTGGTGGCTGTTGATTAAATATATTTTCAAAACGTTTTACGAATCCGAAATCACCGAATTTTACGAAGGAATGCATTTGACCTACAATGCTGTAACTTTGTGACTATTTGACCTATTTTACTAATTCTTTTTTCTTTGAGTATCTTGAAACATTTACTTCAAATCTGCAATTTCGGATTTTGGCATTTCGAAAATTCGTCGCTGTCATTTCGAACCGGAAGTTATTACCAATTTGACAACTTCTTTAATAGTTGTGCGATTTTCGTGAAATTTAGAATGTGAGTAGATCTTGCCAATGCGACTTCAATGATGTCCTTGGAAATTTTCTAAATTATCTCCCCTTGGTGAAATTAAGGATCAAAGTTTTCAAAAAAATCGTCGAAATATAGGTCAGAATGACCTAAAAAAAATATTCGATACTAGACAAGTAATTACTGATTCGTACACAAAATATGGAGTTTGTCGATCGAACCGGAAGTGCCACCATCTTTAAACGTGAAAAATCAAAAAGGCTTTTTTGCTATTTTACTTACAGACTCGGGCGTCATATTTTCGGAATCCTGGAAGGAATGTCTAAAAATCTATCGGATCAGAATTTTGATTTCGGTCACGTGATGGTCACCATTTTGAATTGAAAATGAAAAATAGAAGCAATTTGAAGGGCCGGGACTTTGGAACACAAGAACTCTCCTTCTAATTAAGCTAGAATGTTCAAACTTGGTGTAGGCGTTCACTAGGTCAATGTCATGATTGAGTTCAAAGATGAGCATTTTTTGCCTAGGGTAAGCAGAGATAAGCAAGCTGATTTGTTGATTCTTTAGGGCACGATGACATTGGTTATAATGAATGGAGGGCGATGAAACTCTTGTCAATCGAGAGGCTAATAGCTGGCCTGTTGTGTGAATCATTGTATCATTTTTTGAAAATGTCCGGGGTAGCCGAAAAAAGGAGATCGAAATCCAAAAAGTCGTATTTTTACGATTTGGGGCATTTTTAGAGGTCGTGTAAAGTAAAATAAAGCATGCATATACATATATTATTGATATTAAATATATCATATAAAAAACTAAACAATGAATCAGCTGTCATTGACAGATTTTATATTATAAGCATGGTCAGTGGAAGGTCAGCGTATTGTCTAACTTGAACTCACTGACTCCGTAACATTATTGTGGGTATGGTATAAGCTGAATTTGATGAGATGCACATATCTCGTATGACTATTTGGTACTTACAGTGTTAGACTTTGTCGTAACGTAAATCAAATTTACGCTGTATTATTCATTACCAAGGATTTAGAAAGGAACGAGAACAATTATTTACAAAATCTCGCTGGGATAAATTCCGTGAATGTGCCCATGAATGGCTAAAACTTGATGGGCGAGCGAAATGGATAGCTGAACAGGCGACTTCGGGTGATATAATCAAACAAGGAATTTATCGACGCGCCAAAAGATACTGGATTTCACCCAACATGCTACAGGCCTTTTACAGACAAATTCCGAATTGGGTCTGCCCGTAATCGTATAGATAAAGAAAAATTAAAATCCCCGGCTACAATCCAACCAGGGAATAGCGGGAGTGTAGACGATCTGGGACCTAGCTCTCCAAACAAATTACGCTCCTGAAGCAAAAAGAAAGAGTAAATCGGTGCTGCCTGTTGTGTGTATTATATGTAAAAAACGTGACAGATTTGTCACTGTTGGAGAAAATAGGAAGAAGGATGTATTAACACAGACTCAGACCCAAACAGGCTCAGGTAGGCCTAATGTTAATATTATGTTACTTACTAAATTTATAATTATTACTAATAAATATTAAATATATTCATCCTACAGTTTTTAATTATTGTGTTGTTGTTTTTGTTGTAAATGGAATCAGAAGTGCTACTGCAATCACTGTAAAATTGTTATGAAGCTAGCCATTAAAGCCCTTTACCCCATTTGTTGATTTGGCACAGTCATTGGTTAAAGTGTTGCACATTTGCTTGCACAAGGGATGAAACATAGAGAAGTTAACTTGTTTTTTATTTTCTTGGCCCACTTGTAGGTGCCTTGCTAAGACGATCTGTCTCTAGACCATTTCCGCTCACACAAAGGATCTGAATTAAACCGCATGCCAGAGTTGACCAGCCAGGTACATGTACATGTAGGCCTCAAAGTGACATTCCCTCCCCCACCCTTGAGCACAAACAACATTCAACGCTATATGGTGTATAATTTGTTTGCAAATTTGTTTGTAGGCCAACTGTTGAAAGCTGCTGAATTGAAAGAGGATGAAGATATTTTAAGGCATATCAGAGGGCAAGATTGTGTGGCCATTGAGGTCAGATATCACCAAAAATGTTATAGGCAATATACATGTACTGAATTTCTTAGACAGTTATCAGAAAGGTAAATATTTGTGATGTTTTTTTTATTTGTATTCTCCGCCTTCTTGCCACTGGTATTATTCAAATAAAACTGAACCATGGGTGAGTCCTGAAATTACTATGTTTTTGTCCAGTGGACGTTAAACCGCAATTCTCCTCTCTATCTCTCCTTGTACTGCTAATGCCTTCCTGTCTTCATTAGCTGGTTTCTGCATGAAAATAAGATGTTAACCCCTGTGCAAGTGTCTTTTTCCTCTGTTGTACGAAATTAATGAGAGTAAACCAAGCTCCAGAATTTTGTTTTAATTGTGTACATGTATATGTTTATTTATATTTTTCAGCAAAGATGACTAGCCCTCCGTCGAATATTAAACCACATACAATATATTCTGTGAAGATGTCATAAGAGAAATAATCATAAATGGCCAGCAAAGTTGTCTTGTACAGAGAGAGAGAGAGAGAAATGGGGTTTAACGTCCACTCAATACAAACTAGGTCATTTTGGGACTAACATACGGTTTCAATTTTATTTCAATAATTCGCTTGCGCGTATGGGTCTTAAGCAGTGAGAGGAAACCGGAGGAAACCCACGAGGTTGAGAAGACGCCTCTATCTCCATGCCACATACGCTCACACCTGGGATCAAAGCCACAGCCACAAGCCAGAGGTGACCGACCAGCTAGAGGTCGAAGCGCGGCACTCTAGGCCATCCCAAACCCCCTTTCTTGTACAGACCTGTGCATGTGTAGTCAATGTGAAAATGAAAAAAAAAACTGTTAAAGAGACCGAATTTGATGTTAATACATTTAGTAACAGTGATGATGATAATGAACATTAACTTTGATGACATTTGATGTGCAGAGTAACTGTTTAATTTTGATTTTCAATGATTGTTTCACTTTAATAAATAATTTCACAACTGTTCATCCTGTTTTCTAACCTTTCCCTTCATTCCAGCCCAGATACACAATTATTTTTTTTAACTTATATCTACATGTATGTTTGTAATTTGACCATTAATCATATCCGAAATAGTAGTTCACAGCTACATTACAGTTGTAAAAATACTGTAGTGGCTAATTGAAAGGGAACATGTATGTGGGTTTAGAATGTTTATCTTAGTGGAAAAAAATCATGTGGTTCAATGCTTATAAAGTGCTACTGATCTCCATTATTTCAAAAGCATATCACTCAACTACTGTCAAACATATCCCCTGGCTAGAATATGCTACAAATCGACTCTAGCATGTTCCATACAAGCGATAATTTCTGAGCAAACATCCAACAACCAACCCTAACAGGCCCTTGAGATCCAACAAACAAAATAATTATTGGGCTTGTTTGCCCACACCTGGTCTTATGATTCATACAAGACCTGATAGTCTATCAATTACAGGCATTTGACAGAAAGGGAGATAATTCTTTTTTACCGTTAATGGATTTCCACAATTCTTTATTCACCCATGACATTTGTGTTTTGAGCATTTTTATTTACATCAAAATCTGTCCAATAAACTGTTCATTGCCAAGGATGAAGGCATGAGGTGTTTTACCAACTATTTAATTTTATGTCAACTTCAGAATTGTTAGTACACAAATAGCATTTATTTGACAATTTTGACGAATTTCATCTGGCCCTAAATCAATAAATTGCAAACATTTTGCTTGGAACTCCCAGATTTTGTCTTCCTGGCATCATAAGCTTTCCAAAAATGTATAGTTTTTCTTTTATGGAAGACCGTGTAGCGGAGTTGTGTTTCTAAGCTAGCTAGAAATTTTGGCTGCAGGCCTACACCTCCCAAGCTAAATTTCCCTCATGTCATCCTGTATAGCAAAGGCATATGCCTGTCTTAATTAACCCAGTACTAAACACAATTTACTTGTTTAATTTTTCCAGCATTTTTCAGGATAGCTGATGGGATGCGGGTCAAGTTATGCCACTTGTCTATTTAATTATTTACCAGTGAAAAATCGAATTAACTTCACCAAATTTTTACTCATTATAATGATTTTTTTTTTTTCTGTTCATATTATTTCTATGACATGTGACAGTGACTGTGAATATGAAAGCTTTAATATCTGCTTAGCAGATCTAGTTATTGTTATTTTTTTTTTGTGTTTTGTCCACAAATCGGATTTCTCAGAATCTAACCATAGGATCGTTCTGAAACTTTTACCTATCCCCCCAAAAATGGGTGGTGGCTGTTGATTAAATATATTTTCAAAACGTTTTACGAATCCGAAATCACCGAATTTTACGAAGGAATGCATTTGACCTACAATGCTGTAACTCTGTGACTATTTGACCTATTTTACTAATTCTTTTTTCTTTGAGTATCTTGAAACATTTACTTCAAATCTGCAATTTCGGATTTTGGCATTTCGAAAATTCGTCGCTGTCATTTCGAACCGGAAGTTATTACCAATTTGACAACTTCTTTAATAGTTGTGCGATTTTCGTGAAATTTAGAATGTTAGTAGATCTTGCCAATGCGACTTCAATGATGTCCTTGGAAATTTTCTAAATTATCTCCCCTTGGTGAAATTAAGGATCAAAGTTTTCAAAAAAATCGTCGAAATATAGGTCAGAATGACCTAAAAAAAAAATTCGATACTAGACAAGTAATTACTGATTCGTACACAAAATATGGAGTTTGTCGATCGAACCGGAAGTGCCACCATCTTTAAACGTGAAAAATCAAAAAGGCTTTTTTGCTATTTTACTTACAGACTCGGGCGTCATATTTTCGGAATCCTGGAAGGAATACCTAAAAATCTATCGGATCAGAATTTTGATTTCGGTCACGTGATGGTCACCATTTTGAATTGAAAATGAAAAATAGAAGCAATTTGAAGGGCCGGGACTTTGGAACACAAGAACTCTCCTTCTAATTAAGCTAGAATGTTCAAACTTGGTGTAGGCGTTCACTAGGTCAATGTCATGATTGAGTTCAAAGATGAGCATTTTTTGCCTAGGGTAAGCAGAGATAAGCAAGCTGATTTGTTGATTCTTTAGGGCACGATGACATTGGTTATAATGAATGGAGGGCGATGAAACTCTTGTCAATCGAGAGGCTAATAGCTGGCCTGTTGTGTGAAATCATTGTATCATTTTTTATTCGAATTTCTCCTTTGATGTTTTCCGTGCCGACAAGGTTGTTTTCGGGTTTAGCTGGATTTGACTTCGCGCATGCGCTACGCTGGAACCAAAGGTACCATGAGTACTAAATTCCGGCGAGCAACTTTTCACGTTGGTACCTAGGTACCCTGAAAATTTCAAGGTGATACCTGCATTCGTTCAAGTCGTTTGTTCTTGTCACCTGCCTTTCGTCGTTTTTGAGTACTAAATTCCGGCGAGCAACTTTTCACGTTGGTACCTAGGCACCCTGAAAATTTCAAGGTGATACCTGCATTCGTTCAAGTCGTTTGTTCTTGTCACCTGCCTTTCGTCGTTTTTACGGCTTCCATGAGGGGAAAAAAGTGGAATTTCGCCGTGACACCGGCACCGATTGTCCGAAAACCATGAAATTTGGACACAATACGTCCATTACCACCCCGGACTCTGTGCCTTACCCCCATTTTGATCCCATTAAAAAAAAAGAGTTTTAGCAAAAAAACGATTTTCGGAATTTAATATTGGTTTTAACCCTGTATCCAGACAAGATATAGATATTATTATAATCCCTATGAAATATTTTAATTATTTACTGCTATAATATGAATTATCACTTATTCCCCGTTAAATAAATATCGGTCACCGGGTGCAGCTGTACAACTTCAAGGACCCTGGCTTCAAGTCAATTTACGGCTTCCATGAGGGGAAAAAAGTGGAATTTCGCCGTGACACCGGCACCGATTGTCCGAAAACCATGAAATTTGGACACAATACGCCCATTACCACCCCGGACTCTGTGCCTTACTCCCATTTTGATCCGATTAAAAAAAAAAAAGTTTTAGCAAAAAAACGATTTTCGGAATTTAATATTGGTTTTAATTAATTTTGAAATTGCAAATGCAAAGAGATTTTATCGCCTCTTCCGTATGTGATAGGTACTGGTACTATACACATTATCCTTAAAAGACAATTTTTTAAAATGACCGTAACGATGTATCGACACTAGAAACCGAAATCGCCTATTTTGACCTTTTTTGACTGCTGAGGCATCCAAATCTCTGGAATTTCTAGCGGTTGGCTGCGCCGCGATGATATTTATCACATACTAAATTGAGAAAAATCCTCAGATATCAAGAACAATAAAAATTCGATAAAATACGGCAATTTTTTAAGCAAAAAACCTTTGATTGTTGGGGGCGGGTTTTGAATTTATTTTGAACGTTCTCGGAATCCAACACTCTTCTATTTTTAATATGTGATAGCTAGAATCCCAAGGTACATTCTGTGCATATTTGAAGGCAATCGGAGAACAGGAACGTTGCCTGGGCAGAGCAAATCAAAGGCTTCTTCGTCTTATGACCTTAAACACTGCGTATAAATTTAAAGTCAATCGGATATTAACAGCAAAAGGGGGGCGACGACAATATACGACCACATTTCAATGTGGGCCTATAAAAAGTAAATCATTGCCAATAGAAAAGACCCACCTTTCCCCCAACAACAACCATGTAATGCACTAGCTATAATGGGGATTTTTCTGGAACACAGCGAAATGGGTCTTTTAAAATGTTCACAAGTGTATCACAAGGAGGGTTTGCTTCTTCTCTATGGGACACCCGATACCACTTCTCAACGAGGAATTCAGTCACACAGCCAACACCATTTTGTATGTTTGTGTAATCTTTATTCAGTATAAATCAAGTAATACAAATAAAAAAATACTTGGATTGATGAAAACATAATTTTTGAGAGTTATTCATACATGTAGCATAATTGTTCTTATTTAAAAAATGTACATGATTACATGTTTGTCATAAACAACATTAAATAAACAATCATGTTTCTTCACGATAACAGTAACAGTATAACAATTGTATGAAATATATTTTCCTTTATTTTTTTTTATTTTTAGAAAGGCCACTTCCTTGGTTTAAAATATATCATAAATTGTAGTTATCTAACATATACTTCCATGTATGTTTATCTAACAGATTACCACGTCGCCTTATCTAACAGAGAGTAAATGGTATACAATATCAAATTATAATCTACCAGCATTACTTGTTTCAGTAATTTAATCGTGTGTTATTCTTGTATTTAAGTGAGAAGAGTGAATAAACTATCATGGGTTGAAACAAATATATTGGAGTAGAAATAAACATTGTATATTGGTTTGCAAATAAATAATTGGTACAGATAATGCAATGTCATACAACATACTTTTTGGATTCGGTACAAATACAACCTTTTTATCATCAATGAAAATAATGTGATTTCAAAGTAACGATGAATAAAAAAACATTGCTTATATAAAGTACATGTAATTGGGTTCATTTAATTCACTTTGTATCTATAATATACATGTAGTATTAAACAATAAATATATTGATTAATGCCAATTCTATACAAATCTCATAGTTGTATTCATGTTTTCTTTACCATAACAAGAAACAGTACAACAGATTTAGTAACAATATATTACTCTCTACATCCGTCAGAGTGGTTGATGATTCATAGATTCTAATAACCCCTTTTGAAGTTTATATGAAAGCTTTGATATCTGCTATGCAGATCTAGTTGTTATTTTTTTTGTGTGTTTTGTCCACAAATCGGATTTCTCAGAATCTAACCATAGGATCGTTCTGAAACTTTTACCTATCCCCCCAAAAATGGGTGGTGGCTGTTGATTAAATATATTTTCAAAACGTTTTACGAATCCGAAATCACCGAATTTTACGAAGGAATGCATTTGACCTACAATGCTGTAACTTTGTGACTATTTGACCTATTTTACTAATTCTTTTTTCTTTGAGTATCTTGAAACATTTACTTCAAATCTGCAATTTCGGATTTTGGCATTTCGAAAATTCGTCGCTGTCATTTCGAACCGGAAGTTATTACCAATTTGACAACTTCTTTAATAGTTGTGCGATTTTCGTGAAATTTAGAATGTTAGTAGATCTTGCCAATGCGACTTCAATGATGTCCTTGGAAATTTTCTAAATTATCTCCCCTTGGTGAAATTAAGGATCAAAGTTTTCAAAAAAATCGTCGAAATATAGGTCAGAATGACCTAAAAAAAAAATTCGATACTAGACAAGTAATTACTGATTCGTACACAAAATATGGAGTTTGTCGATCGAACCGGAAGTGCCACCATCTTTAAACGTGAAAAATCAAAAAGGCTTTTTTGCTATTTTACTTACAGACTCGGGCGTCATATTTTCGGAATCCTGGAAGGAATGCCTAAAAATCTATCGGATCAGAATTTTGATTTCGGTCACGTGATGGTCACCATTTTGAATTGAAAATGAAAAATAGAAGCAATTTGAAGGGCCGGGACTTTGGAACACAAGAACTCTCCTTCTAATTAAGCTAGAATGTTCAAACTTGGTGTAGGCGTTCACTAGGTCAATGTCATGATTGAGTTCAAAGATGAGCATTTTTTGCCTAGGGTAAGCAGAGATAAGCAAGCTGATTTGTTGATTCTTTAGGGCACGATGACATTGGTTATAATGAATGGAGGGCGATGAAACTCTTGTCAATCGAGAGGCTAATAGCTGGCCTGTTGTGTGAAATCATTGTATCATTTTTTGAAAATGTCCGGGGTAGCCGAAAAAAAGAGATCGAAATCCAAAAAGTCGTATATACATGCATGCATATACATATATTATTGATATTAAATATATCATATAAAAAACTAAACAATGAATCAGCTGTCATTGACAGATTTTATATTATAAGCATGGTCAGTGGAAGGTCAGCGTATTGTCTAACTTGAACTCACTGACTCCGTAACATTATTGTGGGTATGGTATAAGCTGAATTTGATGAGATGCACATATCTCGTATGACTATTTGGTACTTGCAGTGTTAGACTTTGTCGTAACGTTACGGTCTCCATTCATCAAATCGTCGTTGGGGCTATAATACGATTTTGAATCAAGTTATTTATCACTGAGGGACTCAAAATTAGGTTTGATGTAGCTCTGCTCATTTACAGTGGCGAATTTAACGGGCTCATGGGTTCCAGCTCCCTCCTCTAGAAATTTCACAGCACCCGCATGGATTGTGGCTAATTTTGTGGCAGAATTTTATTTTTCTGGGGGAGGTACTTCTAAATGGCTCCGACACAAGTGCCTGAAATGCCATGAAATCACGTTTTCGGCCTCCAATTAAAATTTCTTAGCGGGAGAACCCCCTGACCCGACCCCCTTGCGGGTCTTCACGGTCGGTATCAGCCCCCCTCCCCACCACCATGGTTAATCCGGCGTTGATGTTCCCTCTTGTGCAGCTGCAAAAAAATGTACAAGTTCATTGCCTCATTGTCAAAGATCCCACTTTTCTACCCCAGTTCGGGTAATGAGGTCGAGCGTATATTGTATAGGGGATATTAAACAAGCAAACAGTATGGCTGATGTCTCCCGCCAAAACCCCAAAGTAAAAGATGACACATTAATTAATCGCACTTTCATATTTTTTTCAAAAGTATCGAGCAATCCAACTATACTGTAAATTTCATCCCTCTCTGTCAGATAGAAATCAAGGTTATCTTGTCCCAAAGCATCGACCAATGAAATTGCCAAGCTGTAGCTCAAAATGTTCAGTCAAGACCTGATGAACATCTACACCAAGTTTAAACATTCTAGCTCAATTAAAAGCTGGGTTGTTATGTACCAGTACTTCATTATAACCAAAGTTATCATACCCCAAAGCATCAACCAATTCAAAGTCCCGGCCAATCAAGTTGCTTTGCTTATCCTGACTAAGAGAATGCTCATTGTCGAACTTGGTCAAGGTAATATGGTCAAGGTACTAATGTAATGAAACTATACACAAAGTTTCATCAAATTGCTTATCTCTGCTTACCCATTTTAATAGTCCCCTGCCAATCGAAAAGCCCCCCGACCCACCCACTCCACTCCCGTGTAATACATTAGGTTATAATTGTGTTACAAACGTATCACAAGGAGCATTTGAATATTCTCTCTGAGGCATCTGATACCACTTGTCATTGAGGTGTTCACAGAAAATTTCGCCCGGTTGAAATGTTTCTTGCTATAAGTCAGCAATTTTCCGAATTCAGGGAGGCTGAATGGCTGAATGGTTAGCATGTGCGCGCTGTATCGTAACGTCTGTCATTGAGTCAACGGGCGTCGTTTCGATCTTCAGGTTGCACGTGACATGGAATATGATGTCCAACCCCGTTTATTGCGAACGATTAAGCTGTTCAGGGGGAGCTTATTTTTAAAAGTTTTGTAATATTCGGTTGATAACTAAAGGTACCGTGCAAATTAAACTGTTAAAATAGAAAATTTGGCCCGGTTGAAATGTTTCTCGCTGTAGGTCAGCTAGAATGTGCAAACTTGGTGTAGACGTTCACTAGGTCATTGTCTTGATCGAGTTCACAGCAGAAATAACAGTGAAACGATCAACGAACTCATAGCAGAAATAACAGTGGAAAACTTAACGAATTCATAGCATAAATAGCAGAAATGAAATGGGGTTTTACGTCCTACTCTTTTGCACCTGACCTGGGCTAATGGAAGACGCGGCATACGCCATACAGTGTGCTATGAGGGAATTTTTGCCCGGGCAGCGGCGCTACGGTCTACTCTTATATCGAATTCCAACTGCCAAGGGATCTTTTATGTGCATTCCAATGTGTACACGGGACCTCGGTTTTCCGTCCCATCCGAACGACTAGGCAGCTGTCCTTATCAGGCCCCCCTTCTGCATCACTGACAAAAGAAACCACGCCGGAAAATCGAGATGAGCTTTCTCGGCCAATGCAAGGATCGAACACCCGACCTCCAGGCTAACGAGCCAGCGCCTTGCCCACTTAGCCACCGTGATTCCCATAAATAGCAATGAAACGATCAACGAATTTATAGCAGTAATAACACTTCAACAATTAACGAATTCGTAGCAGAAATAACGGAGAAACAATTAACGAATTCGTAGCAGAAATAACAATGAAACGTTCAACGAAATCATAGCCGAAATAAGAGTGGAACAATCAACGAATTAATAGTAGACAAGTTCATAGTAGAAAAAACAGTGAAACAATGAACGAATCATAGCAGAAACCACCAGAAGGCTATCCATACACTGTGAAATTTGAAACCTAAATGGCCCGGCTAGGAACAATATCTACATGCCCGTAAAAGACTACTTAACAGTTGGAATTCGAAAGAAAAGACCGTAACGACGCTGTCCGATCAAAATTTAGTTAATTCAGTCGGCGCAGACAGATAGGTCGTTAAAACCATTTCTGTTCAGTTCATTCCATTTCCTTAAATCTATGAAAGTTGTGTGAATTGGGAATCGGGTATTACTCAACAGTTTCAGGGGAGATAAGCCGTCTTTGAGATTGGAAATCAATTTTTGATATCGACTGTGTATGATTGCTACTAGATCGATTGTGATTCAGGTTCTAATCAGTTTGGATTGAAGAATCGGGGTGGTATATGTGTGGGGTGGGGGTGGTGGCACAAGACGCTATATCCCATTCGCAACCACACACCTAACAAATGCAGGGTATAGGTTGCGATCAGTTCTTTCAAGATTTTCATATATTTAAGCCACTTTATTACACGCCTCATCTGAAAATGTCTGTGTTAGTGTAGATAAATGTTGACCAAATAACATCTTTCACCATTTTGACTTTCAGTTACAGAACTAGCATAGGGGCGTTTTAAGGTTTATCATGGCGGAGGCTGTACTATTTTGAGGGCCCTCTGTCGCGAGGGGAGGTTCTTGATTGATGATTGTCATGCCAATACAATGGCTGCATTCTCATTCAGTAGTGGATTCGACAGTAACAGTGTATAGAAAACGATTGAGTTGGACTCGGGGGCCCTTTCCCTTGGCCCTAGGGACCCTTTTGTCATTCGTGGGACCCTTTTGTCTGTCTTTAGAGCCCTCCCTAACTAGGGTACATTTTCATTTTTCGCATCGGTTGTAGCATTTTTCTCCCGTTTTATTTTTTCAACTGCTTTGATTTTTTTCGCGGAGAGGCTGGCGCCTCCAGCGCCTCAGCTATAAAACACTTTTGAACTAGCAGTACTATTGACATAATACCGTTTTTTCCAGTAATGGTAACTCACTCGTTTCTGCACTGAATAACCATGACACGGAGAGAGAGAGAGAGAGAGAGAGAGGGTTTAACGTCCACTCGACGCAAACTAGGTCATTTTGGGACTAACATATGGTTTAATTTTATTTCAATAATCTGCTTGCGCATATTAACAGTGGGAGGAAACCGCAGGTCCCGGGGTAAACCCAGGAGATTGGACAGGCGAGATTGTAGGTTAGGGTTAGGGTAAGCGCTAAGGTTAGGTCTTGGGTTAGGATTAGGATTAGCGATATCTCTATTTACATCTCGTGACCTTTGACCAAACGTAATGAAGACAGGATGTGACGTATATATGCACATTGAGGTTATCAAGCTATAGACCGGACTAGTAGTAAGCTATAAACGGATAAATAACAAGAGTTTATATGTATATTATTTTATTAAATTTATATATACCTTAACTCCCTGATTTACATTATGCATGAACAATAGAAACTATATACTAGTATTTATAAGTATTAAAGCTATGGTAATATTATGCTATCAAATAGCCGTATTGTCTTAATATTTGTTGTAACCGCAACCTTGATAGTTATTGTAAGAAGGATAACGGTTGTAGTTGTTGTATCCGTTACCGTATCCGTTGTTATTGTAGTTGTTATATCCCTTCCCATATTCGTTGTTATTGTGGCCATTGTTGTAACCGTTGTTGTAATTGTAGGGGCCGTTGTAACTATTGTATCCTTTATTATTGTATTGGTTGTACTTGTATAGTCCGTTGTTGTATCGGTTGTATGGCCCGTTGTTGTACCCGTTGTAGTTGTATGATTGTTTGTAAGCTCCAATCTTTCCATGTCCAACAAGTCCGTTTCCAATTATACTGTGTCCGATACCGTTACCAACGATACCATGACCAATTCCGTGTCCAACAATACCGTGTCCGATACCGTTACCAACGATGTCATGCCCAATGCCGTTACCAATCTTTCCATGTCCAATAAGTCCGTGTCCGATTCCGTTTCCAATGATACCATGTCCGATACCGTTACCAAAGATACCATGACCAATTCCGTTTCCAACAATACCGTGTCCGATACCGTTACCAACGATGCCATGCCCAATGCCGTTACCAATCTTTCCATGTCCAATAAGTCCGTGTCCGATTCCGTTTCCAATGATACCATGTCCGATACCGTTACCAACGATACCATGACCAATTCCGTTTCCAACAATACCGTGTCCGATACCGTTACCAACAATACCATGACCAATTCCGTTACCAATAACACCGACTTTGCCAACAGCTACTATTCCGTGTCTGAGTCGGTTTCCTTGGATACCATGTCTAATACCATGGTTGAGTCCGTTGCCAATAGCTCCTACACCAACAAGACCATGTCCAACACCGGCATGTCCTCTTCCAAATCCTTTACCATTTCCGTTTCCAAAGACACCAACACCATGTCCGAAACAGTGTCCGATTTTAGAATCGATGTATTGGGAAGCAGCTACTGTCAAACAGACAGCGAAAGCGACGAAAGCCTGAAAAAGAAAAAAAAAACATGTGTTTTACAGAAATAGCCGTAGATTTGATTCCATACTAAAAAAAAAATCGCGAGGGTTTATTTATTTATAACCAAAAACTTGACAATCAAGAAATTTTACTGTGCCGCCATTATTTAGTACATGATCGAGTTTTGGCGTTACCAGGCAAAATCTCAAATAATGTTCAACTCTGGGTAATAATTTACACTTTTTATAATTTACCGTTCTGGCCCTATGAATATAAAACTGCCTTTAATACAATGTCAAGGGCGATAAGCAATAATACAACAGTGACGATGCAATACCATGTTCAACCCTCGATTTCTACCAGTTTTAAATTTAAAGATGGACCTATGGGTATGAATGCCAAGTGCGATAAGCAATCATATAAAAATTTAGTATGTAATGAAACTTATTAGTGCTATACCAAATTAGATATCAGGTTTCTTGTCCAGAAAGTTCAAGTATATCCCATCTGGGTCACGATCCTTGTCACTACATACCGCTAATGGGAAGTATTGAAGATTATTTAGTCAACAAGTTAAATTTACTCTCTGTAGATTGTTACAATGTTTTACTGTATTAGCCCAGTCTGTACAGAACAGAGGGGCGAAAAAGCAAGTCCCATTTAAGATTTCAGGGACCGGGTATGCTTATCTTAAAACTTCAAAGATTTGAAATCTTATACGGAGTAGGGCAAAAGTCCTACTTTATACACCGACTGGACCATTGAAGACAAAGAGATAGATTTTGCCCGGACATCTATATTACGATATACTCTATCAAGGAATCTTTTACGTGCACGCCAATGTGTACACCGAACATTGCTTTTCGTCCCATCCTGACAATTAGACACTATTCCCTGTCAGACCGGGCAGACCTACTGTCCTGTACAGCTAACAAGGGCAGTCAAGCCCGTACAATTGACTTTCTGGTCAAACCCCGGGAGAGAGCCCAAGACCTACTGGTTAGTTAATCAGTGTCTCTTATCACTGAGCCACCATGATCCCCATACATTAAAAACATGGAGTTCGTAGATGAGCATTTTATGCTTAGGGTAAGCAGAGATAAGCAATTAGATTGGTTGATGATTTCGGACACTTTCACTTCAGTCAGAGTGATGAAACTTGGTGTATAGTTTCATTACATCAATACCTTGAATACGTTCGACAATGAGCATTGTCTGCCCTGGATAAGCAGAGCGATGAGCAATTTGATTGGTCGAGAATTTGAAACAAAATAACTCTCCTTCTTATTGGGGCAGAATGTTCAATCTTGGTGAAGGCGTTCATTAGGTCAGTGCCATGAAGGAGTGCGAAGATGAGCATTGTCTGCTTACAGTAAGCAGAGATAAGCAATCTGATTGATTGATTCTTTGGGGCACGATAACTTTGGTTATAATGAAGTGAGAATGACAAAATTCCAAATATAGATTCATTATGTCATTACCTTGACTAAGTTTGATGTTGAGAATTTCTGCGTAGATTTAGGAGCAATAAGCAATTTGACTGATCACATTGGAACATAACACCTCTGTTTTTAATTAAGGTAGAATTTGAACCGGTTGAATTGTTTCTCGTTATAATTCTTTTTCCTTTTTAAGATTCTTTATATAACTCATGAGATGCGACAGAAACTGACCGTGAATATGAAAGCTTTAATATCTGCTTCGCAGATCTAGTTAAGCTTTCATATTACATATGAAAGCTTATTGTTTCTGTTAAGATTATTATTGTTATTTTTTTTTTGTGTTTTGTCCACAAATCGGATTTCTCAGAATCTAACCATAGGATCGTTCTGAAACTTTTACCTATCCCCCCAAAAATGGGTGGTGGCTGTTGATTAAATATATTTTCAAAACGTTTTACGAATCCGAAATCACCGAATTTTACGAAGGAATGCATTTGACCTACAATGCTGTAACTCTGTGACTATTTGACCTATTTTACTAATTCTTTTTTCTTTGAGTATCTTGAAACATTTACTTCAAATCTGCAATTTCGGATTTTTTCATTTCGAAAATTCGTCGCTGTCATTTCGAACCGGAAGTTATTACCAATTTGACAACTTCTTTAATAGTTGTGCGATTTTCGTGAAATTTAGAATGTTAGTAGATCTTGCCAATGCGACTTCAATGATGTCCTTGGAAATTTTCTAAATTATCTCCCCTTGGTGAAATTAAGGATCAAAGTTTTCAAAAAAATCGTCGAAATATAGGTCAGAATGACCTAAAAAAAAAATTCGATACTAGACAAGTAATTACTGATTCGTACACAAAATATGGAGTTTGTCGATCGAACCGGAAGTGCCACCATCTTTAAACGTGAAAAATCAAAAAGGCTTTTTTGCTATTTTACTTACAGACTCGGGCGTCATATTTTCGGAATCCTGGAAGGAATACCTAAAAATCTATCGGATCAGAATTTTGATTTCGGTCACGTGATGGTCACCATTTTGAATTGAAAATGAAAAATAGAAGCAATTTGAAGGGCCGGGACTTTGGAACACAAGAACTCTCCTTCTAATTAAGCTAGAATGTTCAAACTTGGTGTAGGCGTTCACTAGGTCAATGTCATGATTGAGTTCAAAGATGAGCATTTTTTGCCTAGGGTAAGCAGAGATAAGCAAGCTGATTTGTTGATTCTTTAGGGCACGATGACATTGGTTATAATGAATGGAGGGCGATGAAACTCTTGTCAATCGAGAGGCTAATAGCTGGCCTGTTGTGTGAAATCATTGTATCATTTTTTATTCGAATTTCTCCTTTGATGTTTTCGGTGCCGACAAGGTTGTTTTCGAGTTTAGCTGGATTTGACTTCGCGCATGCGCTACGCTGGAACCAAAGGTACCATGAGTACTAAATTCCGGCGAGCAACTTTTCACGTTGGTACCTAGGTACCCTGAAAATTTCAAGGTGATACCTGCATTCGTTCAAGTCGTTTGTTCTTGTCACCTGCCTTTCGTCGTTTTTTTTCTAAGTCAATTTACGGCTTCCATGAGGGGAAAAAAGTGGAATTTCGCCGTGACACCGGCACCGATTGTCCGAAAACCATGAAATTTGGACACAATACGCCCATTACCACCCCGGACTCTGTGCCCTACTCCCATTTTGATCCGATTAAAAAAAAAAAAGTTTTAGCAAAAAAACGATTTTCGGAATTTAATATTGGTTTTAATTAATTTTGAAATTGCAAATGCAAAGAGATTTTATCGCCTCTTCCGTATGTGATAGGTACTGGTACTATACACATTATCCTTAAAAGACAATTTTTTAAAATGACCGTAACGATGTATCGACACTAGAAACCGAAATCGCCTATTTTGACCTTTTTTGACTGCTGAGGCATCATTCCGGTGGTCCAAATCTCTGGAATTTCTAGCGGTTGGCTGCGCCGCGATGATATTTATCACATACTAAATTGAGAAAAATCCTCAGATATCAAGAACAATAAAAATTCGATAAAATACGGCAATTTTTTAAGCAAAAAACCTTTGATTGTTGGGGGCGGGTTTTGAATTTATTTTGAACGTTCTCGGAATCCAACACTCTTCTATTTTTAATATGTGATAGCTAGAATCCCAAGGTACATTCTGTGCATATTTGAAGGCAATCGGAGCACAGGAACGTTGCCTGGGCAGAGCAAATCAAAGGCTTCTTCGTCTTATGACCTTAAACACTGCGTATAAATTTAAAGTCAATCGGATATTAACAGTAAAAGGGAGGCGACGACAATATACGACCACATTTCAATGTGGGCCTATAAAAAGTAAATCATTGCCAATAGAAAAGACCCACCTTTCCCCCAACAACAACCATGTAATGCACTAGCTATAATGGGGATTTTTCTGGAACACAGCGAAATGGGTCTTTTAAAATGTTCACAAGTGTATCACAAGGAGGGTTTGCTTCTTCTCTATGGGACACCCGATACCACTTCTCAACGAGGAATTCCGTCACACAGCCAACACCATTTTGTATGTTTGTGTAATCTTTATTCAGTATAAATCAAGTAATACAAATAAAAAAATACTTGGATTGATGAAAACATAATAATGCAGATAATGCAATGTCATACAACATACTTTTTGGATTCGGTACAAATACAACCTTTTTATCATCAATGAAAATAATGTGATTTCAAAGTAACGATGAATAAAAAAACATTGCTTATATAAAGTACATGTAATTGGGTTCATTTAATTCACTTTGTATCTATAATATACATGTAGTATTAAACAATAAATATATTGATTAATGCCAATTCTATACAAATCTCATAGTTGTATTCATGTTTTCTTTACCATAACAAGAAACAGTACAACAGATTTAGTAACAATATATTCCTTTCTACATCCGTCAGAGTGGTTGATGATTCATAGATTCTAATAACCCCTTTTGAACCTGTGTATTTTTTCAGGATCACCCGGTTTCCCCCCACTGCTAGACCCCTACGCTAGACAATCGGTGCCGGTGTCACGGCGAAATTCCACTTTTTCCCCTCATGGAAGCCGTAAATTGACGCAAGGAGTAGGGTCGCCTGTCCAACCTGGTGGGTTTTCTCCGGGTCCTCCGGTTTCCTCCCACTGCTAAAGACCCCTACAAGCGAATTATTGAAATAAAATTGAACCATACGTTAGTCCCGAAATGACCTAGTTTGTGTCGAGTGGTCGATCAACCCCATTTCGCTCTCTCAATTTTAGCACTCCTAACTCTAAAACTAAATGCAAGGAACGGGCCTATTTACAGAGGTCACAATTTTAACCTACATGCACACCTACATGATATACATATTATTATAATCCCTATGGGATATTTTAATTATTTACTGTTATAATATGAATTATCACTTATTCCCCGTTGAATAAATATCGGTCACCGGGTGCAGCTGTACAACTTCAAGGACCTTGGCCTCAAGTGCATGGGACCAACTCTACATTTTCTGAAATGTCAATAAAAGCCCTGGAATGATTTCATTTAAAAAAAATAATCAGAAAGTAAATCTAGTTTTATTTATATGCTATTTGTTGCCAGAAAATATATTTTGTTACGAGTCTAATTCAAATTTAAAAATAAACAATGGGTCTGAGGCATATTTTATTGATATATAGAAATTAATGCAGTGTTCTCATTATGTGATAAAAGAGTGCCAGAAATGTCTCGAAATTCAGCCATTTGTGTATTTAGTATATCAAGTATATGCGTGTATTACAAAGCTCTGATTTGTGTGATTTGTGTACACCCCGCTCCCCCCCCCCCTCCTCGTGTCACTATCATGTACATATCAATTCTGCTGCCAACCCACCCACGCGAACATGACTAAATTATGAAACATTGTCTAGTCGTTTGTATGTTACGACAAAACGAGGCCAGCGTGGCTCATTTGCTGCAGAACGGAAGGCCTTGCAAGGTTTAGTGTCTAGTCGTTTGGATGGTACGAAAACCCGAGGTCAAAGTGGTTCCCCGTTGGCAGTGGTGAAGTATGGAAGGCCTAGCAAGGATCTGTGTCTAGTCGTTTCGATGGGACGAAAAACGCCCGTCCCCTCGTCCATGGTACAAGGATTAGTGCCTAGTCGCTTGGATGGTATGCAAAACAGAGGTCCCCGTTCTCTCCCTTTGTCTGTGGTTCTTGACCGAAGGCCCGACAACTAACTTTGCGTGCAGTTTTTTTAGGTAGGACGAAAAATCGAAATCCTGTGTGCATATTGGCGTGCACGAAAAATAACCCTTTGCATTTGGAATTTTTTGCACCCACCCCACTACCTACATTGTAAAATTTGTTTGATTTCAGATGACTTAGCCCCGGTTTTTCACAGTGAAAGATTTTGATGAAACTTGACATGCATGTTTATAACCCAAAGATATGGTTCCTTTCGATATTTGCGCATATCGAATCGTAACTTCATGAATTATGGTCCCTGATTGTAAGAAAAATCACTTTATATTTCGCGTGTTCTCTATCTATCTCTCGGAAATGGAATATGGAAATACACAAGCTAGCTAGTGTATTACAGGTTGGTGGTGGTGGGGATGAGGTCTTCTATTTGCAATGATTTTTTGACTACAAAATATACGCTCTAACTCATTACTCAAACTACAGCAAAAAAAAAGCGGAACGGAAACCCGATTTTATATATTCTTACAATAGCAACGCACTTCGGGATTAACTTAGAAATGGTTCCACTACTGATGTCTTCCGCCTTACTCCTGCCACAGTAGTGGCTTGTCCTACGGAGTTCCTTTCCGCAAGTTTTTTTTAGTCAAATGACTGCAAAAAGGTTACTGGCCTATGTATAGCTCCCTTAATTTACACATAAACTGACCTAAAACTGCACTGCACATATAATAAACCAATTCCCATTGAAATAAAGGTGAAGCCGTACCGCATAATTATATGATTTGATGAAACCCAACTGCTACCTGAAGTTTCTCGCCTATCGAAGTTATAATATCCGCCGGTGTCATGGCGGCTCGCACATTATAAGAATCATTGCTTTGAAAATGTAGAACGCATTAACACAAAGAAAAACTGATGGGTAACTAGTTTAGTGGTCCAGTCTTCACTATAATTTGTGATAGAATTACTTATTTAAAAAAAACTGAATGATGTAAAAATAAAAATGGTTGGAGTGCCCAAGTTTAGATTTGTCGTTGATTTCATAAAGATGTTAGGATATAGAACGTTAAATACTGTGTGATTCAACATGGCGGCCGAGGGGTTTAATATGATATAAGTACGAAATACATGTACATGTAGTACCAAATGGTTTATATGTATGAGAGTCAAGGTTTGGACTAAATGTCTTGGGGAAGTAGGGGGCGACTAGCATGTGCCTCTCTTTAGTGGACCGATGTGAGATTGCCCATTGTATTAACTGGACGGGTAGGCCTATTCACCTTCAGTTATGTGTCAATGTCAAATAAGCGGCTTCGTATCAACACGGTCGGCTCTGGGCCGGTTTAATTCTACGTATCTCTCGTAGCTGAGAGAAAAAAGATTTTTTAGCCCAGAGAATATCTTCCGTCAGAGTGGTTGTTGATTCATAGATTCTAATAACCCCTTTTGAAGTTTATATGAAAGCTTTGATATCTGCTATGCAGATCTAGTTATTGTTATTTTTTTTTTGTGTTTTGTCCACAAATCGGATTTCTCAGAATCTAACCATAGGATCGTTCTGAAACTTTTACCTATCCCCCCAAAAATGGGTGGTGGCTGTTGATTAAATATATTTTCAAAACGTTTTACGAATCCGAAATCACCGAATTTTACGAAGGAATGCATTTGACCTACAATGCTGTAACTCTGTGACTATTTGACCTATTTTACTAATTCTTTTTTCTTTGAGTATCTTGAAACATTTACTTCAAATCTGCAATTTCGGATTTTGGCATTTCGAAAATTCGTCGCTGTCATTTCGAACCGGAAGTTATTACCAATTTGACAACTTCTTTAATAGTTGTGCGATTTTCGTGAAATTTAGAATGTTAGTAGACCTTGCCAATGCGACTTCAATGATGTCCTTGGAAATTTTCTAAATTATCTCCCCTTGGTGAAATTAAGGATCAAAGTTTTCAAAAAAATCGACGAAATATAGGTCAGATTGCCTTGAAATTTTTTTTCTGTACTAGCTAAGACAGTACTGATGAGTACACAAAATATGGAGTTTGTCGAGCAAACCGGAAGTGCCACCATCTCAAAATGTGAAAAGTCCATACGGCTTTTGCAATATTTTACTTAAAGACATAAGAGTTACATTTTCTGAATGCTTGAAGGAAAGCCTAAAAATCTATCGGTTTAGAATTTTGATTTAGGTCAACTGATGGACGCCATTTTGAAATGAAAATGAAAATTAGTGAAAAATCCACATTTATGGGCTTGAAAACATACACAATTGGTCGTGGCTTAGAGAATCTGTCTCCTATTACCGAAATTAATACATTTGAGGATAGCCTGGATCATGGTCGAATGTTTGGTATTTGAATATTTCAAAAATTCGAATTTCTCCTTTGATGTTTTCCGTGCCGACAAGGTTGTTTTCGAGTTTAGCTGGTTTTGATTTCGCGCATGCGCTACACAGGAACCAACGGTACCATGAGTACTAAATTCCGGCGAACAACTTTTCACGTTGGTACCTAGGCACCCTGAAAATTTCAAGGTGATACCTGCATTCGTTCAAGTCGTTTGTTCTTGTCACCGTGACACCGGCACCGATTGTCCGAAAACCATGAAATTTGGACACAATACGCCCATTACCACCCCGGACTCTGTGCTTTACCCCCATTTTGATCCCATTAAAAAAAAAAGAGTTTTAGCAAAAAAACGATTTTCGGAATTTAATATTGGTTTTAACCCTGTAATACCCAGACATGATATATTATTATAATCCCTATGAAATATTTTAATTATTTACTGCTATAATATGAATTATCACTTATTCCCCGTTAAATAAATATCGGTCACCTGGTGCCGCTGTACATCTTAAAGGACACTGGCCTCTTTTCAATTTACGGAGAGAGAGAGAGAGAGAGAGAGAGAGAGAGAGAGAAATGGGGTTTAACGTCCACTCGACACAAACTAGGTCATTTCGGGACCAACATATGGTTTAATTTTATTTCAATAATTCGCTTGCGCGTAGGGGTCTTTAGCAGTGGGAGGAAACCGGAGGACCCGGAGAAAACCCACAAGGTTGGACAGGCGACCCTACTCCTTGCGTCAATTTACGGCTTCCATGAGGGGAAAAAAGTTGAATTTCGCCGTGACACCGGCACCGATTGTCCGAAAACCATGAAATTAGGACACAATACGCCCATTACCACCCCTGACTCTGTGCTTTACCCCCATTTTGATCACATTAAAAAGAAAAGACTTTTAGCAAAAAAACGATTTTCGGAATTTAATATTGGTTTTAATTAATTTTGAAATTGGAAATGCAAAGAGATTTTATCGCCTCTTCCGTATGTGATAGGTATTGGTACTATACACATTATCCTTAAAAGACAATTTTTTAAACTGACCGTAACGATGCATCGACACTAGAAACCGAAATCGCCTATTTTGACCTATTTTGACTGCTGGGGTATCTTTCCGTACGTGACAAGGAGTAGGTCGCCCGTCCAACCTGTGTATTTTTTCAGGATCACCCGGTTTCCCCCCACTGCTAGACCCCTACGCGCAAGCGAATTATTGAAATGAAATTGAACCATACGTTAGTCCCGAAATGACCTAGTTTGTGTCGAGTGGTCGATCAACCCCATTTCGCTCTCTCAATTTTAGCACTCCTAACTCTAAAACTAAATGCAAGGAACGGGCCTATTTACAGAGGTCACAATTTTAACCTACATGCACACCTACATGATATACATATTATTATAATCCCTATGGGATATTTTAATTATTTACTGTTATAATATGAATTATCACTTATTCCCCGTTAAATAAATATCGGTCACCGGGTGCAGCTGTACAACTTCAAGGACCTTGGCCTCAAGTGCATGGGACCAACTCTACATTTTCTGAAATGTCAATAAAAGCCCTGGAATGATTTCATTTAAAAAAAATAATCAGAAAGTAAATCTAGTTTTATTTATATGCTATTTGTTGCCAGAAAATATATTTTGTTACGAGTCTAATTCAAATTTAAAACTAAACAATGGGTCTGAGGCATATTTTATTGATATATAGAAATTAATGCAGTGTTCTCATTATGTGATAAAAGAGTGCCAGAAATGTCTCGAAATTCAGCCATTTGTGTATTTAGTATATCAAGTATATGCGTGTATTACAAAGCTCTGATTTGTGTACACACCGCTCCCCCCCCCTCCTCGTGTCACTATCATGTACATATCAATTCTGCTGCCAACCCACCCACGCGAACATGACTAAATTATGAAACATTGTCTAGTCGTTTGTATGTTACGACAAAACGAGGCCAGCGTGGCTCATTTGCTGCAGAACGGAAGGCCTTGCAAGGATTAGTGTCTAGTCGTTTGGATGGTACGAAAACCCGAGGTCAAAGTGGTTCCCCGTTGGCAGTGGTGAAGTATGGAAGGCCTAGCAAGGATCTGTGTCTAGTCGTTTCGATGGGACGAAAAACGCCCGTCCCCTCGTCCATGGTACAAGGATTAGTGCCTAGTCGCTTGGATGGTATGCAAAACAGAGGTCCCCGTTCTCTCCCTTTGTCTGTGGTTCTTGACCGAAGGCCCGACAATTAACTTTGCGTGCAGTTTTTTAGGTAGGACGAAAAATCGAAATCCTGTGTGCATATTGGCGTGCACGAAAAATAACCCTTTGCATTTGGAATTTTATGCACCCACCCCACCCTCGAACAACGCTTAACATAACATTTTGTTTTCACTACCTACATTGTAAAATTTGTTTGATTTCAGATGACTTAGCCCCGGTTTTTCACAGTGAAAGATTTTGATGAAACTTGACATGCATGTTTATAACCCAAAGATATGGTTCCTTTCGATATTTGCGCATATCGAATCGTAACTTCATGAATTATGGTCCCTGATTGTAAGAAAAATCACTTTATATTTCGCGTGTTCTCTATCTATCTCTCGGAAATGGAATATGGAAATACACAAGCTAGCTAGTGTATTACAGGTTGGTGGTGGTGGGGATGAGGTCTTCTATTTGCAATGATTTTTTGACTACAAAATATACGCTCTAACTCATTACTCAAACTACAGCAAAAAAAAAGCGGAACGGAAACCCGATTTTATATATTCTTACAATAGCAACGCACTTCGGGATTAACTTAGAAATGGTTCCACTACTGATGTCTTCCGCCTTACTCCTGCCACAGTAGTGGCTTGTCCTACGGAGTTCCTTTCCGCAAGTTTTTTTTAGTCAAATGACTACAAAAAGGTTACTGGCCTATGTATAGCTCCCTTAATTTACACATAAACTGACCTAAAACTGCACTGCACATATAATAAACCAATTCCCATTGAAATAAAGGTGAAGCCGTACCGCATAATTATATGATTTGATGAAACCCAACTACTACCTGAAGTTTCTCGCCCATCGAAGTTATAATATCCGCCGGTGTCATGGCGGCTCGCACATTATAAGAATCATTGCTTTGAAAATGTAGAACGCATTAACACAAGGAAAAACTGATGGGTAACTAGTTTAGTGGTCCAGTCTTCACTATAATTTGTGATAGAATTACTTATTTAAAAAAAACTGAATGATGTAAAAATAAAAATGGTTGGAGTGCCCAAGTTTAGATTTGTCGTTGATTTCATAAAGATGTTAGGATATAGAACGTTAAATACTGTGTGATTCAACATGGCGGCCGAGGGGTTTAATATGATATAAGTACGAAATACATGTACATGTAGTACCAAATGGTTTATATGTATGAGAGTCAAGGTTTGGACTAAATGTCTTGGGGAAGTAGGGGGCGACTAGCATGTGCCTCTCTTTAGTGGACCGATGTGAGATTGCCCATTGTATTAACTGGACGGGTAGGCCTATTCACCTTCAGTTATGTGTCAATGTCAAATAAGCGGCTTCGTATCAACACGGTCGGCTCTGGGCCGGTTTAATTCTACGTATCTCTCGTAGCTGAGAGAAAAAAGATTTTTTAGCCCAGAGGATATATTCCGTCAGAGTGGTTGTTGATTCATAGATTATAATAACCCCTTTTGAAGTTTATATGAAAGCTTTGATATCTGCTATGCAGATCTAGTTGTTATTTTTTTTTTGTGTTTTGTCCACAAATCGGATTTCTCAGAATCTAACCATAGGATCGTTCTGAAACTTTTACCTATCCCCCCAAAAATGGGTGGTGGCTGTTGATTAAATATATTTTCAAAACGTTTTACGAATCCGAAATCACCGAATTTTACGAAGGAATGCATTTGACCTACAATGCTGTAACTCTGTGACTATTTGACCTATTTTACTAATTCTTTTTTCTTTGAGTATCTTGAAACATTTACTTCAAATCTGCAATTTCGGATTTTGGCATTTCGAAAATTCGTCGCTGTCATTTCGAACCGGAAGTTATTACCAATTTGACAACTTCTTTAATAGTTGTGCGATTTTCGTGAAATTTAGAATGTTAGTAGATCTTGCCAATGCGACTTCAATGATGTCCTTGGAAATTTTCTAAATTATCTCCCCTTGGTGAAATTAAGGATCAAAGTTTTCAAAAAAATCGACGAAATATAGGTCAGATTGCCTTGAAATTTTTTTTCTGTACTAGCTAAGACAGTTCTGATGAGTACACAAAATATGGAGTTTGTCGAGCAAACCGGAAGTGCCACCATCTCAAAATGTGAAAAGTCCATACGGCTTTTGCAATATTTTACTTAAAGACATAAGAGTTACATTTTCTGAATGCTTGAAGGAAAGCCTAAAAATCTATCGGTTTAGAATTTTGATTTAGGTCAACTGATGGACGCCATTTTGAAATGAAAATGAAAATTAGTGAAAAATCCACATTTATGGGCTTGAAAACATACACAATTGGTCGTGGCTTAGAGAATCTGTCTCCTATTACCGAAATTATTACATTTCAGGATAGCCTGGATCATGGTCGAATGTTTGGTATTTGAATATTTCAAAAATTCGAATTTCTCCTTTGATGTTTTCCGTGCCGACAAGGTTGTTTTCGAGTTTAGCTGGTTTTGATTTCGCGCATGCGCTACACAGGAACCAACGGTACCATGAGTACTAAATTCCGGCGAGCAACTTTTCACGTTGGTACCTAGGCACCCTGAAAATTTCAAGGTGATACCTGCATTCGTTCAAGTCGTTTGTTCTTGTCACCTGCCTTTCGTCGTTTTTTTTTCTAAGTCAATTTACGGCTTCCATGAGGGGAAAAAAGTGGAATTTCGCCGTGACACCGGCACCGATTGTCCGAAAACCATGAAATTTGGACACAATACGCCCATTACCACCCCGGACTCTGTGCTTTACCCCCATTTTGATCCCATTAAAAAAAAAAGAGTTTTAGCAAAAAAACGATTTTCGGAATTTAATATTGGTTTTAACCCTGTAATACCCAGACATGATATATTATTATAATCCCTATGAAATATTTTAATTATTTACTGCTATAATATGAATTATCACTTATTCCCCGTTAAATAAATATCGGTCACCTGGTGCCGCTGTACAACTTAAAGGACACTGGCCTCAAGTCAATTTACAGAGAGAGAGAGAGAGAGAGAGAGAGAGAGAGAAATGGGGTTTAACGTCCACTCGACACAAACTAGGTCATTTCGGGACCAACATATGGTTTAATTTTATTTCAATAATTCGCTTGCGCGTAGGGGTCTTTAGCAGTGGGAGGACCCGGAGAAAACCCACAAGGTTGGACAGGCGACCCTACTCCTTGCGTCAATTTACGGCTTCCATGAGGGGAAAAAAGTGGAATTTCGCCGTGACACCGGCACCGATTGTCCGAAAACCATGAAATTAGGACACAATACGCCCATTACCACCCCTGACTCTGTGCTTTACCCCCATTTTGATCACATTAAAAAGAAAAGAGTTTTAGCAAAAAAACGATTTTCGGAATTTAATATTGGTTTTAATTAATTTTGAAATTGGAAATGCAAAGAGATTTTATCGCCTCTTCCGTATGTGATAGGTATTGGTACTATACACATTATCCTTAAAAGACAATTTTTTAAACTGACCGTAACGATGCATCGACACTAGAAACCGAAATCGCCTATTTTGACCTATTTTGACTGCTGGGGTATCTTTCCGTACGTGACAAGGAGTAGGTCGCCCGTCCAACCTGTGTATTTTTTCAGGATCACCCGGTTTCCCCCCACTGCTAGACCCCTACGCGCAAGCGAATTATTGAAATAAATTTGAACCATACGTTAGTCCCGAAATGACCTAGTTTGTGTCGAGTGGTCGATCAACCCCATTTCGCTCTCTCAATTTTAGCACTCCTAACTCTAAAACTAAATGCAAGGAACGGGCCTATTTACAGAGGTCACAATTTTAACCTACATGCACACCTACATGATATACATATTATAAAAATCCCTATGGGATATTTTAATTATTTACTGTTATAATATGAATTATCACTTATTCCCCGTTAAATAAATATCGGTCACCGGGTGCAGCTGTACAACTTCAAGGACCTTGGCCTCAAGAGCATGGGACCAACTCTACATTTTCTGAAATGTCAATAAAAGCCCTGGAATGATTTCATTTAAAAAAAATAATCAGAAAGTAAATCTAGTTTTATTTATATGCTATTTGTTGCCAGAAAATATATTTTGTTACGAGTCTAATTCAAATTTAAAAATAAACAATGGGTCTGAGGCATATTTTATTGATATATAGAAATTAATGCAGTGTTCTCATTATGTGATAAAAGAGTGCCAGAAATGTCTCGAAATTCAGCCATTTGTGTATTTAGTATATCAAGTATATGCGTGTATTACAAAGCTCTGATTTGTGTGATTTGTGTACACCCCGCTCCCCCCCCCCCCCTCCTCGTGTCACTATCATGTACATATCAATTCTGCTGCCAACCCACCCACGCGAACATGACTAATTTATGAAACATTGTCTAGTCGTTTGTATGTTACGACAAAACGAGGCCAGCGTGGCTCATTTGCTGCAGAACGGAAGGCCTTGCAAGGATTAGTGTCTAGTCGTTTGGATGGTACGAAAACCCGAGGTCAAAGTGGTTCCCCGTTGGCAGTGGTGAAGTATGGAAGGCCTAGCAAGGATCTGTGTCTAGTCGTTTCGATGGGACGAAAAACGCCCGTCCCCTCGTCCATGGTACAAGGATTAGTGCCTAGTCGCTTGGATGGTATGCAAAACAGAGGTCCCCGTTCTCTCCCTTTGTCTGTGGTTCTTGACCGAAGGCCCGACAACTAACTTTGCGTGCAGTTTTTTTAGGTAGGACGAAAAATCGAAATCCTGTGTGCATATTGGCGTGCACGAAAAATAACCCTTTGCATTTGGAATTTTATGCACCCACCCCACCCTCGAACAACGCTTAACATAACATTTTGTTTTCACTACCTACATTGTAAAATTTGTTTGATTTCAGATGACTTAGCCCCGGTTTTTCACAGTGAAAGATTTTGATGAAACTTGACATGCATGTTTATAACCCAAAGATATGGTTCCTTTCGATATTTGCGCATATCGAATCGTAACTTCATGAATTATGGTCCCTGATTGTAAGAAAAATCACTTTATATTTCGCGTGTTCTCTATCTATCTCTCGGAAATGGAATATGGAAATACACAAGCTAGCTAGTGTATTACAGGTTGGTGGTGGTGGGGATGAGGTCTTCTATTTGCAATGATTTTTTGACTACAAAATATACGTTCTAACTCATTACTCAAACTACAGCAAAAAAAAAGCGGAACGGAAACCCGATTTTATATATTCTTACAATAGCAACGCACTTCGGGATTAACTTAGAAATGGTTCCACTACTGATGTCTTCCGCCTTACTCCTGCCACAGTAGTGGCTTGTCCTACGGAGTTCCTTTCCGCAAGTTTTTTTTAGTCAAATGACTACAAAAAGGTTACTGGCCTATGTATAGCTCCCTTAATTTACACATAAACTGACCTAAAACTGCACTGCACATATAATAAACCAATTCCCATTGAAATAAAGGTGAAGCCGTACCGCATAATTATATGATTTGATGAAACCCAACTGCTACCTGAAGTTTCTCACCTATCGAAGTTATAATATCCGCCGGTGTCATGGCGGCTCGCACATTATAAGAATCATTGCTTTGAAAATGTAGAACGCATTAACACAAAGAAAAACTGATGGGTAACTAGTTTAGTGGTCCAGTCTTCACTATAATTTGTGATAGAATTACTTATTTAAAAAAAACTGAATGATGTAAAAATAAAAATGGTTGGAGTGCCCAAGTTTAGATTTGTCGTTGATTTCATAAAGATGTTAGGATATAGAACGTTAAATACTGTGTGATTCAACATGGCGGCCGAGGGGTTTAAGTATTGTTTAATGGTCGAGAGCGAGACATTAAGTAATATATTGTAACAACATGAGGGCCGTAGGCCCGAATGTTTTTACAATATATTACGCAATGTCGTAAGCTCGAGACCATTAAACATCTTAAAATACTGACACTCCGCACGAGCTTTTACGTCACACTAGTCCAATATCTCACTGGTATGAATAAAGTACTATTGGCAAGTTGCCCGTACGATTATTTGAAATAATGGTACGCCAACATCAAAGGGTGACGTCACATCTGTATTTTAATATGATATAAGTACGAAATACATGTACATGTAGTACCAAATGGTTTATATGTATGAGAGTCAAGGTTTGGACTAAATGTCTTGGGGAAGTAGGGGGCGACTAGCATGTGCCTCTCTTTAGTGGACCGATGTGAGATTGCCCATTGTATTAACTGGACGGGTAGGCCTATTCACCTTCAGTTATGTGTCAATGTCAAATAAGCGGCTTCGTATCAACACGGTCGGCTCTGGGCCGGTTTAATTCTACGTATCTCTCGTAGCTGAGAGAAAAAAGATTTTTTAGCCCAGAGAATATCTTCCGTCAGAGTGGTTGTTGATTCATAGATTCTAATAACCCCTTTTGAAGTTTATATGAAAGCTTTGATATCTGCTATGCAGATCTAGTTAAGCTTTCATATTACATATGAAAGCTTATTGTTTCTGTTAAGATTATTATTGTTATTTTTTTTTTGTGTTTTGTCCACAAATCGGATTTCTCAGAATCTAACCATAGGATCGTTCTGAAACTTTTACCTATCCCCCCAAAAATGGGTGGTGGCTGTTGATTAAATATATTTTCAAAACGTTTTACGAATCCGAAATCACCGAATTTTACGAAGGAATGCATTTGACCTACAATGCTGTAACTCTGTGACTATTTGACCTATTTTACTAATTCTTTTTTCTTTGAGTATCTTGAAACATTTACTTCAAATCTGCAATTTCGGATTTTGGCATTTCGAAAATTCGTCGCTGTCATTTCGAACCGGAAGTTATTACCAATTTGACAACTTCTTTAATAGTTGTGCGATTTTCGTGAAATTTAGAATGTTAGTAGATCTTGCCAATGCGACTTCAATGATGTCCTTGGAAATTTTCTAAATTATCTCCCCTTGGTGAAATTAAAGATCAAAGTTTTCAAAAAAATCGACGAAATATAGGTCAGATTGCCTTGAAATTTTTTTTCTGTACTAGCTAAGACAGTACTGATGAGTACACAAAATATGGAGTTTGTCGAGCAAACCGGAAGTGCCACCATCTCAAAATGTGAAAAGTCCATACGGCTTTTGCAATATTTTACTTAAAGACATAAGAGTTACATTTTCTGAATGCTTGAAGGAAAGCCTAAAAATCTATCGGTTTAGAATTTTGATTTAGGTCAACTGATGGACGCCATTTTGAAATGAAAATGAAAATTAGTGAAAAATCCACATTTATGGGCTTGAAAACATACACAATTGGTCGTGGCTTAGAGAATCTGTCTCCTATTACCGAAATTAATACATTTGAGGATAGCCTGGATCATGGTCGAATGTTTGGTATTTGAATATTTCAAAAATTCGAATTTCTCCTTTGATGTTTTCCGTGCCGACAAGGTTGTTTTCGAGTTTAGCTGGTTTTGATTTCGCGCATGCGCTACACAGGAACCAACGGTACCATGAGTACTAAATTCCGGCGAGCAACTTTTCACGTTGGTACCTAGGCACCCTGAAAATTTCAAGGTGATACCTGCATTCGTTCAAGTCGTTTGTTCTTGTCACCTGCCTTTCGTCGTCAATTTACGGCTTCCATGAGGGGAAAAAAGTGGAATTTCGCCGTGACACCGGCACCGATTGTCCGAAAACCATGAAATTTGGACACAATACGCCCATTACCACCCCGGACTCTATGCTTTACCCCCATTTTGATCCCATTAAAAAAAAAGAGTTTTAGCAAAAAAACGATTTTCGGAATTTAATATTGGTTTTAACCCTGTAATACCCAGACATGATATATTATTATAATCCCTATGAAATATTTTAATTATTTACTGCTATAATATGAATTATCACTTATTCCCCGTTAAATAAATATCGGTCACCTGGTGCCGCTGTACAACTTAAAGGACACTGGCCTCAAGTCAATTTACGGAGAGAGAGAGAGAGAGAAATGGGGTTTAACGTCCACTCGACACAAACTAGGTCATTTCGGGACCAACATATGGTTTAATTTTATTTCAATAATTCGCTTGCGCGTAGGGGTCTTTAGCAGTGGGAGGAAACCGGAGGACCCGGAGAAAACCCACAAGGTTGGACAGGCGACCCTACTCCTTGCGTCAATTTACGGCTTCCATGAGGGGAAAAAAGTGGAATTTCGCCGTAACACCGGCACCGATTGTCCGAAAACCATGAAATTAGGACACAATACGCCCATTACCACCCCTGACTCTGTGCTTTACCCCCATTTTGATCACATTAAAAAGAAAAGAGTTTTAGCAAAAAAACGATTTTCGGAATTTAATATTGGTTTTAATTAATTTTGAAATTGGAAATGCAAAGAGATTTTATCGCCTCTTCCGTATGTGATAGGTATTGGTACTATACACATTATCCTTAAAAGACAATTTTTTAAACTGACCGTAACGATGCATCGACACTAGAAACCGAAATCGCCTATTTTGACCTATTTTGACTGCTGGGGTATCTTTCCGTACGTGACAAGGAGTAGGTCGCCCGTCCAACCTGTGTATTTTTTCAGGATCACCCGGTTTCCCCCCACTGCTAGACCCCTACGCGCAAGCGAATTATTGAAATAAAATTGAACCATACGTTAGTCCCGAAATGACCTAGTTTGTGTCGAGTGGTCGATCAACCCCATTTCGCTCTCTCAATTTTAGCACTCCTAACTCTAAAACTAAATGCAAGGAACGGGCCTATTTACAGAGGTCACAATTTTAACCTACATGCACACCTACATGATATACATATTATTATAATCCCTATGGGATATTTTAATTATTTACTGTTATAATATGAATTATCACTTATTCCCCGTTAAATAAATATCGGTCACCGGGTGCAGCTGTACAACTTCAAGGACCTTGGCCTCAAGTGCATGGGACCAACTCTACATTTTCTGAAATGTCAATAAAAGCCCTGGAATGATTTCATTTAAAAAAAATAATCAGAAAGTAAATCTAGTTTTATTTATATGCTATTTGTTGCCAGAAAATATATTTTGTTACGAGTCTAATTCAAATTTAAAAATAAACAATGGGTCTGAGGCATATGACCGTAAACCCCATTTTATATATTCTTACAATAGCAACGCACTTCGGGATTAACTTAGAAATGGTTCCACTACTGATGTCTTCCGCCTTACTCCTGCCACAGTAGTGGCTTGTCCTACGGAGTTCCTTTCCGCAAGTTTTTTTTAGTCAAATGACTACAAAAAGGTTACTGGCCTATGTATAGCTCCCTTAATTTACACATAAACTGACCTAAAACTGCACTGCACATATAATAAACCAATTCCCATTGAAATAAAGGTGAAGCCGTACCGCATAATTATATGATTTGATGAAACCCAACTGCTACCTGAAGTTTCTCGCCTATCGAAGTTATAATATCCGCCGGTGTCATGGCGGCTCGCACATTATAAGAATCATTGCTTTGAAAATGTAGAACGCATTAACACAAAGAAAAACTGATGGGTAACTAGTTTAGTGGTCCAGTCTTCACTATAATTTGTGATAGAATTACTTATTTAAAAAAAAACTGAATGATGTAAAAATAAAAATGGTTGGAGTGCCCAAGTTTAGATTTGTCGTTGATTTCATAAAGATGTTAGGATATAGAACGTTAAATACTGTGTGATTCAACATGGCGGCCGAGGGGTTTAATATGATATAAGTACGAAATACATGTACATGTAGTACCAAATGGTTTATATGTATGAGAGTCAAGGTTTGGACTAAATGTCTTGGGGAAGTAGGGGGCGACTAGCATGTGCCTCTCTTTAGTGGACCGATGTGAGATTGCCCATTGTATTAACTGGACGGGTAGGCCTATTCACCTTCAGTTATGTGTCAATGTCAAATAAGCGGCTTCGTATCAACACGGTCGGCTCTGGGCCGGTTTAATTCTACGTATCTCTCGTAGCTGAGAGAAAAAAGATTTTTTAGCCCAGAGAATATCTTCCGTCAGAGTGGTTGTTGATTCATAGATTCTAATAACCCCTTTTGAAGTTTATATGAAAGCTTTGATATCTGCTATGCAGATCTAGTTATTATTATTATTATTTTTTTTTTTCCGCGGGAGCCTATTTCTCCATGATCGAAAACAGATATCGATCTGGAACCAAATTTTCTATTGGGAAACCATGTGGTGGCTACTTGATAAAACAATTTTGAAGCTTCTGCGCATACCGGAAGTAACCGAATTTTGTACTTTTTCCCGGAATTGAAAATCGGCCGTGGTTTCGTCAATTCTTTACCTATTTTCAAACAAATGACATTTTCGGAAACCCCGCATTTTTCAATTTCGAACATTCATCTATGGCTTTTGTCCTTCGAATTTTGAAAATACGTTGTTTACGAGACAATTTTTATTATTTTTCAAAATTTTCAAATTTGACCTACATTTTTGAATACCTGAAGACCATCCGATTCCAGAAATATAAGTTTCATTCCGAGTAATCGCCCTTTATTTTTCGATTTTTTTCGAATTTTCTGCCCATTTCCCAACCCTTATATTTTTTGGAAAGGATAAATCGATAGTTCTGAAAGTCCTGGAACATAAAGCTATATAGTCAGACCGCTGCATAAAGCAATTTCAACAACGATCCGGAAACCGGAAGTAGTCGAAATAATGATAGATATTCCGAAAAAAACTCAAAAAATGTGTGTTTTGGGGAAAAACTCGATTTCTCCGTCCAGTATCAATGGATTAAACGAATAAGGATTTCGTTGAGTGGCCCGAGGAATGGACTGTCGTATGATGCCCAATTTATACAAATAGTATGACCAAGCAGCAAAATATGACATGCTGAAAATCAAGTATTTTCTGATTTGGAGCGTTTTTGGACGCTTGTATCTCGAAAACTGCTCAAGGAATTTTTCTTAAACTTTCCCTATCGAGAGTCCCTCCGGTAGTCTTGTGCATGAATCCATCCAATAAGACATTGAAATGTCTGTAATAGGTAAAATAACGTACTGAAAATCGAAAGAAGTTGAAAAATCGTGAAATTTTGAAAAATGCTCTATTACTTTATTATTTAAACGAATTTTTACAAAAAAGTTACACATTCAGATAGCTGACCTAATTACAATTCTAACGATGTATAATATGTATTGAAATATTTAAATTTAATTTTCGATACATTGACATTTTTGAATTTTTGGCTCTTTTGAACATAGGATTTCTCAGGGCCATTTTATCTGATCAGATAGATTATTAAAACTATCCCGACAACAATTTCCATACCGGACGTATTCAAAAAATGAAGAAAAAAGGTTTAAAAAAATAGCACTCTTGCGAAAATCTTGATTTCTCCATCAGATGTTAGCGGACCAAAAGAACTAAAGTATCGCTGGATAGCCCCATTAATGGACTATCATATGACATCTAAAAGGATACGATTTAGATGGCTAGAAAATAAATTATGGTACGCCGAAAATCTAGTATTTTCTGTTTTGGAGCATTTTAAGACGCCATTTTCTCGAAAACCAAAACTACGATTTTTCTTAAACTTTTTTTACTCAGAGTCCTATTCACTGAGTTACCGGCCCTTGCCGTAAGGGACAAGTGTCCCAACTGTTACTTTGTCTGAAACACTTGAGTAGTCAAGTGAAGTTCGCGCACAGCGTGGAACGGGAAAGTAAACCCTTTGCAAATAAATTTCTGAAGGCCTTAAGAGGAAATGGTTCACCCCAATATAGTACCTGATGTAAATACCGAAACTTTAAATGCAATACATGTAGATCGAAAAAGGTTTGCGACTGACATAAACTTTGATAATGAACGGGCCAGAGAAAATCTTAGATGCTAGAATGGAGGATTATCTGGCATTATTTCTCGGCTATTAAAGTGTTCGACATGAAAGTATCTGAATCTGAATCTAGAAGGTATAGTAATAGCATAATAATATTATATGTATATCAGTATTTGAAGAAAAACGTTCATATGGGTCACGCACGTGCATGCGTCACTTGTGTTTAGCTGTGGTCGATTGATTAGGATGTATTAAATGTCTGTTTGTCTTTATAAATAATTTTGGGTGAGCCTGTTCGGCTTTGTTGTTCCGCAATATAATTATAACATAGAGCATTCACCACGCGGGAGCCTATTTCTCCATGATCGAAAACAGATATCGATCTGGAACCAAATTTTCTATTGGGAAACCATGTGGTGGCTACTTGATAAAACAATTTTGAAGCTTCTGCGCATACCGGAAGTAACCGAATTTTGTACTTTTTCCCGGAATTGAAAATCGGCCGTGGTTTCGTCAATTCTTTACCTATTTTCAAACAAATGACATTTTCGGAAACCCCGCATTTTTCAATTTCGAACATTCATCTATGGCTATTGTCCTTCGAATTTTGAAAATACGTTGTTTACGAGACAATTTTTATTATTTTTCAAAATTTTCAAATTTGACCTACATTTTTGAATACCTGAAGACCATCCGATTCCAGAAATATAAGTTTCATTCCGAGTAATCGCCCTTTATTTTTCGATTTTTTTCGAATTTTCTGCCCATTTCCCAACCCTTATTTTTTTTGGAAAGGATAAATCGATAGTTCTGAAAGTCCTGGAACATAAAGCTATATAGTCAGACCGCTGCATAAAGCAATTTCAACAACGATCCGGAAACCGGAAGTAGTCGAAATAATGATAGATATTCCGAAAAAAACTCAAAAAATGTGTGTTTTGGGGAAAAACTCGATTTCTCCGTCCAGTATCAATGGATTAAACGAATAAGGATTTCGTTGAGTGGCCCGAGGAATGGACTGTCGTATGATGCCCAATTTATACAAATAGTATGACCAAGCAGCAAAATATGACATGCTGAAAATCAAGTATTTTCTGATTTGGAGCGTTTTTGGACGCTTGTATCTCGAAAACTGCTCAAGGAATTTTTCTTAAACTTTCCCTATCGAGAGTCCCTCCGGTAGTCTTGTGCATGAATCCATCCAATAAGACATTGAAATGTCTGTAATAGGTAAAATAACGTACTGAAAATCGAAAGAAGTTGAAAAATCGTGAAATTTTGAAAAATGCTCTATTACTTTATTATTTAAACGAATTTTTACAAAAAAGTTACACATTCAGATAGCTGACCTAATTACAATTCTAACGATGTATAATATGTATTGAAATATTTAAATTTAATTTTCGATATATTGACATTTTTGAATTTTTGGCTCTTTTGAACATAGGATTTCTCAGGGCCATTTTATCTGATCAGATAGATTATTAAAACTATCCCGACAACAATTTCCATACCGGACGTATTCAAAAAATGAAGAAAAAAGGTTTAAAAAAATAGCACTCTTGCGAAAATCTTGATTTCTCCATCAGATGTTAGCGGACCAAAAGAACTAAAGTATCGCTGGATAGCCCCATTAATGGACTATCATATGACATCTAAAAGGATACGATTTAGATGGCTAGAAAATAAATTATGGTACGCCGAAAATCTAGTATTTTCTGTTTTGGAGCATTTTAAGACGCCATTTTCTCGAAAACCAAAACTACGATTTTTCTTAAACTTTTTTTACTCAGAGTCCTATTCACTGAGTTACCGGCCCTTGCCGTAAGGGACAAGTGTCCCAACTGTTACTTTGTCTGAAACACTTGAGTAGTCAAGTGAAGTTCGCGCACAGCGTGGAACGGAAAAGTAAACCCTTTGCAAATAAATTTCTGAAGGCCTTAAGAGGAAATGGTTCACCCCAATATAGTACCTGATGTAAATACCGAAACTTTAAATGCAATACATGTAGATCGAAAAAGGTTTGCGACTGACATAAACTTTGATAATGAACGGGCCAGAGAAAATCTTAGATGCTAGAATGGAGGATTATCTGGCATTATTTCTCGGCTATTAAAGTGTTCGACATGAAAGTATCTGAATCTGAATCTAGAAGGTATAGTAATAGCATAATAATATTATATGTATATCAGTATTTGAAGAAAAACGTTCATATGGGTCACGCACGTGCATGCGTCACTTGTGTTTAGCTGTGGTCGATTGATTAGGATGTATTAAATGTCTGTTTGTCTTTATAAATAATTTTGGGTGAGCCTGTTCGGCTTTGTTGTTCCGCAATATAATTATAACATAGAGCATTCACCAAAGGTTGTCTTATTTATTTCTACTGTTTAGACAAAGTAATGAATGTTTTCTTCAATAATTTTGGCGAGTCGTGTTCAACCTTGTTGTTTCGCGATCTAACATGGAGCACAAAATAAGGTTGTCTTTATTTATTTCAACTGTGTCGGCAAGAAGTAAAGCAAATGTTTTCTTTAATAATTTAGGGTGAAACTGTTCAGCCTTGTTGTTCCGCAGTCTAACATGGGACATACAATAAGTTTGTTTTAATTTATTTCTACTGTGTCGGCAAGAAGTAAACTGAATGTTTTTCTTTAATAATTTTAGGAGAGACTGTTCAGCCTTGTTGTTCCTCAATGTAACATGGAACATACGCTACGGTTGACCTCTTTTTTAGTATATAAAAGGGCTCTACCTGTGTGCAGGCAAGTAGTAAAGCTAATGTTTTCTTTAATAATTTTGGGTGAACCTGTTCAGCCTTGTTCAGCAATCTAACATGGGACAGAGGCTAAGGTTGTTTTAATTTAACTTACAGTGAAACTGTTCAGCCTTGTTGTTCTGCAATCTAACATGGGACATACACTAAGGTTGTTTTAATTTATTTATTCTGTGTCGGCAAGTAGTAAAGTGAATGTTTTTCTTTAATAACTTTGAATGAGACTGTTCAGCCTTATTATTCCACAACCTAACATGGAACATACACTAAGAGGGCTTATCTCTGCGCAAGCGAAGTTAAGGGGGCTTACCTGTGTGGAAGCAAATTAAGGGGCTTACCTGTGTGGAAGCAAATTAAGGGGGCTTACCTGTGTGGAAGTAAATTAAAGGGGGCTTACCTGTGTGAAAGTTGTGGAAACAAAGTTTAGATGGCTTGAGTGGAAGCAATTTAAGGGGAGTATAGTTTAGATGGCTGACCTGTGTGGAAGCAAATTAAATGGGACTTGCCTGTGTGGAAGCGAATTAAGAGGCTTACCTGTGTGGAAGCATAGTTTAGATGGCTTCCCTGACACGTTGAAGCAAAGTAAGTGAGCTTACCTGTGTGGAAGCATAGTTTAGTTGGCTTACCTGTGTGGAAGCAAAAGGGGGCTTACCTGTGTGGAAGCAAAATGAGGCTTACCTGTGTGGAAGCAGATTAAGAGGCTTACCTGTGTGGAAGCATAGATTATTTGGCTTACTTGTGTGGAAGGGGGTTTACCTGTGTAGAAGCAGATTAAGGGGCTTACCTGTGTGGAAGCATAGTTTTTAAGGGGGCTTACCTGTGTGAAATCAAAGAAAGGTTGCAAAGCAATTTGGGATTTGGCTAGCCATCTATAATAGCCATTATGACCTTTTGGCATTAAAATTTAGCTAGAATCATAGTGGTTAAATTATCGGGACTGAAACCACGAAGATATTCAAAAATGGGAACATAATGTATAAAAGTTCAAAGCCTTATGTACGGAATAATTGACCGAGATTACAAAAAATGGGTTAAACGGGAAAAATATGTGGTGGGATGAAGTGTGTTATGGGGCTGGGTGTGTTGTGGGGCGTTACGGGGCGAAGTGTGTTGTGGGGCGAAGTGTGTTGTAGGGCAAAGTGTGTTGTGAGTTGAGATAGTATTGGATTTTAATTAAGTTCATATTGTTGTCATTGTCTTAGTTTTGATATTCGTAAAATGATTCCGGAGCAGAAGCACTGTGCCTGCAATACTTAAATCTATAGGCAAGACGGTAATTCAGTGGAAAGTATAGTATTCACTGAGTTACCGGCCCTTGCCGTAAGGGACAAGTGTCCCAACTGTTACTTTGTCTTAAAAACTGGGGGACAGTATATGTGAAGGGCACGAGTAGTCATATGAGGTCGTCCGCATGCCTCTTAAGTAGAATACAGTGGGTTAAAGCCGTGTTTAAGAATTATCATAACCCTTCCTTCCAGGCAGCCTACATGGTAGTTAGTAAGATAATGCCAAATAGGGATCGGGCGTATGATGGTCGAGATAATGCCAAATAGGGATCGGGCGTATGATGGTCGAGTTTACATACGACCTCTAGCAGACGACCGAAATATTGTCATAACCTGTGAGCAGGACTTCGATAACTTTCATACATCAACAAACAGAGTAAATTCACAAGCTAATAAGTCTTTGTTTAACTACAACGAAGCTACTTTATCACATTCTGCAATCAACACATCTTCCGACTGTATAGACGATGATAACAGAGTTGGGCCATTAAAACAACAATCCTTACGAGATTTTGGCGGGTTTGCCTCGACCCCACAGCCTGATAAAAAGAAATAATGATGCCTGACAGTATCTTTATATTTTTGAACCAATTTCATTCATCAATATCATTCCCAAACTACTGTACCTTATTGTGTACTGATTTTTCCTGTTTTTCTTAATGTCTACAAATGCATAAATATATATACGTATTTAATTATATTTAAACATCCATTGCAAGAGCTGAATCTGCGTATTGCAGGTCTTTTTTAGGCCTGAAATTATTAATTAAGACATTAATTAAAACTTATTCAGACCATAATCAACTCTCGATGTCATCGCTAGCCTGCGATATTTACTGGAGTAGGATCCGATTTGCTGCTCAGCTTTCATTCATGATTTAATCATGAAATGGATAATCGAATTCCATTTACATTATCTAGTTTTTAACTATTATAGTGAGATATGCCAGCTCTTTATCTAATCGCCCATAATGTATCTTTAAGTTGATGACCAACTGGATAGTACCTCAAATCGTTTCATGCATTCACCATTGCCCCAATTATCCTTCATGTAATAATAAGTTTGCTTAGATTTTTAAAACAATGACAAAATCTTTCTGTAAAGTAAAGTCATGTACATGTATTTTACTTGTTGGTTCCCTATTGTCTAACTATTACAGAGTAATATTAGCTTAGACCACTGTTTAGTTTATAATACATAGTTACATGTAGTTATACATTTATATTATTATATAACTAATTATGATAATAAAAAAAATCGAATGTATAAAACTATGCCCACATTATGTATGGGCGTATCTTTTAAAAGTTCTCAATTATCTACTTAAAAGTTCCATTCAAATATTAACTAATTGGGTTATCATCTCAGTTTAAACTTTTGATTTCGTTTTTTATTCCATTTAAATTACTGAAATATAAACAGCCAATTATCTAAATAATTGTCAATTATGGGAACTCAGTCTTGCATCAAAATTGCATATCGGATTGTTAAACTGACCACCGTCTAAGTATTACCACTTTAACCTTCATCTTCATTTTTTGTCAAAATTGCCTGCTTTAGATATCATCGTACGATATTGTTATATTAACTTAACTATGACCGAAACATTCAATGTTTATGTATTATACTATTGCTTTAACTGTAAATAATTCACTGTTTTTGTCTGTATGTATGTTTTATTTGTTTACTAGTTATTTACATCATGTTCTCATGTCTCTATATCCACCAAAACTAACCACTAAATATTTAAGATCTAACTGTTTGATGATTTCTCAGTCCCCTCGTGCAATACTGGCGCAAGTGCAACACTCATTATATTTTCATTGCTACTGTAATAGTTGACATTTACTACACAGTAAAGCACGAGGCATCTGAGAAATGGCAATGTCGAATAATATCTCCAATAGTTTTATGTGAACTTGATAATTTTTGTCTGCTAAGTACTGTTTTAGCCTTATTAGTTCTAAGATCAGGAGACGTTCATAAAAATCCTGGACCTTCAAATCACGATTTAAATGAAAACCTTTCAGTCTATCACTTAAATGCACGTAGTATAAGACACAAACTTGAAACAATATACAACGATGTCAATGATTACCATATTTGTAGTTTCACTGAGACTCATCTGGATAACTATGTGTTAGATTCATCTCTAAAATGGGACGGTTACCATTCTCCATACCGGAAGGATCGGACGTCGCATGGTGGCGGATTATTATTATATGTTAATAAAACAATTTATTGCAAACGGCGAGATGATCTTGAGGTTACAGGTATAGAGAGTATTTGGGTGGAATGCAAATTTCCAAACACCGTATTACTTGTTGCCTTATTTTACCGCCCGCCAAACAGCACAATTGAATTCTGGTCATTGTTCGAAAGATCCATTGAACTAGCCTATCAAACCACGCTTAAGGTTGTAATTTTAGGTGATCTAAATGATGACTTGCTAGCACAACGCTGCAAGCTACGGGATATTTTATCTTTAAATAATCTCAGAAATGTTATTGATGAACCTACACGCGTTACTGGGACGTCATCAACCTTATTAGACGTAATTTTAGTAAATGATGAAATTCAGATTAGTTCCAGTGAAACGATTAATGTCACTCCTGACATATCCGATCATAAGGGTGTTTATGCATTATTAGATTTTCCAGTTTCAAGTCCCAGGAATTTTAAACGGGAGATATTTGTATATAAGGATGGTAATTATAATAGGTTAAATACTCTTATCAAAGAACACGATTGGGAGAGTACCTTTGCAAATTCTGATATTAACTTAGTATGTTCAAAATTTTATGAAATTTTAAATAGCTATATTACATTGTGCATACCAAAGAAATCAATAACTATAAGACTAACTGACAAACCGTGGTTCAATACAGAAATACGTAGAGCGATAAGAATCAGAAACAGGTTACACAAAAAAGCTTTGAAAACACAACATGAATGCGATTTAAGAAAATACAAAGTTCAAAGAAATAAAGTAAATAATTTTAAAAAAGCGTTAAAAACAAAATACAAAGAAGAAATCACAAATTTCTTGAATTCTAACGATACAAATAGCCAGAATTACTGGAATAATTTAAGGAAAGTATTAGGCCAAAATGTATCAAATGATATTCCTCCACTTTTAGACCCCAATGGAAGAATTGCTCATTCAAATTTTGATAAAGCTGAATTACTTAACAACTATTTCGGATCAATTTCAAATAACACTCAGCAAGGAGAATTACCAAAATTCAATAAGCGAACAAATTGTCAACTTGATATTCCTTTAGTCGAAGAAAAGGAAATCGCAGATCTTATAAGTACACTGAAATTGAAAAAAGCCAATGGATTTGATAATATTAGTAACAAGTTACTAAAATATACCAAAACCTCAATATGTGTACCATTAAAATATATATTTAACAAATCACTAGAATCAGGCGTTTTTCCAACAATTTGGAAAAAAGCAAATGTCCTACCTTTCTATAAAAAAGGAGACAGCTCTCTAGTTTCAAACTACCGACCTATAAGCCTATTAAGTTCTTTGAGCAAATTATTAGAAAAGGTAGTTTTCAAACACCTGTTTAACTATTTTCATGAAAACAATCTCTTGTACAAATACCAATCAGGGTTTCGACCGAACTACTCTACTGTTCATCAACTTTTAGAAGTGTATCATGATATCTCATCTGCAATAGATAAGCAACTATATTCCTGCTATGTTTTTTGCGATATATCTAAAGCGTTTGACCGCGTATATTTACCTGGTTTGATACACAAATTAAGTCAATATGGGGTTTCAGGCATGCTAATTACGTGGTTGTCTAGTTATGTCCAAGACCGGACTCAACGGGTATTCGTAAATGGCTCTGTGTCATCAGAAATTACTCTTCAATCAGGAGTTCCCCAGGGATCAGTTTTGGGCCCCTTTTTGTTTTTGACTTACATCAATGATGTACAAGATGTACTCCATAATGTGGCTAGATTATTTGCAGACGACACGGCACTTGGGTGTAGCAAACAGTCAGTTTCAGAGATAGAACAGTCCCTAAACTACGATCTGACAAATCTCAACATTTGGGCGAATAATTGGCTTATAAACTTTAATCCAACAAAACAAAAGCTATTTTATTTAGCTCCAAAAAAACAGAAAATTATCCGAGTCTGATATTCGATAATCAAGCACTTGAAGTGGTTAAATGTCACAAACACTTGGGCATTACCCTTTCAAATGACGCCAAATGGACCATCCATATAGAAACTATTATCTCGTCCACCTCAAAATTATTAAATATTTTGCGTAAACTAAAATTCACCTTTAATAGACAAACTCTAAATAACGTATATTTGATATTCATAAGGCCAAAATTGGAATACGCATGTGAAGTGTGGGATGGGTGTAACGTTTCCAATACCGAAAAACTTGAAAAGGTACAGCTAGAAGCTGCCAGGATTGTGACTGGACTAACTAAAACTTGTTCTCGTGAAGCGCTTTATTTTGAAACCGGATGGAATAAATTGTCAGACAGACGTACACAAAAGCGACTAACCACATTTTTTCAAATTAAAAATCAGAGAAACCCAGCATACTTATATGACATTCTAGAATATTATCAACAAACACCACAAAAATACAATTTAAGAAACATTAGCGAATATAGATATCCTTATTGTAGAACAGCATTACACCAAACTTCGTACTTCCCCACAACAATTCGAGATTGGGAATTATTAGAGGACCCCATAAAGCAATCAACCACTCTTAAATCCTTCAAATATCTATACAAACAAAAATTACGTTCCTTAATACATAAAGCGCCAATCTACTACTGTAAAGGTAATAGACATGAAAATATTATTCACACTAGAATACGGCATGGTTGTAGTTCGTTGCAAAATGATTTGTATGAAATAAATGTTGTGAATGATCCCACATGTTCTTGTAGCAAATTTATAGAAAATGCCGAACACTATTTCCTGCAATGTCACTTATATGATGTAATTCGTGCTGAACTATTAAATACATTGTCAAGTTATTCTGTGCTAAATATAGATATCCTATTGTGCGGCAATTCAGAATTGTCAATCGAGATGAATACAAACCTTTTCCTTGAAGTTCACAAATATATCAAACTTTCAAAACGATTTAAATTTAAGTAAAAGTTATTGTTAGTAGTTACATCTTAGAATAAATTATTAGCTTTAGCTTTTTTGGTGGATAACTGACTTTACTTATATTACTTATAAATTATTTATTATTGTATATACTATTTCGAAATCTTGTTAGTATTAAATAATGTATATCATTTCTATGTATGGAAAAGGCTTTTCTAAGTTTTTGAAACTTGTGCTCAATCCTTTTGATATTTGTCAATAAAATATGTTTAAACTAAGGGATCGGGCTCTGTCATTTGTCAGTAGTGTACCCCCCATAAGTAAGGTATTAAAAAAAAATAATAAAAAAATAGGGAGTTGCGTTTTGCCTATAGGACTCCTCACAGTAGAAGCACTGTGCCTGCAATACTTAAATCTATAGGCAAGACGGTAATTCAGTGGAAAGTATACTATCGGTGGACTATGGCGTGAGTCCAAGAATAAAAGCATTGAAATAATATAAGTGGTCCAAAAAGAACCTCAATCTTGGAAAAAAGTTGAAAAATCCTTAAATTACTGAAAATGCTCTTCTATTTTTCTTTCTATGGAAAACAGCTGAATGGATTTTTCTGAAACTTCTTGTATAGAAGGTTAGGTAACCAAACAACTTGTTAAAATTATCCCGACAATGATCCAAAAACCGGAAGTAGTCGAAAAAATATCCGATATTTTGAGGAAAAAAACATAAAAAGTAAAAAAAATGGTGATCTTGCGAAAAAAGTGATTACTACGTAAGATTTCGAAACAACTAAAGTGTCATTGGATAGCCCGAACAATGGACGATCGTATGACATCTAAATGGTAAAAATTCGCTGGTTAGGCAATATATAATGGGACGCTGAAAATCTAGTATTTTCATTTTTGGGGGCTATTCAGATGCTTTCATCCCGAAAACTTCTCTTTTTACCTTTCTTAGACTTCTGTTACTTGAGCCTATTCAGACGCTTTTATTTCGAAAACTTCTCTTATTTCCTTTCTTAAACTTATGTTACTTAGAGTCCTAACGGTGTTCTAGGGCGTGAATCCAAATTTAAAAGCCTCAATATAGTATAAATGGTCCAAAAGGGCCACACTCTTTGAAGAAAGTCGAAAAATCGTTATATCTGTAAATCTGCTTCTAATGGTATAAGGGAGGTAAAACTGTCCAATGGATCTTTCTGAAACTTCTGGTACATGAAGTTAAGTTCCCATACCACTTGTTAAATCTATCCCGATAATGATCCGTAACCAGGAAGTAGTCAAAAAAATATTCGATAATTAAAAAAAAAAGACAGTAAAAATATCGGTGCTCTTGCAACAATCGGGATTTCATCGTCGGGTGTGACCGGATCAAAACATCTAAAGTATCGTTTGGTAGCTAGATAAATGGGCTATTGTATGACACACTTCCTGTCTGATTCCTGAAAGCCGGTTCAGTGCTGCTTGCAGGTCTAGTTAACAATTAAAATCAAGTTCCACCATCTCATGTTATTGATCGAAAAATCAATTAGTTTGTTTGAACTAATTGCTGTCAGTAATCCGGATATGGTCGTCTCCATGCGGAAGCGTTAGATTCTACATAAAAGGCTTAAGGCAATTCTCTATCAAAGCGAATAGGTTTTAAAAGTGCCGTATCAAGATAAACAAATGTGCCGTTTAATTACTAGTATAACCTTGATATGAATGTAATATTTTTGACGTGCGGTTTAATTGTTCAGTCCGGCAGATAGCATATCCGATTATTATATCGGTTAATGAGGTCTTCCCCAATGTAAATCAATATATGTGATAAACTTTTAAAATTATTTCAAATTGTTTTATTTGTATGTCTGTTTACATTAAACAATTTTCGATAACATTTTGTGCTTGAAGTAGACAGGAATTTTTGCAGGAGGGGGCTTTTTTAACAGTTGAGAATGCATGATGCCATCATCGTCTCCGAACTACGTAGGCGTACATACATAATGAGGTTTTTAAAGAGAGAAATCCAACACCCCGTTTGACGTCAATTGTTATTATGAAATAATAGGATCACATTGTGATTCAATATCATTGATGCAAACATTAATTGTGATATCACATATATCTATATCATTCTGAATGCCCATCCCATCCCACTTTTGTCATAAAAGTGTTGTTTTACAATCCCCCGGATCCGCCTGTGAGACACCTCTGTGCTTTTCAATGTTGTAATTTCTACAAGAGTGTTGGCAGGGACAGATACAGGTTTTTTCATGTAGGCGTTTAGGGTTTACTTCTGTTTCAACTTAAAATTGTCATTCAAGAGAAGATGGGCGAATTTATTTTGTACAGTAGCTTTTGATGTTTTTCACCCGGCAGAACTTCTACTGATCATTCATTATAATATAGAATAATTTTTCTTATGAGATGTAGGGGATCACGTGGCTAAGTGGGTAAGAAGCTGGCTCGCTAGCCTGGAGGTCGGGTGTTCGATCCCTGCATTGGCCGAGAAAGTTCATCCAGATTTTCCGGCGTCTTCCCCCTTGTCAGTGACGCAGGACGGGGGGGCCTGACAAGGACAGCTGTCTAGTCCTTCGGATGAAACGAAAAACCGAGGTCCTGTGTATGCATTGGAATGCACGTAAAAGATCCTTGGTAGTTGGAATTCAATATAAGAGTAGGCGATAGTGCCGCTGCCCGGGCAAAATTTCCCTCATAGCACACTGTATGGCGCATGCCCGTCTTCATTAGCCCAGCATAGGAGCAGAACAGTAGGACGTTAAACCCCATTTCATTTCATTTCTTATGAGATTTCAAAAATTGAATAATATAACGATATTATCATTGAACTATTCTAATTACAATGCTTACAGCCAAAAAATGTTCTTTAATGTCTTGTACAGAATCAATACTTGGTCATGCGCATTAAATACTAAGTTCTGTTATCCATAACAGTCACAGATCCCCACTTCTTCCCGATTCCGACTAGACAATCGGATCGCCTACCAAAACATCAACAGCTACAACGAATTGATCTCCACGGCGAGCGAGATCATCAACTACTGGATGGGGAATTTGCACTAGAATCAGGGAAAAGGAATGAGAAGCCGTCTATAGAACAGACAATTGTCAATTTGAGCGACAGACTTCTCAGCCCCCTAGAACTTAGCATACCCCGTCGTGTTTTCATTAGCCAATATGTCATAGATACAACGGAAATGAGATGGAAAGTTAACTAAACGCGAGCCTCGCAACTGGGAGGCTCTTAACCCAGGGATCAGTATAGTGAATAACAGGGTTTTTTTCTTCTGAAAGTCTACGTTCTATTTCTAGAAGATTCACGTCTATATTAAAACCAGGTCTCTCCCAGTTACGTCACTGTATCTAACTAAATATTTACTTGTATTTGCGTGCAATAACCTTGAGAAAAGAGTACTTGCGGCCAAATTATTTGGCGCGGGGGGGGGGGGCTAAAGCCCCTAGCCCTCCCCCACTCCACCGGACCCGTCGTGTTTAAATTAGCCAATATGTCATAGATACAACGTTCTACTTCTAAAAGACACACTTCTATATTAAAACCAGGTCTCTTCCAGTTACGTCACTGTATCTAACTAAATAGTTACTTGCGTGCAATAACCTTGAGAAAAGAGTACTTGCGGCCAAATTATTTGGCGGGGGGGCTAAATCCCCTAGCCCTCCCCCACTCCACCGGACCCGTCGTGTTTAAATTAGCCCAATATGTCATAGATACAACGGAAATGAGATGGAATGAAATGTTCGACTGCTCAGTAAAGTTAACTAATCGGCGACCCTCGCAACTGGGAGGCTCTTAACCCATAGATCAGTATAGTGAATAAGTGAATAGCAGGGGTTTTTTTCTTCTGAAAGTCTACGTTCTACTTCTAAAAGTCTCACTTCTATATTAAAATCAGATCTCTTCCAGTTACGTCAGTGTATCTAACTGAATAGTTAATAGTTAAAGCCCCCCCCCCCCAGCCGGGCCTGGGCTAGCGCAATAACATCATTTGTAGTCCCATTTAGCGCATCAGCAGAAAGTTCGTCCAAAATCATCAGAAAACGATATACTGATCTCTAGGAAAATAACCCCAAAATCTTCATACAGAACCTTATAATTGCATATTCTAAAAATAAAAATATGAACATCTAAGTGCACAGTAAATTAGACTAAATAAGACCAGTCCTCAACTTAACCCAAAACAAACAATATATCAAACCCTAGCCCTAACTCTTAGTAAATAAAATCAACTAGATATAAGAATCCCCGGCCCTAACCCGATGATAGTGGAACAAACATATTGTTTAGAAAATCCAATTCTATATGAGAATTCCACAAGCACCACCTAAGGAAGACCACCAGCCCCACCAACACCAAAAAACAGCGAAAACAACTTTGTATATAAAATTCCTGGTTTTATAAATATACATACAATAATTGTATGTATATTTATAAAACCAGGAAATATCACGAACTGAATTTTCATCATCCTAGGTCAGTGCTTATGTGAAGACCCAAGTTCTTAAAACTTTCCTACAATCTCGCCAACAATTACGTGCCCTAACTTTATTTACATCTCAGTGACCTTCACGAAAACTGAGCTGGCCTTAACAAATAGATTTAGCCAGTCGAAATGTCATTCAGTTATAAGCAGTAATTATATTCCATAGAATTGTGACCTGTTTATTTCAATCACGTGCCCTAAGCTTATTTACATTTTAACGACCTTGGCGAAAATTGAGCTGGCCTTAACAAATAGATTTAGCCATTCGAAACGTCGCTCAGTTATAAACAGTAATTGTATTCCATATAATTGTGACCTGTATATCGCAGTTCAATTACTAAATGACACTGAAAATTTTTACTGACATCTCTAAATGACATTTAGTAATTGAACCGGAAATACACCGGACACAATTATATGAATACAATTACTCTTCATTAGTGATATGAATTTTCGCTTCGGGTTCCCGGATAACCCTATTCTAAACGTAGGTTAGTAAAAAACAATAACTGTTTTCCGTAGAATTGTGTCATCTTATGGGGGATATGCTAGTCAATGGAAATGTAATGAAACGGAAAGAACTGAAGAAGACCTCGTGTACAAATTATTATCAATGGCAAGAAGTTTGTAGCAATGTATGTTTTAAATGGATATTTTATTGTGCACCGTTATATTATCTGTTTATATGTTGCTATGCATCTAAAATATGAAATGGAAGTAACAAATTAAACACAATTATAAACTGGATTTAACTCATTACTTATTCTAAACCAAGACTAATTATATGATATTATTCACTGATATGTACATTATATTTCGTTGGTTTGGTATGTTTTATACAAGCTTAGCTACATTCTTTATGAAAACAACAAAATCTCACATTTTTCCAACACATAACTCAGTGTTGCTTTTTTTATCTGTGTGATCGTGGTGATTCATCCGGACAAGAAGAAATTCCTCTGAAATTCCAAATGCGAAAATTAATGTTTCCGTACATCTAAATTATATTGGGTGGACAGGTCTTAACACTGGGTGGCGGTTGTGTGGCCGAATAAGTGGAGTGACAATGAATAGGGTCGGATATTCAACCTCGTGGGTTTTCTCCGTGTATGGTTTCTTGTGACAATGAATAGGGTCGGATGTTCAACCTCGTGGGTCTTCTCCGTGTATGGTTTCTTCCCAGTGCTAAAGACACCTACGCGCTAGCGAATTACTGAAATACATCTGAACCATATGTTAGTTTGTGTCGAGTGGACGTTACCCCCCCCCCCCTCTCTCTCTGCATGTACAAGCCGATAAGTTTATCAACGTCTGATAATAAACGGCGATAACGTATTAACAAAGCTTTTGGCAAGTTGACCATGGGTGTGCTATTTAATCTTAACACACCTCCAGATTATATCTCCAATAGATACTACTGATATTGTAAGGTGGCTATTCCCTGTATCAAACTTCTGTTTGATATTGAGGTAATATTAGCCTTCAACAACCACATGCATTCAACCACGGCTGTTATTCGAAATAAAAGCTGCGGGCTCCGCCTTTAGGATTTTTATTTCAAATAACAACCTGGAAAACGGTTGTTTTCTACTACTTGTTTGGTTCAACTGTTGGCAGACACCTCTTAAATAATAACTAGCTGTGTAACTATTTCTGGTATTTTAATTATCCACAATAATAGATGGAAAAGAGTAGACAATTTGCGCAGCATGATACTGTTATTACTTAAAGCTAGAAATATAATTTAATTTAAATCCGTTTAACATGTCGCTAGTCTTATCTTTAAATTGCACTCAATTCGATTTATTCATACTGATGTCGTGCATGACTGAGGGTTTATCGAGTGCCTTAATTTCTGCTACTTGAAGATAAGCACTAGCATTGCTAGAGATATGTTACAAGATATTACCAATGGAGTGTATAACCGAATATCAAAGATAGGAATAATATCGCCCAGGAAGAACGGCATTTCTAATAAAGATTTGCATAAAAAGAGAAGAATCCATTGATCTGGCTAGTCGATTGAACTATATAGGAAGGATAGTATGATTCTCGTCAGTTCCGGTCAATATTTCATTAGTCTTCATCAAAAATGATTAAAAGTGAATAATTAAAGCTATCCAGTGATATCAAAATGGTGCCTATTTTTGAGGTCAGGGATTCTCTAGGGAGAAGCTCAGTGTAAAAGAGAAACTCTTTACAGAGCGGATGTCCATATTTATCACCGTAAAATTACTGCTTTGCGTTTTTTAATGAGACCATGGTAATTGTATGTGGTTGTCACACTGCACTTACAAGTAAAATGTCTCGCGGGTTCGAATCCCGGTGTGGATCAAGGAGCACGTTTGGGATATTTTGTTAGTGTTGACGTAGGCGCCTACGACGATGTCAAAGTGTATCTAGTCCTGTATATAAAGTCCCCTAACGGGGTCAGTCCTACATTAAACACTAACATACTATGTTAGTCTCAAAATGACCAAAATAGTCTGTTGACTGGAATTTAAGCCCCAATCCATTCCATTAATTGCTTTAAAACATAGATACACTTGTTAAGATAGAGAAATATAACATGTCATTTGTTAGTCTCGAAATAGCCAAACAGTACTCTGTTGATGAACATGTTAAACCCCACTCCATTCCGATGATACCGGGATTCTAATACTCTACCGGAAGGTTATACTAAATTAATTAAGATTAATATAATAATAAAGCGTCATTATTTCAGTCTGGAAATGTTGGTATGGAATATGAAAGGTAACAATATATAAAAACTCAATAGGCCATAACTTATATAGAGTTGGAATTATGCAGGGGAACAACCGAAGTACGTTTAGTATTTACAATAAGTGATATCAACTGTACGACCAATAAACTGAAGATAAAATCGATTATAGATAAGATGCTATACAAATGAAGTGGAGTTCACTTCCGGTGGGTATAAACACATAAAATCTAATGGGAATACGGTCACGTTAGATAAATTTAACTATTTTGTGATAATGCATGGTGTACACTTACAGCTATCTTCGTCTCGTCCAGAATATGGCAAATTAAAAAATGTTTCGTTCATCTTATTTACGATTTTAGCTGAAATTGAAGACTTTTACAAGCCAAGGCTTGAGGACACCATGGCAAATAAGCCCACTTAGACGTTAAAGAAATGGCATATAAAGAAAACCACAATGTCGAACCATGTTTAATCTTAATGTCAAAACAGGTCAACCCATCAATAAAAGACCCACAAGCTATTTGACATATTCTGACTAAATTAGGAGCAAATACTCCGTACATAATTGACAAATTTAGTAAATCCCAAATAAATGATATGGGATCTGAAATTTAAACCACACACAGAATTTAATTAAAATAAATAGGCTTTCAAAGGCTATTTTTGTTAATAATTGATGAAACTCGCACCAATCTCTTTCTCAAGATTTTATTAAAGTATGAAAAATATGTACTTTATTGACTTCACAGGTAGTCGATGACGACAATACACGTCCATATTATATATATGGGCTTATAAAGAGCTAAACATTGAGTAAATAGGAATTACTAAATTCCCGATCTAAAAGCGATTTGCAATTATATGAATACAGAATATAATTAGTATTTTCAACAGTATATTATTATATCAATTAATTTAATATGAACATAGCCAAATGATTAGAGTTAAATATGTTTACCATTAATTTTGTTTTATAAACAATATTTTTATTCTCAGAAAAGGATAGAGGAACAGGCTAGGCCTATATTATCTATCTCCAATAAATGAATCACTAACAAATAATTATTAGAAATGGGAACTTCCCTACTCTCAATGGTATGTTACTCAATGTTGATTCAATAACATATTTATCATTTTCAACCTTTCAACAATTACAAGACGTCTATATAGCTACGTCTTCTCCTTTTAGAAATGAAGGATGGCTTGTCTTCGATCTGTAATGGGCCAATATCTCAATGTCAAGTGTGCGAGAAACACCTGCTGAGATAACTACAATAGCCTTCGGAGATCATCTTGGAAGACGGAAATGTTTATTCCGAAACTCACCAATAGGATGCCCCAGAACAGTAAATATCTGACAGCGTTTTTAGATAAATGATTACTAGTACGAGCAATTTTTATGCCCATTTATAGGTCCATTCCTAATAATTTGAATATAAAACTTGATCTGTCTAAAAATATTAATGATATGCTTACTCTTTCTAAAACACCCGATGCTAGTACCCCCTTTTCAAGTTCAAATATCTAATAAAGCGAAACCCGGGAGGCGCCAAAATACACCTACGGCGTGTATGATCTATTTTCAGGACAGAAAGGAAAAAATGAAATGAAATGAAATGGAGTTTAACGTCCTACTGTTCTGCTCCTAACCTGGGCTAATGAAGACGGGCATACGCCATACAGTGTGCTATGAGGGAAATTTTGCCCGGACAGCGGCACTACGGCCTACTCTTATATCGAATTCCAACTGCCAAGGGATCTTTTACGTGCACGCCAATGTGTACACGGGACCTCGGTTTTTCGTCCCATCCGAACGACTAGACAGCTTTCCTTGTCAGCCCCTCCGTCCTGCATCACTGACAAGGGAGAACCACGGACAGAAAGGAAGTTTACATAGAGTATCTATTTTATAGCTTTTGTAGTTTCATAATATACTAAACACAAAGCAGTACATATGTCCGAGGCTTTGACTTAACAGAGATTTGTCGGTATCGCTAAACATTATGGGATGTAGATTCGGTCAAACAAACGTTCCTCATAATCAAACATAATGGATATGTCAAATGCAGGAAAGTTATTCAAGCCTTGACTTCCGGTTTTGTTACACATACATAGAACTCCAAGGTTATATTGCTGAATTCACATAATGGTTAATGGCATAAACGTCCAAGTCTATATTTTAGCTTCTGAATATGATATGATAGACACTCGATTTTAGGTGTCAATAATCTGGTAGTAATCTTGTTTGTGGTACTGTCATACATTTCGTATTTATGTAAAGCTATCGAATTAAGTTTAATACATTTCCTTCAATCATTCGTGTGCTGTCCCAGATATCCACGGCAGCCATAATTGAAATATAATCACATACGACTATGCCATTTCCAGTCTCACTAATAAGAACCATATTAGTATTGTCAGCATGTGTATGACATACTAAATTAAAACGGTAAGTCTTGAATTGCGTCTTTCTGACATACTGACAGCCCTTACTGAACTTAATATCGCACCTTTCGATTTCAAACCATTCGCCACCATCAGTTTTAGGATAGATTCCGTTCTTGATCGTTTTTTAATCCCTGCATCCTGTCTATCGATTTCTTTCATGTTCGTTTATAAAGCAAGACCTTTTTTGTTTCAAATAATTTGCCATCATTAATTTTAGGACAGATTTCTTTCTTGACCGTGATTGAATCCCTGCATGCTGTCTATCAATTTCTTTCCTGTTCGTTTTGCACAATTGCATTCAACCATAGTTATAGCTCTACCACATAATTTTCTGTTAGATCCTTTGAAATGCGAGCGCCAGGGACATCATCGTCTACATTAGACCTTTCATATATGTTGTCTTCAGAAAGAACAATACTTGAAAACTTTCATAATGCCATTGTAGTAAAGCCTTATTGACATTTACAAGCTGTCGGCGTAATAGTGCATTATAAATCGTAAATATGATAATATTACCCCTAAGAATATGCTTAATGCCGGAATAAACCGGCTAACAAACTTGTCACGATCTGTTTACACGAGTGTACATACTGGTAGTTATTACTAATTACCTTACTTTAATCTTCTTCCTATCCTTACACAGTATGGCTAATTTTGTAGAACTTTGGTCCTTAAGACAATATTGGTTCTTTGAAAAATTGTTGCTTCACTGTCTATAGAGTCAAATCACACGTACTTAATGAACGGGAATATCTACTTATACATAAAAAACAGTGATATTTTGGTAAAATCATAACCATTGTCAAAATATCCATCAAATTATATATGTTCATTGACCTATGGTTGGTAGACCAAATAAGGTAATGTTTCCTTCTCTTGACTTGTGAAATAAAAATGGTTTATTCCATATTTGGGATGGAAATTAATGTCAAGGCTATCTAAGACGTGCAGAAATCAGGGGGTTATAAAACAGGGTGTTGAGCGAGATTGGTCAGAGCTCACCCAGATATTCCAAGCAGCTATTATTATTGAGAATGAGAAACCTTCAAAGCCATTACAGCTTAAAGGATCTAAATCGCTAACATTTGGGACCTAGAAATTGACAAAAGTGGGCCGCAACACATATAATACTGTAATATGAATGTATATAAACTGATTTACATTCAATGGTTTCCGTTTTTACTCCAATTTCAAATCAGTTATGTTCGGCGAAATAAGCCAGCAGTCTCAAGCGAGTGCAAATTTCTAGCGCCTGGTTATTCCAGTCTACATACGCCGTTTGATTTGGTGCAATGTGTCTAGCCTCGTCCCTCGAGTCTCTTGATACAACTGGGACTGAAGCGCATTATGGTACACGATTCGTTTACCAATGGTGAAATGTTTATTTTGTCTTAAATATTCGATATCAAAAGCCCATCTTTTTCCGGTAAGATTACAACATCAATGTTGATTTAATTTGATAAATAAATCGTGTTTTCAATGTTGGCAAGGAGGAACCACGATGGAAATCCCGTTGAACTTTCTCGTTCAACACAGGGATCGAACATGGGACCTCCAGGTTAGCGAGCCAACGTCTTGCTCACCGAGCCACCGTGATAACTTGGGAAGCCATATGAAAATTGTGACCTCTATAGGATCCACAAGCTAAAAACGCGATTTTTCCTACAATCAGGGGCCATAATCCTTGAAGTTACGGTCCGATACATGCCAATATCGAAAGGAACCGAGATCTTCGGGAGATAAACCTATATTTCAAGTTTCGTTGAAATCGGATAATACATCGTGACCTGTAGAGTGTTCACAAACAATTGTGGACGGACGTCCGGACGGACAGGGGCGACGACAATATACGTCCACATGAAAATGTTGGAGTATAAAAATGTGACCTCCTGAAAACAAGCCGAAAACGAGACTTTTCTTACAATCAGGTGCCATAATTCAGGAAGTAACGGACCGATACATGCTAATATCGAAAGTAATTACACTAACGTGCTGTCATTTGACAGTATTAGGTATTATATTGTTTTGGGTGATATAGGGAGGCACATGGAACCGCCAAACATCGGTATCATATTTTCCGCGATATAACTCTTTATTTTTGAAAAAAATTAAATGATATGTCCATTTTTCATCATTATGTTGTAGTATTGGGTAGTATGTGGTGATATTGAGGTGGTATTGGGTAATATTGGGTAAATCGTCCCACCCTTTGGGGGGTATCCGGGTGGGCTCTCTCCACGGTTACATAAGAAATTTTGAGAAAAACATCGTCTCTATCGTCATTTTGGGGTAACCAGAAGTCACTTTGACAAAACACAGAAACTGGGATATTACATAAAATATACCAAATACATGTACCCACTACTCTACGTTTTGGTTTTACTGATATGCAATAAAATCAGTTCTGCACGATTTTGACAGGAATCTTTAAGAAAGCAAAATAGAAAAACTAAAACAGACCGCGGCTGTGTCAAACACCAAAATGAGTTTTGCACAATTATGAATCCAAAATATAATGGGGAGAATAACCGGCGTAGATGTTTTTTGATGAACCGTTCCATAATGTTATCGATATCTAGCTCGAAAGTATAGTTAACGTTCATTAGGACTAAGCTTGTCAGACGACCATCCGTCATAGTAGAACGCATTGGCGTTTTGTGGCGTCTAACAGCAGAAAATGACCGTTCTGCCTCACAACTTGTAAACAACTGATTTGTAACAGTCTATATACATATATATATATTGGGGAAATTATCTTTTGAACACTGATTTAGACTATCTATCAACGTGATAGGAATCGCGTGGTCTGTGGACATTTTTCGTATCCAGCACCCCCTCTATATTTGGAGTTCATTCTGTAGGCTATAGATGGTTGGGGTAAATCATCATCATAACATTTCGTTAGAGATTCAGAAATTGAAGACAAGTCAGGTACACTACTTAGATTTTGTCACTATCGGGTATTTGAGACCTATCGCCGGCCTTACCAATGTCACTGTAAGGTGGCAGTGCAAGTGAGGCGCAAGATTGGTAGATACACCCCCTTCATTCTTCATTTTCTTGACGTATCTCGATCTGGTTAAAACACAGACCCTATTTCGTTTCGTTTTTATAGTTCAAAATTTCGTTTTACTTGTCTTTACTACACTTTGATCTGAAAGAGTTGTTATTTAACTCGTGTTCTGAATGGTGTCAGGGTCTGTTACGGCGAGTTTTAGGCGTGTTTTTCACGGAACTGTTGGTAATCCACTAGTAACATCAATGCTGATTGGTTAATCAAATGTATGACGTCATAGGGTCATAAGTCGGTCTTTTGACCCCTGACGTGTGACCTATTGCTATAACTTGTCAGATCTTCATGTAGTGTACGCCATCGAAAGTATAAACAAAACGAAACGAAATATAGATCTGTATTTTAATCAGATTGGATGTATCTAATCATTATTATTGTCATGATTATCGCTCCCACTTTCATCAACATTTTATTTTCACGGAAATGTTCTACTTTTTCAACATTTTCATCAGTATTATCGTTAAGCCCCCGTCAGCGTCCTTACTGCGCTGCTGCGACTGTACGGCGACCACACAAGGTCGCCGGCAAACGTGAACAAAACGCGAGAAAATGTCCCAAAAAATTACATACTTGAAAAAAGTCAACTCCTCACAGCTTTCCAGGTCAGATCGCAGAACCTTAGCGTTTGTTTGAACATGCTCAAATCAAACGCCGTGACTCGGCGATCATTGGCGATCACAGCACGATATGTGGGGTTTCCATCACGTATTTACCACGCTGATGACGACTTGACGCGCTCTGGGACCATTCTCCGCCGCCGTAGCAGCGCAGTAAGGGCACCACCCCGGTCTGACGGGGGTATTAGTTGCGAACGCATCATGCTCAATGTTGCCGCCTGTTTCCTTCCCAGAGCTTCGTGACTTCTTTGCAGTGGAAAAAATGTACCTAAGTTGCCCTGTCGCTTCATTTCACGGCGAATAACCGATAAACATTTTTCAATAAGTGAAAGCGTTCGTAAAACACGACGATACCAATCACAACTCGACTGAACGTTCGTTCTGAAGGAAATACTGGAAACATGTCGCTAAATGTAGTCCGTGTGAGAGCTCGAGCAAACTCTCTGTCTATGCTGGATTACACAGTGTGCTTTCTTTCTTACATTCGGTTTCCTCTTATGTAGGACATTCATGTTTAAGTAAATTTGACACTTGACAATGCATGACGCCATCGTCATCTCCAAATTGCGTCAAGTCACATACATCCAACACCCGATTTGACATGAATTCTTATTATGAATTAATACGATCACATTGTGATTCAATTTCATTGATGCAATTAAGCATTAATTTTGATATTACATATCATGCCTGTATCATTATCTCGCGTTTTAAATGCCCATATCCCACCCACCATCTGAAGATAAAGGGCAAAGCACAAGACCGTGACTCTTTTCTCATACAAACATTTTTTATGTAGCTCCCCAACCCTCTGCATCCGCCCCTGAAGAGTTTTTTAATAACCATGGCTGACGAAACATTTTGTGAACAACAGAGATATAGAATTGAATGTGTAAATTCGTAATCCGAAGGGAGGTAAAAAGCAAATTCAGATCAAAACACATACCAAAAATAACAGCAAACTGCCCTGTTGTCAAAGGCAGTGGTATAAGGTGTCCTAGGAAGAGTAAGCATATCCTGCCACACACGCCCCCTCCCCCCGCTGCTGTTATTTAAGAATAGCCAAAACCAAGTGCAAGACGGTGCTACCACAGGCTTGTAAAACATTTAAAACAAATGAAAAACACATATTTATGAAAACAAGGTGGTCATATTAAAAGCCTAGACGCATTGACGACAGAGACAAGAGCAATTTAAAAATTTAGACTCAGCATTTTGTCATGCTGTATTATGAACCAGGGGAGGAGGTGCAGATTTATCCAAGGGGGTGGGGGCTACACGTTGCTGCTCTTCTAAGAACAATTGTTGTTTAGATTTTGCCGGGGTGGGGCACGAATTGTTCTAGGGGGCAACTGGCCTGTATTGTGGGCGTGGATATTAATTCTATGAGGTATATAAATGATTTTAATTATTTTCAGTAAACATGATTAGGAACAAAATGGTTGTAAATGCTGGACTGGAATGACTTAATTTGTGAACATAGTTCGAACTCGGATACCCTGACTGGGGCTTGTATTTGCAAACGCCGAATGTTTTCATTTTCCATTGAATGTTGAGGTAGTTCACTATTTTTCTTTGAATTTCCTTCTTCATTATCTTTATCTTGTACGTCATAAACCATAATCTCCATTTCTATAATAGGAATATCTTCTTCTACATCACTTTCTTTATTTCCATTATCAACTGTTAATTGTAGGGGGCCTATCTGTTCTTTATCTTTACCTGACCTGTCGCCAATGTTTAATTGGATCGCATCATCATCATAAGGATTGTTGTACTGTTGAAATTCGTTGGCCATAGCCCATTCTGCGCGTTTATTTATTATTATTTTGTCTTTTAGTAATTACCTCTGCGTTGTCTTGAAGGATAGAATACATGACGCTTGAGTTGAATATAAAATGTTCACTGTGTCTAAAATATTGGATACTAGAAGAATGCCCGGCTTCGCTCGGGGTCATAACTCCGAAACCGGAAGTGGTAGACTAACGCCACCTGGTCTGTGTTACTCCCTGGTCCGAGCTACCCTATACCCAAAATTTCAGACTCGGGGCAGACCTAGTGTAGCCGCCAACCCCGAACAGACAGACAGACAAACAGACAAACAAACAAACAGACAAACGACAGTCACAAATATTAGTATAGATAGATTAGGATCCCATGTTTTCAGGCAAGATAACAACATCAAAAGTGGTTGAAATACTGAATTCTAGTTCGTGTTTTTAATTTCGAAAATTGTGGAAAATGTTGAGTAAGACGTTTAGATCCTTTAAGAAGACTTTTATACTCTGGGATAGGCTGTATTATCAAATAGTCCGTTACTTTTATTGTTTTGAAATATAATGAATAAATAATAATGGCGGTAATCAGCCAGCATATCGAAGCAAGTCAGTGATGACCCGAATTTAAGAAAGCTTTTTTTCCCGGGTATGTTTGTATTATCAAATAGTCGGATACTGTATTTTGAAATCTAATAAATAATTTAAGCGTGGCTATATTTAAGGCGGTGATCAGCCAGCTAATGGAGACAACACTCTTATTCATTCTCCTAACCTGCAGTCAACTACAAGTCTGTATATTCTCGTCGATAATGTCATTATTGATTAGGTTTAACTGGAACATTGGATAAATTCGTCTAAGTAAATTATTGGTTATTTTCCGCTGTTTCACAGCATATATTGAATATTAGGTCAGCGATCTCTTAATCTATATATATATTTGTGACTGTCGTTTGTCTGTCTGTCTGTCTGTCTGTTCGGGGTTGGCGGCTACACTAGGTCTGCCCCGAGTCTGAAATTTGGGGTATAGGAATAGTTCGGACCGGGGAGTAACATAGGCCAGGTGGCGTTAGGGTACCACTTCCGGTTTCGGAGTTATGACCCCCGAGCGAAGCCGGTCTGTTCGGGGTTGGCGGCTACACTAGGTCTGCCCCGAGTCTGAAATTTGGGGTATACGGGTAGCTCGGACCGGGGAGTAACATAGGCCAGGTGGCATTAGTCTACCACTTCCGGTTTCGGAGTTATGACCCCCGAGCGAAGCCGGTCTGTTCGGGGTTGGCGGCTACATCTGCCCCGAGTCTGAAATTTGGGGTATAGGGGTAGCTCGGACCGGGGAGTAACATAGGACAGGTGGCGTTAGTCTACAACTTCCAGTTTCGGAGTTATGACCTACGAGCGAAGCCGGTCTGTTCGGGGTTGGCGGCTACAATAGGTCTGCCCCGAGTCTGAAATTTGGGGTATAGAGGTGGCTCGGACCGGGGAATAACATAGGCCAGGTGGCGTTAGTCTACCACTTCCGGTTTCGGAGTTACAACCCCCGAGCGAAGCCGGTCTGTTCGGGGTTGGCGGCTACACTAGGTCTGCCCCGAGTCTGAAATTTGGGGTATAGGGGTAGCTCGGACCGGGGAGTAACATAGGCCAGGTGGCGTTAGTCCACCACTTCCGGTTTCGGAGTTATGACCCCCGAGCGAAGCCGGGTATCCTGCTAGTTACACATATTTATGTTTATTACGCCGATATTCAATTACAAAGCGATTAACATTTTCGGCATTAAGTTCTGATGTTCTAGAAGAAACAAGGCGATTAACATTTTTAGGGCTAAGTTCGTGTGTATCTCAAAATAGATAAGTTGTAAAATATGAACAGTTTCGCTTTTGAACATCAGATATCCTAAACCGATCAGCAATGACTATTCACTATGATATCTGTGCGAGTTATTCACTTTTTTCCTTTTGCAAATTAAACTTTAAAATATGAACAGTTTCGCTTTTGAACATCAGATATCCTAAACCGATCAGCAATGAATATTCACTGTGACATCTGTGCGAGTTATTAACTTTTTTAAAATATTTTTTTTGAAGTATTAGCAAAAAAAATTAAGGTGCTTTCAGTACATCTGAATAAAAATATTTCCTATTTAGTGTAAATGGGAACATAAAATATACGTCGTAAAATAAATAAAAGGCACCATTCTGTCCGGACTATTTTACGTTACCACGTAGCATCATGGCGTCCCGAAGAATTACACCGCCATTGACCATATCTGAGAGCAACAGCAACATAAATATACTTCATCCTGTTAAAAATATTATGTGAAGTGTGAAATCAATTGGTTATAGTGTTATTTTGGGAACCATTTAGCTGAATTCGGTCGACAATTAGATTGTAAATTACGACCATCGGGAGCAATTTCTTCATACAAAAATAAATACCTACAAAACTTCCACACACTGTTCAATTATTGTCTAAGTATTAATTAAATTACTGTAAAAATTACGGTCGGCAATTAGATTACAAAAATTAATACCTACAAAATCCCACATACTGTTCAATTGTCTAAGTTTTAATTAAATTCTTGTAAAAACATGACAGTTCTCTCATCTTCTGGGGATTTAATGGAAAGAACACTACTGACGTCTGCACTATGAGTTTTGCTATAAATAATTGAAAAATTGTCCTGGGGCTTATGGCATAACCCATTGCCAGCCACCAGTCGTTGCCAACGAAATCGGTTTCTTCTACCAATCCTTATGGGCGTATGTATCAATTGTGACAGGAAATAAAATGAGGTGCTTATGTTGAAGGGATAAAAATCGAGTTCAGTCCCTTTGTTTTCTCACCTTCTTGTCCCTGGGGCGACTCTTTTCGAAAAAAGCCTAAGGCTCCGCCAAGTAGGATCGACACGAAACTTAGTATGCTTGTTCCTAGGACAACTGTGCACCGATAAAGACTTAAAACTCTAACCCTATTGTATGGTTGCGATGACGTCATACAATAGGGGGTATATTGCGCGGGCAGTGCTTAATCGGACGATCTGTCTCTCCGTTTGAATTGATTGCTTAATAGCTTAAAGGTCCCGGCAGCAGATGGAACGCTTACCCAGTTCTTGTTTTAAAAGCTTGACATCTTGAGATTGTTTGTATGTATGAAGAAAACACATTGCCTTTCTGTATACATAATGTTCAAAGAATGAATGTTATTGGGTTCTGTTGTGTGAAGAAAACAAAACCAACCACGACGACTGCTGTGACTGTCCATGTGTTAAAGCTATAAAGACGTGCTATGTGTTTCATCGTCAGTTATTGAGAGATCGTTGCTGACATACGATCTATATAGTCATTATGTATGTATTTATTTATCAACATCTTACCTGACCAAACATCTATTGAATGGAAAGTTTCAACATTATTAGTGGATCATATCAACTCAACTATATATATTAGTAAAATCACTAATCATAAAACAGTGCGTGAAAGTTGGATCAATTCTACGGTAGATCTAATTCTCAAATAATAAGAATGGTGGGAAACCGTGATGTTTATTTATTCAGTCTAGCCTAGAAACAGGAGTAAAATTAGACGTCTCATATTGAGTTGTTTCGTTTTAATGTGTCGTGTTCTGGGAGTATACTTTGAAGTTATTTACGGTCATTGGAAACTAATGTTTTAAATCTTACTTTAGACCGTACATGGGTTGCAACGTGTTAGTGAACTTGAACAGGTCTGATAAATGACAACTTTACATGGTTAAGAAGCGTTAATCTAACTGAAGCTTGAAACTTTTGGATAATTTTAGACCCTATTCAACGATTAATTACATTTACATCTTGTTTATCAACTTTATGATGCTGTAAACATGTCAGGATCTCGCCGCATGATGTCATATATTAATTATATGTAAGGTAAGAAATGTAATCTAATTTTAAATAGTCCTTTTAACGGGGCGAATTTAAATTCCACCAGTATGTTTAAAGTTAATTTTGTATTTTTGGCAGGGTTTTTTGTTTTCAATTTTTTCAAAACCATGCTAGCAATTAATCTAATCCAATTAATCAAGTTAATGTGTGCTTGTAGTCATGATATGACCTAGCTGCATTGTGTTGACGTTAAAAACACAGTTCACTCTTTTATGTTTAGAAATACAGTGGTTATTTTTAAAATATTTTCTTAAGTTATCATAATCAGAACCTTAACTTTAAACATTCAATAGCTGAAGATTCCATCTATGCAGATATAATCCATTATTAAAAGTTCTACGTTCCTGCACCGACTAAGCTCATGAAGACGGTCATACGCTATGCAGTGTGTTATGGAAGAAATATGAATAGCCTACTATTATTTCGAAATACAAATGCCAGAGGGTCTTTTACATGGGAAACCGGATTTCGTCTCATCCGGACGACTACACTAGGTACTTTGTCACCCCCCTTCCCCCGCGCTGAACCAATGATAAGGAGAAACCACGCCGGAAAAAAGCAACAATGCCCCACTGTTCAGCATATTAGTACAAAGCCCAACTTAGGCATGAGCCTGAGGGGCCTAGGCCCAGGGCCCAGTGGTTAAGGCGGCCCCGCGGTTCATGGCAAAAAGAGAAAAAAATCAAATTCCAAATGAAAGTTTCACGGTTATCTAGCTAGCGGCGCGAGGGCGGAGAATGGGCTATCCGTCAACCTTCTCTGTGAGGTTCCATTCGGTTATCGGTCTAGGCTTCTAGTGGCGCAATTGCCGGAGACTGGGCGAGTCTGCACTCCCTCAACCTCCTCTGTGATTGGTCGAATCCCATTCAAAAGGATATGAAATAATCTTTTCGTCGCGTTAGGGGCCCCGCGAGTCTTATCAGACCCAGGGCCCCGCTCCGGTTAAGCTGGACTTTTTATTAGTAGTATTTTTTGTTAAAATATAAAATAAAACACGGTAAGCTATATAAGTTCGCTAGTAACAGATGATGTCTATATAGATACATTGAAATAATTAATAGCTAATCCCCTTACGTTTCTAGCATTATTACTATTGGTACAAACACATTCAAAAATAGCACCAAAAGATTTCTTCTTAAGTGTGATAAGGTCGGGAATTTGACGTTAATAAGAAAGCACCACTTGAAATTTTATAGTTATAGTTTGTTATGTTTATCAGGGTAGGCTAACTAAATAGCTTAATAAATATTTGCTTAGTGCTGATAAAGATGTGTACTTGTGTGTTAATGACAAAAATTGAGTGATGTATAATGTTGATGCATTTTTAATAACTCTTCTACCACAATACATGGTGTGTTCATAGGGTGATAATCACTTTTTTTGCCTTCACAAAAAGTATGTGGACATGAATTGGCAAAACACCATTAAAATTCATTCGTTGGAATGAAATTAACTTGCGGCATGATATGTGTACTTAATTTATATTTCAATCAATGATGCAAACACCGTTTAATTCCATTATATTTTTTCGACACTGTTAGAGTTTTTGCTATGCCAATATCGTATTTTCATGTTAAGCACGACTCTCGTCCTTCTTTCAGCTACAGTGTTTGAGGGAATCACAGGATCTTGATGCTGACTTCGAAAAGACTTCAAGTAGTTTTAATTAGGAGAGATTCATTGGTATGTGTATAGCGTGGCCTGTTTAAATATTATTTGATCGAAGAATGTGTTGCTTAACATTAGTAAATGCCACACCTCCAGTGTGACGCTATTCAAGAAAAGCAATATGTTAACATTTAAGGAACAGAAACCCACAGAAAAATCATGTCGACTCTACCACCTCACGGTGTCACAACTATGAGCAACTCTAATTTCATATCCGTTATCCCCAAGGATTCTATAGGCTTATCGCACACCCACCGAAGATCGCAGCAAGAACCTCACAATACCACCATGCATTCCGGTGGGCCGGTGAACCTTACTTTACCAAGAGAAATGACATTTAATGATGATAATTTGGTGTCGGTGATAGCGTATTCGTGTTTGTTTTTGATAGCAGCTACTGGGAATTTGACAGTATTCATAACATTGTTTCGAAGTAGAGGGTTCAAATCTAGAGTAAATAGCTTTATCATGCATTTATCAGTGGCCGATTTGATAGTTGCCTTCGTTATGCTTCCGATGGAAACTGCTTGGCATATAACTGTGTCCTGGAAAGCCGGAGACTTTGCATGTCGTTTGATGATGTTCTTCAGAGCATTCGGATTCTATTTGTCATCATTCACTTTAGTCACAATTAGTTTAGACCGATACTTTTCTATTGTACATCCAATGAGTTTACACGATGCTGAAAGGCGTGGGAAAATAATGCTGACCGTTGCGTGGACTTTAAGTGTTGTTGCCAGTCTTCCCCAGGTAGGTCTCTTTGTTATTATCTTTATTTTATTACTTTTATTATTTTTTTGTATTATGTCACAGGTTCAGTTAAAATAAACCAACCCTGTGGAATTACCGAGATTGTTGTAATACACGGTTGTATATTCTATTTAAATATGGTCCTCCGGTTATTAACCTCCGTTAAGCAAACACCCATTGCTTCGTATACTGGTATGGGTTACATTTATAACAGCCAGTCAAATACACGCAAAAGTTCAATACACATCTTAAAGCCTATAGCTATTCACACATGTTGATATTATTATTGGCGGCGTTGCAGTATAATGTTCTAAATTGATTATGTGTAAATGATAGATTCTTTGTAAACAAGCCATATTGTAATTATTAGGCTGTTCTTATATACCTGTATGTTTTCTCATAACATGCTGGTGATCTATATAATATGTTTCTGTGTTCAGCTGTTCTTATGTAGTCGCATATGTATCATTTCGCGTACCACTATGTTTCACATTTTCCCCAAATACTCTATTTATTGATTCTCAAATTCGACTGTTAGACGATGGCCTCCGCAAAATTTGCACCAAATAACAGGGACAACATTAAATTCCTTCATATTTGTTCATTTATAGAATATATTAAAACCTATTTTTGTACGTTAAACCATTTATTCCCCAATATTATTTGACATATAAATCGATTTAATCCATTTTGCCGACATTTAATTGACTTTGCCAATGGGCAAAGTTTATTTACCATTCGAAATGGGATTGTAGACAGATGGTGCATATTCATGTATAAAAGAATTGAGTTTCTAAAATTTGTATATTTGTATAAACTAAAAATAGGATCTTGGTGTTAAATTAAACAACCATAGCCAATTCTCGATCTAACGACCTACATTTTTCTAACCTGTTAGAAGGATCAAACCCAATACAAGAGAGAGAGAGAGAGAGAGAGAGAGATAAATGGGGTTTAACGTCCACTCGACACAACCTAGGTCATTTCGGGACCTAACATGGTTTAATTTTATTTCAATAATTCGCTTGCGCGTAGGGGTCTTTAGCAGTGGGAGGAAACCGGAGGACCCGGATAAAACCCACGAGGTTGGACAGGCGACCCTACTCCTTGTCACGTACAACCGGGGATTCGAAACCACGCCAGTCGACTCAATGACAGACTTTATGATACAGCGCGCGCACGCTAACCATTTAGCCATCCAACCCCCCCACCCAATACAAAAGATAGATGGCTATATGAAGCGCTATCCAAGGTTCTAGAAGGAGTTAGAATATCCTGCCCTGTACATGAAACTCGACACTCCTTGTAACATTGGATTGTAGACAGATGGTGCATATATAAAAGAACTGAGATTCTTAAATTTGTATATTGGTGTAAACTACAAATAGGATCTTGGTGTTAAATTAAACAACCATAGCCAATTCCGATCTAACGACCACCATTTTTCTTATGGAAGACCAAACAGCTCTGTATTTAGTGTTCTTAATTCTTAGTTCTTAATTCATTATAGTCCTTAATTCTTAGTTCTTAATTCATTGTCCTTAATTCTTATCTCTTCATTTGTTGTCGTACTTCGACATCTGTACACTAAAATTAACATTTGTATCTTAAAATCAATATTTGTTTCACAAATCAGACATTTGTCATATCAAATTATTTTGTAAATTTATTTTTGTTTAATTCAATTGTATTTTAATATAAAGATCAAATTTATTTTAGTAAACCAAAAAAAATAATCTACATTTACATTTTATCATAGACATAAAAGAAAAACAAATCTCGAACAACAAATTTCCAAATACAAATCTCCAAGTACAAATCTTGCAAATCATTTGTCCTAAAACATTTCTCGAAATTCATCGAACCGGAACATTATGACATGAGCGGAAATCAACCAGACATACAATAAGTCACCATACAATAAAGGAGAATCGAGCAAGCATATATACAATAGGAAGAATCGCTCGATGACCGTGACTTTAGTGAAATCACGTGCGTGTTATGTTTCTATATATAAATATATTGGTTAATATGACCTAGCATTAAATAAAATAGATTGAAAGTAGTCTATTTTTAGTAATTAAGTTATTTTTTGATAGCGACATATTTTTTGGGACAAACGAAAGAGGATTTTATCTCTTTTAATTCATGTAATCATGAATGTCCCAGTAAAATAGCTAATACTCATATATTCAAAGAGCGGTAGACAAATACTTTCCGGTGAAGCATTACACGATAACTGGAATTTCGTATTAAGACGCGTATTTTGACTTTTAAATACCCCCCCCCCCCACACACACTAAATTGTGTTCAGACGATCCAAATTGTATCTGCTTTAACAAGGTACGTAAATATGAATATTTTAGAAAATATTTTACAATTTTGAAAATGTATTTGACCTTTTTAATGGTATGCATCCCGATATCTTGTATTTCGTGTTATGGCCCGTATTTTGACATTGAATCCCCCCCCCCCCCTCATTTAATACCGGTTAGTACCAGTCAATTTCTTTTCTTTTTTCAAGGTATGTAAATATAAATTTACATTTTGTAGCAAGCAAAAAGCATACTTTCCATAGTATATGGACAGATATCAAGAATTTCTTATTAAGATCTTTAAATACCCCTCCCCTTTGATCTTTTTTCAAGGTATGTAAATATAAATGTGCCATAAAATAACTCGAAAAGGTGTACGGTATTAAACACTGTTGAGTGATGGGGAAGGGGTGGGCGGGGTCTTAAATGTCAAAATACGAACCATACTACGACATTCCAGATATCACACAGAATACCACTAAAAAGAAATTTCGTTTACCTTTTCAGAAATGTAAATTATATTCTGGGTATTACAGTTGGATGACGATAAATATTAAGTTAATGGGGTCGTGGTGGATTTAAAAGTTAAAATACGGGTTACCGAGTATTGTAACATGCTTAAGGGTGAATCTTGCGTTTTGATTGGTCAATTAGACACTGTCGATTGAACAATAACACCCCTCAGTTTTAGCAAGGCGAATAACTGCGTATAAATATTACAGTGTACTTTTTCCACTTTTTGCTCAACCATCTTCCTTAACTCCAATCTTTATTGACAAATATCTTCAAAAAAAATCCGGTCAAATGACCATCACACTATTTTCAAATTTCATCCTTTATCCATACACATCTCTGAAATACATAAAACAGTTGAAAATCAGTCATAAATTCATAAAAAACGTGTTCAGGCATCATAAATTATTCGTAACTAAGCAGTGTGGACATTTTTTTTTCATTTTTTTTTTTGCACTCCGCAATCTTTACTTTAAAAAGTGGAAATTTTAAATCAAGGTTTGATCAAATTCTGAATAACATGATCCGCCTAATAATGAGTCATTAGTCACAAGAAATCGTTTGAAAATATAGTAAGGGAGGCGAAATAGCAGCTGAGATGGGCCTACGATAACGGCAAATTATGCGATAATTGACAATGATTGACAACTCGTCAGAACGGTATACATAGCAACCACTAGATTCCCAGGCATCACATAGTTTTATAGGGTATTTTGAGGGATGTAAGCAAGAACTGCTCTTCTCTGAACAAGAACTAGCAATAAAATTGTGTTCAGGACATGAGGTATTTACCCCCTAAACGTATGACCCGAAAGTATTTTTTTTTATCCCTCTTTCAATATATTACTTATTCGCTGGCACATTCATTAAAACATGATTTAAAAGAGATAAAACCCTCTTTCGTTTGAGCAAAGAAGGGGGGTTGAATGGCCGAATGGTTAGCACGTGCGCGCTGTATCATAAGGTCTGTCATTGAGTCAACTGACGTGGTTTCGATTTCCCGGTTGTATGTGACAAGGAGTATTGCCGCCTGTCCAACCTCGTGGGTTTTCTCAGGGTCCTCTGGTTTCCTCCCACTGCTAAAGAACCCTACGCGCAAGCGAATTATTGAAAATTGAACCATGTGTTAGGACGTTAAACCCCATTTCTCCCTATCTTTGAGCAAAGAAATATGTCGCTATTAGACAAAACCTAATTTCTGAAAATAGACTACTTTCAATTTATTTTCTTTATCGAAAGACCGGTCCGATTAGCCATACTACGCACGAGTCGCGGTCATCGAGCGATTTTTCTTCAATAGCCCAGTTCGGAGCAGAATAGTAGGACGTTAAACCCCATTTCATTTCATTTCTTGTACATATGCCTATACTCAATTCCCCATTATTGTAAGGTGACTTATTGTATGCCAGGTTGATTTCCGCTCATGTCGTCATAATGTTCCGGGTCGATGAATTTCGAGAAATGTTTTTGGAGAAATGTATTTGGAGAAATGTTTTTAGAGAAATGTTTTGCAGGATTTGTATTTGGAGATTTGTATTTGGAAAATTGTTGTTCGAGATTTGTTTTTCGTTGTATTTCTGATAAAATGTAAAAGTAGGCTAATTTTTGATTTTCTGAAAAAAAAAGAAAAAAAAATCTTTATATTAAAATACAATTAAGTTAAACTAAAATACATTTTACAAATCTGATACAAGTCTGATTTGTAAAACAAATATTGATTTTAAGATACAAATGTTAATTTTACTGTACAAATGTCGAAATACGACAACAAATGAAGAAATAAAAATTAAGGAATATGAATTAAGAACAAAGAACACTGAATAAAGAGCTGTTTGGTATTTCATATTTTCTAACCTGTTACAGTGATCAAACCTAGAAATGGTTCCACTACTGATGTCTTCCGCCTTACTCCAGCCACAGTAGTGGCTCGTCCTACAGAGTTCCTTTGCGCAAGTTTTTTAGTCAAATCACTACAAAAAGGTTACTGGCCTATAGCTCCCTTAATTTACACATAAACTGACCCAAAACAGTACTGCACTTAGCTTAACATATAATAAATCAATTCCTATTGAAACAAAGGTGAAGCCTTACCGCATAATTATATGATTTTATGAAACCCAACTGCTACGCGAAATTTCAACTGGCTGGTGTCATGGCGGGCTTGCGTAATACGTCATTACAAGAAACATCGCTATGCAAATGTAGAACGCATAACCACAAAGAAAAACTGTTCGGTAACTATTTTAGTGGTCCAGTCTTCACTATTTGTCATAGAATTATTTATTCCAATACAAACTGTAATGATATGTGTTGACAATTATGCGTTTGCACCTATTTGAACTTGCGTAATGATTCTTAGACTGTATCAATTGTAACGTTAAACACACAGTTTAACGTTACAAGTATAGTAACTATGATCAAACCCAATACAAAAGGTAAATGGCTATATGAAGTGCTATCCGAGATTCTAGAAGGCGTTAGAATATCCTGCCCTGTCCACGATACTCAACACTCCTTGTAACAGTCATATTTTAATGTGTTCAATTACTAAATGCCATTCAAACAGTATATCAATATGGAGATGAGGCAGCACGACATATCAATCAGATCAGTAAGTTGGAATGTAAATATATACAAGTGTGTAACAGTTTAACATTTCTTATGAGCATTGAATGTTTGCATTGTACATTGTATATATATTTCGTTCCTTCTGTCTGTATCAGTATTGTGCTTGATAACGACAAGAAAATCAATGTTGAAACGTAGCTTTAGTAGAAATAATAATTGTTATCCATAGAACCGTTGTGTTTATTTTAATGTGTTCAATTACTAAATACCATTCAAACAGTAGCCCACATACATCTTATTTGTTTTCTTTAAAACTTGCTCTGTGGGATTTGATGATATTAATTGTAGAGCGAGCAAAGGACGACTTTGTCGACGTATTAATAGTCCTTCAAGATATTTTCCGATCCGATACCATATTCTTCAAATCGTACATTTCCCCGGTAACCAAATCCGTTTTGTACACTGCTGCATTGTCAAAACCCAATAATTTGTAAATGTGACATTGAAAATACTATAAAAGAACATTTTGCTATAAAGTCGGAAGACTGCACCTGCCGACAGTTTCTTCAACAATGCACATCGATACCCCATTTGCACAGCTAAGCACACACTAAACCTTTTTAATTCGTCATTATTGGGATTTTCAATTTGGTTTAACTGTTACCTTAAACGTTTTACATAACTACAGGGGCGAAATATAAGATGCTACTTATAATTATTTAATGTTCCCCCAATGGAACATGGATATTTTGTTCTTTTATAGTCTTTATTTTTATATCAATTGTATGCGCGAAAACATCAAACTGGGCTGTCATATCAGTGAGCTATATGATGAAAGGGGGGTATAGATGGTTTCTATTCATTGGGGTTGAAAGAAAATCGAAGTGCCGCATGCAAATCGTGCGTAAAAGATCCCTTGAACCATAGAAATCAAAGAAATGTCATATCTTAGTATCAAACGACCTAAATAAAATGTAGGGCTGGTCTTTAAACCCTTCCCATTCGAATAATATTACTCTGATTCTTGTTAAAAACTGATGTAACGAATCAAGAATTTCCAGTAGCTTCTTGTATAAAACGTGCTCACATTAAATGTACCATTGAGATTATTTATCTATGTAAACCTACTAGTGATAAAATGCTACTTGAAAATATGCGCCTGCAAAAAATTTTTAAAACAACTTCCACTCCCCTCTCCTAGAACAAAACAAGGCGTTATTTTGTGGTTGATTCATAAAATGTTAACTCACTAAAAGGCAAATCAATGGTCAACCCTAAGGATAATTAGCACGGACTTTAGTTTGGCGAACCTAACCAACCATACTTTATCCTGGAAGTAGCAGGATGTCCACTTAAACCTAATAGTTCACATACAAATCGTATAATTTTGTTCTATAGTTTAGAATGAATCAGATCTCGAAGGAGTTAGCTAGATAGCTACTTGGGATAAGTAGTTGACTTGAATATTGATGCCCATTAAAGCAGACATGTCTTTCTTGCTAATGACTATGATATTTAATTACACTGTTGTGCGACTGGATTAAGATAGTAGTATAGATATATCTTGACTTCCACAATTATAGAGACATGTTATGAATTTTTTGAACTTTGTAATTTCGTATGATTTTGAGTCTGGTGTAAAGTTTATCATTCTAAGCGACCAATATTAGCTGGGGTTTTATTTTGACGCGTCACGGCCGACATGCACGCGCGATGACGTCACGCTTCTGTTAATATTGGGCATATTTATATCTATAAAAACTCATTTCCTATGTAGGAACACATGTCTGTATTGAAGTATGTTCTAAAATTTCTCTCATCACAAATAGAACGCCCAAATGTATGCGTGACGGAATTACATTTCCCATGGTGATGGAATCACACCTTTCTTTCATGACGGAATTACATATCTTTTTCGGACTTCAAGCATTTAGTAAGCCTTCCATAATTTTATTTAGGCGTAATTCAAATTTCATTGCATTATATAGATTCATATAATCTTTCAGATATAGCCAAAACTGCTGCAGAGAGACAGCAGATGAAGTGAAAAACTGAAGTCAGCTGTCAATCGGGTGGATTATGAAACTCATAATGTTGATAGGGAACGGAAGAAAAATGTGACGTGAGATTTGCTATTGCAAGACAAGATCAAATCCGCGCATTGGAAGCAACACTTTTTTACAACTTGCATGATCACCTACCGAAACGAAAAGCTTTCTTAGGCCATTGCCAGCGATAAATTAAGTCATGACAAGACGCTGTTGCTGCTTTCACTTCTATCATCACTGATAACTTCCCTACCGTTAAAATGATTTGTATATGGAAAGATGGAATAGGTGGAATTGTCAAGTATACCGTCCACAGACTGATTATATATGGCCAGGGCATCGGTGGTACAGTACGATGTACAAACTTTTTCTGAAGCAGTTAAATTGTAAAAGACGGAAAGAACCAAATAAATATCCTTACAATGACTGGTGCTGATATTTTTCAAAGATGACATGTACTTGATTACCTATGGACTGAACTTTAAACATTTCTAGGGCCGATTTATACACACCATATGGATCAGCTGAATTGACGTTTTACACCTGTGATCCGGAATCTAGGAAAGTAAATGCCAAGTACATCGGTGAAACACGCGGTGTTACAGACACAAAAAATAGGAACCCCCCAAAGAAGGCAAATAAAGATAGCCGAATTTGAAGCTGTAATAAATGTAGATGGAGTCATGGTGATAAGGGGTACCAAAAATAAGCAGAGGACGGGTTCATGTGTCAAGTCTGTAAATTGTGGTGTCATGAAATACTTGGCGATGGGGACCAATTTACTTGCAGTGGCTGCTTATAAATCGAATTTCCGATATCGGTATCAAATTATTTTGATTTTAGATTACCTTTTATCACAACAGAAAATAAACTTTTTACTCGACATTATGAAAAATCTATTTATCGAAAATAAACGTATGTTACACTGTTAATTTGCGTTGATTTTATCTCCCTGGTGATCAGTTATATTCAGCGTGACTGAATTCTGCACTGTAATTCCATCACAATGTGAAAGGTAATTCCGTCACGCATGTTTTGCGCAACGAAGCACATATCTTTGGGATGATTTGTTTATAAAAAAAAATTCTACTGTCGGGAATAGGCATGTTTTGAATCTTCTAAAATGCCCGCCATAAAATGTCTTGATTCACAGATTTAATGAAACATACATACATGTAGTTTTCATTTTGGTAATGTCAAAGTGGGTAATTCCGTCACATAATGTTATAGACCGTATTTCATAAAATGCATATGATGTAAAGAATCCAACTGGATTTTTAATCATTCCTCAGATATCCCCCTTCTTGATTCACAGATTTAATGAAACATACATACATGTAGTTTTCATTTGGGTAATGTCAAAGTGGGTAATTCCGTCACATAATGTTATAGACCGTATTTCATAAAATGCATCTGATGTAAAGAATCCAACTGGATTTTTTAATCATTCCTCAGATATCCCCCTTCTTATAATCCCCGCATTGAAATATACTATTGTATTACTGTATTATTTCGCCACTGTACGTTTAAGACTGCACAATAAGGGGTACCATGTAATTCCGTCACGATGGAATCCATGCTATAAAGTCTAGTGCTGGAAGAGATTCGGAATAAGCAGAAAATCTTTTGAACTACCACTCAAAATATTTTACATTGTCTTAAAATTATACACAAACCTACACAATATTGAAAAGTACACCAGAATGGAGTTAATACTTTTTCAAGAAACGTCATTTTTTAACATATGAACTTTTAACAACACAACACGCTAAGTCAAATCAACACCCAGTAATTCAGTGAAAGTGCTTTTCGGATTTCCATGACTAAAATTCACTTCAAGTAACAAGATTACAGTTACCCAAGCAGTTTTGAATTTTATACAGTGCAAATTTTGAATATGTTATATATCAGTCAACTAAGTAAAAAGTGGTAGACTCACCTGTCAGCTTAAACTAACCAGTGAAATAGAAAAAAAAAAAATTTCGTCACACTTTATTTTAATCAGGTCGTAATTATAAAGTGGTTTCTAATGTACTTGAACGAGTGTACGTATACCTACCTTTACACGATATCAATCACTATTTATAACTGGAGCGATGGTTTCGACCTTAATTGTAGATTTAAAAGCTAATAGATTTATATCGAGTGTTACTTGAGTCAAAGGATATAGCTTCGTGTATATTGAACACTATCTCAGCACCAATTCCTTTGTAATTTTATAATTGCCATATCGAAAACTAATATCCGTGTCTTAATTGTGCCTCGAGTCGCTCTGTTTTTGGTTGTTTGAAAAGTTTGTCTTTGTGTTGGTGTGTGTGTATGGATACTCTCGTGATATATTTGTAGACTTCAAAGCCAGAGGCTGACACGCATAGACACAGACCGCTGTTTACACTGAGACACGAGAATCGTTATCTGCAGTTCTGAAGTGCTACTTAAATGTTATCAGGAAACCATAGGTATAAAATAATTTTCTATAATAGCTGCAGAGTTCGGAAGGGGTATTGAAACGGGCTCCGTCAATCCGTCCGTCCCGATTTCGTTTCCAGAACATAATATCTCATAAACCGTTCAAGATCTCTTTTTGAAACTTTATTTGTACACACATTAACCCATTACAGTAATTCTGCCTTTTGCTATTTATAAATTTCTGGGATTTATGTTTTTTGTGTTTCCATGGAAACAAATTTGACTTGGTGTTTGGTGTATAATTTTGTTTCCGGATCATATCTCATAAACCATTCAAGATATCTTCACGAAACAATGTACAAACATTGACCTATTATAGTAGTTGTGCCTTTTGCTAATTTGGAATTTAATAATTTTTGTGTTTCCCTGGAAACAAACAATTTGACGTAGTTTTTGGTGTGGAATTTTGTTTCCGGAGCATATCTCATAAACCATTCTGTAGCATATCTATTTATCATTCAAGATACCTTCATGAAACTTTGTACAAATATTAACCGATTAAAGTAGTTGTGCCTTTTGTTAATATGGAATTTCTCGGATTTAATCATTTTTATGTTTCCATAGAAACAAATTTGACTTAATTTTTATGTATATTTTTTGTTTCCGGAGCATTTCTCATAAACTTTGCACACACATCAGCCTATTACAATAGTTGTGCCTTTTGCTATTTATGAATTTGTCGGATTTAATGTTTATGTTTCCATGGAAACAAAATTCTCTGTTGAATGTTTTTTTTTAACTTTTACTACACATCTGACTTAATTTTTGGTATATAATTATTATTCTAGAGCATATCCCAGAAACTGTTCAAGATACGTTTATGACACTTTTACATTGATCAACCTATTATTTTATTTTCTGATGACCGTCCTTCCACCCCAATTTCATTTCTGGAGCATATTTCATTATCATCATCCGTTCAAGAAATATTTTTGAAACTTTGTACAAACTATTATAATATTTTATTTTCTGATGTATAAGCTTAATGTTTAACATACAACAGCTGATTGAGGTCGACAAAGGTTGTTGTGCAAATCTTACAGGGAGTAGCGACCGTGCCTTGCCGAGCTACTGTGATCAGAGTATGAATTCTTTGATATTCCAAGAACTTGTTTTTCCTTTTGCCTTCCAAAAAAGTGCAAGGGCGCGGAATGGTGATGACTATAGTCATTTTGTTTTGGTAATATTGTTAAATCTATATTATTAATCATGCGTGTTTTCTTGATGTGTTATATGTTTTGCACATGCATGTTTTAATGTTATTTCATCAAATCCCCATTGCTATTTCTAACACATGTCATTTCAAAGCTGGATGACCTGAAGACATCCACTTCCACTTTCAATTGTTACATGAAACAAACTTACAATTATGGTGTTTCTAAAACTAGGTTATTTCATAAATCCCAATCCCAATAGTTTGCTTTTTTTTCACACATAATCAAATTAAACAAGAAAATATAAGTTCTTTCCAAGAAATGCAGCAGTCCGTTTTAACGTGTTGTAGACGACAGGATTCCAAACTTTGTTTATGGCTAAATGATGTCTGTCTTTACAGATTTGCTAAATCACTCGCACAAATTAGTTTGATAGGCTAACTGACCCTTTTAACGCATCTTTGAAAATCATTACTGTACAGTTTAGGACTTTTGATGAACGTTTCAGTGAAACCTGGGACGGTTACTTTAAATGCTATCGTGACTTTCGGAATAATATTGGCAGTGTTGCACGCACGAAGGTTCAACTTAAGATTGTGCCCTTTTCACCGTTGTTATCTTTTATAAATCGGAGCAAATCATGATCAATTTGGGTAATAAGTTATCAATCTTGATAATTAATTTCATAGATTGTCGATAAACACAATATATGTTGACACGACTAGTTTCTAATCACTGATCTCAAGACGATTGATAACTTTACGTGTCACTCCAGAAGGTTTGAAAATAGTAGGCGTCAAATGTTATGAAATTATATTGAGTGCAAAAAGAGAAAAAACATATAATTTAATTATCGTTTCTGATGTACCTGTAGGCTTAGTTAGTTTTTTATTGTGTGGGTTTCAAGTTGATGAAGTGGGTATTATTCTATAATACCACCTCGATCGTTAGCTTCAGTGACTGGTACAAGGTGATTAAGTCGTCGATATTGAAAAAACGGCATTATTATTATTATTGAGCTAAATTGAAATTGCTTGGATTGTGGTTAATCGTAGAGGTGTTGTTGACTGCGTAAAACAGTTCTCGAAATCCCATGAGTAAAACAGTTCTTGAAATTCCATGAGTAAAACAGTTCTTGATATTCCATGAGGTGACTCGCTGTGAATGAATATTTCCTTGGCACAGTAGGAAAACATTTCAAATTTGAAACTTTATTCCAGAAAACCGTCACGAAATTTTGCTCTTAACTTTTATGTCTAACTCAATGAAATGCAAACACCGACATATTAAAACACGCGCCTGAAACACAGGAACACGCAAAAATAATATGACTGTATTTGCAAGATAAAAAAATACATTTTATTTCAGTGTTGGTCTCACAATGGTTGCTATGGACATACTGTCCATATCAGACAGGTCAAACTGTAATAATTTTGATGGCGAGATTTGTGCAAATCAACACATATGTGTAATAATATTATGGCCTTGACTAATTATTGTTCACAGATTCAGACAAGCCAAACAACACGTGAAACGGAAATCTGTGATAATATGATTTGTAATGTGATAAATACATATGTTATCTCCCACCTCCATTATTAAAATATTGGCTATGGTACGAGTCTATTTGAAACGCAAATTTAATTGTGTATGAAATATTATAAGAATAACAGGCCATGGGGTCTAAGGCCAAGGATAAATTCTATGATCTAGAACACTTAGAAGAGGAATATCCCTACTTTTCATTTAAGGATAGTACTCAGGTCATTAAGCACGCGCGCCAATCATTATAATTAATTACGTCATATTTGACCAGCTAGATAATTGAACGCTGGAACCAAGCGTAGAAAACCATCAGAGCTCTGGGGGATAGTGAGACACCAGACAGATTCTAAAAAGAGGAGCGACCGTTGGTGGTCAAGGGACGCTATCTGGATTCAGAATCCCCCGTTAAGTTGTGGGAGAGCCATATGATGTAGACATTCCGTCAGTAAACTCGTTCTGCGAGATAGTGGGGTTGAAAAAGTAGAGAATGACTTTATTTTAATCCATGCTTGTAACCTATGTGTATCCTGTGCTTGACATAAAATGCAAAAACGAACTGTGGTATTGTTATTCATGTAACCATAATCGGAGTATATTCATGTAACCATAATCGGAGTAAGTTGCAAACTCACAACCTGGGATGCTAGAGTGACATTTAAAGAAACGTCCTAACCATAAGTAAAAAATTACAAATATATCCAGAGACAATACGACCATAAGGCTATTAAAATGTGTAGAATATTCGTCACACGTTGGATATGGGGATTTTTGTGGCTTTGTACTTTCCACATCTAGCCAGCGACTTATCACACTGCATATCACTACATATTACAGAATTCTAAGTGTTTCAATAAGTGAATTTAAACTGGGTGCGATACTGACCGTTATTAACTTACGTTGACGGGTTATATAACTAGAACACTGGCTGACATGACTGAGGAAAAAAAGAATTCCGACACAGGTGTTTGCCGAAGTAAAACTCTCAACGACAAAATTACAATATTAAAATCGCTCAAACAAGCCTAACTGCTGCGTCGTTATGCTAAACAGGATATGATCACGCCAGTGTGTAGACAGTTGTGAAACAAAATATGCAATTTAGTTCGATCTTAGTTGCAGACGTTTGTGGAAAATTCTTTGCTCTAAAAAAAAAATCGGCAATTGCTTGAAGTTTGAATATGTAGGCTAGCTAGTGACATGGAATTGAACATGAAATTACATTTATTGAATTGATCAAAGTGTCCCTGGTTTTCTTTAAAACAGGACTTTGCACAAAAGTTATTGTGCTATAGAAGCAGGTTTAGTCTTTATCTAACCTTCCTTATACCTAAAACATAATACCCGTCAATCAAGCGGTTTCTTTATCAATACATGTTGCTAGATTCTGTCTATCGAATATTATCTACTCTATTTTCACATCGCATAATCTTGCCAAAATTACGTACATCAACCGTCTAACGTACAAATCCAAATATAACCAATTATCGATTGCCAGACTATCGAATCCATGGTGCTTAAACTTTTACCGGAAGATAAATTCAGTAACTGGTGACTCGCAACAAAAGAGTCGTAGGCCATATAATAAAGGACAATATCTTTTCCAGGTGGTTAACTAGGAGAAATCTGGGAATTTGTTCTAACACATAAAAATACTACTAGTTTTCTTATTTTGTGACCCCGGGGCAAACAAATTACAACCAGCGATTTGATTAGACTTCTATCATTTCTAAGTGGTCAAAATGATTAACATCTGGATGTTCAGGTTCGATCTTTTCGGCTTATTTCCCAGAGGCTTCGCATTTATGTTACTGGATTAACCTATTTGGATTTCATTCGTATAGTTGTTAAAGAGTTGTGCCGACCGCACTAAAGTGTCACAGATAATACGATGGCTTCCCTAACATTGTATTACCAGACACTGCAGATGGTGCATACATTTAGTATCCAGCAGATTTTAAGCTCCGCCGTGAGACTGAATTTTCAATAATATGTACAGGTTCGAGAAGGAGAACAGCAATAATGGTATTGATTTATTGCAGGAACTCAATAGGTAATTGCCTTTGTGGCGAAAAAGAATACTCATGGGTAATTATATGTTAATAACAGTGATTAAGCGGTTTGCTTGAGAATATTCTTTGTGGAATAATTCAGAAAAAGCCTTTATAGGATAATATCAAAAATATTTTCGTTGTTTAAAATATGGGTAGCCTATTTAATATAATATAATCTGGTGTCAATCCAAATTTTAAAAATATTGGAATAAACTAGAAATGTTTTTATTGCAAGACAATTCATTATGGGCATGTTATATTTCTAACAATAGTTGATACACGAATCTGTCTTTTTTGTTGGCAGCTGTGCATTGCTGATACGCACATCCAATTTAATTTTTTCGCATATCGTGTCACGGTATTAAGTGTACAAATTCAATTTTGAATCGCTGGAAAACACCGCCCATTAAAAAAATCGCCAATATCATTCATTCATCATTGAAGTAAAATGACAAGAATTGAATCAAAATCGCTAATATCATTCATTCATTATTGAAGTAAAATGACAAGAATTGAATCAAAATCATTATTCATATGGCACAAAACTCCAACCAGACCATCGTATTAACTGAAGGTTAATCTTTCACCGTATATGTACAAAGCATTTGTCAAAAATGCAGGAAAAAGGCATCAATTGGCAAGATAATTAATTTTTTCAATTACTCGCTTTTTCAGTAGTCGTTGCATTGTTAATCTCCCGACAGGAGCCGTAAAAGCTGGTATAAGTGACATTATATAAAGGGTAGTACAATTGAAATGGGCGTTAAGTCCTATTTTATTGTAGCAACCAGGCAAATAAAGTCGGACATACGCCATGCAGTCTGCTATGATGGGCAGTGTGCCAAGAAAGCGCCTATTCTTTATCAAATTTCAAACTCTTTTACCTGCACGGCATTGAGTATACTGGTGGATCTCGTTTTTTGTACCATTCGAACGACTAGACCAGTTTTGTTCGTTGCCATGTTCTCCACCATGCACTTTGACAAAATTTAGGGCTTCCTGGTAAGTGAGCCAGCGCAATTTGTATTGAATGGTATTGCATATGGGCAATATATCAATTAAGACACACCGATCTATTTCTCAAAGAACTAAATTCCGTTTCCATTATTCGCTAAATATTCAGATTTTGGGTCAACACAATTCAATACACTCATCGATTAACTATGTTTTGCTTGCTGGTTTAGCTTACACCCTGAAACTAATAGTGGCCATACATTTATAGTTAACATGTTTCCTTTCCTTGAGATACAATAACTGTGTGGATCTTTAAGACCATTTTGTTCAACGAAAAGGTTATTGTTTTAAATCTTTCGAAAATATGTGCACATACAACAAACCTTTCTGCCAGTACAGCTTTGAAACAAATGACACCAACATGGAGCAGTTGTTTGGGGGTATATTATGAAGACAGTGAGCATTTATAGCTTGAAACAATCGAGGTAAATTAGTTTTACAGTTGTGGAAATTCTTACAACCATAATATAATTTGACGTCTTCTCATTACGCAAGTCTAGTCTTCGGATAATTTAGATATTATCAACATAATGTATTAGTATCTGGTCTCATCAAACATCCTATCCCTACGGATGTTAGGTCTGGGGAAATATTTCGTTAAAATAGCTGTAGAAATAGGATTGTCGAGACAAAAGCGGTGGGTGGGTGGGAACACGAAAATATAAAAAAGGGGCCCCAATTCAACAGAACACAGTGCGTAAGCAACCACATCCCCCCTCCAAGTAAGGAGTTTAGCGATGAGAAGATTGTTGGTAGACCATGTGACACTTCCGGTATAGGTTTTAGTTGAGAACAGTATTCTGGTCTCATCAAACATCCTATCCCTACAGATGTTAGGTCTGGGGAAATATTTCGTTAAACACCCAAAGTTGATTAACTCCTATACGATACTAACCTGTCGCAGTCACACCCGAACAACGCAAAACTCATTTCAAACGGAGACAGGAGACCCAAAACTCACTTAACACCTGATATTGCGAACATAATCAAGTCACTGTAATGTTTTAACCATAAAAAAACAAATATATAGTCATTTTTTTTCAGTTTCGTGAGCATTAACTTTATAATAACCACCTGCTTTGGCAGGGCATGCATTCACAGAATAAACACAGGACACAAATTTGAAAACTATTTTTATTGAAGTTCATCGCTAACAAAAAAATTATCAAGCATGCACCATACAAAAATTTGACAAAATATATTATCAATAATTATATATTGAGTTAACAGCATGCTAGCGAAATACAAATAACTATTGCCACATGGCTTTAAAAAAAAAATACCGCCATTTTACACATAAGGAATAGCAAAATTAGTTATTAATTTTGACAAGCCACTATCCTTGAGGTGTAAGCCGTCTGCTAAATCCGATGTGACAATGTTATCATTTGAAATTAACTCCCAATGATGATTTTCCATGGCCAACGACGCTAAATTATCATTAAAAATGGCCACTTGTCTATTTAGTGTCATATCGCTAGTTTTAACAACCTGATACAGAAAAACTATGACCTCTTCTGCTATGTTCAATTTATTTGCAAGCTTCCTTAAAGATGCTTTTAGATTATATTCGGATTGAAGCGTTCGTTTACCCAAAATGTCGTTGATACCTACATGTATAAATAAGTAAATACACGATGAGTAATTTAACAACCCGGTCAAATTATGTTCTATATCTGTTACCTTCCCACCCGGAATACAAAGAACTTTGGCATTTACCCTTCCTTGCATACGTTTTATAATAGAATCTCCTAAAATAACCACAGAAAAATGTCTCCCTGGAATACGCCACAGATCAACATGGCTTGAATTGCACGAAGTATTAATTTTAACAGCCCATAAATTCCAAGGTATCCCTATTTTATCATGAAAGAAACCCTTCTTACTGGGGTACATTAACGCATGTTTGTCTCCTTTATAAGCCAAAATTACAAAATGTTTCGCCATTGCTAAAAGGACTGAGAACCATATTGGCACAGGTTGAAGGGCTGGGACTATTATAGTACACTCCACATTCTTGGCCTGTATAAACTTTAAGAGTGGTAAAATTAAACAAAACGGCGGGAAAACGTAGTAGTTTTCATTTATTGACAGCGTTTGAGAGAATACATTAGTTCCCCCCGAAAACGGGGTATATAAGGTGTAAAATGTTTCAAGGGGTTTCCATGCCTGTCCTTAACACAGTTACAATCCAGCGACATCAAATCGACCGTATGTGGTCCAATTATTAAATCTATCCTTTTGTAAGACAAATCTGAGATCATAACATCCGATTTTGACAGAGAGCGAGAAGGAATATCTGCTGGATTATATTGGGATGGAATCAGTATGAGTTTCAAACTTGTGTTGTGCTCTAACAAAACAAAAAAATATTTGCTTCAGTATTTGGTTTAACTCAGATGATCTACTGTACTGGTTATTCCAGGAGTCAACCAAACCTTTGTTATCAATCAGAACATCAAGTCGAGAATCCCGTATCTCTTGACTAAATGCCAATAAAGAGTTGAATAGAGCCTTCGATTCTTTCAACAAAATTGGTAAACTCATCTCAGTTTGAGTCCCATAGTCACTGATCTCTAAATTATTGCTTCCATTGTTCAGAATACCCGCCCACTTAAAATCCGAGGCATCAGTTGCGAGCCCCAAAGTTTTATGAAATTCGGCCTTCCAACGGAATATAGGATTATAATTTTCCAAAAAACGCCAAAATTCAATTTCTTTTAATTCTTTTGATATTGGGATATAATCTTTAGAATTTACAGTGAAACTAGTGGCTATAGTGCGAAAGAAGGTACCTACAAACAATTTCGCGCCTGGAATTGCTAATGAGAAGGACAGGCACTTTCCCGCAAAACGTTGCAGGGATAATAAATTTACCCGATTCAATGCCAAAATTTCTTCCTCAAATTTACGAACTTCTTTATTTTAGTTTCAGTTAACGTGAAGGTTTGGTGAATTGAATCAATTATCATCCCTAGATAAACTATCCTCTGGGATGGAATTAGAACACATTTGGATATACCAACAAAATAACCTAGCCGAATTTCTAACTCACATGACATATATACCGGTATTTCTGCTCTCCTAATATTAGTTTCGTTTTCCATATTTATAGATCCAATCAACCTATCATCAATATATACCAAATTGTTAACTCCAAGAAATCTTAGGTAAGACGCTACTAATTTACTTAAAGTGGGATAGACGTAAGCCGAATTCTTCCAGCCGAATGGAATTGTATTACAAACATAGTAGACACCTTTCCATTCGAAACCCAAAAAGGGATAGCTGTTTTTTGAAACGAAAACATGGTCGTATCCCGATTTATCATCAAGTTTAGTCATGAAAGAACCCTGATCAATTATTCTAGGAACATCGTTTAAGCTGTCTAAAGAGAAAGGGGTATCCTTCATCCACAAATTTAAAAACTGCATGTCTAAACATAGTCTTGGTTTGGTTGGTTCCACAGTTAGTGGTGACACGATGTAAGGGGGTGACCTTCGCCAACAGAACCCCAAATAGAAATTGCAGCGGGTTTTAGCCTGTTAGCAACCTCGTTATCAATAAATTCAGTAAAAGAGTAACAGTTAGAAGAATTCTTTAAAATTTTAGCTGGAGGATAATTACAATCATAAACAATGTTCTTAAATGTTCCTTTAAAAGGAACAATGAAATTCTCTACTCGAACCCCATTTACTAACCAATCAAGAGCTAAATCGGATTGACTGGACTTTGGTAAAGCGTTCAAAATACTTCTCCATTCGTCAACATGACTGTGTAAACCACCCGCATTAAATGCGTTTGGGTCCCTAAAGACAACATGATTGATCTCGACCGGATTAGTAAAAGCTGATTCGGCAGGAACCATAGGATGCCATTCACAGGACACGCCTTCAAAATTCACCCACTTATGACATTCATATGGTATCTACAAAACAAAATGTACAACAAAAACTTGCAATTAAGTTGAAGAAAATTTGGTACATTTTGAGGCCACATGCCCCACTTCCCCACATCTAAAACAAACAATTTTATACTGTCTCGATGGTGGATACCGAGGGCGTGATTGGTTCTGATAATTTGACCTATTAGTATTGCTTCTTTCTCCCCAAGATTTTAAAAACTTATGCTCCTTCTCTAGTAGTTTATATTCACTGGAAGATGATAACATCAAAACAACGAGTGATCCTACATTATGGAGTGTCTTATTAGCCATAAATCTCTGCAAAACAAACGAATATTCTTCAGACTTGGTATGACTTGCCTTCCTCGCCTTCTCGTCTAGCAGAATCAGTTTCTGATGCAAAATATCAATATTGATTTCAGAGGTTCTAGACACGTACTCTTTAACCTCCCTTACCATGGTTTCCACAGATTCCTGTTCTTGTTGTTGAGCTTGTAATTCTTCTCTTAATTTCTTAACTTCCGATATCAAATCATTCTACAAAAAAACAATTTTGGACATAACGTGATAAAGAAAACCCAGCTTTAAAAAGATTCAAGGGCTTTCCAAGACATCAGCGTATAAGCAACCTTGGCAATCTCTGCATAGTTTTTTTTTCACTCTGATGTGCATCTTAAGCTAAAAGGGGTACCGACGACGATTGACGCAAAACTGATTGAGGTACAACATATTGCCCCAACATGTCGAAAGATTTCCAACCCACGTGATCCAAAACATCCCTATCACATACGCCCTTAGCTCTTAAGTTAATAGCGCATCCACTCCGAATGCTGTGCGGCGTTTCACCAGCCCATAACCCTATGGCTGATAAACCTCGTTTTAGTCGATTGTTCATGCAGGACGATGTGACTGGTACATTCTTTGTCAACGCCTCCCCTAACCCAGTCGGTCTGAAAAGGTAGCCTTCATGCAAATCAACACCCAGCTTGGCAGATTGTTCCAAATAACACTAGAGTTCCTTAACCGGACAAAACTCCCTAGAGCTTCAACACGGAATGACAAGTCTTCTTGGGGTATGAGTTATTGCTTTTCCTTCGGACATGTGCACGTAAATTTCAGATTTATCGCTCAACCATCTAATCTGCGAAGTTTTCAAACGACCCAGATCTCCAGCCCGATCACCAGTATAACACATTAATTTGAAATACGCCTTATCCCGCATGAGACAATATTTAGACTTTTTTGAATACACGTTACAACAAAGATCATATGTAACGGCCCGACACATCCTGACAATCTTCCACAAAAACAAAGGAGGTGCTTTCTTTTTACACAAAAGAGATTTTGCCTGTTCCACACGCACGGCCTTCAAATGACCTTTTATCGAGGGAGATGCCATCGGGTTTCCCAAACCTAAACGAATGTTCCAATCTGTACCTCTTCCATGATCGCGAAAAATAGCACGCAACTGACCAACTAAAGAGTCTACGGATGATGCAGCCATTCTGCACGGACAGTTGCACACAACCGACCTACTTTTCTGACTTTCTGGACAATCATCTTTATGGACCTTGGTCTTTCTATTCCTGTCCTTATAAACCAGAAACTGACGCATAACAAAAGGGGCGACATCATCTAATGTCCTAGCAGGTTTCAATAAGTTCATTTTTCAGCTTTTGTTTTTGATTAGAATATTTTGAAGTTTGTAAGTAGCTATCTAATTCTCTTACTCGGTCATTTACCTCATCAACATTAATCTTTAACTGAAAAAAAAATAACTCCAAATGAACTCCAATACAATATACAGACTTTCGATAAAATTCTGAGAACTCGTGAAAACATTATAAAAACGTGTGGGAAACACGTACCAACCACCGTTCTAGTAATATGCCGTTCCCGGACGGGCGGGGGGGGGGGGGGTGTCTACAAAAACAAACTTGAGATAGATAAAACATCAGATGTTCCACAAATTGGTTAAGTATGCTCTACCTTGATATACTAGTATACTACTCGAATAAAACAGATACACGCTAAGCTTTGAATGTAACACCATATTGCTCCACTAAAACCATGAATAAATTTAGTCATAAAAGTTTAGAAGACTCTTAACATACATTTGAAATAATATGCCAATCATACGTCGATTCTGACAATTTTTCTAACAAACTTACGATAGGAAAATATATTTGTGCCTAAAATGCCAAATAGTCACACACATAACACTTTTGGACAAATTTTCGATTACAAAATACCCTGTGGAATAAAATGCCAAATAATAGGCCAACTGTGGAACAAATATACTTAAAAATTAATGAAATGATAGGTAACCTGTGCGAAACCGTACAGATCAAAATTAAATGTCCCTTACAAGCTGTAACTGTCAACTGCTTTTCCAAAATATTGCCAATTACAATTAGGATTAAGAACCAAACCGTGTTACTTACATGCTGATTAACTGATACCGACAAAACTCTTGAGACCTGAAATATGCCACTTACAGGCTGACACTGTCCCGCACTGTCCATACCTTTGATATGTAAATGCGCCACACTAAATACTCTGTCACTTACAAGCTGACATTGCCAAAACCGTTTGAGATCTAAATACTATGTCACCTACAGACCTTATGCAATCTAGCTAGATCTTAAGTCACTTACAAAAAAAAACGATATCCAGATACTACGTCACATACAGGATAACAAATGCCAAAACTTTTCAGATCTAAATAATGTGCCACTTACAGACTGCCGCCATAAAAATCTTAAAAGCTTAATATTTTACTTCCCGCCTAACACTACCAAAAGTTTTGAGATCTGAATAGTGTGCCACTGCAAAACGTTTGTGATCTACTAGCAGGCTAACATAATGTGCCACTTACAGGCTGACACTGCCAAACGTTTGAGATCAAAAGAACACCGCAAACACTTTTAAGGTCAAAATAATATGTCAAATACAGACTGACATTACCATGATTTTTATGATCTGAATAATATACCACTTACACGCTGACACATCCAACCTTATGAAATCCCAATAATATGTCGCTTACATGCTAACACTGGCAAAGCTGCTGATATCCGAATAACATGTCACTTACATAATGTCACAAGATATTTAATATCTAAATATTATGTCACTTACAAGCTAATACTGCCAAAACTCCTTGACACAGGTTGTACGTCACTTAAAGAATGACAACTCCCAAATTTTTATGATCTGAATAATAATGTCCCTTATAAGTTGATATTTCTAAACCTTTAGTCATCTGAATAGTGTGTCACATATAGACTGAAACTACCCAAGAATTTTTAGATCAAAATAATATGCCAGTTCCTGGCAGACACTACCTAAATTTGAGATTTGAATATTAATTTCTGTCACTTACTTTCTGACACTACCAAAATTTTTGAGATCTAAATAGTATGCCACTTCCCGGCTGACACTACCAAGACTGGAGATCTGAATAATATGTCACAGAGCGGTACCACCAAGATCTTTGAGATCTAAATATTATGTCACTTACAGACTGACACTACCAAAACCGTTGAGAACTAAATAATGTCACTTACAGGCTGACACTGCCAAAAAGTTGTGATCTGAATGTTTCACTTACAGGCTGACACCACCAAGATTTTGAATTCTAAATAATGTCACTTCCCGGCTGACACTACCAAAACTTTTGAGATCTAAATAATGTCACTTACAGGCTGACACAACCAAAACTTTGAGATCTAAATTTGTCACTTACAGGCTGACACTACCAAAACTTTTGAGATCTAAAATAATGTCACTTACAGGCTGACACTGCCAAAAACTTTGAGATCTAAATAATGTCACTTACAGGCTGACACTACCAAAACTGTTGAGATCTAAACAATGTGCCACTTACAGGCTGACACTACCACTATTTTGGAGTTCTAAATAATGTGTCACTTACAGGCTGACACTGCCAAAATTTTTGAGATCTAAATATGTCACTTACGTGCTGACAAAACCAAGACTTTTAATATCTGAATAATAGGTCACATTACAGGCTGACACTACCAAAACTTTTGAGGTCTAAATACTATGTCACTTACAGGCTGACACTGCCCACACCGTTAATCTATTTTCCCCAAACCTCTTGGGCTGGGATATGTAATGTCACAACAATATAAATAAATATACCTCAGAATCCACACTTTCCTCCGATTTTCTCTTATGACATTATGACATTGGGAAATAAATGAAAATAATAATCTACAAAACAGCGACACAAAAGATCTTACAACGCATCAAACAATTGAAAATACAGATAATAGGCTGCTAGCTTCGAATTCTTGAACAAAAAGATTCCCAAATTGCCGTATAACAAACACCTTTAAACGCCTACGAAATGGAAGGAGATAGGAACAACTACATAATTATCTCACTTTCAATGTCGCTCTGACCTGGCGACTCAGTTTTAGCAGCTTTCCCCTTGCACTGTTAGTGATGGACTGATATGACACTGTATTTTTCTATTTGAGAGGGCCGAAAAACAATATCTGAATAAACTACACCTGTACATACCGCAATTGCTGAATTAGCCAACTGCACCATATTCACAGTATTTAATTGATCGAAATCATCCCCTGGATTTGCGATGTTAGCTATATCATCCAAATCCTCCTTGGTTAACCCCATTTTGGACAGGCCATCGAATATTTCTTTTCTGCTTAACGTCTTTAATGATATATCTTTTTGAAAACTGTACGATTCTTTAGTCCCTTTGTGAAACATCTTCACTATTGCGAATAAATCGCCCTTTTCTAACGATGCTTTCGGATTAAGAATAGACATTTTCTCTTCAAAGCCCACGTCGTCTTGCCGGGTCGGGAGTTAAGCTATGAGTGAAGATTGTTGGTAGACCATGTGACACTTCCGGTATAGGTTTTAGTTGAGAACAGTGTTGTTTATTTCTAGATAACAATAAATGTCAACGTTGTTTCACTTTGTCATGATCATTTCCATACATATTTTAGGCAGGGATTTTATTGTAAGTTTAAATAAATCTATTTTAGGCTATCGCTGGTGCCGAGTGAATATATTGTCAATTATGCGTTATTTATTAGTTTTTGTGCTGTATAAATTATAGTAGTCATGGTATTAAATGGGTTGGGGTTTAACGTCCTATTTTTCTGCAACGACTGGGCTATAGTAAAGACGAACATATGACATGCCGTGTGCATTGAAGGGGATTTTGCCCGGACAGCAGCGATACGGCCTATATTATTTCCAATTAAAGATTTCATTTTCGTGCAAGCCATTTTGGACACACGAGACCTCGGTTATTCGTCCCACCCGAACGACTAGACACTGTCCCGTGCCAGGCCCTCCCTTCCCGAACCACTAATTAGGGGAAACTATACGCTGGAAAACCCTAAGGATATATAGGCCAGTGTCGGGAGTGAACCCTAGACCTAGTTAGCGAGCCAGCATCTTTCGGAATGATCCATTCCGGCTCCCTTATAGTGGTCAAATACGAGTCTTGGAGTGCACGTAAACGAACACTTAACAGTTGGAATTCGAAATAAGAGTAGGTCGTAGCGCCGCTGTTCGGATATCATTCCCTCATAGCACACTGCATGGTATATGCCCGTCTTCATTAGCTTGGTCGGTGGAGGAGAATTAATAAACCGCATTTCATTTCAAATAGAGGCTTGATTATGAACTTTAGTAAATAATGATATCTAGCAAGGCATGTATATTATTGCATAATAAGAATAAAGGCAATAATGTGATCGACTTTAGACGGGCTTAGTAATAACTCAACGGTAAATGATTCTGATGGAACTAAATGGTTAACTTATTGGACTGGATGCTGGCCATGGGATGCTCAAAGGGAAAGTCGAGCTGCTCTTTCAGCGTACTTATAAAATCCGCAACCAAAAGAATGTTATTGGATTATGTATGATACTTTTATTCCGATCACGTTTGTATCAGATTAATTAGCTTATTTACGGTTAGTGGTAATCGGGTAATAAGAACGACACGGACATGCCATTTCTGCACTGATAGTGCATTTATACGACATGACACACTACAACGACTCTTGTTAACTACTCGCGTGTCTGATAATCAGACTGCCAGGATAAATACCTAAATTAATACCGAAGTATATCAGTGGTTTTATCAGTTAACTCTTCTAATGGAAATCCCTTATAATAGGAATACAACTGAACTTAAATGGGCTATTTATAGGCCTGTAGTGTAGTTAAAGCCTGACTCGCTAACATATTATGATATGATATGCAACCCCAATATCGGCTGGTGGTGGTGCAAGTATTTTTGTGGGATTTTATATTGCATCTGCTAGCTTTCGATTTATACACCACGGTTTGTGATGAGGCAATATCTGGCCTATTTGATTGACTTGTTCACTGTACCAGGAAGTCGATTAACTATTTTGTTGTAGGAACACCGCCCTATTAGAATGATCACGCAGGATCTTCAATTAGATTATAATCATTCTAAATGTTACACCTGTCATTGGGCTGATTACTGGTCTTGACTGTCGACATTTTGGCCCAAACCGAAATGGTGATATATGACAAGGCCTCCAATAAGGATACAATTAAGATATTCCCCAGTGTTGCTGGAAATGGTTATGAGCAGCTTAAAAGGTGGGGAACAGAATAATTTAAAGCAGGGTGAGACTGTTCTTATGCTAAGTTTCGGTCATATCATTTGTCATGCAAATCGGCTGATCTATTATGAACTTTGTGTTAAGTTCATTGATTCGTAGATCTAAGAATCATGGAATATAAATTAATAGAATACTGTATTAGAATACCGATCTAGAACATGTAATGATGGCGGCCACAGTCCGTTTATCCAGAGCCAGATTAACACATATAGAGGCCCGAAGCAATATATTATAAAACTCAAAATTTAAATAATGATAAACCATAAACAATCCGTTAAGCTCGTGGTTAGAGTTTTTCTGAGGTTTTATACACGTCATCAGATATTGAGACAAAGACGGTAACAGTAAGAAAAGACAAAAACATGAAAAACTAATTAAAAGTTCTTGATTATTATTAATGATTTTGAATTGTCATCTAACAAAGGAGAAATTATGTTGCCCCGCCCCCTTCCGAAGATGCCCTAAGCACGTATTTATTTTGCGTAATGGTTAATCTAGCCTTGTGTTAATCAATGTATATAGGCCCCAGCAAATCCTCGCGAAAATAAAAACTGTAATGATGTTAATTAGAATCTAGCAACTGTTCTAGTTTTTATTCCATGTTGGGACCGCCGTGGTTGAACAATGTCCACTCAACTAGAAGAACCTTGGCAGTTGTGGTGGCAGATGCGGGTTTGTGTGTGTGTGTGTGTGTGGGGGGGTGCTGACAATGAGTCTGGTGGGTACTGTTTCGGATGGGACCAAAAGCTGCGTTCCACCTCGGTACAAAAAAGCGTATGGATAAAAGAATTCTTGGCATTTGGAATTCAAAGAGGACTGGGCAGAAACGCTGATGTCCGGGCAAAAGTTTTCTACCATGTTAGTCTAAAAATGACCCACATAATAGTGTTGACTAGACTTTAAACCCCATTCCATTTCATATTTCACGATTGCAGACACTTGTCAAGATTCATTAAAACCACTGTACAGTTCACAGCTAGATATTAGGGTATTCAAATTAATCTTTTGACATTTTACACCAAAATTTAAATCTTAAATGGAATCTAAAAATACAATCTATCATTTTATGGAGGACATATTTTCTTAAAACCTAATGAGAAAACCACCCCGTTTATATTTTCCGTGGGATCTTTGTATTCATCAAACTCATTCTTCTAATATCCAGCTCAAGTTTCAGAATATGTAATTGCCTTTCAACAAAAACCAACCGAATGCCTCGATTAAGCAAGAGTGAAAAAACATTCCAGAAACAGTTCACAAATATTTTAATTTTCATGTAGAAACTCTGTTCATTGGTTTATTGAATTTTGGATACCATGTTGACATAAACATGTAGGTTCATTTAATCACAGTAACACATACAATTTACAAGCTTCAGTAAGTTCACATGAATGCGACCAAGTAATCACGTTTTTATACGCCGCCATTTTCATGTGGACGTATATTGTCGTCGCCCCTGTCCGTCCATAATTTGTTTGTGGTCACAATTTTTATCCGATTTTGACGAAACTCGAAATATAGGTTTATATCCCAAAGATCTTGGTTCCTTTTCATATTGGCATGTATTGGATCGTAACTTAATGGATTATGGTCTCTTGATTGTACGAAAAATCATATTTTTAGCTCTAAGAGGTCACAATTTTGATCCGATTTTAATAAAACTTAAACTGTATCAAATTATTATATAAGCGTTCTTGTCCTTCGAAAGTGTGCGTGAAAGGTCCCTTGTCAATAAGTAATCCCTAGAAGTAGTTCGGATCCTGGATCCAAAATCAAAAAAATTATTCTTTCTGTAACAAATGACACCTTGTCCTTCGAAAGTGCATTTTAATGACCCTTTGGCATTCAGTAATCCTTAGAAGTAGTTCGGATCCTGGATTTAAAATCAAAACAAATTATTTTTTCTGTAACACATGATACCTCTCATTAATTACGTTAGTAATTCATACAGCTATGAATTGTATCGATTCTTTTCCCATGTTCAATAATTACTTTTCTTTAACTCTTGTCTGTCGATTGAGAATGAATTTTTAAGTGACGAAAAGGGACAATTACAGGAGAACGGTTATAAATAAGATGTATTTCTCGATGTCTGAGTGATATTAAAGAACACTGTCTTGTTCCACGGTGCTTTACATTAACAGGAAGTGACACTTTGTACACTTAAATGAATCCCGTAAAATACGCTATCTACAATCAGAAGTATAAGAAATGCTGCTTTTGTATGTCTACACACATAGCAATTAGAGAAACCTAAGAATTCAGATTGCCGATTTCAACAATTCGGTTCTCACGGGTAAGTTGATGCTAGGACAAGTAAATATTACGTCTTAAAACCGCAGACTTCATTCCAGGGTTAATATGTTATATGCACTCATTTTTTACTTCACTAATCGGAAACAAATTCTAAACTGTAAGACATAACAGTGTCAATTCAATGATTGTTTAATTTTATTTTCTAGAATTTATTGCCCGATGCACATATGAGGCATAGATTACTGGTATTCATTATACAGGTCACAATTCTATGGAATACAATTACTGCTTTTTACTGAGCGACGTTTCGACTAGGCTTCTCTAGTCATTATCAAACGTCGCTCAGTAAAAAGCAGTAATTGTATTCCATAGAATTGTGACCTGTATACTCTAGTTCAGTTACTAAATGCCATTGAAACAGTTTACTGGTATTCAGGCGGCCATAATAATGACTAGAGGGTATTAGATGCGTCATTACGACTTATTAAATGAGAGAATCTATAATCTACACATATGACGACTAATCTGACACGAATCGATGCCAGCAAGCCGATTAACAAAAGGTATACTTATCTGGCATGTTCTCAATAGCAAATCTTTATGCAAAATTATTACACCGAAATTCGATTCTCTAGCTTATTGGAAATCAGTATTCACGGGAGTTACTTAATACGTTATTGGTCCTCTGCAAAATCTCTATTGAAACATTACGAACAATTATATGACGTTTTTGTTATTAGTAGGTTTATTTTCTGTACCGCAGTGCACCGGATATGGTTTGGCTCAGGGCCTGGCACTTCTTAACTCATCTCAGAATGTTGGTACATTCTTAAGATAGCCAATGTGATAAGAATGGGGTTCTTGCAATCTTTTTCGCTTGATCAAACTCAAGGATGAAAATAACCATTATCAAGTAATGTTAAAGTATATTCTCTCAGTGTTATTGATAAAGCGCATGTATTAATAAATGGGTATTCTGAAGTCTATGATATAAAAAATAGATTTTGGGCATGAATTCCGTTTCTGTCGAAATGTATTTCTAATTAAATTATTCTGGCGTTTCACACCCATGTGCGTACAAACTATGTTAATGATGTTACCCTCTGGTTATCTGCTATTCCTCGTTGGGTAACAAAATTAGCTGTATGGAAGCTATCTCAAGTGTAGGTTAACTTTTTCTGTTGTGTCAGTTGACGTCCCTAATCCTTTTGACAAATTTTAAATCGATCAAATATGACCAATCCGATAATGTCATGATCAATGAGCTTTTTTTGTAAGTGGTCAACTTTGGATTCTTTGGTGAATTGGAATATGATATTGGATAATTAATTTTCGTTAATTTCAATAAAAAAATATTCGTCGTGGCAAAGCACGTTGACACAGCCATGTTAGCGATTTATCTACTTATCGGCTTGAATGATCCACACTGTGATGTATTGAGCTGTAATGAAAACACACACTTACTTGACTGGAAGTTTTGGCGAGACATGATGCAGCTGCAGGGCTTATTTTAAGGTTTTATTGACAAAGCACGATTTCCGGAGATGGAGATTTTTTGATGGGTATTTCCCGACAAAATTCCAAAAACGTGACTCACGATTTCCCCAACAGAACTTGGTAGGCTCATTTAAGCTTCTTCTATCACATTTATCCGCTCTACTATGCCAGAATAAACCTTCTGGAATCGTGACCAATTAGTTGTGACCAAAACAAAGGATCACCAGAAGAGGAATACAAAAGCTTCCTGAATTATCACCACGCTGACACGTTTATAACCAAACAAGCGGTTCCCATACACGATATGCTCACCCACATCGAATATGAACCTGTAGTCTATTTCGCGTTCACAAGCTTTTTGCAAAAGTTTGGTTACTCGAGAACGTAAGGTCACTATTCCTTCCACAAGGTTTTCGAAGAGGCTGAATTCTTTTGCTTGAGATACATTTAGAAGAACTTAGTTTTTAATACTGTCATTAACTATAAACATTAAATCAATGAATACAATACACAGTTCACTATTATAAGAAAGAGAACATTCACATGCTTAGGTTTCAATACTGATCTCTGATCTAATAAATGTCCCAAGCTGTGGGGGGAACACTCTTTATATAGGGACAGATGTAGCAGAGCTATTTAAGTATGTCTTTAACCTCGTTTACATTACAAATTTAAGAGTGCCAGGCACGTGCCGTACTGAGTACCGTGCCAATTTGGCCCGCACGGTGCAAGGCAGCGGCACGGTTAAAATTTCGCAGTGTAAACGCTATCCGGTCTGAGACGGGTTTTCAGTACGAATTACTGCACATGCGCAAAATGAAAGTTTTGTCATCAGTTTTGTATAGCTGTCTATACTAAATCAATCACCATAATTGTTTCCATTCGGGTAATTTGCACAGGGACTGAAGTTAAATTTTCTGGCGTACCCGGAACGTTCAGAGACCGGTTATTTTAGAGTAATGTAAACGGGTCAATTTCTAGAAATTTATCGCGGCCTGGTGTCGTGCGGAAAATGGCACGCTTATCGCAGCCAAGTCTAAACGGGGCTATAGCCAGTTTTGGCAGAATTGGATAATCAGAACTAGTTTTACTCCACCATCCTAAAGGATTAGCACTCGTGGGTATCAAATTTCCTTCCTAAAGTTTACTATATTTTAATCTTCTTTATCTTTTGTAGTAACAGATCCCCTAATAGATCATTTAAAGCACAATCATTACTGTCCTGCGTAGTTTTGGGCATCTTAACTGGAATTTCAGATTCAAATTCATATTCGTTACCATCATAGTTCATCTGAAATAATTAAATAGTGGGAAGCTAGTATAAAACCGAGGATATAGAGCTAATACAACTATAGGAAGATAAATGTGAGTTTTAAACACAATTAAGCAAAGTCGGGGATGCGGACCTATGTTTAACATGTGTAAGAAAGGCTTATGGCAATTGTCAAAAATATTATACATCTCGGCTGGAGGCCCCGTAGATATTGAGGACATAGGATTCCGACTGCCAATCCTACAGGTAAATTTGACACTGATTTGGTTAATAAATGCAAATGAAACTGCAGAGTACTTCAGTAATAACCAGCGGCTGCCAGGCAGGATACGCCCACATTTTGCAAGCGATGTATAGAGAACAAGCAAAACACAAACGCGATTTGTTGTACAATGAGGGGCAATAATCAACAGAGTTATATCTAAAATGCGCAAATATCAAAAGGGACTGAGATCTTTGGGATATAAAGATATGTTTTAAGTTTCATCAAAATCGGATAAAAATTGTGACCTCTGGAGGGTCCATAACCTTCATATTACATACTTTTACACAATTTGCGTACAAAGAGCGGCCATTTTGTTGGGCAGTTTCATTTTAATTTTCCCGAAATTCGACCTCAACCTTCATTACGGTGGAATGGTGATATATTTAAACGGTTTTTAAAATCGAGAAAAAATTTTGTGACCTCTAGAGAATTCGCAAGCTAAACATGAGATTTTTCAAACAATAAGGGGCCACAATCCAGGAGGTTACGTTCGGATATGCGCGATTATCAAAAGGAACCAAAATCTTAGCGTGTAATGGTGATATATTCACACGTTTTTTTTTAAATCGGATAAAAATTGTGACCTCTAAAGGGAACACAAGCTAAAAACGTGATGTTTTGTAAAATCAAGGGTCATAATTCGGGAAGTTACGATCCGATATGCGCGAATATCGATAGGAACCAAGAACTTTGGGATATAAACATGTATTTCAAGTTTCATCAAAATCGGATCAACATTGTGACCTCTAGAGGGTCCACAACCTTGATATACCAGATGTTTACACTATTTGCGTACGAGGGGCGGCCATTTTGTCCGGCAGTTTTGGCCCGATTTTCACGAATTTCGAACTCAAACAACATTACGGTGTAACGGTGATATATTCGAACGTTTTTTCTTAAATCGGATAATAATTGACGAAATTTGAAATATAGGTATATCTCACTACAATCTTGGTTGCCGTTCGATATTCGCATATATCGGACCATACCTTTATCGATTATGGCCCTAGATTGTACGAAAAATCACGTTTTTAGCTTGTGGACCCAATTTTCATCAGATTGTGACGAAACTTGGTTCCTCTCGACATTCGTGCATATCGGATCGTAACTTCCCGAATTATACGAAAAAATACATTTTTAGCTTGTGGTCCCTCTAGAGGTCACAATTATTATCCGATTTAAAATAAAAACGTTCGAATATATCACCTCTAAAATTCTGACCGAAACTTCCAGACAAAATGGCCGCTCCTTGTACGCAAATAGTGCAAAAGTATGTAATACCAAGGCTGTGGACACTCTAGAAGTCACAATTTTAATCCGATTTTGATGAAACTTAACATATATCATTATCCAATTTTAATGAAACTTAAAACATGGGTTTATATCCCCCTCCAGTGTTCACAATTTTTATCCGACTTTAAAAATCGTTTAACTATTTCATAGTTACACCCTGATGATGGTTGAGTTCTAATTTCGTAAAAATATGACCCAAATTTCCCGACAAAATGGCCGCTGCTAGAATGCAAATAGTGTAAAAGTATGTAATACCAAGGTTTTGGACCTTGTAGAGGTCACAATTTTGATCGGATTTTGATCAAAGTAAAAATATATGTTTATATCCCAAAGATCTCGGTTCATTTCGATATTGGCGCAAATCAGACAATAACTTCCTGTATTATGACCCTTGTTTATACGAAAACGAAAAAATTGCGGGATTTTTTTTTTCAGTTTGTTTTCTATACAACTTTTGCAAAATGTGGGCGTATCTTGCCTGGCAACCGCTGGTTGCTTATCCTGTCACCGATAACCCTTATAAAACGTTTACGATCAGATGTCGGCGGTTTCAATAATTTGCAGTAGGTAGAAATTTATTTTACTTATGTTATGTCTCACTCTTAACAGCTTCCGAGAACAGGAAACATATCAAACTATCCCTAACAACATTTCAAGGACAGAAAGGTTATGATCGATATAATGACTTGTTCTAAAATGTGATAAGTCTCATACAAGGATTACAGAAATTGGCATTAGTATGTTCAACTATCCTATAATCGGCTAGTTACAGATTCTTACAGAAACTGGTTTATAGAAATCGGATCGGATAACCGCTACAGGTTGTTAATTGAATGTTTGTTTTGACGCCAGCAGGATAAGGATTTACAAATAAACAGGATATAAAAAGAGTATTTCAAAACTGCAATATTACGTCGTGCCTGGCATAAATAGACATGAAATGTATTTAAATTTGGAATACTAGCCTCATGGGAGAGATAGAGAAATGGGGTTTAACGTTCACTAGGTTTTTTCGGGACTAACATGGTTTAATTTTATTTCAATAATTTGTTTGCGTGTAGGGGTCTTTAGCAGCGGAAGGAATCCGGAGGACCGGAAGAAAACCCACGAGGTTAGGCACGCGACCCTACTCCTTTTCGCGTATAACCGGGGAATCTAAACCAACCCAGTTGACCCAATGACCGACCTTGTGGTACAACGCCTACGCGCTAACCATTCGCCCCCCCCCCTCTAGCCTCATGGTCCATGGATATCGGTATACAACGGACCACACGCATGACCTCCTGTCCCTTAAGCGAAGAATTACAGTAGTTCATAGTCTCAAATTGTTCTTCTAATAAAAGTTTAACCTACTTGACAAAATCCGCTCGTATATACTGTAGCAGCTCTCCAATCCTGGGGCCAGTTTCACGAAATTTTAACTGAAGATAAAATCCAAATTTTAGTAGATACTTCAATTTTGATTGGCTAAGCACTAAAATCAATCTAATATCCAATCAAATTACTAAAATTTGGATTTTATCTTAGTTAAGATTTGGTGAAACAGGCCCCAGGACTTCACATTGTTGCAATGACTGACGTTGGCACATAATTCACTATGACATGAATATTACTCAACCTATGACTTTAAATACAAAACCCAGGAACATAATTCAATATGACATCAATATCACTCAACCTATGAATAAAATACAAAACCCAGGAACATAAGGTTCTTCACTTAACTATGACTTCAAATACAAAACCCAGGAACATAATGTTCTTCTAACAGAAGTATATACAGAGTTGAAAAGTCAATATGTATTGTTTAATGGTCGAGAGCGAGACATTAAGTAATATATTGTAACAACAAGAGGACCGTCAGGTCCGAGTGTTTTTACAATATATTACGCAATGTCTCAGCTCGAGACCATTAAACATCTTAAAATACAGACACCCCGCACGTGCGTTTACAGTGAAATACGTCACTCGAGTCTAATATTTGACAAGGTACGATTGGCAAGTTGCCCGTACGATTATTTGAAATAATGGTACGCCAACATCAAAGGGTGACGTCACATCTGTATTTTAAAATATATTATCAAAGGCAGCTTAGGTCAATAAGTTCTAATAACCTAAATGGTCGTTCAATTTGATGAAAGTTGTAGAGTACTTTGTCGCACCGGACAGCGCCACTACGGCCTACTTTCATTTCACATGCACCCTAACATGTACATTGTCCCTTGCAATGCCCTCCGTTCAACAACACTGACAAGGGTAAACCACGCCGGAAAACCTAGATGAACTTTCTCGGTCAACGTTCGATGTCCAATCCCTGCGTTCACAGGCACCTGCAGGGATTAAAGTAAAACTTTTTACTACTGCTTGACTATCTACTACAAATGACAACAAAGTGTATCAGTCTTCATATTGTTTTGAATCTTTTAACTGTCAGGGGTCCTTTTACGTGCACCCTAATGTGTACACGGGACCTCGTTTTTTAGTCCCATCCGAACGACTACACGTTGATCCTGGCAAGGCCCTCCGTCCTAAACCACTGATAATTTAATTAATCTCTCGGACAGATAGGTAAAGTGATAAAAAATTAATATAATATTTTGGGGAATGAAGTGCCCGAAATAAAGTGTTTTGGTGCAGTCTGGATCACCCAGTCCCTAGGCAAATTTCGCATAACGGATAGGTTAATGAAGGGACTGGGTGATACAGACTGTTACTAACAAAACAAAAGAAATTCCTTTGTGATACCGCTTCAGGTTTGATTTGTAATTAATAACGCTGTAAAATGACATTAATTACATTAGAAGCTGAATAATGGTCAAAAAAAGTCTCGTTGGCAACAAAAACGACGGGAAATGTTAGAACTAGTGAGTATTGTTAGATGATAGCAGACAAGTCAAAACAATATGGCGGCTGATACACTTTGTTGTTATTGTAGTATATAGTCAAGCAGTAGTAAGAGTTTTTATTTTAATCCCTTCAAGTGCCTGTGAAGGCAGGGATCGAACATGGGACCTTCAGGTAAGCGAACAATGTCCTACTTACTAAGCCACCGTGGCTCCATGCAGGATACCAAGTTAAAAACATAAATATATAAATTCAAAAATAGTTTAGTTTCTCAGCTCTCTGTAGCCAGGGAGTCTACCTGCCGGAAACGTTACATCATGTCCTAAGAATTCTGATGGTCTACTCAGTCGGAGCATGGGCGATTTCTGATCTTTTATAGCCCCTGTTATCTCGTATTAATTAATCGATTTGTTGAATATGCCCAAGGACGCATAGAAATAGCCAAATATGCACTATATAAACAATAATTGCAAACCTCGTCTATGGTACTTAAGGCAACCGGTCTTGACTCTGGATACCTTACAGATACGCCTGCAAAAGATCTTGTATAAGTCATAATTTCAAAACAAATTAATTGCGTTTTAAATAAACATGTAAGCTGCTGTCATATTTTTTAGACATATATGGCAGCAATCTCCAATTATATTTCCTCCCTATATACATATGATTGATGTCATTATCAGGAAGGACACCTCTTAAAAAACTTAGAAGAACAAATCTTGATCCAAAGAATAAAGTTTCACCAACAAAAAAAGAACCAAACAACAAAAAAAAAAAAAAAAGAAAAAAAAGGAGGAGTCAACTGTCCTCACAATGTAATAATAATAACGCCCCATCGCGGAAACTGGCGGGGTGGAAAAAAGACCTATAATTTGGTTCTTGAATCTATTCTAAATTCATTCGCCAACGTGTATCTAATACATAAAGATGGTAAAATATATTATTTTATTGATTTTCTGTAAAATGTTAAATTTAACATTTATAAAAAGACTCAAGATTATAAAGAAACCAAAAAATCAGATTGTCAAATGGGTATCTATATATATATTTGTGACTGTCGTTTGTCTGTCTGTCTGTCTGTCTGTTCGGGGTTGGCGGCTACACTAGGTGTGCCCCGAGTCTGAAATTTGGGGTATAGGGGTAGCTCGGACCGGGGAGTAACATAGGCCAGGTGGCGTTAATCTACCACTTCCGGTTTCGGAGTTATGACCCCCGAGCGAAGCCGGTCTGTTCGGGATTGGCGGCTACACTAGGTCTGCCCCGAGTCTGAAATTTGGGGTATAGGGGTAGCTTGGACCGGGGAGTAACATAGGCCAGGTGGCGTTAGTCTACCACTTCCGGTTTCGGAGTAATGACCCCCGAGCGAAGCCGGGTATCTGTCTGTCTGTCTGTTCGGGGTTGGCGGCTACACTAGGTCTGCCCCGAGTCTGAAATTTGGGGTATAGGGGTAGCTCGGACCGGGGAGTAACATAGGCCAGGTGGCGTTAGCCTACCACTTCCGGTTTCGAAGTTATGACCCCCGAGCGAAGCCGGGTATCTGTCTGTTTGTCTGTTCGGGGTTGGCGGCTACACTAGGTCTGCCCCGAGTCTGAAATTTGGGGTATAGGGGTAGCTCGGACCGGGGAGTAACATAGGCCAGGTCGCGTTAGTCTACCACTTCCAGTTTCGGAGTTACGACCCCCGAGCGAAGCCGGTCTGTTCGGGGTTGGCGGCTACACTAGGTCTGCCCCGAGTCTGAAATTTGGAGTATAGGGGTAGCTCGGACCGGGGACTAACATAGGCCAGGTGGCGTTAGTCTACCACTTCCGGTTTCGGGGTTATGACCCCCGAGCGAAGCCGGTCTGTTCGGGGTTGGCGGCTACACTAGGTCTGCCCCGAGTCTGAAATTTGGAGTATAGGGGTAGCTCGGACCGGGGACTAACATAGGCCAGGTGGCGTTAGTCTACCACTTCCGGTTTCGGAGTTATGACCCCCGAGCGAAGCCGGTCTGTTCGGGGTTGGTGGCTACACTAGGTCTGCCCCGAGTCTGAAATTTGGAGTATAGGGGTAGCTCGGACCGGGGACTACCATAGGCCAGGTGGCGTTAGTCTACCACTTCCGGTTTCGGAGTTATGACCCCCGAGCGAAGCCGGTCTGTTCGGGGTTGGCGGCTATACTAGGTCTGCCCCGAGTCAGAAATTTGGAGTATAGGGGTAGCTCGGACCGGGGAGTAACATAGGCCAGGTGGCGTTAGTCTACCGCTTCCGGTTTCGGAGTTATGACCCCCGAGCGAAGCCGGGTATCCTGCTAGTAACTCATAATTTTAAGCATGGCCAAACTTCGGTTGTTGATGAATTAAACATACAGTATGCAAGAGCTAAATCTGCCTATTGCAAGTCTTTATTTAGGCTTCAAATATTATAGAAATTTTTAATTAGACCTTTATTTTCACGACAAGCTCAAAATCAACTGTAGAACCACGGATGGCTTGGATACAGTTCGGATTTAAACAATCGTCCATTTAAAATTAAATCAATAAATGACGGACCAAGCTAACGTTTACCGTTAGTCGCTGATATCATTACCGGAAACTGGTGATGGAAGGCCTGCCAAGCGAGGCTATACCACAGCCATTCAGCATGTTACTTGATAATCGAGAATATGTGGGTGGAGTTATCGTCTAGCACAAACTTCCAATAGTGACAGTTCCGTTCAGAAGAAAGTAATTTGGCTGATATTTTCAACATTTTCTTTCTTTATCATCTATTTTTGAATTAGTATAGCAAGAATGGCCAACACTTTATAAAATTCTTAACTAATGTATCTTTAAGTTTTTAAGATAGTTTTATGTGTGTTAAAATAAACTTCAAAATATTGTAGAACGTTAACCCGCATTTCATCTTTAAAATATCGCTAGTTGGTGTATTTCTTACGATCGTTGACCACTTTATAAAAATCAATGTTGAGTTGCAGCGAAGCTAAACTGTGATAGCAACATGTAATATTTTCCTATCCTTACGAAGTTAATGTGTAGTTCTATAGATTAATTAATAATATTAATGAATAGGATTTCCTTTTTGAAATGGAGTTTTGTTCGAAATATTGTGATGGTTTCTTTTATCCATGTGTTTTTAGTGTAAGATAATTTAGTTTAGATTTCTTTCAAATTTTTTATTTAGCGGTTGGTCACATTTAATTTCTTTAAATACAACCATGGAGATTTAATTGAAATATTGTTTTGGTTTCTTTATCAATGTGTAATTAACGTAAGATAATGTAGTGCAGATTTGTTATAATTCTAATATTTTTTTGCCGTTGGTCACATGTCATTTCTTTACTACAACCTTAATTCTCAAGCATTGAGTAATGACTTTTAGTACCACCCTCGCAGTCTGAATCGACGAATGCAAACATTGTTTGTTGGCTGTTAGCCATCTTGTAAATAACCAGATTTGAGACTGAGTTACTTCCTGGTCCAAAAATACTTGATAATGGGGACCTGATTGAGGTCGCGGTTATATGGCAATGTCAAGGATCATCAAGTCTCTTTTGACTGGGAGGGCTGTTGACTTTGCAATAATGTGTACGGTTCCATGGCAAGGTCAAGGATCATCAAGTCTCTTTTGTCTGGGAGGGCTGTTGACTTCGCAATAATGTGTACGGTAATTTTGTTTTTAAAACTACAACGAAAGAAATCGGATTTCTGGTGCTCTATCGGTTGAATGCAGATGCAAAATAAGCATTGAGATTTACCATTGCACTGACATTAACTCTTTTATATTACATCGTGGATAAATATACACGAAATGTATTCAAGAGAATAAAATCACCAAACACAACTTTGCTGGAGCTACATTATGTCAAAAAATATTTAGGTTCATATGAAAAATCGTTCTTCCCTTACCGACTTTAGGCTTATTCTGATCCGATCGATGTACCTTGTAGATGTCGGAAATTATATTGTGACCACGCGGTGGCAAAAGGTTTAAGTGTATGTGGCACCAGGCAGGGTAAGCTTACTCTTCCGGACACCTGTTACCTCTGTTTATCGTGTATTTTGTACACGGTGAACAGTCCATATGCTGATTACACTATTTTGCTTTATTACACTATTTTGCCTATATCGTTTTTTTAGAACTTCGAATTCTGTCTTATGGTTTGGATTGTTCGTACTTGGTTTTATTTTATTTGTATAAAACCCCGAAATATCTGAGGACATAATATCTTTATGCGTTAATAATTTCAAACACAGTATTTGATTTTACTATTTTATTGTGAATAAATCAAGCTGGGTATATTAAGATGTGCTAAAAAGAAATGTTAACTAGATAAATTTCAGAAATAAAATTATGGGTGGGGCAAATAAACTGTCACTCACCAGCGCATAGCAGATCTTGTCCCCGATTTAATTTATATTTTATCGGCCTTGGTTTTAATTAACATTACACAGTTTTATCACTGTGTCGTTTAAAAGATTTGAAGACGAAACGAATTAAACGTATAGTTTTAATTAGATTGGTTATGTAAGTCGAACGAGTTTAATACAGCTATTTGTAAAAATACAAGTGGCTCCATGCGATCTGAGATTAGAACATAACGTTTAACACGAATGCTTCTAGCAGATATATAATTATGAAGATTGCTTTTTTCATTATTAATGCTGTCAATATATCATTATGATTAATTTCATTTTCGTAACTGCCTCACTTAGTTGTCTCTATACAATCATTATCAGTTTGAATTCTCAACCAGTAAATGAATTATGCTTCTCGATAATTCCCTAGACATAAAATTATTTACCAATATTCGTAAGATGTCATACCTTATCTGAAAATGTCACGATACTATCCGGCTTCCTGTATAGCTAAACCAATTACCAGTCTACCTTTGTATGCGCTGCCACTGAAATCCACTACAGGCTCTAATTCGTAGGACTCGTAATGAATCTTAAACTGTGTATAGCTTAGCAATGACCATGCAGATCTGTCTCAAATTTGCCACACCCTTCCCCAACCCATTGTAGCTGTATAGATAGGAATATAGTACGAATACGAAAAAGTGAAAACGGAACACAGAAACATCTTAATTTAATCAGATTGCCTTGACAGAAGGTATGCTAAAATAAAATAGAAAGTGGGTAAAATACCATTAACGAAACAACTAATCCAATGTTATTTGCTTTTCTACCCTAATGCTTTATCTGTGTCATGTGCCAATACATAAGACCATTTGGTGTCGATATTATAGATAGATTTGGCGATATTTGTTGTAAATAGACAATTTCGGAGCAATAGATAGTATCCATCCGACAACTAAATGAAATGTTTGATGTTGGGTCTAATAAACACTGTCCATTATCCTGATGTACTGGTTAGCTTCTGTGTGAGAGGAATGTTTTAAAAACACCAGACATCTAGAAATACAGTAAGTGCAAATAATGCAAAGAAGACAGATAGTGACAGATTTGAGAGACGACGACCTAATGGAGAAAGGTGGGTTAAAAACATGTGATATGTATCAATTACATATCTTAACAAATCAATAAGTCTGTTGAAAAACAATCATTGGAATTTGATCATAGGATTTCTGTCTTAATAGTCGCAAGCTTATAGAGAAGAAGAAGAACTGTTTATTTGTGTGTCACACATTGTACAATAAAAGAAAATACAATTTAAAAAATAAATGTGTACAATGTCCGGCCTTTAAAGGACAATATTGGTGCCAGTCATTATAAAATATGTAATAGAGCTCGTTAAATACATCCCGAATATAATTTTAACACAGAGATCATTGCTACGGGAGTTGTGTAACAAGCACGTGAAGAAACGGGAAGTGACGTCAAACATGAGTTGTCCTTCTATATAACTGACTGAAGTAACGAGCGGTAACAGACAAACGATCGAATTTCATTTCACTGATAATTCCGTTGAAGATGAAAAGTTGTTATATGAGACGATGAGAGGATATCTGACAATTCAAAAAAAGAATTGGCTGTCAGTAGATAAAAAATAACGAACAAATTAGAAAAAGTCCGTGCATTACCATGTTTTTATTAAGAACAGAATGAATAAAAACGGGGGAATGCACGGGATTTTTCTACTTTTTCTCGTGTCCCTTATCCAGTGACAGCCAATTCTATTTTTGAATTGTGAGATTACCGCTCGTTACTTCAGTCTGTTATATAGAAGGACAACTCGTGTTTGTCATGTTTGGCGTCACTTCCCGTTTCTTCACGTACTTGTTACACGTCTCCCGTAGCAATGATCTCTGTGTTAAAATTATATTTGGAATGTATTTAACCAGTTCTATCACATATGTAATAATGACTGACACCAATATTGTCCTTTAAGGCCTATGAGACTCAACAAGCAGGATGAATCATTTAAATTCGAAGATAAACAATAAATAAATAGAAATTTCAAAGGTACTAACAAAAACATTTTACTATTACATGCCCGATAATATACTAGCAATCGTTTAAAATAAGTAAACAATAAGTGATTAAAAACTAATAGACATATTAAATGACTTTTAAAATAATTGTAATCAAAATGTCATATGTTAAAATGTTTTCAATGATAAAACATGTTTTTAACATTGGCAGCTAGAATTTTTACAAGGTGCGAGTTGTTTATTAGGAAACATATATAACTGATGAGTGGGTGTCGATGTTAGGAATTATGAGTTTATTATGGCTGCGGCATTCCAGTACATTAGTCTCAATCCTAAGTAGCTTTCTCACATGTACACAATTAGTGGGTCTCATCATCTGTATTTGACGTGTGACAATAATTTCATTCTCTGTAAATAATGTCACTGGTTTTTCAAAACGTCTAGATTCTATTGCTAAAGGCAATGACTCACATCTTTCGAGTATACATTTACCATAAGCAATGAGTGCTTCAACAGCCTATAGGTTCTTAATTTGTTACCATCAATTAGCCGTTCGTAACAGAGCCTACGATCTAGCTTATTAAGTGCATCTTTTAGAGATAAAAGACCGATTTTACTTTCACCATTTTGACCCGTATGCACAGTTACTGTTTACGTCAGCTACACCTCCATCTCGGCATGCGTGTAATCTAAACACCGGGCACATACAGTTTTTGATAAAGAGGTATTGCCAAGCGGAGCGAGGAAAACAACTGGAGATACGCCAATGGTAATAGGTGGGCACAAACTCACTGCTGGAAAAGATCGAATTGAAATCAGCTCGCCATCCTACCAAGCAATGGGGCCTATGGTGCGGTCTTGCCTGCCAAACTAATAATATCTCTGACTTCTCGAATAACAGATGGTACGTGCAGGGGCACATAAGCAATCGGGACTATGGCACGGTCTTGCCTGCCAAACTAATAATATCCCTGACTTCTCGACGAAGAAGTGGTAGGTGCAGGGGCCCATAAAGTTTTTGATAAAGAGGTATTACCGCAAGCGGAGCAAGGAAAACCACTGAGGATACGCCAATGATCGCAGGTCGGCACAAACTCACTGCTAGAATAGGTTGAATTGAATCAGTTCGCAATCGGGCCTATGGCACGGTCTTGCCTGCCAAACTATATAAATATCCCCGACTTCTCGAAGAACAGCGGCTTGTGGTCACACCAAACAGTGGCTCGCCTCTTGGAATTTGACTGAAATACCCTTATGATCAAACTAAATAGTTAACTTATTGATTGTTATATCCACGCAAAGAACTAGCTGCTAAAAGATAACAACTTACGATGATTACGACGTCAACAGGCCATATGTATTAACCTATACATCCCATACAATTGGTGTTCTTTAGTTGAAAAATAAGCAATCGTGATAACAAAATTCAGAATCTGTGACCTGTAAGTAAAAGATAAACGAAAATGTATCTGACATAAAGACTTATTTCCCAAGAGACCTGCGTATACAGTCATTATTCTCTGAAATGCGTTGCTGCAAGACAAACTGATTTTAAGTGAACTTTTATTACAGATAGGTAATAAATATTTCCTAAATCGATTTTGTATTATCAAGCAGCAAAGAAATATTAATTATTTTATATTTGGGGATAGTGGTTCATTTATGGTCGTTGGGCGGAATTAACACGGCAGTTTTACAGATTCATTGAGTTAAATACAATCTGTGGTTATTGTCAGTAATATTTTCATTTCCAGAATATTTGATAAACATTTTGATTAAATATTGACAGCTCACATTCTTTTCCATTTTCTTCGGCGACCGATAATATTTCTATCAAAAATATACTTCATAAATACCTTAACGAACAAAAAAACTGCGAACAATGTTATTGAAATGTAACTTTATAATGTAATCAATATATGCGTTAAGCAACATTCAATAAAAAAGCAATAAATTCACTTCGGCGTATCATAGAAGATCATAGAGTTGTAATACATCGTTTGATGGTAAGATATAACATATCTCAAACAACTGTTAGGATTGTTGGTGCCAAGATAAATTAATTTTAAAATTTTTGATTAAATTGTAACGCGGGATAATCAAGTTGGTTTCAGACTATACGTGTATCAAACAAATTTAAAATACGACCTAAATATGTTATGTGACAGATGGCTGGTTATGTACAATGATAAACAAGAAACAAGATGAAAAGATAACATAATTAAATGTTACTATATTCAGAACAAGAGAGACGTTGTCTTTAATAGATAAAAATACATGATTATTTCGATTTTTTCCAATTAATTTTGCCTGTTTGTTGGACCTATATTATTTGTAATAATTTGTCAATTCGTCCGCCAACATCCAGAATATTTAAGAGAGAAATGGGGTTTAACGTCCACTCAAGAGAAACTAGGTCATTTCGGGACTAACATGGTTTAATTTTATTTCAATAATTCGCTTGTGCGTAGGGGTCTTTAGCAGTGAGAGAAAACCGGAGGACCCGGAGAAAACCCACGAGGTTGAACAGGCGACCTTACTCCTTGTCACGTACAACCGGGGATTCGAAACCACGCCAGTTGACTCAATGACAGGCCTTATGATACAGCGCGCAAGTGCTAACCATTGGGTCATCAAACCCCTGTGTAACTTTGGTGTTTGAAGACAAGGCAAAACCATAAATTTGCCGTACGAATTTGTCACAAAAGAGTTTTAACAAATGATAATTTCTAATAATCTTATCGGGTACCCTAATAAGGAGTGTAAGCTCGCCACCTTTAAGAACCATTTTATTTTAAAGGTGAAGACACAAACTAAGTGAATGGGGAAGCGAAGCTTTATATCATCTTAAAATTGTGTCTTTTAGTTTACGTTGGTCGATATAGAAACCCTACATAGTAAGACATACGGATCGGACTGGAATGACGCTAAGGAGTTCTGAATGATGTGGTTATCTTTATATGGTATTCATTAAGAAATTATAGTCTAAAATTGGCGATTGGCTGATGTATATTTCGTAATTGCCCTCTCGACTCACAAGAACTGAATAATATCCATCCTAGTTCATAAAAGATTGTGATATTATTGATGGATAAGATTTAATCAGCCATCTCTGATTAGTCGGGAGTCCTTGCGATAATACTAATAGAGCAGTATTATAGATTTTTTTTTTGATCATCTTTTAGATATAGTAGCCAAATGGCCAGAAAGGGAATGCATTACTCGGGACCTCTTTTACACAATCGTAAATATTTATTTTGGATATCTATTGTTCTATAACTGCACTGATGTAATGTGTGCATTGCAAAATTCTCTTCTCAGTTAATTTCAAATCAGAAGTTGTTATTATTTTGAACAAATCACAAAGTTTAACTGTACACGACATACATGCGTGTGTTTTAAGATCTATTAGGAATTGTATCTTCCAAGGGCATAAGATGTTACACCCTCATTATGAAGCTGAAGTTGGTATTTAATTAAATAAGCACGGGAAAATTATTCTGAAAAGCTTTCCTTGTGCAAAGTTGGTTGATGGTTTTAGAACGGCGGTTTTGTGAACACTATTCGTTACATATTAAGGAAAGATGTTAGGAAGGAAATTAAGAGAAATAAGACTTCTAGCATTCTAGTCTCTAATGTCAGAGATGGATGATAATAGTTTTTGATATAGCAATTTGAAAATCCTTGCTAAGAGTCTAAAGCTTCATTGTAGCATTAACAGCTTTTCAGAAGAAAGTACTTTGATTTTTTTTAATATTCTCATAAAGCCATATCGGTCACATTTGAAGACATAAAGAAAATATAGAGACGAGTGAGGCGGCGTTCATTGGGTTATTTCCAATGGGAAATCGGCATTAGCATCTTATATGTACCTGTCCCGTCTCTATTGTATTTCTCTGCTGCATTATTCATGCATCTGTTTTGTTGTATAGGTTTGATATTTCATGTAAAGACACAAGACAAACGCGATAAACTCTAGAATACTATAGTGTTTTGGGGACACGCTCGTCGTTCGTGTATTCCGTTTTTGGGCTGCTTCACTTGATTTGAAGTCGTTGGAGTGTTTGCAACTTTTACTGCCGATTTAAAAAAATCCTCTTAACCTATTTTGTACATGAATATATTGATCATATAAAAAAATCTTTTATAAATATAATTTTAAGACGATATTTTATATAGCTAGGAGAAGATGCCCACGGATTTTTTTTAAAAAAAATGTTTAATACAGGAAATCTCCTGTAAAGTATGTAAACTGCATTCCTATAATGCACACGCTTCGATACTAACAGTAAGAAACATATTGTTTATGGTAGTTCGAAGGAAACATAATTGGGAATTCTTAAAATAGTTACAAGATGGCTGATCTGTTGAATCTTTTATCTATATTGAAAAATAAATCGATGATATTAGAATGGAATACAACACAACGCTATTATTCCGTGGGCATCTTCTCTTAGCTATATAAAATATCGTCTTAAAATTATATTTATAAAATAATTTTTTTATAGGATCAATATATTTATGTACAAAATAGGTTAAGAGGATTTTTCTTTTTAATCAGCAGATCGTGGTAGACATCTGATAAGGCCGTGGTGATTATTAATAAGTATTTTTCTGAACTCTCTGGCTATGTTGATCAAATTTAACTTTCATTGATGTTTAATCCTTGAGAACTCGCCCGGGATAACTAGATGACTTTGCTCTTCAAGATTACCAGAAAGTCACTGCAAAAGAAGGGTACATTTGCGCTTCACTCTTGACAGACGGTTAGTGAGAGAGAGGGGTGGGTGGGGTTAACGTCCACTCGACACAAACTAGGTCATTTCGGGACTAACATGGTTCAATTTTATCTCCATAATTCGCTTGCGCGTAGGGGTCTTTAGCAGTGGGAGGAAACCGGAGGACCCGGAGAAAACCCACGAGGTTGGTCAGGCGACTCTACTCCTTGTCACGTACAACCGGGGAATTGAAACCACGCCAGTTGACTCAATAACAGACTTTATGATACAGCGCGCACGTGCTAACCATTCAGCCCCCCCCCCGATGGTTAGTGAATATTTTATTTGTTTCCTTTACACACTTTTATATTTTGGATGGCGGACCATAACCAATGGAACCACCAATACTCAGACAATTGAAAGTGTTTGAATTTTAGACCTATTAAAGATAATTTCGCGGGTCATAGTACATCATGTATAAATTGACATTAATATAGTACAAACTATATTTACCATACGCTGAATTTTCTGAACGCTTAAAATTAAGTGACAGATTATGTATGTGTATGTATTTGAGTAGTTCCTCGAGGAATGGTCCCGTGGTATTTGTTATATTGCAGCTTAATAGGAACGACCCGAACAGTCAGAGGAACGAGAATTTGTGTGACGAAAGGGCCTAAATAATTTCAACAGTTTCCGTTAAATACTTCTAAGATATTTCTCTTGCTCACTTTTACTTTTTATATAATCTTGATAGTCGAGTCACAACCATCAAATCCGTGACCATTTCTCGGGGAACAAGGAGAGCCGAAAATCCAAGATGGCGACTAGAAATGGTCTGAAATTGACCTTGACAAACATTTTTGGCGAAATGAACCGTGTAATATATTATTTTATAGGTTTTGTTGGGCACCGGAGCCACTTTGGACAGTTTCCGATTCACTTAACACATGGTAGATTCAATATGGCCGCCAAAATCCAGAATGGCGTCAGAAATTCTCTTGAAAAATATTTTTTCAATACCAATATTATTTTATAGGTTTTGTTGGGCACCGGAGCCACTTCGGACTGTTTCCGATTCACTTCACACACGGTAGATTCAATATGACCGTCAAAATCCAAAATGGCGTCAGAAATTAGGGTTGTGGAGGACGGGAAACGCGAATATGTAATTTCCAAGCTGATATAACTAAGTTTAAAGGAGGTAGCATACAAAATTTTAAGTATTTTCGCGACCACAGATCTACACATTATATGTCATATAATAATAACCATAAATTGTTCCAGACATCCATGAATCTTATCCTGCATATATTTCACCTATCATAACACCTTATAATTCAAGGTATTGAGAAGTATTGTTATTTTGGGAGATATCGACTGAAAAGTTGTTTTAAACACATTGGCATAGAGTATCAGGCGTGTATCATACAGACAAACACTTCCCATTCACTACTTTACAGCCGTTTCAAAGATGCGATGGTGGATTCTGGAGTCAGGTAATGAAACATAAAGTAGGGTTGATAGTTAGCTCTTTTGACCTTTTGTATAAAACTATCGCGATCTAGTGGCATACTCGTTGTATACACTACAAATTGTATGCTTCCAAGTCACTGAATGTTGTTTTTTTCTAATATTAGTGAGCGCATCGGAATTGGGACATTCACGGTCTTTTGAAAAGGGTTTAGGCACTCAAGTCTCAACACATTTAAAGATCAAATAGAAGATATTTTATACGAAATCTGCTTCTTTGTCATAATGACCGAATGGATTTTTCTGAAGGAAAGATGATAAAGATAAGAGTAAGCGTTTGTTTAAAAGTAGTTGGATAATTTTGATATCTATTATTGCCGTGAATGTTACTCATGGAATACAATTACTCGATCCCATAGTTTCGGTGAAATAACAACTTGGTGGAGCAAATTCTCGACTACCTAAACCCTTTAATGGGTTAAAATTGAGTGATGATGATGGAGTGATGCTTGTCCGGGATTTTTCAACCAGATTGGTCATGATGGCTTGCAGATAAATTCATAACCTATTGCCAGGATTATGTAGTAGCAGCTTTGAAGAGAAATTTGCTTTGAAATATTTAAAGTCAAAATGTTCCTTTAAAAGCTGCTCCCGCATAATCCTGGCAGTTCGTCATGGGTTTTAGGAGAATCAAGAAATCCAAAATGTCCCTTCACCGTGCCAATGTCGGCCGCATGCGGAGGTTTGATGATGCCGGGGTTCATTATTTGCCCCGACCTCCAATCCAATACTCAAGTATAGTACCTACTACTGAGAAATGTGAGAAAAGAAACATTTCATATAGTTATGTAAATTCAGTGGAAATAAACATTTTAGAACAAAGGTAACAGCGATATTTTCAAATTTCAACAAACTTAATTTTGATTTCACTCTTTGATTGAATTCCCCATGAAATGGATGCCTGGGGCATGAAAGGATCTAGACAAACAACACTCAATCAACATAACTACCAGATTTTGTTAAAACCCATTAAATTTTAACAACCGCAAACTAAGTAACATTGATGCCACTATTTATCAAAATTCTTCAACTGCTTTCAGACTAACTCTTAAAGGCTCAATACCACTCTTGTTGTAACTGAATAATATGTCCCAATCTTTATTCTGGTCAACAAATTGTACTATTTTAGAATATTTCAATTAATTGATGATACAAATTTCATCTTAACACCTTATTTAAAAATTTTGAAAAATTCAACATAATGGTTTGAAACTTCGATTTAAAAATATTTTCGAACCCTCTGGACAAGTAAAATAGGATGTAATGGATAATTTACACAACAGGTAGGACACTTAAACATCTCGTACTTAGATAGAGATATTATTTATTTTCTGGAGCTTTCGAGCCAGCAAGAGTGTTATTGTCCCTTTAACTTTATCATCTTAAAAGTTATCCTTACCGCGTTTAAGAGATATCCATTTAGCCATTTTGAAAAGGACGCAGATTGGATAATATAACTTCTTTTTGACCCTGACATATGTTGGGACTTGAGTACCTACATGTATACCCAATGAAAAGACTATAAATGCCCCAATTCGGAAACGGTCTCTCATATTTGATGAAAAAACCCCCAAACTATTCATTAACTTGGAAGCATACGATTTATATTGTGTACCACGCGTTTACCACAAAATCGTGATAGTGGTAAAGCTCAAAGAGCCACCAGTCCTACATTATGCTGCATTGCAGACTCCAGAATCCACATTATCCTCTTGGCCATTTCTGGAAAGTATAATGTTGTTTTATAATTCATGGTTGTTTATATGTTTCACATACAGAGATAATAATATGATATAGAGATGGGCATTGCAGTTAGGCCTCGCTATTCGCTCGAAGGGTACTGTAGTCTCTCATATCCAGATATTACGGGAGCATATATTGTGATGTACAATATTATATAAGGGACTAGTTATTATACATTTAGCATGCGATATGGACACTACAGAAAGTGTGTGTTACACACCCGATGCCCCATGTCTCAAGTGTTTAAACAACTTCTTAGTCGATAACTCCCAAAATAACATTACTTACGCATTTTTTCCTGGGATTAACGAGTCATATTTCGGAATACATTATTATATAGTGCATTATAATGTATTATGGTAGCTGTTATTATATGTAGGATAAGATTTATGGATGTCTGGAACAATTTATGGTTGTTATTATTACATGTGCAGGTCTGTAGGCTCGCTAGCCCGGAGGTCGGGTGTTCGATCCCTGGATTGGCCGAGAAAGTTCATCCAGATTTTCCGGCGTGATTCCCCCTTGTCGGTGATGCAGAATGGAGGGCCTGACAAGGACAGCTGTCTAGTCGTTCGGATGGGACTAAAAACACCGAGATCCCGTGTATACATTGGCGTACACGTAAAAGATCCCTTGACAGTTGGAATTCGATATAAGAGTAGCACGTAGTGCCGCTGTCCGGGCAAAATTTCCCTCATAGCACACTGTATGGCGTATGCCCGTCTTCATTAGCCCAGTTCGGAGCAGAACAGCAGGACGTTAAACCCCATTTCCTTTCCTTTCATATCTGTAGTCGTGAAAATGCTTAATTAGTTTAATCAGCTTGGAAATGAAATATTCGTGTTTCCCGTACCCGACAACGCCTGAAACGACATATCACACGTGTAGGTTGCTTTTGGTATTGAAGGAATACTTTTTGAGCCAATTTCTATCGCCATTTTGGACTTTGACGGTCATGTTGGATCAACCGTTGTGAAATGAATCGGAAACTGTCCAAAATGGGCCGAGTGACCAAGAAAACCTATACAGTGATATATTACACGGGTCATTTCGCCAACAATGTTTGTCAACGTCAATTTCAGACCATTTTTGGTCGTTATTTTGGATTTTTTTGTAGTTAGCCCGTAGTTTTCAGAGGTAGCAAACTACAAATATCTTCACTTAGGTCCCGTCTATCAGAAACCATCGTCAAACCCTGTTCCCGGGAAATGGTTACGGATCTAGGTTGACCCGACTATGAATACTTTAGAGACAAACGTCATCGCCCGATCTGCTTGAAATGTATGCATTGTTCAGATTGGTGAGTACTACAGACTGTCAGCAGTTTAACTAAATCTAGAGCTACATCTACATCTAGTTCATAGAAAATTATTGGATCATTGCGATGAAGAAACCCTCAACAATTCTGGTAACTACTTCAGTGTTATTACAGAATCTATAGACTGTGCGGACGACATAGCTGCAGTGGGCGTGTACATCGTTGTCTGGTAATCTATCTTGTTTTTCTATGCTGGTTAGAATCTCAACATTTTATAGTCGTGAAAACGTTAAGCTGTTATAGCTATAGCTATATAATTGTGCATGTGCATGTATTTGCTGTATATAGTAAGATACTGGCGTGTGTATAGGGTTGTCTGTATTTAGCTATTTTTAACACAGATATCATTGCTACGATAGGTCCGTTATGAAGATTTCAAGAAAGGGAAGTGACGAACGCAAAAGGAAAACACGAGTCATCCTTCCATATAACTGACTAATAAGAAGTGATAATTTTTTCGAAGATCAAAAGTTGTAATGTGTTGGAATTAGATGAAATTTAAAATCTATGTTAAAGATCAATAATATGAGACTATTTGGTGTGATTTTATCGCAATAAAAGATATTTCGTTGCCCGAAAGTCAGCCATCTTGAAAATGATCGCCATCTTGGATTTTCGTTTGGCTATTGGGCTTTTTCAAATCAATAGTGTAGTCCTCAAGGAGGTTTTTTTTTATCAATTTTGATACTTGTATCCACATGTGAACGATTTTCTTCTTTTATGCAGTTAGCTGCTGTACGTATCCTATTAACTGAATACTAGATATATCATAAAAATACACCAGAAGAAAATTACATGTTTGTAGCTCACAATCTATTGTTTATTGTAAATATACAGTTTGTCTATTTAAATGTTGTTGGAAAGAACTTATATAGACTTTTTTCCTGTTTACTGAATAAAACAATTATATAACTAAGAAAAATACCCAGAAGATCAATGACGTTATGTAAAATTCCAAATCGGTATCTTGCTGGAATTGTAGAATGAAATATTTACCAAGTAATTGGTATTCTTACGGGTGCTTGTTGATTTTACGAGTCTAGTTTATTTATTTCAAAGTTTTGATAACACCTCCACAATTAAACATATTTGCCATTTTGTGGGTATCGCGCACGGGGAACGGTATAGGCTACTATTCGATGCTAGCTCAATGTTGAATAGTATTATTGATTTGATTATTTCGGCCTATTATATTACTCGAGTGGTCTATCGTTTAATAGTCGCGCACCAATTATGCATATGATGATTCCTCCTGCATTATTGAACTTATTCAAGTTTGTGCGATATCGAAATTCAGAGTCGAGCATCATTTGCATAGTTATTGTCATCGCCATCTTTAATTCGGTATATCTTCTAAAGTTTTTACTTAGAATAACGCGAATTGTCCTGCCGAATTCCATATATTTTTTAAAGCCTTAAAGGAGCTAAATCCATATTCTTTGGCACCTAGAAATGGACACAACTGGGCCGCAACGCATATAATAATGTATAAATATCAGCATATAAACTGATTTACATTCAATCGTTTCTGTTTTTACTGTAATTTCTAATCAGTTCTGTTCGGCGAAATACGCAAAGAGTCCAAATTGAATGACAGTCTTTGGTGTCTGGTTATTCCAGTCTACACTGGTAGTATTATTGTGTGGCGTATGTTCAGCCTTCTCCACCGAGTCGCTTCAGTACAAATGACACTCGAAGGCATTCTTGCACGCGGTTCACGCGGTTAGTGTGGCAATTTTAAAATTTTATTTTGTCTTAAATATTGCATCTAAAGCCTATCTTCTGAAACCACCCCCACCGTGACCGAAAAGCAATGAAATGGGGTTTGAAGATAAGTCACTTCGTCTGCCTACCGACGTATTATGCAACGCCATGAAACCACCCCCACCGTGACCGAAAAGCAATGAAATGGGGTTTAACGTCCTACTGTTCTGCTTCGAACTGGTCTAATGACGAGGGGCATACACCATACAGTGTGCTATGTGGGAAATTTTACCAGCACAGCGGCACTACGGCCTACTCTTATATCGAATTCCAACTGTCAAGGTGGTCCAAAAGAGGCAAAAGACAAAAAGCGAAAACCAACACAAAAAGGGGGTGAGTTGAAAGACTCAGAAAGGAACGACCAGAGGGACTCAAAGTAAGTACATACTTTCTTTTAAAAGTCGTAAAATATTTACACAGAAACAAAAACAACAAATAGAAGAATAGTTACAAAGAACAGTTTTTTATACGCCCACATTCATAATGTGGACGTATTTTGTCGTCGCCCTTGTATGGGTGTGTGTGTCTGTGTGTTGCCTACAGGCCACAATTCTTCACTGATCGTCTTGAAACTTTACATACAAATTCCTTATACCATAAGAATATTTCTTATTGTTTTTGGTGCATACCTGACCCCCCAATGACAGCCACGCCCAATTCCTATATTTGTTTGTTTGTCTTGGAACTTGGTATACTTATTCCTTATACCCTAAGGACGGCAACTATTGATTTTGGTGCATGATTCCCCATCCACCTTTGGGCGGTACCATCCCACTTTTTGTCTGTAAATGATATTCAGGCTGCAATTATTAGCAGATTTGGATCCAATCGTCTACAGACTGCAATTCTGAATGGATCATCTTGGAACTTTGCATATTTATTCCTTATATTTATAACTATTTATTTTGGTGCATGCTCTGACCCCCTGGGGCGGTGCCACATCCACTTTTTTGTTAATATTATGTAGACTGTAAATTTGGTAAACAAACCCAACGTCTAGCGTTCTTTGCCTCTTTGTCAAATTGCAGCCATTTCATATTTCATTATAAAGTACCATATCAATCAAAGCAGGAATGTAGACGTATATTGCAGCGTTAGCGATGCTCTTGTTAATAATTATAGAAATATTTACATAAAACAAATTTGTAAACTCACGATGGATTATTTTTTTACACACATTCTTGTAATTATATATAAAAAAAAAAAAAAATATAAGCTCACGAGGGGCAACCATTTTCATATAATTAATTGTATAGAAATACAAAAATATATTTGATCATTTCTGGTAATAATTATATAAAATATACACATACACAAAGTGTATATTTGCTCGGGGATAATTATTTACAAATTGCAAACATAATTTTCAAATTTCAGAAAATGGTAAGTAGATGGGTGTAGGGGACAACAGTTAAGCCAATCACCAAATCTAACCTCAACTGCTCCAGTTTAGTATTCCTGAGACAGATGTGGAGTTATGTCTACAGATATTGAGGAGTTATGTTGTGGTGACAGACCAGAGGATTGTATTTCATTGCAACCAGTAAGTGATTCTATTCTGTTATAATTAATATCCTTCGAAAGATTTTGGGAGGTTAGATGGCCGAATGATTAGCGCGTGCGCGTTGTATCACAAGGTCCGTCATTGAGTCATCTGGCGTGGTTTCGATTCCCCGGTTGTACGTGACAAGGAGTGGGATCGCCTGTCCAACCTCGTGGGTTTTCTCCGAGTCCCCCGGTTCCCTCCCACTGCTAAAGATCCCTACGCGCAAGGGAATTGTTGGAATAAAATTCAACCATATGTTAGTCCTGAAATTACCCAGTTTGTGTCGACTGACGGTAAAACCATATTTCTCTCTCGAAAGTTGGCATCAAAGAAGGCTAAAATCATACTGTGGGTAGTGCAGACAGCGGCAAGTTAAAACCCTTCATTTCACGCCTTTTCAAATTCGCTGGTTTACTGAAAATAGATTTTAAAAATAGTTAATCTAATTTGTTTCAGGAGTTTGAACAGTGTTGTTTAGAGCCAGGAGTTCTGGAACTTGAGTTTGAACAGTATTGTTTAGAGCCAGCAGTTCTAGATCTTGCCGATTTGGTAACGACGAAGACGTCAATCGCAGCAGATGGCGCGTGGCCTACAGACAGTTTGTGCTGTAACGCTTTGGTACAGCGAATAATCGTAATACCCCTCCCCCTGTTGCGCCCTGAAGATATGGAGATTATTTCTGGACAGAAATGAACAGTATACTGGTTTTAATCCAAGAAGACTAAATTGAAATCTGGTTCTCTTTCTTGACTTTTTTTGAAGTTGCTTCAGGCTCGGTTTTGGCAATGGTCCCAGCAATCTTTCAGAGGCCAGCCTCACCAAGTGGTTTTTTTCTTTATGCTTCGCCTTTATCATCCAGTCTGAATGGGAGCCGGGGGGGGGGGGGTGCTTTCCGAAGAAACTTGCCAAAGAAGCCACATAGTATGCTTATTCCTTAAATCTCGTTTCCTTAAATAATGATACATTGCCTTTTGCAGGGTAGCGTCCAAGGTAAAATTTCACCTAAAGGAGTTGCTCCGGGTACAAAACGGGGTTTGTGTGGGAAACCATAATATGGCGGGCATGTACAGTCTGGTCCGCGTTGCCATCAGTACTGGGATCTGCCGAGGCTAAGGTTTGTAGATTTGACTGGCATCTAGGCCTTCACCATATTATATTGCAAGGATAACATGAAGCCATAATGCTTGGCTTCTTACATTGTTTCAAAAACCTGAGTATTTTCTGTCGCACCTGAAAGATTGAAATTGTGAAAGTAATACTGTTTTTGGGCTTAATTAGTGTACGACATGCTTAACCGCCCTTAGAATAACAAGTAAAACCCCGTTTTCAGCTATTGCTGGGATCTTTGCAAACTGAAGTATATAACAGCTCTGCCAATTGTTCATGGGTCTCTACGTTCAGCTTCTCCTTCAATTCTTCCCACCTAATCTGTTCTGTTCCCAAATTCACATTTGTTAACGACCGTCGTCTGAACTGTCTCTGATACCCTGCTTGCTTGCGCTTCTTAACTGAATCAATAACCACCCTCTTTCTAGGCGCGGGTGTCTTAAATATTGCTAGGAAAAAATCAACACTTATAGACAATGTCGAACTCGAACCTCGAGAACAATAATCTAGATGATTGACACCAGCTGTCAAACCAGCAAAAGCCCCTTTAAAAATTTGCTGCATTTAAAAAAATGACACTTGATTCTGTATATAAACATAACCTTTTCTTCGCAGGTGCGCACTTTTCTTCTGCAAAAAAAAAAGATAAATGTATCAAACGTGAGACATCAATCTATGTATATATGAGAAAAAAAAACAGCCATAAGCTTTAATGCTGGCATAACCCTTCTACTCTAATAAATAATAAGTTAAGTAAAAATACTTGTTGGTCGTATATTCGTGACTGTGAACCACGAATGTGATCAAATTTATAGACAACTTTTAGGATCTGTATTCATTCATATTTAACAGTTGTTTGAAGACAATCAAAATTATCTATAGCCTACCATACCATCCTGATGTATGTATAAAAGATAGGGCGTGGGATTCCAAATTATGCCGTACGTTACAAATCATCATTTTGAGATGATTTAATAATTCCTTAGAGCACGTAATTCCTTAGAGCTCGCCATTATTAATGACAAGCAAATTTATTACGATTCCGCTTGTTTCCAATTAATATCCTATTATCATATGTGTCACGCTTACATTAATGGGGAATTTGGGAATTTTAAAGATAAATAAAATGATTTGTCAGCTGCATTAGCATCAACTGGGGAAGATAACTTTCTATTTCAAAAACAAAAAGTAATAGTTGGCGTCTTAATTATGATTTAAAAATTGGCTTGACACATTAATGTTGTCATGTGGGTCTTTATTTGCTGGTAGTCATTGAAAGCCAGTGAAATGACTTCATCTAGCATTAACCCGGGCTGGATTTATAGAATATGTGGTTTCTGGATTAAGACGTTTTAATCTCCGGCCAGTGTTCTAGACATGAATGATTCTAATTCCGTAATACCAGGTTATGGAGGTAAACCTCCTTGAATTGTGTCAAATTATGCTTTTGAATTGGGTTGATCTGATGTGATATCTATGTGTGGTAATTTTTAAATGTAAACCAATACCCCCTTCGTAAAACAAATCTACTGGTCAAATAAAATGGCAAGATATTTTTGTTTTAATCTGATTCTCGAAAAGGGACTGAGAATCTGTGGTCTTATTCTTGTGCGTTTCCAAAAAAGGATTATGATATTTCACTTTAATCCAACATTAACTTTATAAGTTGGGATTGAAAGTTGGTGAACTTATAGAAAGTGTGATTTGCGTCTGTGTGGTAATGTGGGAACCACTTTATAAAGAGTATTCACGTTTGCAGTGCTTATGTTTAATCATTTGTATCCACTCGAATTGATATTATTACAACTTCGAAGGTGATGGGGATGTTTAAGGCTCGGTCTGATATCCGTAATATCTTTATATATTTTTTCCTTTCTGTTTAGTTTAAAGCTTATGTGTAGGTGGCAGATCAAGGGTTAGGGTACTTTGGTCCTTATATGTTCGAATGATGGAGGTCATAAATATACTGAAGGGTAAAACGGGTTGTCGATTACCTCCTCAAAAGCCGATTTATTTCGTTACAAAAGTCCCCTAGAGAAACTAGGTAATTTCTGGATTAACATATGGTTCAATTTTATTTCAATAATTCGCTAACACATGTAACACTATGCCTAGTGCTATGGGTCGCTGGCTAGATGTGGAAAGTACCAGCGACAAACCTCCCCACATCCAAAGTGGGACGCAAACGCTCTTCTGCTACATATTTTAATAGCCTTGTGATCGTCTAGTATTGTCTCTGGTTATATTTGTATTTATCCTCTTTTGGCTAGGACCCACGTTGTGTATATTGTTCTTACTATCTCAGTAGTTAAGACGTTTGTCGACTAGGTACAACAATGGTACAGTTCGTTTCTATAGTTTATATCAAGCCTGGATACATAGGTTACAAGCATAGATTACATTACAATACTTTAAATTAACATGTCTTTCTCTCCACCCTCTAATTTGCAGATAAAGTTTACTGACGGAATGCCTACATCATATGGATCTCCTATAAATCAATGTGGTCTACTCATCCAAACTGGAGTCTCTTGAACCAAGGCGGTCTCCCGCGAATTTAGCGGCTGTCTATCGAACGCCAAGAGGGGTCTCTAGCATGTAGGGGTCTCTAGCAGTGAGTGGAAATCGGAAGACTCAGGAGAAAAACCAAGAGGTCGGACAGGCAAGTCTGCGCCACATGACTCAATGGCAGACCTTATGATCTAAAACACCATTCGACCACCTAACCCCTCGGGTGAATAAAGGCCAGATAAGATAGTTATTTTTGTACAGTAACTAATAAGACTAATAAATCAAGAAGATATAGTAATATATGTTTTTGTTTCATTTTAGAAATAAATACCTTCACACTATTCATACCATTAGTATTAGCCTAATTCTACGGTAATTGAACATAAATGGGTAGCCCCAAACAAAGTGCATATTTTCAATATGAAATGGAAATATCAATATGCTAAAAGCAAAATTTTTATTTTGTATTCTGAGATAAAATAATTATTGTGGTTGTTAGGGCTATATTTTGTGGATTAAAACCTTCTGGGAAAGCTCTACTTTTGTTGCATTTTTGTAAACACCTACTTATGATGGTTATGTCTGTAATGATCATGACCTGAGATAAAGATTATTATACCCATATGAATACATTAAATCTTTACGTAAGAAGAAATCGACCAATCGTGTAACTAAGAAAGAGATTGGTGTGCTCATGATGGCTCCTCCCTTGTAGCTCTGGTGATTTCTTACAGTTTCAATTGTGCTTAATCTTCGAATTTAATTATTAATGTATTTCTGTGGAACCAGTGAACATACAGGAATCAAACTTGTGGACAAACTTTCTTTAAATTTTGCAGAAATGGTTGATTTTGATATTCTATGTATTTATTTAACGACCAATGAAGCATGACATCAACAAACCTGCCTTGGCTGTGTGTAATATCTCTACTTTGTTATGTACTCACTATGTTAAGTTATATTTATAGCACGGCTTTCATGAGTTAACAGGTTTAACCAGAGGCCGAATGAAGCGTGCTATAAATGACCTGTAACATTGACAACTGCTCAACATGCTTAGTGTTGTTGCACAGAAAACCCACCCCACTTCTCTATATGATTTCTACTAAAACTAGTGTAAACCAGCAAAAGTGTGCTATAACACTGAACATGTTATATTTATACACTGTTAAAAATGGGTGTAATTAAAAACTATAAGCAGTGTTAATTAAGTGTAAACTTTACACCACAGCTAGCTTTGTTTAAATGTAATATCTTTCCAAGGGTAACCGACTAAAAGAACTACACCTAACAAGTGTAACCGATATTCATGACTACTGAACACCTGAATAGGTGTAATTGTGGCGTGTTTTGGATAAGCTACACCACTACATGTGTTATACTCCATGTAACTATTATTGGGGAATAAATCATAGAACAGCATTAAATTTACAGCGTTTATTGGGTTGCAAAAGTGTAATCGATATTCATGAGTACTGAACACCAGGATAGGTGTAATTGTAGCCGCTAATGGGTGTTTGGTTTGAGCTACAAGCGTTACATTGCATTTACACCAACAGGTGTAATTATTTTAGGGAAACATTCCTACTTTGTGTACTCCAATTTAAGTGTTTTTTTTGGGTAAAATATGGCTTTAATTGCACTAGTAACACAACTATAACTCGTTTTAGAGTGTTTACTCATAACGAGTAAAGTATAGATTATTTTAGCTTGTATACACTTAAAGACGTGTAAATGTTCCAAAATATTACCAAGTACAAAATCTTAATTAATAATTCTTGATTCAGGTGAGGTGCATAAAGAAATAAACCACATTATTCAGCCAAGATGTAAGGATATGTGCATTGATTTTTCCTCATGATTTATATTCATTTTTATTTGATGCAGATTGTCTAATTGCCCAACAGCAGTTGAATTTGAATCAGTCTGATGGGTATTTGTCAATTTAATGTCATTGTAAAATGAAACACAGTAGCCGACGGTCTATATGTAATCTGAGTCGGGCTAAACGAAATATACTAATTATCATGGAGACCGATAGCCATTTTCACGTTTTGTGAACTTAGAAGTCGTTGGCTTGAAATAAATATCCAACAAAACAAATTACACCCGTGTTGGTGTAATAATTAAAATGGAAGTGTAATTTTTAAACTATCCTTGAGGGGATAATGCTTAATCTACACCCACGGGTGTAAACTATTTATATGTAACATTACACTGTCTGAGTGCATCAGGCAGGTTACACTACTGGAAGTGGCAACTAGTTTACACCTGAATTGGTGTAATGTTCTACACTAGTTGGGTGTTATCGGTTTACACCACTAAAGGCTAGGAGTTACCCCTATTTATGTGGCAACTAGTTGCCACCCGAATTGGTGTAAACTTCCTTATTATTTTTAACTGTGTAGCACGGCTTTCATGAGTTAACAGGTTTAACCAGAGGCCGAAGGTCGAGGGGTTAAACCTGTTAACGAATGAAGCGTGCTATAAATGACTTGTAACATTGACAACTGCTCATCATGCATATTGTTATTGCACAGAAAACCCACCCCACTTCTCTATATGATTTCTACTAAAACTAGTGTAAACCAGCAAAAGTGTTCAATAACATTGAACATGTCTAGTTATTGCACGGTTAAGCTCCACCCAATCTACTAGAGGGAAAACAATTTGCTTATTCAACGAAAAGAACAAAGGAAGATTTCCTATCCATGTTACAAGTCTAGTTATTGCACGGTTAAGCTCCACCCATCTACTAGAGGGAAAACAATCTGCTTATTCAACGAAAAGAACAAAGGAATCGTCTCACCAGTCATATTGTCGTAAAACATACGTACCAGACGGGGTTGCTCATCTGGCACTAGTAAACATAGAAGAATAAATGTAAGAATATCTAACCGATCACTAACCTCAAATAATGACAATGCTAAGCACTGTGTTAATTACTCCAATTTAATTGACATAACTGACAAGAACAGTGGAGTTTTTAAATCTTCACATTTTCTTAAAGTCGGTCTCTTAAATGCTCAATTATCGCGCAATAAAACAACCGAAATTGTGGATCTTATTACCGATGATGATTTGGATGTTTTAGTGATTAGAGAATCTTGGTTAAAAGTTAGTGGAGATGAAGTTACGATAGTCGAGATGACCCCATCATCGCACACTTTTCTGCACCATCCAAGACTACAGTCTACCGGGGGTGGTATTACAGTTTTATACAGAAATTATGTTAAAGCTGAAATTATTCCAGGAACAGACCATCTGTAAAATCTTTTGAAAAGCTGGTCCTTAAGCTAGCTTTAGCAAAGTTAACAGTAATTGTATTTATCGACCCCGACTTTCTAAGAAAAATCAATTTACATTCGCTGACTTTTACAAAGACCTTTCAGTGCTTTTCTCCAACTACACAAAGTGTAAAACTGTATTTTTAGGCGATTTCAGTATTCACTATAACAATTCTACCAAGTCTGATATTAAAACACTTATCACTCTTCATCAATCACATTCACTCACACAGCTTGTAGTTGAAGCAACGCACAAATCTGGTAACATTCTCGATTGGGTCGTAACACCTGAAGATTCCTCTCTATGTAATGAGTTATCTGTCACAGACAAGCAATTATCAGACCATTATTTTATACTAATTCATTTGTGCCTCTCAAGACCGGGTAACGAGAAAAAGTCTGTGCTGTGTAGAAATTTGAAAGGAAATGATGTCGATTCATTTTGTTCAGATCTAATTAACTCTAAGCTGGTGTGTCATCACACCTCCCAGGTAAACGATCTTACACATTTATATAATGACACCCTATCTTGTCTACTTGAACAGCATGATCCAGACACCAAAAAAATTGTAACTGTTGGACTAAATGCTCCATGGTATGATGAACAATAACACCTTGCAAAGGGGCTTCTTCGGTGCGCAGAGAGACAAGTGGCGTAAATCACGACTTGAAGTTCATCATCAGATATTTTGCGATGTTAGAAACAAGACGACCCATGTCATCCGTCAAGCTAATCGTGATTATTGCTTGCTGAAACTTAAAGAATGTAGTAACGATCCGCAAAAACTTCACACATTCATGCACTCATTGACTGGCAAGAAATACAACACTAAGCTACCAGCATCTATAAATTCTAAAACCTTGGCTGACTGATTTAATAAATTCTTCGGTAACAAGATCGGCAAAATTCGGTTTGATATACAAATCTCTTCTGCGGTCACCCTGGATAATACCACTACCTTTAGCGGTGAACCGCTTCTTGAATTCACAGTCTTCACTGAAAAGGAGATCTCTGAAATAATTCTTTTTCACAAGCCCACAACTTGTATTAACCATCCTATACCAACTCGTATAGTTATCCAACATTTAGATATTCTTCTTCCGGTTATCACAATAATAACTATTAGTATAAAAAGTGGAATCTTTCCTGACATATTCAAACAAGCAGTTGTTCGACCCATACTGAAGAAAGACAATTTAGATTCGAATATACTTAAAAACTGTCGGCCGGTATCGAATCTTCCCTTTCTCTCGAAAATATTGGTGAAAGCTGTTAACCTTAGATATAGAGAACATTTATCTTCTACTTCTCTGTTTGATAAATTTCAGTCTGCGTATCGAAAAAATCATAGTACAGAAACAGCATTACTTAGGGTAGTTAGTGATATACGTTGCGCTGTAGATTGCATTAAAGTGGTTTCTCTGGTGTTACTGGATTTATCTGCAGTCTTTGATACGATTGACCATGACGTTATGTTGAAAACTCTCGAGACCCAACACGGTATTCATGGACCTTGTCTAAAATGGTTCGCATCATACTTAAACAATCGAATTCAGTCAACTGCCATTGCAGGTGCTAAGTCGGATGCAGTTGAAGTAAACTGGGGAGTTCCCCAAGGTTCGGGACTCGGACCTGTTCTGTTTATTCTCTACACAAGTGTATCTCATATCATCAATCAATAGAGCCTATTACATCATTCTTACGCAGATGACACTCTGATTATTGATAGTTTTAATCCTTGTGACTTTGACCAATCATTTTAACGTACATCAAAATGCGCGGAATCTTTAAAAGACGGTATGTCTACCAATATGTTGAAATTAAATGATGATAAAACTGAAGCTATCGTGACTGGATCAAAACACTCATTATCAAAATCTGATACATCAACTTTGAAAATTAAACCAGTCAACGAAGTTAAAAATCTGGGTGTTTACATCGATTCAGAACTCTCCATGGAAGTTCAGAATAATTATATCTGTAAAACCTGCTTTTTCCACCTCCGCTCTTATCAGAAACATTCATCTAATATCGAAGGGCGCAGCTCATACGCTGGTTCGATCGCTCGTCTTGTCAAGATTAGACTATTGTAATAGCTGGAATACCCAACAAACTAATATCAAAATTCCAAACCGTTCAAAATACTGCAGCTCAAAATATAAACTCAAATCATTTGGATACAGATCGTTTGTTCATATTGTGCCTATTCTGTGGAATTCATTACCGCTGAACATTAAACTGTCATCCAGCCTAGAAACATTCAAAACTAATTTAAAACCTCATCTATTTACGGCCTATTGTTGCACCCAGTCTGTGTAGCGCCTTGAGCATGCTTAATAGCATGGAACTGTGCGCGATATACATATACATATTATTATTACGTGAAAGTAATAATAGTGTATTATTATGGAAGGGTATCGCTGCCAATATATAATGCTCTGCTACAATGTCTTTTCCATTGATTATATGTAAAAGGTACAATGTACAAAGTCCTAATACCGGTAATGATAAAGTCAAAATACCTCTAAGGCAAGAGTTTAAAACGTCAAATGTTAAGTGTTAAATGACAAATGTTTTGTGGGAAAATGCTTTTTTTGACGTGTCTACATTTTACATTTCTCTCATTACATTTTACATTTGCGCTCTGCCACATCCCATTTGTCCTTCACGCTTTCTACATAGCAGCTGTCGCACAGCATCAACTTGCATATGCAAATGTAGGATATCACGTGACTTATTAACATATACGGAAACCTGGCACACTATAAGCCAGAACAAAGATATTCACGACACTATAACAGGAAATCAGCCTAGCACACAATAAGAAATTTACTTACCTTGTCACTATGAATGGTATTTTACCATGATTACGGGGTGTGGGTGTGGGGGCTGTGCAATGTCCAAATACGAAATTCCAGGTATCATGTTACATATTAGTAAAAAGCACGTTCTGTTTGTAAATATGTAAATAGTTTTCTGGTACAATCGTATTTTCATAATTCAAATCCAATAAATATCACACTATTAAAGAGGTATTCAAGTAAAAATACTGGTCTAGATACGAAATTCCAGATACCATGTTACGTATCACTGATTGTTCGTTTCAAATATGCAAATAATTTTCTGGCACATTCATATTTGCTTAACTTTACAAAATAATATTAAAGTTGAAGTGATGGAAGGGTGGGGGGGGGGTAAACTAAATTAAAATAAAGATACGGGGCTTAATCAAATATTCTCTATGGGCACAATGCTTATATATTGTTATTTTATTAATGGATCAAAGTTAATTAGGCTGTACTCAACTCTGTTTATAGAGAGACCGGAAAGAGTGGGGGGATGGGTGTTTAAAATATCAAAATACGGTATAAATACGAAATTCCAGTTATTGTGTTATAAATTACTGGAAAGTATGTTTCTTTTGCTGTTTGAATCTATCAATTATTTCCTGGCACATTCATGATTACGCACGGTCGTCTAGATAGTTTCTTAAGGTGTGCCAGCTCAGCTTGATTTACTGCTATCGTGCGGTGATTATCCTTATAGTATGCTGGTTTATAGTGTGCCGGGTTTCCGTATATGTTAATAAGTCACGTGATATCCTACATTTGCATATGCAAGTTGATGCTGTGCGAAAGCTGCTATGTAGAAAGCGTGAAGGACAAATGGGATGTGGCAGAGCGCAAATGTAAAATGTAATGAGAGAAATGTAAAATGTAGACACGTCAAAAAAAAGCATTTTCCCACAAAACATTTGTCATTTAACACTTAACATTTGACGTTTTACATTTATCTCTTGCCTTAGAGGTATTTTGACTTTATCGTTATCGGTATTAGGACTTTGTACATTGTACTTTTTACATATAATCAACGGAAACGACATTGTCGCAGAGCATTTAATATTGGCAGCGATACCCTTCCATACATTATTAGTATTAAGGGCAAGGTAAAGTGACAAAAATTGTCACAACACCTGAAATGGGAGGTCCTCGAAAAATAATTCACAAAATTTGTAGTGCCTGTATTGTGGTATCTAAATATGCTTGGGATGATACTGACCAATAAAAAATAAATGAAAATAAAAAATAATGACCTTAGAATTTGTAATTTTGGAAAATATGAAGCAAATATACCATTCTCACATTATTTGAAATAATGGTACGCCAGCATCAAATGATGACGTCACATCTGTATTTTAATGCCTGCTAATCTACACTACAAGGGAAAACTATATAAAATTCAAATTTCTATAATCTTCGTGAAAAAATATTTTTTAGTATTGAATGGAAACTTGTGAAGAAATCAAAATGTTACGACCGAATATTATCTTCCCTTGTATCAAAGTAGAGTTATCTGGGACTGTAATAAGATTGAAATTTATAGATTTGTCCCAGCATTATATTGGAATACCATAGAATCTGTCATTTCTGACTGGTATACAATAAAGCAAAAGGTCTAGAATGGAATAAATAAAGACAGTGTATATACAGTATATTTATGTATATAATGTTATTACTTATTGCACCCAACAACAGCGTCTTTTGTAGCCAAGACATCGTAGCGTGTTAACTAATTGCCTGTTAGTCGTCTGACAATGTCAATCACAACATCCGGATTAATTCTTGAATAATTTAGATAATATCGATTTGGAACTAGAACAACCAACATGTCAATAAGTACTAGAAATGAAAAATAATTTCTTGACAGCAAAAGCATGCACCAACAGATGTTTGTGTCCCCTGGATTGATTGCGTCAGTAAATCCATGACTGTTCCGAATTTGATTTACCACTGAATCAATCATTCCGCTTCGCTGTGTCAATGAATTTCAAACAACAAATATTGAACAATTAGTGAGGATACTTGATCATCGAAAAGAGCGTTTTTCTTAATGATACCCAAAGTATTTCTAAACTTGACCGACAAGGAAAGATATGTTATAGATATAGATTATCATATCATGATTTCTTTTTAAAAAATGGCAAAAGTATGGGTTATTGAAATTGAAGGAAGTGACTCAATACCGACAATACTAGAATTCTGGATATCATATTTATAAAAACCATCTGCAAAAATAAATGTGTGATATGTCATGTCATTTTCAGTTTAATTTAATAAAATTTGAGGAAGAAAAGCAGGTTGTAATAGCCCATGTATGTCTGAACTTAAATGATTTTTCGACTATAAGCATGGTGAAGTCACAAACAAGGACCAAGACATGAAGGAATATATGATATAATGCTACTTATGCCAAATAGGGCAGCAATCGTGAATCATCAGTTTTAGGTACTTATGTAAAATTTGTCAAAATTTCAATTATCCATAATTTTGTCATTTTTTAAATTATGAAATCCTTTAAATTTGGATATTATATTTAGAATGTATTTGTAATACTTTAGGCGTTAATAGCAAACATCGCCTTTGTCGTTGATTAGTAAGACCCATCACAATTAATATTCAAACCACGATATATGTTATTAAACTAAATTAGCAAAATATATCAATAAAGGGAATTTAGATTGAAACACTATAATATAGACTTATAGACTGGGAGCCCAGGGCGTCAGCTTAACTGAAATGTGTATAGCAATTTTCACGTATATGTATCAATGCATGTATATCTTGTATCATCAGAATGTAAGTCTGCCAAGTCTCTGGTGGTGTGAGGGCTGGGATTCTAGGCATGAATTCTTGGGCTAGATAATCTCACAAGTGTACCACATGAAAATGGTACAACAGGGTACATTACTCTACATGTATTATTTTGGGTGTGTCTGTTGGGGTAACCCACCACACAAACTGTCGTGCTTGATTCCTGTGGCGCCACTGAACAACTTCCAAGCAGTTATAGGTAGTACGGACCTCAGCTAATCTAGCCTAGTTGGGGGCGTGGCATATTGGGTGTGTCTGTTAGGGGTAACACACCGCACAGGCTGTCTGGCAGTGATCATATATGATTTATGTATGATGCTGAAGAACTCAAAAGCAGTTTTAGGTGGTACAGATTTCAGCTAATCTAGCCTATATTACATAACTCTGTCGGGGGTACTCCACCACTAGAAATGTCTGTTGGGGTGTTTTTGTAATGCTTGAAGATGTAAGGTACACTGCTGTACCATTTTCATGTGGTACACTTTTGAGCTAATCCAGTAGACGTGGTACAAGGGTTAATCAGCGAACTGGATGTATGAGATGTGTTGTTGACGTTTGGGAAAGTAGGACGAGGGGAAATGTGTAGGGAGTGAAGTGCTGTAAAGGGATAGTTAGATGAATTATGAATGGTTAGAGTGGCTGTGGTGTTACGGTGAAATACTATGCCGTCACCGTAACACCACAGCTTTATGATTTGTTAGACAGGAGTGATGTAATGGGTGTCAACAACTGGGTATGCTGGTACCGTCGCAACGTAGCCGTGAAATATATATTGTGGGGGGGGGGGGGAAGGGCGGAAACGAAAAAATATACAATGTTGACAGTATGTGCCAGGCATGAGGCTGCGCAGACCGAGCGGCAGCTCGATAGGGAGTGTGTTGGAGGGTCACCCTCATAAAAAAATTTTTTTTTAAATTTCAGTTTTCTGTAAGCAGTGAAAACACTATTTTGGCATTGTTTGCGGGGTTAAACCTAAAAATCACATTAATACACCTATTGCACGATATTGTGAAACTAGCTGACGAAGACAGCTCGGGCGGCGATTGTTCGACTCGGGGCTGCTCTGTCAGTATCTAACAAACGCATTTAGTTCGCGTACAACTTTTAAAAACCGAATGTCAGTATGGTATTTCTCACATAATTGGTTATCGCAAAAACAGAGTAAACTGAAAGCGAGTAATCTGGACTCAACCCTATAGTCTATAGCCTACTTACTACACTCGTCACTAGGCTTCCTATGTTATTGTTTGTGGACGGTTTACTACTCAGTGATAAGCCTGCGCCGCAAAAAGAGGTCTCGCCTTTTATTATAAGTATAATGACTTCATTTGCAGCAGGTTAGTTTGCTTCTAAAAACACTGTTTTCCGTTCCAAAAAATACAAAAATAATTTTCTACCAGATGACCATGGTTCTTTTCACCGAGACTAGATAATTTCTCTCGGTGTAAGGATATAGCTATGGATAAGTTCATACAAGGTCAATAAATCCGCGGTCACTTCGGGTCACACTGTTGAGAAAATAAACCGATGGGTTTGTTTAGTAGCAAAAATGAAATGAAATGAAATGAAATGGGGTTTAACGTCCTACTGTTTTGCTCCGAACTGGGCTAATGAAGACGGGCATACGCCATACAATGAGGGAAATTTTGCCCGGACAGCGGCACTACGGCCTACTCTTATATCGAATTCCAACTGTCAAGGGATCTTTTACGTGCACGCCAATGAGTACACGGAACCTCGGTTTTTCGTCCCATCCGAACGACTAGACAGCTGTCCTTGTCAGCCCCTCCGTCCTGCATCACTGACAAGGGAGAACCACGCCGGAAAATCGGGATGAACTTTCTCGGCCAATGCAGGGATCGAACACCCGACCTCCAGGCTAGCGAGCCAGCTTGTTTAGTAGTATGTATGAACTGTCTTCACACATTCGGTTTATAATTAGCGATACACAGGTACAGTGGCAAGTGTTGTACTTCACAGACTGTTTACCTCCGAACTACCTCCGCACGAAATCCCCGATTTGGGTACTTGTTAAAAGAAAAAGAAATAGTACCTGTGCGCATGCCAGTAAAAAAACCCTAAGAGTTCGCGCATAAAAATGCCCGAACGTACCAGACGCCAGGTCATCCAGTAGACGTGGTATAAGGGTTAATCAGCGAACTGGATGTATGAGATGTGTTGTTGACGTTTGGGAAAGTAGGACGAGGGGAAATGTGTAGGGAGTGAAGTGCTGTAAAGGGATAGTTAGATGTATTATGAATGGTTAGAGTGGCTGTGGTGTTACGGTGAAATACTATGCCGCCACCGTAACACCACAGCTTTATGATTTGTTAGACAGGAGTGATGTAATGGGTGTCAACAACTGGGTATGCTGGTACCGTCGCAACGTAGCCGTGAAATATATATTGTGGGGGGGGGAAGGGCGGAAACGGAAAAATATACAATGTTGACAGTATGTGCCAGGCATGAGGCTGCACAGACCGAGCGGCAGCTCGATAGGGAGTGTATGGGAGGGTCACCCTCATAAAATTTTTTTTTTTTAAATTTCAGTTTTCTGTAAGCAGTGAAAACACTATTTTGGCATTGTTTGCGGGGTTAAACCTAAAAATCACATTAATACACCTATTGCACGATATTGTGAAACTAGCTGACGAAGACAGCTCGGGCGGCGATTGTTCGACTCGGGGCTGCTCTGTCAGTATCTAACAAACGCATTTAGTTCGCGTACAACTTTTAAAAACCGAATGTCAGTATGGTATTTCTCACATAATTGGTTATCGCAAAAACAGAGTAAACTGAAAGCGAGTAATCTCGACTCAAACCTATAGTCTATAGCCTACTTACTACACTCGTCACTAGGCTTCCTATATTATTGTTTGTGGACGGTTTACTACTCAGTGATAAGCCTGCGCCGCAAAAAGAGGTCTCGCCTTTTATTATTAGTATAATGACTTCCTCATGTGCGGCAGGTTAGTTTGCTTCTAAAAACACTGTTTTCCGTTCCAAAAAATACAAAAGTAATTTTCTACCAGATGACCATGGTTCTTTTCACCGAGACTAGATAATTTCTCTCGGTGTAAGGATATAGCTATGGATAAGTTCATACAAGGTCAATAAATCCGCGGTCACTTCGGGTCACACTGTTGAGAAAATAAACCGATGGGTTTGTTTAGTAGCAAATCGAGCGTGAATCAACTGAGTTTGTACTGAAAAATTTTTGAGTGATATGTATGAACTGTCTTCACACATTCGGTTTATAATTAGCGATACACAGGTACAGTAGCAAGTTTTGTACTTCACAGACTGTTTACCTCCGAAATACCTCCGCACGAAATCCCCGATTTGGGTACTTGTTAAAAGAAAAAGAAATAGTACCTGTGCGCATGCCAGTAAAAAAACCCTAAGAGTTCGCGCATAAAAATGCCCGAACGTACCAGGCGCCAGGTCATCCAGTAGACGTGGTACAAGGGTTAATCAGCGAACTGGATGTATGAGATGTGTTGTTGACGTTTGGGAAAGTAGGACGAGGGGAAATGTGTAGGGAGTGAAGTGCTGTAAAGGGATAGTTAGATGTATTATGAATGGTTAGAGTGGCTGTGGTGTTACGGTGAAATACTATGCCGCCACCGTAACACCACAGCTTTATGATTTGTTAGACAGGAGTGATGTAATGGGTGTCAACAACTGGGTATGCTGGTACCGTCGCAACGTAGCCGTGAAATATATATTGTGGGGGGGGAAGGGCGGAAACGGAAAAATATACAATGTTGACAGTATGTGCCAGGCATGAGGCTGCGCAGACCGAGTGGCAGCTCGATAGGGAGTGTGGGAGGGTCACCCTCATAAAAAATTTTTTTTAAAATTTCAGTTTTCTGTAAGCAGTGAAAACACTATTTTGGCATTGTTTGCGGGGTTAAACCTAAAAATCACATTAATACACCTATTGTACGATATTGTGAAACTAGCTGACGAAGACAGCTCGGGCGGCGATTGTTCGACTCGGGGCTGCTCTGTCAGTATCTAACAAACGCATTTAGTTCGCGTACAACTTTTAAAAACTGAATGTCAGTATGGTATTTCTCACATAATTGGTTATCGCAAAAACAGAGTAAACTGAAAGCGAGTAATCTCGACTCAAACCTATAGTTTACTTACTACACTCGTCACTAAGGCTTCCTATATTATTGTTTGTGGACGGTTTACTACTCAGTGATAAGCCTGTGCCGCAAAAAGAGGTCTCGCCTTTTATTATTAGTATAATGACTTCCTCATGTGCGGCAGGTTAGTTTGCTTCTAAAAACAGTGTTTTCCGTTCCAAAAAATACAAAAGTAATTTTCTACCAGATGACCATGGTTCTTTTCACCGATACTAGATAATTTCTCTCGGTGTAAGGATATAGCTATGGATAAGTTCATACAAGGTCAATAAATCCGCGGTCACTTCGGGTCACACTGTTGAGAAAATAAACCGATGGGTTTGTTTAGTAGCAAATCGAGCGTGAATCAACTGAGTTTGTACTGAAAAATTTTTGAGTGATATGTATGAAAGGTCTTCACACATTCGGTTTATAATTAGCGATACACAGGTACAGTGGCAAATGTTGTACTTCACAGACTGTTTACCTCCGAACTACCTCCGCACGAAATCCCCGATTTGGGTACTTGTTAAAAGAAAAAGAAATAGTACCTGTGCGCGTGCCAGTAAAAAAAACCTAAGAGTTCGCGCATAAAAATGCCCGAACGTACCAGGCGCCAGGCCATCTAGATCAAGAATTCCTAGTTAGAATTCCAGACCTCACAGCCACACCCACCACCAGATATGCTTGCATGCATGCTTTTCAGCAAGGTTGACCCCACTGGGCTATTGTTCTATTATTGAAGTATTTCATATCTTTGAACGAAGATGCTCTTTTGGTTTTGGTTTATAGATCTATATATTAATATTAAAAAATCTTTCTCTAAACACAGCTTATTTTTCAACCAGATCAATCAAACGATTGGCATTCTAAATAACATCCATTAATATTTGATAAAACATACAATCAAATTTAATTTATATTGCGATACTTTACGTGCTCTGACTAATTATGTTTTGTCGGACACAATTTGTCAGTGTTAATCACAGTAAATGTAACAACACGAAACCAACTTTGATATCCTTGTTAATGAGTGTAGACGAACCTCATTTACTTGATATGTGATTAACTGTTTTTTTCATCACGTTCAAAACACAGGTTTATGCTAAATGATTGAATTTTAACAATACTATCTATGTTGTAACTTATACAGTTTATATATACAGTCGCTTGCGTTTTAAATGACAGACTATAAAACACATGTAAGAAAAGGCTTCCACAGTCCATTTCATTCTAACAATGATGTTCTTGCGTGTTACATTTTGTTTAAGGTAATCTATATCAATAAGGAACACTGATTAAACCTCGAGAGCTTGAGTAAAACTATAATGTATTCACGGGATACCGAAACAAGTCAATAGCTGATATAAATAGACTTCCCCAAAACAAGATGCATAAATGATATATACATATAGGCCAACATACCAGTGTGTAGACTGTTAAAGTACATAATAATAATCAAATGTTATCAAGAAAGGGTCAATACTCGACTGTTCAGTTAAAATTTCTTTCACAAAATCGTGGGTGGCTAGTGTAATTAGTAATGCCCCCGTCAGACCGAGGTGGCATCCTTACTGCGCTGCTGCGACCGTACACTTGGTGGGGTCGTGGCAGAAGATACGCGAGGGTCGTGGCGAAGACGCCATGAAGTCGTCGTTGCAAATGTTACGTCTTTGCCACGTGTGTACTGCGCATGTACTACGTCCATGGAGATGTTACCAAGCTTGTCTCGTGACCTTCGCGACCCCACCAACCTGATTAAAACACAGACCCTATTTCGTTCCGTTTTTTATAGTTCAAAATTTCGTTTTACGTGTCTTTACTACATTAGGATCTCGAAGAGTTGTTATATTAACGGTGTTTTTGTTGAATTGAGGGATAAGCCAATGAAACAGTCTGTTACGGCGACTTCTTGGTGTGTCATGCACGGAACTGTGGGTAAACCACCAGAAATGCCAACGCTGATTGATTAATTAATGTCTGACGTCATAGGGTCAAAAGCCGCTCGTACGACCCCTGACACAACCTTCGAGTACAACTTGTCAGATCTTCATGTGGTGTAGCCCATCGAAAGTATAAAAAAACGAAACGAAATGTAGATCTGTATTTTAATAAGATTGCGACCCCACCGCGTTCTCACAACTTTCAGGTCGGATCGCAGAACCTTGGAGTTTGTTTTGATCTTGACGCGCTCTGAGACTATTTTCCGTCGCCGTAGCAACGCAGTAAGGACGCCACTCCTGTCTGATGGGGGTATAACAGGCGGATGACTGGTGTGGCGTAGCGTTCCATGTACACTGGAGGTCAGTTAGAATTCGGGGAAAAGCAGACGAATACGCAACTGTTGGGCAAAATCCACCAACTCTTTAGCATTACACATTTGACTATAAAAAATGAAATGTACGTTAGGCTGAAAATGGCCGAAATTTGTGTAGACAGGCGTAAAACTCCTGGCATTCTGGCCAGGAATTTTTGGGGTAGATTAGCTCAAAGGTGTACCAGATGAAAATGGTACAGCAGTGTACCAGATGAAAATGGTACAGCAGTGTACCTTACATATGATATTACACTTTTCCCATCACTAAGATTGTTCTAAAGTTAACAAGCCGTTGTTTCGAGGAACGTAGGCAACGTATTTATGTAGTTTCGACACAATTGCCGGATAACTAACTGTCACCGTTTCTCAAAAAGAAATCGAAGAAAGTTTTCTATTTTTGTGTTCTATGGTATAGATGCTTATTCGCATCTTCCATTTTAATTGCAAGATTGTCATCTTTCGATTTTAGAGTCCCGTGAGATGGATTTTGTTTCGGAATGAATTGCCACTCAGCATTTTCTGTCTGTTAATTGAAAAGTTCGCTTAAATAGTATATACTATGCCGGAAATGGTGTTTTTATGTAGCTTACAATAATAAATCAGGGAATTAAAGGGGAAGACCAACGATTTTCAACAAGGTTTCCATAAATCTTAAATATATATTGATAAATAATCCTCTCTGTAACTCAAGCAAAACAGTTTTTGTAAGCGAGAAATTAATTTTTATTAAACCGGAAGTGACATAGTTGGTTCAACACACTCACTGGGCTCTATAGTAAGCATACAGATTTGGCACAAGTTTACTGCTGTATTGTGTTCACGCGTCGTCCTTTGGCCAAAAATCTGATCAAATGGGTTGTCTATTAGGATATTATAAATACGAATTTATGTTTTTTTAACGTTTAGTACACAAAGCCGTCGCGTAAGTTCACTCATACTGAACAGTACGCTATGCCTCAATTCACGCCACATGGCTAATTGTTTACATCACGTGGTTTAATTGACAGCTTGCAAGTGAGAGATGTTTCGTCTGCTTGAATGTTTTTGTGCGTGCTTCGTCTGCTGACAGTGTTTTTATTTATTTCAACGGACTTGTGGCACATATATATATATATATATTCAAATAAATATATAAATTTCCAAAATATGTCAACGTCAGACACCAACGTATTGGATATAAAATAACTCTTCTATAGGTCTACAGTAATGCCGTATAAACATTCGAGCCCAGCCATTCTCAAGAGGAAATGGAAGAAAAAAAGAAAATCCGTTCACGTCGACATTATGTGCCAAAATGCACTATATTATGTGTCTCGCATGTCCATAATTTTGATCTGTTTATGTTGAAAAACGCTGTCAGCAAGCACAAAAACATCGAAGCAGACGAAACACATGTCACTTGCAAGATGTCAATCAAACCACGTGATGTAAACAATTAGCCATGTGGCGTGAATTGAGGCACAGCGTACTGTTCAGTTTGAGTGAATTTACGCGACGGCTTTGTGTACTAAACATTAAAAAAACATAAATTCGTATTTATAATATCCTAATAAACAGCCCATTTGATCACATTTTTGGCCAAAGGGCGACGAGTGAATACAATATGCCAAATCTGTATGCTTACTATAGAGCCCAGTGAGGGTGTTGAACCAACTATGTCACTTCCGGCTTGAATAAAAATTAATTCCTTACTTACAAAAACTGGTTTGCTTGTGCTACAGAGGGGATTATTTATCAATAAATAGGTTTATGGAAACATTGTTGAAAATCGTTGGTCTTCCCCTTTAATGGATCAGTTGTGAATGATCTTTCCGGTTTCAACTGACATTTTTAAAACCCCAAATTGATATGTTGGCGTATATTGCCGTTGGTCCATTTTCCAAAAATTATTGTAAACACTCTACAGACTACTGCAGATATACATTTTATTTACATTACTGAGACGAAGAAACCTATTGGGTGTCAGCGATTTCCAGTGCACATATCCAGCTTGAAAGTCATTATCTGATCTGATAATTGTTTCCAGGGGCATTTCACTTTGTTATATCATAGGTGCACGCTCCGACAATATTTGACAGTGTATAGATTTTACAAACATTATGCGGAAAAACCGCTGTATTGATACCATTTTCTTCGCGGTACACTACATGGCATATGGCCGTCTTCTTTAGCCCGGTTGGTGCACAGAAAATGACAATGAACCCCTTCTCATTTTTATACGCCCACATTTTCATGTCTTTCCGCAATTTGTTTGTGGACACTCTACAGAAAACAATTTTTATTCGATTTTAACGAAACTTGAAATACAGGCCTCTCTCCCAAAGATCTCGATTCCTTTCGATATTTGCATGTATCGGACCATAACTTCATGGATTATGGCCCCTGCTGATTGTACGAACAATCACGTTTTTAGATTGCGAGCACTCTAAAGGTCACAATTTTCATCTGATTTTGATGAAACTTGAAATGCGTGTTTAAAACACAACAATCTGGGTTCCTGTCGATATTCGCGCATATCGAATCGTAACTTCCTGAATTATGGCCCTTGATTAAAACAAAACGTTCGAATATATCACCGTTATACCGTAATGTCGGTTGAGTTCGACCGCCCCTCGTACGCAAATAGTGTAAAAATATGGTATATCAAGGTTGTGGACCCACTAGAGATCACAATTTTGATCCGATTTTGATGAAACTTGAAATACGTGTTTATAACCCACAGATCTTGGTGCCTATTACTATTCTCGCATATTGGATCGTAACTTCCTGATTTATGGCCCCTGATTGTACAAAATATCGCATTTTTAGCACGTGGTCCCTCTTTGGTTCACATATATTATTCGATTTAAAATACGTTTGAATATTTCACCGTTACACCCAGATGACGGTGGAGTTCCAATTGTTTGAAAATCGGACCAAAACTGCCGGACAAAATGGCCGCCCCTCGTACGCAAATAAGTGTAAAAATATGGTACATCAAGGTTGTGGACCCAAAGGTCTTGTTTTTTTTTCTATTTTTGCGCATATCGGATCTTAACTTACTGAATTATCGCATCTTTAGCTTGTGGACCCGTTAGAACTCACAATTTGTATTCAATTTTAAAAACCGTTTAAATATATCGCCGTTACACATCAATGAAGGTTGACTTCGAATTTCGTAAAAAAAACTGACCTAAACTGCCGGACAAAATGGCCGCTCCTTGTACGCAAATAGTGTAAAAGTATGTAATACCAAGGTTGTAAACACTCTAAAAGTCACAATTTTTATCCGATTTTGATGAAACTTGAAATGTATGTTTATAGCCCAAAAATCTTGGTTACGCAGATCAGGCCGTAACTTCCTGGATTATGACCCCTGATTGTACGAAAAATCACGTTTTTAGCTGGTGGACCCTCTAGAGGTCACAACTTTTTATCCGATTTTAAAAAAACGTTTAAATGTATCACAGTTACGCCCTAATGAAGGTAGAGTTTGAATTTCGTGAAAATCGAACCAAAACTACCCGACAAAATGGCCGCTCCTTGTTCGCAAATTGTGTACAAGTATGTAATACGAAGACTGTGGACTCTCGAGAGGCCACAAATTTTGCCCGGTTTTGATGAAACTTAAAATATATCTTTATATCCCAAAAAGCTCAGTCCCTTTCGATATTCGCGCATTTTAGACCATAACTTCCTGGATTATGGTCCCTGGTGGTACGACGTTACGACCCAATACGAACAATAGACGAAAGGTACCCAGATATAAACATATATTTTAAGTTTCATCACCATCGGATAAAAATCGTGACCTCTAGCTGGTCCACATACTTATTTGCGTACAGGGAGCGGCCATTGTGTCAGGCAGTTTCGGTCCGATTTTCACGAAATTCAAACCCATCTATCAATATGGTGTAGCGATGATATGCTTAAACGTTGTTTTTTTTTTTTAAAAAAAACAAAACATCGGATAAAAATTGTGAACATCGTAAACTTAGGGAGGGGGGGGGGTCATAATCCAGGAAGTTACTTTCCGATATGCACGAATATCGAAAAAGGAACCAAGAACTTTGGCGTATAAACAAAATATATTTAAAGTTTCATCAAAATCGGATAAAAGATATGACCTCTTTATGGTCCACCACCTTGGTATTACATACTTTTACACAATTTGCGTACGGGGAGCGATCATTTTTTTTGGGCAGTTTCGGTCCGATTTTTACGAAATACGAACTCGGCCTTCATTATGGTGTAACGGTGATATATTTAAACTTTTTTTTAATCCAGAAACTGAAAACGTTATTTTCCATATAATCAGAGGCCATAATCCAGGAAGTTAGGGTCCGTATGCGCGAATATCGACAGAAACCGAGATCTGTCGATTTTAATTTCATCAACATTGGATACAATTTGTGACGTTTTCGTACAATCAGGGACCTTTGGGATAGAAACCTATGTTTCAAGTTTCGTGAAAACCGGATGAAAATTTCGACCTGTAGAGTCAACAGATAAATTATGGACGGACGGGCGACGACAATATACGTCCACATGAAAATGAAGAAGCGGGGCTAAGCCTCGAATAACCCGCCCGTGGTTACGATAATCAACAATCAATGCCAACATCTTGTCAAATCTACTAAAGGTGATAACTTCGCCCAGAATAAAGTAATTTGAATGAAATTTTAAATATATTCATTCTGCATTATCTATTTTTGAACTATTCTAGTAAGAACTGCCAATTCTTTATCTAAAGCTTACATAATGTATGTTTAATAAAAAAAAACAATCTTTCTATGTTTCAGAGTGTAATATTCCACGTAGAGCAACATCCAGTGTTTACATGGTTTGAACAATGTGTTACTTTCAACTTTTTTCCGTCCCAAAGTCACGAGTTGGCCTACAATTTATTTAACGTTATAACAGTGTATGTGATGCCATTAGTAGTGATAACAACGTCATATTGTCTAATTTTGTGTAAAATATACAGAAACTCAACTATGGTAAAAGGGGAGAGACATAGTAAGTACCGGTCTATTATATTCCTCGTCTTTGTAAAAACAGACGTAAGTAAACATGCAATAGTACAAGACAGGTTTTTCAGCTAGGTGAAGTCCTAAGAACGAGTAAGTATACCCTGTCTCGAACACGACACCCGTCACTACTTACTGTTAACTGGGGCTTTGGTTTAGTTAATGTGATTTTAGAGTGTGTGTGTGTAGTTGATAAGGATTTGTTTGATTGCCAAGAATCCGAATAAGGATCATCTTTCCAAATTCGGGTCGCAAACAGCTTTACGAATCCCCACTCGATTTAACGAAAGACTAGGGATGTACTGTTGTCGTCGAAATGCGAATGTTTGATAGTTTGAATCTGAAAAACCTACACACCCATGTTTAACGCCCCACCCCGATCTTAAAAACATATTGCGTGTGTGAAATAGCTGTATTTAACGCCCGCTTTCACCGAGGTGATATCGCAGACAAAAAATATTATAGATAACACATTTATATAGGGTATGTGCTGTTGTACATACCGGGTATGTTCTCAGTTTTATACCCCAATCGCAGGTGATGTGCACGAGACAATGTATGGAAAACAGATCCAAAAACGATTAAATGTTTTCCCCTGTAGCCCATTTACTCAATTTTGTCATTTTGATACATAAAACACCTGACAGTTGAAATTCGGTGAAGCGTAGGCGCAAACTCCGCTGTCCGAGCAAAATTTCTCTCGTTGCACACTGCATGGCGTATGTCGGTCTTCATTATCCCGGTGGCCAAGTACAATAGGCTGGTCAACCCCATTCCCTTTCATTTTTATCTCTTTTGACACCAAGGCCTACCAAAGGACAGAAAATTGAGGCCCCCGTTTACACATTGGCGTGCACATAAAAGAACCCGTGTGACGTTGGAATTCGACATAAGGCACAATTTTCCTCTTAGCACATCGTATGGCGTATGCCCGTCTTCATTTTGACACCTTCGACTTCAACAAATTAATGCGGACCGCGGAAATCTGATATTGTCGTGTACAAACATGGTAAGCATTTATTTTGCGGATTAAAACGATATTGGCGTTCATTTCTTACGACACGAATAGTAAAGTATCTTTATTTACAGAAGATATCATTAAGAGCACCTTTTATTTTTACGCCAAATTGAACTGAAACGAAGATAATTTCTGTACCGTTGTCTAGCAACGCATTTAACTTTAACAATATCTGCGTTTATGCCATATAGTTATGTCCTATTATTTTCAATTTTTTTTTCAAGAAAAAATAAGTATAAGAAAATTCTGTGTTGCTGTTTATTCAGATCGACTAGCACGAGAACATCCATATAATGAGTAAATGCCAAATTAGACCAGAGGGAGGAGGGGGGCATTGTCACCCGAGTGGGGGCAAAATCTGAGTTGACTTTTCTAGAGGCATTTTTCGTCAGGAATCCGAATCTGGTAGGTAAAAAGCCAGGTGAGGGGGCGTTTCCGAGATAATCGAGGTCAAAGGTCACGGAAGGCAAAAAAACGACAAAACCGCTTGGAATTGCGAATTGAACTAAATATTGGGTACAAATTCATTGATATCATACAGAAATCGGCGAAATCCTTAGAATATATGCATGGTATACTATAAGTCATGATTTGGATGACCTATATTGTCTTATTATTTGTTTATCTTTAGTGTACAAGAATGTACTGTCTTAATCCCCTATACAGCCATTACCCATCTGCCTGCATACGGTAACAGAGATATACACATCGTGTTCATTCTTTCAAATTTTGTTAATTCTTGTTTCAAAATATTATAATTCTTAACGATTTACTGGCTTAGTAATTGATGAATGGGAATTAGTGGATTAGCGTTTTTCACGATGAGTGTTTCAAATTGTGTTGTGCATTACAAGGGAATCGGACCTAGCGATGAAAACTCACTACCGCTGACACTGCATAAGTACAACCGATTACTTGAAGCGAAGGAGGCCCGTTTACAGCTTGGAGGAGATAATATTCACCATTCCCAAGGTAAGACCATACCTTCCACATTTGAAAATGGTATTTATGCATGCCACCAGTCATGTTATAAGAGGTACACCATGGCTATCTCTATGGCTGCAAAGAAATCGAATGTCGCACGGAAGTCACCGAACGGTACTCCATCCGCCAGAAAGAAAAGACGCGAAAGCTCAACCCCAAACACTGTACTTTTCCCTAAACACTGTATGAATCCAAAATGCTTGTCGGAGAAAGCGATAATACATCGGGGGGGAAAAGCAGTTTCCAATTCAACTTTTCACGAAGGATGCATGCAAGTCTATTTGGGAAGCGGCAGTGGCATCCGCCGACGAAGAAATACTCACGAAAATCCGGGACCAAGACCTCATCGCGAGAGAGTTCAGGATGCATCGAAAATGTTTCCGGGATTACACGAGGGATGTGTCACGTAATCGGAGAGCTCCTGGAGATGATAATGACGAATCCGAACAATCGAACGCCGACAATATGACCGCCCTCAGAGACTTCGTGCAAGAACATGTTCTTGACAACGGAAGATCAGTGCCGTTGCCTCTTCTTACTACGATATATGGGTTTGATCCCGATGACAACAGAAGAAGGGGCAAGGTGAAAGATAAGTTACAGCGTTTGTTTCCAGCCCGATTACTGTTTGTGACAGTGGATTACCACGCCGTTCAAATGGTACTAAGTTTGTCGTCCGTTACAAACGTAGATGCTAAAGCGTTCGTGAAAAATAATGACAACATGTGCTTCGATCGGGTACGGGAAGTTCTCAAGACACAAATGGATGACATAATTACCAATGCTGCTGCCCTGCCCTGGCCACCGACCCCCGACGCACTTGGACGGGACGACCGCAAAGTGCCAAGCCGTCTCAGCAATTTCATTTTAGATCTACTGCACAGCAAGAAGATTCATGACTCCCCTGGAGCAGAAGGAAAACTTTTGTCAAATTCCTTCGCACAGGACATTTTGTATGGTTACTCGGGCGGTACCTTCCTCACCGAGAAACACGTCATGATGGGCGCAGGATTGCACAGCCTCACCGGACAAAAGATCCCGATCACAATCTTGGCCAGATTTGGGCACTGCGTTAAGTACGACATAGTCAGAACCATCGAAGCCGGACAAGGCGAACTGGCGAGAAAAATGTCCGAAAATGGATATCATTTGCCCCTAATCCCAAAATCAGAGAATGACGTCGTCCGCACCATTTTCTGGTGGGATAATTATGATGAGACAAAAGAGAACACGAGTGGGGGGATTCACACGACACACGGGATAGGTTGGCAAGAGCGCGGCACTGGCACGGTAGCCCGCAGCTCAGTCCCTAGCTCTGATATTGAAAAGAAGAGAGAGTACCATTCTCGACCTCTGCCACTCCCGGCCGTGAAGCTCAATCCTCACGCCCCGCCACCCGCACTTCCGGACTCTCATCACAATGACCAGTCGACATTGGCGATTCGTGAACAGGAACGTGAATTATTTCTTTGGAAGATCATGAGAAACAATTCCGGACTTCAGCACCAAGATGTGCCGACTTTCAGTGGACACATAATAGTCCAGTACGCCAACCCGATGAGACCGAAAACTGATATGACATTTATTCCTCCCATAATGCGTCCGATCACCGATTACGCCACTGTCACGGAATGTATTTATCAGTCACAAAAAATGGCAGATCACAGCAACATGAAATACTTTCATATCGTGGTTGATGTAGGGGCTACTGCTAAATGACATCCCAACACATATCATGAATCATGACCCCGATGACGTCACGGGTATGCAGGTGTCATCGCTGCTCATTGTTATTATTATATTACTGTATTATAATTGTCTCATTGCTGTTATCAATGATTTTCGGCCCTTTTCTGAACAGATTTTGAATTCTATACGTTTCTTTCGTTTTTTGGCCTTCCGTGACCTTTGACCTCGATTATCTCGGAAACGCCCCCTCACCTGGCTTTTTACCTACCAGATTCGGATTCCTCACGAAAAATGCCTCTAGAAAAGTTAACTCAGATTTTGCCCCCACTCGGGTGACAATGCCCCCCCCCCTTCTCCCTCTTGTCTAAATGTCGAGGCTCTACGAAAACGTATGCCTTTATTAACTGCAGGAGGTTTAACATCATAACCTCACTCTTTTTTCGATTCCCCGGTTGTGACATTTATTTTTATGGCAAGCCTATAGAATCAACTCGGGGGGTTGGATGGCCGAATGCACCTGCGCACTGTATCATAAAGTCTGTCATTGAGTAAACTGGTGTGGTTTCGATTCCCCGCTTGTACGTGACACGGAGTAGGGTCGCCTGTCCAACCCCATGGGTTTTCTCCGGGTCCTCTTGTTTCCTCCCACTGCTAAAGACCCCTAGGCGCAAGTGAATTATTGAAATAAAATTGAACCATGTGTTAGTCCGAAATGACCTAGTTTGTGTCGAGTGGGTGTTACCCCCTCCCCCCCCCCTCTCTCTCTCTCTCTCACCACTCAGATTAGTGTAATATAATCTCCTATATATTATACAAAATAGAGGTATACAGACGGCATTTAGTATAAGTTATTATTTTTTTAAGATACTAAATTATAAGAAGGCTAGTTTGAGTGATAGATTTCAGACACTGGTAATAGCTTTTATATTGAGAATGATTTTTGGGTTATAATATTTAAAAAAGTAAATTATTTATAGCACCTCGTACATTAACAGGACATATGTTAACTACCAGGAAAATTGATGCCAGAAATTAAAAAAACAACATTTTCTCAAATATTTTATGAAACATAAACCTAATTATTCTGAACTATTAATGACAAGGAGATCTTATATCCATACAGTAGAGGGGATGGATCACAAAATGAGGTTTAAAAAATCATTTCATACTAAAGACATGCATTTACCGCTCCAAGTTAGACCACGATGTGCCGCATATGGCTAGGGTGGATGTCAAGCGTGAATTGTTGTTAAAATGGTCAAAAATAAAAATTAGCCCTTTCCTCAATATGTCACAGTTCTAGTAAAGTTCGATAAAAAGGATGAGGTATATATATATAAAGTGCCATATGTTTTGTTTTTGTTATTGACCACTTTTAACAAATCTGTAGAAGGGTATCGCTGCCAATATTAATGCTCTGCTACAATGCCTTTTCCATTGACTATATGTTAGAGGTATTTTTACTTTATCATTATTGGTATTAGGACTTTGTACATTGCACTTTTTACATATTATCGATGGAAACAACATTGTCGCAGAGCATTTAATATTGGCAGCGGTACCCTTCTATGCAAATCATGCATGATTGTGTAGTGTGCTAACGTAATAGTGCGTTTTGGGTTAGATTAATGACAAAAAGGTCACATGACTGCTTGATGGCCTTTAAAACTTCAATTTCGATGGACATATCTTCTCCATTTGTTTGAAAATTTATTAACAAAATCTCACATTCGTCTGTTGCATAATATGTATATCCACACTAGTTGATTATATAAAAAAGAACGCTGCATCTTTTATACGCCCACATTTTCATGTGGACGTATATTGTCGTCGCCCCTGTCTGTCCGTTCACATTTGTTTACGGACAATCTACAGGACACAATTGTAATATGATTTTGACGAAACTGGCATGTATCGAACCTAACTTCACAAATTATGGCCCCTGACGAGTCAGAGCTCACAATTTTCATCCGATTTTGATGGAACTTGAAATGTATGTTCTTGTAGATATTGGCGCATATCGGACCGTAACTTTCTGGTTAATGACCCTTGACTGTCCGAAAAATCACGTTTTCTTAGCTTGTGGACCCTCTAGAGGTCACAATTTTTACCCGATTTAAAAAAACCGTTGAAATATATCACCGTTACACCTTAATAGTGGTTGAGTTTGAATTTATGTTTATATCCAATATTATGTCAATATTCGCGCATATGTCAAATCGCATTTTTTTCTTTAGCTTGTTCTCGATTATACGTAAAATCATTGTTTTTTTAGCTTGTTTTCTGTCCATCTCTTGTAAAGTGTGGGCGTATTTTGAATGGTAACCACTGGTTTTAAAAACTTATCAGCTTGATATATTTGATATAAAAAAGATCCGTGCGGGATTCTTTATAATTTCCATTTTTTATTGTAAAAAATTATTAATAGTTTTGCAGTTGACAACCATCCTACGGCCACTTCATTCCGATGATAAGATACACCTGCAATTTAAAAAAAACCTATAGGTCTTAGTCAACAGAACAATGAATTCAAAACAGGGATTTAGCCTCACACTACTAATGAAAAATTGTTATTCTATTGTTCATTTTTTCAAACCTCTAATGCGAAAGGTACTTTTTTTTCGTGTGTACTTTCAATATTTCATTTTCCAAGTTCCAGTATTAAGAGGTTCCCGAGGAAGTCGTGGTACAATACGATGTTCATCGGCTGGAAAGATTGGGAAAGCAAAAATAAGAACACTTAAAATGACGTTAGTGATAGGTAAGTTATATTGTTTACATTTAAAAGCCTTGTCGTCGAGTCTAACAGAGAGACAGCGTCAACTGCCCAACATAAACCAAGATAATCCAAAATCAAAATGACTGGAAGAGACTTTCACAATGGCACAAAAAAAGTTATAAAATACCTTAATGAACGGCAGATAAGAATAAATACAAAATTACTGTTAGCTGTGTATAAGCCAAACACGGAACACAGATAGGCTACATAGAGACTAATGTCCGTAATTTCATTTTAACAATTATTTAATCCGCTATTGATAAATGGATCATCTCTTCGGAGAAAATAAAACATTTCTTATTAACAAACAAACAAACAAACCCAACACGTTAAAGATGCGTTAAGCAAGATTTAGAGAAAAAGCTAGCCGTTGTACTATTTCAATAATAGATAATGAAAAATAAAATATTGATAATTTCAGTCCAATTTCATTATACTCAGTGAAGTTTAAAGTTTGGACAAGAAATACCCATACATTATCTCCGATTGTTTGCAGACAGGACCCCACTGACTGTTCATGTCCTCGATTGTCAGACAGGATAACAAATGAAGTTTCGATTAACGCAGATATGGCTGTTTTCGTCTAATCCACTCAATATCTAAGCGATCCGACGATCTATAGAGTTGATTATAGAGGGAGATGGGGTTTAACGCCCACTCGACACAAACTATGCCATTTCGGGACTAAGACATGGTTCATTTTTATTTCAATAATTCGCTCGCGCGCAGGGGTCTTTGGCAGTGGGAGGAAACCGAATGACCCGGAGAAAACCCACGAGGTTGGACAGGCGACCCTACTCCTTGTCACGTAAACCTTAAAATCGAAACCACGGAATTGACTCAATGACAGGCCTTATGATACAGCGTGCACGTGCTAACCATTCGGCCATCCAACCCACCGAGTTGATTATAGGCTGGCCATATAAATAAATGTCTAAATAATAATTTATATAACATTTGAAGCCAGAAAAACGCCCGACAAATGGCAAACGTGTTAGTATACTTTTGGTAGTTGAAATACATGTATCATTAGTATTTCGATCAATATGATTATTGAATCCTGCTAAATATATGGAATCAGTCACCACTATTGATTTGGTCTTGGCACTCAGATTAATAGCCACTGTGAGCCCATACATAATACCTAACATTAATATCGTGACTGTAGATTATTTCCTATTATGGAAATATTTTAACACTTATGTAAACTTTGAATTCCTGGCTCAATACAATATATTTACTTCTTTTTCAGTTAGTGTATTTATATTATGTTGGACGCCTTATTTTTTTATGGCTGCATTATGGTGGTTTGATAGGTAGGTTTCAATAAGTTGAATAACAATCCTGACGACGACGTATTTGCTCAGATACGACATTGTTTCTGTTTTGACAAGATGCATTAATCGTTACGCAATCCGAAAAATATTTCTGTTAAAACCATACTATCGCAGTGATATTTGATATGTATCAAATTATAACGTAAATAAGAAAAGGAACCTTTCTTGTACAGGCCTGTTAAATATTCAGGAAGATAGCATGTTCCTGTCGATGTACAATAATCCCTATAATAACTACATTATACCTAATTATACCAGGATTAGTAATTTCCTATAATTTTCTTATTTTCCAGAGACGCAGCCTCTAAAGTAGATCCTAAAGTACAACGAGGTTTATTTTTGTTTGCTGTATCTAATGCGTGTATGGACCCTATAGTCTATGGTAAGATCTGTACGTATATTTATGCTGCCTGTAGCGACCTTTGCAGTTGTATCTCGCCCCACCAACTATATGAAAAACACAAAACAATGCACATTTGACATACTTTTCGACAATAAGCAGTGTTTTCAAAGAAAATGAAATTGTGTCCGGTGTTTATAACCTTCAAGTGCCCAGGCAGCAGAGAACAGTTGTCGCCCCAAATTACTGGTCCCGAAAAAATACAATGCTGCTACATCAGAATAATACACATTTTGGTAGCTATAACAACTCTTTAAGTGGGGCTATATCGGGCTTACAACTGAGAGCAACTGGCAGTTCGGCAACTGGCTTCAACTGAAAATGGTCAACCTGGGCTCCTCTTACAACTCGAAGCCTGTTGCCCATGGTTAACTTTCCACAACTCGGTTTAACTATTAGCCGTCTGCATTAGCGCTCTTACAACTCAGTTCCATGGAAAAAACATCACGACATCAGAAAAATATGTGACTGTGTAAATAGTCAAAATGGAAGCTAACGATGGCTTCAACTAAAGATTCGCCGATGTCGGCAATAATGTAACAATAGAATTGTGGCAAGACCGACCACACCTTCGGGATGCATCTTCCAGAGCATTAGCCATTTTGTTGACCCCCGCCCACCCCTATCCTTCCCCGACATTGCCCACGTAACCATAGAAATATATTTGCCATATCTTAGTCCAAATGACCGAGACATCAGGTTGGTGAGATTTTAAACTCCAGTCCATTCCTATCTAATTTCATAATGTTTTAATCGCAAATCACGAAATTTGCTCCCCTAAATTAGTAATTGTTCGGACTCAACCGAGGTCTAACCGTGCCGCCACTAACCTGCATGTGAAAGAACAATTGAATTTGGAAAATGACCAAAACATCCCTACTCGTTTCCTTTCTTTCCCTGCACTTTGTGAAACTGTGCTAGCTTTTAACTAGTCGAAGAGGAGTAAATGATTTGATGACATCGCGTATGTTGGACAATTTTAAGGTAGGAAAGGGTTGTGCTCACCCAGACGTTTTTCCGAGTCAGCTTACCTTGACCAGTACTTCTGACCTATTTGTCCCAGGGCTGGAATGTAACTGAAGCTAAACTGTGTGTTGGTCTTAACTGTTTCTGTTAAGATATATGATAAATTGACCGTGTGGTGACTCCACCTGTTCGATTTTAATTAACTAGTAATTACACTAAGGTGTGTTATTACCAGAGCATTATATAGAATATGAGACACTTTCAAACTGACAGCATTTATATTTCCTTTCTTTGTGATAACTTGTCTTTTAGAGAAGGAAAAACATCCGTTCGACATCATCAATTCTAATGGTACATCTGACACGAACTATCTTGTTTTAAATTAAAGTAGCTAAGTTTCTAACGCAATATCATCCAAAGTGTTCGACATTGAAAACACGAATTATTTGTCAATTTAAATCAATATTGATGTTGTGATCTTACCGGGAAAAGATGGGCTTCTGATATCCAATATTTAAGACAAAATAAACATTTTACCATTGGTACACGAATCGTGTACCATAATGCGTTTCAGCGCCATTTCTAACAAGGAATTCGAAGAACGGGCCTAGCTTTTCAACTTAAAGTAGCTAAGTCTCTAACTCAATATCATCCAAAATCTTCGATATTGAAAACACGATTTATTTGTCGGTTTAAATCAACATTTATGTTGTGATCTTACCGGGAAAAGATGGCCTTCTGATATCCAATATTTAAGACAAAATAAACATTTTACCATTGGTACACGAATCGTGTACCATAATGCGTTTCAGCGCCATTTCTAACAAGGAATTCGAAGAACGGGCCTAGACGTATTCCACAAGTCATGTCAAACAGTGACGCCATATTCTTATCTGCAGAGCATGCGCAGAAAATACTGTTGATGTAGACCAGAATAACCAGACGCTAGGGATTGCCATTCAATTGCGATTTTTGGCGTATTTCGCCGAACATAAATGATTTGAAATTAGAATAAAAACGGAACGATTGAACGTTAATCAGTTTATATACTTTCATATCATTATCTGCGTTTCTTGGTCCCAAATAATGATTTAGCTCCTTTAAGTTGAGGCAGTGCAGCAGCAAAAACATCATCTTGAATTGTATCGCGGCCTGGAACGATTCTGAGAACGGAACTCTTAACGCGACCAAATGAAAACGTAGCTGTTAATTGGAGGAAACAGGGAATTATGTACATGCGAGGAAATTGCCCACAGCAGATAAATCATGACAAAAAAAAATATTTAATAGTCAATTTCATGTCTTGGATTATTCTCGCTTTTCCTGTCTACACAGTATGGTAGTGGTAAATCATATAAATATTCTAATAATACTGACATTGCAATTTCCAAACAACAATGTTGGTTAATAACGAAAAATAGACGAACGTTGCATTTAATTGACTTAAAGGAACCACGGGGCAGCTTTAAGTTTCATTGGCCGAGATGCACATCGTGTAGTCTCATACACAACACAGGCAATCTAGAGTTACCCACACGAATTATACATTCAATTGAACATTAAGGGAACCACTGCCCTATAGTGTAATAGTTTCAGAAAACGTCAAACGTATCTAAATTTGGTCCCGGTCCCAGAAACTATATAAATAACCCTTAACCCGCTTGGGTGGAATTTATACTGCACAGAAATTAGGTTTTTGGTTAAGCTGGTACCTGAACTCATTGTTCAATCAATTTTCTTTATATGTATGCAAGGCTACGTTTTGTGCGGAACAAGTCGTTTTTCTATTATGAATAGATCGTTTAAAGTCTTTTGAATTCATTTAATTTTATTGATCGTTTGAAGGCTTCAATCATATTTCCGTGGATAATGCGGGGCCGTCCTAAGCTCAGATAGTTGCCTCAAATTTGCAAATGTATTTCCGGAAATCGAACCTGGGACATTCTATCCCCCCATCCCTTGGCCGTTTAATAGAACAGCTAGAACACAATTTTCACATTAATTGTTAGTCAGCTATTGTATAAACCTTTCTATATTTCAGGCATGTTTACGGCAACGTTTCGTCGAGAAGCAAAAAAATGGAGTGCCTATGTTATGTGGAAGCTGAGTAAAATTCATTCAGCGAATAATCCCCGAAGACGAGATCAAGATTGCTATATCTGAGATTAAATCAGGGTTCGGTTGATGTTGCAATACAAGAGATAAATTGAGGGAAAAATTGAAAAGCGTCTGGATATCCAGCTGGTGTATTTCTAGCTAAGCGAGTTATTGCAAATTTATAGAAGATGGACCAACATCTTAACTCTTAATTATGGTGCCATTTTGACAAATACAACCTTGCCGTTAGATTCATAAAGAGTAAGTGTCTGGTTCAAGCTGTCTCATTTGAACTCCTAATTACTAGCTAGTCTAATATTTTGTCTACTTCTCGTTTCGGAAATGTAATTCTTTGCGGAAAATTAAAGAAGGAAATGTGTCAACAACAGCTTTCTAAAATATTGAACTGCCAGTTTGTAAGATTAAAGGGGATAGTCCAGATCTTTCCATATCGACAAACGATAGATAATGATGGAAGCGACTAGGACTAAATATTAGAAGAAAAATACAGGTGGTACAGTTCAAGCGATATCCCTGACCTAAATAATGCCCTGGCCATATTTTCGAACAGTGTTTAAATTAATCTGTGATTAGGACTAATCAGCAACTAGCTAGTTAGAGGTTAGTGGTTTATTAAGTTCTCAAAAGTCAGATTAGCTAATCTTTGACCAGATAGAAACTCTCTTAATCAGCGATTAAAATTCATTTTAAAACTTTGATTATGAATAAAACATCATTGATATAATTTAATCAGTGATTAAATATGTTTTTATCATTGCTAAAAGGGGCCCAATTACAGGAACAACTAGATTAGAAAATCAAGTTTCTGAACATCGTCCTCTCGGGCGTCCGCAAAGTAATGGGGGTGCTGGGAAGAACGAGGGTGCAGTGGAAAAGAAAGCCAAGTAAATAGGGTATGGATTTATTTAGTACATGTATTCGAACAATGAATTTATGTAGCTGATATCAAAGTCACACTTGCGACATTCAACCCTGTTCTTCAAATACAATAGAAAATAAAAGAGAGAGCGAGAGATAAGTGGGCTTTAATTCCACTTGACACAAACTAGGTCATTTCGGGACTAACGTATGGTTTAATTCCATTTCAATAATTCGCTCTCGCAAAAGGGTCTTCATCAATGAAAGGTAACCCGAGGTCCCAATGAAAATCCACTAGGTCGGATGGGCCACCCTACTCCTTACACCGTACGACAGACCTTGTGATCTAAAACGCACCCATTACGTGGTTTCCCCTTGTCAGTTATGCAGGACGGAGGGTCTGACAAGGACAGCTGTCTGGTCGTTCGGATGGGACGAAAACCGAGGTCCCGTGTACACATTGGCGTGCACGTAAAAGATCCCCTGGCAGTTGGAATTCGATATAAGAGTAGGCCGTGGTGCCGCTGCCTGGGCAAAATTTCCCTCATAGCACACTGTATGGCGTATGCCCGTCTGCATTAGCCCAGTTTAGGAGCAAAACAGTAGGACGTTAAACCCCATTTCATTTCATTTCCTCCCGCAATTGAAACGCAGGAATAATATCAATTTTACATCAGGCTCGGAAACTGTGGGGTATGCCCTGTCTTTTCTAATGACAATTTCTTCTAATGGAGGGAGAGGGAGCTACAATGAAAACGTCTGTCAGATTAAGATCTGTTTTGCCAATTTTATATAAACTTTTAATATTCTTTATTTATTTATCCGGTTTATTATTATAATTTTACATATTATAGAGAAGAATTATAATAGCTTATAAATCTTTTAAAACAAAATTTACAGTGATCTGAATTTGTTGCTATCAAAGCACAACATATATGAAATATGTCTGAAATCAATGAAAAATAATAATTTCTGTAAAATTCAATTCATCGTAATGGTATATCCATTCACTTAATCCTTCCTTAAACTACCCCCCCCCCCCGAAATTACTAATTATTGGAGTGATTTAGTCAAAGATTAAGTATAGGTCAACGTTCCAGAATATCTCATGGTATTCTCGAACAATGATTAGGTTAATCGCGGAGTTTATAAAAAGAATTCGACTGTTGAAAAAATCAGAGATTAGCACTAATCCACTTTCGTAAATATGAGCCTAAAAAGAACTTTTAATATGGCGCCCAGGCTGAAAAATAGCAGTGACGTCATGAACAAAACTTTAATGAAATACGGCGCTTGACCGGGAAGTATTTTAGATGTTAATTCGGTCATTTGTCATCGACATCTATCTATTGTTAGAAAATAGAATAACGTGGGCCATGGCTGTTAATTCAAAGTCTGATGAAATGCTGTTCAAATTTTTCATTCCTCGGGACCAATGAATCCATAGTGACAATAACACGTTCATAGATATCATTATTGAAAACATGTATCACCATTACACTGTTTTTGTTATTTCTCGTAGTACTAGTTTGAATTTATATCTGTGATAAATGATTGAAAAATCGGGGAGATAAACAAAATCCCTTAGGACATATCAGAGTAAATGATGATGTTAAATCCATTTTATTTTTTAAAAAAATTACTGTTCTGTCGAGAAAGTGTTATAAAATGATATCCAATCTAATTTATCGCAAATCATGGAAGTTCTAAATAAGACTGTGTCTATATTCAGAATCTCTAAAGAGACCCCGAGTTAAATTTTAATTCACAGAATAAAATAATAACAGTTAAAACAGTAGCTATGTGTTAATGTTTGCAATAGGACCAATTATCATTTATCATTATAACTGACATATAAATATCATTTGTTATCATATTTCATAATAATATGTTATCATATTTCATAATAATATGTTATCATATTTCACATGTTATCATAATTTGTATAATGGATCAATGTGAAATCTAACCAAATCCGTCATATAATACTCAGTGATTTTCATTATGCTTGGTTCCCACTGTCGTGCGATGCGTTAGGATACGATTGTCCCTATAGAGTCCACGAACTGGTACGTGCAGATGTGTTCGGATATGTTTCGATGAGACCAACGCGATTGGTACGACTAACCTCAATAATAAGACCCGATAGGATCACTACGATTACTACATTATTAAAACCACAATTTCAATCGTAGAGCGAATCGTGATCGTGGGAACCTAGCATTTAATGTATGTAGCCATTCTTGCCAAAACGAAAATATTACCATTATTGTCATTCTGGAAAAAAACCAAAAACAAAATCAAATGTGTATGGTAACCGACATCGATCCACGGTTCGTGAAACGAGTGGATTTCCGCAAAATGCATTATAGGCCCCTCCATAGATACGCATTATGTGTTCTATGTATATGTAGTTGTATATTCTAGCAGGGGACTATTTAATTTACCAAATATAGTATTACGGGAACAATGGTGATATGGTCCCCTGAAATTAATCATCATATCATTTTCAACTTAAATTGAAAATTTGTGAGAAGTTATGCGTATTTGAAGTTTTCATAAAATGTAGCGTTCATTGTTTACTATCGTAGCAATATGGCACTAATTTGAAATGGCGGCGCTGTTCTAGTCATGTTTATAAATGTTTATTTAATAACTTGTACAACGGTTGAAGGCAGAATAAAAATCTGCAATAAGCAGATTAAACTCATATAATACATCTTTAAGTACTGCTGTAGATTACCCTTATAATCGGCAATGAAATTTGGTTTTTCAGATTATTTTAGTTTGTTACATGCATACTGTGTTACTATAAATAATATATGTAAATACTTTAACTAGTTAAACTTTGGCAAGTTAAACTGATTTAGGTCAAAATAAAGTATTGAATTGTGTTTGTGTTTTATTTCAAATAGTGATTGAACAAGCTCTACAGAATAAATCTGTGTTTCGAAAATTTAAGCAGAAGGTGTCATAAATTTCGACTTACTGCTGTTGGCATTGACCTTAAAAATAGACATTAATTTACAGATTGGCCCTAGCTGGACTAAGCCCTTTATGTAGCTTCTCCGGCGAGTTTCTTAGGAAACGCTTGTCTGCTATATCACTCAATGTGGAAGCGGACGTACAACCCCTACTACTTACCTGCTTAACGTCCACTCGACACAAACTAGGTCATTTCGAGGGTAACATATGGTTCAATAGTTTTCATTAATTCGCGTGCGCCCAGGGGTCTTTAGATTAAACAGGCGACCATAATCCTTGTCACGTACAAGCTGGGAATAGAAACCACGCCAGCGAATTTGTAAAACATAAAAAAGAAAGTTCTTGGATATCAAAATACACTTTAAAAAAAAAAAGTTTTAAAATTCGCTGTCGTGAGAGGAGAGGGCGGGTTATCTCCCTTTGCCATAATAAAATCAAGTTAAAATTGGAGGTCCAGCTGGTTGATATCATTAATGCGGAGAACAAAAAGCTCCGTGTGAAAACGGAATCCGCGAAATTCTCACAGTAAAAACACATAGCTGGACATGTGGATTATTTACAAATCAAAAACTTTAATTTTCAATTAAAACTTGTACATCTCCCTTTGCCATAACAAAACCAATTAAAACTTGCACATCTCCCTTTGCCATAATAAAACCAAGTTAAAACAGGAGGCCCAGTTGATTGATAGCTAAATTTTCACAGTAATATCAAAAACATAGAAATTTCTAGTCCTCGGTAACAGTTCACTTTTGCGTTTAAAATCATATACATGTAGAAAGTTTTTCTTGTTGTGGATGACTCTCACCAGATCTGAAAAGAGAAAGCAATCACACAGAAAAGAACAATTTCAACATTTATAAGAATAATACATATTATAAAGCAGTATCAAATTTATTTTTAAAAACATGTTATACATATTTATATTCATTGCACTATCAATATTAATAAACGGTTGTGTAGGTCCTGATATTTTATTATATTTTAATCATTCAGTCGGCTGAACCGCCATACTGTCCAACAGCAATAGTTCCTTCCTGTGTAACTGGATGACAACAGATGACCCATTGACTTTAATGTTAATTTTCATCTCTTAGACCGGCTCTAACTTTTTCTAAAATTTTCTTTGAGTAGAACGCTTTCGAAAACAGATGGAAGAGCGTGTCAGCCTCTTGCTCAAAAGCAGGTACGAGGTACATCATAGAAAACATGCAACATCCCGTCGTACCAACTTGGTATCTTTCCGCCCCAAAATCATGAATATTCAACATAACCTGACAGACAATGTACATTCAAACCCTTTTTCTTCGATTCTACACCAAAAAGTCAACAAAGATCGTCATACAAAAGGGGTAAAACACAGAAATATATAATTTTGCCAGCACTATTGTAGGTCTCATTACGTAATGAATGAATGGAAGAACTGAAGTTTAAGTTCTACTTTTCAGCACCAGCCGGATTCATGAAGACGGGATTATACAGTACACTGAATAAATAAATATAAACAAAAGAAATGTATATTGATTTATTATTTGTTTCCTCAACATAATGAAATACAGCAGTAGAACAAAATCTAGTTAGCTATCTTAAATCTTCGAATGAAAAGTGGTGTCAGGGAGAGAGAGAAATGGGGTAATTTCGGGACTAATGTATGGTTCGACTTTAGCATTATCTAATTAAAATTTGCCGTCCTAACTAATAGAATCGATGCCCAGATGTTTGAAAATACGCAGATATTTTCAATGTTTCAAGTCCTAAAACTTTTGAGTCAATACATTGGTATCAGTAATGTTAGACACGACTGCGTATAAATTAACAAGCCAAAAACCAAGAAAACTCGGATCACCGATACTACTTCTTATTGAAGAATTAAGCCAGCTAAATAGCGTTTGTTCTACTGTTGTATTTCGAGATTAGTTGAATAATATATCAAATATAATTTACTTTTGTATGCAAACATGAACTTATCAACATATATCTCTTTTGTGCCGGCTTTATTTATATTTATGTAATCAGCTTCCGCATGATCACATGTTCATTAGTCCGTCTGGTGTAGAAAAGTAGACGTTAAAATCTAGTTCTTTCATCTATTTCATCTATTCCTGTACGATGTAATGAGGCCTACCGTACTAAGGCGATGATAACACCACGTTACGACAACAAACCAATATCCAAGTCTACTTTGTCCGTATGCTCTTACTAATACTGTCGTTATATTGTTTCGTCGGGTTATGAAAAGGGCGAAAATTACATGGCCAGTATCAGCCACAAATAAAATCTGAGTTAGAAAATCGTGAGTAAAAAATCTGAAGTAGCAAGTGGAAAGTAAAACGTTGACAGTAGAAAGTACAAGGCAGAAAGTCAAAAGTTAATAGTAGAAAGTAGAAAAACAGTCCATTCATGAAAATAGAATTATGACGATTAAAGAAGCTAAGTCGCTAGACCTAGAAATTGACACAAATGGGTGGCAACGCATACAATAATGTAATATGAATGTATATAAATTGATTTACATTCAATCGTTTCTGTTTTTACTGTAATTTATAACCAGTTAGGTTCGGCGAAATACGCCAGTATTCTCAATCGAATTCCAATCTCTAGCGTCTGGTTATTCCAGTCTACGCCGATAGTATTTATTGGGCATGCTCTCCAGATAAGAATATAGCGTCGCCGTTTGACATTCGTTGTGGAATATGCCTAGCCTCGTTTTTCGAGTCCCTTAATACAAATAGCTCTGAAACGCATTATGGTACACGAATCGTGTACCAACTGTAATATGTTTATTTTGTAATAAATATTGGATATCAGAAGGCCATCTTTTCCAGGTAAGATCACAACATCAATGTTGATTTAAACCGACAAATAAATCGTGTTTTCAATATCGAAGATTTTGGATGATATTGAGTTAGAGACTTGGCTACTTTAAGTTGAAAAGTTTGCTGTTTTTGCAGTTATAAGTGCATAAAGTTATAGGTTTTCAACATAAAATACCATAGGCTTTTAGATAAGATTTTTCCCGTTTTCTTCAGATTTTCTACTTTTGACTTTTGACCTTTTCTCTAGATTGCATTATGAACCAGATACCCCGCCGTGTTCATGCAGCATCTTTCAAAATACCAATGATTTTCCACTTTTCAGATAGCCAAACTCAAAAGGAATATCGTTTTAGAAACTGTTGGCAATATAAAAACAGAAAAGTTGTATCAGTTGTATTGATTGTAATATTGAAGATCTACACTGGACATGTATCCTTACCCTCTAAACATGTCACCGCCTGAATCCATCTAATCTTTAGTTAAAGAACTAACATTTCCAAAGGAATCTGTCTAACAGCTACACTTTACCATCCCTGACTAACATATGTGTATATAATCTAAAATACTTTCAATAAATATGAATTATGGTTTTAAAAAAAAGGCTTTGATGATTGAAAAATGCCATATTTGGTCTTTGATCACCCCTCTCTAACAAAAGGGTCACAAAATACACAATGTTTACAATTTGGATATATTTCAATGTTTCCAACATCTCAAACCTAAGAGATATCATACAAATGTCACTCCTTGTGGTGATGAAGCAAGCTTTATGCAAATTTCCTAAAAATAAAATGAAGTAAAATCTGGAGCTTTATGCCAATTTCCTAAAAATAAAATGAAGTAAAAAAAGTAGTTAGGACAGAGTTGGCAGTATAAAAGAGGCCTGAAAAGGAGTAAAATTAACATTTTATTGTTCTATAAGTAACATATATGCAACAAGTACCACAAATCCTCGAAATTTGATAAGAAAGAATCTACATCGCCATGCAAAAGGGGAAAGAGAGAGAAAGACTAACAACAACCTTCACCCCTGTGTCGGCGTAGGACAAAAATGATGCACTGTGTCCTACACATGTAGTTCCCTACATTATTAGCCGTCTTCATTAGCCCAGTCGCAGCACTAAACCCCATTTCATTTGATCCCTACATTATTGTCAATTTATTCTGATATTACTAAGGCATCCAAGTATCTTAGCCGCCAACCTGATCTACACATAAATTTTGAAAATAGCTTCAAAAATATGACATATTCTCCTAGGGAGGAAGACCAGACCTTGGAGCAGTGATTCTCAACCAGTGTGCTGCGGAACACAGGTGTGCCACAAGATCCTCCTAAATGTGCCGCGAAATTTTGAACGGCAGACTAAGAAAATTTCTCACTAAAGAAGCCAGCTATTTGACTGATGAAATTCGAAACACTGTAATAAAGTAAGTTCATAGTTGTGTTTTTCTTTATTTAGTTTGACTCATTCTACGTGTCTATGACTAGTCTGTGTCTACGACTGTATGTCGTATATGAATTTTTGCAAAATTCAAATATATTTCATATATATTTAGCCATGTGTGCCGTTATTTTTTCGTGTGTTCCAAGGTGTACCGTTGGCTAAAAAAGGTTGAGAACCACGGCTTTGGGGCTATATTGATGTTTAGTCTCTTCCATTAATTTTTTACAAATAGTTTTTCGCTTTCCATTTATTGTAGCCAGTGAAGACACGGTCATACTCGAAGAAACATCACCTTAAATTAAGCTAAATACATGTACAATAGTAGCTGTTTTCCGTAACTATGTGTTTTGTTTTTACTCTATCTAGTTACTAATTGCGATTTTAATAAAATGAAATGAAATGGTGTATAACGTCCTACTGTTCTGCTCCTATACTGGGCTAATGAAGACGGGCATACGCCATACAGTGTGCTATGAGGGAAATTTTGCCTGGGCAGCGGCCCTATCGCCTACTCTTATATCGAATTCCAACTGCCAGGGGATCTTTTACGTGCATTCCAATATATACACGGGACCTCGGTTTTTCGTCTCATCCGAAGGACTAGACAGCTGCCCTTGTCAGGCCCTCCGTCCTGCATCACTGACAAGGGGGAACCAAGCCGGAAAATCTGGATGAACTTTCTCGGCCAATGCAGGGATCGAACTAAATGCCATTTAAAGATTATTTATTATTCTTCACAGCACACGAGAAACATCTATGACTATTGTCGAATGGATATCACAATGATGGTGATATTGGTATCTAATCCATACAACCTACATCAATACCTTGCCACATCTGTATGTTCTTGGTACCATAAATGTAGATTATAATTCAGATGAGAGCAACCTACATCGCTAACACCACACCATTTCCACAATGGGACTAAAATATGCAGGCCTCGCTTGTTTAGGACTACATGTACATGTGCAGCGGAAAAATAATATTAGGCCTCCATTGGGATGTTTTGTTCGGAGTATCTGTACTACATAAACGAGCAAAGCCGCATGATGTTTTACGTTTTGTAAATATTATTGGCACTGAGAAAATTTGATTGCACTGAACAGAAATAAATGAATTTAATGCAACAAAAAAAGAAAGAAACTTACCAACCTACCCAAACTAAAAATCAAACTGAGATTTTTTTATTAATCATGTGAAAACAAAATAGATTTACGACTTCGTGACGTTGGTGTATTTGTCTCAGGTTTTAAATAACCCTTTTCCTTTTTAAAAGGATTGTAATTAAAAGATCAGACATGGAATATAGATACGTAGAACCATAAAAGAACATTTTAATTACAGCTATAGACGTAGGTCATTATACAAGACGAATGAATCTAGTTGTAAGAAAAGAAATGACATCTATAGATTACAATCCCGCGCCCTTCGGGTTACCGTCGTTCCTGTATGTAAATCGTCCAGAATTTCATATTACTTAGATCATGTACATATTTAGATTAGTGGGACGAAGAATCCTATTTAATTCAAGCGATTTCTGGTAAATGCGGGCTTTATTGTAAATTAAAACTGCACATCTATAATGACATTTAATGTTTTGAACGTGTAGGTGCCATAAGTCGTAGGTCAATATCTTGTGCCGTCACCCTTCTGGAATTAGTTTTTATTTCTAAATCAATTGTCTCAAATTTGTCCTCTTTGCTACATCTGGAATTAATTCGTCTACTCAGAATCCTATCAAATGTCAGCAACCATCAACTGTAAATAAATTGTCTGTAAAATCGCCGGCTGTGTAAGAGTTTACTAATTTATTCGCTAAAGTGTCATCATCAAGGGATTGAGGCTTTTGCTTTACAAGATACACCATCTTATGAAAATAAATGAAAACCAGGGGAGAGAAAGAAATGGAGTTTAACGTCCACTCGACATAGACTAGGTCATTTCGGGACAAACATATGGTTTAATTTTATTTCAATAATTCGCTTGCGCGTAGGGGTCTTTAGCAGTGGGAGGAAACCGGAGGACCCGGAGAAAACCCACGAGGTTGGACAGGCAACCTCCCTACTCCTTGTCACGTACGACCGGGGATTCGAAACCACGCCAGTTGACTCAATGACAGGCCTTATGATAAACCAGGGAAGAACTAGAGACCAATTACTTAATATAGAATAACACAATATTTTGTCATTGATCTTGATGACTCTATTTTGCAAATAAAATGTTAGCGTTGTATTAATACATTTTAAAAAAAATTCATGGATGATCCTAAAATGCAGGCGTATATACTTAACCACAGCAACTTGAAAGACCAAAGAAAATGAATATATCACACCAACGGCACTTCTGAATCACACTTCATAGAAACCCACTAATCTAAAAACAGAAACCAATTCCTTGGTGTCGGTGAATAACGTGACATGGCTAAATCTTAAAAACTTGACAATTAAAGATGACCATTTTCTATTTTAGTTTTGTCTCTTATATTACTACAGTCTACGCCACGTATTATTAATTTATGTCTTGACTGGCCGTTTCGTGGAAAATAGCTTACGTGTAGTAATACTTCGCAAGTTTAATCTGATTTCAGTGAAGTTGTAATTTTCATTACGAAACAAAACACATTGTTTAGTTTGCAGCATCTAAGCTATCCGCAAATATTTTAAATTATTGAACTTCCAGTTAAAGCCTTGGTAATTAAACGAATTGAAACTGCTATTCAAGAAGCCGCACGCGCATGACAACAGGTAAAAGAGAATGCCCGACTTGACTGCCATCAACCCTGTCTAGTCTCTGCTACCTTCTGCACCATCAAGGGCATAATTTTAACAGCTTTTATTATTAAGAAAATAAACCAGCCCGAAAGTCAAGATAGAAACATGGTATCATAAATCAAGAGGACTTTACATCCCTTGTTCTTAAAGCCAGGCTGACACTTGCACGACTTTTAGCCACGATTTTGTCGTGGCAAGTCGTGCCATTTTGGGGCACGAACAGGGAGGCTCCCGCACTGTTCACGACTAGTTCACGCATAGTTCACGACGAGTTCACGAATGCGTGCCCATCAGTGTCCACATTGACGCGAACTGGCACGACGAGTTCACGCATAGTTTGCGCATTGTTTACGCACTTCCCGCATTGGCACGACGAGTTTGCCCAATTCGGACGGTGTCGTGCCGACTTGGGCACGCCATATAAAAAGGGGGCCTCCCCAACCCCTGGTCATTTTTCGATTGGCTGTGGAAGAGACAACATGCTGAATGTCAGAGACACAATCATTGCAGGGAAGAGAAGATGCCTATACCCGGCAGCTGCTCTAGCCATTGTTCAAGAGCAGCAGAAAGGGCTTGAAGAGGCAGAAGATCTAGAAAAGGCAACCCCAACTCGAAGAACGACAAAAAGGAAAGTGTGGGTCAGGGAATGGTTGACCAGAAGGCAAGAGTTTGGACAGTATGACAGTTTACTGACTGAACTCCACAAGGAAGATCAAAGGGGCTACAAAAATTACCTCAGAATCACACCTGACCTGTTCCAAGAGATGGTTGAGAAGTTAACCCCTCGCCTCCAGAAGCAGTCCACCTTCATAAGGGAACCGCTTCAAGTTGGACTCAAGCTAGCTGTCACCCTCCGCTTCCTAGCCACTGGAAATTAGTATCCAAGTCTGCAGTACAGCTTCAGGGTTGAAGCAAGTACCATCTGCAAGTTCAGACCCGAGGTGTGTAAAGCCATCATCGCGGTCTACAAGGAGGAAGTGCTGCGCTGCCCCAAAACTGAAGAGGAGTGGAAGGAAGTTACTGCCAGGTTCAGCTCCAGATGGAACTACCACAACTGTCTGGGGGCTGTGGACGGCAAGGACATCGCCATGAAGAAGCCACCCAATGCTGGCTCTTACTACTACAACTACAAGGGCTTCCACAGCATTGTTCTGATGGTAGTGGCAGATGCTACCTACAAGAGGAACATGGAGTAACTGTTCCCTGCATGATGCTGTAGAAGAGAACAGAGCTGGAGTGCCAAGCACCAGCACGCATCCTTCCGCATCGTCCCGACGAGTTCACGAACTTTTTGCGCATAGTTCACGACCCGGTCGCTAAATTTTGTCGTGACCAAAATTTTGAAAATTTCAAAATTCTCGTCCCGACATGGCACGCAGTCACGACGGGTTTACGCACACTTCGCGCCAGTTTACGACTAGTTTGCGCACTGGCACGACTCGAGTCCTGCCAATGCGTGCCACGGAATCGTGCAAGTGTCAGCCTTGCTTAACATTCTTTACCCCGAATACGGATTACTCCTGAAACGTGATAAAAATCTTACATCAAGTGCAAAGAACGGATGGACCATCTGATGGATTAGAGTGACACAATATTATGACCACATTAAAAGCAAACGAAATTTGGAACTACAATTTAATCGCGTATAATGATATAATATGAATGTATATAAACTGATTTACATTCAATCGTTTCTGTTTTTAATGTAATTTCTAATAGTTATGTTCGGCGAAATAGTGAACTAAGAGTCCCAATTGAAATAGTCTTTGGCGTCTGGTTATTCCAGTCTACAACGGTAGTGTTATCTCCTGTGGGATATGTGTAACATCGTTCATCGAGTCGCTTCATTAAAAATGGCGCAGGAAAGCCAATTTTAAAATGTTCATTTTGTCTTAAATATTGGATATCAGAAGCCCATCTTTTCACGGTAAGATAACAACATCAATGTTGACTTAAATTGACCAAGTCCTTGCAATGTCGAAGACTGTTTATGATAAAGAGTTTGCGACTTGCCTAGCAGAACAATTAGATGTTGAAAATCCTTGATATGAGAGAAACAATGGGCTTTAACTTCGATGACAACAAAGGCAGTTTAAGGCGCACTAGACATTAACTAGGAATTTTGGGATGAAATGTTCACAGCATACCTACTCCTCCCCACATTTAAGTTTCGGACGAAACCACGCCAACTGACAGACATTTTGATGTAACGTCTATAATACTGTTATATTCCACATTTCTCATAATTTCTAGACACACTGTATTAGTATTTTTTAGTATAATGAGATTACTTCAAAGTACAGACTGCAATACATCTGGAAATGGAACTTTTGAATACAGGATGATGCATTCATTCATCTACTAGCGGAGCGCTTGTATAAAAGGGGGATAATTAAGGGATTACAGAACGAAGTCATTGAGAGAGAGAGAGAGAGAGAGAGAGAGAGAGGTGGGTTTAACGTCCACTCGACACAAACTAGGTCATTTCGGAACTTACACATGGTCTTTATCAGTGGGAGGAAACCTGACGACCCGGAGAAAACCCACGAGGTTGGACAGGCGACCCTACTCCTTGTCACGTACAACTTGGGAACCGAAAACACGTCAATTGACTCAATGACAGACCTTATGATACAGCGTGCACGTGTTAACCATTCAGCCCCCCCCCTCCCACATTGCTAAAGACGGGCCACAGATACCAATGATTTCCTCGTTGACTTTAACCGGCTCTAACTTTCTTGCAAATTATCGTTGGGTAGAACGCTTTCTACCACAGATGGAGCAATATATGGGAACCCCTTGCTCAAAAGCACGTATGGGGTTCATCATGAAAAACTTGAGATACACAAACTGGAAGTAGAGACAGAGACTTTCCATCCTACATTTCAACGTAACCAACATCTTAAAAATCGTATCCTTCCGCTGTAAAATGATGAATATTCAGCAAAACCTGGCATAAAATATATATTCAAACCCTTTTCTTCGATACTACACCGAAAATTCAACAAAGATCGCCATGCAAAAGGGGGAGCGAAAGACTAAATAAAATGTTCACCTTTGTTTCGTAACTAGCGTAGAAATAACTGGAGACCTGTGTCCAAATAGGCCTCGATATATTTCACTGGCAATTTGTTTTACCGCACAATCTGGATTTTCCGGCGTGCCCCCCCCCCCTTAACACACACACACACACACACACACACCTTGTCAGTGGTACAGGACAGAGGGATTGGCAAGGGATAACGTATGGTCGTTCGGATTGGACGAAAAACCGAGGCTTGTGTACACATTGGTGTGCACGTAAATGAACTCATGGCAGTTGAAATTCGATATAAGAAAAGGCCATGTATACCATTTCATTCATTTTTGTTCATTTAATAGTCTTCGTTGCGTGTGAAGGTATTGTGTCGATTCCGGGTTAGTTACGGGTAATATTCAGCGGCTCATTGTGCGATATAGGGGAGATAACCCTATTTTCAAACCAGGACTATTTGAAGACACATTTCCCAAATTTCGTATAAAACAAAGGTTTTGGGACACATATAATATGACTTTGTGCTAATAAAATTTCTGTTATCCTGTATAGGGAAACATTTGGCCACGTCTACTCCATCTTAAATAGAAGGCTTGATCTCGCTTTAACTAGTTTGTGAGCCTAATTTCGATTGGGTATTCATCCAGTTTGTGAGCCTATCAGATTCCCTGATCATCCCGAATACCAAATCTCACACTTTCCAGCTAAAAAGTCTACCCATCGTCTGTGTTTGGTCTCGATACGACGTTATTAAGTCTCCACTGAATTTCATCCCAAAGATGTTCAAGCGAGTTTAAGTCCGAACTAAGGGCTGGCCAGTGCATAACGTTGACACCGTTCTTCTGTAGAAAGTCCCGAGTAACTCTGGAGGTGTAGGCACTGGTGTTGTCATGCTGGAAAAACGTTACTTCGATGACTTGCGAAATGTGGTATGACGTGGGGTCTGAGAGCTTGATCGATGTAGCGCACTGCTGTGATGCCGCCTCCTCTCCCTGGAGCAAGATTTTGGAACACCACAGGACCCACTGTCTGTTTCAGGATGATTCCACCCCAAACCATTATGTTTGGACCTCCCCATGAGTCTAGTTCCATGACACATTGGTCAGAATAACGCTGGCCACGTCGACGCCATATTCTGGTCCTATTCTGGAACAGAACAGTTCTCCATTGCCTGTCGCCAGTTATGGTGTGGTTGGGCCGACTGTAGACATTCACGTCGATGGTGAGGGGTAAGGTCTACGGTAATGGATATTCTCTCTGGTGAGACGTCGGCGCACTGTATCGGTACTGATGGGTCTTCCGTGTGGTTCCACTGTCTGACGTGCTGTCTCAGATATCTGTGTGAAGGAATTCTACACGTGTTGTCGCACAACATGGCGGGACTTGTCGCCTTGTGGTAACCCTTGGTCTACCAGTTCGTGGGTGATCATCCGTGGTGTTGGTGGCCCGAAAGCGTTGCTGAAGCCTGTAGATGGTCCGAACATTGACTTGGAAGTGATTGGCAACGGCTTGGGCAGTGTAGCCAGCGTCGAATCTTCCAAGCGTCTGGGTCCTCTGAGCTGTCGTGAGTCGTGGCATGCTGCTGACGTTGTTTTGTAGTGTGAATGATTAAACCAGGTATGGGGGTGCATTTTTTATAGAACTGGTTCCGGTGAACAGCCCGTGCAGCATGAGTTGCATGAAAATCATGGAGAACGCATTACTATCTCAGAAGTCAGGATGCGTTTTTCAGATGTGGTCACAAATATACAATAAAAACATTTGGCAAGTTTTATTATTATTATTATTATAGCATATTTATAGTGCACCCTTTCATATAACATGTTCAGGGGCACTTTACAAAGTGACAATGTAAATCACACATAAACAACAAGATTATGGGCATGTTAACGATTGTATACAGAGTCAGTTAAAAGCCTGATTAAATAAATGTGTTTTAAGTTGTTTTTTTAAAAGAATACAGAGATGTACAACATCTTAAACTATATGGTAGATTATTCCATAAACAGGTGCTTGATAACTAAAAGAGCGCTGACCATAGGAGACTAGTTGAACAGTTTTGGGCTTTAAAAGTAGTTTATCTGATGTACGTAATGCAATGCGTCTATTCAGAGTAACATACCAACCTGGCGTTTCTTTTGCTGCTTAGTATATTATAAAATAATTGTAATTTGTTGTTAATAAATATGCATTTAGTATGATTTGGACTTCTCGCATTCGGCACCACCTTCGGCCCGTCCATATGTTCAACTAGGTCTCGACCATGCGCACCCGAAGTTAAAATGATTAGACTATGGTCTCGACTATGGTTATCCCACCTTTCGAGGTCAGTTGAGGCTGGTCAACATGTGTTGTGTTAGAGTTATTTGAAGATAGAACTTATACTAACAATGTTGCTGCAGAACCTGAGAGTTATTTAAATTCATGTAACATATTTAAGTAGTTTCCATATTATATAGAGTGGATAATCATGTTTTGTCAATCAATTCGACCAGGGCTGATGCTGAAACGAAAGTGAAAGTGACCGTATTATTGTAAAACAATTTCATCCATTTGTAAATTTACTTGGAAATATATTAATACAAACAAACGGTTTTGTTTATTAAATACATCAGTGTGACATACATTGTAAATATAAATTATGTAACTGTTAATAAACTCTGGATATTTGGTTGGTTTGTTTTTTTTATTGTCTGGGGATAACACGGTCAATAACTCAACTGTTATTAGATTTCTTGAAATGTCGTTATCATATTCTACCTCTAGTGCAGTTTCTTCAGCATAGTCAGAAACTTTTGGCAAACGTTCCGGGAATTTGTCTCCAAAGAATGATGTGGTCATTTCAAAGTTTTCGGAAAGCAAAATTGTGTTTCGTCAAGTAAAAGGTTTTGTAGTAATTCACTACAAGTGGCGTCCATTTTGACGACTACGGTCGATATAGCTTCCGTTCAGGTGTAGTGAACTATACTTTGTCGTATAGGCGTAATCATACAAGCGCACCCGGGCTGCCTTCTGGCTAATTCCTAATCTTGTCTCTTGAAGGGGGGGTCTTGGCGCTTTTGCATACTTTACCCAACGAGAGTTACTTCCCTTCGCCAACTTCCTTTGCAATTAACGATTTATGGGATTGGTCGATAAAAATAGCACAATCATCAAAAGCGAATAACTTGATAACGTGTACCCCCACTCCCATAGATTAACCCAGGGGTTAGTGGAGTAGAATGGAATGAGACCACTGGGGATACCGAGGATGATATATTAAACTTTATAGTAAAAGTTGGTCTCTTAAAAAGTTTTAACAATTTTCCATACAGCTCCGGTTGGGCAAACGGTTGACTTAATAACGTCCTATTTTTATGCACCGACCGGTATAATGAAGACGGGAAAGAAAGTCGATCTGGGGATACTTTGTAATCCCATTACGCCCACATCCATAATGTGAACGTATAATGCTGTCGCCCCTGTACGTGACTGGCCTACAGTCCGTAATCTGTGTTCCGTCTTTGATGTTGAGATTCATTTTATTTCAGTTCACTTGCTTTTGTGTTGGAATTTTTTAATCATCTCTACCTCAGTTCCTGGAACGACTAGGGTGTTTAATGGCATTCCGACAGCACACGGTTAAGTAACCTGTACAAGTGATTTTCGAAAATCTAACCATAAATGTTGGGTCTTTCCTCAAGTCAGGATGACCTTTATAACTTAGCCCCAACCCATTCCCTCTATATAAAACTTATAATAATGTAATTCAATGATACTAACACAAAAGTAGAACAAATGTTTGTTAGCTATGCGGAATCCTCAAATGAAAAATGGTATCAGGTGTTGTAAAAAGAGTAAGCATACCATGTCCAATTCACGGCACTAATTATAGTTAAATGAATAGTTAGAACTATTATTAAATTTATGTCTTCAAACGTTCTGTTTTCTCTTTCTGGTACATCACAACCCCTATTCAACAATCATTCAGAATGTTATTCAACATCATACAACATAGTGGGAAATTTTTTATTGGAATGTTTTAATATAGAGTTTTGCTTTTCTTTGACAGATAAATTATTGCATTTATGAAAACTATTCATTTACATAGTTTTAATACACTATACAATTCTGGAAAGGGCTTTTTGTGCTGAAGAGACCTGGGAAGTTTTTTTCAAGAATGCTTGCGGATTTGACTTTGGAACAAACTACGAACGCAGGTGCTGCTAGCCAAAGAACAGGAATCAGCCCAATCAATAATTCGATTTTGGCTTAACAAACCATTAATTTATTTTCAACAGCAAAGGCAGCCATTATAGTACAAAATGAATTCCTATTAAATGGGAAAATATTAAAGAGATTGATTCAAGAATATTCCACCCCAATTCCCTCATATAGCTCCTAGTAGTGTTGGCATCTGCACATTTGATATTGATAATCCTACAGGTGATATTGTTCGATGGATTTATGCTTGGAAGTAGGTGTTTATAGCAACCAACATTTCGTGAATGAGTTACACAAGAATCTTGGAGCAAGGTTATCATTCTTTACAAGCATACCACACTCACTTGCTTTGATTTAACTTGCTCATTTAGTCTGAAAGGGGAAGTCTGTACATTAAAATTAATAGAAAAAGGGTTATCTACTATTGATAAAAGTAACTACGTTTCTTTTGGTGTAAATACTGTTAATGAAGAATATCGAAAGGAACCAAGATTGTTGGATTTTATATTAATCATACATTTCATCAAAATGGGATAAACACAAGCTTGGTATTGCATACTTTTACACTACTTCCGTACAAGGAGCGGCCATTTTGTCCGGCAGTTTGAGCCGGAGTTTTACGAAATTCGAACTCAACCTTCATTGATGTGTAACGGTGATATATTTAATCGTTTTTTAACATTGGATACAAATTGTCACTTCTAGCGGGTCCAAAAGGTAAAAATGCAATTATTCGAACAACCAGGGGCCACAATCCAGGAAGTTACGTTCGGATATGCGCGATTATCAACAGTAACCAAGATCTTTGTGATATAAACATAAATTAAAAGTTTCTTCAAAATCGGATCAAAATTGTGGCCTCTAGAGGGTCAACAATGCTCCACAACATTGATACATAATTATATCAACACTATTTGCGTACGAGGGACGGCAGTTTTGATCCGATTTTCACAAAATTTAAACTCACTATTTGCTACACATGCGTAGTTAACTCTAACCTCCGACCGAAGAGGTCAGAATAGTTAAACTGGTTTGGCTTATAGTACGTGTGAACGCAACACGATGCTGTCTAAAAAAGGCTATTTTGTCCGGCAGCTTTGGTTCGATTTTAACGAAATTCGAACTAAACTGACATTACGGTGTTGGTCTGGAGGCTCAGTGCGGGGGGGGGGGGGGGGGGGTCAAATGGGCACAAAACCAGACCCAATTTTTCTAGAGTAAAATTTTGCGTAGAATACGATGCCGAGTGGTAATCAGTCCGCCGTTGAGGCGTTTTCGAGATATTCGGGGTCAAAGGTCAAATGAGTTCATTTGCACTGAAAGTGAATGCGCAGTCATTCTTGTATCATGAAAATGAGCTGAAAATGATCGAATGTAATCACACTTTCAATAAAAATGTAAACTTGCAAAATTCACCTCTGTTCTTTGTGACCCCAGAGGTCAAAAGGTCACATTTTCCGTTTTAGCACTAGATTTAAAGTAACAAATGTCAGGGTAAAATATAAAAACTAAAGCGAAACCTGTTCTAATTAATATAAGAACATTTAAAATTTATCTTTAGGTGGTCTTAGCACCAAACTTTTACTTTGGATAACAGAAGCAAAAAGCTTCGGAACCTGTTTTAAAAATACGTAAAAACTGTTAAATCAAAATCTCTCCGAATTAGTTTTACAACGAATGCTATACATAATGATACTAGTTGTCTGGAAAAAACAATTGAATATGGGCCATAATTCAGGAAGTTACGATCCGATATGCCTAAATGTCAAAGGGCACCAAGATCTGTGGGTCATAAACATAAATGTTTAGTTTTGTGAAAATCGGATGAAATTGTGACCCCTGGAGTGCCAACAAGCTAAAAACGTGATCTTTCGAAAAATCAGGGACCATAATCTATGAAGTTTCGGTCCGATACATGCCAAAATCCAAAAGAACCGAGATACTTGGGATATAAAGCTATATTTCAGGTTTTGTCAAAATTGGATAAAAATGGTGACCTGTATAGTATCCACAAACAAATTGTAGACGGAAGCACAGGGGCGACGACAATATACGTCCGGAACCAAAATCGATAGGATTCGACCTCCCATGACCCCAATGCTTCTCAACAAATTTGAAGAAAATATGTTAGAAATGTAATCCCTATCGCGTTAATAATGTTTTCGGCAAAGTAGAGGTATGTATCATTCGTTGAGCAATTGCAAGACTACATGGTTTGGGTGGGAATGATACATTTCCAGCTTTAGATGCCCATACCCTCCAGCGTGTTTCAGACATAGATTTCTTGAACTTTGTCCATATCAAGCTGCCATATTGGAGTGTCTAATGCGACGCGTGAGAGAATACAATCAAGCTCTCGCCACTTTCAAAGCTGTTCCTTTCGCCACGACGTAGCAGCATGTAACCGTGTCACTGTCACATCCAGTAAGAGTATGAGCTGGCAGGATTTCAATAATAATTGACATGTGTTTCTACGTACTTTGACCAATGTCAACGGTTGTTCTTTCCTCAATCGCCGAGTTGACTGTAAGCTTGTTATGGACAGAGCTCTTGCAAATCGATGGCTGAAACACACTGCGGGGGAGGGGTGGGTATATGCCTCCAAATCTGGAAATGTATCGTCATTATCCCCTCCTAAACCATGTAATCTGGCTCCAACGAATGGTGTATTTGTGGGGAATGTAAAAATATGTCATCGCCGAGCTTTTGTGTGGCGTTCACTGGCAGATCACATCCCCGGTGAGTTGCCGACAGGGTACAAAAAAAAATACACGGGTATTGAACATTATCTAGGGAAAGTACACCCATTAGACATAAAAAAAATATCAAAAAATGAAAATCGCCTATAGAGGACTTTTTCCATGGTGAGGCAAAAACTATTTTTTAAAATTTTTATAAGGCTAACACATGAAACACTCTATATTTTTGTCGCAATCGGAATGAATGAAATGAAAGGGGGTTTAACGTCCTACTGCTCCAACTGGGCTAATTAAGACGGGCATACGCCATACAGTGCGCTACACGGGTATTGAACATTATCTAGGGAAAGTACACCCATTAGACATAAAAAAAATATCAAAAAATGAAAATCGCCTATAGAGGGCTTTTTCCATGATGAGGCAAAAACTATTTTTTAAAATTTTTATAAGGCTAACACATGAAACACTCTATATTTTTGTCGCAATCGGAATGAATGAAATGAAAGGGGGTTTAACGTCCTACTGCTCCGACTGGGCTAATTAAGACGGGCATACGCCATACAGTGCGCTATGAGGGACATTTTGCCCAGATAACGACACTATGGCCTACTCTTAAGTCGAATTCCAACTGATCTTTTACGTGCACGATAATGTATACACAGGACCTCGGGTTTTCGTCCTGCACCACCGACAAGGTGAAACCACGTCAGAAAATGTCGATAAACGTTCTCGGACAATGCAACGATCGAACACCAGACCTCCAGGCTAGCAAGCCAGCGTCTTACCCACTTAACCACTGCTGTCGCATTCGGGAGACATGAGACGTTCAGAGCAAATCATGTTGAATGATCTTTTTTTTTTCAACTGTAGTTATATTAAGTCATTTATACGATCATTTCTTTCAACAATTCTGACATCATTCGCAAAAATTCACTCATTCAATTTCGTAAACATCTTTATATCAAATATGGCGAGAGCAATAAACAATTGCGCATGCTAGTATTTTCGCTGCGTACTCTTAAGTTCTTCGTGTCTCGTTTGAAGCCCCCTGTCTCCCAGAGGCCTGTTCACTACATTAGCTAAGTTCCCGGACTGGTGTTCTGCTCTGCGAAAGTCCAGTATCGAGGTTTGGTTCAGATGCCGTCTCTCCAGAAACTGGTCGATATGGTCAAACATAGCATGAACTTTTCTTCGTCACTGGAATTCCTAACTCATTATATGAACTTCCGAAAGATTTTACTGCTTGTTTGTAAACACCATCCAACTTGTTGCCGAAACAAGTGTGCTGGACGTTTTTATCAAGAGAATACTGCATTGCATCTAGGTGATCTTACCGATGGTTGACTACGCCGAGAAGGAGAAGCAGTTCCATCACCAGAATGAAGTCGATCACCTTTCGGACGAGACGCTGGTGATCGACTTCATTCCGGTGATGGAACTGCATCTCCTTCTCAGCGTAGACAACCGTCGGTACGATCACCTAGATGCGGTATTCTCTCGATAGCCAAGGAACACGCTGCGCGCCAAAGACTGGGCTGATGCATTGAGCCTTCGTCGCTCTGAAATGCATGCTGGGCCTTTCAATGGTGTCCAAAGTAGGAAACTATTAAACAAAACTAAAGGACTAATGGAAGCGGGTGGTTTTGTTGACGTTGAATGCAAGAAAATGCTCCAGGCACTCAGGTACTTTATTAACAACGTCCGGCAGACTTGTTTCGGCAACAAGTTGGATGATGGGTCCAAACAAGAGATAAAGCCTTTCAAAAGTTCATATAATGAGCTAGTGATTCCAGTAACGAGCAAAAGTTCATGCTATATTTTACCATATCGACGAGTTTGTGGGGAGACAAACGTCAGAACTACATCTTAAGATCGGATTTTCCCAGTGTAGAACAACAACCCGGGGACTTGGCCAATGGAGTCAACAGTCCTCCGAGTCTGTTCACAGGAACTTTAAGACACTACGACAGACCAGGGGCTACAAAAATAATTGTTTATTGCTCTCGTCATATTTGATATCAAAATGTTTACGAAATTAAATAAGTGACTTTTTGCGAATGACATCAGAATTGTTGAAAGAAATGGTGGTATAAATGACTTAAAAAATGATCATTTAACATGTGTTGATCTGAAAACCTCGTGTCTCTCAAAAATAACTAGCGTGTTTCTTGTACTAGCCTTGTAAAAATTTAAGAAAATAGTTATTGGCTCACCATGGAAAAAGCCCTCTATAGGCTATTTTCATTTTTTGATAATTTTGATGCCTAATGGGTGTACTTCCCCAAGATAATGTTCAATACCCGTGTACTTTTTTTTTATACCCTGTCGGCAACTCACCAGGGATGTGAGATCGTAATGCTCCGGAATGTATTTCTGGGTTAAGAACACTAAATTGAAAACATTACAACCGTTCGACTTGTGGCTCGTCAGATTTGGATGCAAGACTGACAGCTCATGTAGTACGTGTGCTTGTAGCTGCACTAGGGATGACTTAGAATATACAGTATTTTGCGCTTGTGCTGTCACAGGTTGCAGCCAGAAACACAACCGAAGGATTAAACTGAATATTACCTAGTTTTTCGGGGGTTATGTTCGTGTTTTGCCGGTAATTTTCTTTTTTAAATGTTCACCAAACAGCATGTGCCCCCCTTTTCAGGGCCGATCCATGTGGCCCTGGAGCCCCTGATAGGCATGTATGTTGTGTTATCGTATCGTCCATATGCTCCTATATCCAGAAATATATAGTTTGTCTCTAGACTAGAAATAGTTTGGTTTGGCGAAATAATCGCTCCCAACCGCCGCTAACGAGTTAAAAGACCATGTTGTCTGGCATGTTTGATTTTACTATCATCTGATCACCCCACAACATAATGAACGATTTCAGTGTATTCGGTGACCCTACAAACAAACGTTTGGACACCAAAATTATCATTCTAGACTAAATACTATGTAAGTTATTGTGGAATATTTGAAATGGCGGCCGTCTTGGAAGCCATCTTTTATTTCTCAAAACGCTCAAGGGTGACGGAGGTTCACCCGGCAGAATCTGAAAGAGGACACACTAGGCTACTAAACTTAATGATAAAAACAATTGTATACAATTTCCAGGCTCAGCCATAGTTCTGCCGGACTACCTTGGAATACAGAAGACATTGTACCCTGTGCTGTGGACACTTATCTCTCCACTAAAGAAGAGCAAAATTAAAGTTATCTCCATCTTTTTATAATCTGAGGAGTAAGACAATTCTTCTCAATCTGATAATTAAGTCAGTAAATTTCAGCTGTATAGACATGGAGCACAGGTCAAATGATGCTCAATATTTCACTGACGGTAACTCTGAAATGGAATAATGTGGTAACTGACAATCAGTCGACAACTCAACTGATACATAATTAACATACATTGAACATTGATCGTTTGATTGTTTAACCGTTTTTTTTATAGTTTGGTAATTTGACATATACACATGTATTATGATAACATAAAAGAAATTCTTACAATTGATATGTTTTTTATGAAAACACCAATAAAACATTACATTAATTATATTTAGTCATAGATAACGTAACATCATATCCGAAAAACCCACGCTTTGGAATACCGCAAGAGTCGGTTGTTGGCCCTCGTAGGTCGCAGCATACACGCCACACAAGTTGGCAATATCATCCGAAGATATGGAATTTATTTGATCTTTACGCTGACGGCGTATTTTATCGTGGTCCTTGTCCGTCCGTTCACATTTGTGTTTTTATATCCGATTTTGGATGGGTTCAACTTTGGTAAGTATCGAAGCGTTACTTGTTTGATTTTTGCCACTGATCGTGGACCCGCGAATTCGAATTTCGTGAAAAGCGGGCTGAAACCTTCGCTGAAATGGCAACCCCTTCATGCAAATACAGCAACCCATGAAAGTAGTGTATGGGCATCGGATCCTTTTCCAAACAAACTTGTTTCCGCGATAGAGACTAACCGGAGTATGTTCAAAACTCGTTTGAAGCATTGGACTAACCCCTATCGCTAATCAACGTTCCGGGACCTTTCGTTCCAGGCTTATGCCCCTTAGCCGAAAACATTTTCATGTGGAAGTATATTATCGTGGACGTCCGTCCGTCAATCAGGTCACAATTTTTATCCGGTTTTGACCAAATTTAAAATATACGTGTAGGTTTATCTCGGTTCTTTTCGATACTGGGTATGTATCGGACTGTAACTTTGTGGATTGTGGGGGGATCACGTGGGTAAGACGCTGGCTCGCTAGCCTGGAGGTCGAGTGTTCGATCCCTGCATTGGCCGAGAAAGTTCATTCAGATTTTCCGGCGTGGTTTCCCCTTGTCAGTGATGTAGGATGGAGGGCCTGACAAGGACAGCTGTCTAGTCGTTCGGATGGTACGAAAAACCGAGGTCCCGTGTACACATTGGCGTGCACGTAAAAGATCCCTTGGTAGTTGGAATTCGATATAAGAGTAGGCCGTAGCGCCGCTGCCCGGGCAAAATTTCCCTCATAGCACACTGTATGGCGTATGCCCGTCTTCATTAGCCCAGGTTAGGAGCAGAACAGTAGGACGTTAAACCCCATTTCATTTCATTTCATTTGGTGGATTATGGCCTCTTATTGTACTAAGAATCACCTTTTTAGCTTGTGGGCACTCTAGAGGTCACAATTTTAATCCGATTAGGATGAAACTTAAAATGTATGTTTACAACCCAATGATTTCGATGTTCGCGTATATTGGACTTTAAATTCTTGGATTACTGACCCTGATTGTACGAAAAATTACGTTTTGAGCTTGTAGTCCCTCTAGAGGTCACATTTTTTATCCGGTTTTACAAACCGTTCGAATATGTCACAATTACACCCTAATGACGGTTGAGTTCAATTTCGTGAAAATCGGACCGCAACTGTCCGACAGTGTGGCCGCTTCTCGTACGCAAATACTGTAAAAGTATGTAATACCAAAGTTGTGGACCCTCTAGAGGTTACCATTATATATCCAATGATGATGAAACTTGAAATGTATATTTATAACCGAAAAATCTCGGTTCCTGTCGATATCGACCATATCGGACGGTAACTTCCTGTATTAAGGCCCCTGGTTGTACGAAAAATCGGTTGTTGTTATTTTGGCTTATTCTCTGTCCTCTTGCATAATGTGGGCGTATCTTGCATGACACCCGCTTGTAACATACTAAGAACCTAACTACATTTTTTGGGCACCAACTACCACCCCCCAGTCAAAAATTTCCCCGTACGCCTATGATTAGCCATACACAACCTTCCGCTTCAGAGTTACTCCCATTTGTCGAAAATTCTCTACGCGATAGAGACTACAGCTTTTAGCGATGTGAAGCATTGGGACAATGAAAGAAAAGTTGCACAGTGCCGATTATCCGAGTTCTCCGTCCATGTCTTACAAAATGTCTGAGTATTTTGCCCGACAACCGCTTGTTTACTTAGCAGTAGTCTCAATCCTACCCTGCGTATTTAGTTTCAGATTAATGTATTGAGATTAACTTGAACTCCGTAAGCGAACTTGAGAAAATTGTTGTGCATAATCTTCCTACGATTTAGTAAATTCAAACGTAAACCGGGAGGAGTTGGGATAACTCCGTGATTTGTGATTTGTTTAGGGTTATTCTTTATGATCCAATACAAATTTCAATCAGTTTCAAAAGATCTTTGTATCGAGGTTGGGGGCTTAATATTATAGTTCACCTGGTCTTTACTTAAACAAATAATACAGTATTAGCTTTTATAATGGATTTCTATTTATGGTGTAAATTTAATTTTATTTTAAGAGTTGATTACACTTATATGTTTGTAATCTACAAATATCAGCGGGTTAATGACCGAGATTTAAATCTCGCAATAGTATACACGTTTCACTAATGTCACTATATAAATGGTATTTTAATTTGTTTGGGGAATATGATAATTGTATGGCCAGTAATCCAAACTCATAAGTAGCATGTTGGGATCTCGGCTTGGTTGGGAACAAACTAGGGATTTTAAGTCCGGTTCCACCTTTAAAGGGTTAACTTTAGTGGGTTGTGCAAGAGGATTGTAGTCTGTCTTTCGTGTGGAGAAAAAATATGCATTACACAAATTTGGTTGAACATATAAAAGATTTCTTGGCAGTTGGAATCTGAAGTAAAGTATGGAGAAACCCCTTTGCCTAGTCGTGTCAAAATGACAAACGTACTGTATAAAACCAGATTTTCGCCGCCTTAAGATCACCATTTAAAATCATAAAAGAAAGTTATTTTAGTCATAGAAGAAAGTATATGTGCCATGCAATTTCATTGAATGCTTGGGCGTTCATTCGCAAGTATCGTAGCATATCGCGTTTTAGAGCTCAAGTCAAGTTTCTTCCTGGCTACATCGAGAATTTTGTCTTAATTTGTCAAACATGATTTGTTATCTTTGTGACAGGAAAGCAGCATTCAAACCCACTTGTATCAATGTATATTGCCCGTGACTTCTTAAACATTGATTTAAGTTCATGCTTCTCAGTAACCTCCAACATGTCTGTTCTTCTATCATTTTCCAATAAACCCTGGCAGTAACAATTACACGAGAGTATATAACCAAATTAGTCAAATGTTTCAGTGATTTAAATTGAAGAATGAATCTTATCAATATTTAACGTCAATATAATAGTCTACAAAGTCACTTAACTAGTCATTGAATAATAGGGTAAACTAAAAATGATACCGTGGCCAAGATGATAATTAACGGTTAAAAGAGTCAATTTTCAACGTTGGATTTCAGTACAAATGAAACGTTAATCAGTGGCTAAAGGCAGTGGGCTTGCATTAAAAACAAGGAATGATTTGTCCGAAGGATACCAAAGCCACTTCTCTTCAAGACTTGGAGCTATTAATAATTGACATTGGAATTGAACTCCTAATTCAATTTTTACTTAAGTAGGTCCGTTGAAATAATCATCAATCTCCAAAGATTTAAAAGTCGCATCAAATGAAAATCGCTTTTTGCCTTGGGGTGGGTGACAGTTTTTATAATGTGGTAATATATTGTCTTCACATTTGTCCCTCGGTCCGCCAGTCCAACCCCCACTATTAGCACTTTACATTTAACGTCCGGGGGAGAGTCTGAAAGATAAGTCCTTGTTTTTTTTCATTTTTATACGTCGTCTGTGTGTATGTGTGTGCGTCTATTCTTAATCAATCTCATACAATTGATTTTGGTGTATGTCCCGACCCCCAGGGGCAGAGACACGCCCAATTTTTGCGTTTAGCGCCCGAAGGACACAATTCTAAATGGACTATTTTACAATTTAGTATACTTATTCCTTATACCCTAAGAACGTGCATGACCCCCCCCCCCCCCCCGCCTTTGGGCGGTGCAACACCCACTTTTTGTTGATATTTTCTCAGGAAATGATATACACGTTGCAATTCTTAACATATTTGGATCTAATTCGGAATGATCTAGCTTAGGGTTGTACCTATTTATATTGGTTCATGTTCAACCCCAAGGGGCAGAGCCACGCCCAATTTTTATGTTTTTTGTCTACATGGATCATTTTGGAACTTCGCATATTTATTCCTTAATACTGTAAGGGTAGCAACTATTTATTTTGGTGCATGGCCCGATCCCCAGGTGTGTGGTACTACACCCACTTTTTTTGTTAATTTTTATCTGTAAATACTCTACAGGTTGCAATAATAAACTTTTGAATTGCAATACGTTTGGTGCATCTTTAACTTCTGATGGTAGTTTTTATTCCAAAATGTTGCTGAGTTATACTGGAAAGATATTGCTGTCCAAATAATCTTAATTTGACTTTTGCGGCACAATTTAAGTTTTGGTTAGCCGATCGTAGTGTTCGACTAGATAACTTGGTGAGGTTTGGTGAAAACACTGATATGTGAATAAGAGGATTTTAAATCTCGCACGGGCCTCCACGTGACAAAGTTATAATTTTTCAGAAGAAATACCAATATGAAGCTTCTTACACATAAAGTGTGTGGTGGGGATATTTAAAGCAGGTATTTAATGTATGCAATGTGGTCTTAATCCGCAAATTACATTCACGGAATTTAGAGTTATTTCCCTTTAACCGCTTCAAAGTCTTCATTATTGAAAAAAACAAACTCGCTCGCTCGCTATCATCGATGTCAGTACCAAAAGATCAAATACACGTTTTAAATCCATGTGTATTGAAAAGTACTTAAGCCGAAAAATAACACAATATAAATTAAAAGTAGGATATTGCGAGGGCAGCCGACCTTCTTCCGGTGCGCTTTTGATTGTGGAAAGAACCATGGACCTTATAGTACATTATAAGGTCCATGAAGGAACACAGTGTAGATGGGCTAGTCGAAACCTGCGTATGTATGTCTTGTTCTCTTCCCGTCCCAACTTACAAAAATTCAAATCTACGCTTGGCGTTTACTGAATTGACTCAAATTATCAGTGACAATTGAATAAGAAATATTCAAATGTGCACTGAAGGATATTATTCACGTATCTATAACCTAGTATAGGTTAAGTTGGCGATTTATGATCGAAGTCCTTACCTTAAATCTGCACCATAATGTTAAACGTTTCATCAGACTTCAGTTTGTGTGGTCATCTAATATATATTTAGTTTATCTCAATTTCGATTCTAAGGTTAAAACCATCCCTACTAGTGTCGAAATGTTCTGTCTGGCTCTCTATGATTGCTGATTGCAACTTGTACTGAACAGCATTATAAAATATTTTTATGTCGTAATTGCCATTTTCATATTCAGTAATATTACCGTTTTACCTAACTGATATTTGTGAGACCTAACTTCTTCACCCCCCCCCCCCCCCCGGTACACAGACAGGATAGTTTCGTGCACACATAATACAAGAGACAGTAATTGTTTAAACATCGATTTCAAATAAAACGTATAGCTGTAAATCCGAGCCCGACAAAACACTGATCCCATCCTCATTAATTACTGATATCAAATTACTTTACGATATTGGAAGTCAACGAATCAATACGTATGCCCACGAGTGTATTCCGTCGTCTTTCAACCTCTTACTGTATTTTATTCTCTTCAAATCACAAACTTGACTAACATTTGTCGATTACGGTTCGTGCAAGGGTGATAGATCGCACGTGTTCAATTGAAAGGCCTCGGTCTACTGGTAGTATTGATTTGCTTGTACCACTGAAAGCGACGGCAATACCTTAATATGTCACCATTAAATGGGAATCGATAGAAATTTGTGTGATTTATGAAAGTGGATTCATGTAGGGTTAGGAACATTCTAGAAAAGCTTTTGTACCAATTGCGCGTTTCTTGGCAAATGGAATCCGGGCGTCTTTTAGGAAAGGTCATTGGCATAAATGGACGACCGTGGACAATAGGACGAGAACGGAATGGTGCTCAGTCCTCCATCTTGGCGTCATTTCCCATGGGGATATTAATGATTGGTGAAAATAGATTAAGGTTACGTGAAAGATTGTTCATTTATAACTAACAAGGCATCATAGCTGTAATAATTTTTCGCGCGAAACCGACATGATCGGTACCGCACGCGCAATCGATGTTCATTGCATTCGTTGTCATGGAAACAATATCTTGCCGCTAAGATTGTTTTCAATCTGTGAAAGGTTAACTGCCCAGACGCGTGTTAAGTATTTCAATATCGGTTTACTGACAGTTATCGATCTAAAATGTTTGTCTGCTTTCAATTCAAGAGCTTTTATCTGGGCCTTATTCGATCAATGAAATACATGACTTTCTATCTTCTAGCTCATGTATGCAATCTACACCACTAATAGCTCTTAGACTCTGTAAATACTCGAGGCAGTGTAGTGTGTCGCAGGTAAACAATAATTACACCAATGCTGTCTAAATATTTACTCTTCTACTCCAATAAATCTTAACCAATATGAAATCACATGCCAACCTTCACAAATCCCAAATATTAATATTTACCCTGTCGCGTGGATGATAGTTTATTCCAACACGGTCGCCATATTTAAATTAATGTTCAAAAATATTGAAAAAATGTAGCCTACAGATGAAATAAAGAAAAAAATGTGGAACGCGTGTAAACAAATATGAGCCCTTTTGAGACATGTACTTAAGCCACTCTAATCCGAGATAAAGTCATGGATTCTTTAAATTGTGCTTTCGCAACCTTACCTTAGGCTTGTTGACACAACCATCATATTTTTGTCATAAAGACACTGTAAACTCATGTACAACCAAATACGTGATAACAATATAGGTAGCTTTAGCACAGAAAACTGTTTTTTTTTTAATAATTTAGATCTATAATGGTAATATCAAAAATATTGCAGAGATTTCCGTAATCACATTAAACTCGTTCGTAAAATCAAAGTTCTCAGGCACCATGCTACAATGATATCCAAATTTGTAGACCAAAAATGTTCCCTTTGAGATTCGTCTACTTCGAATTTTATTTTATTTGGATTTGACCTTGGAGAAAGAGAGCTTTTTAATTTTTTCTTCTTCAAATTCTTCGAAAATCGTGAGAAAGCGTCATTTTGATGCACAATGTATTCATTGCACCGGAATAAAATTCACCTTTTCACAGAGGGCCCTACTTAAGATAACCATTAATTAAAACCCTCTACTCTTTAAACTTCAAACGGGTGCGAAGATTATATCAGAAGTTTAAACGAGTTCGATAATCGTCTGTAAAAATATCCTATCAATGAAAATTAGATTTGATAATATCAATAAGTGATTTATCTTGCTCACTGACAGCAATATGTTCATAAATAGAAAATGATTAACGTACTTTATAGCTCTGACCACTTTTAAGAGACTGATGAAGTCAAAGTAGTATGTAATGTGAACAGCACTTTGAACGACTGATCCAGCCGACATTTTAATGATGAATGTAATTATACTGCGTGCTGTAGTATTGATTGCTCTTAGACAATGGATTTAATAAAGACACACGGAGAGCTCATGTAGAACGAATTTGTTAGGTTGATTATTTGAAAGGCAATATTACCATGCTGTCGCGCCAAGTGGTGTGGAAAATATCGCATCATTATGACAGTTAAATCCCACGGGAGATAACCCCACTGACACGTGCATTGAACAAGACCAGCACGTGTTTTTGGAAACCACATACACACATGAATCCGGTTTGTTTATGTCTGCATAAATTCAAACTCATACAGCGTGTCCATTAATTAAGACACTAATCTTTTTTCTATACATTCTCATTATTTGGTGTGAACTGCAAATTACTTACGGCTAAGAGTAATTCGAATAAGTTTAGTCTCTCGCCTCCTTGTGGAAATTTGTCGTTGCACTAATCAAATGGAGTAACCAAACCCCAAATAACCGCAAGGCCTTGAAAAAAACATGTGTTGGTTGGGGGGGGGGGGGGGGCAATGGCATGGGGTTTAACGTTCTCTCTGCAAATGAAGAACGACATACGCCATGAAGTGTGCTATGGCGGAAATTTTCTCCCTAAAAGCAACTGAATCCCATCTGTAAATGGTTCTTTTACGTGCACAAGATGTACACGGGATCTGGGTTTTCTTTCCGTCCCATCCGAACAGCTTTGCCAAACCATTCGTCCTGCACCACTGGTAATTGAAAACCACACCAAAAAATCCGAGAAAGCACTCGGCCAACGCCGGGGTCGATCCCGGGAATTCCAGGTTAGCAAGCCAGCACCTCACCCAATCCCTTCTCCCCGAGATAAGTTAACCCTTCGTTTATCTCTGGGAAAACTCGCTCCTGATTGGCTACACATTTGTTTGAATGAAATGCTGCCGATTTCTCCAAAAAAATTAGGCATCGGTTCGTTGTAAAAGTTCATTCAAAAACAGTCGATTTGATAATTTACCGGGTACTATTTTAAGCGCGCAATGCGATTGATTCGGCTAAATATGCCAAATTTCTAAAGAAACGCGAGTTTGAGCTGCGATCTTGGTGAAGCGACCGACGGAAGGATACTTCACGTGACATTCAAGATGGCCGATGAGTTTTCCCAGAGATAAAGGGTCAACTTATCTCGGGGGGCCGAGATTGCACCTCACCCACTAATCCACCGATTCTCCCACGGAGAGGTTAAATTTTATCAATACAGAGATCTGTAGCAGTGAGCCCCCCCCCCCCCCCAAGAGAACTTAGATAAACTTTGACCCAATCCTCGCAAATATGGTGTATTAAAGGAAATGTTTTCTGAAAATGAAGAAATTCAGCAAACCTAATAACTATATTTCTCTTAACCGTTTCTTCTAATTTGGTGTGACAATTGAATGCAATCAACGCCAATAACAACGTGATGGAATCCAAATTGCCACTGTTCAATCAAATTGGTGGTTACATCATATTTGTGTCAGTTGGCAATTTTGGTATCTAAAAGCTACTTTAATAGCACATCCCATATTGAGAATAGACTAGATAAGATGATAAAAGTGAAGGGGGGGGGGGCGTCCGCACCTTCCTTTTCAATAATATACCCAATTCGGACATGGCCTTTATTCATACTGGATCCCCTGTAACGTTTGCGTGATGAATCTGTCTTGGTTAATCGAGTTGGGCGAAAAAGTACATTTCCGAAATGGCTTTAATCGGAACAGTTGGTGCTATTTCATGTTAGTTGTATTCTTCGAGCTACATTAGCTTATTTCTAGTGTATATGATCGATCCTATCATTGATAAAAATGATTATTAAGCTTCTTGCTAACGATTATGGGTACAAGCGACTTAATTCGGAATACCTTTCTTGTCTTATCTTTTCATAATCTACGATCGAATTCCAAGGAAATGAATAAATCTTGAAAGAAAAGAAACTAGATTTTGTGTGACCTGGCTTCAGTGAACCCCGGGAATTATTCGAAATATATAAACCACTTAAAAACCAAGGCAATGGCAAACGAATAAATTTTTTATCGGAAGTTGGGATACTGGGAACGCATATAGTTAATACAGACTTATCTATAAAAAAAATAGAATTTACATCTACTGCATAGTAAATTAACAATAAGCATTTATGACATTCCGATAACCAAAGGGTTGTTGCTGGTTAATTTGACGTAAAAATCAATCAGTGTTGATTAATATCGATCAGGATATTAAGAGAATAATCACCACTAACCCAAGAGAGTGATTACAATGTGCTATATTGCTCTTCTATAGGCACCAACATGTATTGATCATACGGGTTATGGTCACAACAAAAGAAGACGTCCTTTTGTTGCCAGAAAACATCGGTGTTTTAGACCACGCAAAGGGCCCGTTAAATAGAAGGATTTTGTTGAGTAAGAAAGATGGGAGAATGTCTTGATTGAAGAGATACGACCCATTTAAGAATCGATAAAAGACTAATGCATCATTTTTTTTCGTAGGATGTTCGACAAAGGCGCGTGATGTCACAAGTCGTTTAATTGTGACGTTTGTTTAAGGTATTGATTGGTGATTCTAAGTGTGATATTAAAACCTCTATTCTGCTCGTCAACCAATGTTTATATAATCTTTCCAATAGTCCTGTAAATATTGGTTTTGTACAGAAATGTATATTGACTCTTGTTCATCATTCGTCTAAATCGCTAGTTCTATTGGGCATAGATTATATCCACAATACAAATTTCCCGACCACTGTTTATTGACTTTCATCAAGCTTAGGCAAACACTGGTCTTTAATGAATACATAACTTATTATTACAACAAAAACCTTGTTTGAACAGGTTTGTTTCTCTGTGCTATTGAATAGGTTGTGCGAAAATCGATATTCTTTTATTCGCAAGTGATTATGACATTTACTCGAATTCCGCATTATAATTAATCATTTTTCTGTACAGTCTAGAAAAAACGTTCAATGTACCTACATGTGTACTTCAGGCGACCTCTTGATGATTTGCCAGCATCTATTATGAAAGGGTTAATGTTTTAATACACACACTTGTATCTCTAATGGCTTGTACAAAAGAACAGAATAACCTCCTGTACACTAGTGATGTAAATGGAGACCTTGGTGTATAATTCTATACTTGTTATAGCTCTGAGACCAATTGAGTTGCTCTGCAAGAAAAAAACTCCTTTGGGCACTACACATAAAATAGTTTGGTCTCAAGTCATCGAAAGCAACGACCTAGAAATCGTTTCAACAGCTCATCAACAACGTCACTTTGATAATCCCGGCGAACCCTTCAGGCCTTAACATTACAGGAGAGACCATGTGGGTGCTCCTTTCGGCCTCAATGGCCTCTTCACAAGCCCAAAATCATTCTCCAAGCCATACAAATACAGCTCTTTAGTTAAGAAGGGGCGAAGTGAAGACGATAATGATGGAAACGGAGTGGTCACGTGATATTAACAACTCTCGACATTTCTCGTTAAGTGCTCTCCAGATTGCGAGAAGATTAGCATCTCTTTTTCAATCAAATTCTGTCAGATATTCAATGTCCTATTTTCATCCATTTATTTATGACAAGAGTTTTTGGCTATGAATCGAACCGAAAATAGAGGGATCGCTCAGTCGTTAGCTAAGCCAATCGGATCACCCTCGAGACAACCCGTGAGCCAAGTCATGGACATAGAGAGCCTGTTGTACTTGGTTGTAATGTTCTTAACGTCAACACGACTGATTGCGTCTGCTTAGACATTAGAACAATATTGACAATAGAGATAATGAGACGAATATGGATAGTAATGCGTCTTATCCACGCAGATCCGGTAACGAGGTATAAGCTCTTTAGTCGACCTTATTATTGACAATTGGGTGATAAAAAATGAGAAGATTAAAGTAAAAGATGATACGGTATAAAACACATTGTGAACTTGTGTCTTTAAATCCATATAATTTATATGGAACACAAATCATTCCTGTCAACTACACGAACGAATAGCGCATTAAATTTAATTCACTGGGGAAAGATGAATATAATAGTGAAGTCTTGCCTATACCACGAAACATCCCCAGACAATACAGAGTTTGCTCAAATTTTAATCGTTGTCTATACACAATTTATAACAGACATGCTCTTGCAGATATTCTTTGAAATGAATATAGAAAGATATAGATAATGTTTCATATGTTATTGGTAGTTGCACAATTAACATGGATTATGTAAGATTTAGATAAAGGGTTATCTATAATAGTTAAAAATAGATAATGAAAAGGGAATAGGCCTATGTTAAAAATGTCAGTAAAATTACTTCATTCTGAGCAGAGTTATCGTCTATTACAGAACAGTGTAGTCACGATTGTCACCCCTACAGTTGTTACAATAATAAAGTCTCGATTATCCATTTTTATATTAAATCATTAACCGCAAATCGTAATTAAATCTGTTGAAATTTATACACCCGATGGCATCGATAGTTCATTATGGTACTGGTAAGTTAATACATGTCTAATTAAAGGTTTATATAACATTTAAGGCCTAAAGAAAGACCCATTATAGGCAGATTTAGCTCTTGAATAATGCCCCTTTAAGTAAATATCATGTTAGTCTTGACGTCAAAGATACATCCAGTTTTACCAGTATTATACCACAAGGAATAGAACACTACGATCCTTTCAAAATCTAAATGGTTTTACATCACAAGAACCACCTGACCCAATGGGTGTTCTTTTAACTTTGCTGGAAAGGAAGAATTTCGTAGTCCCTTGTCCATGAAATTAACTTGAAGATGCTGAAATATTGCACCACCTAACGCAAGTAATTGAAACTAACAACATATTGCAGTGCCAATACCAACAAATATCCAGAGGAATGCGAGGCTGCAATTATTTTTTAATACTATGCAAACAAAGAAATACAAATCTGAATTCAAATTTGTAAATACAAAGAGTCCGATTTGCTTTCAAAGATATATGAATTATCGAGTGTATGTATGTTTGAAGAACAATTTTATAGACAAAGACTAAAGAACTTCAATTTCGTGTATGGTCACCAAATTCTCTAGTGGTTAAACGTCACGTATACATGGGAGTGGATTTAGGGGGGGGGGGGGGCTTCCGATTCTAAGGGGGGACGAATAGGTCTCTGTCCCCCCATGATTTTGATCGCAAGGACAGATTTTCAGGTTTATATCCACATGATGGTGAGCTTGTTTCTGCGTATCTGGAACTGTATCAGACTTGGAACAAGAATTGCCATTCTTCAAGTGCCTGTTTTCGGCCAAATCTATTTCACTTGTGCACGAAACGTTCCTCATTATGTCACCTGAAGTGAGGCAAGTGTTCCCTTCTGTCGAAGCTCTTCTCATCTCACACTGCTGAACCCTGCTCAGCCGAGCGATCCTTCAGCACTCTGCCCCGTATCAAAACTTGGCTGCGCAAATCCATGACACAAAACCGACTGAACCACTTGATGGCGTGTGCGGTGCATAATGCCCCCCTTCATGTCGTCAAGATATTCAAAGAGAACAGTCCTGATCGTAGAACGAATGGGCGATTCACTTAACTTCATGAACAATTAATATTTATGCAGCTTTGATGTAGGTAGTCAATTTTTCCATATTGTCATCATATTACCCCTAGTTACAGCCTTCATCGAAATAACACTGGTACAGTAAACTGTTCGTAATTATTTATTTCGTTTGGTAATGAAATGTTCCAGGTTCCAGGGTTCGTCCCCTCCCCCCAAAAAACCGTTATGACAAATCCACGCCATTGCACGTATACGCCCTTGTCCCCGCCTATAAAGTTTACCTGGGTTGTAATCTGAGGATCTGGATGGCTACTGTTAAAACATGAACTTTGCGCCGAGCTAGGACTTCATCATACATAAATACAACGTTGCATTAGTTGAATTGAATGATGCAGTATTGAACGCTAGAAACAATGTCCGAGCATGCGCAAGTCGCATTCGTTGTACTGCCATCACCAAATCTGGTCACCTGCTGAACTCCTCACGTCATTCGCAATGACTTGGCATCACTGAAGTAGATGGTGTTGGTGACAATAAAAGAAAGTAAGTAAGCTCATCGTCAAATAACTGCAAATGAGCTCCAATGTCTGCTTTACCCTATCGGTTTAAGACTGAGATTCAAAATGAAATGAAATAGGGTTTAAAGTCCTACTGTTCTGCTCAGAACTGGGCTAATGAAGACGGGCATACGCCATACAGTGTGCTATGAGGGAAATTTTGCCGGACAGTGGCACTACGGCCTACTCTTATATCGACTTCCAACTGTCAAGGGATCTTTTATGTTCAGGCCAATGTGTACACGGGAGCTCGGTTTTTCGTCCCATTCTAACGACTAGACAGCTGTCCTTGTCAGACCCTCCATCATGCCTCACTGACAAGGGGGAACTACGCCGGAAAATCTGGATGAACTTTCTCGGCCAATGCAGGGATCGAACACCCGGCCTCCAGGCTAGCGAGCCAGCGTCTTAGCCACGTGATCCCCCTTTAATTGATTGAAATTTATAATCAATTATGTCAGGTGAAATACTTGAACTGTCCAAATTGAACGACAGTCGTTTCCGACAGCTTAGTTCATTCCACACGTTTCTTTTTAAAAATTATTATTTTGTCGTTTTTGAATCACCCATTACTTCCACATTGCCTTGTAGGGTATATTGTTCTTTGTTCATTACAAATGGCACCCGAACCATAAGAGTACACGACTCGTGTATTGTTTTGTGTCTTGAATGTTGGATATTGGGATCCTATATTTTCACGACAAGATAACAAAATCAATATTGATTGAAATGAACAAATATTCAAATTTAATTTGTATCTTTAATTTCGAATATTGTGGAAAATATTGAGTTGCTGGTTTTACAACTCAAAAACTCTTTTAAGTATTGACATTAAAACTAAGATCTTGGAATACATGAACAATAAATATAAAGAAGAAAGCTGTCGAAATTGTTTTAAATTTGGATCCAAGGTTCTAGATATTTGAGTCCATGATCAAGCTAAACAGTTACATGATGCTGTTGTTAATGAACCAGAGATGGAACATTATAAAGAAGAGATCTCCTTTTGACCAACCCGTCCAAACGTCATGAAACTAGAGAAGTTTTTCAACCAGCGGCTGCCAGGCAGGATACGCCCACATTTTCGAGAGATGGATAGAGAACGGGCTAAAAAGAAAGTGATTTTTCCTACAATCAAGGGCCATAATTCAGGAAATTACAATTGGATATGCGCAAATATCAAAAGGAACCCAGATCTTTGGGTTATAAACTTACATTTTCAAGTTTCAACAAAATCGGATACAAATTGTGACCTCTATAGGGTCCACAACCTTGATATACCATATTTTTACGCTAATTGAGAACGATGGGCGGCCATTTTGTCAGTCAGTTTTGGTCCGATTTTCACGAAATTCGAAATCAGTCATCCTTAGGGTGAAACGGTGATATACTAAAACGTTTTTTTAAATCGGATAAAAATTATGACCTCTATAGGGTCCACAATCTAAAATCGCCATTTTTCGTACAATCAAGGGCCATAATTCAGAAAGTTACATTCCGAAATGCGCGAATATCGAAAGGAACCCAGATCTTTGGGTTATAAACTTACATTTCAAGTTTCATCAAAATAGGATTAAAACTGTGACCTCTATAGGGTCCACAACCTTGATATACCATATTGTTACTCTATTTGAGAACGAAGGGCGGCCATTTTGTCTGTCAATTTGTCTGCCGAGTTTCACGAAATTCGAACTCAGCCGGCCTTAGGGTGTAACGGTGATATAATAATACATTTCTTTTAAATCGGATAATAATTCTGACCTCTATAGGGTCCACAAGCTAAAACACGATTTTTCGTTCAATCAGGGGACATAATTCAGGAAGTTACGTTCCGATATGCGTGAATATCGAAAGGAGCCCTATAAGCGTTATAAGCATACATTTCAAGTTTAAACCAAATCGGATAAAAATTGTGACCTCAACAGTGTTCACAAGCTAAAAGCGTGATTTTTCGTACAATCAGGGGCCATAATCCATGAAGTTACAGTCCGATACATGCCAATATCGAAAGGAACCGAGATCTTAGGGTGAAAAACCTATATATCAAGTTTCATTGAAATCGGATAAACATTGTGACCTGTAGACTGTTCACAAACAATTGTGGACGGACAGGGGCGACGACAATATACGTCCACATGAAAATGTGGGCGTATAAAAACAGAGATTCATCTGGTAACCAAACAAGTACCGAAAATTCCATAGAGAAAGAATTAACCCAGTATCCGTTTCTGTCGTGACCCTCTGGAATGGTGGAAGGATCACTGTGTTTTCCATGAAATACCGCTTGTGTACAGGCGATCAGTTGGGCACCGTAACTTAAATTTTCCACCAGTGTAAATGCTGTCTCTTGCATAAGAATAAGATTGATGCACAATATGAAAATGTTAATACCCTTTTAAAAATTTAAATGACTATTAATGATCATTGGATACATTTTAAATGACTAGAGCTGTATCATGGAAAATGAAAGACTGGTATATCAACAGCACGTGTTTATAGATATTGTAACCCAATCAATTATGTTTATACATCTTCGCCATTTTATTTGAATGTGCATACAAATGACAGAACCTAACGACGTAGATGTGAAAGTAAACAAGGTGGGTCCTTACAACGAAACTTGTTAGAACATCTTTGATGACTTATCACCAAAGACATCATACTAGTTTCGCTGTTTTAGTTGGCCTAATATGGCGGCCAAAATCCAAACTGGCGACAGACATTGGCGCGAAAATTATTCTTTCAATACCATTAGCTACATAGACGTGTGATAGCCGTTTCAGGGGTGTGGGGGATCAGTGACATGGAAGCATATAAATTGTATTGTGTATCACGCGTTTACCGCTAGATTGCGATAGTCTTCGACAAAAGGTCAAAAAAGTTAACTATCAATCCTACAACATTACAGACTCCAGAATCTACCATCGCCTCTTCGGCATGGAGCGATGGTTGGAAAGTGGTGAATGGGAAGTGTTTGTTAAATCCGATACACAGTCGATCAGTCCCAAAATAACAATAATTGTCAATCTGAGTGTGCAAGTCCGCTAGATAACTCGAAACACGCTCTTGGCCTGTGTTTTCTGAGATTCCCCAGTCTCAAGGTGGAATACATTATTATACGACCCCCAAACCCCTGAAACGACATGCCAAACATGTATATTGGTATTGAAAGAATACCTTTCGCGTCAATTGCTGTTGCCATTTAGGATTTTTCCCGAAATATTAGATCAACAGTTTGTAGGATGAATAGCAAGCTATCAAAAAATGAGACCCGCGACCAGTAAATCCTATAAAATGACATATTAAATGGATTATTTCGTCAACAATGTTTTTTCAAACTCTTATTTCAGACTTTTTTGGGGTGCCATCTTGGATTTTCGACCCGTGGTTTTCAGAGGTAGCAAACTACAAATATCTTCACAAGGGTCCCTTCAATCATATTATTGCTTAGTAAAAATAATGAAAAGTTAAAGCAGGGTACAGCACCTTGGGGTACACCCAACAAAGCAATGATTTATTGCTGGAAGTTGAACCTTCGGTGATGACAGCGTAAATTCGACTGGTTTACTTAATAACATTTGAACCAGGCGCTTGCAGATCCATGTGACTATCAAGCAAATTTTGGGCGTTAAACGCTGAGATGTCTGACAATGCTGGGTGGTACATTTATGCTGATTTAACCTATCAGTTATCATTGATTTATCCATGGACCTTATAAGGTCCAATGATTATCATAGCAAGTACGTTACTGTGCAGTTGACGACACATGCAATCCAATTCCATTCAGTTATGTTTCTGCACAGTGACACTGTTTGTAGGTCAATAATTGAAGCTGATCATCAAGGTAGTTAAAATAAAACTGAAATAGAAATATCTATAGTCAGTAGTTAAGAACTGATTTCATTAACGGGATGTGTCGTGTGTCTATTGTACAATGTCTTTGGCTTTTTTATCATGTCAGGGCTAAGTTATTAATTTTAGAAATTATCTTGCTGAGGGTTCAGGTCACATGCTACCCCAAAGATTGTTTGATCCGTGAATGGTAAAATATCACGACATAGTTCAATACTTTACTATTGGCATTTTATTCAATTTCACTAGGACGTTAAACTCCATTTCATGTCAATTCATATTCATTTTTTTCTATCTTGGAAATATAAACTGGTGTACCGGTCTTTTAATAAATATTTATTGTGATCTGCTTTAAATTTTGTGATGGAGCGCGCTTATTCATGATCTTAAATGTATCTATTTAATGGGTTGAATATGTTCGTTAGAGAGTCTTTGGTTCTGTGCTGTCACTTCTCCGGTGTATATCAGGGATGGTCCCAATCACACACTGATATCAAAGCAAGATTTTATCTATTCTTCGTATTGCAGAATATGCGAATACAACATTTCAAGTTACCCAATGTGAGATTTCGGGGATATTTTTAAAATTTAGATTAATACAGAAGGCTGTCTACTGTTGTCACAGTTTGGATGTGATTGATAAATTGAGTGGTATTTATTGGTCACTGACTAGGCTGCTGTGTTTAAACACGAAACTCAAGTAGCTGGAATAAACACAGGGGTCTAAATACACGGAGCGTGAAGTGCTCCGATTCTATTATTTTTCCATTATCAAGACAGGACCTTAGGTCAGAAACAACGACTTTTGATTGTTTTGAAATCAGAGAAAATGCGTCATTTCGACAAGGACAAATGACTCATTCTCAGTTTAATGATTTGTTGGAATTTGTACCAATGCAATTCTCGCCTAACCAATACGAATTCCTTCTCGAATCCTAGATGATTTAAGTGGGATATTTGCTCTGTCATCTTATATTGACTCAGAATAGATATAAATGTGTTGGGGTTTTAGTTGTATTTTGAAACTAGAAATGTCGGCTCCTGAAAATAATTGATATGTCCATACAAAATTTTTAATGTTATCGATACAAATATCGTAAACATGGATTTGTAAATTTTATGTTTATCTATGCCTTCGGTGTATTGTAGTAGGTTTTGCTTTCATATTTTGACACATTCGATGAATTAAGCGGTTTTCATTTGAGATGTTCATACAGCGAAAAACTCTATCGGTAATTGTGAATTTGTGATTTGGTCATTTCTGTTGGGCGTTTGAAACTGTTAAATGCATCGATCTGTTTATAACTTGGTAATTTTTAAACTCCAGTAATAGGTCAACTAAATACCCAACTTGATAATCGCCATCCCTGTAATTATCTTTATCTTCGACCATCTCAGTTGTCACTATAAGCGTTAACTAAATAGTACCCGAGTGTGTTCGCAATTGAAAACTAATACCAATCAGATCGAAGTAATGACGTTATCAGAGGCGTGTGCAGAAAAAAGAGCAAGGATGTGGGGGGGGGGGGGGGCTGTTCCGGCGTGACTGACCGCGAAGCCTCAAGCGGGGTATGGGGCTCCCCCCAGTTAAATTTAAAGGAGCTAAATCGCTAATATTTCGGACATAGAAATTGACACAAATGGGTCGCAACGCATACAATAATGTAATATGAATGTATATAAACTATTTATATTACATTTGTTTCCGTTTCTACTCTGATTTTAAGTCATTATGTTCGGCGAAATGCGCCAGAAGTCTCGGATCGAATGGCAGTCTCTAGCGTCTAGTTATTCCAGTGTACACCGATAGTATTTACTGCACATGCCCTCCAGATAAGAATATGGCATCACCGTTTGACATGACTTGTGGAATATGTCTAGCCTCGTTCTTTGAGTCCCTTGTTACAAATGGCACTGAAACGCATTATGGTACATGATTCGTTTACCAATGGTAAAATATTAATTTGGCTTAAATGTTGAATTTCAGAAGCCAATCACAACATCAATGTTGATTTAAATTGACAAATAATTCGTGTTTTCAATGTCGAAGAATTTGAATGATACTGAGTTAGAGGCTTAGCTACTTTAATGACGTTGTTATCAGAGGCGTGTGCAGAAAAAAGAGCACGGATGTGGGGGCGGGGGAGGGGCTGTTCCGGCGTGACTGACCGCGAAGCCTCAAGCGGGGTATGGGGCTTCCTCCACCCCCAGTTAAATGTGAAAATTTTGAAGTCGATTACTTTGCATCTGAAACCATGTCTGAAGGAAATATATAGGCTCTCTCCTAGACTCCCTCCTGGGTCTCTCTTGTATTGGCTCCACATGAAGGGGTGAGGGGGTCCTTGGTCCTGACCCACTGGACACGCGCCTGGTTATAGCAGTGACTACTTTCTGGCATTGTAGGCTGTCTGCCGTACATGTTATACCACTTACACACCCTAATGTACCGTTTCCAGAGGCGTATGCAACAGTTCAGATGTTACCTCTCCCTCTATATGCCCACAAACTTACTCCTTATAATGTACCAATAATACATTACGTTTTTAAGTAGATTTCAGGACCATTTATTCAAAAAACGCTGTCGCCGAATAAAGTGGCAATAAAATTGTTGCACGCAGCTGTGGGCATTTACATTTTCACTCTGTTCACAGTCGTGCTACTAATAATCACCGACAAGGAATTATGTGTTATAGATATGCACATTCTACAAATTATATCCAAAATTTAAATGATTTCATAAACAATTGACAAAATTGCATATCTGTAACAGGTCACTTTTTGTGATACTTTCGGCACTATTGACAAAATCGCTATTGTCGGGGATTATTAGGACCCTGTTTACATAGCTACCTTTTGACAAGGTGGTAATAACGTGACTTGGACATTAGGGTATTACCATGATGTTTTTAAAGTGAATTCCACTGGTACTGCGAAGCTCCTATGCGGCTTTGTGTCACGCTGACTGGTCACATAGAAGGACCAAAGGTTACCATGATATTGGGATAAAATTGACGCAATAACAAAAGGTAGATATTGTTGAAATGAAATTAAGAACACCAGCTGGCTTATGATGATATGGCTTCTGACCTTAGGGAGGCGGCATTTAAGTTGTCAGGTGTTTTGCATATTCAAGATGCTGGGTGTTAAAGAGCTGGGTGTTTTTGCTATAATAGTTCAAAAATAGATAATGAAAAATTAATATATTGAACATTTCATTCAAATTACTTTATTCTGGGCCAAGTTATGACTGAAGATGTAGATCATTTATTATCGTAGCAACGGTACTTGACAAACGAGACTAAGCCTTTTGTCGATAGATTTTTAAATCTCGCTGGTATTCAAATCCATTTTAATCTCGTCCACCCGATGGTCTGAATAAATGCCTAAACAATAATTTACATAACATTTGAAGCCATTCAATTGGCAGATTTAGCTCTTACACAATGTATATTATGTAAGAATTGTTAAAATCAGGTTATTGATAATGATATTTTATTCTTAAAGGCCAAACATAATTTATGTGGACATTTCTAGTAAGACATGTTGTTTCGGTTTTTTTTCGGAACAAGACTTATTTTTCCTTGGAGAACATCTTGTCTAAGTAAAAGCCATCACCCCGGTCCTTTTCTGTAAGCAGTTTTGTACTTCATGTTGTGTACCCCGATGAAACACATCTGATATAATAATATTGTTCAAATTCGATGTATATAATACATTGTTCGATTTAGGAACAAGAAAAAACAGTATTTTTAAAGCGTATGCAAAATGAAATTCGAAGCAGATAGTCGAAGTATAGAAGCTGGAAACAATCTGAAGCAAAATTTTAAGATCCGTAGCGAGAGTTTCTAGAACTGAGTTTCCCGACCTAACTTAACCACTTAATCGTAGTGCGGGATTTGAAATCGTGTTTCTTTGTTTGCATTATACGTTGAAATAACGGATATTGAATACCTACCAAGATTAATCGCACACATAGAAAAGAGATTACATGTAGGCTATTAGAAATAGTTACACGTAATGTTCATATAAAACGCGGTCAAAAAAATACAAACATATAGACTATAGGGGATTTTTGTTATTCCAAGAAGCAATTGCAGATCTGAGGTAGAAATGCCTAGCTTTTTGAAAATGACTTGATAAATCAACATAGAAGTCAAAATTGAAACTGAAATTAGAAAAACTGAAAGAACCTTTTTACAAATTAGAGCTTGCCACAATACTAATTGTAATATCACATGAGATCAACACGAATTCAATGCTTTATTTGGACGTAAATCAAAGAGGTTTAACGTCAGTAATGTGAAATTGAAAGAAGCCATTTCTTGAATCCTTCTTTAGGCAGAGTTCACATATGGGAGGATTTGTTTTTTAATCTTTGTCATGGAATAAATGTGCTGACGTTCTTTTTGATAGTGTTTGGATTATTTATGATTTTGAATCGCAACATTCTGCTTGAAAATAGTGTTGAATTATTATAGATTTCTGCCAGATACGGCGAGAAATAGTTCCTGTTGGCAAACAAAGAAGAATCACAGTGAGAAATCCAAAATAGCCATAGTAACGGGTGGGGGGTTGGGGGTTGTAGAGCGTCATTTTCATATTGCAGCTTAATAGGGACAAACAGGAACTGTGGGAGGACATCGCACGACCAGATGCCGTTCCTAAAAGCACTACCAACCAGCCTGTTACGTCATCAACATAAAATGCATTTTTATACGCCCACATTGACGCCCCGCTCCCCTTTCCGTCCGGACGTCCACAATTTGTTTATGGACACTCTACAGGTCACAATTTTTATCCCATTTTGACAAAACTTGAAATATGGTTCTGGCATGTATCGGACCATAACTTCATGGATTATGGCCCCTGATTGTACGAAAAATCACATTTTTAGAGCTTGTAGTCCCACTGCGGTCACAATTGTTATCCGATTTAAGAAATGGTTACAATATATATCATCTGATATTGATGAAACTTGAAATGCATGTGTATAATCTAACGATATTGGTTCTTTTCGATATTCGCTTGTATCGGATCTTAACTTCCTGGATAATGGCCTCTGATTGAACGAAAAGTCACGTTTTTAGCGCGTGAACTCACTAGAGGTCACAATTTTTATCCGATTTAAAAAAAAAGGTTTAAATTTATCACCGATACACCCTAATGACGGTTGAGTTCGAATTTCGTGAAAATCGGGTGGAAACTACTGACACAGATGGCAGCTCCTTGTACGCAAATAATGTAAAAGTATGTCATACCAATGTTGTGGACCCTCTAAGAGTCTCATTTTTTTTCAGATTTTGATGAAACTTGCAATACATGTTTATATTCCAAAGATCCCGGTTACTTTCGGCATTTGCGCATATCAGACCGTAACTTCCTGGATTATGGTCTCCGATACGAAAAATCGCGATTTTAGCTAGTGGACCCTCTATAGGTCACAATTTTTATCCGATTTTAAAAACCGTTTAAATATAACACCGTTACACCATACTTATGGTTGAGTTCGAATTTCGTAAAAATCGGATCGAAATTACCCGACAAAATGGCCGCTTCTTGTACGCAAATAGTGCAAAAGTATTAATACCAAGGTTGTGAACCCTCTAGAAGTCACAATTTCTATTAAAATATGTTTATATCCCGAAGATCTAGGTTCCTGTAGATATTCGAGCATATCGGACCGTAACTTCCTAGATTCTGGCCCCTGATTGTACTAAAAATCGCTTCTTTTTGTAGCTTGTTCTTTGTCCATCTTTTACAAAATGTGTGCGTATCTTACATGGCAACCGCTTGTAAACCATTAATCTTATTTTAAACAATTTAATTGCTATATCAGATAGAGGGTGGGGGATGGGGTTTAGCGCCCACTCAACATAAACTAGTGACTAACACATGGTTCAATTTTATTTCAATAATTCGCCTCCGCGTATGGATCTTTAGAATGCAGTGGGGGGACCTGGAGAAAACCCATGAGGTAGGACAGGTTACCCTATTCCTTGTTACGAACAAGTTTGGAATTAAAACCACGCCAATTGACTCAATGACAGACCTCGTGAACGTGATCTTACGTGCACGCGTTAAACCATTCTGCCTCCAAACTCCCCTTGCTATATCAGTAATAGTCTGTCACCGTTTTAAGTTGGTTAGTTCTGGTACTCAAAATATAAATCGCCTTTGGTTTACGCACCCCAATATGAAGAATGCTTTAAACCAAGATCTCTTGGGGCCTCAGTGAGTAAGGCGTTGGCTCGGTAATCTGGAGGTCCTGGATTCGGTACCCGGCCGTAGTTGGCTGGATTTTCCGGTGTGTTCAGTGATGTAGGACAGTGGGCACAGTAAGGAACAGGGTCTGGTCGATCGAATGGGACGAAAAACCGATGCCCCGTGTACACATTGGCGTGCATGGGGTATGCACGACTTCATTATTAGCCTGGATGGAGCAGAAAAGTAGGGCGTTAAACCCTTACTTCGTCTTCGCGCCATGCCAGAGCAAATTTGACAGAAATCGGGGAGTGGTTTATATCTTGACAGCTACGTGTCAATACCACGTGCTATACTTCGAAACGAGCCAATCAAACACCATAGCCTATATATGTGTATTAAGGGGTAATGTGGGTAATCAAGGGAGAGATTCCAAATTATATCAATATTAAACTGGCCTACATTTTATATTCTTTTGCATTAAAATATAAATATATTTCAAGATAGCAGTTCTTATTTGTAATCCTTGTGCGTGTCATAAGATGTATTCAGCTGCAGATTTAAGCATTTACTGATCATAGTATATATTTTGATTTTTACAATCAGAGATTAGCTCGAATTGGAGTATTGGGTTTGTTTTAAAATATCTATATTTGCACAATACACAATGCTATTTCTGAGATTAGTTCTATTTATGTGATCGGTGCGGAATTATCGAGAATGTAAACAAAGTCACGTTACTTTGAGTGGCGGTAATTCATGCACAAAATGTGTGGTTTATTTGTGTGGTTTGTACAAAACCATACCTTCAACAAAACTATTGGTCGAATTCTGTGCATAAGTTATTAACCCACGTGGTCTACAAACCGAAGAGAATATGGCGTCCCTCGTTGATAGGGCCAATCATTCGTTTCCATATATGGAAAGTTATATTTGCTTTCTGCCATTGTTACTTGAATCTAATACGGTGCTTTAGATTATGTTGATGCGTGTGGTATTTTAACGGCCTGTTCACACGGAGTTTTTTCTTGCCTTTTGATATGGAGACAATTTGTGTAGAATAGCAGGGCGATATACCCCCTTGTGATATACAAGTTCATCTACATACACAATTGTTGCATTCTTTGCCTGTATCGTTAGCCGTCGTGAAAGAAGCGATGTGTTGTGCTAATTCTGTGAATTATCGTTAAATGAAGGATACCATCAAGACACGTTCTCTACTCGGTGTATTATAGTTCACTGGATTATCGAACGCCAGAAAAAACGACCGACATTTCTTCTGTTGATGGTGTTGTTTTTTTGTGTTTTATCGTGACTGAATGGCTGTTATGGATTAACATACGGACATATTTTGTTGGATATTTTTACATCATTGGAGGGATTGAGATTAACAAACAAACAATATGTACCCTAATCGGCATGTAAGTCTTTTTGCCATTCTATCTAAGCTGTTTTGATTTGTTAAGTCAACCATTGATGACTTGGTCAGAGGTGTGGTGTTACACCGTTAAATTTTGCGTCCATATAACGGGACTTTGGTTCCAGTTGAGTGATAACCTAGATAAACAGAGGTTATGAATCAGTGCAATACTTCCCCTCTGTAGGTCTAGGTTCAGGGATCACAGCGCTTAAGTTTCATCAAGGATGTAAATCTGCAGTTATTGGTTTTATGTTCTATCTGGGATAAGTCTGGCTCACTCAAGAGGCTGTTTTGCAATGTTTACGTCCAGCCTACATCCCATTCACCTACTAGGTCTAGTTATTATTAGTTCATTTGATTGTGAATAAGGTCAAGTACGAATACAATACTCAATTTAGCAGACAGTTAGTGTGATATAGTGAGTTAAATACAAGTTGAGTACCCAATATTACCTTGCTGTGTTATTACTGGCTGTTTATCTTTATCTATATAGACTGAAAAAATATGGTATAATTATATACTGGTATCATTTTATGTTTACTTAACTCATCTTATCTTTACCTACATATAATCACATTTATACATACATACACGTAGCCAAATAGATAACATAATTACATGCGGGAACATAGCAATTATTAATAGACCAACCTTTAAGTTGGTCAAACTGAGTTGAATCTGTTTTGTATGCTTCACTGCATTTCACACGGCTGTTATTTTTATGTGGAGTTAATTGATACAATCTGCAATGTGGGACAAACTAATTGAAATATTCTAGAACAAACAGGACAAAATAAATATGATGTTCATATAGTTCATGGGATTTTCAAATGAAAAACATTTATTTCTTTAGCTGATATTTGGCAATCATTGATCATCCAGGAAACCTATCATTACTGTGCATTGACAAAAGTCACCACCGCGCAAGTTGGCGCTATGTGCACCCTCATATACCGCCCTGATACCCAGTACGGGTTAAAAGGGAACTAGTTATGTGTCTTCCAGAGGCTGTTAGCAAAAGGAACAACCGGTTCAGGTCATTAAGGACGTCGGGTTTCTATTGACCAAGAGAGACTGGAAGGCAATATGTTTACAGGACAGTTTGCACCAACCACTCTTTCAATGATGGGTTGGTTTCGAACACCTCTTCGTCTTTCCTGGAATTATGGGTTGTGTGGAATTTGTTTATAAGGTCGATTTAATAGCATATTTTGACACGTGTTTACATTTTGCAAAACTAATCTGCCAATAGACTTAATTGAATTAGATGTGATAATTATTGCCTTGGGGTGGTCTTTCAGTGGCTACGAAGATATCTAACTGGTCAACAGTAAATAAAATATACTGGCTTCAACTATCATAGTAGAAATATGAGCTTAGATTTAAAAGAATGTATTATGATAAAATGACTTCTGTTCACCCTTTTCTATAAGCCTTCCCACATTTTAATCTAATGGTAGATTAATTTAGGATCAGTCGAGTCATTTATCAATGTGCAGCCAGGGAAATAATTTGTACTAGTCCATAAATAGACCAATATCCAATAACCGTAAACTAATCTTCAGCATTTCAATCATTTGCTCTTCTATGATAATGGGACATATTTAACGGTTGTGAAATATCATGAGTATATACCTCTAGTAATGAAGTTTACCCTTTGATGGGATAGCTTTCAAATTTAAAACACAAACAACACTGACGGTGACTCGGTTTTGTAGGTTGGTTTATATTGAATAAAATCAAATTGAAAATTCATTAATTCTGCCTCATATAGAGGAAATACCAAGGGATCAATTAATAGACGGGATTATATGGTCCCGGTACATTCAACACAAAACACGGCTCAGCATGCATCATTGACCACCAACTGTTCAGTCTCTGTTTTCCAGAAGTGTCTGGCTTAACGCTCGAACGAGTTGGTTATTGTCAAGCTGGATAATCAGAGCTTACTAATCAATAGGAAACTTGTTGAATCTACCGATCTGTTATTCAATTGTAGCAAGTCATATACATAAATAGAAGGATATTTTCTATGGTTTATTGATTTGAATAAGGTCAACCATATAGACAGAGGTTTTAACATAAACAGGATCTGGTTGTTATTCCAAACACAATTAGTTGTTAGTCACTTAATTGGATTTTTATTGGCTTTCACTTAGTTTATATTTGATCTGAAGCCTACTTTCTGGTGCTTTCATTTACAATTACAAGATTTTCTTCTCGTCGTTTGCCTATACTTGATGTCAAATACCACGTTGTGTCATCACAAATTAAGTTATTTGAATATTAAAGTTGCATGTTTAGTGTTACCAAGGCAACGCCCTGAAATTTGAAATCTTGCACAGTTAAACATGCATTTAATAAGAGGTAAATCCACCTATTGTAGCTCTTTCTTTGGACCTGAAATGTTATATAAACTAATAATTAGACATCTTATCTGTTTGTAACTTTTATAGTGAGAACTGCCCGCTCTTTATCTAATCGTCCATTATGTATCTTTAATTGCCGATCTTTATAGATTGTACAAATCAAATCTGTACAAATTTGTCTGCGATATCACCTCGGTGGAAGCGGACGTAAAATACAACTAACTAACTAACAACAACAACAAATCTGTATCCGATCCCAACTTGGCTGACACGTAAACTCTGCCATTAAGGCGATGGTTCACTAACTGAGGAGGTCTAGGGTTCGATTCCACGGCTCAAGGTCTCTCCTTCCCTTGTCAGTTGGGCAGGACCTGGCAAGAAACAGTGTGTATCATTTCATTTCTGTGACCACAGTGGGGTAATTGATCACTGGTCGTGTTTACCGAAAACACCTCTTCAAAAATTGTTAAACATTCTTTAAATAAAACCCAAGACTCACGAATTAACTCCTTGCTTACTTTGTTAAACATTCTACGTATAGTTTTGGCTATGGATACATGTGGGGAAATCAACATAGTAACCTTGACACACGTTATTTCAATGAAACGTCAACACAGGGTTTGCTGAAGTAGAGAAATCATTCCGTCACAAATTGCCATTGGTCATTAGACTTTTTATCGATCAATCAAATGATTCGTGGCGCAAATAGGGAATCCAAATTACGTGTTTGAGAGCCGATTGTAGACTAGATCATCAAGACGTTCAATTCAAATCAAACCGACGTTTGGGTGACCAAGATAACTCGTTGACCAATCGACAATTCAAATTAAAAGGTAAACAATAGCAATTAACGTTCGTATAAAAAGAATCGTATTAAAGCAGAAAGACGTTTGTGACACCCTGCAAAGACACTGTGCCTTATCCAAATAAGCTGAATCAAGCCTATTTTGTGGCTTCCCTTGGCTAGTTTCTTAGGAACACTTCTCTACGATATCACCCTTGGTGGAAGTGGACGTACGCCGCACTTCCACATCGAAAAATACAAGAGCGCTTTTAATCAAATACCAGAAGTATTGGACACTAAACGTACACAGGTGATAAATTGTATTAACAAGGTTTAGTAAAGATAACGTGAGCCGTGGTGACTCATTGAGTAAGGCGCTGTCTCGATAATGTGGAGGACCTGTGATGACTGAGAAAATTCATTCGGCGATTTTGTCCCGTGTCATCGGTGCAGGATACGAGGGTCTGGCAAGGAATAGCGTCTAGTCGTTCGGAAGGGACAGAAAAATCGAGGTCCCGTGTACACCTTGACGTGCACGTAAAAGGACGCTTGATTAAATTGCTGTTCGTGCCACACTGTCATCATTGCACACTGCATGAAGTGTGTCCGTCTTCATTAGCCCGATTGGGGCAGAAAAGTGGGACGTTAAACGCCATTTCAATGATACATTTCTTAGTAAAGAGAATACATGATTTAAGGTTAGTACCGAGTGCTTTCCTTGTGGAAGCGGACGTTATACAAAAGTTATTTCACACGGGTTACATCATTGATATGAAACAATCTTTTAATGGAAGTAGCGCTATAAAAGTAAATTTGACGAATCAAATGGGGTTTAGTGTCTCGTCAACACAATCCTTGTGAGACAATATTTGGTCATTTGTAATTCTTTGGTTCCGTGTGGAAAACCAGGTAGGAGAATTTTGCTGGGACAGCGGCGTTTTTCCGCCAACTCTTCTTCGATTTCAAACTGTCAGGGTTTCTATTACTTGCAAACGAATGCAAACCTTGGATTTTCGTCCTATTAGAACGACCAGAAACATTTTCCTTGTCAGCTCGAGTGGGGCCACCACTGAGAAGTGAGGATCGGGCTGGAAAAATCTCAAAGGTTCTTTTTGGCCCATCCTAGGTTTCCAACTCTGGACTTTTTAGTAGACTAAATCACTCCCCTCCCACTCTGCAAACGGAAGGGAGTCCAATACCGATGCGAAGTGGTATAGTGTCATCATCATTATCGTATCTTTAATTGTCACGATTATATTACAATATGAAATCACTATTAGCTCTAATTTGCGAAGTGGTATAGTGTCATCACGATTATCGTATCTTTAATTGTCACAATTATATTACAATATGAAATCACTATTAGCTCCAAGTTCAATAGCTCCTTTGTGGACTTCCTTACTATGCTAACTGAAAACCATACTGTATTATAATAGTAACGAAGCTTAATCCTATGTGATTGTTGATAATACACACCCGGAAAACATACATTGGCGCACATGTCTTTGTTTAACCCGACTTCAAAAATATGACTTTGTCCACACCCTTTTCTATGGCCATCACAGATGCGACCACAGTTTCTGTCCATTATATGTACACCACAGACAAGCAGCTAACGCTGGTGTGATATACCGCGATGATAGTTCGATTGGACACAGGTTACATCAGATCGGTAAGAAAATGGCGATGACTTACTATTGATCATATTCATATGTTTGATAACAACAAGGATGGCACAAGAATGATTCCTTACTAGCAGGTCTGTGCATATGACAGGTTTCATGAACGTTGCAGTTGGCCAATATAATGCATGGAAATTTAACATGCTGGCGTGGATGAGGATGTAATCGCAGATGGCTACCGACATCAAAAAAAGTACATTTCGCGATACTATCCATGCAAAAACATAATACGAGCCGTCTACACTGTCATTCTGGCCATTTTACAATTAAAGCCCATTAAATGGCGTTCTTACTATTCTATAGACAGACATGCTTCTGGTGAAATGGAAATAGGTAATCGAATCAGTATTTAACTTTACAGACACACAACAGTTCAGTAAGATTGATAACAAATTTAGCCCGACATTGCTTTTAAATGGTGTGAATCAGTCTGTCACTTATCACTTAAAGGAGAGATTTAAGTCAATCTCAGTGCATTATTTTACATAGAATGCATCTGTTAATGTGGACCGACACTGTATTCTAGATTTGATTAGTTTGATTGGGTCATCGGTGTTTAAGTAAAGTGATTCTCTCACTTCCTTGAATTATCCACATTCTCCCAGAAGAGAATTCGAAAACGCCCATTTCAGTTCGACGATTCATTCTCATAATTGGTTTATGGAGGAAGGGATACTATTTAAAGACGGGAAGTTAACCAAGGGGACTTCTAGCAACGTAAATCCCACCCATCTGTCCTCTGACATTGTACGTCCGGATTTTCTTTTTCCATAATTTACCCATAAATCTATATAGACGACATAAAGCTACCCTACTTGCTTATGAATTTTGAATCTTTGAAAGTCGCAACTTCTTCCTACCACAACATAGAGTGTCTGGGGTATCAATAGATGATTTGGGGAATGCTTTATATATTATTCACCAGTCGAAATGGAGTAACATCAACGCATATTGCAGATTATTTGTCGGTAACAGCTTGATTGTATGTCGGACCGATCGTCATCGATGATCTATATTCAGTCAAACTGGTCGCGGAATTATATTAGCTATTATATGTAGTATAACAAAAATGAAAACACCCTTTTTATGAGTTTTTTTTCTTGTAGTAAAAATCAATTCATTATCAGTTTATTGATTAATATAATAATGTCCCCAATAATTAATGTTTAAAGTGTTTGTAGATACAAGTATCGTATATTACCACGTGTTCTTGGATCCGCTTAATTAAAACTAAAGCTCTCTCTCTCTCTACTGATCGAATACAGTAGTCTAGTGTAAATAATATATTAAATGCCTACAGGTAAAAGGTAAAATTATCATTTAATATGATAAAGTATGCCTTTGCAATCCTTCATTAGTCATCCATTTCTTATCACTTGACACTTATATTCAATGCAATGAATCAAGTTTTAGCTATCTTTTTGGGGTCTTAAAGAAAGGGTCATAGTTTTCTCTATATAGATTTCTTTGACCAGGATTCCTCGTTAATAATTATCATAAACTTAAATTTGGCATTTGGCGGCACTGAGCTGCTAGTGGCTTTTGATCCCGAGGTTATCTCTACCCAGTAGCTTCATTGAGTTACACTTACAGTTGTATAGTCCAAACTGTCACCACTTTACTATAATAAAGAGTAATAAATGTCGTGTGCGAGTCAGGGTGTGCTTATTTTCTCGAACCCTTGACGCCATTTCTCTCTTTAAGAAACTGTCCTTATGTAATTTTTGAAGAGGGACACTAAAATCTTAATGATCATTAAAGAGTGTTATTACATTATACCAAGATAGCGAATATTTTGTTTAGTTCGGAAAATGTGTAATCAACTTTTATAATACGTGTACATTTTAGAAGCACTGTTGTTACTAATTCATTAAAGAAACTCCTCCAATATTTGCACAGATTTAAAACCTGTTATATTATGGTGATCTGCGGTCTTACTGAAACTCCACAATTCTTATATCAAGTACGTTTGAAAACTCGAATTCTTAAATTGGTAGGCTACCAAAATAAGGTTTGTTTACGGTGGTACTATGGAAGTCTGTTGTGGCTATTTTATAATCTCAACTTCTCACAACGAGGAGTTGGGAGCAAGAAGCCGAGAGGCGAGCGAGCAAAGATTTTCAAATGTAAGAAAACCTAGATGTTGATAAGTTTAGGATGAAGGATCAAGAAATTAAGATTGCATAAAGGCCGCAACAGGTTTCCATAGTTTACAGTAAGTAACATTATAGAGATATAAGCAATGGACATTATTCCAGACGACTGCAAGTACCAAATCTTAAACTAAATTAATATAAATATTCAACAATTAGTTTAACTGAAAGCTGATTTATGACGACAAATTATTTTGGATTGCATGGATATATTGGAGTTACGTAATTGAAGTAGTATATATATACGAATAGGTTCGTGAAAAAGTTGTCTGTGTATGAACAAATCCCAAGTCTAAATTAGATTTAAAATGTATGGGTGTCGTGTACTCGATAGATTATACTTACACTTTCCCGAGAACCTGATATCACTTCCCATGTCTATGGTAACTTCACATGGTTAGCAATGACTGTTGTATCGTGTGATCAATAATAAGATATTTTTATACGCCCACATTTTCATTTTGAAATATTATGCCGTCGCCCTTGTCCGTCCATCCACAATTTGTTTGTGGACACCCTACAGGTCGTTATTGACATGTATCGGACCATAACTTTATTGTTCGAAATTTCACGGTTTTAGCTTGTGGTCACTCTAGGGGTAACAATTTTCATCTGAATTATGGCCGTTGATTGTACGAAAAATCTCGTTTTTAGCTTGGGATCCCTCTAGAGGTCACAATTTTTATCCGATTTTAGAAACCGTTTAATTATATCAACGTTACGCCATAATGATGGTTGAGTTCGAATATCGTAAACATTTTAACTTGTGGACTCTCTAGAGGTCACAATTTTAATCCGATTTTAGAAACCGTTTTATTATATCACCATAATGTAGGTTGGGTTCAAATTTCGTTAAAATCGGACCAGAACTGTTGGACAAAATGGCCACCCCTCGTACGCAAATTACTGTAAAAATATTGTGGACCCTCTAGAGGTCACAGTTTTCATCTGATTTTAATGAAACGCATGTTCATAACCCAAAGCTCTTGGTTCCTTTAGATATTCGTGCATATCGGATTGAAACTTACTGAATTATGGCCCCTGACTCTACAAAAAATCGCAAGTTTAGCTTGTAGTCCCACTGCGGTCACAATTGTTATCCGATTTAAGAAAACGTTACAATATTTATCATCTGATATTGTTATCCGAGTTGAGAAAACGTTACAATATATCAGCGTTACACCACGATATCAGTTGAGTTTGAATTTCGTGAAATTCGGACCGAAACTGCCGGACAAAATGGCAGCTTTTTGTACACAAATAGTGTAAAACTATGTAATACCAAGCTTATGGACCCTTGCGATATTTGCGCATTTCAGAGCATAACTTTCTGGATTATGGCCCCTGAGTGTACGAAAAATCCTTTTGTTTTTAGCTTGTTCTCTACCCATCTCTTGCAAAATGTGGGCGTATCTTGTCTGGCAACCGCTGGTATAGTAATCGATAAACAATAATACACGGGACTTCTATAGTAAATATGAATTCTTTGTTTCTATAACACCCGCGAAGTAAATGAGAGGGCTTTTTATGGCTCATAAATCATAAAACTTGTTGAAATCAAACACTTAGTAACATGTATCAGACATACCCTCCTCGGCAAAACAATCTGTTAATTCGCTACTTTCAAGACGTCCAAGGACTGTTATTAAATATTTATAGAATAATGCGTTGATCTGCTCTGCGTGTAAACTATGTCGAGGCTTATGATTGGCACCTCTACACACCAACATCCCTTTTATTGAGCCCTACTTCTTAATTTTTCTTATTATTCATATTTTAACATTGCGATTCGTCCAATTAAACATGCATTATGCAAAATTACAGATCATACATTCAGTTAATAACGCTCGAGGCAGACTATCTGACATTATTTTTCTCCAAAATTTAAATCATAGCCATTTCTTTAATGTTTAATGTAATCATTTAGATATGTTAATAATAATTATTTTAATGAGGGCTGTCAAAATATAATTAAAGATATAAATACTTTTAATGTGATATTGACGAATTAAAGAAATTAGACATTGTATTTGCGTGATATTGACTGTTTTAACAAAACACTGACACATAATAGGATTGTATGATCAATATTAAGCACAATTATTATTTTCTTTGAATTTATTGTGTATTTTAGGAGCATTAAGGAATATAAAATATTATTAATATGTGTTGCCGGTTAAATATTGTATTTTAAAGATATAATCGGCGGTTATCTTATTGCAATAAACAGTTCTGTCCCCTTTAATATAGATTAATATTGAATTATGATGTAATATGCATACTGGTTTTCCAATGCTTTGATATAATTATGAATCAAGTGATGGCTGTCATCGAATAGTTCGATCTGATACACAATAATAAATACTATAGGGATATTGTATAGCTGGAATCGAGGTCAGAACAGGATGTCTGTCCCATTTAGAAACATGCATGCAAATGATATTGTATATACCCACGTGCATGTATTCCATTGTGCATATATCAATATCAACTAAATTGATCGATTTGAATTATTTATATTGATGAATTGGTTTTATCGATAACTAATCAATAAAGTATGAGCACCATCATCTAGTATGTAGAAAAGTAATCTTGAATAAATGAGAATAGATGATATAAATGTAGAACGTCGAAATAATAATGTAAACAGAGCAATGAAATAAAACAATTTAATACTAATGAAATAGATTGAAATCAATACAAATATATCGATTGAAAGGGCTAATATTATGCCAAAAATTAAAACCTCAATAGGTCTATGCAAGTCAGAATAGTGTGTCGCCATTTATCAGCCATTAATCATAATAGTTGTTGAATATGCACATTAATTTAGAAATTCTAACAATTTAAGCTCCGGTACTCGAATATAATACTCATCGTGTATCTCTCTATAACCTAACTTACATGTACTGGAAACCAATTGTTGCTTTTTCTCAAGGCTCGAAAGTTGCACGAAGTTTCCACGGTCGGAGCGAATTTGAACACAAATGGTATAGACGAAATTGTCGGGTTTCATCCCGTTTAAACGACTAGACGCTTTTCCTTGCAAGGCACTTTGTCCTGCACCACTGACAAGAAGAAATCAGACTGGAAAATAACGAGGAACCGGGGTCTAGCGCCATACCCACCGAGCCTCCGCGTCTCCCTACTACAGGACAACTTCCATACCCTAGGCAGCACATTTTTTTTATTTTTCTGAAACGCCGGACATATATACCCTTCAAAAAAAGTAGGGGATATTGAAATGCAAATACCTATGCAGGTTGTGATATGATAAATAGTCATGGACACTTGACATGCTTTGAGAGTATGTTCACAGATGAAGAACTTATCGTCCCAACAGAACCACTGAGCTGCACATGCGACACGCAATAGCGCCATACACGTGGGAGGGGTTTATTGTCAAATTTGACACTTCAAGGAAGGGTTGATGAAAACTGCCGCTTGCTGGTTTATCCTGTCAATGTTTACTTTCCTATCGGTTCTTGCATAAGATTTACTGTTTAGCGTATCTTTGCTTTAGTGTGTTACGTTTAATTTGATCGGGAGACGTGTTCGTCGACGTCAACGTCAACCGACAACACTGCAAGAATTGGCCGTGGCACTGCAAGAGGAGTGGGTCAGAGATTATTTCGAAATATAACTGCAAGTGTTTCTTACGTGCACGCCAACCTGTACATGGGCCTTCGATTTTCTGTATCATCCGAACGACTAAATACTGTTCCTTCCCAAACCCCCGCCCTGCATCACTGACAAATAGAAACCAAATTTACCCCTAGGAATTTCGAATGAAAAGAACTTATTGTATTAATCCTTATGTTGGATAGTTACCTTTTTAAAATAAACTGAAAATCACAAATGATTTTATATTAACGGTAAAAGCTATTTTCGTCCATATTATTCAAATTTAAGGTTAATAAAATACAATTAATAAACCATATAGAAATAACTAGATATTGTGCGTATTGATTAGTGTGGAGTGGTATTAAGACTCGGCTTTGGTGACCAGATGTTTTATATTGAATTTGTTAACAAATATACTCGGACTATTAACTTAACTACTATACAAAGAATGTTAATTTAACTAATTTTTATAACTGAACTCTTAAACTGCTAAACTGAACTACAAAAGAAACGTCAGCATACAAATAACTCCGATAAAATGAAATGAAATGGGGTTTAACGCCCTACACTTCTGCAGGGAACTGGGCTAATGAAGACGGACATACGCGATACTGTGTGCTATGAGGAAAATTTTGCACGGACAGCGGCACTACGGCCTACTCTTATATCGAATTCCAACTTTCAAGGGGCCTTTTACGTGCACGTCAATGTGTACACGGGACCTCGGTTTTTCGTCCCATCCGAACGACTCGAAAGCTGTCCTTGTGGCGCTCTAGAGGCTAAAGTTATCATCCGATTGACTTCAGATTGATACACAGAGTTTAAGATCTTGAGACGAACAAGTATATTGATTTTCAATTAATTTTTATGACTTGAACAGCCAAATCCATGATGTTAAAATCCATGGGGCAGAACTTTATAAAAACCAAATAAATTCTAATGGTTTTTTGATAATTACTTAATGAGTTGTTACTCTTAATATGATTTTAATGTATTATAAATGTTTCATTACCGAAAAAAGTAAAAATATGCCTGGCAACCTATCTTTACTCTTATTATAGCACCTCAAGCACATTTAATATGTTCACTTTGATGTACAATGTAAATGTGGGTCGTTTCTTTTGGTTTTTTTTTTTTGGTTTTTTTTTTGTCGCTATAATAGGCATAAATAAAAGTCAATTCCAAACGGGTTGAAACACTTGACCAAGCATGTAGAGAAATAAGTGCTTAACATCTGTTTCCAGTATTGTCACTCAATCTACCAATACCTCACCTTAATGAGAAAATAATGGCCAAGAATGTGTCTCCTGCTCTCTATCGATAAGCTTTCTGAAATTCTACATTCATGAATAATTTTGGTTTAATAATTTACAGATATCTGAATGTCTGTTATCGACTTTTTAAAAAAAAAAGTTTCCTGATAACTCTGTGATTATATTTAGCTGAACATCATAACGACCCCAAAAACTATGTTCTCTAAAAGTTATCTATCAACAATTATTACAACATTTACATTAAAAACAACATTATGAGACGAATAATCGATATATAACATTATTTGTTGCATACTTGTTTCAAGTGATTACATTTCGAGTGGTAATAATGGGGCGCATCATTTGCGTAAATAGTCAACTGAAAACAATAGGCCAGACATTAATCTGGTATTCATATTCCATTACACACATATATTTTATTCTTTTGAATATTAAGCCATAAAATAAAAGCTTCATTAATGTTCATCTTTTGAGTGTACATACATAGTGTCTGGAAAATAGAGATATCGGCCATTCACTCTAATTCAACGCCCCCTTTATTTTTGTGAATTGGCAGACAACTCCCAAACACTATTTTTAATTCTTTTGATAATTAGCTCTGTTTCTGTTGTTTTGCAGAATACACCAGGCCAGCCAATAAAATTCACTGTATCTGAATCATGTGATCGCATCAAAGAAGAATTCAGTTTTCTACAGGCACAGTATCACAAGTAAGTAGGGGAGATAACTCTTTCTGGCTTACAAGTCGAGGTATTCTTATTGGAATCATATAGTTTTTATGAATTTCACTTCAGGTCAACCACTAAATCAATCTGGTTAAAACACAGATCCTATTTCGTTTCGTTTTTATAGTTCAAAATTTCGTTTTACTTGTCTTTACTACACTTGGATCTGGAAGAGTTGTTATTTAACTAGTGTTCTGAATGGTGTCAGGGATAAGCCAATGAAACGGTCTGTCACGGCGAGCTTTAGGCGTGTTTTGCACGGAACTGTGGGTAATCCACTAGTAACACCAATGCTGATTGGTTAATCAAATGTCTGACATCATAGGGTCATAAGTCAGTCTTTTGACCCCTGACGTGACCTTTCGCTATAACTTGTCAGATCTTCATGTAGTGTAGGCCATCGAAAGTATAAAAAAAAACGAAACGAAATATAGATAGTATTTAAATCAGATTGCCACTAAATTTAATTAATATAACTATGCGATCTTTAGCAGTAGGCAACCTTTTGGTATATACACACGGTGCTTTTTGCTTTTTTGGGGAATATTTATACGCTTACATTATGACGATATACATCTGTATAGATATTTTAAAAATTCCCTTTTCCTTGCAGTTTAAAGATGGATTGTGAGAAGCTGGCTCAAGAGAAAACTGAAATGCAGCGTCATTATGTTATGGTACGTATATTGATTTTTTAGCTGTGTACAGTTGCTAAGATAAGAATTCGTATCTATATCAAAAAGAGATTTATTCATTTAAACAGCTGCTTCCCATTATAAATATATCATAAAATTGTCCTTAACTGGACCCAAACACACTGTTTTCCACATCTTTAATGCAAATCTTAAGGGGTGATCTTGGATCTTGATTATTTAAAATAGAATTCGTGTATTATATTTGTCCCCGAGATATTTCTCAAGACATTAGTCATGCTTTTTTGTATTAGAATTAGTCCGCCATTGTGAAGTAGAATAACAGATTTTTTAAAGATTTTTTTTTGTTTTGTACTCGTCGTGTACACCTGCTCTTCAATTGTTTTTGGACTACTTCTCTGGTGTCCGATGAAGCCTCACTGAAAATAGCAGGCAGGCAATAAATGCATAATTTAGATACAAGACCGTGTGTATTCACGCAAAAGACGAGATAATTTCCATCATGAGAGGCCCTTATCTTTATCTAAGTGGTGCTCTGATGTTCTTTATACCAAGCTGCTCTAATCTTTAGTCGTTTGCGAAGAGACTCGACTAGGAAGGAATAACCATAGCACAGCTTTAATTTTCTGATTACATTGCACCGTCGACTGGCGTGTATTAAACTCGGCTACCTCTTATTGATTTTTCTACCAAGCTTTTATCTTTTCTCCTTCGCTGCTCAACCCAATCTTGGGACTGAATAATTATATCTAACTGCACATATTGGCTTTTGGGAGGGATTAATTTGCCTCCGACATGAAAGCTTGCATGTTGCGAATGTTGATTGGGCTATCTATTGTGTTGAGACTTGTCATCCTCCTGCTGTGATTGATAGAAAAACAAAGATAAAACTATTGATATACTCAGATAAGAGATATTCTAAGACAAGACAATGGCAAAGAAACCCTTTCTTCATTACTTAGCTATATTATTCTTCATAATTTTCATAGCAATGTCGACAATTAGATGGATTAAGATTAATGGGGATATCTGAATATTACAAGATTCTTAATTAATGAAGCAAACCGTGAAAAAGGCGGTTCATAATTACGTGAACATTTTATAATTAATATGACGAATCGATCTTCGTCTAATTACACGCTTGTTAATAATCACCAGTATTAACAATAATCTTATTACTCGAGAAAAAAAGCCACGTAATAGTCATATCAGAATCATAAAACCACTAATCAACCAGATCATGTAATAACGGTATTATAGAATGATGTGTATGCTTGTAACCGTATGAATGAAATATGGTTTAACGTCCTATTGTTTTGCTCCAACAGGGTTAATGAAGACGAACATATGTCATGCGCTAGGGCTGCAATTTTCCCTAGGCAGCAATTGAATGAATGTCAATGTGTACTTGGGATCCCGGTTCCTTGCCAGGCCAACCGCCATACCTGTAACCGTGAAAATAATTATTGGTCGTGGTTGCGTTTTAGAGAGAGTAAGCATACTTTACCCCGACCCGACACCCACTTCCACTATGTATGTGAACCATAAAAGTGAAATTTATCATAAATCCAAAATTCATTGAGGTGTCAAGTTTCCAACACTTCTGGTTAATTTTTTTCTTTGTAGAAATTGTTAACCACATATATTTTAGAAAATATAAAACTATAACCTATAATAGTAAGTGCGGCCCTTCTGCACAAACCTGCGTTCAAGACAAACTATACAGACATAACATGAAATAACAAATATCAGCTCAAGTCATTTTGTACATCTTCAGTTAAGGGGCTATAACTATCATCAGTCGTTTAACACCAATAGTTTTTTTTTTAAATTTATTTACAGTATTATGAAATGTCTTATGGTTTAAATGTGGAGATGCATAAACAGGTAAGTCCTAAAATTTTTATATTTTTTGGTCTTTTGCTGGTGATTTTAACTATTACGAACAGCCCCCCTCCCCATTCTACTTGTTTTTTGGGCGAGAGTTTTATTCTTCGATTATTTGAGTTTTATGAATTCTAGCTTTTTCAAGAAGTATTTTTGTGAATAAGAAATTTGATTTTAAAAATATATTATATGATGCGACAGGTTAAGCTATTACCCCCCCCCCCCCCTCTCCACCCTCTACTTTGAGCGAGAGTTTTATTCTTCGGTTATTTTAGTTTTATGAATTATAGCTTTTGCAAGAAGGTTTTTTTTGTGAATAAGACATTTGACTTTAAAAATATATTATATGATGCGACAGGCTGAGCCGCGTTAAATATTATTAAGTATGATAAAACCCCGTCCATACTTTTAATTGGTACAAAAGTATCATCCATTCTTTTAATTGGTACAAAAGCATCATCCATCCATTCTTTTAATTGGTACAAAAGCATCATCCATTCTTTTAATTGGTGCATTCTATACTGTTTAGCAACAAACATTCATGGTTCACTTGAATGAAAACGTTACTCTGCCATTCAGAGTAATTATTTTCCGAGATTTCTCTCCTGAACCGTCGAATCAGTTACTTTGATCTAATCTAATATCACAATGGCTGGGAGTTCGTTGTCACATAATGATTACTTGTAATGAATTAAGAAGCCTTTATTGTTTTCCGATTGTCGATGTATCATCTTTAATTCATGGATGCGCGGTATAGACACGTAGTATTACCGATCACAAGCAGTGGCCAAGGGTCCAATTGGAACTATAATTATGCTTAAACTCGATCAATAAATGGTCCGTGTATAGGTTCATTGTGAACTTCTTTCTTCTAACAAGCTTACATCCTGTCTTTAAACACTAATTTAATTACCTATATCGAACAACATACTGCAGCATTAATTATAAGTATAAAAATCTGCGATTGGATACATCTGGTTAATAAATTTGATGAATAAGTAATCATATGAAGATAAATAATATGATTTACACCACCTGCACGTTTTTAGATATTTGGTAGTATGTGACAAAAACGATTCCCTCCCTAGGACAGGAATTTAAGGAAAAGAGATATTGATTTTGGGGAATAGTATATGGAAACAAGAAACGGGCGTATCATGGACGGGAACTAAGTGTGACGTCATCGCTGCCATCTTGGAATTGCGACGCCATATCAAAAATCGAAATCCACCAATCGATGCACAATTATTAATTGTCAAAGGTACAATTATGCCAAGTTTCTTGTCTTTTTCGAAGAGCGACGCCCCCAAGAACAACAAGATGGGTACCGCTTGGGGCCCAGATCCTGATCTCCAAAATAAATCAATATGTAACCGAGGGTACCAAAGCAGAATTCGATAGAGGAGCTCGTCATTTTCTGTTTTACATGCTTTTTACGAGATTCTTTATAGAAGCACCTGGATCCAATATCCTACTAGAAGTGCTAAGCACATGGAATCTAAATATTTTGAGGACTTTGGTAATCTATTAATGAAGAACACAATGAAGTGACGACTTTGGTAATCTTTTAATGAAGAACACAATGAAGTGACGACTTTGGTAATCTTTTAATGAAGAACACATTGAAGTGACTTTTGTTCACATATTTTATTTTTACTTACTTATTGTTCTCGTTTTTTACACCCAAGAAATTAGATTATTTTTTTAATCTTCAAGCGAAGCTGGAAAAAATGACGTTCACAACTTTTTAAAATAAATTATTCATATCAGCCATGAAATTGTTATTGATTGCCTCAGATAGTAGACAATAGACAACAACAATTAACAATTCATACAGCTGTACATATCAGTCAATACTGTTTTAAAATGCCAACAGATATTGTACAGCCTAACAAATTCATTGATTTTGTGTAGCCGTGTTGTTAAATTGAGAATTAAAATAGGATTGTGTAAAAATAAACAGAAGAACTACTGTCTTTTATCTGATCTGTTATAATAATAACATTGATGAAAGCTCAAAGCCGGGGTTAATTCGCGCGGTTTCTGCTTACCCGTCAAATATTTGCACACCGACAACTACACCATCGCCAAAGCCGCGTTAAATACACGCCCGCCACCGTCCTGTTTCTGTAGGACTTCGCAAATGATGCACATGAAATTAAGTTGAAATAGATAACAAAGTTGGAAGCACAAAGCGTTGTCGGCACGTTGCTGAAGACTGAGAATGTCAATAGCCAACACAAAGAAGCAAATACTCGGAACTAAACGAAAACACTGCCTGGATCTAAGAGCCATTTTACATCGAAATTATATGCTTTGTAAATATTGACCGAACAGAACAAACATTTCCTTCTTTAGCCATTAGCTAGCAGCTCATTATTCGTATTTTGTGTGATTTGTGTCCTATTCAACTCGAGTATTTGCTTTTATATTCACATAGATTTTGTAATGCTAACAATCTATGAAGAAAACGTGTCGACATGTGTGCTCATTCGCCAATATAAATAATACAAGCTTGAAATATTAAACCTACATCTATTTGGTGTTTAAGCTGTTTTCATATAGGATCAATAGGCTGTCTATTGGAGGATAGCTCTTTGTGTAAGCATTATGGAGTTTGCACAGCTCTTTGAAGTTTTGTTATTACAATTTACGTCAGTATGGTTAAGCCTTGTTAAATAAAGTCTACCATATTTGTTTCATAAATTTTTATTGTTAATGCATCTATTTCGTTTTCTATTTAAGAATCCGAAAAGTTTCCACCTAAAGATATTACTGACTGCGACTATTGAGTTAATATGACAAGTGGTACTGAATCAGGGAAAACATGCTTCAAAGCCAATGATGAGCTTTGCTCCATAGAACCGGTCGTAATAAATCAATGACATGCATATAGGCTTTAGGCTGGGCAAGTTTAATTACAACTGTCAGTCATGTGTCAAAGAGAAAGAAATGTATAATACTTGTTTGGGATGGACATGCAAATCGTTCGTGCAAATAGGCTGTGTTCAGATTGACTAGAGTTATATCAGACAATACTCAGCCGATAAAATAAATGAAGAATCACTTGTGATTTAGCAAACAGCTGAGTATATTTATCTTCAGCTAATTTCTTCATATCAATCTAGAATGATTTGTGTATTGTTATTCCTATCTTGGGATGTAATGGTTGCACCATCACCATAGTATCTGGACATGTATTCCCAAGAAAGAAAAAAGCTATGGGGGATGTTTGAAGAACTAGAACATTACAAGTAAAATCTTGGATGTAAAAGGTCCACCATCATCATAGCATCTGGAAATGGGTCCCTGTTAAAGAAACAAGCTTTTGGTATTTTTGAAGAACTAGAAAATTATAAGTAAATTCCGTTTTTGCCAATCTATTTTTTTTAACAAAGTAGAGCTGGATCATTAAGACATCTTCACACCAGAGCCAGATGAACCAGTTCCTATCCGAAAATCAATTTTCCAAAATCTCTCTTGATATAAATATACATGCGGATTCGGCTTCTGAATCGCCAGTCCAAACTATATCGCTAAATTTTTAGGATTGGCGGGTGTTGTTTACAGGGCAGGGAATGTGGTTTTTTTTCTTTCTAGAACATTTAACGTCAGGTTCAATCTATCTTCTCTTTTACACGTCTCGGTCTTGTTGTTTTTTATAATCCTTGTGTTTCTTCCAGGTTGATGAATACGCCTTTAAACCTACAGATGTAATGAACTTTTTCCCAGAAATCAAATTTAATCTAAATTTGCAATAAACAAGGCTTCATAGAATTTCTATTATTCGTTTTCGTTCTTGTAAATATGCATGCCGTAGCCCATGCACGTCATAATACGTCAAGGCGACTGATGGAAGTCTTTTAGAAAAAAAAACTTTCATGTTTTTCTCACTGTCATTTACAATCTTTAATGAAAATTGTTTGTAGTTTATCATCGCTAATGTCTTCTTTTCATTTCTCTGGAGGAAGTTATTTCTTCGCATTGGTTGTTGTGTGTTTCATGTAATCAGTATTCAAGTAATAAAACCATGCCGTTCTAGTCTCGGGAGATTGCCATTATAATAACAATTCCACAGAAAGCTAGCCGGACTGATGGTCCCCTGGGTAGTGACTGGTAAATCCGGCTATAACATCCCCCGAGTTGCTCTTCCAGAACAATCCTTCACACTTGACAATTATTCTCTTATGGTATCTCTGTTTTCCAGACCTTTTCTGACCACAAACCTGGATATTAAACACTATTCCATTTATTTATTACTCATAATAGACATGTGTTTCCGATGCGATCCATCTGCAAGGACAAACTTTTTTGCTTTGAATATTTTGGATGCTTAAGATGAAAGATTTTATTCATACGACTGTTTTAATTATGTACAATTACCCATAATTGTTTTATTTTTACTGTGGTCAACGATTCACCCCCGCCCCCTCCCCTATCAGGAAGTTTATTGTTGTCAATCCACAATTTTAAAACAAATTTATTCAGTTAACACACACAAAAACAACTTTAAGGATTTGTGATGTAGTGGAAAGAGTTAGCATACCCTAATCAGTGCACGAAACCTGCCTCTACGTATAGATAATGGAAAGTACTGTGTACCCGAATTTCAGAAGCCGGGGCTACATGATCGAAAACTTTTAATTAGGAAAGCTTTGGCCAAACTATCACCTCCAAACCATGAGTAGTCACGGATAAGGAATAGTTGATACCATTTTTCATTACATAGCAAGCTATTGATTTTATTTTATAGCATTAGAAAGTTTTTGTCTTTAGACCAAGTACATCTACATGTATATACGGTGCCAACTGTGAAAAGAACCTTTTATTTTATCTCCTTAAATTATCTTATTTATAAATAATAAAGTTGACCTAATTTATTTGACTGTTAATCACACCACGTGTTGTTTAATTAATATTTTATCTATGTACCTCATCTATTCACCTTGTGATCGGTAGATACCAGCCAATTAATTTATTATGTGTTTTAATGATCTAGCGGATGATAAGGCTAAGAAACAGAATTAATGTTTATTTGTAAGAAAAGTAATAAGAGTGGACACGACTGGGTAATGGTTTGATTTAGATTTCCAATTACCAAAGAACGCAGGAAGTCATATAAAAACCTAAATAACAAAACTAAACTAGAATTTTTGAGACTCCTTCTGGGGGGTTTTCCTGATCAAGTACTTGATTTGCATTAAAATATAAAAATGTTGAACGTAATAAGACAGTCTACAAAACACATGAGTAATTATTGACATTTGAAAGAGGTCTCTACCTCTCACGTAAATTTTTTATAGATTTGGCAGAGGCATTATCACGAAAGGACAAAAAGATGTCTAGGAAAAACGAAAGAATACGTCTGGCTGAAAGCACTTGTGATAGATACAGACGTGCTTCTAATTCAAGAGATACATCATGACTTCAAAAAACTAATTTCTAGACGGAACTGATCAGAATGACAGTGTGTTTGGAATGTATTATAGATGTACCAAGGGACGCCAGTCGGAAAGTAATTACGTTAGCAGGCATTCTCAGAGGACATTTACTGGCCAGAATTATCTTCAAGATGATTGTTTGAAAAATGGTTGAAGGGATTAGAAAGTATAATTAATAGTCTCGGGAGGATCACTATTGTCATTGATTGGTGATTTCTAAAAAGATGAGGTGCAAATGGATTGGATTGTCTTTGAGCGGAGGTGTTTGGTTGAGAATATTTAGTTGACTTAAGCAGATGCACTGTTAGAGACCTCATCTTCAACCACTGATCAAATTATATACTCCACTGTCGCCTCATCGCAGCAAATTAATGTAGCTCAATTAGATGTTTGAAGAACTAGCTTTGTCAATCGAAGCATTGATTATTTTTTTGAAGCACCAGTACTGTTAGTGGAGTTAAAACATACGTCTGAGGATACTTGAAAAGCAAACAAAAAACAATATTTCTTTTAAGAGTATATAGCCATAAGAAAATCTGTAGACACGTTTAAATCTCAAAGCGGTAATTAACGTATTCTTTGCAGGTTATTTATGGATTTTGATGTTCGGATAAATTATTACTCGATTTTATCCGTACCTTACATGAAAATTGATTTTTGATAAATTGTAATGTTGTTTTCTTGAGGGAATCAACTGTCATTGGTTCTGTGTTCATCTGCTATTATTTAATAAGTGTAAAATGACATTGTATGATGGTAATATAACATTGTATGGTATCATCTTGTCCAGTTCTTGTAAATCGATATGATTAGGAATCAAACGGGAAACTCTATAAGCTCTATCGACTTTCTTTAAGACAATCTCTGTTACATTCATTAGGATGTTACAGGGCATCACTCTGCGTCTCACACTGATTGTCTTCTTCTTTTTTTTTCTTTTTTAAATCATAAATAAATGAGTTGTAAATTATTAAATATTTTTCGGAACACTGGTTCTTACAAAGACACTTCGGCAATGTGTAAGAAAAGTCAAGGTCGCTATTATAGTCAATATTACAGTATAGAAATATCCGATATAAGCGAGTATTCAAACCACCGATAATGATACCGATTAGGAGGTTATCTATAGATGAATGGTAACACAGTCTGACTTTGGTTTAAGAAGTAGATATCGCAAATTGAATTGAGTCACTACGTCTGAATGAGTAAGGCGTTGATTCACTACTAGGAGGTCCGGAGTCTGATCCCCAGGATTTCCCCTTGTCAGTGGTGAAAGACGGAAGGCCTGGAAAGAAACAGTGTCTAGGCTTTCGAATGGGACGAAAGACCGAAATTCCGTGTACACCTTGGCGAGCACGTTTATTACGTCTAGAGTTATGGCCCTTGTTTCAATTTCTTGAACCCTGTGAACGCTCTAACGCCACAAGTTATCATCTGGTCTGTATGAAATTTATATGCATCATTTAGTTTAGAGAAAAAACGAAGTCTATTGAATTTCAGCAGTTTACAATAATTACTTTTAGAGTTATGGACCTTGTTTCACCATGTTCAACCTTGTTAAGACTCGATTGATGACTAGTATCAGCCGATATGTATGAAATTTATATGCATCATTTAAATTTGTGAAACGGAGGTCTATTGAATATCATCAATTTCCGTCAATTACTTATAGAGTTATGGCCCTTGTTTTACTTTGTGAATCTTGTGAACGTTCCAGTGACAAAAGTTATCATCCGATCTGTATGGAATTTATATGCATTATTTAAATTAGTAAAACGAAAAAGCCTGTCAAATTTCAACAATTTCTGAAAATTACTTCCAATGCCCCCAATTACCAACAAAAGAATAAATATGCGACAACCGTTTATGGACCGCTAGGACGATTTAGCTGCTGCAGACGTATGTTTCGTTGCCTGGCAACCTATCTTTAGAAGAATAATCGGATTATAGGTTTATTTTTGCCTCTCCTGTTCTATAAAATCTACAAAAATTGTAATCATTACATTAGTCGGACAAAAATATCTATCGGATGTCAGAAGATTACACACAAAGTTATGGTTCTTGGTAGCTAAACAAAACCCTGTGGATCCATTAGAGACGATCACAATTATCTACTAGACATTATTTATATATATAATTTATCATTGAAACTTATATTGATACAGTAGTGTCTCTATATTCCAGAAGTGATCATTTATTTAATATACGAATCGAATAATTTCACTTTTAATCTAACGGAGGAAATAATGACTTTTATCGACAAACGAGCGATTTAGTTGGTGGTGGGCTTATATTTGGTTAGTACCGTATCTTTTTATACGCCCACAGGACGATCGCGATGACTCCTTCTTTTTCTTTGCCAAGCTGTTCAGCTGCGTGTGAGATATGGTGCATATAGATGAGAATCGTTCAATCATTGGAAGACTGGTCCTTTTAAACCTTCCCGGATATTCTACGTAAATCACACAGATCGAGCGATGACACATAAAACTCCAATTCATTTCATTTCCATAAAAACAGACAAATCAAGCCAATATCCCAGACGATTTAACTTTCGCTCAAAAACAATTTATTAAGCCCCCTTTAAAAAAATACGATCCGATGTAGACAGTTTTCATGTCTGTATAAACCAAGATAAAAGCTGAAATAGATCTCTATTTGTCTACTTTCTATATTTTGATACATTTATTTTTAATATTTATCATCATATTATATTGACTGACTGGACCCGCCAGAGATAATCTAATACAATGAAATGTAATCTTTATTAATAAGACCATTGTTACCGAGAATGTGTGTTTTTATCGATTTTTCCTCTTCCTTATTATAGACTGAAATTGCCAAGAGGCTGAATGCGATATGTGCTCAAGTTATTCCATTTTTGTCCCAAGAGGTAGGTTTCATGTTTGTGTGTAATCTATTATCATTATGTCTTGATAGTATGGCTGGTCATCAAGGTGTTTTAGTAGAATATCATCCATTAGTAGGTGTTTGATATTATTGTGTATTAATAAAGTATATATAGATCACGTCTTTTTATATGTATATTATACAAATCATATCCAGAATAACCTTAATTATATTAAATGAGTATATGTACGAAAGGCGAGATAAAAGTGTGGTTCACATAATATATAGAGTAAATATGTGGTATCAAAGAGCATAATATATAGGTATCATACAGGATATAGATCATAGAGCATAATATGATATTATATCATACAGAGTAGATGGTGTCTGCTGGTCTGACACGGAAGTTGTGCCTAGTCGTTAGGATGGAACAAAAAGCCACAAGGTCAACATAAGGAGTGCGCGTCAAAGAACCCTTGACAATTGGAAATCGACAAAGAGTAGTAGGAAATATCGCTGCCTGGACAAAATTCTTCCATCTCGCATTGCACGCGTAACCACAGCAATAGAAATTACCATATGTTGACGAGATAAGAACCACAATTCCATTCGATTCATTCATGGTTAGCGTGACGTAGCGAAGAACTAATACCCAGGTTATCTGTTTGTATAAAACTTGGAAAACTTTTATTTAAATTGTGTACATTTTCTGTCTAAGGTATTACGTTAAAAATAATGAAGTTATTCGTTTCTATTACCAGCATCAACAGCAGGTGGCAGCAGCAGTAGAGCGAGCCAAACAGGTCACCATGCAGGAATTAAACGCCATTATAGGGGTAAATTTTCCTCGAAATTATTTTTTATGGACACTCACCTCTTTAAAAACACGAGTACTAGGGTTTTTTTAACATGATCACCTGACTTAATAACAACTTAAGAAGGGCATTAAAATAACCTTTGACAAATAAGACATCAGAATTGTCGTCACCCCCTTTAATTTTAGCACAGGGCCGCAATTTGCTAATAGTTCCGCCTTCAACATATTTGTGGGGAATTACGTCGTTGTAACCCCAACCCTAACCCTTGCATCCCTCACAAATAGTTTGATTCTGAAACTATTGACAAATACCCACAGGGCCAGCAATGGCTATGTGTTCGTATATCCAGTGTTACATAATGTCCTGAATATCAGACTAGAAACATATTCGTACATGTTAAATTGTTAATTGTATCTATCACGCTCTTGGGGTTAGTCTAATAAATGACGTTAGCGTGTTTACCATGCAAAATATTAATATGATACATTTTAGGACTCCATAACGATTCCTGTCCCATGACATATTAAAAGTTACCTTGGAGTACAAATGATATCTTTCTGGGGTTGCCAATACTATTACTATAGTATTCAAAATCCAATAATGGCGTTTATTTGTAACAAGTCGGAGGTATGTCTGTACGTGAAGATTACCTAATTATACCCAAACTGGGTTTCTGGTTTAAATTGACATGGTTAAGCTGACAACAAACAACTGTGTTTTCTTTTACAGCAACAAATGCAGGCTCAACATCTACCACACGCTCATGCTCCACCCATTCCGATGACCCCACACCCAGCCGGTCTCCAGGCACCAATACCTCCAGTTTCAGCATCAGGACTTCTAGCTCTCTCACAGAGTTCATTCTCAGCATTGGCACATAGTCATGGCTTGCTCAAGGAAGACAAACGTAAGTATATTTGAAATTCGTTAAACGTCACCTTATATTACTTTTAATTTGAATTACGTAGCTTTTAGTTACAAACTGAGCTCTTTTGTTATAGGACATCAAGGATGCTGATCAATACTATCCCGGTTTGTTTCTTTTAGCCTTCGAATTTATGATTACACACCTAATTTAGTTAAATCCATACAAGCGAATCAATTGCTCCGAGGCAAAATATAGATTTAAAAAAAAAACATATCGATTGTTACAAATTAAATTATATGAAAGCTATTAGTATTTGGTTAATAATTTTTCATTATTTGTTTAGAATGTACGTATTTATACCACGAATTATATCGATTTCAAATGTTCTTTCTCGTTACAGATGATAAGCATGTAAGTAAACACTTAGTTCTTTAAAGCTACATTATCAACTTAGAAACATGTCTGCTCGATCCCTCATCCCATTATTGTATTCAGGACTATCTTTATACATGTACACAAATCTACTCAACATGCTTCCTGCCTATTTAAATCAAATTTCCTTCAATGTTACAAACTCAGTAAATACATACATGGATAGACGATAAACGAGTTATTGTAAGAAATATGACATCAACTACAGTACAGTATAGTTACATTTTTTATACACCAGTATGGAAATGTGGACGTATATTGCCGTCGCCCCCGTCCGTCCGTCGTCCACAAGTTTTGTGAATGCTCTAACGCCAAAAGTTATCATCCGTTTGTTTTAAAATTGATATATGATGTTTAGATTAGTGAGATGAAGAATCCTATTTAATTTTAGTACTTTCCGTTTATTACTTCTAGAGTTGTGTCCCTTGTTTCACTTTGTTGGTTCTTGTGAACGCCCTAACATCAAAAGTTATCTGCCAATCTGTATGAAATGTATATGCGCCATTTAAATTGGTAAAAAGAAGAATCCTACTGAATTTCAGCAATTTCCGTTAATTACATCTAGAGTTATGGCCCCTGTTTCACTTTGTTGAACCTTGTGAACGGTCTAACGGCAAAAATTATCATCCGATCTTTGTGAAATTTATAAGCATTATTTAAATTAGTGAAGCAATGTCCATTCATTACTTCTAGAGTTATGGCACTTGTTTCACTTTGTTTAGTCCCGAAATGATCCAGTTTGTGTCGAGTGGACTTTAAACCCCATTTCTCTCTCTTTCTCTCTCTGTTTCACTTTGTTGCACCTTGTGAACGCACAAACACCAAAAGTTATCTGTCGATCTGTATGAAATTTATATGCGTCTTTTATATTAGTACATAGAAGAATCCTATTGAATTTCAGCAAATTCCGTTTATTACGTCTAGAGTTATGGCCCTTGTTTTACTTTGGTGAACCTTGTGAACCTTCTAACGCCAAAAGTTATCATCCGATCTTTGTGAAAATTTATATGCAATTTTTGAATTAGTGAAAGAAAGAAGTCTACTGAATTTCAGCAATATTTTAGGGGGTTGAATGGCCGAATGGTTAGCGAGAGAGAGATAGAAATGGGGTTTAACGTCCACTCAACACAAACTAGGTCATTTCGAGACTAACACATGCTTCATTTTTTTTTATTTCAATCATACGCTTGCGCGTAGGGGTCTTTAGCAGTGGGAGGAAACCGGAGGACCCGGCGAAAACCCACGAGGCCATCCCCCCGCCCCCGAATGGTTAGCACACGCGCGCTGTATCATACGGTCAACTGGCGGGGTTTCGATTCCCCGGTTGTACGTGACAAGGAGTAGGGTCGCCTGTCCAACCTCGTGATTTTTGTTTGGGTTCTCCGGTTTCCTCCCACTGCTAAAAATCCCTACGCGGAAGCGAATTATTGAAATAAAATTAAACCATACGTTAGTCCCGAAATGACCTGGTTTGTGTCGAGTGGACGTTAAACTCTCTCTCTCTCAACTTATTCCAAAAACATAAATGACAACCAAAGCGATCAATGTATTTCTATTGTATTTCTTTATATAACTATCATATAAAACAATCATGCATCTCTGGCTTCAAAAAACGAATAAATCATTTGAAGATAGAATCAGTAGAAAGAAGACTTCACCCTTTTTGCTAGAATTGACGCCAAATCCACCCTTTTAGCAACTATATCTGATACCAAAAATAATTTGTTTTTTAAAACATTAAAGCAGTGCACAGAATGATGTTTATTTGGTCTGGTTGTAATCTGACTGTTTTTGACTGCGATTGGCGACTTGGTTCATATTTTGAACACCGACGGAGGGGTCGTTTGGAAATGGTCGATGAGACCCCATTCTTGATGAAAATGATCAATTTAATTATCATAAAAGTAAGGAACGTAATAAGGACAAATCACATGTTGATATCAAATTCGCAACTTTAAATTCTTAAATCAATAATAATAATATGATTTTAACGACTGACGTCACTAAATGCAGCTATTGTTGTTGAAATACTAACGTAAATAAGAATAGGTATTACATGACACTAAGAATTACTTAATGTAAGTAACTTAACCTATATCTATAACCTTTGTGAGATAATAAGACGCACATTCAATTGTTAAAATAGTAAATGTGAAAATCAATAATTTCGCCTCTTCAACAAATCTGATGTATCTAATTTGATTACGGAGAATGTGTACTCAGCCATACTGACATTAATATATAACTCGATAGAAAATAACCACTTCTTTTAAGTATACCCAAAATGGCTTTCATCTTTGTGAAATTTGTTTTCCCTAAAAAGATTTGTAGGATATAACAAGGCGTTTAAAATGCTTAGTATTGTGACCCCGCAGTGTCAATATTTTGCCTACTTGGTGAGTATTGTACTAGGCAGGCGATGAAGTTTACCGCAGTTATTTGTTCATCCATCGTCTTGCACCAAAGGCAAAAATTAGTTTGCCTTCCAGTATGGAGTATTTTGTTCATGGAGTAAATAGAAGTCGGCTACAGAGATTTTTCTTGGGGTTGCCGGAGTTAGCAATCTAGTACAATGTCAAAGTGTGAAGTGTAAATATTGGGCAACGTAGAGTGTTGTTAGAAGATATTAACTGTTTACCCTTCTTCCTCTACGACAATATTTAATGTCTGTGGAGCGCAATTCATGTTCTCTACGTTTTTCTATTCTCTCCTGTAGTTGCATGAATGAGAGGCTCGTTAAACAAATATGGCCGCTTCTTCTGTCCACATGCAGTGTTTGGTCTTCCTGGTGACAAAGGATTACTTCTAGCTTGCTGAGAAATGAGTTTATTTTGCCCAATGAGCTTTTCTTATGTACAATCGGGGTCTATAATTCTCAAGTTTCAGATAAAAATAAGATGAAAGGAAAATCAAATATTTTGTATGTTCTTAACAAGAAGTTTATTTCTGCCTTAGTTAATATTCTTTATCAAATAAAACATAAACACCGTACCTTAGTACCCCAAACAAAGATTTACATGATATGTGTTTGTTATTTTTAGACTTTATGTGAAAAGTATAACATTATTTCATGATATATCAAGCGACAATTAAAGTAAATAGTGAATCTCTAAAACGAATTATTATGGTCGATTAAATGTATTTGCTTCGTTGATCAGTTGTTTTTAGGTCTTTCAACTTTTTATAGTGCACGTGTCTCGTTGAACTCCCGTCTTGAAATGGATTAGGTCCTCTTAATGTTATAAATAGAACGAAAGAGGAAATTATAAACCCCTGTTTCTATAATGCCAATACAAAGGTCCAAATCAAATAATCGGCTGTGCAAATAGTTTGAGATAAGCCAAATAACAGGGCAACTGACTGAATAGGAAAAGTTCAAGCATCATGTGTTTATCTTAAGTCTTTTCTCTATTTACTGAGAGTTGTCGATGTTAGTTTAGTCGAGGGAGTTCGGTCCAAACATACATTAAGTAGATATACACCATCTATCTTCCATTGCACACCTCAAGTTACTAGGCAAGTGTTTACTTTATAATGATTACCCAGAGCGAGGATTTTTTCTCGACTAGCAACCTTTTAATCTCTATTATTACAAGCTTATTCTAGATGAGTCAAAGATCAGAATTAGAAAGAAATGTAAACACGGCTCATATTATTAATCTACAGTCAAGTTGAAGGCTAGTAGTACATTAATCTAAATATTAGCAAAGAGACAGGCCAGATAAGGCATTATCCTGCATTTGTATTAAATGCATTGACTGGGATATATTTCAGTATAAGAGATAGATATACTATATTTGAATTGAATGCTCACTCAATAAAACGCATTAGTGATAGAGCTGAAGAATAGCGGATTATTAAGTGCAGTGTCATTAACAGGGAAACAAATAAAGAACTTTGAATAAATATTACATGTTTTTTTGCTGGTGTATCCATTAGAGAGGCGTATTTGTGTATTTTTTTATTGAGATGGAATTCAATAAGATTATGTCAATAAATATCAATCACCAATGTATTGCCATTGGATATAAAACAAAATCAAAAAACTAAACCCAATATACTTGAGCATTTATATATCGGTGTTAATTTTCTAAACTTGGAATGAAATTAATCTTTTAATTCAAGACAGTCTTTTTATACGCCCACATTGAAATGCGGTCGTATATTGTCGTCACCCCTGTCCCTCTGGGGTCTAAAGTTAATATCCGATTGCCTTGAACTTTCCACATAGTTTTTAAGGTCATGAGACGAAAATCCTATCGATTTCCGGTAGTTACAGCCATAGTTATGGCCCTTGATCACTTTGAAAAAACTTGCTGACGCTCTAGCGGCTAAAGTTAATATCCGATTAACATTAAATTTATACACAGCGTTTAAGGTTATAAGACGACGAGGCCTATTTTCGAAAATTACTTCAAGAGTTATGGCCCTTGGTATTAAATGTTTGTATACTAAATGTTATAGGGCAGAATAAAAGTCAGATAAATTCTAATGATATCTGATAATTACTTAAACTTAATGGGTTGTCACTCGTAATCAGATTTTAGCGTGTTGTAAATGTTTTCATCACGCACAAAAGAAAAGGATGTACGACAACCCGTGTTGACTGCCTGGACGACTTAGCTGTTGTGGGTGTATGTTTCGTTTAATAGGTATTTTGAAAAAAAGATCTTGTTAACACCTTCATGGGACCTAGAAACATTTTCGAGGTGTTAAGAATAGTAATAATGTAAATACACTCGATTCTCATTAAGATAATGTTAAAGGTAAATTCTTTACCGGGTAGTTATTTCAAATAAAAGTATGGCAATCTTACTAGAAAAATACTGGATTCCGTGAAAAACACCCATGGAGCGCCCACAAGACAAAAATGAGAGGGTGTCACCAATTGACAGCGCGACAATTAAGGACTCTCTGCTCGAGTGACGTCAAAGATTGCACGCGTATATTGTCTGATTTCTTTGCGTTAGGGAGCGCTTGGTGTATATGTTGATAAACTTGATGGTGAGCGGACGTGGAAAAAGTAAGAGACTTAAACATACAACAGTTTCTGAGATAAAAACCGTGACAAAAATGTGGGCAGGCGATAATCCGTGAATTTACTTGGGCTTCGATATTTGTGGTTAAAGACAACATCATCTTGTATATGCAATGAATTCTCCTTTGCTTGGCACCCGTTGCTAGTTACCGCGACAGCCAAGTCACTTGACACAAACATGACTTAATTTAATAGATTTTTACAGCTTGGGGTATATCCTTGAGAATACAATGTTTTAAGAGGGATTTGAAGCAATTTTTTGATAGATTAATTAGTTTGAATATGTTTTTAGACCAAATATATCATCAAATGACCCAGTTTGTACATGAGAAGGTATCTTTAGGGAGTACCGGTGCTGGTTACCTATAACCATTAAATCACTCGAAAAGATGATAATGCTGAATCTATCATGGGTGTGTTCAATCTTCCATATTTTTTCCCAGACTATAAGAATTATACATAATCAAGCACATATTAAAATCGACAAATTTTGTCCTATCACTGGGCGTTTGTAGTGAAAGTCGAGTAACCTTGGTGTACTGTATAGACTGTAATGAATAAAATGTCTTTGTAATTCAGAATGATACTGTATATAATAACGTTCAGGGTGTCCTTTGAGGAATCAATGTGTCAGATTGACAATTTGACGAGGTTGACATGAACTTGTGACCATCGTTCTGTGTTGCTATTTGCGAGTAGCATAAAAGAGTCTTAAAATTTGTCATCATCACGTGAACTGATGAATCTGAAGGGTGGGGTTTTTTTTAAAAGAACAAAAAATCATTTTGATGTTTGTGTTCTAAATTCACTTCCTGCATTAGTAATACCAAGAACAATCGAAAATTTTGGGAAATACATTGAAATTTATATGATTTGAAAACCTATTTCTAAGAAATATATCAAGCAGGATATCGCACCCAAGGGTACCGTTCCATTGTTTCTATTCGTGATAGGAAGTGGGCTCTTCATTTACTAATTATTGTTTGAAAATTATCACGAAGACAATATTGAGTAACGGGTCTTATCTAGCGGAAGAGTGGTATTAGGCCTATTTGAATTCGCAATAATAAATTTTGGTATTCATCTACAAATCTACTTCGTACATCCGCTGTGACTCGTTTCCTGCCCAATATGTAATTATCTTTATTATATCTATTCTCTGAGTCATGTATTATGTCTCCAATGAATTGGCTGTTTGTCTAGTTTTGCGACTGTCTTTCTTGCTGTTGCATTGAAAAGAGGTTCCGGGTTTCGAATCCTGCTGGAGATGAACGTCGATATTCCGGGGATGTGACATATTAGCAGAACATTATTAGCTTCTCTTAAGTGTTTAAACTTGACAAATACAGTAAATATCTGTGAATAAATTCCCACAACATCATAAACCAACGCCGCTCCTTGAATTCGCTTGTAGGTTGCCATCACCCCTGATCCTATGTCTTATGGACTCTCTCTTTAGAATTCATGTACATTGATCATAAGGAATATTTCAGTTAAATTATCTTAGAGGTTGACATTACCCCTGTCCACATTTCTTTACGAACAGTCTCTTTCAAAATCCTTGTACAGGGTTTATATAAGAGATTTTTTTCTGAAAACCCCGAGTTGTGGGTGTGACACATGATCACCGTTAAGGGAACCTCAGGTGACGTTGCTGTCGATGGTGGTCCCACCCGTCGTTGACTGGCAACGAGCTATATTTAGAATTTAAAGCAGAATTTGTCAATTTAGTAGAATGATACATGCATAGTAATTTCATGTCAAGGGTTGTATTATAAATCGCGTTGTGCTATGATGAATGACATATATAAATTGCTATATCCCGTTTTAATAACCATCATAACAAAATTATTATCAATCTTAACACAATTACAACATACTGACGCTGCGTTTTATCGTTTGGCAGCTGCTTTTTTTTTAATTCCATTATTATGTTTGCTCCTTTTAAGACAGATTAATTTGCACTGAGTAACACGTCAAGTAGAAAACTTATTGACTCTAAAAGATAAAGAAGAGAATTTGTCCAACTATCCTGTCTTGTATTCTTAGCCCCATATCGAGTATACTTATAAATCGTGCACAAGCTGTATTGAAGATCTTAAGTAAATATCAACTTTGAATTATGTGTTAGATTAAGCTTCTGTAAATAAACCCCGAGTGTTTACCAAGTTCAAAATTCATAGGTTGTTAGTTAAGGTTCTCGGGTTATACACTGTATTTAATTTTGTTGTCAGACGCTTGCAATATTTTCAACTCGTTTTATCCTTCTTAACACCAGATGTAATTTGAAATTTCCAACCAAAAAAAATAAAATGTTAAGATTAGTAAGATTGTATTATGGCGAGGACCTTGATCCGTATGTGAAGAGAAGATAACATAAGAGGCGCTTAAAATAGAGCGTAATTTATTATTTTTTGTTACGTGTTGGTCAATCTTATACCTTTTCATTAGATATTTTCTAATACCCATGCAAATCAACAAGTGCCTTCTAAATATCGTAGGACACCCGTTGTTGTGCTCTCTTTGAAACATCTCATATCTTTAAAGTATTTACTGTTTTGGTTTGGGTTGGGGTTTTTTTTCAAAAATAATCCGAAGAACACCACGATATCGATTATTGGTTACGATACAATGTAAATACTTCTAATTATGTTTTAACGTTCAACAGTTATCGATCAATGCAATATTTCTCAGCTATTGTTAAAGTCCCAATAACGACAATAAAATGCATGTAGTTATTGAACTGCGCAATGCTTTCTTTTGGGAGTCAAAAAGGTATAGGAGATATGTCAGAAATAAATATCTATCCGCTCGATTCAAATAAAGTAGAGATTTTAATAGGGTAGGTTGGGCGTGGTAGTTCTGTTGTTACCTGTGTTAATTTGCTTCAATAACATTGCTCAACCATATCCAGGTTGTGATAGAGGAACTTTAAAATAGGGCATTCATATTGTTCCCTAAAACCATAAGATTTCAATATTAGTTAAAAAAAACATTCATAACAAAATATGATAAACCCTCTATGATTAACTTCCGGCGTGGTTCCCCCTTGTCAGTGATGCAGGACGGAGGGCCTGACAAGGACAGCTGTCTAGTCCTTCGGATGAGACGAAAAACCGAGGTCCTGTGTATACATTGGAATGCACGTAAAAGATCTCCTGGCAGTTGGAATTCGATATAAGAGTAGGCAATAGTGCCGCTGCCCGGATAAAATTTCCCTCATAGCACACTGTATGGCGTATGCCCGTCTTCATTAGCCCAGCATAGGAGCAGAACAGTAGGGCGTTAAACCCCTTTTCATTTCATTTCTATGATTAACTTAATTGAAAAAATCAGATAAAACATTGGTAGCTTTCTTTCTATATTATGGCAAAATAATCAATATAAATGTGTCTGCTGTTATTTGTTGGATTTTCTTTTTATTTTATATTCATATTACAGCGATCTTCCGTATCTCCTGGGGACAGGGACAAATTTCGTCATCGAAGTCGATCTCCTGAAGCCTCAAATTCTACAAATTCTAAAAAACGACGAACAGATGAGAAAGGAGCTGTAAGCCTTTTATTTGTATTTGATGTAGCAGTATTGCCAACAGTTTCTACAATTATATCATTATAGTAATTAGCTAATTAGCGAGTAATTATCACAGTAGATTTATGGTCGGAGTTTGTACATGTAATAAGCTAATTATGATGCTAGATGATGTCATTATGGTAATATTATTGGAACAATCAATAGGTGCTAATTATAGATAAATGTGTAAAGATGATTTAACTTATACTTGTGTTTTTTAGGATAGTGACGGTGAAAAGAGTGATCAGGATCTCGTTGTTGATGTAAGTAGTACTGAAACATTGTTAGGAATTGATATACGCCTGATAGATACTAAATGTCTATTAATAGTGTCAGAAGACGTGCTGGGCCTTTGCACGAATTGTGCAATATGTGTAAAGCGTATAGGTATTTAGGACAAAATAAGTTAGGACAATGACTCCCTCAAACTCTTCTGAAATATTATGAAATTAGCAATGTGTTTTAGTATCTACTGTAGAACTGATCCCGAAAAGTACCACCCTCAAGTCTTATATTCGACTTGTCCCGTAAACGCTATGGGATTTTGTGTCCTCCTGTGAGAATCTGTAACCCCTTGTATTGCATTGTGCTAGGCCGAATCAATAATCCCCATTTATAATAATTTGTATATTCTGTGTTCCAGGATGCTGTCTCTCCTATCAATGGTGATCTGTCACCAAGAGAAAAGTCAAAAGAAACAAATCATAAAAAAGAAGAACGGAATACAGGAAGTCCTAGAAGTGATGCTTCCTCGCATGCCAGTTCCTCATCATCAAAACATAAAGAGGTCAAGATAGAAACTTTTTTTTATTTAAATAATTTTGGTTAATTTACATACTCCACGGTGGATTTTCATCGATAACGGTCCAAAACTACCTATTTCGCTGCTCCCATTGAGTTACCAAAGGTCTTTAATTCAAAAATCAGGTTTCTTCTTTAGGTTGTCACTGAACTTCCTTGTTTTCACTTGTCTTGCCGGTTCTACACAATACTTGAATTTGGTGGAAGAAATGCGAAGACAACGCAAACTTTAAAAATAGGGACTTTCGTGTGCTGCGTAAATGAAGGTTTACAAGATTTTATCTTAAAACAGAAACAATAAAATATTTGCTCAGTCAGAAACAATTTTAGATTGTAAGAGCATATTGTCGAAACACACATGACAGGTGCATAATCTCTCTGTGTTTTTCTAATAATATCTTTATTTGTGTTTGCATTTGAAAAACCCTGTTCGACATGGCGTATAAAATTTGAGGTCGAACTACAGGTGTTACGTCATATGATACTATCAATATATTTTCATGCAACAACAAAAAATATCGCGTATTTACATTTTAATTCATTTATGAAATAATATCCAACTCCAGAATTAAAATAAAACAAATTTACTACATAAATAAATTATGTTATTTTTTTCTTTTTAGAATGACAAGTCCGCCACCCCTGTTTCTAAATGTGCGACCCCCACTAGTTCTGGTAATACGACTCCTGGACCATCTGCCAATTCAAAACCAGGTTTGTTTAGAAAAAACTTCTAACTTCCCCTTCTCATCATGTGTTTTGCAAGTTAATTTTAGGTCATAATATGTCTAATGTGTGATAATCTAGACATGTGTCTTTATGATTGAGAAATTGTTAGCCCATCAACACGTATCATAAGCATTTATGCAATTACTGATATCTCCAATAGGTTTAGATAATTGAATAAATCTAATTATTGAATCTACTACATGCAATTGGTAGCACCATCCAAAAGGAGTCTTTATGATCGGGGCTATTTGCTCCGCTATCAAGACGTATGTATCATGATTGTTTGTGCCATTAATGATATTGAATTACTTTAAATAGTTGGATATTTATGATTATTGGACCATTGAAAAGTGTATGTATTCTGCTGCAGCATGCAAGAATGGAATAAAACTTGATTTACGTATGTACATCACGTGCCTTTTTATTAGCAGGAGCATTCCCATTTTTACCAAGCGCCAGTCATGCTGGATTACCGACAGACCTTAGTGCTAGTGGAGCGTTTGCCAATCACGTATTACACAACAATATTTCTCCTGGTCCGTTGAATAACTTCCCAAGACCATTGGTAAGGTTTTTTCTCAATTATACCTTGCTTGCGAATGACATCTCAATTTTGCATTAAAGCTTAATAAAACCCATATTTAGATAGCATACATATTTAATAAGACAGTCACCTGCCAGAGAAAATGCAGCCGTCACTAGGTGTCATCTACATAATTAATACTCCCCTCGTTATAGCTCTAAAACATTGTTATAAATGGAGACATGATGATAGCGTCTATGATTTAGGCGTTGCTTTTATTCTTAAAAACAAAATGGCCGTTTTCTGGGGATTTTCAGCAATAAAATTTGGGAAGAAATTTGGCAGTGCCCCAAACCACTAATAATTCTAGATGCCCGCGCCTGTTTAAAAACAATAATGATTAACAAATGGCTGTTTAAAACAATAAAACTTAACAAATGTTTGCGCAGAAAGACTTATATCTCGAACAGTCAGGCGTTTTCCCGTCTTTAGAGCATAATGTACATTATACTGCTTCAAACCTAAGACAGAATTGTATAATACATTTAGAATATTTATAAGTGAGTCAGATCAAGTCAGGGTGCTAATTTGTAAAATGGTTGTTTGAATTGAAATTGATCACCTTCCATAGACGTTATTTAAATATTTATGTTATTGTAAGGATGGATTATTTTCATGAAAAACTCTTCAATTGTAAATATGGAAATATTATGTAGTTAATAATACATTCAATGAGTAGTCGAAAAAACATATAAGGGCACAGCATGTGGGCGTAGTATATTAAGCCAGCCATCTTCTTTACATTTGTTGCTATGGTTTAGACATAATTACATGTATTGTGATTTTTTATAGGTTGGATTTGAACCTCATACACCAATCAGACCGTCTCTTGGTAACATCCCAGGAGGAAAACCGTAAGTAATGATGTGTCTTTAATGCATTAATGAATACGATAGAAAAAAGAACACGAGGGTGAAGAAGAGTATATAAATAAATGTTTATGATAAAAGGTAATTAGCACTTTATCTACGCCATTAGAAAAATACGGTTAATGAGTTCTTTCAAATAATTATATTTTCAGGGCGTATTCTTTTCACGTGAGTGGGGATGGTCAGATGCAGCCTGTGCCGTTCCCACCAGACGCTCTAATTGGTCCAGGAATTCCTCGTCATGCTCGTCAGATTAATACTTTAAATCATGGAGAAGTTGTTTGTGCGGTAACGGTTAGCAACCCGACCAGACATGTATATACGGGTGGAAAGGTAAAAATGCTTTTGCAAGATAAAGTTCTTTAATGTTTGAAAGGGACCGCCCGGGTAGTGACCAATGTCTACCCTAAAAGCTTTCGTGATTTATTCACATGGGTCATCACAGGTTAACTTTCCATTTTCATTTGTTCATTAATTGTTAATTTTATGACTAACTGTTATTTAGGTATAATCTGAAGTCAGAAGTAAACAGTCAATTGATAATTGTAATTTCACGTTATGTGAAGGCTGGAAAAGATTCTTGAAAACCATTAATATGAAAGTTCAAATATTAACTGAGTAATGACTGCCTTATTTGAAATTAAAAGAAAGATTATTTGAATATAGAAGTATAGTGCATATAACCAGAAGTTATGTTCTGTTTATCGGTGGGGGTATATATTAAATATCCTCATTGGCAGGCAATAAAGATCGTTACAAATCGTAGAATTCCACATTACGAGCAATAGTAATTGGAACGTGTGATTGGGTTAGCATTGTCCAAGTAATTCAACTGGTTTAATATTGGGTTAATATCTATTATTCACTGTTTTATGCAAATTGAGAGAATTAATATAATAAGAACCCCTTCAGTGGAAACATCATTGACCATTAGTATTCCCACTTGAGTTATACGAATGACCAATAATTCGGTTACTGTAAATGTATTGAAATCTGGATAATGGATAGTCTGATGGAGCTTGTATTAAATACTGGGTAATTTAAAAGGACTTTGGATTAGGTTAATCATAATGAATTATCAGTTCCATTTAGGATAATAATTATTTATTTAGGGTTGCGTAAAATATCATGTAATGCATGTTTTAGTTTTGTGTAAAAGTGTGGAATATTATGTTATTATGCATTTTTCAAGGGTTGTTTAATGTGTGGAATATTATGTTATTATGCATTTTTCAAGGGCTGTTTAATGTGTGGAATATCATGTTATTATGTAACTTTTAGGGTTGTATAAAAGTGTGGAATTATTATGTATTATTCAGGGTTGTGTAAAAGTATGGGATATCAGTCAACCTGGTAATAAAAGTCCAGTTTCACAACTCGATTGTTTGGTAAGTTTTTATAGGATATTGGTTTTATTTAATCTTACTGTCGCCATTTGGAAGACCATTATTTAATATAAAGTTGGTATGGAATGTACTTAAATATATCTGTAACTTAAGACATACAAAATAATGTGGTTTTGGTTACTGTTTTATACCCACAGTTCCGAGCATTATATGTCGACAGTTAAACCGTGTTATAACAAACGTCAGAATCGTGTTAGTTTTATTCGAGAAAAACGAGGTTCGTGTAAAACAATTGATCAAAAAGATATGGAATAATCGCTTGTATTTAAAAATTCTTTTCTCTTTTCAGCAAAAAGATAATTATATTAGATCTATCAAATTATTACAAGATGGCAGAACTTTAATTGTTGGTGGTGAAGCGAGTACATTATCAATATGGGATTTAGCAGCTGTAAGTTTCGTCTTTTTTTTTTCAATAATTATCAGATTTTACGTTGATGTTTTTTTAATGATTTACAAAATATCATATTTTACATTAATTGGAATAGCGCTAACACTAATTTCAGTTTACAATGCATTTAATTCTTTTTTTTTTCATTGCAGTCCACACCCCGAATCAAGGCTGAATTAACATCGAGTGCTCCAGCATGTTATGCCCTGGCTTTAAGTCCTGACAATAAAGTATGTTTTAGTTGTTGTAGTGATGGTAATATAGCTGTATGGGATCTTCATAATCAGACATTAGTCAGGTAATATAATCACATAGTAGGCTACTACTCTTTATTTCATTGTTCTATATTATCATCCATTCAGTATATCTCTTATATTAGCATCATCAAATTTATACCATTTACCTTATCTATTTTGTCGACCCACTTACACATTACAATACCAGATATAATTTAAAATAATAGTTCAACTTTTTATTTTATTGTTCTTAATTACCAAATCTAGTCCACTCTCACTCAGTAACATAACTTATAATTACCATATTCAATACTTATTATAGTCTTTGTTTTGACCTTCAGACAATTTCAAGGTCATACAGATGGAGCTAGCTGTATTGATATTTCTCCAGATGGAACCAAATTATGGACGGGTGGTTTAGATAATACTGTTAGATCCTGGGATTTAAGAGAGGTAATTTATAATTAATTTCCAAAAGAATTCTAAAACAAAATTCTCGTCTGGCGTATTATAGTGTCATTTTCTGTTTTTAAAACTGGGTAACTATATAGAATAATGTCAGTTTTAATCATGTTTTAATATTTCTGTTTCTTTTCTTAGTGCCAATGTAATTGATATGCGAACCTTTATGTAAGGCACTGATCAGTATTTATTTGAACGCGTTGTTAATTAGATCTTCTATTGTCATTATCACCATCTTTAATAGTACAAGTACATAGACATGATTATTATATCGTTCTATTTGTAATTTAGGGGAGACAACTCCAACAACATGATTTTACGTCTCAAATCTTCTCATTAGGATATTGTCCAACTGGAGATTGGTTAGCTGTGGGGTAAGTTTAATTTTACCAGCAAATGTAAATGACTGGAAGGGTGCATATTGACCTTTGCAAAAATTGTGCTGAACAGTATGGAAAATTTTATGCGAATTACCTGTCTGAAGTAGGCAAGAAGGTTACACTCTTACAGATCAATTCCTTATTAGTCACCTGGTGGTCTATTTATTTTAAACAAAGGAATATCAACAATAGAATCGAAATAACAAATTGAATCAAGGACCATTAAACTCAGAGTAAACCACTTAAGCTATAATGTTCGATAAATACAAGAATATATTCATAGAGGTAGTTATTAGTACAAAACGTTATCCTTTATATTTAACTTCTAAACAACGAATTAAGACTTTTATGTCTCCAACCAACCATAAATTATTTGTGTTGTGTGTCCCGTGGCCATGTAATAATGTATTAAAATTATCTATCTATTCTCGCTTTGAATTCAAAATCATTGCATATTTAAAACATTGCACTGAATAAAAAAAAAACATAGTAATCGATGGTATTCGCTGCGAGATAATAAACATTCGTCGCCATTGTTTATATCACATATCTACCCCATTAAAATGCAAGAATTTGCAAAATAACATAATAATCATTGACGAGAATAAATTGACAATAATTAATATACTATCTGTCTCCACGTCAGTTTTATTTGTTTATTTTTTATAGTTAATAATTGTAAGATTGAAATTATTATGGGTGGCAAATTATTCAATAGATCATCTATGATAATACAAAACAAAATGGTGTGATAATAATATGGGAACGTTCCAAATGTGAAAATGAGATAATCACATTATGGCGGCTTGTTTCTTTCATCAATTAAATTTTATCACTGCGCATGATCTAATCAATTTCAGACTTGACATCATTCATAAATTCATGCAAAATTGTGAAGCAATTTTGTAATAAGGTTTGGTTCATCAAACACGTTAGGTGTTATTATAAAGGTTCTGATGCATGCATAAACATTTTGCAAATTAGATGAATTTATGCCAAATATTATGTTTCAGTATGGAGAGCAGTAATGTGGAAGTTTTACATCATGCCAAACCTGATAAATATCAACTACATCTACATGAAAGTTGTGTTCTTTCTCTTAAATTTGCATATTGCGGTAAATGGTTCGTGAGTACAGGAAAAGATAATTTACTGAATGCCTGGAGGACACCTTATGGTGCCAGTATCTTTCAGGTATGTATATATAAATGATTCAGCTGAATTATTTACCCTAGAATAACTTATTTGTATCTTTGAGTTACTATGACATATACTCTAGAATATTTTATTATTTCAGTTTAATTTGTTGTTGCTATAGGTTATTACTTCAGAATAGTTTATCGTGTCAGTAACGTCCGGGGTTCAATACCGGTGTTGGCTAAGAAATTTCTCCGGGATTTACAAGCGTGATTTTCCAGTCGTCCGGAGGGGACGATAAACCTAGGTCTCGTGTACACGTTGTCGTACATGTTGTCGTACACGTAAAAGAGCCCTTGACAATTGGAACCCAGTTGCAAACCAGGCGATTGCACGTCTTTCTTATCCCGGTTGGTGCAGAAAAGTAGGAAGTTAATTAAACCCTATTTCATTTGTTCATTAATTTGCATTGAATAAGGAAAACAACTCATTTGACCTGTATTACATGATACAAATATTATAAATAAGCTAGGATCACGACGCGATCGGAATTAGTTAAAACATACACACTGATATATCGTTGTTGTCATATCAATTATTCTGAAAGTTTAAAGGTTGGTAAGTGCTCATGACGTGGGCTTCAGAATATTACTCTTAAGACATCGTTGTTTGGTTGCCTTTTATCTCGGACATTAACTTGTAATGTACATTATTATAGACGTCTTTGAGTCGTCACGATTTTTTTTTCTTTTTGGATTTACTTGATAATACATGTTTAATATAATGGTGTCGTGATCTCAATGTACTGTAAAGCTTAGTAAATTAAACCTATGAAAACGCATGTCTGTAGTTTTTGTTCGAATAAAGGTTGTCCACACAAATCTATAAATCGATTTTTATGTTTTGTTTTATTGTAACATTGTCTCTTGTCTGTATATCTTCCTAATTCATGCTAAATTTCACCATATATACAAATTAATATAGGTCTTTTCCAATCCGCGTATTCAAAATGGTTTATGTGTCTCTGGTTTCTTATTTCAGTCTAAAGAATCATCTTCTGTGTTGAGTTGCGATATATCTGGTGATGATAAATATATTGTTACGGGATCAGGAGATAAAAAAGCGACATTATACGAAGTTATATTCTGATCATCACTCAATCCATGGACAAAAATAGAAATTGATTATATCGTGTCTCGTTACACCTGGTTCGTATACAGTACAGCCACGGTGTAATACAGCTATTGACACTAAGATATAGTGTCGAGATCAGTGACGTCAACATCATAAATGTGTGTAATGGGTAACGGTGTTTTAACTTTAACTGTTAATTCTCTCGTTATATACACAAGTTAGGTATTTATATAGTTTCACATCCATTTAATGTTTGTAATTTTCAAATGGAGAGAAGACTTAAATGGATCTACTCTTGAACTTCTCGTTGTGTTCATTCGCTTATTATTTTTTTAAATTATACTATTCTATGACAATCAGGATTTCAGAGATATTTTCTGAAACGATAAAGACAAAAGGTGGTGTGGTATTTTGTGAATAGTAGTGCTATCTTTTAATGCATTTAATTATGAGTAATAATTATTGTTGGTTATAAACACATTATAATATATTTTTATTTTGTACATTGTTCTAAATGTATTTAAATCGTTTTCTCAGTGTGCTTGTATGGACTTTATTATCATTTATCATTTGTAAATTTCAAGATTTCTAATATAGATTTTGATTAATGTAAAAACTGGAAACGTTTGTCCAAATGTTCAGTATGGCCCGAATTTACAGGAGTCTCTTTTGAGCCTAAATCATGTTCCGATTCCTAAATCCTTATTTTTAAAAACGATATATTATAAATTCATATCATTAAATTTGAAAAAACGACAAAAATTGAAACGTGATCGACTTCAATAATTTATGTTTAAAACTGAACATTTACACAAACGTTATAGCTTGCATGCATACAAAATTAGGAATCCAAGCACAGGGTTATAGCGTGGCTACCAAAAAATGAACGATTTTGTCAGTTTAGTTTTGTCAAATATTAGTTATTGTAGAACATAAATTGTACATTCCAAGCTGAACTAAAGTTCGTTCTTTTTATCATATATTGTATTTTTGAAAAGAAAAGACTATAAACATGTTACCTGTATAGTAAGTTATGTTAGTTATTTTCTGTGTTTTTTACACCTTGTTTTTGTGTTAATTATTAATTAATATAATATATATATATATATCTATACACCATATCTTTTAATTGTTAATGGTACAATCTGGCTTTCTTAAGGATCATTTCTTATTTTTAAGTATTTTGATGATTTTTGAATTGTAATAGTTTTTAGGGTGTATACTTTCCATGTCCTTAACATTGGCTGGGCACCTCTCAATATAAATAGTAAATTACTTTCCTTTTGATCAACTTAACACCTGATGAGTTAGAGACTTTATTCAGATTGGAATACATTTTTAAAAAAAACTCTTTACCGTCATTAATTCTGTTACAGTAAATCTGACTTCTAAGCGATTTGTTCATCAATAGACTATATTTTGTAAATTTAATTCATTGTATGTTTGAAATGATAGTAAATGTACATCAATATATACCGTCTGGGGCCACAGTAAACGATCCCACTACAAGAGTGTAGGATGCGATCTACTGTGGCCCCACACAATGATCATCATTATAGTCTTGTTGTTTTCTACCTCGGTTAATTTTAACACTTTCACCATATTTTCCATAATGTCACGATGTTTACAGTTAGTTTCTAATTGTGACCTGGTGCTTTATATTGTTCATGGTAAATAAATGTGCAAACGAAAAAACCCAAACGATTTGTCTAATTTTTTAACTAAATGAAATGAAATGGGGTTTTACGTCTTACTTTTCTGCACCAACCGGTCTAATGCAGTGTGCTATAAGGGAAATTTTTCCCGAGCAGCCTACGTTTATTTCGATTTTCAATTTCCAGGGAATCTATTATTGTGCTGCCAATGATAAACTCGGGATCTCGGATTTCAGTCGCATCCAATCAATGACTAAATGCCATTTCCGTCACAGGCCCTTTGTCCTGCACTACTGACAGGAGGAAAGCATGCTGAACTGGATATTTACCGAGAGAGCTCCCTATACTCTGAGTCATATAATTATCTGTAGCGGAAAGGTGAATAATCTAATCACTTTGTGCTGTCAGCTACATACATATTATGATTTTATTGCACTGTTTGTTGATCTGTGTAATGTGGTAAGATATTACATTAGCTGGTTCAGATATTTCAGTATTAATATCGAGGAATAATGAAGTTTTTAAAGCTAGGGCGTACTTTTGAATAAAGCTTAAAGGAGAAAGCCAGCCGTTGCAATTTGTGTATATTATTCATTATCTATATGATATTAAAATAGTTTCAACATGTACAAAAAAGCAATTTGCCTTTAATGAGGACACGAGTTCGTGTTTAGGCGGCGCGAGTGTCTAGCTCCGATGTTGGGAAACAAGCTGATTGTTGAACTGCACATGATGTGCAATAACTTGTTTTATGGTGCATGGATTTTTTTTTACTTTCGCAAGCATTGTAGGGTTTTTTTTTATCCGATCCCTTTCCTCTGCAAAAGTGCCAAGCGTAAAATAGGTCCTGTGACCTCCGAATAATTTTGAGAAATGAACTCTAATTCCTACAGCCTGATCAATTCTGAACAAGCCTTGTTTTATAATATTACAGCTGGATAAGCTGCTCTTTTATGGTGGCTGATAGTGGCCATGTTAAATCTCGCCCTTTTCATAACGCGACAACACGACATCACGACAGTATTGACGCAATCATACGACACTTTATTCTGTCGTATCATCGTGTTATTTTTATCGTAACGTCGAGATGTCGACTTATTGTCCTAGTCTCTTTCTACAAGTCACAAAAATACAGCTGTACGCATTACATCATATATAGACCTAAGTAGTAGATTTGATAAATATAAAAGAGATAGTAGGAAAACGTTGATTAATTATTTGTTTTCTCAAAATAATGAAACATTTTGTGTCCACAAGTGAATTATATTTGGTATTATATTTAAAAAATCTAGAATTACAATAGCAGGACCAAAGTGAGTTAACTAAGTTAATTCCTTGAAGAAAAAGTGGTGTCGGGAGGTATCACACAAGTAAGCATTCATTGCCATGTGTACGACACCCACCAATATTTATAGATGACTGGAGAGATAGTTTAAAAATGATTTCAGAAGACAGGGTAGGAAGGGGATTGTAAAAAAACCAAATCGGGTCACATTCTTTAAAATCACAGCATTATCATAGTGCAGCACGTCACCCCAATAGTTGCAGGAGTCTTTTTTTTTTTTGAATGAGGTGGAGAAAACGATTCACAGCCTGTCATTGAGTCAACTGGCGTGGTTTTGAATCCCCGGTTGTACGTGACAAGGTGTAGGGTCGCCCGTCAAACCTCGTGGGTTTTCTCCGGGTCCTCCGGTTTCCTCCCACTGCTAAAGACCCCTACGCGCAAGCGAATTATTGAAATAAAATTAAACCATATGTTAGTCCCGAAATGACCTAATTTGTGTCGAGTGGACGTTAAACCCCCTCTCTCTCTCTCCCTCTCTCTCTCTCTCTCCCCCATTTGACATCACTTATGGGATTGAGGCCTAGATGAGTAAAAATAGGCCCAGTAATATCTTCAACTATGAACACACTCTAAAAGCCTCATACCCCCCCCCCCCCCCACGTCACCCAAATAGATGCAGGAGTTTTTTTATGAGGTGGAGTAAACGATTCGCAGCCGTTATTGACCTTATCGCATATAGGCTTGCATCCGTTTGACATCACTGATGGGATTGGGGCCTAAATGAGTAAAAAAAGGCCAAGTAATATCTTCAACTATGAATACACAGCCTCATACCCCACCCCACGTCTCTTATTTAGTTTTACAAATAATTCCAGAATCAATAAAATGGTATCAATGATGTTTGATACAACTGGAAAATAATATGTCAAAAATTGATTAAACATGAGAAATATTATTACATATTGAATCCGTATCAGTGATAACGTACATTTACTCAATATGTTCCTTCCAATGGATCATCATTTAACATGAAACAAGGAAAGCAGCGATCAAGAAAAAGATTTAAAAACACACACATTTCAATATGACAGTAGTGATTCGGTCATGCATTTACATTCGAGAGTGTCATGCTTTCTTTGAAAGTAATGATTGTGCCAAATTTGAACAAAGTCAGTTTACATTCGCGGCCTATAGGTAGAGTGTTGACAGATCAAACGTACAAAAAAACAAAGAAAAAACCAGACCTATAAAAATATATTTCTAAAACTCTTTTAATTTTGAAATAATATTGTTTTCGCGTATGCTAAGTGTTTCAGCGAATACATGTAGTTACAGAAAGGGTCTTGTAGATTAAGACTATAGCGCACGTGCAGTTTCAAACTTCCGAGACGACAAGTCGACAAGTCGATGATACGACAAAACCAAACTGTCGTATCATCGACTTGTCGACTTGTCGTCTCGGAAGTTTGAAACTACACATGCGCTATAGTCTTAATCTACAAGACCCTTTCTACAACTATTCGCTAAAACACTTATCACACGTGAAAACAATATAATTTCAAAATTAAAAAAGGTTTAGAAAATATATTTTCATAGATCTGTTTTTTTTTAAGGTGTTATCTGTCAACCCTCTGGTATAACTACAGACTGCGGAACTAGATGTTCAAATTTGGCATAATCATTACTTTCAAAGACAGGATGGCATGAAATGAAATGAGATGGAGTTTAACGTCCTACTGTTCTCTCCTAAACTGGGCTAAAGACGACGGGCATACGCCATACAGTGTGCTATGAGGGAATTTTGCCCGGGAAGCGGCGCTACGGCCCGCTCTTATATCGAAATCCAACTGCCAATGTGTACACGGGACCTCGGTGTTTCGTCCCATCCGAACGACTAGACAGCTGTCATTGTCAGGCCCTCCGTCCCGCATCACTGACAAGGGGGAACCACGCCGGTAAATCTTGATGAATTTTGTCGGCCAATGCAGGGATCGAACCAATCTGTGAAAAAAGTCGTCTAATATCTCTGTAAAAGATGACTGTTTTCAACACATGCAATCACGTCACGCGGTGTCAATCATTGGACCAATGGCGCGTGCATTGTTTATATAAGACGTAACTGCTTCGGGTAGAATGATGCCTTTTACTCATTTTAATACCCATTTACGCTACATAGGAAATATTTTTTACCTACAAATACTTCAAATGTCTTTATTTATTTTTCTAATACATAAAAAAAAATTTTTTAGAATTAAATTTGTCGGAGGAATAATGTTAATATTGGGGACTCATTAAGTCGCATCGATGTCATTCTTATCAGAGGCCTAGCGAATATTCACTTCTGATCAGTGTGGGATCGAACACCCGACCTCCAGGCTAGCTAGCCAGCGTCTTGCCCACGTAGCCACGCGATCCTCTGAAAGGATGATACTCTCGGGTGTAAATACATGACCGAACCAGTACTGTCATATTGAAGACGGGCATACGCCATACTATGAGCGAAATTTTGCCAGGACAGCGCACTATGGCCTACCATTATATCGAATTCCAACTACCAAGGGATATTTTACGTGCCAGGCCCTCTGTCCAGCACAACTGACAAGACCTCGTCGGAAAATCTGGATGAACTTTCTCGTCCAATGAAGGGATCGAACACCCAGCTTTCGGGTTACCGAACCAACGTCTTACCTGCCTAGACACTGCGACTCCCCCGCAAAATATCAAGCACCAAAAACAATGGATCGAGGCCTAGATGATTACACACTATGAAAGCCTCATACGCCCCCCCCCCCCACGTCTCTTATTTTGTTTTACAAATAATTTCAGAATCAATAAAATGATATCAATGATGTTTGATACGACTGAAAAATAACATGTATAGCATTGATTAAACAACATAGGTAGTAATGAGAAATATTACATATTGAATCCGTCTTAGTGATAGCGTAGATTTACTCAATACGTTCTTTCCAATAGATCATCATTTAACTTGAAACAAGGGAAACAGTCGATCGAAGAAAACATATTTTTTTAAAAAAAAAAACAGGTTTCAATTATAAGTTGTGACAGTAGTGCTTCGGTCATGCATTTACCTCCGAGAGTGCCATCCTTTCTTTGAAAGTAATGATTGTGCCAAATTTGAACAAATTCCATCTAGATTCGCGGCCTGTAGGTAGAGTGTTGACAGATCAAATGTAAAAAAAAACAAAAAAACCAAAAACCCCAGACCTATAAAAATATATTTTCTTAAACTCTTTTAACTTTGAAATTATATTGTTTTCACATGTGCTAAGTGTTTTAGCGAATATTTATAGAAGGGTCTTGTAGATAAAGACTATAGCGCATGTGCAGTTTTAAACTTCCGAGACGACAAGTCGACAAGTCGATGATACGACAGTTTAGTGTTTTGTCGTACCGTCGTATCATCGACTTGTCGTGGCGATAAGTCGATGATACGACAGCACGACAAAATAAGGTCGATGATACGACAAAATCAGACGATCTTACGACAGTTTGTTCTGTCGTAAGATCGCCCGATTTTATCGTAAGATCGTGTGATTTTGTCGTGCCGTCGTATCATCGACTTGTCGTGGCGATAAGTCGATGATACGACGACACGACAAAATCACACGATCTTACGACAAAATCACGCGATCTTACGACAGAACAAACTGTCGTAAGATCGCGTGATTTTGTCGTGTCATCGACCCGATTTTGTCGTGCCGTCGTATCATCGACTTATCGCCACGACAAGTCGATGATACGACGGCACGACAAAAAGCGAAACTGTCGTATCATCGACTTGTCGACTTGTCGTCTCGGAAGTTTAAAACTGCACAGTGCACATGCGCTATAGTCTTAATCTACAAGACCCTTTCTATAACTATTCACTAAAACACTTAGCACATGTGAAAATAATATAATTTCAAAATTAAAATAGTTTTAGAAAATATATTTTTATAGGTCTGGTTTTTTTTTACGTTTTATCTGTCAACACTTTACCTACAGGCCGCGAATCTAGATGGACTTTGTTCAAATCTGGCACAATCATTACTTTCAAAGAAAGGATGACACCCACATATGTAAATGCATGACCGAACCACTACTATCATATTGAAACTTGTTTTTTAAAATCTTTTTTTCTTCGATCGGCTGCTTCCCTTGTTTTCAAGTTAAATGGTGATCCATTGGAAGGAACATTTTGAGTAAATGTATCATTGATACGGATTCAAAATGTAATATTTACTACCCTAAATGTATCATTGATACGGATTCAAAATGTAATATTTACTACCCTATGTTGTTTAATCAATTTTAGACACATTAATTTCCAGTCGTGTCAAACATCATTGATAGGGACCTACCATTTTATTGATTCCGAAATTATTTGTTAAACAAAATAAGAGGGGGGGGGGGTGCGTAGGGGACTTTCGGAGTGTGTTCATAGCTGAAGGCAATACTGGGCCTATTTTTAATCATCTAGGCCCCGATCCCATTAGTGATGCCAAACGGATGAATATGCGATAAGGTCAATAACAGCTGCAAATCGCTTTCTTCACCTCATAAAAAACCTCCCCTGCACTTATTGGGATGGCGTGCTACACCAATGCGGTGATTTTATGTGGTCTGATTTGAGGTTTTATATAATCCCCTTCCCACTCTAATAAAATAAATTGGAAATCTTCTGAAATCGCTTCTAAACTATCGCTTCAGTAATCTATAAGTATTGGTGGGTGTCGTACACGAGGCAATACATACTTGTTCGATACCTACCGACACCACTTCTTATTCAAGGAATTAACATAGCTGACTCACTTTTGTCCTGCTATTATGATTCTAGATTTTTTGAATGTAATACCAAATATAATTCAATTTTGGGCGCAAAATGTTTCATTTTTTTTTATAAAACGAATCAACGTTTTCCTATTATCTCTTTTGACGAGTCTTATTTATATGTATCTATGTATATGTATCTGATGTAATGAGTACAGCTGTATTTTTGTGACTTGTAGAAAGAGACTAGGACAATAAGTCGACATCTCGACGTTACGATAAAAATAACACGATGATACGACAGAGTTAAGTGTCGTATGATTGCGTCAATACTGTCGTGATGTCGTGTTGTCGCGCTATGAAAAGGGCGAGATTTAACATGGCCACTATCAGCCACCATAGCTCTTTTACTTCACAACAAAAGATTGCCCGTCCCCACTTAAAGTAGCTAAGTCTCTAGCTCGGTATCATCCAAAGCCTTCGACATTGGAAACACGAATTATGTGTCAATTTAAATTAACACTGATGTTGTGATCTTACTGGGAAAAGATGGGCTTCTGACATCCAATATTAAAGACAATCGTGTACCATAAAGCATTTCAGCGCCATGAGAGAGAGCGAGAGGGAGAGAGAGAGAGAGATGGGGTTTAACGTCCACTCGACACAAACTAGATCATTTCGGGACTAACATGGTTCAATTTATTTCCATAATTCGCTTGCGCGTAGGGGTCTTTAGCAGTGGGAGGAAACCGGAGGACCCGGAGAAAACCCACGTACAAACGGGGAATCGAAACCACGCCAGTTGACTCAATGACAGACTTTATGATACAGCGCGCACATGATAACCATTCAGCCATCCAATCCCCCTTCAGCGCCTTGTGTAACAAGGGACTCGAAGAACGGGGCTAGACATACTCGACAAGTCATGTTAAACGATGACGCCATTTCTTAACTGGAGAGCATGCGCAATAAATATTATCTGTCTAGACTGGAATAACCAGACGCTAGAGATTGCCATTCGATTGAGACTTCTTTCGTCGAACATAACTGATTTGAAATTAGGGTAAAACGGAAACGATTGAATGTAAATCATTTTATATACATACATATTACATTATTATATGCGTTGCGACCCATTTGTGTCAATTTCTAGGTCCCAAATATTAGCGATTTAGCTCCTTTAAGTTTATGAATTGCTTAGAGTGTATCCACCAGGCCTCTTGTTTACAGAGTAAGTAAACCGTGATTGACCTGTGTGTTAATTTGTATTTTAAATTATGCATTTTTGAAACTAAATTAGATAAAGAATAAACTATAATACCAGCAAATGGCAACGGCTGGAAATCGTCTTTAAACAATTCATCAAACTCTCAAAATAGTTTAATTCGGGATAAACAATATTAAATTTACAACCTGTTATTAATATTCTCTTTAACCTGCCACAATCTTAGTGATTTAACTTTAGCATATAAATCACCTTTAATGTACATTTAGCACACCGAGAAGAATGATTATTTATTTTTCAAATAATCTTACACCTGATATGACTTCGGGAACAGTAAATTACATTGATCTATCGGTGCCTTAGGCACGACATTCGTCATAAGGATTACCTTAAGGTTTACAAATCATGTGGCTTTTACTGATTACATAATATTGATCACTATTACAGGTAAATACCTGTCATATTCCACATAAATAACCCAACAGATTATATCTCCATCATTAAAATCAAATCTTTAAATCAGTATCACCAACAGCGAAATGACATATTAAATCTAGTTTCAAGAGCTTCCATCTTGAAGAAGTGTCTCTTTGATCAAACAAATCCATTTATTTACATGTAGAAACTAAAGGTGCTTGGTGTTTTGGTTCAGTCGCCTTTGCTATAAATGTAGAATTGTACACTAGGGAGGTCTTTTCCACTATCTTGGAGATGGCCACTTAGCTCTAACCAAATATTTATCCAACAAACGACTACAGTTATTTGCTTGGTCCAAACAGTCGTTTACACACAGACCCATAAACTAGTGTTGTTCTTGTCGCCTAGTTGATGTCCTATCCACATCTATTGACATTTTCAATCAATCTAAACGGTGTAAACGCGGGTAGATAAGTACTGGGTTCCATGTTTGTCTATCCACATGTATATATGTGGATATATACATATATATAAGTTAGTCAATATGGGCTGACTCAGGGTTCATCTTTCATTGCTTAGCTCTTCTATGTCTTTGAAGTTGACATTCGTTATTTGTTGGTATTCAAGTGTACTTTTTTTTATTCTATCGCGTAGGCCCCAAGGGGGCCGATTCACATTCAAACTTTTTGACCTTTCTCAAGTAAATCTCAAATTGTTTGCCGAATGTAATTTAGTCTTTGTAGTTGAACTTTAGGCGTAAACTGCAACACGTCAAATTGTTCGTGGAGTTTAATATGTACACCTTAAACAGTACTACGTGAACCCTGGCAAATACAAGCACTTGACTTGTGTAAATATTATCTTTATAAATGTATATTTGTTATGGTGCGACTTAAATTATCAATTATAATCCTAGAGCAAATAATGGAAAGACGAACGTAATTGAAATATTAAGGGGATTATTATCAATATTAACCAAAATGAAGCATTCATTTAGTCTAAGTTTAACAAGTTATTAAGATATTAAAAATCCCATAATAAACATCAATGAAAATGTATTATTCCTACTTGCAGAAATGGTAAATTAATATAAGTCAGAGTTTAGAATTTGGAATTATGATGAAGTTGAATATGGAATAATCTTCGTGTATATAAGTATCACTGTTGTTCAGCTCAGGGTGTGTTTTGACTTTTGGAATAAGAAGGCTGGTGATGTACTTTTACTATCTCATAGAAAACTAAAATCTTATTAAATTAAATTTCTGGGGTATCACAAAGTCCGTTTGTGATGGGTTTGGTATTATATTAGATTGTACTGAGTACTGGTGGATCAGTTTGAGTACTGACACAATCATAAGGATTATGTTGTCACAATTGTCCCGATTAAAATTTATATAAGAGTTTATATACGCTAACAATGTTGACACATTGTAAATTATATAGATATGATTAATCTATAATAAAAACCTAAATTGATCAATATAATGTCATTATTAAACTGACAGCCATATCTATGTATCAATCTCAGCTTTACATGGATTTAACTCAGAAACTCAGTATCCATGTATATCAAGGGTATCCAGGGCCCCTTTTTTGTTATCCTCACTTGTTAAAACTTAAAATAACCACATGTTTAAAATAAAATTCGGTCAATTAGAAGGGCAGCTGGTCCTTTTAAGGTGTTGTTTTTCTATATGTCTCCCTAAAGTCGGGGATCTGCACTTATTACGCACTGTCATGGGCGTACGTGCCCAATGGATGTTGTGGGGGCAGACCTGAAATGCCCGATTTCTCCCCCCCCCCATCACCCCCTCTGGATCGTACGCCTATAACCATTGTAGGTGTCTATCCTTGGGTGGGTAAATCTGTCGTTTTTTCAAAAATTGATTGCTTGGAAACTTGGAAGTTCATATAACATATATAAATCAAAACTCACTATAACAAATGCAAATGTAATAAATATTCTTTCCAAATGTCCCTACAACTGGAAATCCAGTATTGGGTTTTCTGGGTTCTCTAAATAAGTATCACGCCTTATAAATGGCAACAATTGGAGCACCGTTAGAAGTAAAATTGCTGAACGTATAAATATAAAAAAAACTGAGATAATCTCAACTATCTTCAAGATTACCGACAACTGTAACATAACTAGACGATTCGGCTTGAAAAAAAAACCTAGCAGAAGGCTCGACTCCAAGCTGTCGTTGGCTTTCACAGTATCATCACCGGGTGGTTTATTGACAACAAATAAAGTCTTTTAAAAGTTGGTAAACAAAAGTGTGACTGGGAGAATGACATGGAACAAACCGTTACTCTGTTAGATTAGTTTGTTTTACTCGTACAACTAACGAGAAGATGTAACACTGAAGATACCGGAGACAAATATTAACAACATACCACCACCATGTTGATTCAGAAGAGAATGGCAAGAACTTCAGTTATTTTGTCAGTCTTGGCGGCAGTTTTACAGGTTGATTTTGAATTACTGGTCCTGTCAGAAAGGAGAATTGCAACAAGTACTGCAAATATATGTGAAAACATCATTTGTTTAAGAAAAATAGTTAGGAGTGCGTGTAGTCTTGACCTTTAATGTACTTGGTCAATCGATTTCGACAACTAGAAGAAAACGAAATATCGATAAAAATATTCAAAAGCCATCGAAATTTATCCGAAAAGAACATCTTTTTTTCCGCAGCCATATTCAGTTTAGTGAGTATTGTGCTGGCTCACTACCCAGGAGTTCTCGGTTTTCATCCCGGTTTTAAAAGGAAAAGTGTAAAGTAGCTCGGATAAAAAGAAAAAACCCGAGGTCTCGTGGACATCTCTGGCAAGGGCGTGGATTTGTCATAACTTTTTTTTGGGGGGGGGGGGACGGACGAACCCTGGAACCTGGAACATTTCATTACCAAATGAAATAAATAATTACGAACAGTTTACTGTAACAGTGTTATTTCGATGAAAGCTGTAACTAGGAGTAATATGATGACAATATGGAAAAACTGACTACCTACATGGCGACATGAAGGAGGTCATTATGCACCGCACACGCCATCAAGTGGTTCAGTCGGTTTTGCGTCATGGAGCTGCGCAGCCAAGTTTTGATACGGCGCAAAGTGCTGAAGGATCGCTCGGCTGAGCAGGAACTAGCAGGGTTCTGCAGTGTGAGATGAGAAGAGCTTCGACAGAAGGGAACATCTGCCTCACTTCACGTGACATAATGAGGAACGCTTCGTGCACAAGTGAAATAGATTTGGCCAAAAACTGGCGCCTGAAGAATGGCAATTCTTCTTCCAAGTACCGATTCAGTTCCAGATACGTAGAAACAAGCTCACCATCATGTGAATATAAACCTGAAAATCTGTCCTGACAATCAAAATCATTGGGGGGGGGGGGGGCAGAGACCTATTCGTCCCCCCCCCCCCACCTTAGAATCGGAAGGGGGGACGCCCCCCCCCCCCTAAATCCACGCCCATGATCCCGGGGACCACGTTAAAGATCCCTTGACACAATTGTACTCAATATAACAGTAATCTGTAGCCCACAATTTCTGTCTTAGCATTATGCGCATTTTCATTAGCCCGGTTCGTGTAGAAAGCTAAGATGTTTAAATCCCCTTTTCATTTTATTAATTTGCATGGACGAAATACTTCGGAAATTTGGATTCTCTAGATGTTTTCTATAAACTGAAATATATTTCTAGTGTCTGATATTCGAAATCCACAATACCACACCTGTTAAATAGCTGTACAGCTAATCATGTATAATCTTTTTTACAGGGTCGTGAATCCTTTAAGAGTTGGAAAATCAATTAAGGTTTTTTTTACACCACAGTGTATTAAGTAACATCATTATCTATGCTACAATAAATCTACAATACCCTATATTATTTAACTATTATTCAAGTACTGAAGACGGTTAAATAGAGTTGGCTGTTTTATCGCGATTCATATCATGTTTCATTGTATACTTTATACACTACAAGAAACATTACAGTAAGTATACAAGCTAGATCAAACGGTGGCGGATATATTAAGATTTGGGGGCTTTACATATAATACTGTGTCTAGGGGTGAAAAACGGGTAAATTAACTGATGTTTATTATATTCGGTACTTCGGATTTTGCTGATCGTAGAGCTAATTCAAATTAAGACATGGTACAGGTGAATTAAATCCCAAACTGAATAGATGTCACTCATTAATTACTTGTATCTTTTTATAAAGCATCTAGCATTAAAATTGTTTATTACTCTCCAAGGCCTAAGCAGAAAATGTTATTTGTCGAATTTTGTCAAGGTATGGATATAAGGAAACTATACAATGAAACTGCTTATCTCTGCTTAGCCTAAGCAGAAATTGCTCAGCATCGAACTCGTACAGGACATTCACCCCTGTAACCTACTGAACAAGTACACAAAGTATGATCATTCTAGCTCAATTCGAAGCAGAGTCTTAGAGTCGGGTGGACAGACACGTGGACGGACGAACCCATTTTACCTCCACCCCTACTTTCTTTCTTCGAAAGCGGCACACAGAGGAAATGTCACATCCATGCAACCTGTCTGCATCTAATGAGATAGAATCTTCAAACTTGATATAGATGTTTATGAGATGAATGCCTTGATTGAATTCGATGATGAGAATTGTATGCTTAGACCAAGCAATTTGATTGGTTGAGACTTGGAAAACGATAACTATTCTACTTAGGTAAACTTGGAGTATACTTTCATTGAGTCAATCAATGCCTGACTAAGTTCGATGATGGGGTTTTTATATTCAGGTTATATAGCGATAAACGATTAGATTGGTCAAAACTTTGGAACACACTAACTGCTTTTAATTGACCTAACTTGGTGTAGATGGTTGATTAGGTGATGATCAACATTTTCCGCTAAGACTAAAAGGAATTTGATTGGTCGAGGCTTTGGAACACGAGAACTTTGACGAAGTACAAAAATAGGAATATATAAGCAATCCCATTGCTCGGTGCTTTTCAAAAAGACAATGTGATATTAATTTAATACAAGATACAATTTTATGGATACACAATTACTGAGTTTGATACTAAGCGACGTTTCGACGAGGATACTCCCGCCTTTATCAAGCAAATGATAAAGACGAGAGTATCCTCGTCGAAACGTCGCTTAGTATCAAACTCAGTAATTGTGTATCCATAAAATTGTACCTTGTGTTAATATGTTCAATTGCTAAATGCCAATCAACAATGATATCAATTTATTATTATATGTCATCTATTTTTTTTAGGATTGGGGTTGGGTACACGGGCTAGGCGTTGGCTTTTTTTTATACTTTCGCACATTCCAGAATTCCCAAAAACTAACCAAAACGCTAAATGTGCCTATTAAATCCTATTACTTCCTGCCTAACATTAATCAATTTACTCAAATTTATCTTCCAGCGTAAAATCGAAGATAGCTATGGCACAGAATAGACACATACCCGAGAAGATTATTTTTGGACTGAGTCATGGAATGCCATCATTTCTCGCCACATCTGACATAAATTTATAATAATTCAACAATATTTTCAAGTAGTAATGAAATGAAATGAAATGGGGTTTAACGTCCTACTGTTCTGCTCCTAAACTGGGCTAATGAAGACGGGCATACGCCATACAGTGTGCTATGAGGGAAATGTTGCCCGGGCAGCGGCGCTACGGCCTACTCTTATATCGAATTCCGAACGACTAGACAGCTGTAGAATTTTGCGATTCAAAAACATATACAGCATACATTTTCCGCAAAAGCGCGAGTTTCATAATGACGGGCCAATTCAAACGTATGTTGTTACAAAATTCTACTTGAAACTAGTGTTGAATTATTATAAATTTGTGTCAGATGCCGCGAGAAATGGTTCCTTTTGGCGAATAAAGAAGAATCACGGTGAAAAATAGACGGTAAGGATTCCAAAATAGCCTTATAATAGAGGTGGCGGTAGAGCTGTATTTTCATATTGCAGCTTAAGAGGGACGAAAAGGAACGGCGAGGAACTAATTTGGAAACGTATGTTGGATCACGTGACCTGCCTGGATCCCATGAGCCATAGTGATTATGTAAAATTAGTAGCCGAAGGCTGCTGACTTTGGTCAGGTCCATGCTTTGGTAATGCTGCTTAAACCATATCTGATTTGTATTAGTATCGTGGTGGTGAAAGGAAAAATATACATTTGGGTGGGCTTACGTCGTTATCTTTTAATTTAAACAGAAACTACCTGCTGAATGTGTACGGTTACATAATGTAGCATAATAATGCATTTAAGGAGCGTCTTAAATACCACATCGAAGCGCTGCTCAGTAACGATATTTCGTTGGGTACAGCACATGAATAATAGATTAACACACTCTACGGACATAACAAGAAGCAGCCACTTCAATGATGTTTTTTCAGCACAATGGATATGGGGAAATATTGTATGGTCAACTGATCACAATTATCACACGTTAAAATCAATTTACTGCGAAGGAATTGTTGAATAATATACTAATCGGTCGATTCGCTGGGTGAAGTTGGCTGGCAGCAGTGCATAGCGATAAATATAAATATTTTCATTGTACTCCAGTTAATCAGATAATTTTGATAAACTTTTTTTTTAAATAATGAATGGTTTATTTTGTAATTTAAAAGCCGTGTTATCCTTTCTTTAATTTAACGTAAACATCATTCTGGAACTGGCGGATGATGATACCCTTGACTAATTATGTAAGGTAATTATTTATTTACGTTTAGCTGTAACAGATGATAAGGATACACGGTGTAACGTGCACGACTTATCTTTATTAACCCGAGATAACTCCCATTATCTTTTAATCACATTTATCCAGCATCGGGTCCTGGTATTTACTTAGTCGTGTCAATTGGATATAAACTATAATCATCTTTGTTTAGCACTGACATTCTTTATCGCGTGATTAAAGTCGCCCATATTTTGTTAAGCTGGAATAAATGAAATTAAAAAGATTTGGTTTACTCTAGCTGTCATCATAGATGATAATATATTGCAGACACGTCAATCATTTCACACTATTTGTTTACATAATACATGCCAAGAATAACCAGACGATTGTGTCTGCAAGGATGAACTGTGCGCAATGGGTTCAAAGGGTCTGCGAGAGCTATTTGTCGTCTGTCGGTTTCAGCACCAGATAAGAATTTGTAAAATGAGCTAGTTAATTTTTGTCTTTTGTTTTCAAATGAATTAGGGCGTGTTGAGTGCCGATGTATTTACGTTGGTGCCACATGCTTTTAACCTTAGAGTTGACGTTAGCTTTTTAAAAATACTTAGACACACTATATTTTCTGTGGAGAGGATAGTTCAGTAGACTTTCAAGAAGACTGGTAAATTCTTCAAACAATGTTTGGATATTTAAAGTGAGTAATGCAAGCCTAAACATAACCCAGGTTTTGGACAAATTCAATCTTATAAGGACTATCTGGTGTTAATTTTTAACTTTCACCAGCTGTCATTATATATGATATCCTTTTTTACAAGAATTTAAAAGTTGGTAACCTTATCAAAGAAATTTGGATATAAGAAATCAGTGTTGAAAGTAGTAAGATACTTCGGAAACTTAACTCGAGTAATATTTCAACTTGTGAGGAATGAATGCATAGGTTGGTAATAGTGCCCCCGCTCTGCAAGGAGGGTTTAGCAGATTAGGCGGGAATAGTGTAGTGGGCGAGATACCTAATCGTCCGGATACTCAAGGGGTTAACGACATTCTGTGATTATTCAATGCCATGCTTGTTTATTAGATTGGGAGGGGTTTATACGTGGCCTGGTAGCTGAAAGGCGTGAACTGTTAAAGTCTGGGGTTGACACAGCTCCATCTGAAGTTTACGCAACAGATATTCACAACTGCCACAAAAACCAAATATACGTTTTTCGTGGAGGCTCATGGCATTGTATTCTTCTTTTGGGAAAAGTAGACATTTTCCGCCAGTACACGCGAATAATATTTGTATTTCTTTCTATCGGTAGGGATCGACAACCGTTCGACCGCCTGAAGTAGAAATTTTCTAATGGAGTGGGTATACATTGCACACTGAAAACAATAAACTTAGCCGAAGCTCAGATATATCAAATACAACACACTTCCAGCCAGAGAAAACAAACAATCACCAATGACCTTTTAGCAGGTGATATTTTATATGTTAGATTCTACATCACACATTCGAACATTATGTTCAGGCTTGGTAACGTATGAGTTGGAATGAATTACATACATCCGCTTAATAATAGACGGCGCATTGGCAACAACATCTTTCACAAGATATCAATCTTTTCTTGACTAGGTTTAGTTTGAATCAGCGATTGTTTCTGGCTATTTGGATGCACTTACTAACAGTCATTCAATCTGTAATAAGTGTAACCGAAGCGACCTTCGCCAAACGATAGGCTTTTCATTCCTTCTTATCTGTTGTTATAACTTACAGACAACTCTCTGGTTTCCTCTACGATAAGACATCATTCAGTTAACAACTTACAGTCCTATATGCACGTGTTTATATGAATATAGACGAACATTAGCCCACACCACATGGCAATGGAAGAAATCTGGAAAGATCGAGGACCGCGGGGGAAACAGGTTGCCTGATTACTATAACAGTTAAATAGTAGGATCTGAAGAAAATACATCTGCTATTCTTAACACGATTTGCACTCATTTTCTACTGTACCAAAACCACGAAATGTGGTACATTAGCGATGTAAAAAGATTATTTAACCTTTACAAATGAAACATAAATAAGCAATGGCCGCATGTTATGGGAATTTAAGGCGTTGGTTCCTTGTTTGTTGAATACACGTAGCTTAACGCGTTTACATAACAAACAACGGAAATGACATCATCGGGCAATGGCTGCAAATAGAAGGCATGTTAAAAGCTGGGCAAAAATGTTATAACATTAACTCTGCCTTGATAAGAACGAACTAAAATCCATCCTGCTTAGTTTTTTGCATGTAGTGCACTTTCTAAACATACATAAACTATTTTCATCGCTTCACTTCTATGCAAGGATGTCTGTTAATTCTGAAAAATAATGATCGCGACCACCTACCTTTAAAAAAGTGCCAGTAATAACTTCATAAACAATCTGATATCTTTTGATAAGTGCCAGACTACAGCTGGATGTCAAGTACCAATATTTATTTATAAAGCCAAAATGGCATGTATTTGATGGATTTCCAGATTTGAGCATCTTCAAGAGTGACTCTTTATATGACCACTTTATGAAAGTGGGTACTTAATGAGTACACATATAATTCAGGCAAAATTCTAACCAGTAATTAATTAGAATATCTTACATTCCATGAGCAACGTAGTTTAATGGGAATCCCAGAAAAGGTGTCCATTTAACATAAAGCCCCAACGCATGAGTGCTTACAAGATGACTTTGGATCTATGCGTAGGTCTGACAGACATCATTATATAGGAGGCGCGGTGTCCGCAACAGCGTATGTGATTTTAACTGCTGGAACATCCAGTTCGCAAGCGTTTACTCCTGTGTCTGCGTGGAAAGTCCTGGACAAGTCATATGAACTGGAATCTGGTTGTGTCGGTTAGGTATCTAAAGCCGGAAAATGAGTGGATAACTAGTTCAGCTGTGAAGTATATGTATTTATGTTGAAACACTAGATGAAAAATAATCACTGTGATTTAGGCAGTATTTCTCAGGAGTTAATTAAAATATTGTTTTGCACTGCAGAACCTCTGCGTAGAATTTCACATTTTAAGTCTTAAGGAGAACCGGAAATAGAGCATTATCATTAACATGGGTGTCAGGATTTCTATGTGTATCCTTAATTTAGTTTGATGTATACATGTACAAAAGTACGATGAAACAAATATCAGCTATGTAAACTGGGTGAACGTCTCGAAAGGGTAAGCTTTGACAGGACAGTTGATTCCTGCCAAAACCCATATTGTTACAGTCCATCTAGAAACATTACTTATGACCAGATACACGTTCTTCTATTAGTTCAATTACATTTAAAGCTGATTTTCCAAATATTGTTAAGTTTACTTCAGTTCAAATCTGTGCAGAAATCTGTGTACTTACAAAGCTTTTTCAAAGGATGTTTCATATAACCGTTTAAAAAACTTTTTCTAAAATAATCAATATGTGTATACTGTATTGGTGTCTATAAATATCACCGTTGTATGTACATGTGACTTGTTTGTAGATTCTTTTTATAATCGGTCATTGTTTACTGCTTGTTTTTATATCACGTAAAGCCGATCATACTACAGATATCCTGTACGATTCTTATTATTTTTAGCTGTTAACAATACAAGGGTTTTAAGACAAACTTGAGAAACCATTTATTTCACGATTTCAATCCCGCAACGCCTCATTAGACGGCTCTTTCAAACAAGGCGTTATTGATAGCCCTATTTATTCAGTATGGAATATAATACCTACTTTATTCTGTATTAGAGTCTTAACAAGAGTATTAGTCATGCTGGATGGGTTAATCAACCACACAAACATGATTGGCTGGATTCCCTTATTTTCTGCTTGGCAAATTCGTCAATTGGACCATCAAGAGAAAAAGAGTTTCTTTGTACTGAAAGTAACAACTGAGATTATTCCAATTACCCATTTGGTCTGATTAGGTATCCGACATTAAAATCGAAGGCATTTCGCGCTCTAACTGTGTATTTTTATCTGGCTAAGTAAACTACACCATGTGTTGAGTGTTGTGTAGGCTTGTTCAGCGTGAGGTATAGTATTACTATCATAACACGCACTATGTTAGTATACAATCGTTGAATATTTCATTCCTCTCTAGATGGAAAGAGCGTGAACTTTAAGGCAGATGTAGACTGTTTTACAGATAACATTTCAGATCAGCTGGGTACCTCACATCCATTCTTACTAACATTCTCAATATGTTAACACTCCGCTGATTGGCTGTTTGCGTGAACCAACTGCAACTTATAATCTTTTCAGTGAGGATAATTGAATGTAAGGTGTTATTGGAGATGTTTCAAGAGGCTTTAATTGACAGCGTCAGTTGTTCTTTAAAACTAGTAAACCACGCCCTTTCCGTTGAACGTTGAAACTTTCCTCACACCCGCACCAGGGTCACGAACACTGAAACAGAAATATGTGAATAACAAGGTTGAACATTTAAACTTTACATTTTTTAGTTTGATAAATATCACGACAACTGCGTCATTATTCAATAAGCGTCAACTTATTTGGCCCTTAGCAAACTGAATACCTAAGTCGTTGAATCTAGACAGTGGTGTTTTCACAGAGAGTACTGTAGCAGAAACGTTATTGTATAAAAACTTCACATGGTTATTTGCGTATATGAATAATAAACTATACATGACACAAACTAATAAACAAACAAAACTTCAGGTATACAGATTAAGTTACAATAAACACATATGATTGGTATACAAAAACATTTTAACAGTTCTACATTTTTATTCAGCATAAATGTTTGGAATTTTGTAGCCCCAAACGGTGCTCTTTTTCGTTTCATAGATTTATGTTCCAACTAAAAAAAAGCTATGCAACCACTTATCTCCTTGTGTCACCTGACACTCGTCATGCCAGTCTTAAACAGCATCTGTTTATCCCAGGAAGGAATGTTAGTAGAAGATGTCGTCATATTCAAACATGGACACATATTTATGTAAGCCTGAAATCAAACTGTATCTAGCAGTTATCCATATCGATCTGCACCAGCTTAAAAGGTAAAAGGCCAACTCTTATGAACCGTCGACTATTCGATGGGTGTTAACTTGGGGGATTTTTTATAAGGATTCTTATTTCAGGAGTACCTTATTTCGGTAAATAATCCATTTCACAATATTACATCTTGTCACTAATCAAGACACCAAGATTCAGTTAATTTCTGCATACAATGTAGGTCAACCATTTGGATAAAGTAAGTGCCCACTTTACCAATTGTAAAACAAATCTAGTCAAATTTATTGGAATATTTGTGAGTTGCGTCAGTCAATGCACATACCTTCCAATGAGTTAAAACTTGGGGGCTTCATAATCATCGTATCTGGGAAGTAATCAAATCATAAAAAATAAATTTTCTACCTAAAATATCGGTCAATGATAATGGTATGGGTATTCTGGTCAGTATAACTATGGTGTGATATTAGAGGAAGAGCATTCTTGTGTTCTAGATCTAAAGACCTACTATTAATCATGATGTTACCGTATTAATATACTGATTAAGTCCAATATCGCTGGTATATCGACTCTTCTCTAAGCGTGTTCAATACACTGAATTATCATTTAACCAAGCGAACTTATTAAACTTATGTAGATCAAACTACAATATATCTTGCCAAATAATCCCAGTAATCCGAGTCACGTGTTTGTTAGATTATTATTTTTCTGTTTATTACCTTTAGACCTCTGCTCATTGCCTTCAAACTCCACTTGTGCCTCTACCAGAGCGGTAAATAGATATTCCATAGACCAATTCATACATCTGTCACATCTTAGTCAGAATCACGTAGTTTTTCTTCTAATGAGTAGACATGCCAATCAAGTTAATGGGCGGGGATCTGGTTTCTATTATCACTGCACTATCTCCACATTAGATTAGATTACAGTTTTAGAAATTAAGTGAATTTATAAAAAGCAATGATTCTAATGAATGCCAGGAATTAGAATGGAGGTTTAAAAAATGTAACCGATTACATCGGAGCATATGAAATATCAGAAACATTATACCGTAAAGAGATTTTTTCCTGATTTCAAAAACCAGTACAGATGTATTCCTTTTTTTCAAATAAAAAACATCTCCCTCGAACCTTTCATTATATGCATTATCCACGCCTGCTAGCCCATGACATCTGATCAAGGGGTACTGCAGATTTTCGAATAAAAAAAAGTAAGTGGTGAGATCACAGTACAGGTCTCCAACGTACGGAAAGTCTGGGTCTGTTGTCAACATTTGACGAAAATGTACTGGATAATCAACCACATAAAAACAAACACCCGGTTACGCATTGGCAATGGAACTTTTTAACTAAAGCCAAGAAAGAGTTGCACCCCTCCCCGACATAATACCCTTAATTCATGCATTATAATAGATAAACACGAACCGTGACGGCGAATTAAGATTAATAAAAACCATAGATGTGATCCTTGAAGAGAGAAATTTTACAATAAATTGAACAAGCAATGCAAATATATTTTTCTGAAATGGCAATTCTTAAATTAATTTCATGGGCGTCGACATCTTATTTTGGGGCTATTACCTCCCTTATTACGCATTTTGTTTTAAAAAGACCGGACAATGTAGCCAATGACCTAGTTTTTCTCAAAATATGTTAACCCACCCAGACTAATATTCATAGAATATTTGTCTGAAGATGGAGACTAGTTTCCTCGTTTTAACCTAAAATATAAGTTGATCATTACACATATCATTTAGCTTGCAAATAGACTATTTGTTGCTTCCAGGCTGCTGTTATTATTAATAATTTTCAATTTAATGGAAGAAAAAACTAGTGTAATGGGCAATGAAACATGATTACTGAGTGGCCATCGTGTCAAACTAAAGTTTATAGGAGTAAGATAGACTAACTAGCCAGATAGCTATTTCAAGACACACTAGAATAACTTATGGTTTTAGGTTCGTTGAAAATATCAGCCGTAAAGGTTAGCTTTGATCTAGATGTGTGGTGTGATACTTAAAACGACATGGACAGACTTTATATGTTTGAAAGGCAGAGGAAATACAAAAACACTCTCTCCACAACCGATATAGAATGGCATGATTGGGAAGAAGGGGGCGTTTCGATTTGTTCCATCTCTGTTGCGGCATCTCAACTGTCTTACTACAATCAGATATGATGACAAAGATATCTAGATTAGAAATTGCAGTAGCCAATCGACCACCAAGAGTGAATTATGGTCTGTCTGTGTTTACAAAATATAGCAGATCGCATTCAACTGCAAAAGACGTTTTTCCACAGAAAACAATCCGCTACAATGAAATGAAACTCTTGCCAAAGATATCTGTTGCTAATGTTACAAAGTAAACAATTAGATCTTGGGCGGTCCTTGCCGATGATATAAACTTCTTCATTTTCTATCAACAAACATGCTTCAATATGGAGACTCTGATAGACATGTTATGTAACATTTGAAGACAAGGTAGTAGAGCTTTATAAAATAAACCCATTCTATTCCTAGATCACATTGTTATTACAGATGTTATGGACGTTAATCATATATACAACCACGGTAACTTATTTCTTTACGGCGTAGATTTACAATGTTACCTGGGTATGCAGTAACGTATGGCTTTGGAAGAAGCTACGCGAGAAGAGGCCTTGAGGTGTTCCTGTACGGCCTTGAGGTCAAATTCTCTAAATTTTACAATTATCACCTCTGGGTAAGGTTATATTGTGGATATCCCCTTTGTGTAAAGTGGCTTTATTTAACGACAAGTGACTGGCCCCAGATGATTCCTCCATAAATAGGTGGTTAGGTGTGACAGGAAGAACTGACACCGGTTCTCACATGAGCAGTTTACCCAGCTAAGAGAGTGAGAGAGTGGGGTTAGCGTCTACTCGACACAAACTAGGTCATTTCGGAACTAACATGGCTCAATTTTAGCAGTGGGAGGGAATCGGAGGACCCGGAAAAGAACCACGAGGTTGGATCTAGACGACCCTTGACTCATTGACAGACGTTCTGATTCAACACGCACGCGCTACCCCCCCCCCCCCCTCCCCGATCTAGACGACGCTTGACTCATTGACAGACGTTCTGATTCAACACGCACGCGCTAACCCCCCCCCCCCCCCGCGTGGGTTTGATCTAAAGTTAGAGAAACAAAGATCGAGTATACCCCCAAGCATATAAGAACCCCTCCTCCAACATCAGCATGCAGAATACATTTGTTTAAAGACCCATTACTGCCTTTTAAACCAATTTAATTATTTTCCTCCTTAATCGTATAGCAAAACCAGTACTGAAAGGGCACTTAGTCTATCGCTAAATCAGATAACATTTCAAAACATATTTGACAATTTATAAAATAAACAGGAAATGACGCCATATTGTTTTTATCTCATCACCTTGGAGGTTAGCACTTACAAGATGAACAAGATATATTGTTGGTCGTCACGAAATATATAACTTTTTTATGATTTGTGACGTTATAAAAATTGATATATTTCTCGCAAGAGCACTGCCGATATGATCAGTAAGAAAGAACGTCTCCTGGTTTACGCCCTTTCATAAAATTATATTCTTAAATTAGTTTTACCAAGGGCGATAATGCGCGGACTCAAAAGAATGTTGGTGATGTCGTTTTCCCGATTTGATAACTATCTAACAATGATCGTTCTGTGTCGCGCTCCTTATCTGGGCATCGAAGCAGAACATATAATTTTTCTCTCTTTTATAGTTAACAATTTACACATATCACCAACATGTACATTAACAAAGTAGGTTTGAAATGTAAGAAACCAAGCGTGACGCTAAAAGCCCCAGGGTCCAATCGGTAAAAATCTGTCTAGTAAACACTATAGTTGGAGTTTAACATGGTTACTGTGGTAACGTGATTTGGGATTTGTTTTATATCAGTGTTCCCTCTGGTTATAAATCAAAGGATTTCTCGGTTGTCGTATGGATGTGGCACAGTCACAAATGGGAAGTGGTTAAGGGTCATCTTTTTGCTGAAGGGGACACAGATTTAGGCATACCGTTAATATTTAGAACTGCCCTTAATAAAAAAAAACTGATAAAACTTTTAAAAATGGGACAAAGGTTTGTCGATTCAAAAAGGATGTGCTCAACCAACCTTTTTTCTTTAATTGAAAATTCCATGTGTGCAATGTTCAGCATGTCCCGATAAAGAGGAAGTTGGGTCTGTAGGACAGGGTATTAGACAAGGTAAAACCAATATAATAATTCATTTTCTATCAGCCTTAACATACAAAGACTCTTGTATTGAATATAATGCTTTGTATTAATGACTATTTCCAGACGCTTCAATTATTGAATGTACTGTATGTATTTTTTTTATTTTTTATTATTATTAAAATAATTGCGTTTTGGTCTCATGGATCAAGAGAGTCGATGCAGCGGAAGGGAGGTAATAAATCTAATTAGTGGGCGTGGCGTTCATGTGTGACAGTATACCTTCCTTTTGTACCGATATAAAATGTGACAGGTACAGTTCTGTCAACCTGTTTCAAAAGGTGGGGGACCAGCACGCCTATTTCTGCTTTCAAGTAACCAATCGGAATGGCAAATCTTTACTGAGCAATTAGAAACATTCAAGCTGGTTGGATCTCACGACTTATATTATGGGGCAACCAAACACATAGTAAGCAACCCCTACAGACACGCTTCGTTTACCCTCTATACAAATCGAGATAATGTGACAAAGGGGCCTTGAGTTTCATGGGCTTTATTCGCCCTGAGCGATATATATGTTGTGTTTACTTCAATGTGTGGTGTAGAATAAGGGGGTGAAATTACAACTACTTAATCACCTGTGAATATTTCTTCTTAAAGATTCTTTCTTCCTTTGTTGGCAGGTAATCCGGTGCACCCTATGAGAGTGTGGTGTGTGTTGTTTGTTCATATCATTACTAAAGGCTGTATTTTGAAGAGTACCCCGATCTACAGTGCGCACCTGATTATTCTTGACTGCTAATCACAATTCATTAGCATATTATTAGCATAGTATTTTCTGACACCAACTAATAAAGAATTACATTCAAACCAGCTGAGTCTTTATTGTGCCACAGTTGAAAATTTGTGGGAATGAAGAATCGTAATTAAGTTCGTGAACATGTTTACCTTAATTCCTCATACTTATATTTTACACAGATACGCCATAGAAATAGGGCTGTGGGTTTACTAATTAAATGAGGAATAAACAGTCCTCAAAACGACAAAATTAATTGAGTGGCTCGGTTGTTAGGTGCAGAAATAATTTATTGGTTTCGTGGTTGGTAAGGGTGGTAATGAGAGACCAATAAGAAATTAATGTCAAATTGAAAGGTTCCCGCCCCTTTCACGAATAATTGACATGCGACGGTATCTTGCCCCTGGCGATATTTACAACCCTTTCGCTATTTCTGTGGTGTATTTTCACCGTGAGATAACAAACATAATCCCCTTTGGTGGCAAGTGTTCACCCAAACGTAACATATTTTTCACGCCTTTGAGGTTGACAGGCCTACAAGTAATATGAAGTACTTTGGTCTGAAGGGATGGACGCGCTTGACCAGTCAAATGGAAAGACTGGCTTGTCGGGCTTACAATAAGCTCATCTGTTAGGCAAACTGTGTGGTGTTACTGGGTGCTTACTTGATCAACGATCAAGGAAAATTACTAGCCTTATTTATCTTTCTTCCCATTTAAACACCAATATATACCTCACACACCTGAAGGTCATGTATACAATATTTACGTCCACAGGGTTGTATGGCGAACTTGAAAAGATTTCTAACCAGTTTCTTCTTCCCGCAAAAATAAATTTCTCAGCAAGACTGGTTGGTTAATAAGCTATTGTTACAGGACACTACAGCCGAGTTAAGAAGATAATTTCGGGGTGCCGTCAAGCTTGAAGAGGGGGGTAATTATGTTAGCATGATTATAATCATTTGTGGATGATTATGTGTGCTGAGGATGAAGTATGTATTATGTCATAGCTATCAACAGCTGGTAAATAGGGTTTAAACAGATTAAACACGCCAACAAAGACACCACTATGCAAACAAAGAAACTTTAAAGGCCAATTGAATCTTGGTGGGATGAAGTTTCTTTTAATTTAAAGATTTTCATTTCAGCTATCGTAATGACATGGTTGAAAGATATCGAGTACACGTATGTAATTCGACCACGGTGTAATGTAACTATTTAATTGAAATAAACGATTCGTATATTTCTAATAATATAGGTATTCAAATGTGATGCTGCTATTCACCTAATGGTAATAAATAAATAATTATATAGATCAACCGTAATAGTAAACTTAGATTAATGTTATCAATTGCAATTGTTTCCTTTTTCTAACCAATTCACTTTCAAAATATCTGGCATGGTATTAACTTATAAGCCTTAAAAATATCTGCAATGATATTAACAACCATTAAAAATATCTGGCATGATTTTATGGCAACTCATCCCAATTGGATGCAAGGCCCAATTCCCTCAATACTGGTATTGGCTGAGAAAGTTCCCCCAGGATTTTCCAGTTTGATTTCCCCTTGTCAGCGATGCAGGACGAGAGGCCCTTGTGAGGATCAGTGCGTAGTCAATTGGAAGGTCATGTGTAGAATTTGGCATGTACGTAAAAGATCCATTGACAGTTGGAATTCAAAATAAATACGGCATTACCAGCCATTAGTATAATTCTGAAGCTTTAACACACTTGCACAGATTTCTTAATTTACTAACAAAATGAAATGAAATGGGGTTTAACGTCCTACTCCATACAGTGTGCTATGAGGGAAATTTTGCCCGGACAGTTGCACTACATCCTACTCTTATATCGAATTCCAACTGTGTCAAGGGATCTTTTACGAGCACGCCAATGTGTACACGGGACCTCGGTTTTTCATCCCAACCGAACGACTAGACAGCTGTCTTTGTCAGGCCCTCCGTCCTGCATCACGCCGGAAAATCTGGATGAACTTTCTCAGCCAATGCAGGGATCGATCACCCGACCCCCCTAATTTACTAACAAGAATATGTACAATTACTATATTTAAAATATATACGTTTATTTACATTAAATACATTAACAGATATCAATAAAAAGCATATTATATTTTCAATAACCTAATAATAACCCCTGGTGCTAATTGGTTTTACTTCTCATGACAGACTACATGACATATGGTGATCATAAGGTCCAGTAAAAATCTGCCTTTTGTTGGGGTTTTTTTCTGGCTTCAAATGTTATATAAATTATGATTTTGACAATTATTCACATGACAAGCCTATAATCAACTATAAAGAATATTGGTGGGCTTAAAAATTAAATGGATTAGACAATGTCCGTTATATCTGGTATTTCGGGACCCCACGACCATATCCTTAATGTTTGTGGGGAACTGGTTCATAATTGTCTAGCGAGAATTTTATACATTGACAGATACTTAATGTTAGGTATATATATAATGCTGCAAATAGAACAAAAGTGAGGCAGTGGCAACATTCACCATTTGATAAGAAACTAAAAGTATTACATTATTGGAAACAAAGCGTCTTGTGGACCCCCCGCCCCTCTATTTTAATCATTATGCTGGTTACAAGTGCCTAATCTGTTCTGTGCTCAGTGCAAGCTTTGTATTTGGGATCTTCCTTACTGATAATATTGTGTTAGTCATTCTAGTAATCTAGATCTGAAAGCAAATCTAGGTACTCTACCAACCCCGTCAAAAGATTCTACATGAAAATGACAATTATGCTATTTGTAGATTTTGATGGTTTCAAAAATACCTTATAATTCACTGTTAATACCTCAATAATTTTTTTACGTTGATTGATTATTCTCCAGTCTTCATATGAAGCTCTAGTTTTATCGTATTTGAATAAAATTATGCATACAAAAACCTATTTATGTCTGGGGTCTTGGATTACCCCTTGTTGCCGACAAGGTTTTTTGTGTGATGTGTCAGCACAAGGGTGAAACAATAATATGGCAGACACTCATAGAGAATGCCGATAGAACGATTGAAAATCGAGGTGATGATCAACCAAATCTGATTGAAATCCATCACGTCAATTCAATTAGGCGAAAAATGTCAAAATATTGGCCATTTAAGTTAACCCACCCATCACCTATATGGGGTTGAATAATTTCTTTCGAAAACAAAATCTTATTCTTAAAGGAGTAAAAATTAATCAGATCTTATAGGTAAGAATATCTACAATTTTTTTTAATAAAAGTACTCTTTATTGTGCATGGTCTTAACCTGTCATTTGGGGCTTTAAGATAGTTACTTTAAGTTCATGAACAGCACGTTATTTATTTTCTAAAACCTAAATAACACAAACATCAAACAGCATCATTAGTCTTTAAGTTTTCTGCTTTTTCTTGTTTTTTGAGCCATGATTTGGGTAGTTTTTTTGTCCATAATCCATTTTTCATTCTATATTCCTTACTTTGATGTGACGTGGCTCCATATTGGAGCTGAAAATTACACAATGCAACTAGTGGTTTAGTTAAAATCTGAAAAGTAGAAACCAATCAAAATATAACTTCAAGAAAACAACAAAAAAATCATTAATGTTGTATTGGTAACCTTCATGCACATGTGTTGTTCACTGACTGTGACAATTTTAAGAATATATTTCAATATTCCATGACTGGGACCATGATCACAATTATCAATGTTTTCATTGTGATGTTTGTGACTATAGCCATGATGATGATTATCACTGTGATCATGATGATGATTATCACTGTGATCTGCATGATGATGATTATCATTGTGATCATGATGATCTGTATGACTGTGACTATGATGATATGACTAATTATGGTCATGAATCAGACTGTAGTCAGGGAACTATTCTCTGCCTAATGATTGTCTCGGCTACGGTCATAAACACCATCAAGATCATACTATAGAGATAAATATTATTAGCATCCAAGTCACAAATATCACCATGATCACAGTGATAAACATGGCTAATCAGTTTAGATGATTATTATCAGTTACATAGGTATTGTTAGTATATATGACAATAATAAGTTACCCGACTTTCATAATACATAACACAAGTTATTTTAATAACCAGTGAAGTAATTATGTGAATAAAAGCACCAAATTGAATTTACCTAACTGATATATAATAATCAAAAGCAAGACATTATCGTTCATATTGGACTTGGTTTTCAAAAACAGAACCATCAGATCTCTTTGTTTTCAATTTAAAATAATAAATATTTTTATAAAGTGATAAATCTAAAATGTGAGGAGGTAGAATTCTATTTTAATCTAATTGCATAATGATGAAAATAAATGCAACTTACATCTATAATATCTGGTTTATTTTCTAAAATAGATAAAGCTACTGCTGCTGACTCAAGGGTAGATAACGAACTGTCATTGGGTTGAGTTCGGATAATATATTTACTTTTACTGCTATAATTTATCTGGACCTGGGAGATAAAAAGAAATAAGTGTAAATGATACAATGATGAAAAGGATTTGAATTCATTTCTTAATAATAACTTAGTCTATGCTCTTATCTGCCATGTTTAAGTAAGACTGTGGATGTTTTTGGAAGATGCATGTTTTATTAGGATATATAACACTGTTGATTTGTCTAATGTAATGTGTAAATATGTATTATCTCTTTGTTTTTACAAACCACATGTTAATATCTGGCATAAACAAATAAATTTAGAGGGCTTTTAAACACAGGAATGCATGTGATCTTCTAATATAAATACTTTTATGTTGCTAAGTGACTCATTGGTTTGTAGTCAATGATATACCCGAGTTATAATAAAAATATAATCTCATTTTACAGAAAACAGAATGTTTTAGGCCAATGTCAAGGCTTTTTTTTGCACTCTTTGGAAAAGTTATCTTTCCTTTTGTTTTCAAAATGAATTAAAGGGATGTTGAAGTTCAGACGGTAATTTTGGCTTTTAGAGCAATAATAAGATGACGACACCTGATACACAGCAAATGAAAATGCTTATTGATTTTCAATGATTTTCATTATAATTTCCAGAGTTATTTCCCTTTGTTTCTGAAATTTATAATGGTTGTGTGTAGTTGGGTACTATTGAAAGAGAGCTTGTGTTGTCAGTGAGTAAGTTGCTGCCTCACTAACACAGAGGTATCCGGTTAGATTCTGGGGTTGGCCGAGAAAGTTCCTGGTTTCACCTTGTCAGAGGTGCAAGATGGAGTTCCTGACAAGGAATAGTAACTAGTCATTCAGATGGGACGAAAAACCAAGCTCAGGTGTAAACATTGGATTGTACATTAAATAATCCTTGTCTGTTGAAATTTGAAATAAGACTGTAGCGCCTTTGTCTTGTAAAATTTTCCCTTGTAGCACATTGCATAGTTTATGCACGTTTTAATAAGCAGAGAAGTAGGATGTTAACCTCATTTCATTTCATTCATACTACTGAAAGGAAGAACCCTATTAATTTTCAACATTGATATGATGAATTGAAACACCACCTATAAATCTATTGATAAACACCCTTTTGGTTTAAAATGTATATAAATATATAACATTGGATTCATAATAAATAATAAAGAATTAAGTGGATCAGTTTTTGGGCTGTTTGTTTAAAGTTGTTTCGTCCACAACACATATAAACAAGCCAGCACCAACTTAAGTGTCGGATAAAATCTTTTGATGGTCTTTTTATCATCCAACTAAATCCTAAGCGAGAGATTATTTACCATTGGTATTTTGGTTTTGTTAATTAATGTTAGTACATTTCAACATGGATTAAGCTGTGAAAAAAAGTTATTGTCAAAAAAATGTCAATAACAATAAGAAGCTTTAATAGATATACAATGTACTGGAATATCCGATATATTACACAACACTAACACGACATGGGATTATATTGTGGCATAACTCTTGATGTTATCAGTGGAAATCAATGGCATTCTTCAGTTCATAAATCTAAATTTAATTCAGATTGGATAGGTACAGACTACAGGGTTTTGAAACAAGAATGTTTTGAGTTATGATTTAAAATGGCCGAGTTATGTTAATTGTTTCATTGACTGTGGTAGTTTATTCCACAGAAAAGGCCTCACTGTTACTCTTATGAGAGTTTAACTAATAACTACCTTTTACTTACCTTCTGTGGTATTTTTAACATTGGATTTTGATAATAAATACCCTTAGCTTGAGCCCATGTACCATCTATGAGTATAAGATTATATTCCGTAATGTCTGTTAATGGCAATGTTTCTATATCAATTGCATCAGGACCCGGACTTAACATAATGGTTTTAGGAGATTCCATAATTTCCAAAAGATCTGGATGCCTGAAAATTTTAAACAGCTCTCATTTTAACATAGCATTTTAACTTTTTCAAAGTTAAGACTGCAAAGAATTTATTTTTCAACATTATATGTCAGGCAATGCAAGTAAATGACTTGAATCCGATGATGGTGTCAAAACAACTGGATATTCCAACTTGACTTAGCTGTTTAATAGCTGTAATTGATTTCATTTGTCAGGTATGGTATTTGCAGATTTACGGTTTTAAAGATCAAATTTTCAGTTCAGAAAGATAGGTTGCCAGGCAAGAAACATGAGCTAAATTGTCTGGGCAGTCAGCAAGAGTTGTTTCATATTTTTACTTTTGTCGGTAATGAAACATTTATAATACACTAAAATCTAATTAACAGTAGCAACTCATTAAAGGGACAATAACACTCTTGCTGGCTTGAAAGCTCCAGAAAATAAATAATATCTCTATCTAAGTACTAGATGTTTAAGTGTCCTACCTGTTGTGTAAATTATCCATTACATCCTATTTTACTTGTCCAGAGGGTTCGAAAATATTTTTAAATCGAAGTTTCATTTGAAAAGGTTTACGTTAGACATTTTAAACCATTAAGTTGAATTTTTCAAAATTTTTAAATAAGGTTATGTTAAGATGAAATTTGTATCATCAATTAATTGAAATATTCTAAAATAGTACAATTTGGTTTTTTTTTTGTTTTTTTTTAAACATTTGTTGACCAGAATAAAGATTTGGACATATTATTCAGTTACAACAAGAGTGGTATTGAGCCTTTAAGTACTTATCAGAAAATCATTAGAATTTGTTTGGGCCATGCTAACGTTTACATGTAGTATACAAAACATTTAATATCATGGATTTAGCTGTTCAAGTTATCAAATATCATTGGACGTATGGGGGCTATGTTTTTAGATGAGTGGGGGGTTGAAAGCTTAAAAATAATTCTAGTCAAATGAATACTTTCATGGAATCTCTCCACTAAACGAAATACCTTGAGCGTGGAAATTTCTTTCCCTGTATAACATGACATTTCTCAGGTGGTAAACTTCTCACTAACATCGGAGCTGTTCGTAGACATCTTGATAACTAAATACAAAAATGTCAATGTCAATAGAATTAAAATATTTATTATATTCATTGTTGTCATTATAGGGAATTTGTTAATGACTAATTGGCCATAGGAGAGTGAACTGCTAGGCTGACAGGGTCTTTCCATTATCTTGAGACAAACAAAGTAATTATTAATCAAAAGCTCATAATATCTTTAAAGTATTTGCTTATTTCATGAAATCTGGTTAGTCTCAATTACTTCCTAATAAATTTTAAAAATTAAATTGGTTCAGTAGCTCTGCAGAAAAATGCATTTGTATACAATGATACCAAGAATAATGCTGCAACATTTGAAATTAAAAGTGTACAATGAAATCGTCTTCTCAGATCCCCATGTATCACTGTCACTATGTCAACATAATATAGATGTAAGTGCATAGCTTTTCCAACTGTTCTTTGTGTTTATTTATTTCCCCCTTGCATGCATAATATTTTATACAGCTCCCCTAACATTAAATCCGGTAAAAACCCATTTCAGTTGATATCAGTTAGTATGAGTCTGTAAGTTAATAGGGGATATTTTGGATTCAGCAATTACATTATAATTATATTCTTTTTAAAGATCATACTTTACCTCATAAGGATGTTGAAGAATGTATAAGTTTGTTTTAATATCAATGGGTTTTGGTGGTAGATATGGACACCAACAAACTTTTATTGGTCGTCTGAAATTGCAAATAACAGCAGTATGCATTATTAACTTATTTTATTTAATTCTAATTGTAGACAGACAGCCCACAAATAGTAGGCCTACATTTAACGGCAATGAACAAAAAATATTTGCTGTATTTAAATTATTCAACAGCAGCAAAACTTAAGCTAGAATTCTAGGGTCACCTGTCCAACCTTGTGGGTTTTCTCCGGGTCCTCCGGTTTCCTCCCACTGCTAAAGACCCCTACATGCAAGCAAATTATTGAAATAAAATTGAACCATGTGTTAGTCCCGAAATGACCTAGTTTGTGTCGAGTGGACGTTAAACCCCATTTCTCTCTCTCTCTCTCCCAACATGCCGCATGGTCTAGCCTACATGTAACTCACATGCTTTAGATCACAAGGTCTGAGTCAAGTCTCTCAAGAGGCATGGTTTATGTGCACAATTTTACTTGACAAGGAGTAGGGTCATCTGTCTAATCTGTTGAATTTCTCCAGTTTCCTGAGATCCTCCCACTACTGAAGACTCCTAGTCCTATGCACAAGCAAATGATCGAACAATGAAATAAAATTGTACCATATGATCCATATATTTGCCCCGAAATGACCTAGTTCGTGTTGGGCGTGTGTGTGCGTGTCTCTCTCTCTCTCATATCGGGAGGGCCTTCCACAATAATAATTTATTATGTCAAACTGAAGTGTGGAGAGTGGAGTAGACGACGTCGACGGTGTAAAAAGAATTCTCATTCAATACCCACGTGCACGCTTTGCATTCATCTCTCCGTATCACGACTGGAAGCTGTGTCATGGTTTCCTCCGCCAAATCTGATAATGTAAATAGAAAATCACACAAGTTATTGTCTTCATTTTCTGTGTTCTGTTCATCGTCTGTGTTTACATTCATGGGGGCGGCCATTATTGTACGGGGAGTAACTCTCGTGTAATAATAGGAATCAGACCATTTATAATATATTACAAAATATTGTAACGATCGCTCTCCAGAGGCCTGTTTCACGAAATTTTAACTAAGATAAAATCCAGATTTTAGTAATTTGATTGGATAATATTAGGTTGATTTTAGCGCTTATCCAATCAAAATTGAAGTATCTACTAAAATTTGGATTTTATCTTTAGTTAAGATTTCGAGAAACAGGACCCAGGCCCCTAACTGGGCTGCGGGGGGGGGGGGAGAGGGCAAAAAGTTTAGCCCCCACCCCCCCCCGTGAAAAAATTGTCGACCATAAAAAAAAGTCGTCCCCGGTGAAAAAAATTATCGGTAGTTGTTGATATCGGATTCTCAGTGTTTCCACTTAAATGGATTTTATTAAACAGGTTTCTGGATTTTTCACCATTTTCAGATTTTCAAATGAGGGGTATTTTGAGATTTTCTGGTCAAATTTTCTTCAAATGAGGGTTTTTTGAGTTGAGCTTTTTTTTCCGAAAATATTGGATTTTTGGAATTTGCAAGTGGAAACGCTGTTATCGGATGCTGGCGCAGGTGGCTCACGAGATCACGCCATCTGAGCTAGCAAGTGCATCATCGTCCTCGATTGATGAGGCTGCCCAGAGTGCAGGAAATAGCGTTTCCGGCAGTCCAATTTTGAAAATTTTTCTCGAAGCCGGGGGGAAGAGTGCCCCTGAGAACACTTTCCGCCCCCCCTCGTTGCTCTGAGCTAGTTACGGCCCCGCCGCTCTCATATATAAAGAACTATTTTAACTCGGTTGCCCACGTATATACATGTACGTTGTATAAAGTTACAATTTCATATTTTTAAGTTATTATTTTAAAATTTATTAAAATAAAGCCTTAAAATAGATGGTATCCATAAACAGTCCTACCTTGTTAAGAATAATCCTATTAATCCTATAATTCACTATTGCCAGCTGAGAAATTGGCAAAAATATCATTTTCAGCTTCAAATTCAAACGTTTGAACATAGCTATTCCATGGAGGAAATAGGAAAACAAGGGAGGTAATTGTGTTATTATTTCCTGTGTCAATGATTTTTAAGGGTGGGAAATAATGCCCATGATCGTATAATAGTGAGTTGATAACCTATTGAGCAAAAGACATAGAAATAATTGTGTTTTGACTTTCTTAGAAAATATGAAATTCTCCCTATAGGCCATTGACCGGGCTTTAGCAGTGGGGTGGCAGCCGGAGGGTCCGGATAAAATACATGAGGAATCGAAATAGCGCCTCTTAGCTCAGTTCCGGTCACCCATTAAACTGGAATACAGTGTGGTCTATGCTATTCATAGGTTCGTGTCATAATTAGGTTCGTGAGGATATATCTGATCACTCTTGAGAGGGGTGAGGTCACCTACGAACGTATACGTATTACTCGTATTTGTTCCATTTTTTCATCGCGGACATTTCAGGATGAAGCATTTCAATTCGGGACAGATCGATCCAAGCCGTTCCAGCCCTGCCGACTACCAACCTACCCTGCCCCCTTTTGACGACCGGAATTCTGGTTGGAGCCGGGTGCACAGTAATCGGAAGCGTATTTAAATACGAACACGACCATTTATTTTCCTTTTCACGACAGAATTTGGAAATTCGATCCCCGTGGCGGGAAAGGGTGTCGGGAATTAAATAATAAAATACCATAGGTTAAAACCATAAAATGCCAAGTTAAAAAGACAGATAAATTTTGTAATCCGTGTAACATCTTGCAAGAACAAAGAGAGGCCTTTTTGTGTTTATCGACTGACTGGTATATGAATTGGAGCCAAATTAAATGAAAAGATCGTACTGTGCAAAAAGAATTGAAGGAAATTGCATAGAAGCACAACTTGTCGATTACAAGAACGCAAAGACCAAATATGCACATCAAAGGATTTGGGTGCAGCAGAATTGTATTTATTGCTAACGACGCCACTGTCACAACAATTTATTCAACCAATAAACTACCAGAAATTACTCCTTTTATTCTTTTAACTCGACATATAAAAAAAGTATTACGTTTTAGCAAGCAGTGTACATTCACGGTATGGTCATGTCAGCAAGGTTCAGCGACACGTCTCAAACAGCCCATCAAAGAATTAAATACCCAGTTCAACAACTTAACAAAGTTTTGTCAACGTACAGAATAGCCTATACTCTGTGCTTGGATGACAATAGTAAATATTTGTTGTAACAAACATTGACAGAGATAGAGGCTTGTGTAGCCGACCGACAAGAACATATTTATATAGTGGTTATCCTTGCAAACAAAAAGACTATGTTGTGATAGGTAGGACGTGCTTCAAATGTTTCCCAATCTGTCAACCAAGTCATCTAAGTCATGCAGTTGTCATTCACAGTGTCAACATTTTAACTCTATATGTTATAAGGGGCGATTTAATCCTCACCTTGGTAATTGGACAAAATATCCGTCACGACGGACCGATTTGTACGCTTCTTTTTACCTTAACACAAGGAATCATTCACCAACAGGGATTATCCGTTCGTGAGAACGACCCACCGCATGAAAGAATATATTTTTAAAAGAACATCTGGGTATCCTCCACATAAACTGAGAATCCTCTACCTATGAATAATAGCAAGTTAAACATACATTATGCAAGAGTTACATCTGCCTATTGCAGGCCTTTCTTTAGGTCTGAATAATGTTATCTAAATTATTAATTACACATTAATTAACTTATCCAGACCATAATCAACTCATCGCCAGCCTGCGATATTTATTGGATTTGAACCCGGTTTGCTGCTCAACGCTTATTGATGATTTAATCTAAAAGTGAATAATGGAGACTATGTTGTTTTATCGTGCCGACATTAGTAATGATGATCGAGGCTAGGTCTAAAATTCAAAAGCTAATATCTCGGTTCAGAGTGGATCAGTTTGACTAATATTTTCAGCAAATGTCCTTTACATTATCTAGTTTTAACTATTATAGTGAGAGCAGTCAGCTCTTTATCTAATCTCCCAAAATGCCCCTTTAATGAAATTAAATATTCAAAGGTGAAAAATTAGGATTTGCGAATCTAGCAATGGTCCCGATCTTAGCATTTTGACCCACAACAGATGACATCCTTTCTGCTGTTTCCAAACCGGCTTAGAAAGGTGAATGTACGCATTTGGAATGTTTCTAGAGGAATTGAAACTTTTAATGCATTGGTTTTAAAGACGATTAACAAAGTTTTCATACCGCTAACACGGTGTCTACTGTCGTTAGAAAAACATCAGTGCAGAATTTGCCTTAGAATTTGAAATAAATTTGTTAAGTTATTGCATGCAACGCAAGAAATACTTGAGGAAGTGCGTGGTGTTATGTCCGGTGGTAAAAATGCCAAACATTTCAACAATTTAGGGGTAGTTCACGTTTATGATGTGGTCGCAAATCTTAGTGTCAATCCTTGCGACATTGACCCCCGAATTTCACGAAATAACCTGATTAACACCGTGTTGTATAAAGGTGGTGAACAGAGTAGACTTGATAGTGCCAGCAAACAATAAGTCAAAATAAAAAAAGATCAGTTCAGAACAAACGTTTCAAAAGCATTTAAGAACCGAGACCACAAAAAACATCCACAGTAAATAGCAGCTATTTGCACATCCTTCGTAAACAATGTACCCAACAAATATATTTTGTCTTGAAACTGCTTGACGAACAAACAGTTTCCAACTCACAGATTCAACAGTTTTTGTCTTTTAACAAGTTTGAAGAGTAAATATTTTATTTCTTTGAGACTTCCTGTTAAATGCTGGGTGATAACAAGGGAAGGTTTGACGAGCTTATGCAGGTCTTTGATATTGTGGCAAGACATACTAAAAGTTCTTTGCATTCTTGAAAACCATCTGACGTTGGCACAAGACGACCAATATTTAGACAGAAACATGAGTTGTTGATTCGTCTTGTTAGATAAAGGGCTCTCTACAATTTGACAAACTGCAGAGAAAAAACTAGAACAAAATCATGGCTACGTCAATTTGTTTCTTTGGTAATACGGTAAAAAAGCCCTTTGCACCACGTACCATTTAATAAATACACATCTGATTGTACATACATGTACGTTTGGTGATGGGGGTGCGAGACGTGCAAGGAAGGGTACAAAGTTATTCAATTTCTCTTTGTAATAATTATACCAAACGATGGTCTGACTATACCTTCTGATTTGGAATGCTAATTGTCTAATTATTAACACCAATTTGACGCAACTTATGTGAATATGGAAGCCTATAATAGATTGTTTTCATATGTAATATATATCTGTCGTGAAAGGTATTCTCGATTATTCTTCGATATGCAACTCATTGCTCTCCACTATACATAGGTCAATTGCCTGACGCTTTCCGTGATCATTTGGGGGGCTAGTGTTGATAGTCGTTAACGCTGCATTTGTGATACAAAGTTTCTAGGGGAATTAGAGATTTTCATTGAGATTCCGTCCCCTAAAGTATGCATATGCAACTCGTTGCTTTCCACTATACATAGTTCAATTGCCTGACGCTTTCCGTGATCATTTCGGTGGCTAATGTTGATAACGCTGCATTTGTGATAAAAAGTTTCGAGGGGAATTGGAGATTTTCATTGAGATTCCGTCCCCTAAAGTATGCATTTAAGGAAAGCTTTATAATTTACCTCCCTAACAAGGATACAAGACCTTTTTACACTACACCACCTATCGATGTCCCATGACAGACTTCCATGAAGGTGCAGATACAGATAGGCCTATTGATTTGGGCAAGATAAGTAAGTTGGAGGTTTACTTTGGAATGGTTAAAGGTTGAATAACCAGGGGAGGATTCAGTCATTTCATTCTAACTGGTTTGGTGATTTCAACAAAGGACTTCATAGGGGCGCTATGTGTGGATTGTTTTGCTCTTCTGCTTTCTAAATGCCGACTGGGAGACTTAAAATCTTTCGTTTGATGTAGCTTTGCTTGACTAGCTTGTTCCTCATGATTTAGGGTGTTTTATTTCTTTCATGGTCAGGCGTTTTTCTTGCTGCCCGTAATGACTGTGGTCTTTCTTGATCAGTCGTTTTCCTTGCTACCCGTAATGTGGCCGACATTTATAAGAAACCAAAAGACTGGTGATAAGTAGGTAGTCGTTTGTGACAATTAGGCTATGGAGGATTTCCTCTGACCATTGTAGGTTTTAATTGTAACTCGACCTGCTTGGTCCCTTGTGTCAACACAAGAATTCAGCCCGGGTCTGTTACTTAATGTCAACTAGAAGATGTAAAACGGTGTCAGGAGCGGCTATTAAAGGATATCAAGGCAGATTGAAGTTTTATTTGACCTATGGATATATCCTATCCGGCCATGGGAAGTTTAGTGCTCTTAAAGAGAAAACTAATATGTTGAAATATCCAAAACACATAGGCCTAATAATCAGGATTAACAAAATAATACCTTTAAGGAAAGAAATAATCCAGGGATAGCAATTTTTTAAAACATCTGCTTATAATAATGTCACTTTCAGTCAGTAAATTAAATTTTAAGTGATGTTATGCAGAACATGAATTGTGACAAATAGGTTTCTAGGGAATAAGTCAAAGACACAAGATACTGCTGGGCCTATTTTTAAGAATTTTATGACCATTAAATTGCACCAGATGAACTACTCATCTTTTTCACACGAATAGAACAGATAGCAACCTTCTAAATCCATGTAATCTGCACGATTTCATGTGTTCTTGTTAGAACAAGGTTTGGAGTTCCCTTGCTAACACAATACCAAACACTATAACTTGCTCCCAATTCGACAATAAAGGAAGATATTTGGCTAGCTCAAGCAGTAGTTGTGTTTACTCCACAAATACTCTTAATCTGATTGCTGTTTCGTATTTATTCGCAAAGGCCAAGGAAGTTTACCATGGTTAAATTTGAGTAAGCAGAATAGTACACATTCCAGGGTGTTGATTCGGGTCTGATGGTGGCTCTGTACACACACGCGTCAATTCACACACATCCCACATACGAACTGGCTTCGTTTATTTGTTGATAACTAAATATAACTTGTGTACTAATCTTGTAGTTAGTAATATTTTAATCAACTCGGAAGCCATTAAATATATGAGAGTGTAATTTAACTAGATGTGTAAATCACCGCATCGAGTGTCATCCGACACGACAAAACGAGATAAATCTTAGAATTGCTCGTCTTTTCCAGGATAACAATATTGAATTTGAACAGAAATGACATGGGGTTTTAACGTCCAACATTTCAGCTCCAGCTGGGCTAACGAAGACAATCATACACCAAGAGAGAAGTTTTTCCCAGACAACAGGCTACCATTATTTCAATTTCCAATTGGGACCTTGTTTAAACAGATTAACGGTTTGCTTGACAGATTGCACAATTGAAGGTACTGAAATCATCTCTAATAACTTTGTTTATCCCAGACAATATAAAAACAACCCAACCAAACAATACAAATAGTCAGTTACAAAAAAACAAATAATAATTAATATTCTATGTTATATATAGACAGTTTATTCAAAAGCACCAATTGAGTTTAACTTGAAAACGTTTTCATACTTTATACTGTACAATAATAATGAACTATCTAAAAGACAGGATTTTAACATTAAATACACTTAAGCCGCTTTTGGCTGGTCTTTTTTTTTTAATCTTATTAAATAAAAGCTCATCAACAGTTGAGCTGAATTAAATATTCTAAAAATTGCTGAACCTGCTTTTGCTCAATGTATGCCTATGCCACAACATAATGACAGTTATGTGTAAACATGATTAAGTGAAAGAGTAATCCTATGTCAGTTGTGGCACAAAAACATAATTGTTACATCAATACCAAGCGATCACTATGGAATTAATTATGATTTTCCGAGTCGACTTAGACTCAAGCATATACATGGGCTCTTTTCTTGAAATGTATTTTTTCAGATTTTATAAGATATATTATAATAATAATAATTCTATTCAACAGTTATACCATGCATATCTGCTACATGTAACTTTCTTACATATAGTCCATAACAATGTATACAAATATATATATATCATTTACACATAACAACATGGTTAAATTGTACATTCTTACACTTTTAAACACAGGAACACAGCAATTTCACAGACAAAACAATTGAGTCAAGACAGAATAGCATTTCCATTTTGAATGCCCTAATAGAGATTTTTTTACATATCCCTAAGTATTTGTTTCCATAGAAACAAATCCATGGAAGTATTAGCAACAATCACCTTAGTAACTGTTTCCATAGAAACAAATCACAGGAACTATTAGAAACAATCACCATAGAAACAACTTCTACATGTATGTACTACATTATAAACAGTACAGCCATGTATTTATCTGAAATTAAAATATTCAGTTTATAGAGAAATGCACATAATGTGTAAAATCCTGAATAACAATAAACTGCACCACATATTGAAATCATAATATACATTTCAAAATATTAACAGAAGAAAACTTTCTACACATGTCAAAAATTGTTTTTAATGACAAAACATACATCCTCTTTACTCAAGAATTGAAAGTATTAAGAAAGCTTTTATGAGGGAATGAACAGTAAAATCATTTATGCACTAAGTACAAAGGTAGTTCCTATGATGAAGTCAATTGTTTTGAACTTGTTCACACATACATACTATATGAAGAAAGTGTTTTCAAGCTTTTTATTCAGACATTAAGTCTGACTAAATGAGTGCTGAGGATCTTTCATTTTAAAAAGTTTTAAATTTAAACACCACAAGTTTTATTTTTTTTTTTTATCTCAGTCACATAACTGGAGTAACTCAATGCAATATATCCATTAAAAGCTCACTTATTGAGTCATTTTTGAACACGTTAATATGAACACTTTCCTTCCTTGTTCTCCAAAGCCAATTACACTTTCCTTAAAATTGATTGGCAAGCACTGAAATTGTACCACACTGTACATTCCTCTTTCATTCTCCTGTATCAAATTCACAAGAGATTGTTTCTATATCCAAGATTTATGTAATTCACACACATATATATATATATATATATAGAGCTGTTCGCTGTACAGCATTTCGCACAACTTACATGTGTATATATACATCTTCCTCACATCTGTTCAATATGTGTTTATCAAGTATTAATACTGTGATTGGGATGACTATGAACCACCACCATTTTATTGTTCACATTATGTTGATCAGAATATAACTTCGTATAATGTGGCTTTTTTATCTCCTGATCCCGTAACAATATATTTATCATCACCAGATATATCGCAACTCAACACAGAAGATGATTCTTTAGACTGAAATAATAAAGAAATTATTTTAATAATGTTACACTATAATGAAGCAAAATCCCTGTCTCCCTCCCACCAATTGATATCAATAAAACAGCTTTAACGGTTGTGTGTGTGGGAGCCACGGTGGCTGAGCAGGTAAGATGCTGGCTCGCTAGCCTGGAGGTCGCCTGTTCGATCCCTGCATTGGCTGACAAAGTTCATCAGGATTTTCCGGCATGGCTTTCCCCTTGTCAGTGGTGCAGGATTGAAGACCTGACAAGGACAGCTGTCTAGTCGTTCGGATGGGACGGAAAACCAAGGACCCGTGTATACATTGGTATGCACGTAAAAGACCCCTTGGCAGTTGGAATTCGATATAAGAGTAGGCCATAGTGCCATGGCCCGGACAAAATTTCCCTCATAGCACACTGTATGGCGTATGCCCATCTTCATTAGCCCAGTTGGAGCATAACAGTAGAATGTTAAACCCCATTTCATTTTTAACTGTTGTGTTTGATGGATTTTGTTAGAAACCTGCCATTTCCGAAAGGCTATGCCCCTCAAAAATTATTTTTACTTGAAAATATATTTCTAATAAGAAGGAAAACTAAAATTATAGATGCCAATTGAATAAGCCCATAATAGATGCATTTAATTATTACATACTGACTATCACTTTTTTATCTTTGCTTCGTAAAATAGCACTAAAAAAGTATATAGTGTGAATAGTCAGCCATATTGAGATAGTATCTTGACTGGTTGAGATCAAAAATGACCTCCACCCTGTATACAGAATGCATTGTTAACTGGTGGATGTCCAAAAAGCAATTGGGTGAACTAGAGTTTGAAACAGCCAGACAGCCAGTTACCATACACACAATAGCTGCTATTTTGTCCAAGGTACATTTGTTGCTGTTGTCGCCCAGACAATATAGGTTTAGCACACTCATCCACATGTGGTCTTACAATTAGGCTTAAGGGTAATTTGTCATTCATGATAGCACTTTAGTTTATCGTTCTTTTATTTTAAATATCTTGTAAGATGTTTTTAGCAACAATTGTATTTTTCGATCAATGGAATGTATTTATGATCTAATTACAAAAACATTTGAGAAATATTAAAGAAAACACATATTTATCTAATAACGTTCTCACCTGAAAGATACTGGCACCATAAGGTGTCCTCCAGGCATTCAGTAAATTATCTTTTCCTGTACTCACGAACCATTTACCACAATATGCAAATTTAAGAGAAAGAACACAACTTTCATGTAGATGTAGTTGATATTTATCAGGTTTGGCATGATGTAAAACTTCCACATTACTGCTCTCCATTCTGAAAATAAAGGGCAAAACATTTTTCATTATTAATGACATATAACCAATGGGGCTCAAACACTCTAAAATAAACCTGTTTTCTACTTCATACTATACCATTGAGTTTGTATAACTCGTTATAAAAAAGTTTTGGAATAATTAAAAGGCCATCAGTTTTTGGGGTTTTTTTTTACTGAAAATCCACACAATAGAAACATGAAATATAGTTTCCTGACAGTTAATTTATTTTAATTCAAAACCATTTTGAGAGAGAAATGGGGTTTAACATCCACTCTAAACAACTCAGTTATTGTGGGACTAACATATGATTCAATTTATTTGAATACTTCGCTTGCACATAGGGGTCTTTAGCAGTGGGGAGAACTGGAGTACCCTGAGAAAACTAATGAGGCTGGTCAAGCGACCCTACTCCTCTTCACATACGAGTGTGGGATTGGAACCCCGTCGCTTGACTCGATGACATACGTTATGATCTAAAGCGCATGTTAAACACCACAAGACCACCCATCTGCTCACTCTTCAATTCAACGCACACCTTTACTGATTGCAAAATTAATCTTATTACAAAATACCTTATATAATTTTTATCAATGATAAATAACCCAACTTACCCCACAGCTAACCAATCCCCAGTTGGACAATATCCTAATGAGAAGATCTGAGATGTAAAATCATGTTGTTGGAGTTGTCTCCCCTACAATATAAAAATCACTTTTTAAATAACATGAAGGCTATGTAGTATCAAACATCCAAAAAAAACAAAATGTACATTAAGTAGTAACAAATTTCTAAATCATAGGACTTACCTCTCTTAGATCCCAGGATCTAACAGTATTATCTAAACCACCTGTCCATAATTTGGTTCCATCTGGAGAAATATCAATACAGCTAGCCCCATCTGTATGACCTTGAAATTGTCTGAAGGTCAAAAGAAAGAATATTATAAATATTGAATATGGTAATTATGAGTTATAATACTGAATTAGACTGGACTAGGATTGATAATTAAACACAATAAAATGAACAGCAGAAATATGATATTAAATAATACCTGGTGTTCAGGCCCATAGCTAGCGTGATAATCTTCAAGATTCAAGCAAGTCACACACTAACCCAATTCCGAACTTTTCGTTTTTCTCATAAATTATTATAGGTACGATAAAGTCGTATTCCTTTCTTCAAAATTTTATAAATCGCAAATTCAGTCATAGGTCTTCTCCCCTGGTGCAAACCCTATTTTCCAAAATTTTCAGGGGGAGAGGACCCTTCTCTGAAGGGAGGCGCGTCCACAGTGTTGTTCGGCGCGGACCATCAAGTGTAGATACATCGGCACCCCCAGACCCCCCCCCCCAATACTTTTGGGTTAGCTATGGGCCTGGTGTTGTAATAAGGGATTCGGTCGACAAATGAGGTAAATGATATAAATTTGATGATGCTAATATAAGAGATATACTGAATGGATGATAATATAGAACAATGAAATAAAGAGTAGTAGCCTACTATGTGATTATATTACCTGACTAATGTCTGATTATGAAGATCCCATACAGCTATATTACCATCACTACAACAACTAAAACATACTTTATTGTCAGGACTTAAAGCCAGGGCATAACATGCTGGAGCACTCGATGTTAATTCAGCCTTGATTCGGGGTGTGGGCTGAAATAAAAAGCACTAAAATTACAACACAATAAATACACAGTTATAATAAAATGTTGGATAAGAAAAATAACAGAATAAAGAAAACAGGTTTATTTAATAAGAATACTTTAAATTTAAGAAGTTTAAGGACAGATAAATAATTTTATGGCGATTTCTGTATTTTAACATGTGTTTAGTAGTAGACCTACCCATACTTAGGACATAAACATAAAGTTACATTATATTAACATATGTTTTGACAATAACATATGTGACACATTAACATGTGTTGATTCAAGACTTAAAAACTTACAGCTGCTAAATCCCATATAGATAATGTACTCGCTTCTCCACCAACAATTAAAGTTCTGCCATCTTGTAATAATTTTATAGAACGGATGTAGTTATCTCGTTGCTGTAAAAATAGAATATGTGTTGAGAATAATACATGTGATGTAAGTAGATGATATAATATCATATCCGTACTCTTATATATTTACTTAAATTATATATATAGGTTATAAATTCTACACAGGTGTTACAATAAAAATCCCTGTAAATCTTTCTCAGTCATGGGAGTTCAATAACTAAAAGTGTCCCTCAGATCTTGAATAGTTTTTTTTTTCTTTCAAGAACACCTACCAGATGGAGTACACTATAAAAATTCAGTCACATCTATAACTTTTGATGAGTGACCCAATTTTTTTATTTTGTAGGCAAATAAGTTATTATAAAAACCTAATGTGTCTTTTAATGGAGGGCACCATTGTATTAAAAATATTGTTCATTCAGTGCCAATGCCTAATTGTGAAAACTACAACAATAATTGGTCTTCTAATGGAGGGTCTAACCAGATCAGAAACAAGTTCTTCTATCTCCATAGCCCTAATAGTGAGTACAACAATAATACACATCAACATGTGAGCTGATATTTTATATGAAAACTTTATTGTAAACAATTTAAACTCACTCATAACAGACTTATAACAGATCAAAGTGGTTTTAGATTTCTGTTATTTTATAACAGGATGTATGCGTAACATGTCTAGGTTACATAGATAATTTATATATACTTACCAAACAATCGAGTTGTGAAACTGGACTTTTATTACCAGGCTGACTGATATCCCATACTTTTACACAACCCTGAAAAATACATAATATTCTACACTTTAAACACAACCCTATTAAATACATAATATTCCATAATTGGTTAAAGTGGCATTTGGTATCTGAATGAGAATAGTACATGACACAATTATATTGAATACAAGTTACTTAGATGTTTGGAAGAGGGTCAAATCTCTCTTTATCAAGCAAATGTAGCCATCATTATATATTAAACTTGCAAGATGATGCCAAAGCACTGGGATTGCCAACATGTGAGTAAAGCATGTGCAAGGATAGCAATGGTGGGTTTAGCAGTCAATTTGAGTCAATAATGATTTTTTCTGGTCAATACAATACCATACTTTCAGATAAAGATAAGTTTAGAATATCAAAGATGGCCTAATTATTCTCAAAGTAATTTATCTTTAACAAAGACTGCATTTAAATTATACTAAAAAGCCAAGCATAAAATCAATTTGTATTATTGTAGTATTTATCTGTTAAAATCAGGTTTCATTTCTTGATAAAGTATGCTATCGTCAACTGAATAATACAAGATAAAATAATACTAGATAAAAGAAAGAAGTTATACCTTTCCTCCTGTATAGACATGTCTTGTAGGATTACTGATGGTCACCGCACAAACAACTTCTCCATGATTTAAAGTATTAATCTGACGAGCATGACGAGGAATTCCTGGACCAATTAGAGCGTCTGGTGGGAACGGCACAGGCTGCATCTGACCATCCCCACTCACGTGAAAAGAATAAGCCCTGAAAATACAATATCAACATTTATATTAAATATTATTTAAAACAAACCTTAGTTATCTCCTATCAATTTAAAATAATAAATTTATTTTTTTTAAACAAAAAAGTTAAGAAGAATTAAAACCAGTCAGAATCAACCAATATTCAGACAAGATCTCTCTTATTGCAGTTACAATCAAATGCAGGATAAGTTTGTAGCTATATGCATTACCAGGGGTAGATTATAAACCACGCCCACTTTTCTCACAACACTTCCTTGCTTTTAAAATTCTTATATTTTACTTACGGTTTTCCTCCTGGAATGTTGCCTAATGCTGGTCTCATGTGATCATGGGGAGCATCGTAATTACTTTGTTGCTGAAATAAAGTAAAACAAAAAAATACAAAACATCTGTCATACATGAATGGCAAGGACAAGAAAATTAGAAAAATATTACCAATAGTTCTCCTTGTAAATTAATCTTAGCATAACATTACCATATCACACAAAGTGATATATTAATGTAAACTTGTCTGACCTGTGCTGTTGCAATTTTCCATGGAAAAATTCCATTTGATATTCTAAAGATAATACATTTCTTCAATGGCTACAACTGATAACCACTGTTAAATTATGTTAACTTTTCTATACCTCACTCACCATGCCAGGGTGACGTTGGCCAAAATTATTTAAAGGGCTGGCACCAATACCATTATGCATGACACCATTTGGAGGATAACCATTGGGACTTAGTTCTGATGGTAAGCCCCCTCCAGCACCATGAGTTGGATGGGGCATAAATGGATAAACTGAAAAACAGAAATTTAAAAATAAATAATGTTCTAAAATATAATCCAAACAAAATTATAATAAAAAGCCAAAAGTCAACCGCCTTAGCTCCAATAATTTATTATTTGCCAGATTTGTTTATTATTGAACAAAATTTTCAAAGATGGGTTCTGCAAGAGGTAAATCTGCCTATGGCAGGTCTTTCTTTAGGTCTGACATGTTATCTAAATTATTAATTAGACATTAATAAATTTATCCAGACAATAATCAACTCTCGATGTAATCGCCAGCCTGCGATATTTATTGGAATTGACTCCGATTTGCTGCTCAACGCTCATTAATGATTTAATCCAAAAGTAAATAATCGAGACTATGTTTTTTATCGTACCGATATGGTCATTGAGGCTAGGCCTAAAATTCAAAAGCTAATACGGTATCTCGGTTCAGAGTGGATCAATTTGACTGAAATTTTCAGCAAATTCCCTTTACATTATCTAGTTTTTAACTATTATAGTGAGAACTACCAACTCTTAACCTCCCATATTGCTCCATTAATGAAATTAAATATTCAAAGGTGAAAAATTACGCTAAACTGCGATATTCAGCGGATTGGAATACATTTTTTGTAAGATAATCAAACGTAAAAATGGATAATCAAGACTGTTTTTCATCCTACCAACTTTAGTAATGATGATCGAGGCTAGCCTAAAATTCAAAAGCTAAAATCTTGATTCAGAGTGGAGCAATTTGATTAAAATTTTCAACATATTCTATTTACTTTATCTATTTTTTTTTAGCAAGAACTGTCTAATTTCCCATAATGCACCTTCAAGTAATTATCAGAACTTGTTTCACCCATGCCGACGTTTAGTATACAAAACATTTAATATCATAGATTTAGCTGTTCAAGTTATCAAAAATCCTTGAAAATCAATATACTTATTCGTCTCAAGACCTTTAACTCTGTGTATCAATAGAAACAATTATATAAAGGCATAAACACAGTGTATAAATATAAAATCAATCAGATGATAACAATGGTCTCTAAAGCATTCACAAGATTTTTCAAAATGATCAAGGGCCATAACTCTGGCAGTAATTTTCGGAAATTGGTGAACATCAATAGGCTTCTTCATCTCATGACCGTAACACTGTATATAAATTTATTAAAGTAAATCGGAAATTGTTAACTGAATAGTATAAAAATAAAACGAAACAAAATCTCCAATAATAAGTAGTATCTTTGTGATGTACCAAAACATCTGTGGACGTTTGGGGTAATCAATCGCACTGAATATGTAATCAAGAAGAGAGAAAAACCAGTAGAGCATGTCTTGGGAAGCAAAACCTGATGAATTGACAACGTAATTTTTAAACCTGATTTTTGAGACAAACATTTAATAATATCCTTGATATATATTCTACATAAGAAATAATACCTTTTGGTGGTGCTGATGGTCCTGGACCAGGTGTTGTACTACCAGTACTTGTTGGTGTATTAGGTTTAGATACAGGTGTTGCTGCTTTATCATTCTACATTAAAATATACACATTGTCTTTATTTACTAAATCAGTAGAATTACAGTTATTTAGATTATAAGGTCAACAAGCATTCTGAGAATATTGTTTTTTGTTGAAGCAATATATTATGTTTCCTACCGGTCTCTACAAATTTTACAATGTATGCATCTGTAAGGGGCTGACACAGTGAATACATTTCTGTAACTATATAATCGAAATACACATAGATGAAATAAATTCTGTAAAACTGAATTTTCACAAGATGGTCTGCAACAACTACGAAATTTCAATAAAATACCTTAAAGTTTTAACTTTCTAAAATTCTCAAAAAACGAAGTTTTATTGACTTTAAGTCAACAAATGTAAACTTGATCTGTGACTCTGCTATTACACAGCAGTTTATTTAATTTCGATAAAATATCAGAGATTAAGTATAATAAAAATTCCAAATGACAGACTGAGAGAAAACCTGTATTGTCCTCTGGTTTCTGATAGGTGACTAATAAATACATGGTTATAGAATGACTGACACATTGACATAATTCTTATTTACGTTCAATATTCAGATTGACATACCATAATATTTCATTTTCCTTGAAAATGCAGATTTTTAATCTAACATAGCCTAAGGATGTTATACAGGCTTAATTTCAACTATATAATTCAGAAAAGCTAGTTTGAGCTATATAACAGACTAATGTCTGTGTGGTGCAAGCTGGTCAATCAAAGCCGTCATAGACTACCACTCAGATATTATTCTAATAAAGCATTGGCATAAGTCACTAAATTATGTTTCTGAAATGATCATCAACACGTTTGCCTGTGATATATGATTTGTGTAATTTCTATGACAATATTTACCTCCTTAACTTTAGATGAACTAGAGCTGGCATGTGATGATGCATCACTACGTGGACTACTTCTGTCATTCATTGTTTCTTTTTTATGTCTTGCTAAAGCTGCTGGATCTTTATCTTTTGGTCGTGGTGAAAGTTCACTGTGACCATTCATTGGTGATGTATTATCCTGCAATAGGTAATACATATTTTAATCAATTCAAACAAGAGAATTTACAGCTTTTGCTATGCTATTATTATACATATTTTCTAAAACATTTACCATTGCTACATCTCAAGTATCATAAATCTATATAATCCATAATGGTATAAATATATCAATCAACCAGGCATAGATTAAGCTTTTCCAAATGACATGGTTGAACTCTCAAGTCCCGACAAAATGAGAAGCAGACCTAATTCCTTAAAAATGAATAGAATAATGATGTTGATACTTGGCAATTTAAGATGACATTTGTATCAATTAACTTGTCAGTCTTGGAGTTTACACAAATTTATACATCCCACCTAACATTTCAAAAATGTCTATATTTTTCTTATTAATCAGATTAAAGATACATCATGTAAGAGCTAAATCTGCCTATTACAAGTCTTTATTTTGACTTCAAATGCTATATAAACCATTATTTAGACATTTATTCACATGACAAGCATATAATCAACTCTCTAGACCATTGGATGGATCAGATTTAAACACGATCGCCTTTTAATAATTCAATTTAAAAATGGTGAATTGAGCCCAAGATCTGATTAACAATAATTCGCTTGCACGTAAGGGTCCTTAGAAGTGGGAGGAAACCAGAGGACCCCGAGTAAACCCACGAAGTTGGAAAAGCGACCCTACTCCTTGACACGTACAACCGGAGAATCGAAACCACACCAGTTGACTCAATGACAGACCTTATGATACAATGTGCACATACTAACAATTTGGCCACCCAACATCTGCTACAATCTACGCAACATCTTGTCAAAACTTCAAACAGTGATAACTTCGCTCAGAATAAAGTAATTTGAATAAAATTTTCAATATATTCATTTTGCATTATCTACTGTTGAACTATTATAGAAAGAACAGACAGCTCTTTATCTAAATCTTCATAATGCATCTTTAATTTATGCAAAAAATTCAGTAAAAGTTTAAATAACTTACATCACCAACATCCACAACTAATTCTTGATCACTTTTTTCACCATCACTGTCCTAAACAAGCATTTCATATTAATTAATACCGGATTTACATATATCTCTCATAAAGCTAACAAACTATATAGATCATATTGTTTTTTAATTCTGATTGATAAATTGTCAAATAAGTTCAGCTGGTGTATAAATTTGGATTTGTAATCATGGCTTAGAAAATGAAAATCAATTGTCCATGAAATTTATTAGATTTCTATATATAAAAGATATAAGACAGAACTCGGACCAGATGTGTTCAAATCCCTAGTATATAAATAATAGTACGACTGATCAAAATAACAGTAATAATACAGATGTTACATTATAGAAAATAAATCAAATTAATGATTAACTTTTCCTCAGCATTTTTTTACTTTCAGACTACAGGGTCCAATTTTTATCAACAAGTGAACCAAAGTGTGAATATCCACTCAATCCAAATTAGGTCTTTCAGGAATAACATATAGTACATTTTTTGTTTAATAATCTGATTGTGCATAGGTGTCTGTAGAAGTGGGCAAAAAGTGGAATACCTGGATCAAGTCCTCTGGGCTATTTGTACGATCTGTCTCCATGACATGCACAGATAAAAGGTCTTAAGATCTATAGCATTATAGATTAAACCCCCTGCCCACCTTCTCTATATTTGACAACTGGGTAATGAAGATGGGCATACGCCATACAGTGTGCTATGAGGGAAATTTTGCCAGGGGAGCGGCACTACTCTTATATTGAATTCCAACTGCCAAGGGATCTTTTACGTGCACCCCAATGGTTTTCTATCCCATCCAAACGACTAGACAATACTTTGATAAATATTGGTTACAAAGGAGACAGCATTCCCACTAGATTGTAGCATTTCTATCCATTATTCTTTGAATTTAAACCTCCCATTGATATTCTGATATCTATCTACTTTTCATCAAGATGTAATAGAAATCTGGTTTTCTACTAGGCCCAGCACAAATCACATATCCTTCACCTTGTAAAAGCATAATCTACTTACCACAACTTTTTCTTCCTGTCTGCGTTTTTTGGGTGGTTCACCACTACTACGTACATCAGGTGATCGGCTTCGTGGACGGAATTTTTCTCTTTCTGCTGGAGATGCTGATCTTCTCTACAAGTAGAAAGTCAAATTCAGACATCAAATACAATCCACATAAATGACATTGAAAAGAATTGTAAGAAATCAATTTGAATAAGATAAGAATCACTATGCATCGATTTTGGTACTAATCCAATGCAATGTTAAAAATAATTTCAAAATTAATATTTAGCATTGTGGACATAATTATCTACTATCATTTAAAAAAAAAAAAAAACTATGTTCTATTATTAAACAGCATTTGGTTAAAATTAATAAAAGTTTGAAAATAAATTATGTGTTGAAAGAAATTAACATTTCAATCAAACATTCAAAGTTTCTCTTTTCAAAATGTTTATTTTATTTCAAGTGAATGTCTATTTTAAAAGAAGATGTCAGCTGTAAAATCAAAGCCTCTTGGAACAACTGGCACTATAAAGATATCTGAGATTATTTCTATCAATTGTTATGTAACTGAAACAGACTAAACAAATAAACTCAATTGTCATTGGAATAAATAAAGTCGTGATGTGTAAAAACTTGACACCAACTGCTAACTTCATCTGTAGCCATGTTTACTTGGCAGACGATTGTTTGTTTGTGGAATAAGATTACAGACAATAATGTCAATTCCTATCCTTCTTCGTCTTAAAGGGCTTTCAAATCATTGTGAGAAAACTTCAAACTGATTAAAAGTTAAAGAACGGCACAAACATTTACATTATAGCAAGTACTCTCTTTGGAGTATAAAAGGCGAATAGCTCCTTTTAAACAAACACTTGAAGATATTCAATAGATATTTGGGCCACCAAGGCTGACCAAGACGTTGTGTAAGCAATACTGGGTAATAAGTCCCATAAACTTAGTTTGAATCACAATCTCGACTGTCATTTCTAGATAAAGGATATGATGAATTTCTCTTGTATAAATACTTGAGCTATGTTTACCCGGGAACAATATAAGCACCTGTCCAAACCCTGCGTTTACACATGGTTTTCTCACCAGTCAGCCAACAAATTTAAGTCCATATTTTATTAGTGCTGAGAAATGTTCAAGTGCTCTATTAATATAGTCTATGGTTAGGGGGATTACAATAAATGTGTTAGTCGAAGAAGGCACAGTTTATTTAACAAGGTCTTATTGACTGTCCCGATATCAAATATGATAAAATGACTTTAAAGTTTGTCTTTGCAATCTTTTAAACCTTAATATATCAAGAGATAACTAGCAAAAACTACCATCATTACAATAATAACATTATTTACAGATTGCCAATAAACAACAAAAAAAACCCCAAGAACCCCCCATAAAATATATTGATAAGTATGACAGTTAGCATGAGAAATATTTCAAGAGCTAATCCTGACAAATCTCCCAAATAAATGTGAAGTTAATTGACATTGGGTAAATATGATATTGAAACAGTTGACTGATAACAGTGTATCTTTATGACATAGTAATTTTATCTTGGTTTGTGTGTTTTTAAACATTATAGGAATCAGACCACTAACAACAGTGTATGCATTTAAGTAGCCTACAGTAAACAGTTTTTCTGTAAATGGTTATTCCTTCATGAGAATCAAATTAGTTCACAATTTGACCTTGTCTATGAATTTTGAATACTATGCGAGAGATGGCTTAGGCAAATGCAAATGTCACCATACATACATTGTTCAGTGCTTTATTTCTCTTAATAATTATTTACGACATTTTAAAGTTAAATAAATTGAAGTAAAATTATTTACATTGCCAAATTAATCACTATATTGCAATATGTTATTTTCAATAATTGTTATTTTGCAGCAGATGTAGTATTATAAACACTAACTCTTTCAACTAATCACATAAATTAAAGCAACTATCACAACCGATTCTCTCAATCTTTTCAAAAACAAACTTGACTTAATAGAATGTTAGTTTAAGTACACAAAGATTAGAGAAGGGAGAAAAAAGAAGACAATTAACAAATGAAAGACATAGCATTCTGTATGTCAATAAAATGTTGAGCCGAGTTTCACCCCCTGCTGCCTATTTTAGCTGGCTTACACTGTATCTTTAGGGTGGAATAACTTGTATAAATACCAGAAGCTCATTGGGCAAAATAAACTCATTTCTCAGCAAGCTAGAAGTAATCCTTTGTCACCAGGAAGACCAAACACTGCATGTGGACAGAAGAAGCGGCCATATTTGTTTAACGAGCTTCTCATTCATGCAACTACAGGAGAGAATAGAAAAACGTAGAGAACATGAATTGCGCTCCACAGACATTAAATATTGTCGTAGAGGAAGAAGGGTAAACAGTTAATATCTTCTAACAACACTCTACGTTGCCCAATATTTACACTTCACACTTGATGCATACTAAACTTGGCTAACTCCACACAGTCCAATGAGGAAATGGAGAATTTCTCATTGAAGGAAAAATGTCATTTGCTTAGTTTCAAAGTAATATGAAGCTGATGAAAAACAATTTGTGACATTTATCGAGAATAGTTTACATGACAGAGGCGCTTTCATGTTTGTAAAAGTGTGTGTTGCCCAAGACATATTTACTTGCACCTTTTATTTGACAAATCTTCTACTTCAGAGTTTTTTTTTCAAAGGTTAGCCTGAATCTATATATCAACCGAGCAAACATAGTAATATGTCAATAACTTTTCCTGTTAGCTAATTTATGTAACATGATTTTTGACCAATATCTATCTTGACTTTTGTATCTCTGTGATAAAAATTCTTATCTAACAGATCCATGTATTTTTACTACTAGAAAAAGCACTCTCGAATCGTGGAATTTGGTACATACGAACCTTCTTCAAAATTTGAGTACGAAAATACTGACGATAAAAATCAAATAATCAATATTTTTTATTTTACAGGCGAATATTTCACAATTTTAAACAATAGTTCAGTTGCTAAGTAAATCCTTTTTTATTTTATGATTGATATGATCACTCTCTAGTTGATAAACATAATTTTTAGTTATCACTGTGTACAGTACAAGCACACTCGAGTTCTGTAAATGATCAGCTGAAGATTTTTAGATCATGCAATCTGTCACCAAACTACTAATAAGATTAGGATGCATTTCTTACTATACAGTTATATTAGCTTTAAAAATTTTGCAATTATCACCTGTGGAGAATCAGATGAACAAATTGATCAATCAAGCACAGAACATGATACATGTACTTGTAGATTGTTTGCATACTTGTGTAAGTCTCTTCTGAATATAAGTTATTTTTACAATCAATGATGTCTCGAAGGTATAAAATCAAAACTATTATATTAAATCATCCATGAATATGATATTGATTTTTTAGACTTTCTTCAAGGATCTGATTGAATCTTTAGTTCAATATTTTATGGAAGAATCTTTCTTGGGACATGATAACTTTTGTAATTATATATTATGCACCTTTGATAAAACTTTAGAAAAGCCCAACAATTATTTTCAAGTTTTTCTGTGTAAAAATCAATATCACAATGGCTATTGTATAGCCAGACGTAATAAAAAAAAAATCTTTATATTTTATCTCAAAAGAAGAAAAAAATGTATCAGAATCTAGCAGCAGCCATTAGTTTACAATCAAGTCTTCAGTCGATCTGTTCAGTCAAGCTGAAGATCTATCTTATCAATATGTTCTACATTTAACCGGGGAAAAATGGGTAAAAAATTCCAATAGGATGCTATTGATTTTTTTAACACGATATTAATACTTCAGCCTTCTGAAAAATATTTCCTTTCATCTGGTTATCTCTTTAAGATAGAGCTGGCCTTTAACTAGCATTTAATATATTTACAAAGATTAAGAATCCCTGAAAGTACTTTCTCGTTGAAATGTCATCCATGTCAATAAGAAGTGTTCAATCTTTTCCCTTGTTTGGTAAGTCACTAAACGCAGGTTCTACTTCACGTATTAATTAAAACTAGATTAAAAGATTTAAATTGCTTTCAAATTTCACGATTTCCCTCCTCTAGCAAATAGTCCCATTGCAAAAACATATGATGACCAAACCTAAAAAACAAATTCCACAACAATTTGACTTAAGAAATTAGTGTTTAAATCCCTGATGCACGCAGTTTGTGAGAGCCAAGAGCACTGAGTATAAGAGTGGTATAAAGCGACACAAGGTCTCACTCAGTTTAATTAATGTGAAAGGAATGAGAGAAGAGTTTACTTTAGATAAATTGCGTTAATTCTCCCGGACTCTTCATTAAATCAACCCCTGAATGTGTAAGTAAGAAATACGACGAAACCACGAAAGGTGATTTGAGATAGATGAGCTTAGAGGCATGTCAACAGACGGGTAATCTGAATCGTCAATGGTATACAAGCGCCTCATTTAGTGAGTAGTGCTGTTATGGACTTAACACTTAGCCCTGTAAGCTGAAGGCAAACACTAGTCACAACATATACAAGAAAACAAGGTAGGGCTTCGGTAAACACTGTGGCCAATTTTAGTGAGCAAATAACTAGCAAGTTTTACACATCTTTATAAATTCAACAATACAATGTGCTTTCATCTCATCATTACCGTTCAAGTACTAAACAACTTTTACATTACAGTATTAAAATCTTACCTAGAAAAAAAGTCAATTACATGGGACAAAAACCACCATAGAGACCTCATAAGAGCAATTATATCATATTATATTAAAGAAATATGTTTGATAAAATGCAATAGATGTGACTATTTCTTTTCTACACAAATGAAAAGATGAAGAGAAATGTGAAGAAAGAGTAACAAATATGGAGCACTTAAGAAAAAAAAAGTTAAAAGATGTGATGGATTAATAAAGTGTACTTACATGCTTGTCATCAACTGAAAAATACCAAAAAAATACAAATAAATTATTTAATAACTATATACATATTATAAAGATACAATATATATGAAAACAAGCTAGAACTTAGGCCATACAAAATATATTCTGATTCTCAGACAATCCTCAACAAAAATCTGATGCATGATGATTACTTGGATAAATGACTTCTATACACATAAATTGTTGTTTATAGGATTGTGTGATTATCCAGTATCATTTATGATGGTCATCAATTCATTCTAATCTTTCTATAGATTTACCTCCTGTAACCAGGATAAAATATTTATGTGTAGTAATTAATGGGCCTGTTTTTATTTTTATTTCTTGAAATAAAAACAGGTCCTTTTGAAGTGATGCAGGATTATCTAAGACTCAGAATATTTTTCTTATATGGCCTTATAAATATCAAACATTAAATCAAAACATTTCATTGTATACAAAATAAAACCTTTTCAGAAAGTAAATATAATTTCAATCCAAATCAATGGGGCTGTAATTACGACAGCATAATATCATCTGGGTCAAGAATATAATTTCCATACAAATCACATATTTCATTTATTTATTACACCCACATACCAATTTATTAATGTTCTGCGCATGATCACTGATGCTAAATTGACACATAACTGGTGTGTTACAACCCGAGATGATTGATCAAGCATGTACATCAGGGACTGTGGGAGGATGGTGGTGATAATGTGACAAAACTCATTCCCGAAGGAAGCCCCTACAAGATGGGGTGGGCGTACAAAACATAAATAACACCAGGGACCCAGCATATACGTATGGTTACTTACATTTTTCATCTTTCAGCGCACTGAGACTGTGTGGATGAGTGGGAAAGGTACCATGAGGCAATGACAATAATCCTGATCCGCCCGGAACTGAAGATAATCCACCTGGAGGAGGTAGACCAGATGGATGAGGTGTCATAGGAATGGGAGGGGCATGGGCGTGTGGAAGATGCTGAGCCTGCATTTGCTGCTGAAATAATAATCATTTAGTATCATTTACATCTTAATGGAAATCTGTAGCCAAGCCACTTTAATGATGATTAATATTTCATCCTTTAAAAACTGTCAGTAATCAAACTTGCATTTGTAAGTAATCTGTCTTTATTTTCTTTTATAATTTGATGTCCTCAAAGTTAAATATCAATACAGTTAGATCATAAATTCTACTAACCATGACAGATATTCATTGGAAAGACCTAATTTCAAAGTTGAAGCTTATTTTCAATTTAATCACCAAGAACAAATAAAATCTAAAACAGTTCCAATAACAGTTGTCAAAGTTTTCTCTAAAATTCTTTTAACTGGCCACGATCAGTAGGATACTTCTCTTAAGATAATCAATACAAAAACGCATTCAATCTAGATCAAGTGACATTTAATTACACTGTGAGCTTGAGACGAGAAGTCTCTGATATTCAGATTAAGTTCTCTTACCCCTATGACAGCGTTTAATTCCTGCATGGTGACCTGTTTGGCTCGCTCTACTGCTGCTGCCACCTGCTGTTGATGCTGAAAATCAGATGTAATAACTCTTAGTGTAATTATCGGCTTCTTCATCTCACGGATATAAACACCAGGTATAAGTTTAAAGTCAAATGAAAGGTAACTTTGACATCTTAAGCATCAGCATGTATTTTGAAAGTCGTCAAGGGCAATAACTCTAGTAGTAATTATCAAAAATTATTAGATGGCTTCCTTGACTGATGACTATAAATTTCTAGAGTGTCCACATGATTGTTCAAACTGATCAAGGGTGACAACTCTTAACAGTGGATATCAGAATTATATAGACTTCTTCATTTCAGGAAATTGTGCATGAGAAACAGACGGAAGCGACAACATTATGTGAATACATTTCATTGTATAACTTGAATCAAGAACTTGTCTGGTTCAACCAAAGCTGGGGACCTTTATCAAATGTGCTAGTCATTCAAATGACACAGAAAACCAATAAAAGTAGGTGGATGTCATGGCTAAATTTTTATCCCCCACAAGAAAACAAAGGAACATTACAGTTATAATGACTTATTTAGTTATTATTGTGTTACAGATTGCATTCTTTTTAAATATTTACTTTAAAATAATAACACAACCTAGCATTATACATCACTAGACTTGTATTAAATACATAAAAAACTGGTTGTTTTTCTTGTTTTTTTTAAATGATACTGTGTAATAATAAATAACTTGTCTGATTGTAATTAAAACTATTGATGTAGGCCATCAACTGTCAAACAATGAACATTTTCTCTACCTACAGCTGTTCATTTGGGACATACAATCAATAACTTTATTAAAGCAGTACTCAAATCAAATAGCTGTTTACCACAGAATGGGATTTATGAAAATATATTAGACAAGGAGTGTAGTATGTTAAATGAAGGGACCACAATGAGATTAATCAAGAAATATTATTTGCCAGCAATCTGTTATTCTGTTGGATTCATATCCCTTAAAGGATAAACAGTGCAAATTCAAACTCTTGAAACTACTTAGTGACCTACAGTTATTAAAAACTGATCAAGAGTAAGAACCCAAAATTAGAATTTTATTGGCTTCTACTTTTTCTAGTGCTAACATTTATTATGCAATACATCAATCGGAAATGAAATAACATTGGAAATCACTGATGTTATAGTCTCATGAACATAAAGACTATGTATAAATGAATTTAATGTCAATCGGATAACAATTTTATCCTCAAGGGTGGTAACACATACAGTAATTTAGCGAATATCATGAAATCCAACAGGATTCTTTGTCTCGTGAACTTTAACACTGTACATAAATTTCACGTCAATATGGACAGGGTTGATGACAATATATTGCCACGTACATTTCAGTGTAGGTATATAAAAACAATATGTTTTGGTCATTGCTGATATACGTTTATTATTAAATTATGTGATGAGTTGAATGAAAGAACGACTGATCCACTGCCGATGTTTGGTCAATGAGGAGATTGGTTTTGTCTGTGGTATCCCCCTCAGTGGAAGTGACCATTAAACCCAATGACTTAACAAACAGGGCAGTGACTCGCTCTCGTTTTATAACAAACAAACTTAATGTTTTGGTTAAAACTACATCATGTGTGAAACTGTCTTTCCTCTTCATTTTCCCCCTTGCTCTGTGAAATTAAATTTTGATTGAGATGATAAAAGAATATCGTCTTACCTCTTGTGAAAGAAATGGGATCACTTGAGCACAAATGGCATTTAATCTTTTTGCAATTTCAGTCTGGAAAAAGAAACAAGACAATTAAAAGATAATTTGTCAGGCAAAGAAAAAAACATCCACAGTATACGTTCGAGCAGTCCATAAACATTGTTGTACCTTTATTCTTTTGCAGCATTCATAAGACACTAAAACTGATCAAGAGTAACAAACCATGAAGTAATTAATATCTGAAATAATCTAAATTTTATTGGCTTAACAATTTTTTCCTGATACTAACAGTTATTATACAACAATGTTATACAAGATAATAACTTTAGCCTTGTTGAAAATCAATAGACTTCTTCATCACATGAACATAAACACCGAGTATAAATTTCAAGTCAATTGTATTATAAATGTAGCCTCTTGGGCGTCCAAGATTTTTCAGGTTGTTCAAGGGCCATAATTATGCTTAGGCCTAAAGTAGGGTCTTAACCAGGGCTGTCGGTAATTTTTCACAGTTGATTAGCAGCACTGCTAATCAAAAAGTCCAATTTTGCCAAATTTGATTAGCAAATTTAAAAATTGATTAGCAGTTTTTCAGTTTCAACATAAAACACCTAAATAACAAGATATTACTTTCGTTCATAACACATGGGGTGACATATGATTAGATTCCATTCTTAGATTTTTTTAGCACTGCCACAAGTATTTGTGATAGTTTGTCTACATGTCTACATCACATTCAGTTTGGTCTTATGTATGAAGCCAATTCTTGACAGTGACTTCCGAAGCCCCTATCATTTTAATTGTTATTTTTTCGTTACGTTAGAAATCTTCGTTAGAAAACAATTTCGTCTGCTTTTTATCGTGTATTACTATTTGTGTTCAATCGGACGCACCTCGATTAACTAGACACACGCGATATAAACAATAATATTTTACGGGAATTTTTACTTTGATTATCGTTTTACAATACGTTAACATATATTTATTTTTTTATATTTTATTTACAATACGTGGGGGAACACTGGATTATTTCTTTCAAAATGAATATGATATAATTACTTGATGTCTCACAACGTGAGTGGTACTACTTGATTCCATATTTCCGGTTTAATAGTCCCTATTCATAGAGTTATGTCCCTGTATTATTTAGTGCCGAAAAATGAATTGTGTCTGGGTAGTTCGAGAAGAAAATGTCACACGGAGAATTGAGTTTTGTTTATAAAATTTTATTCAACATTTTATACACGTTGAGAAAGCCTTCTAGTCTTCAAATGTGGATTATCCTTGTGTCAATATCCAAAATGACAGGCATATTAATGATTCGCAGTTACTGCAAATCAAAAACTTTAGATTTTAATTTTTGATTAGCAACGGACAAAATATGTATCGCAAATTGCGCTGCGATACTGGTTGTCGGCAGCCCTGGTCTTAACTATCGAAAATAGCTAGAAATTAATAAGCTTTTTCATCTCATGAACATAAATATTGTGGATAAATTTTAGTCGCCCACATGATATAGTAGCCTCTACAGTAATCATTAGAAATCTTTGATTATCAATAAAGCATCCACAAAAATTTTCAAATTGATCAAGGGTGATAACTCTGACAGTAATTTTGAGAAATGTCTCATAAACATTACCACTGTGTATAAATTTAAAGTCTATCGGATGAGAACTAGACCGACAGACACAGGTTGTGACAATATACAACTACATCCTACATTCAGTGATCTTTTATAATCTGATAAGATTAATGACTCTTGATGTTTTTGCCATTATCCAACCAAACAGATTTGGACATAATGTAAAGACTGCCATTCTACAATGAGAAACAGTTTTACAGTGTAAGGGAAATAACTCTATTTCAAGTAAAATGTGACAACTGTTGGTAAAGTAATTCAGTTACAGAAAAGAATTATTTGTATTGTAATTACTATAGAGCAGTCTTTTATTAGATTTTCTCAGCAGGTAATGGTATGAATATCAATCTATTGAGCATAAAAACACTCAATGCTCCTAATCCCCGCTTGTCTTTCATGCTTTATATTGAGTTGTATTGCCTATTCATAGTCATGTTTTCGACCCCCTAGTAAATACAGTACAAAGGAGAACAAAGTCTAAGTCACCACAAAAACAAGACTCAACAACCTTGCTGGCCTTTTTCGTCACATGTAAAACAGCTTTAGAAAAAAGAACATACTTAGAATTTCACTAGGCCTACTAGTACTTGTTTCACTATTTCATAAAAATAGGCCTACATTATTGAAATAACTCTTTAAAATTTTACCAGGGCTTAGGTCTTGGGTAATCCTAGTGCAAGCACGATTTAGATTAAAATTATATGTTTCAAGAAGAATTGCATGTACAAACATGCAGTACTTCTGTACAGTATAACCGCTCTGTTTGGAAATAACATTTATCCCCAGTTGGCAAATGCGATGTATTGAAAAGTGTAGGCCCCAACTAATGGAATAAGAATGGGACATTTTGGGTACCGGTAGGAAATTGAGGATACAGAGAGTGAAGAATAAGATGGTTTCCCCATCCACTACAGCAGCACCCTCTTTGGTCTTTGTTACCTCCCTACCCTATTTTTTCCAATTCACTTGATTTGATATTTGTTGTTTATTGCTTGCAATGTCTGTGTAGTTTGTCTGCAGATTTTTCTTATGGTTTTTGTTTGTGTGTGGGGTGCTTTCAGGGTTTTGTGTGTGGTGCAGTCCTCCCGCACTTACTACTGAAGCCATGATTATTATTTTTCAATACTAATCATTGTTAACTACATGTTATATGTATTTCTCAAATAGAATTTCATATTAAACTCATATTTCTGTTAGGAAATGTTACCAGGTGTTCTAGAATTCTACATAATGTGGACAAGATATAAATTATGTACTTTTAAAAGCAATTTAAACGCCCCAAAAGATGAAATAGCAATCACTAAACAGCTGCATTTACGGAGAGTAATAAACAAATAAACAATACAACAGCAGTCTGTATTTTACTAAATATATTTACATTATAACAAATTATCCTTCGATATTTTCAATGAAAATATTTTTTTCATGAATAAGAAAGAATGTGTTATAAAAATTTCAGAAGAGGTTTTTGGAAGAGGAAATACAAATTGAAAATAAACATCTTCTTTTGTTGTTGCTCCTTTCAGTTCATATTACAAGTTGTTTCTTTTCAAAACACCAGTGAACAGTAAGTATATTATTTCATGTTTTATTCAAATATTTTTCAACAAATGGAGCCACAAAAAAAAAGAAAAAAAAGAATGTTATTTCTAATATTGTTGGTTGTCTGTCTGCAAATTTTAAAGTATTAACAGACGACTAATATTAGTTCCTTTAAATAATGAATAAATAGTCGAGGCTCAACAATACAATATTGTGTCTGCAAAAAGGCAGCTGCATCCACACTTGAAGCTAACACCATTGAGTTGCTGACTGCAGTGAAAAACGTCGAAAAAAATCAACACAATGCCACCAACGTAAACTGTTCCATATGATTCGATGCTCCCATTAGTTGTTCAAAGACTCACAACAAAAAAGGCGGCCACTTGAAAATGTTCAAGTTGGTACGCAGGGTCATAGATCAAAATGGCTGAATGTGATATTATACACTAGTCTAAAGGATATTCATCTATGTTTGAATTTGGTGAACAAATATTATCATAGTAAATAAGTTGAGTTAAGGCGCTTTCCATTTCATTGTTTACATTTAGTATTTATAATAATTGGAACCCATTCATGGAGTAGCAGAAGTATTGTTTAAGGGCTGTATTTAGGGTGTGCTGAAGAAGATGGTGTACAGCTATTCACACCGACAGACATTATCGACATATTACCATCATAACCGATTACATACTTTGTTTGTCACGGTTCATTGATGTCCACAGAAACTTAAATCACATTCTAGTGTTGGGAAGAAGCATTTAATATTGAAATGGCTTCATTCTGATACAATAAGCTGTATCTAAATATTGACAACGTCAACATAAGTGAATCTATCTTCTAGTGGGCGCAGGTTCATTGCTTGTACAAACACCAACTCGCTTGTCAATACAGATTTTTCTCCCTGTCCTAATATTAGTCAGTTTTAAATAGTTTTCACACAAGCAATGCAGACCTGATGTTTACACACGATTCAAAACCCATAGCTTACATATTTTCCTTTTAATCCCAACAGATTTCACAAATATTGACTCAATGAAATATTTATTGACAATTTTTCAGCAAAATCGAAAACCGTGCATCTTAATAATTCTATTAAGTTTAAGTCAACATTGAAATTAAAAGGATATCAAATTTCAGAAATCTTTTGTAAGATGTTCAAAAGGACTTGTCTATCTCTCTAGTTTATTCACATTCAGATACATGATATCAAATCCACAATTTCATATAAAAAAAAAAACAAGCTCATTTGACTGACATGGATTTCAATTAATCCAAGCAGACGACACTTTGGGCTAATCTTTTCTATAATGGTGTCACACAGCAAAAGCCGGGATTATGTGAGGGTAGATTTAGAGATTTTGTTTATTTGATCAGAATGATAATGCAGCAACAATGGAAGGAGCACGATAACACGAAATGGACAAAGAGGTCAGATGCCCGAAGACTGAATGCAGTGACCACACAATAACAATAGGCCTTGATGTTACAGGTGCCTTTGCCAATTACTCATAAATCAGACCAATCAAAATAACCCTTACAAATCAGAGTATTTCACTTGACATTCTTGTTTGTATTTAACCACTCAAGGATCATGTTACAAAAAGAAACACCTTAAAAAAAAGCACTTGAAAGCTTTGTTAAAATCTAATCATACAAAGACACACTTGAACGATGTTAACTTACATAGTAGCTGGACTTAGGTAAGACGTAATAAATATATACCAAACTTGGTTTTTGCCATGTGAACTTTTCAAATCAGAAGTGATATCTGATGTTCTAATGCAGCCATTCTGCTAATAGATACTGTAACTTGAATATGGAATATGTGCTTAACATACTCTAATATAACTATGGTAGATAGTTCTTCATTATTCAATTTCCTATTATCAAAATACACATTTTGTCAAATGAAGCAAAGAAAATTGCTACATAGAAAGATAGTTTTTGTACGATCTTCATCATAAGATTGGAAAATGATATTTCAAGTCTAGTCAGCTCTGTACATTCAGATTTTTTTCAGACAGATGCCGCAAAATATTGATCCGCACACTGCTTGAGGTGAAATCCTATAGCTCATGGTCATAACCACCGATAGTAGGCCTTTCAACATGTACTCATTTGGATATCACAAATATTCTACAATATATGTAGTTCTATATTTCTTATGAAACACTGTAATTATTTCAGAAACTGCAAGGTTACTCTTAATTCTTGACCATTATAAGCCATAAAAACACATGATTTTAATTGGAAAAAATATTTCTTAATCAAAAACTATTTTTGTTTCAAAAAATGACAAAATAGAAAAAGATCAGAGTAATTACAGTACATAGATATAAAGACAGTAGATTGTATCAAGATTGATACAGGAAATTAAATGTACAGTGATTTGGTGGGTAGAATCTGACTGGATAATCAATACCTGTAAAAGGTCATTACAATCCGACCTTTCAACAATTTTATGAATGAGTTAGTGAAGCATGACTAACTAAGCACCCCAGCTCTAACATATCGTTGGATCAGCCAAGCGTGTTGCCAGCCACCTTTGCTAGTAACATAAAAGTTTCTCAAGAGAGCAGATGTCTGTTTTGATCAAGTGGATACAGCGAATAGCCTCGAGACCAACTATGTGAACATTGCTTTGTGCATCGTAACTAATGAGCTAGTAAACATACATGCGTTTGAAAAGATAGGTTGCCAGGCAACAAAACATACGCCCACAGCAGCTAAGTCGTCAGGGCAGTTAACAAGTGTTGTTGCACATTTTTTTCTTTTGTTAGTAATAAGAACATTTACAACACATGAAAATCTGATAACCAGTGATACCCATGAAGTAATTATCAAAAACCATTAGAATTTGTTTTGATTGTTTGTCTCATGACCTTAAACAATTGATATTAACTTCAGCCTCTAGAGTGAATAAATGAATGAATGAAATGGAGTTTTAGCCACTAGCGCGTCCACAAGAATTTTCAAAGTGATCAAGGGCCTTGACTCTGGCAGTAATTATCGCAAATCATTGAAAGTGAATAGATTCTTTGTCTCATGATTCATGACCTTTAACGCTGCGTATATGTTTAAAGTCAATCAGATATTAACTTCAGCCTCGAGAGCTTCCACAAGATATTTCAAAGTCATCAAGGGCCATAACTCTGGCAGTAATTATCAGAAATTGTGAAAATCAATAGGTTCCTTCGTCTCATGCTCTTAAACACGGTGTAAAAATTTAAAGTCAATAAGATATTAACTTCAGCCTCAAGAGCTTCCACAAGATATTTCAAAGTGATCAAGAGCCATAACTCTTGGCAGTAATCATCAGAAATCGTTGAAAATCAATAGGTTCCTTCGTCTCATGACCTTAAACACTGTGTATACATTTAAAGTCAATAAGATATTAACCCTAGCCCCTAAGGCGTCCACAAGAAAGTGTGGATGCCAGACTGACAGGTCACGGACAGACGGACCACATTTCGATGCGGGCGGATAAAAATATAACAAGAGTCCATTTAAAAACAATGCATGCATAACTTGTTGAATTCAAAAGATATTTCAAGCAATCTATGTTCTAAGCCTTGACATTCAGAAGTGAATATAAATAGGGACTTTGATTAAGACAGTTTCATTTGTAAATTACGAGTCTACATTGAATGCGGATTCTCAAAATGGAAGGACTCAACAGCTGTTCATCTTTTTAAAATTACTACTGCATTATATTTGAAAATATCAATTATTTAAAATAAAATAGAATATATTAATATAATAAAATATCAATGGAGAAAGTTTTGTTTAATGAGATTAAATATTTAGGTTATTAGTGAAGCAATGATGTGTGCATTAAGTCAGCCATGTTGAATAGCTTTAATAGCATGTGTCAAACGCCCCCAGGCAATTCAACATCCCACATCATGTCTTATTGTTTTGAAAATATTTTGTCACATTGGCAACCAGGTAATAAATGTGAAAGAATTAATGTCGTGACTACTAGTCTAGCAGACAGTAAAAGAAGTGACATTAAATAAAGTTTTCTTACCTGCTTATGCATTTCAACATTTAATCCATAAGACATTTCATAATACTGAAATAAAATTGAAAATTTTGTCAATTACACATTTCAATTTATCATCACATACTTTACCAGATGCATTTAATTTTATATACCTAAACCATAGCTTAGTTTATCTCATCTGAGCAACTATGGATATTAACCAAATACTTTGTTCTAATTCAGAAAATCTTGAAATCTCTCAAAAATATTTTTAAACACAGCTAAAACAAAATCAAGTAAAGCAGTCAAGATATGAAATAATATTGTACTGTAATACTCTGACATTGTTACTTGATTTTAACTTTGTTCAATTTAACTTGTAGAGGGACTTAAAGATTTTAACTTCCAAACATTAGGATTTTGAATTTGACATATTAACAAAATATGGGAGGGAGCACAGAAGATACAAACTTAATCTCAGAATCACAATTGGTTTCATTAAAAACAATGATACAAGACATTCAGGGAATTATCCAGAAAATAATTACATACAAATGCTATTACTTTATCCGAGGATAATGGATGAAGGATGAACAAAAAAATCCAAGATGTCAGCCTACTGGAGAGGAAGAATGAATTTTAAAAAAACAGTGACAGAATGGGATAGGTCACTCAAACTTATCTCATCTTAGACACCTAATTCCATTTTGGAAGCCAATTTACGCAGCCTGGTTTCATTATTCAGTTCACATAATCAAAGGAACGAGAGAAATTGTGACAGGGTTGTAGAAATCAATAGTCTTAGCTAGAGTTTAATAATCTACTCTTTAGTTTTACACATGATGCAAAAAAAACATCGATAACACCCTTCCAGACATAAATAGATTTACATATATCACCAACACGCACCTACTCGCAATTTTCAAATCTTTTATAAGTTTTGCAAAACATATCAAATCCACATCGCGTACATGTACCCTCTATTTCTCATCAATCTATATCCGTACATACTGTCTGGCTAATCCTTCAACATCTGATTTATTCGCCTTAAAAACATAAACATCTTCTACGCGATGTCTAAATCTAGTGATGTGAGGATACAAGCACTGAAAAAATTTTGTCAACAACATAATTTTGAACATGAACAACGCTTGGGCAAACCAATTAAATTATTATTAATTTTCAGGGTCTTGTTAAAAAACAAAACAAATTTCAACAAGAAATAGAAAGCAAAATTTTTAATAAATGTTCCTGAAGCACAAAAATTTGTATTGATGTGGCCTTATTGAGCTTTATTAAACAGGTATTATGTAAGAGCTAAATCTGTCTTTTGCAGGACTTTCTTTTTTTAAATGTTACATAAACTATTAATTCGACATTTATTAAAATGACAAAACCATAATCAACTTTCGATGCCATCTGACATCTTCGATTTTCAGTATTAAAATTAATGATTTAATTTAAAAATCGGGAAGTGAGGCTTAGCCTTTAACAACCAGTACAGTGGTTACACACATCTTGTTAAACCGTTAAAGGCTAATATCTTCGCTCAGAATAAAGTAATTTGAATGAAATTTTCAGTATCTTCATTTTGTATTATCTATTTTTGAAACTATTATAGCAAGAACGGCTAGCTCTTTATCTAAATCTTACATAGTGTATCTTTAAGTTTGCTGCCAGAAATGATTCGGAAGACTGGCATTTAATAGATACAATGTAGGGAAATAGTAAACATACATAGGCCCATCTGGAAAAGAACATAATGTCCACTAGCAGCAGATGTGATATAATACATGTTTATACAGGCTAAGGAAGCCTTAACTCAATTTGAAAGGATGAAATATGAAATGGGGTTTAACGTCCAACTGTTCTGCTCCTAACCTGGGCTAATGAAGACGGGCATACGCCATACAGTGTGCTATGAGGGAAATTTTGCCCGGGCAGCGGCGCTACGGCCTACTCTTATATCGAATTCCAACTGCCAAGGGATCTTTTACGTGCACGCCAATGTGTACATGGGACCTCGGTTTTTCGTCCCATCCGCAAATGGACACAGTGCATGCATGACTTGATAGGTTTATTCATATTGTGGGGCTCATTTGTATCACTTATGGATGTTTGTTTATGGGTGGTGCAGGCACTATTTGGCGAGCGTCTTACTAACTTAGCCACCATGGATCCCGGAATAGATAGAAAATGATGACATCTTCTACTCTTAGAACAACTTTTGAAATAAATCTAGGTGACCAGCCCACGATTCAATGTGTTGGTGATGTCATCAATACTGCCAGGTCTTTCAATGGAGCCTTCCCCAAGCTTTAAATTGCAATGTTTTAGTTAATCTGTCAAATTCTTATAGTTAATGTGTCAAAACAATCCTTCCATCATGCTTCTACGTTTCAAATTGTTAGTTCTGTCAGTGACATCATGAATCAATTCTTTAAGGATGCATTATGAGCTAAATCTTCCTATTGTAGGTCTTTTTTCAGACTTTACATGTAAATTAATTCTATAAATTATTGTTTAAGACATTTATTCACATGGCAATCCCATAATCAACTCTCTAGAGCATCGGATGGTGTAGATATCAAATGAATTAGAACACCCACACACAATGGATAATCAAGACTTTTTTTTTATTATTGTAGCAAATTAAGGCTTAGTCTTGTCAAAACTTCAACCATTCATAACTTTGCTCAGAATAAAATTATTTGACGGAAAGTTTTAATATTAATTTTTCTAGCAAAATGACCAGCTCATTATCTAAATCTTACGTAATACTTTTTTTTAAGGTTGACAGACGAGGGACAAAAATATAGACCTACATGTACATGTAATTAGCAATGTTGACAGTTTGTTCCAAATTTTATTGAAGTAGAGTGTATTTAAATAATTATTTATCAGCTTCTTCAACTTACCATGACATAATGTCTCTGCATTTCAGTTTTCTCCTGTGCCAGTTTTTCACACTCCATTTTCAAACTGTAAATGAAATGACAGAATCATTAAACTAGGTCTCTTATTTAAAGAAAATGTGACAAACTTTGAAAGCATTGATTAGCAGGTAAGAAAACAACAGCCAGGTTGATCTACCAGGCTAAGTCATGAAATATATAACTCAAACAAATTTTAGAATGATCAGATCATAAACTAAACCTATAAGGTGCTAAAGAGATCTTTTTCGCGATCCTAAATTAAACCAAATTGGTGTTAAGATTTTTTTCGTGATCCTAAATCAAACCTATAAGTTGCTAACAAGATTTTTTGGTGATCATAAATTAAACCTATAAACTATAAGGTGCTAATAAGATTTATTTCGTGATCATAAATTAAACCAAAGATAGGTTGCCAGGCAATAAAACATACGCCCACAGCAGCTAAGTCGTCATGGCAGTCAACAAGTGTTGTCGCATATTTTTTCTTTTGTTAGTTATGAGAACATTTACAACACATGAAAATCTGATTAGGAGTCATAACCCACGAAGTAATTATTAGAAAATATTAGAATTTGTTTCGATTCTTTGTCTCATGACCTTAAACAATCTATAATAACTTGAGTCTCTTAGAGTGAATGAATGAATGAAATGGATTTTTAGTCTCCAGTGCCTCCACAAGATTTTTCAAAGTAATCAAGGGCCTTAACTCTGGCAGTAATTATCAGAAACCATTGAAAATGAATAGGATTCTTTGTCTCATGACCTAAAACCCTGTGTATAAGTTTAAAGGCAATCAGATATTAACTTTAGCCTCAAGGGCATCTACAAGATTTTTCAAAGAGGTCAAGGGCTATAACTCATGCAGTAATTATCGAAAATAGTTGAAAATTAATAGGCTTCTTCGTCTCATGACCGTAAACATTGTGTATAAATGTAAAGTCAATCGCATATTAACTTTAGCATCTAGAGCTTGTTCACACCGGATAAATGGGGCCGACGGTAATATACGACCACATTTCAATGCGGGCCAATAAAAAGGTGCTAACAAGATTTTTTCATGATCATAAATTAACCCTATAAGGTGCTAACAAGATTATTTTTTCACCGAGGTAAAGAACTCTGGAAGTTGCAATTGGAAATCAATAGGGTTCTTCCTTTTAACAGAATACTGATTATTGTAGTCTACTGTATCAACAAGAACTGAACAACCAATGAACAGACAAGGGTGATGACAATATATAGCCTGGTGGGTCGCTTTATCGCATGGCTACACAGGGCAGTTGCCAAGGCCCCAAGATTTTCAGGGTCCCAGATTCTATTTGGAAAAATAGTTAAGGCTCATATCAAATAGCAGTGGCATTAATCTGAAATCAAGGACTCTGTATGCAAAATGGGTTTTTAATTTATCTTTCAAAACTCACAGGCATACCTTTTTCATCAATTGTAAGCGAATGGGGAGAAGACCAAGTACATTGTTTTTTTTCCAGAGACCTCAAACATTTACCATATTAATCTTTGGCGTCAGTTCAAATTAATCATAAATATTAATATTCGATTATAGCCGTAACTGAGATTTAATCTGTTCATGTAAAGCGCCATTGAATACATCAAAGATGTAATAATGAGCACTACATCAAAGTCAATAAACATAAAATCAAATAATCACTCATTCTTCAGAAATTTAATATTAGGACAGTCTGAAATCTTTTATAACAAAAACAATTTGCTGACAAAACAAACTGACAGATGCATAAAAATAGATGTTCCAAAAGAGTTATTTTTTGCTCAGTGATCAATTTTTAATCGAAGTCCAACCATATATTAATACTGTACTGTTTAAATGAAAACGAAATGGTGTTTAACGCCCTACTGTTCTGCTCCGACTGATATGGAAAAGAAGAATCAAGAGGTTCTTACATATGGTACAATAAAAGGTGGAGTAAACAGTTTAAGATATATCATATAACCACTACACAGGAAGGAAAACCTCTATATACTCTTAGCTTATATTGGTACTTAATAATACCAGCCACAGTCACTCTCTGTAGGTCACCAGTCACTAAACAATTAAATATACTTTTTTATTTTGACATTAATACTTAATCTTCAATTAATCATGGGGGAAGTGATGTACTTCTATAGTTTTTTTTTACACAATATGCCCACTTCATGCTTCATTTCTTATTTTTAAAAGCAATCTGTTCAAAATCAAATCAAAGTCTTTTGATGTTACAGTCGGACAATCCTTGCTTTGGACACAAAAGTTAACCACAACTTAGATTACAGAATCAAGTGAATAATAAATAAAAGTTGTGTCAACACAAATTTGTTCTTTGTTCAATGTTTGAAAGTCACAGTGTAAAGTTTAATAATCAATATCATCTGATGAGTACTAGATTAACAGAGAAACGGAGACATCACATAGCCTCAGTTTAATCAGCCCATAGACTTTAGATTGCTCTTATCCATTTCCTATAATCAATACTACAAATATTATGATTATTAGTCATAGAAGGTGTTCAGCAATCGATGAACAAGGTTCAATTTTTGTCTAACTTTTGACCCAAGATAATGATGAATTCTGACAGGTGAATGATTATTAAATTTACACATTAAAGATTGTCCAGTGTAAACATTGGAGAGGAAGTCGATCAAGCTGATTACAATTCTCTAGTGTGATATCTAGGCAATAAATATATATCTACTTGGTATCATCTATATAGATACTATCTATATAAGACATTATAATACAGTTGAGATAAACACTCAAGGCTGGTTTGAGGGATAATAAAGTATTATACTTTCAATCATAAAGATCAGTTACAGACTTTATTTTATACATTAGGAAGTTCATATCAGTTCATACATTTACAATGTAGGCAAACTTTTGAGTTTCAAATATTTTTTTTCTAAGCCATCAATTTCAAATGGACATAATTGATATGGCATTTAATTAAATCTGTTGCAAGATGTTGCACAAGTTAGGCATAAAATACCTTTATAGGCCACAGTATATGAAATAACTGAATCAATGAAATGGAGTTTAACGTCCTACTTTCCTGCACCAATCCGGCTAATGAAGACATATATCAAAAAAAGAAGACATTTTGTTTACAAGCAGCATAAAATATCAACTATTGATATTTTCTTTTTTGCTTTGCGCCTTTAAGTCATATTACACTTTTTCCTCAGAGCTACATGGCTGTCCATGTAATTTTTGCATCACGTCTTGCTATTTAACATTTTAAAAAGCCCAATGTTTATTATTAACACAACATCTGCGTTTTCCCTATCAGCCTTTATAGCACCCATGTACGTCACAGACATTGATTTTGAATGAACTATCTGAACTAACGAATATCTCAATAGGTTAATTTAAAAAGTTTATATTCACCATTCTCCCTCCCTTACCCCAAACTGTATCATTTTAAATAGAAACATTTGCATTTTTATAATTAAAATATCTACATAACCTAAAAATAAAATTGTCAAAATCATTCAGTAACAAAGGCTAACAATTTAACCTTGGTTGTCTACATTCTTGTACATGATTCAGGATGGTTCAGGACATAAACACACCCAGCTTGTGGTTACTAACTTCATTTGTAGTTTTTAACCATGAAACAACCATCATTTGTTATTTTGGTTCAAAGGTCAACGTCGTTAACATGCTGGTGTAGTTGCCATTTTGAAAGATAAATTATGTCATGTAATTTTTTTTTTAAACCAGGATAAACACAAGTTGAAAATTGTAGGTCATGACTTACAATTGAAATAGATTTTATGACATGTCTACTTCATTGGGGTGTGGGGATGAAGGAAGTTTGTTATGGGAGAAACAGTAATGGCGGCCTAGGTTACCTTGAATCATCTGATTGGAACACGCCTCATCCCTTGAATGAAGTCTTGAGTTCTCGACAGGGTTGGGCGGAGTCATAATTTGGGGTTGTACAATCAGGAGCCGTAATCCAAAAAGTTATGGTCTGAAATGCGTGAATATCGACAGGGACTGAGATCTTTGGGATATAAAGATATATGTTAGGTTTCAGCAAAATTGAACAAAAATTGTGACCTCTAGGGGGTCCACAACCTTGATATACCATATTTTTACAGTATTTATGTATAATGGACAGCCATTTTTTCTGGTAGTTTTAGTCCGATTTTCTATAATACGAACTCAACCGACCGTACAGTGTAACAGTGATTTATTCAAACGTTTATTTTAAAATTGGATAATAATTGTCACCTCTTAACGTGATTTTTCTTACAATCAGGGGCCAAAATTTAGGAAGTAACGATTCGATATGCGCGAATATCGAAAGGAACCAAGATCTTTGGTTTATAAACATGCATCAAAATCAGAAGAAAATTTTGACCTCTAGAGTGTCCACAAGCTAATAACGTGATTTTTCGTACAATCAGGAGCCATAATCCATGAAGTTATGGTCTGATACATGTCAAAAGGAACCAAGATCTTTGGGAGATAGACCTATATTTCAATTACATTAAAATAGGATAAAAACTGTCACCTGTAAAGTGTCCAAAAACAAATTGTGGATGGACAGAGACTACAGCATAATACGTCCACATGAAAATGTGGGCATATAAAAAAAGTCAAAATTACAATAGAACAAAAACACATAGCAAATATGTGTACAAATTAATGTTTATATAACCTTCTATGCGTTTATCCAACATGACACTACAGAATTGTCCAATATTTTTAATCATCTTTACTATTTTCATACAAGAAAACGATGGCAGATGTCGTTTCTTTACATAAAGCCTTTCGTCTCTGTTCATATACTATTCCATAAGTTGACAATAATCGTACTGAAATCACAAAGAGCTAGACTTCCTTCTTAAAACTTTAACTTGAATTTATCTAGTTAACTTCGCCCAGCTTCTCAACCAAACTAAATACCATAAAAATTGTTTTTAAGAATCAATGCCCATGCTTGATATACATGTACCATGAATTATAATAGTTTATAACAGTTGATATTGTGAATGGACTAAACGAATCAACCAAATGAAATTGGGTTTACTGTCCTACTTTTCTGCACCTACATGTACTGGGTAAAAATTAAGGCCGGTCATAGAAAAATATTGCTAGATCAAGATCAAGGTGATCCTTAACTCGGAAGGTCAACTGGTCTGTAACCTTAAGGGGCTTGATTATAGCAAGTTTTTTTGACCAGTGGCATGGCAGCAATTAGGGATTTTACATCAAAGCTTATTCAGGAATTACAGCATTTACCTCAAGTCATATTCTACATGCTAAAGACATGACATAGCTTCAGTTTATTTTATATCTTATAATATTTAAGACAAGATGATGTAGACATACTGTAATTCTGGCACCAGTCATGTCATATTTTAACAGACAAAACAACCATCAATGTCTGGTGTCAATTTGTCTAACAAAGATGATGTTTGTAATAATGTTATTGTTTAATATGCTGTCAAATGTTGTTTACTAAAATAGTGTTTTGACATATTATCACAGTTTTAAGTCATAAGCCAACCAACAAGTGGGTAGACTAGCAAGAACAAAATGTTCTAAAAAGTCTGACATAACAATAATTTTGACAAACTAAATAGGCTGTGAATAGTGTTTACCTGTATGTGAACTTCTAAAATATTGTAACTTGTGTGAACTTCTAAAATATCATTACATATGTAAATATTGTTACCTGTGTGAACTTCTAAAACATCATTACTTGTATGAATAATGTTACCTCAAATAAAGGAGAAGTGGTATCAAGTGTTTTATACAGAGTAAACATGTATTAGAAATGTTCAATATTTATTTTATTATTTGGCTGACTCTAGCACCGGTTTTTCTGCTATTTTAATTACAAGCTGGTTGCATTTAAATATTAAATCAATTAATAATACAATACAACTATAGAACTCAATTGATTCAATATCTCAACACCTTTGTCACAATCATATACAGATCTCAAATCTCACAAAAACAACAACAATAATCTTGCTTTCATACATTGCCAATAATGAATGATTACCATCCATGCAAATGATGTAGCCAAATCAATTTCAAACAATTGCAATAAATCAAACCTGAGGAAATAATCTATACATATAGACCTACTTCTCTAGATTGATTGACTGGAGTATATAAAATGTGATAATATATTTCACATTGAAATAGTCAAGATCTTTAATGCTTTGTTTCTACCATTCAATTTTATATTCAACTCAGGGGACACAAAGCAACTTCATGTAATTGTAAGAATGGTCTAACATGTGCGCTATAGATCATACATGTAAGGTCTGTCATTGAGTCAAGTGGCATGGTTTTGACCCACACTTGTACATGACAAGAAGTACGGTAAGGATGCCCGTCTAATCTTGTGGTGTTTTTTCCAGGTCTTCTGGTTTCCTCCAACTGCTAAAGACTCCTATGTGGAATAAAGTTGTACCACCATATTAGTCCCAAAATGAGCTAGTTTGTGATATGTGGGCAATATTTTTCAATGTTCAATAACTTGAATAAAAACCTGACAGATCATATCCCAATATCTTCTACTATTTCGACATTTCATATTTTTGTCATGTAGAGTTTTGTAAGATATTTATTTTAATGTTCATCTTTTTGGTATAGGATGTCCTCAGACAATTACTTCAAAACCTTTATCCCTTTGAACTAGATAAGTCCTTTCATCTCAAAATTCAAATGGGAAATGAAAAAGTTTAAATATTCAAAGCCTGTCATTAATTATTTAGACACACTATTGTATTCTTTTCCACAACACGAACTATGGCTGCACTTTTTAACACTATGTAATTTCTCATTCAAGGAATCAAGTGCTGTCAAAATCTAAAATGTCATTTCCTTCCCCGTTCTTCCACCACTATAAATTCATATTAAGACGATTTTGGAGTCCAGCCACTTCTCTGTAATAAACTTGAACCAATTGATTTCCACTGACGAGAGGCTTTCAAAGAGCTACAAAAGTTATTGCCAAGCTCTGGCGGGACATAAATATACCAATCTTAAAACAAAGCACTGATTGCCAGTCTTGGCACAAAGAGCCGATGTTCATTTCACAGAATCAGGAATTGTTCAGTGCCATCATTTCTGATAGTGAATAATTTCAGGCTATCACAGTAACAAGAAAGAATTAGTCATAAAACATCTTAAATTCTTAAGGGAGTTAAACCATTTCTTCTATCAAAGTTACGTGTTTACATGTATGTCATTTCATTTGTTATTATGAAAGGAAATACAGTAACAATCACTCAAAAATTATTTATAACCTAATACTTTAAAAGGGTGTAGGCAGAGAAATCAACTAAGGAAGATCCAACTATAAGAAATGAAATGGGGTTTAACATCCTACTATCCTGCACCAACTGGGCTAATAAAGACGGGTATGAGGGTAACTTTGCCAACTGTCAAGATTATTTTTATGTGGACGCGAATGTTTACACAGGATCTTGGTTTTTTGTCCTATCCAAACAACTAGCCACCACTCCGTCCTGCATCACTGACAAGGGGGAAAGAACCACAACGAAAAATGACAAGTTACTTTCACGTCCAATACCGGGATAAAACACAACCCTCAAGGTTAGCTAGTCAGCTCCTTACTCACTGAGCCACCATGACGGCTCTCCCCGAACTAAAAGGCAATGCTTATGTGTATATGGTAACCTAGTAACTTCAAAGGCTACATTATAGAATACATGCTGAGGTGTTATATTAGTAATAGCAGATAAAATCCCCACCCCCACCCATGGTCAAGTAATCAAAAATAGTGATGCATGTATGGGGCACCTTTGAGTGAAATAACAATTTTTTAAAAAATCGCCATTATAATGTTACTTTTTAAGCTCTTCAACGAACAATAAAAAGTCATTTCTACCAATATTAAATAACTTTCAAAAAGATTTAAGACACTTCAGAATCTGTCTGACTAGAATACATTAAAACAGCCCTGGAACTATATACATCCATTCCATGTTATACATTCATAACTAGAAAGGGTGTTTAAAACATGTATCTATTTTAGTTGAAAACTTTAAACACTTAGTCAGACAATAACAACTTGACAATAATATAAGCTGTAAATCAGAGGTTGTACTGGAGGTGGTCATTAGGTCTCTACACTCTAAATGAAGGTGGTTGGGCAATTAAGTGGTCGAATGTGTGCATTTTAGATGATTAGGTCGGACATTGAGTTAAGTGGCATTGTTTCGATCCCAAGTCTGTACATCACAAGAATTAAGATCACCTTCCCAGTCTTGTGTTTTTTTCTGTGTCCATCTGTTTCCCCCCACTGCTAAAGACCCCTATGCACAAGCAAATTCTAGAAATAAAATTGTAAAATACATTATTTTTGAAATGACCCAGTTTGTGTTGAGTTGACGTTAAACCCCACTTCTCTCTCTTTAGTGACCAGAGATAAAATTCAATATTTCTTCTTACATTATGCGATTTCATTTATATTCTTAGATGGGTTATATAGTTGGTGTTATTTTGATAATGGATGATCAAATATCTAAACCATGGAATTTAGTCCTGAAGGTAAATCCCTTGCAAACTACAATATTGTATAAGTTGAATCTCTAAAGGGATTATCAGTTCAAAAATGGTTAAAATCCGTTCGGTATGTACAAGGATATGATGAATTGAAAATTTCGTAACATTCGTCATACTCTGCAGATGATAAATTGTATATACGAGAAATCATCCATAAATGTTGGGTAAAATTTAAATCTGATATAAGTCAAAACCGGGAGATTATTGACCTTTGACATTTTGATGGTTTTAGTACATTTAGTATGGATTAATCCATCCTAAATTAGATATTCAATAAATGCAACTTTAAATATCTATGCAAATCATATCCACCGCAGGGGATCAAGTGCTCTAATGCGGGTGCTTTAGATCGTAAGGTCTGTCATTGGGTCAAGCGGTATGGTTTCGATCATAAAGTTGTGTCATGACATAAGGGGGGAATCCTTATTGGCAATATAGTTGAATAAAATGTGTGACTTTGTTAATCAATGCTGTGATGTAACCAATCTCATTACATAGGGCATTTTGCCTCCTAGCAACAGAAAGAAATAAACCTCCATCAAACTTGATGTATTAATCTGTCTATAGCGAATGAATATTCAACACAAATAATTCTGAATAAAACTTGTTGCTTATAGATACAGGATATTTTGATGGTGTCATTAACGGATATGGAAGTTACAGAACAGTATCACCATATCAAATGGATATGTTATCATTTTCAGAATCATTAATATAAAATGTATTACACAGTCTAGCATTAAGATCAGGCCCATCACACCATGATTACACAGAACCTGATAGACAACAACAGATAACCACGAGCGAGACACATCATGGACATCACAGACAATAGTAAGGCAGTGTTTGTAGTCTGTCTCAAGGTATGTCTGAAAGGATGTAGTCAGAAAATATACATGTATGACCTCTCCTGACCTGTTAGGAGAAGGCCCTGTTTTTTTTAATGTTACTTTAGAATAGTGCTTGTGTATGGTTCCTTGCCTGGTTCAATATAAAAAATATCAGCTTTGCTACAGTAGTTGAAATAAATTGGTCAAAGAGGATATAAATGCTAGCATGGTGATTAAAGTGCAGTAATGTCAAAGAACTATACGATTGTTCTTTAAAGATATGTATAATTTATTTTGAGTCATACATTTAATAATGCATGCCTTTCATCAACCCAAAATTGTCATTGCCAAATTATCAGCAATAAACAGGGCCTAAAGTTTGTGAACCTCCCAACATCTGTGAATTCAAGCTATCAGAGGACTGGCAGGATCAGATACTGACTAGTCGAGGAGCGAAAACATGTTGTTTGTTAAAGCCACTAGATGAAGATATTTCTCTATTTAATGTGATTTCGACATTTCATCTGTATTTTTGCATTCGAACTGAGGATCAGGTAATTTGCTTCAAATAAAATCATGTGAACATGGCCTTAGTTAATATATATATATTGAGTCATACACATAATATTATTGTATATTTCATGGCCAATAATACGAACTGTATTATGTCTTTCATTGGAATAATTATGGGTTTAAATTGAATGTACACATTCAAGCATGTAATATCAAATATTGCCTGGGAAATTTCTAGATTATTGCATGGGGGCAATAAATAACACCCTGGGAACAGTTCAACATAATGGTGGTATTACTGATATCCATTTATCATCATTTATGAGTTATCAGTATTATTTGTGTATGGTATATACTATATAATCGTTGAGATATACTGCAATGTATACAGGATATACATAATCGTAATGGTATACACATCCACAACACCCTTTATAATACAGTTACAATAACAGACAGGCACAATTTTTAACTAGGTCATCATCATAACCTCTTCAAACACCAATAATACTGTACAAATTAGAATTGTAATATTTCATCTAAATTAATTAAATTGTAGGTCTCAAGTCACTACTTTAGAATAAAGGGTCCCTTTCCACGCAGATGCGCAAACATGAAGGCCATAGAGTAAGAAGTTAGAACATGATAGTGACTCATAAAACACAGATAATATACATTACATTTAGACAACTTGAACTCTGTAATTTTATCCGCGCCAACAAAATATTTGAGATACTAACTTGTGATACTGGGCCTGGAGAAAGCTGAATTCTTCTTTGATGCGATCACATGATTCGGACACTGTGAATTTAATAGGCTGGCCAGGCTGGTGTGGTCCCTGGGAAATAAAATAGATACTTTGTATACAATCTAAACATTGAAATATACCACATATTGTAATGAAATGTAACTAAAAGTAAACATACAGGCCTACTAAATCCAGGTGAATTCATGGTATACGTCCTCACGCTACGACAGTCTAGCCCACTTCTGCCGGGAAAGGAACACAAAGCGGGTTAGCGAGACAAAGAACCGGAGACGAAACGAAATACTGAGGCGAAATTACAATACAACACAGCACTTACTGGATGACGGTTGGGGTACATGGTTGTAGCCGCCGCCTATCTCCAGGGCGTCCACGCTTTGTATTAGTATAAACTTGATTGTTGGGTCTGACTTCTGCTCGTTGCAAAGACTGAGTTCACTTCAGCTAAAATCCCTCCTCGGTTTGGAAAAGGTCAAATCCGTAAGAAAAGCACTCAATTAACCATCGCTGTTACCAAAGCCATGAGGTCGGCAGATGCCGCCAAAATCCAGAAGATTATAAACCAAATTTGATTAGGCGACTCAGATTGAACTAGGTTACAAATATCCACAATTTACAAGAGAAACTTCAGGTACAATATTGAGTCGTAAATATAGGAGAAAAAAGTAGTCGTCGTGTGAACACAACCTTCGAAGCCACACACTCAGAATAATTCTACACGCTGTATTAGCTTCGAGTAACAATGGAAAGGGCAAATACTTCGAAGATAAAGAGAGTGTTTTGATTGGCTACTTCATGCCCAGCCTGCTAACACTCATACCCACGTGCTTTTCTTAATTATTCACGCTTTTCACGCCATTTAGACCAATCCACAAGCTAGCTGGGATAAGTCACCTGACGTTTGTGCATAAATTGTGAATAATTTCCCGTCACTCAAAACCACGTGCTCGGAGTATTTGCTTTAGATGTTCGCCATTTTGGCATCGCGAATGGAAATTAAAACATAGAAAAAGCAATAAAACAGTATTTCTAATGAATAAAATCCCAGTGTGTTGAATTCTAGACTTAGACCGAATGAAGTATTCCGGAAGCGAGGTCTTTGGGTTAAAATGTTTCTAGGTTACCCAATGAAGAAAATAGGCAATCTTAGTTCCCAAAATACCAATATTTTTTGGCATCAGAAAAAAAACGGTGTCTTATTCGAAAGATTATTAATAATAGTTAAACTTTTACCAGAAAAGTTCCAAATACTTTAATCCCATTGGTTAAAATATCTATCGAAAATCTATGCACACGTGGTTTTGACAAGTTCCTGTCAAAAGCAAGCTCCGCCTACATGAGCTGTTTGAAAACCTCTCCTGGTCATTAACAAGAAACGAAATTATATGGTCGAAGCTAATCAAATAATAATGCGCTAATTACATCCAACTTTGCAGATTGCAGGTGGTGTGTATCGTAATGAAAAAATCTCCCACAACTTATTTTTCATTTTAAAATTTTTAGTGCTTCCTCTAACCATTTAAAAAGGTTAGGCCTATCAGATATTTAGAAAACAAAACAAAAACCTAAACCCAAAGATTGAAAAAAAAAGATTTAATAGTTTCAATCGACAAATGTCATTTTTGTAACTGTTGTTTGTCTATTATGCGTTGTCCCTGTACGACACTATTAAAAAGCACACAGTAAATTACTCTCAAACAATAGCTTTGGTGTTTTAAAAGTTTCAAACATTGACAATGTTCATATCTACCTGCAGAAAACCCAACACAAGAGAAACACGTTAGTGCTTGTTTTTGGCGATCTTCGTTTTACTGTAGATAAATGATTTTAGCGATTTACTTGACTTTGCAATTGAGTTGGCGCATTCATATTACATGTGTTCACATTTTAAGTTTAGAACCGAGATACAGAAGTTGTAAATCGAGGGTTATTTTGAATATGATGTAACTTAAACAACATACATTATGCAAGAGCCAAATCGGCTTATAGCTGAACTGTTATCTAAATTATTAATTAGACATTAATTAACTTATCCAGCTTAAATTATCAACTCTCGGTGTCATCGCTTCCATTCTTGATTTAATCATGAAATGGATAATCGAGACTGTTTTTTTTCGTACCGATAAAGGCTAGGTCAAAAATTCAATCGCTAAAATCTCAGTTTCGAGTGGATCAATTTAACTGAAATTTTCAACAAATTTCCTTTACATTATCTAGTTTTTAACTATTATAGTGAGAAATGTCAGGTCTTTATCTAATCTCTCATAATGTATCTTTAATGGGAAAGTGTCCGGCGTATTTTGGAAGGACAAAAGACTGTTTCAATCCCGTATACTAGTCTTGTGCAACTATCTGGAGCTCGGTGGTAGGCTACTTTTTCGACGAAATATTGACTTTTTTTTTACTTTCCACCTGGCATTGCTTTGGACTAGGATTCACTAAAATTCCACCCTTCGTAAGAGCCTTGATAACCATGTCATTGTCGACGTTATTGCATGGATTATAGACCACGCGCTATTGTTGTGAGTGATCGTCGCGATTATCATGTCACTCATTCAACTGAAGAATGAGATTCCTTAAAGAAGCATTCCCGCGTAGGCTATAAACTGAGTGATTTGATGATATATTTGGACTAAGAACATATTCAAACTAAGTAATCTAAGAAAAATTTGCGTTAAATCCCTCTCAAAACATTGTATTCGCGAGGAAATGCCCCACGGTAAAAAAAAAATAATCCATTTTTAGAAGCGATGTCTGTCATGTAACTTGATTGAGGGAGGGCCCATTTTTTAAAATGTATTTGTCGTTACTTTACTGTCCATTTGCTATACTGCGTAGGCTATAAACTGAGTGATTTGATGATATATTTGGACTAAGAACATATTCAAACTAAGTAATCTAAGAAAAATTTGCGTTAAATCCCTCTCAAAACATTGTATTCGCGAGGAAATGCCCCACGGTAAAAAAAAAAATAATCCATTTTTAGAAGCGATGTCTGTCATGTAACTTGATTGAGGGAGGGCCCATTTTTTAAAATGTATTTGTCGTTACTTTACTGTCCATTTGCTATACTGCGTAGGCTATAAACTGAGTGATTTGATGATATATTTGGACTAAGAACATATTCAAACTAAGTAGTCTAAGAAAAATTTGAGTTAAATCCCTCTCAAAACATTGTATTCGCGAGGAAATGCCCCACGGTAAAAAAAAAATCTATTTTTAGAAGCGATGTCTGTCATGTAACTTGATTGATGGAGGGCCCATTTTTTGAATGTATTTGTCGTTATACATATTGAAGCCTAAGTAAATTCTTGGATTATTTTCTGCCAACTTTGTTTTACGCCGTTTAATTGCGGGGTCTTTTGTACGTTTAAAACCCTCAATGTCCGAACGACGCTTAACCATTCGATTAAGAAATAAAAAACCCTTCCTAAGTCAAGCCGGCAGACAATAAGCCGTCGTGTTGACAGTTAGTGATACCCTGACATTTTTGCCCAGTGCTTGCCGCAAGCGTGCTTTTCAAGGAATCCGGTATTTTTCTAATAAGATTGGGCGTCTCTATACTTTTCATTCATACCAAATCTGCCATACTTTTATTGGAAATAACTACCTTATGAATATTTTCGTGAGAATGTATCTTTAACCAGGTTAATCAGCTTAATATTCTGATTTAAAATTATCAGACAAGGTAAGCTAGACTAGTTTGTAACATTTCTGCGTTTCATTTGTACACAGGAGTACTCTTTTAATCACGGTAACTAATGGAATCTTGGGCTGCCCCTTTAAGACATTTATTTTCTCGAAGAAAGAGACAACGTCTCTTGAAAGTGTCATGAACACAATTATTGCGTTTCATCGTAGACAGTAAAATAACACTCCTTTTATAGAAACGCAACCCAAGTATAAGATGATGTTTTAATAATTTATAGACAGTGAGAAAGCTCTCGATTAATTAGCACTTTAACATTTCCCTGTAGACCCATTAAATTAATCCTGGGATACTCCAGTCCTCGAAGAGATTAAACACATAAATAAACACTAAATAAATAATATTTAACAATTAAATTTACAGCTATTGTATCTTATATAGACCGACACCCTTAAATCAATAGTCTCGACATGACCTATCGTTTGATCGCACCCTATAAATTAACAGTCATCATCGAGCGTCATATCCATTACCCCCTTATCATCACATCATTATCATCATCGTCATCATCATTTGTGAATAAATTTTCAGTCCTGATTGTCATCAATCTCTTTTTTTTTTTTTTTTCGCAATTTGGTATCTTATCAATATCATCATCGTCGTCATTATCATCACCGACGCCCTCATCCTCACCTGCACGGGCTCTTGGTTATCAAAACCGAAGCAAAATGAGTCACTTATAATCTGGGCCTTGAATATGCCATACCTGCTTTTTGGCATAGTTGCTTGAAAATATAACCAATCATAATTTGTATCTTTTATACTTAAAAACTAATGTTAAAAATCAATTATTTTGCTTATAAAAATACAGAGCACGGCAGCCAAGCACGTGCATCGTTAATGTTTATAGCCCCCTGCAGGGAGTTTTGGGACGCGACGTTCACCGGAACTACTAAAAAAGGGACATACATACGACCTATCCATAATTACTAACATTAGCTTTATTCGCATTGATAATTATGTTAGAACACGCATTCTCGCTGATTCAGAGATGAGGCATTGTGCACGAACGTGTTACAAACGTGTTCAGCCAAACGAACACGCGCACGCGAAATGATACACATCTACAATAACAATGATGCCAATAGTTTTCTTTATTACAAATAATTGTAACATGTAATACACGTTTTACATACGGTCAAAGGGTACAAAAAGAGTTTATCCTGCCATTCCGTACTTTAAATAATTAAAAATAAATTTGAACCAAATATGAACATAGAAAAAGTTTTGCATCTATATTACCGCAAACAGTTAAACGCATGTACATGTACATTAAAGCCTGTACAGCCCGAGTATAATTTTTCGGTGATTTAAAATAATCTCGAATGAATCATTAGTCCGCTGTATCCAACGAATTTTAATGTTCACATTACGAACACCACGTTTCAAGAATACACGCATGAGTTCTAAAAAGCTGTTCAAATTTGAACACAAGGTGTGCATTTACTTCTTAATGTCCATGGAATAAGACACGATTGGAATACATTGCAAGTTAGTTGTTCCAGAAAAGCAGTTAGGATCAGTGGCACATTGTCTGCTGTATATATGCTAACTATTCCAATTGCGCGCTTTCATAGCTGATATTGTTTATTTCATTCTCTACGTTGATGCAACTTTGTAACCTTTGTATAAACAACCCCATCTTCAATAGAGGGCTGATCTCGCTTAAACTCCGTATTATCAAGCCCTTCACGTAATACCTTGCATATTTCGGCACTAATTTCGATTGGCTACTGACCCAGCTGGGGAGCCTATCAGATTCCGCGATCACAGCTAAAATGTCTACCTGTGATGATCGAGTTGCAAAGTTCAAGGTTCGTTCAATGTCAAGGTTTCCGTGGAGGTCGCCACGTTTGACTTGAGTGTGCTTGTGTCACAACCTCTAATTGGATGCTATTGTTCACGCGTCTGCGTTAAAGGGACCTAACGTAGCTATAAGTTCGGGAGCTGTAGACATCTAGCAACGTCTAAATGTTATAAAACTCGCTGTCGTTGCTTCAGAAACATGAAACAGAAATGAAATGAAATGGGGTTTAACGTCCCACTGTTTTGCTCCTAAACTGGGCTAATGAAGACGGGCATACGCCATACAGTGTGCTATGAGGTAAATTTTGTCCGGGCAGCGGCGCTATGGCCTACTCTTATATCGAATTCCAACTGCCAAGGGATCTTTTACGTGCACGCCAAATTGTACACGGGACCTCGTTTTTTCGTCCCATCCGAACGACTAGACAGCTGTCCTTGTCAGGCCCTCCGTCCTGCATCACCGACAAGGGGAAACCACGCCGGAAAATCGGGATGAACTATCTCGGCCACCCGACCTCCAAGCTATCGAGCCAGCGTCTTACCCACTTAGCCACGTGATCCCCAGAAATATGAATCAACTCATGGTATTGTCGGACTCTAAGACATAAATAGCCGAGGTAATCATATCACATTTAAGAATCTCATGTGGACCTTGTAGGAGAACAATATGTTGCAGGGGCTGCATCTATCATTGTAATTTGTGTGTATTGGTTCTGTCGTTTTTATATGCCTATACATTTAAAGTAGCTAAGTCTCTAACTCAATATCATCCAAAATCTTCAACATTGAAAACACGATTTATTTGTCAAATTAAATCAACATTCATGTTGTGATCTTACCGGAAAAAGATGGGCTTTTGATATCCAATATTTAAGACAAAATAAACATTTTACCATTGGTACACGAATCGTGTACCATAATGCGCTTCAGCCCCAGTTGTACCAAGAGACTCGAGGGACGAGGCTAGACACATTGCACCAAATCAAACGGCATATGTAGACTGGAATAACCAGACGCTAGAAATTTGCACTCGCTTGAGACTGCTGGCTTATTTCGCCGAACATAACTGATTTGAAATTGGAGTAAAAACGGAAACCATTGAATGTTAATCAGTTTATATACATTCATATTACAGTATTATATGCGTTGCGATCCACTTTTGTCAATTTCTAGGTCCCAAATGTTAGCGATTTAGCTCCTTTAAAAGAGAACATCTTCTTCAGAAATGGCCTCAGACGCAAGGAAATCGACTTCAAACTTTCAAATGATTACGTGGGACACCCCCCCCCCCACCCGAGGCTCCAGGGTTTGTCACGCCAGAACGTGGACCCCTCCCCCTCCCGGATTACTTATTCTTTTTCTGCCCACGCCCGTGCGCCCTAGCCCTAGTCTGTCCTCCCATCCACACTTTCATGTACCCAGGCACTTTAAACCGAGTTATTTAAATTCTTGACAGTCTGTCCAAGTTTGTTCAAGAAAAATCAGACGTTACTTCGTGCATTCTATTGTAATAAGAATAGAGGACCTTCAATCATAAAAACTTGTTTTCTCGGTAAAAAGTCATGGCCCACCAGTTTCGGATGATTTGCGTGGACTGCTGGCCCAAATTGCTGGACTTGTGGGTCCATTGGCCCACCGAACAATATGTAAACAAATGCTCTGACGCTTAAGTATAGCATGGTAGCATGAACTACATTTGCTTCCACATAATGTGTGCACATTACATATAAATAGAAAAAGTATATTGTGAATTATTCACATTCTTCCTGGTTGGTAATCAATTAGTAAACAATCATTTGAATTATAACGTGACAGTGACAGATGTGGCCTGTAACAAATAAAGTATCGGAGAGTGATCGTACTTCATCCGCCTGGGAATTAATTATTATAATACTGTGTGTTAGGAGAGCATGGCTAGCAGATTATTATAAGAATGGTGATTGACGTTTAATACCCCATGCCTGGATAAATAGTGCCAAATATAGTCATCTAAGAAACAATCAACGTGATCATTTGTTCCGTCTCACTGACTAATTGAAAGCGTGTCCTGTATGGTAAATAACACATCGCTATTAGGCGGTGGCTCAGTGGGTAAGAACTGGCTCGCTAACTTGAAGGTTCCAGGTTCCTGCTTTGGCCGAGAAAGTTCATCGGGTTTTCTGGCGCGGTTCCCCCTTCTGTATATTTTTTCTCAAATTGCTAATTATAATGACCATTATAGCTAAGGGTTATAAATGTTGATTACGAATTGATATAAGCTCTCACAGTCTCGTATATCAACTCCTCGTCCCATGAGGAATTATCATCGAACCGAAAATCGCTGGGTAGCTTTTTCCCCTTGTCAGTGGTGCAGGACGGAGGGTCTGGGACAACGTATAATCGTTCGGATGGGACAAAAAAACCGAGGTCCCGTGTACACATTGGCGTGTATGTAAAGGAACCCTTGATAGTTTGAATTCGAAATAAAAGCAGCCCGTAGTGCCGCTGTCCGGGCAAAATTTCCCTGATAAAAACACTGCATCTGTATTCTTTGGCACCTACAAATGAACACAAACGGGTGGCAATGCATATAATGTAATATAAATGTATGCAAACTGATTTACAATCAATCGTTTCTGTTTTTACTGTAATTTCTAGTAGAAATACGCAAACTGTCCAAATTGTAGTACTCTCTTGTGGGATATGTTTAGCCTCGTTCATCGAGTCGTGTCATTACAAATGGCGCTCGAAAGCATTTTGGCACCCGATTCGTGTTCCAATTTTTAAATTTTCATTTTGTCTTAAATATTGGATATCAGAAGCCCACATTTTCACTTTAAATTTACATTAGTTAAGAGTTTAATTAAGAGTTGGCCATTCATGCTATAATAATTCAAAAATAGATGATAAAAAAAGAAGAAAATATTGAAAATTTCAGTCCAACTACTTTATTCTGAACGGAGTTGTCACTGTTGGAAGTTTGGGCTTGAAATAGGCATCAACTGTCCCCGCACCGTCTACGAGAATTACCGATCGTTTGATTGACAGACGATAACCCCACCCACATATTCTCGATTATCAAGTAACATTCTCAATGGCTATGGTGCCCTCGTTTGGTAGGCCTTTCAAAACCAGTTTCCGGTGGTGATGTCAGGGACAAACGGTAAACCTTAGCTTGGTCAGCCATTTCTTAATTTAATTTTAAATGGACGACTGTTTAAATCCAAGCTGTAACCAACCCATCCGAGGGTCTACAGAGTTGATTTTGAGCTTGTCATGTAAATACAGGTCTAATTAATAATTTGTATAACATCTGAAGCCTAAATAAAGACTTGCAATAAGCAGATTTAGCTCTTGCATAATGTATGTAACAACATCAATGTTGATTTAAATTAGCCAATAAGTCTTGTTTGCAATGTCGAAGACTGTGGATGATATTGAGTTAGCGAATTGCCTCCTTTAAACCCCATTTCATTGCATTTCGTTATCACGTACTACTATAGATATAATTTCAACAATATTACACTTTATTGGAGAGTGAATCCTTTTAAATAAATAAATGGCTACTATAGCATCAACGTTAGGCCCTTTCCCTCTCCGTAATCGCCATATATTTAATCTTCGCAATGAAACAACACACCAATGTTTTGTCGGCTCTACGCGGGCATTTACGATTTCAAAATTCCGGAAGTGACAAAAAAAGGAAATCGGTTTTGTTAAACCGATTCCAAATATAATTTTAATATTGGCATACTTAAGTTTTAAAGATTCCGGAAGTGACTTCGAAAAGGGAAACCTTTGTTGTTGTTGCTGACTGATTTGGCCGGGGCCCCTGCCCAATTCGTCCGGTGCTCAAATTCGATGACTTAAAACATTCACGGGGTTATGCACATATGTTGTGGCGGAGTGCGGTGACGAAGCGTGATGGGCAAACATACATACACATTGATTTTATTTTTATACATGTAGATAATAATAATATAACAACAATATTAGTTTATTTTAATAAATATTCAGACCATAGGCCCAAAGTACACTCAAGACAAGATAATAAAATTACAAACATAACAAACCAACACTGTTTACACAGATTCATCATAACCTCACTTCATTATTTCAGTTTACTCAGGTAATCTTCTCTTGTTTTCACAGCATTATAAATAAATTTACTTGTGTTACAAATTATATCACAGTTATATTGAATATCCCGTCTTCATTAGCCCAGTTCGGAGCAGAACAGTAGGACGTTAAACCCCATTTTATTTCATTTATATTGAATATAAATTTATGTATGAATTAAATATGGTCCAACATTACAACCTATCTGAACACATTCGCCATGTCAAAGTTTTACTTGTGTTATAGACACTCAATTTCCCTATACAACAGTTTACTTGACATAATTGCAGATCATCTGCAGATCGCTAGATTTAGAGTAGCTATGTTCATGTAAAGTCGTGAAATAAATGACGAACACGAACATCTTGGCGACACTTCATTATTTTACGTCGACCATGTTCAAGCACCCATTAAAGAGTTTAGTAGATTTGTTTAGCTTAAAGGGGCTTTATAGAAGATTAGATAAAGAGCTGACAGTTCTCACTATAATAGTTAAAAACCAGATAATTTAAAGGGAATATGCTGAAAATGTCAGTCAAATTGTTTCACTCTGAACCGAGATATTAGCCGTTGAATTTTAGGCCTAGCCTCCATCATCATTTCTAAATTAGGTAAAATAAAATAAATAGTCTCGATTATCCATTGTTGAATTAAATCATCAATGAGCGTTGAGCAGCAAATCGGATTCAAATCCAGTGAAAATCGGACACATAAGATGGCATCGAGAGTTGATTAAGGCCTTTTCATGTTAATAAAATGTCTAATTAATAGTTTATATAACATTTCAGGCCCAAAGAAAGACCTGCAATAAGCAGATTTAGCTCTTGCATAATGTATGTTTAAAAAGAAAAACTAATCCAGAAGTACAGAAAGAACGAATAAGTAGATACTGAGGAGAAGGTATGTCACATCCTTACCACAAGTATTATTAAAATGGAAATAGAAAAGAAGAGAGGACAATGTCAAATAAAACGTGTGATTATAACTATCTTTGACGCCACTGATGACGTCAACGATGTGTTTTCATCCATCTTCAACCAGAATCCAATCCTGACATCATCGTCAATAACAGTCTGTACTCTATTTGACCCCTTTCCTAGTCTTTTTGATTGTTGACGTCAGACATTTCGGTGTGGTGTGGTGTCAGGTAGGCCCGTAGATGGGGGGGGGGGGGGAATCGGCGCCCCAAATCGACACCCTTTCCACTGGACGCAATTTGAAGCCAGCGGCGAACGTGCCCATATCGATATGGGCGCCCCGTAAAGCCGAGTGACATTGGTTGAGCGCCCACGATGGTTTTATGGGCGCTTTGCCAATATTGTTGCTATATATCAGACGGCCCTTTGATCAAGTCTTGGGCGGCTTACTAATCTCACTCGGTATTTTGCATTATGTGCGGCCCGACAATCATATATTGTCATTATAAGACGCCCCACCAATGATGTCATTACGGGCGCCCCTCCGGGATAAGGCACCCCACAGATCACGCCGTTTTGGGCGCCCCATCAATCAAGTTGTGGTGTTAATCGTGTGATTCATTATGAGGCGCCTCACCATTAGGCGTGATAATCTTCAAAATTCAAACAAGTCACACTCTAACCCGATTCCGGACGTTTCTTTTTTCTCAGAAATTATTATAGGTAGGCCTATGCTAAAGTCGTATGCCTTCCTTCAAAATTTTATAATGTTCATATCAAAATATCATAATACGCCAATATCGCAAATTCAGTTTCAAACTCTTCTCCTCTGGTGCAAACCCTATTTTCCAAAATTTTCTGGAGGAGAGCACCGTGGACCGTCAAGTGTAGGTACATCGGTGCCCTAACAAGACCCCCCCCCCCACACACACACACACCCAATATGTTTGGGCTTGCTATTCAGCATTCAAATTGGTACGTATTCGTATTTAATGCAGTCAATTTAATTTGCAGACGCCCTTGCTGAAAAGCAACCCAGATATACCGGTGGCGAAATACCAATTTGACAATAGAGGATTTTTTTCTCCCTGGCCTCGTCTCGTTTAAGTTTGAGCACTACCCCTAACATCTAGATACCAAGGCAATTTGGCTTAAATTCCATCGCGCTCTCAAAAGTGTCTGCTGACACGTAAAGACAGTTATATGTTGGTTGTGTTATGTTTTTAATAACGTAACTGGGGCAGACTGGTCAGTTTGACACTGATGTAACGTTTCAATAGATAAACAATATTGTCTGTACATAGTGGAGGAAACACAGTGTGGAAATAGTATACAATGCGATAGAAAATATCGATCGAGTCTCGTCTGTATTGATGGCATCGCTTAAGTCCGGTACCACTAGTATATATCTAGTCTAGGACTAATACAAGCTAAAGTCCACTGATTCCAAAACTTATGAATTGTTGTTCATGTCTCTGTATTTATTAAGACACACAACTAAATTTTAGCTATTTTTTTTTAACTCATCCCTATTGACACCTTCGTCAATCTTTTCCCAGCAGGCTAACGATATAAATAATAAACCAGCGGTTGCCAGGCAAGATACGCCCACATTTTCCAAGAGATGGATAACAGAACAGCAATAATCCAGGAAGTTATGGTCTGCAATGCGCAAATATCGAAAGGGGCTGAGATATTTGTGATATAAACATAAATGTAAAGTTCATCAAAGTCGGATCAAAACTGTGGCCTCTAGAGGACCCACAACATTGATATACCATATAATATTTGCGCCATTGGCGCACGAGGGGCGGCCATTTTGTCCGGTAGTTTTGGTCCGATTTCACAAAATTCGAACTCTACCATCATAAAGGGTGTAACGGTGATATATTTAAACGTTTTTTTTTAATAAAAAAATTGGATAAAAATTGTAACCGCTAGAGGGACCACAAGCTAAAAACGCGATTTTTCGTAAAATCAAGGGCCATAATTCAGGAAGTTACGATTCGATATGCGCGAATATTGAAAGAAACCAAGAACTTTGGGTTATAAACACGTGATTGTTGACGAAATAGTGGGTTAGGGCTAGGTCTGGGGTCGGGGTTAGCGCTAGTCCTGTTTACATCTCGTGACCTTTGACCAAATCCGCAGTTGGCCTTAATATTAAATTAGACCTAACCCAGTAGGCCTAGGTGCGAAGTTTAGATACCGGGTCGTTCTTGCTATAGACGACAAGAGACTCATTGTAGAAACATAGCTGCGATTAAAATACAGTAATTGTTATCCATAGAACTGTTGAGTTTATTTTAATGTGTTCAATTACTAAATGCCGTTTAAACAGCTTAATCGATACTGAATTAATATATTGAAAATTTCAGTCAAATTACTTTATTCTGGGCAAAGTTATGAATAGCTATGTTTATCGGGTTTTAGAAAGCGGATGCAATTAAATTTGTATTAAATTTGAAATACTTTTAATCCAAATGAATACGTTTAATATACATGTATAACATTAAAAGCCAGGAAAAAACCGACCTGTAATGGGAAGATATAGATCTCGTATAAAACCTCTTTAATTTATAACCATTGTCTTCCATTATATTGTACATCATGGCCATGAAATCTGATTTAGGTTATTGAAATGCATTAAGCAACCGACCATTCAGATGAACCCAAACGGAAAACATTCTAATAACTAGGCGAAAAATTGATTCCATTTCGTTTTGGTTATAAAGAAGGTTATTATAGGTCAAACAGTCATGGATGTGCAATTATAATGTTTTTTTAAAAGTTATTTTAAAACTTTATTATTGCCCTGTTCTTTCCCATTATAAAGGTCCCACCGTCATTAACAATATTGACAGAATTTCTTGTCGTTATTATACACTGATTGTTATTAATATACCAATGTTTATATAATCCGCTCAACATCAAAGTCAATATTGGCTGACCCGTTAAAAGTAAACACTTATAGCCTGTTATTTACTTTCAAGCACATGTCTACAGCTTGGGGCATCTTTACTTCAATATAAATCAGTTTAGGAGCGAAACACGACCTTAATCAAACTCTCCGATCAATATTGTTCTTTATCATCATTTTTAATTGTTCGTTTCGTTTGATCCATTCTTTAGTTTTGAATTATAAATATTTCTAATTGATGATTTTGTATTCAATGTTTTTTTCTTCAATATTTGTTTTTTTCAGCGTGGAATGCGTTTATAATCAATCTTTGCTCAATAGGTCTAGTAAACACAATGCTTTGGTCTTAATTTATTATCGTCCCTTCCGAACAAGTCACTGTTTGTCATCAACAGAATTTCGCTGTGAATGTGTCTAGACGGCAGAAGGGACCAAGAACAGTTTGCAAGACTTTAACGCAATATCATCCAGTCTTCGACATTGCAAACAAGACTTATTGGTCAATTTAAATCAACATTGACGTTGTTATCTTACCGTGAAAAGATGGGCTTCTGATATCCTATAATTAAGACAAAATGAAAATTTTAGAATTGGCACACGAATCGCGTACCAGAATGCTTTCATTTGTAATGAAGCGACTCAATGAACGAGGCTAAACATATCTCACGGGAGAATACTAACGATGTAGAATAACCAGACGCCAAAGACTGCCATTCAATGTGGACTCATCGCGTATTTCGATCATAACTGATGACAAATTACAGTAAATCAGAAACGATTGAATGTAAATCAGTTTATATGCATTCATATTACATTATTATGCGTTGCGACCCATTTGTGTCCATTTCTAGGTGCCGAAGAATAGGGATTTGGCTCCTTTAATGTCATAGAATTTTTAGTCAAGATATTGTGTATAAACAATTTTGGTGGAACTTTTCATGGCACGACCGTTTTATTAGCTTATCCCTCACTTCATCTAGAACATGTCAATGATAACAACTCTTCCAGATCCTAGTGTAGTAAAAACAAGTAAAACGAAATTTTGAACTATAAAAAAAAGAAACGAAATAGTATCTGTGTTTTAATCAGATTAAATGACAATATATGATTGTCGGGCCGCACATAATGCAGAGCGAGATTAGTTGGGCGCCCGCGACTTGATCAATGGGGGCGCCCCATATATAACAAGATTGACAAGGCGCCCATAAAACCAAGCGACAATGGTTGGGCGCCCCGTCAATCTCGTCATGGGCGCCCAACCAATGTCACTCGGCTTTATGGTAAATATTTGTTGTAGCGTTGTAGTCATACCTTTGTAGTCAATATGAAAAAGCATAACTGGTGTTTTTATTTTAAGGATTTACCAACATTCATTAATTAATTATGAATAAATAATATACAGCACCCAACGTGTTTGAAATTCGAAGTCCATCAACAAAAGTTACAAAGTGGTAATGTATAGAAAAGGGTATGCTCTGCTTTGCGCGACATCAATCAATTGCACTCGAGACTGCCTCAATTATACAATAAGGCCAAACCAATTTTTAAGGCCAAACAAATTTGATTTTCTGTTCTTCGGGGTCTTAATAAATAAATAACCTCTTGAATCACGTGAGAAATGTTTTGTATAAAATTTAAAAACTTGAACTAAAATGCAGATTTTAACTGGTGTTCTCGCAGAACAGAAAATCAAATTGGTGTAGCATTATGAGAGTGGGGGAGAAAGGGGAATAAAAGTCCACTCGACACAAACTAGGTCATTTTGGGACTAACAAGTTGTTCAATTTATTCGCATGGCAAGCCCATAACCAACTCTCTAGGCTAACGGATGTCTTAGATATTGAAAGGATTAGAGCACGTACGCCATTTAATAATTTAACGTTAAAATGGATAATCGAGACTTTCCTATGATAGCAATGGTAATTGACCCTCGAGACTATCTTGTCAAAACATCAAACACTCGTAACTTCGCTCAAAATAAAGTAATTTGATTGGAATTTTCAATATATTTATTTTTCATTATCTATTTTTGAACTGTTATAGCAAGAACGGACAGCTCTTTATCCAAATCTTACATACTGTATCTTTAATATACAATTCATATTACTAGCGTTGGCTTCTATTTTAAAAGTCCAAAAGAATAGAAGTTTACGCCCTTTATTGTTCGGGACATAAATAGAGACAACTGCTCGCGACTATCCACGCTAGTTTGGAACAGCTGTAGCACAGGAATATCTTCAGTGATAATCAGAATTAGGTTTAAACTCTACATCTTATTTCTTAAGCCTGGGCTATTTTTAATTTAACCGCTGTTCGTGCTTATACAATTCTAATCCGAATAGTATGTGCCTTTCATGATATTTGAGAAGGTTTCAGTTGATTGCCGAATGTAATTCTATAATGAGTGGACGAGGGGAAGTAACTCTTGTATATCGACCCTACCAAACGGCTAGAGACCACTAATGATTTCCCCATTGACTATGTTAATTCTCACCCTTCATCCGTGGGTGACGACGTAGGAATATTTGGTGAGCTGTGTCCAACAAACTGACTTTATTTCTCCAATTTCTTAGTACTATTTACTGGCCATTCCTGGCGGCAAACTGCACCTCATGATAATAATGATCTGTCTGATATAAAAAGACCATTGAGACTTTCTTAAACTGTCGGTAATTTTCGACTCTCTCTAACAAAACAAAGTGATATCACATACTTTTTTCTAGGTAGTCCGTCGTTTGGACCACAGAGGTCAAGATTAAAGTAACTAATGTCTTTATCCCTGTTACTAGTGTTAACACCTTTTCTTTATTTAAATATTTTGAAGCTTAATATTTGGCACATGAAAGTATAAGGCTGGGAATTCCTGTGTAGGCCCAAGAAAATTTAATAAATAAGTAAATATGGTTAAAAGATAGCAACAAATACCAATAACTGAATTACCTTTATTTATCTGAAGATAAATCAAAATCAACAATATAATATACCGGTCATATATTAAAAACAAATCTAGTTTTATTTTGCAAGAACAACAAAAGCAAAGAAAGATAGGTTGCCAGGCAACAAAACATACGCCCACAGCAGCTAAATCGTCCGGGCAGTCAACAAGTGTTGTCGCATATTTTCACTTTTTTCGGTAATGAAACAATTATAATACACTATAATCTGATAAAGAGTAACAACTCATGAAGTAATTATCAGAAAACCATTAGAATTTGTTTGGTTTTTATAAAGTTCTGCCCCATGCTAACGTTTAGTATAAAAACTTTTAATATCATAGATTTAGCTGTTCATGTCATAAAAATTCAATGAAAATCAATATACTCGTTCGTCTCAAGATCTTAAACTCTGTGAAACAATCTGAAGTCAATCGGATGATAACTTTAGCCTCTAGAGCGTCACAAGATTTTTCAAAGTGATCAAGGGCCATAACTCTGGCAGTAATTATCGGAAATCGTTGAAAATAGGATTCTTCGTCTCATGACCTCAAACACTGTTTATAAATTTAAAGTCAATCGGATACTAACTTTAGCCTCTAGAGCATCCACACGATTTTTTGAAGTGATCAAGGGCCATAACTCTGACAGTAATTATCGGAAATCACTGAAAATGAATAGACTTCTTTGTCTCATGACCTTGAACACTGTGTATATATTTAAAGTCAATCGGATATTAATTTTAGCCTCTAGAGCGTCCACAAGATTTTTCAAAGTGATCAAGGGCCATAACTCTGGCAGTAATTATCGTAAATTGCTGAAAATCAATAGGCTTCTTCGTCTCATGACCTTAAACATTGTGTATAAATTTAAAGTCAATTGGATATTAACTTTAGCCTCTATAGCGTCCACAAGATTTTCTGAAGTGATCAAGGGCCATAACTCTCTCAGTTATTATCGGAAATCGCTGAAAATCAATAGGCTTCTTTGTCTCATGGCCTTAAACACTGTATATTAAAGTCAATCGGATATTAACTTTAGGTTCTATTGTGGACGCCGGACAGACAGATGAGGGCGACGACAATATACGACCACATTTCAATGTGGGCGTATAAAAATATGATTATTTTGTTTTTTTTAAATACAGGTTTCAGATTATAAAAAAATAAGCCTAAGGCTGATGTCCCTCAGCTCATTCCCAAAATTATAAATAGATGACACATAATAATCAAACATTTATCTTTTTGTAAGCACTGAGCAATCAAACTTAGCCTAAGCATAAAATGCTAATGGTTGAAATTAGTCATGGTTTTGTTTAAGGGAAACTATAGGCCTACATCAAGTTTCATCACTTTCACTCAATTGAAATCAAAGTTACAATGTCCCACAACATCGATCAATCAAATTTCTTATCTCTGCTTAGGCTTTGTCAAGACATTCCCTATAATGATCAACTACGCCAAGTTTGAATATTCTAGATGCCGAGTTATTGTGATTCAAAGTCTTGGCCTATGCAATTGTTTAACGCTTCATAGACTAAGCAGAAAATGTCCAACATCAAATTTTGTCAAGGTATTGAAGTAATGAAACTATATACTACTACCACTCAGTTAAAATTACAATTATCGCCCTCCAGTGTCTCGACCAATGTCACAGAGCACTGACCATCAAATTGCTTAGCCTAGTAAGAAATGCCCATCATCAAACTTAATCAAGGCACTAATAAACAGCTACATCAAGTTTGAACAATCAATTTCAATTAGAAAAGGGCGGGGGACATTTATTATCTTATGGATATAACGTAAAAAAAAACATTGTGGAAAAAAAGCTCACTGAAAATATAACATGGTGAAACTATCAAAGTCTAACAATAAATAAAAGTATATTTTTTGACTAAATTGAGTTAACTCAATTATACATTTACTTTATCACTTTCAGCAAGAAAATAAATTAATTAATTTGTTATATCATATTAGTTAAAGTATTTTGTATGAGCAGCCACTGAACTTGTTGAAAACCACCAAATGATATACTGTGTATGATACATAAGGAATCTTAAAAGACATACACTCTACTCTGAACATCCCTGATATACCTGTCTTGTTAGATCACATCCACATTTAGAACTCTCAAGTGCTAATTCCTCTTTAAAAGGAGTCAAACCCATTTTATTTAGGGTAAAATTAAGAGTAGAATTACGTTAATTCAATCAGTGATAGGCAAAACTACATCTGATTAAATAGTCATTTCAGAAAATAAATATTTTAATTTTAATTGTTTTAACTGTTGACTACCTACTATATAGAATATAAGTCCATAAAACTGATATCTCTATCGCTATAGGTAAATCAACATGATTACCAGAGGGGATTGGGAGAGGGAGAGAGGGAGGTTCCCCCCCCCCCCCTGAGAAATAGGGTTTAACATCCACTCACATAAACTATGGTAAGATTAAATAATTTGTTTGCATGTAGGGGTCTATAGCAGTGGGAGGAACTCAGAGATGACCCCAGAGGTTGACTCAATGACAGACCTTATGATCTACAGTAGGCACATACTGTTGACGGATTTATCTGAGAATAGGCATCATCAAGCCATGATTATCCAGTCCTAACTATCATTTAGCAATAACTTCTATTTTCGAATTTAATCCTTTCACCTTCATGATATCTGAACCAATAAGGTGGTCAACTGTTGATCTAGAATTTCAAATGTAGACAGTTCACAAAATAAATCATACATGTATATCCAATTAATTAAATAGTCAATTTTATTTATCACTAAAATAAAAGCAGTGATTTTAAAAGGCAATGTTTTGGATGATTTGATCTAATTGATGTGATCAATTGTCTTGGATGCAAAATGAATGTGTTGATCAATTGTTTTGTAAGAGTTATCTTTCTACATGTAAAATTTTATGCCGGCAGGTTAGGTATCCTGTTGGTTGAACCCATGTTGAGATTTAGTTGAACTTGTTTTCAACCAGGGAAGTTTATACGAAATTAAAACTAGTAAATCATCAAAGTTCTACCAACTCAAATGAGAGAGAGAGAGAGAAATGGGGTTTAACGTCCACTCGACACAAACTAGGTCATTTCGGGACTAACATATGGTTTAAGTTTATTTCAATAATTCGCTTGCGCGTAGGGGTCTTTAGCAGTGGGAGGAAACCGGAGGACCTGGAGAAAACCCACGAGGTTGGACAGGCGACCCTACTCCTTGTCACGTACAACCGGGGATTCGAAACCACGCCAGTCGACTCAATGACAGACTTTATGATACAGCCAACTCGAATGAAATGACAATTTTAATCGAATGCAGTTTATCCCATACATAATCACATTCTCAGCAATAATGCGTGAAATTCACTGTGAACCAGTTTGAATCGACATGTCACATCATATCCCTAATATTTTTTAATCTTCATTAGGAACTCCAATAGAAGTCATGAGCAATTAATGTACTATTATGCTGTTATAAAACGTCTATTTCAAAATGTACCCAAACAACCAGAAAATATAAATTTGTTGTACATATACACACATTACCGTGATTTCGACAGCATCACAGGTTAACTAACAATTATTTGTTGCTTCAACAAGCGGTTGCCCTGCAAGATATGCCCACATAAAGCTCAAAAAAGGAAGCAATTTTCCATACAATCAGGGGCCATAATCCAGGAAGTTAGGGTCAGATATGTGTGAATATCTACAGGAACCTTGATCTTCGGATATAAACATATTTTAAGTTTCATCAAACTAAGGTAAATATTGTGACCTCTAGAGGGTCCACAACCTTGGTATTACATACTTTTACATTATTTGCGTAAAAGTAACAGCCATTTGCAATCAGATTTTTACGAAATTTGAACTCAACCATCATTATGGTGTAACGGTGATATACTTAAACATTTTCTAAAATCAGATAAAAATTATGACCTCTATTTAAACTTTTGTGAGTTCTAGTGGCAACCAAGATCTTTAGGTTATAAATATGTATTTCAAGTTTCATCAAAATCATATCAAAATTGTGACCTCTAGAGGGTCCACAACCTTGATATACCATATTTTTTTTACACTATTTGCGTACGCTATTTTTTTCAAGCAGTTTAGGTCCGATTCTCACAAAATTCGAGCTCAACCATCATTATGGTGTAACGGTGATATATTCAAACGTTTTTTTTTAAATCGGATAAAAAATTGTGACCTCTAGAGGGACCACAAACTAAAAACCTGATTTCTCATACAATCAAGGGCCATAAATCAAGAAGTATCCAAAATGCGCATATATCGAAAGGAACAAAGATCTTTGGGTTATAAACATGCATTTCAAGTTTCATCAAAATCAAATAAAAAATTCTGACCTCTACAGTGTCCATGCACAAGCTAAAAACGTGATTTTTCATACAATCAGGGGCCATAGTCCATGAAGTTATGGTCCGATATACGCAAATATCGAAAGGAACCGAGATCTTTGGGTCATCAAAATTAGATAAAAAATGGTGACCTCTGGAGTGTCCACAAGCTAAAAACGTGATTTTTCATACAATCAGGGGCCATAATCCATGAAATTATGGTCCAATACATATCGAAAGTAACCAAGATCTTTGGGAGATAGACCTACATTTCAAGTTTCGTCAGATAAAAATTGTGACCAGAGTGTCAACAAACAAATTGTGGATGGACGGACAGGGGTGATGGCATAATACGTTAACATGAATATGTGGGCGTATAAAAATCGTCATCTGTGTGCTAGGCTTTGCATTTTCTTTCATAGCAACTAATAACCAACAGTTGCTTTTTTGTTGCAATAATTAATATTTTGACAATATTTCTTACCATTGATTAAATAATGCCTTAAATCGAAAATATCAGTAATAATAACTGGTCTACATGTGTATATCTAAATTTTTTCTGGTTTTTAACTTTTTCTATTAAATAAGAGAGGTGCGGTCAATTTTATTTGTTATTTTAAAAAACATGTATGTAATAATTTACTTTTTATAAAAAAAACTGTAATTCTATTTATGTCTATAACAAAGGATATTGTAAACAGCTTTTTCAGAATAATATTCTCTCAATATTTTCATGGCATAACCTTAATGCTAACTACTGCGTTCACCTTATAAATTGTTTACATTTGTCCAAACAGTAAAGAATATAACTTCACAATTTCTTACATAACTTTGGTGAATGAAAACTCAAATTAATTAGTATTTCTTACAGGTGTACAACTTTTCTTCTCTCTATTTTTGTATCAGAATTAGCACAGATTTGTTTTAGAAGTGGTTGCTTGTTTTGTGTTTTTTAATCGTTTATCTTTTAATTCTTGGTGATATCTTCACGAAGTACATTTACTGATGCTTTCAATTTGTTTTAAGTTAAAAACAATCATCTGTTTTTGTAACACAGCTCAGTTTTAATGATACTGTCAGGATGTTATGTTTTTGTATTTCTGTCTCTTGTGATTTTTTTTTTTGCAATTTTGCTTTCCAGTCTTAAATTATATATTTAATATATTCATACTTTTTTTTGTCTTAAAGAATTAGTTTCCTCTTAAGATAAATTTCTATTTTTTACATATTTTTTTATACTTTCAGATTATCATTTCGATCATTTTCCTTTGATCTTCTTCATCTTCCATAGGAATTATCTTTCTTCAAAACATGTTATTATCATTATGATAATCAACATGAGATGGTATTAAAGATTTCCACAATACTGTATTATATGTAGATAGATGTTATCACGTTCTCATTTGTTATACATATACAGATTACTATATATTGATCAGGAACCCATCACTTGGTTCATGTCAACTGTCTCTTTCAGCCTTTATTCTTGAACATATCTTTCCATTTAGTGGTAAATTCTTTAATATTCTCAAAACTCACACCTGAAACAAGCATTATGTATATCTTTAAATTATACATCTTTAATAATAAACATTACCAGTATGTATCAATGCTCAAAATATACATCTTTAACAAACATTATGTATATTTAATAAACTTTGTTATATATGTAAAATTTAATACTTCTAGAACAACCCTAATGATTAGATGCTATCAAATAAATTTTTGTTTGTCTGAAAATGACCAAAGTGAGTTCATGAAACATGAAAACTCATTAATTAAATTTTTTTTTAACACCTTTATTATTTCCTACATATAAATCATGCTTAAAGTAGGATCATCCTTTCTTCATAACTACAATTACACAATAGCTTTTTTATTTTTATGTCTAGCTAGGATAAAATATGATAAAAATATAAAGAATAACTTCCTGGTATTTAAAATTTATTGTGTCTTAAGGAAATACTTTTTACACAATTGAATTAAGGCACATACATATCTGATCAAAATAATTGTACAATTGTTTGTAAGGGAAAATGTTGTACAACGACAGATGTATGTGTAAATAGAAATGAAATGAAATGGTGTTTAATATCCTACTGTTCTGATGCCAACTTGATAGTTGATACCTTAATATTCTACAACTCAAGATACCTGTAAAAGTTAATTGAAATTACCTTTTAAAGGTTTCTACCCTCCAGGTAATCTAGGGGCACTAGATTGTGATTCCAGAATGTTCCAAATCAATAGATTTACATTCAATTGACACAGAATCAAGTTCCATTACAGTTTGATCATTATCACAGGGAGACTATATGCCACTTCTAATAATTCAATGTGTCATGCGCCGGAGGCTGGCCATCCCTGAGTAAAATACATGTATATAATTTACCTTGTTGCTGTGTTGTAGATAAAACTTGTTGTATTGGTGTAGAGAGATTATCTATAGTAAATGGCTGACTTGTTAAAACTGTTACCAGATTACCACCTGATATGCAGCCTGTCTGTTGGGCAAAATACTGAGCACAAACTGCTAGTTCTAATATACACCTAAAATAACCATTATATAAGTCTATTGTATATATTGTATAATATACATGTCTATAGGTACGGTAAAAGAAAATTAAATGGGGTTTAACATCCTCCTTTTTTTGGCACCGACTGGGCTCATGAAGACATAATATAAAAGAGAGAGAGAGAGAAATGGGGTCTAACATCCATTTGACATAAACCAGATCATTTTAGGACTTACATATGGTACAATTATATTTCAATAATTCACTTGCATATATAGGGGTCTTTAACAGTGGGAGGAGGACCAGGAAAAAACCCATAAGTTTGGGCAGGTGATCCTACTGCATGTCAAATGCAAAACTGGGAAGGAAAGCATGCTCAATGACAGATCTAATGATCTAAAATGCAGGTATTAGACCACTTGCCCCACCCATCCATCCAATTTGTTACAGATAAAAGCAGTTTTAAATGATTTTAAACTAGTTACCATAGATCTCTTTTTTTCTTTTTCAACATTCTAACATTGCTGACAGGTGCAGTTTCAGAACTTTTCTGAGCTCGTATATATCTAAAACATCAAACATAAAGAGAAAATGTCACATTTTATTCTATTGGGTTCTGTATCCAAATTGCAAACCAATCTTAATCTTAATTTCAAATAAATTTCAATAAAAAGTTCTGTGTAGTGTGTCTCGCCATCGAAAAAATCTCCAAATATATTCATAATTATGCCGCCATATTGGTATAATATGTCATTGTCATGCCTTACCTTAGTTTCCCTATTTATAATCACTAACTAAACGTTTATTATATATTTAATAAGTTATATTCATGTAAAAGTGAAAGTAAACTAAAATCCTGAGGAACTTTCTTGTCCAATGCCAGGAGCGAACCCAAGACCTCCTGCTTAGCTAGCCAGCTTTTTATTCACTGAGCCACCCCGGCTTATAATGTCACCATTTGTAATGTTAATACCAGGCTCAGAACCTGAAATGCACACTTCACAAAAGGTGCATGTTCTTTACTGTCCATGGAAAATAATACTTATCTGTGCCTGATATATCTGATATCTACATATTTCACTTTTTGATGAATAAAGGACAGCAGTTTATAATTGATCACCTATCTCTGTCAATTTAATGATCAACGTGACTATATTAAGTTTGTTTATACTACAAGGTTACAATACACACCAACAACTTGTATAATAGTGATAGTAATCACTATAACTAATAAACACATATGATGGTTGTTACATCATATAGTAGAGTTATTTTTGTATGTGTTCTATATTGTCCAGTTTTTGTGCAGGGGAAACTCATTATTTATAAGATGTATAACAAATACCTACATACCTGTTGCCTTTTTTAAATTCTATTTCCAACCATCTGATAGCTTCCCTTGATCCACTGTTTTCTTTCTTTATATAATCTAAACTATCAATAACTGAAATCATAAGATATATATAATTATTTATTTTCTTATCATTGTTTCAACTTGTCTCATTTACAATATGGATCACTAGTTTAACTCAACTTTCATTTTGTTTGCAAATTGGCTTTTGATGTTGTCTTCATTTAAACAGGCATTATGCAAGAGATAAATTAACCTACTGCAGTTCTTTCTTTAGAACTTAAATGTTATATAAACTATTAATTAGACATTTATTAACATGACAAGACCATAATCAAGTCTCGATGACATCGGTTAGACCCAATTTTAAGTAGATTTGAACAGTTCAGCCATTAAATGATTTAATCTAAAAATAGTGAAGCGAGGCTAAGATTCGAACAATCAGTACAGTGGTTACAATCAGTGCACACATCTTGTCAAACCTTATAAGGCTAATATATTTGCTCAGAATAAAGTAATTTAAATGTAATTTTCAATATATTCAATTTGCAATAAAATCAATTGAACTATTATAGCAAGAACGGTCAACTCTCTATCTAAATCTTACATAATGTATCTTTAATTTGTTTGAAAACATATATTGAACTTTCTATCATTTTTTCCAGTAGGATAAGTGCCTTTTTATTTGGACAGGATAAAAAAAAAACTAAGGTTCTGTGTACACATTGTCGTCCACATAAAAGATAACGTGGCAGTTGGAATACAAAGAGGAGTAGACAGAAACGCAGCTGTCTGGGCTAAAATTTCATTCATATCACACTTCATTTGCCTGTTTGGTTCAGAAAAGCAGTACGTCAATTTCTACCATTTACTTGGAAGTGAAGCAATCAGCAGTCTGTTAGTGATACGATTGAGAAACCATCCAAACTAATGTGGATTAAAGAAATGGACGGGTATCCACTTTGTAATTCAAAATTTTGTAGCCCTGCTTTTGGAAATCTTGCAAGTGCCTCTGTTACGGCAGATACTAATCGGAATGCAAAGGACGTCTAAAAAAACAGGTGTAGAAAGAAGTAGAATGTTTAATAAATTCCTACGTACCTGATAATGGTATGATAACTATACTTCTACCTTGCTGTGTTAATTGTTTAATACTAGCAAGTGAGTTACATAGAACAGATGTGTCAGGTATCAAATATGGTGGAAATGTTGGTTGATCTGCTGATTGTAATGAGCCTTCTAATTGGTTAACTTCAGCCTAAATATAAACATGATACCACTTTCTTCACCCTTTTTATATCTAATGTCTTTATTTATCTACTTACTAACTAAATAACAGGTATTTATTCTATACTCTTCATCTTTTAACATTACTCCTATTAAGTATTTACATTCATCAAGAAATAGACTTTTACATTTTCATCAGAAAACTATTTCTCCAATTCAATATACATGTAGGGCTGGGAGTTTATAACAAATTAAAGGATTCAGCAGTACTCTCTTACTTTTATACAGCACCAGTCTATACATTGCTTGTTAAAGATAAATGTTTTACTGTTTGAAGATCAAACAGTAAAACATTTATCTTTAACAAGCAACTAAAGATGAGTAAAATGTTGAAGTGTTATGCTCCCTTTCTAGAAAATTTAATTAGAACACTGGTTTCTGTAAGTTTCTTTAAATGGTTGATAATTATATAAAACAGCATAGGATCCTACTTCAAATTGAATTGATAAAGCGCTATAACAGTTATGTTCATTCATATTTTTTGAAGATATATATCTCAATATAAAAAACTGCTTGCATTATAAAATGCATGCAAGAATCAGTTAAAATTTCAATTATCCTTAATTTTTTCAATTTTTTATGAAATCATCTAAATTTTAGATATAACTTTTGCAATACTTTGGACGCTATTGACAAACCCCATACTCTTGTCGGTGATATTAGCAAGACCAATTTAATTTTATTAATATTTCCATTATCCATAACATAAGTTTCCTTGTCGGTCACTTTTTGCAATAGGCACTACTTTGGGCGATCTTGTCAAACAAAAGAGTTCTTGTTGGTGATTAGTAGGACCAAGAATATATATATCAATATTTACCTGTAATCTTAGTTGAGCCATATCCTTCATTAGCTGATTTCTTCTTCTATCATCATCTCTCTAAAATTATAGTAATATCTCATATTAATTATACTAATCTATTAACTACAAGATACTTCATCATATCTCATTAGTTGATTTATTCTTCCTTCATCATCATCTCTCTAAAATTATAACAATACCTCCTCTATATGAGATGCAAAGTGAATATTACTGGGCTCTAATCAACCATTATCAAGTGTAAACCACATGGAAACGAAATGGGGTTTAACGACTACTTTTCTCCACCAACTGGACTAATGAGAGAGAGAGAAATGGGGTTTAACGTGCGCTCGACACAAACTGGGTCATTTCGGGACTAACATATGGTTTAATTTTATTTCAATAATTCGCTCGCGCGTAGGGGTCTTTAGCAGTGGGAGGAAACCGGAGAACCCGGAGAAAACCCACGAGGTTGGACAGGCGACCCTACTCCTTGTCACGTACAACCGGGGAATCGAAACCCCGCCAGTTGACTCAATGACAGATCGTATGATACAGCGCACGCGTGCTAACCATTATCCATCCAACCCCCCCTGGACTAATGAAGAAGGGCATATACAATGCAGTGTACTTTGAGAGAAATTTTGCCCAGACAGCGGCACTACAGCTTACTCTTATTTCAAATTCCAACTGTCAAGGGTTCTTTTAAGAAATTTAAGTGCATGCCAATTTGAACAGGAAACCTCATTTTGTGTCCCTTCTGAATCACTAGACAATGTTCCTTGTCATACCTTCTTATCCTACACCATTGACAAGGGAAAATGACACCGGAAAATACTGAAGAATTCTCGACCAAAACAAGAAACACACAATTGAATCATTTTTTAGATTAAAATTGTTTTTGTTTAATGATTGATAAAGAAAGCTGGCACATTTTAGAGACTTTGTAAAAACAAAGATAAGAGTCTTACAGTACTGAGTATTTTATTCTCTTAAAATTACTACCTGGGCAAATAGCCACCAGTCTTATCTCATATCTCACGGTTTCTAAAGTAACATTTCTTGTGTGATAATTATAAGAATATATATGCTTGTACACAGAACTGATAAGAGAAATGAATATATGTATGGTATATTATTATAGTAATTGTTGAAAGAGAAGATAAACTATTTATTTATATATATACCAGGTAAATATATTACCTATTACTATTAGAGGTAAGTAAGTATAATATCATATATCATCATTATCCATTATTTATATTAGAAACTATGAGGGGGGTCTATCTGTGTCAGATCATTCTACACTCTAAGCATGTCAAGTAACACTTGTATTCTCCTATTAACTATATAATCTACATCTACCTCAAAAACTATACAATAATATGCCATTATTGCTTTAGACTGGATTTTGGTAATGATAAGCATTTGTTTGGTAATTTCATTTTGAAAGTCTAATGAAATCCATGTGTGAAAAGCTTTTAGTTCTGTGCCAATATAAACAGACACAAACAAGTAAACGCCAAACGTGATCGAAATTCTAGCAAGTATGTAAAAACATTGTTTGATAGGTTTTACAAATAGTGGAATGAATTAGATTGGTGTGTTGACTGTGTTAAGTTAGTTAATATAAATGTGAACTAGTTACTATTTTATTACTAGGTAAACACTGATTATATCATTATATTACTTCACTTATACTCTATTACATACACATTATACATCTCATTTTCAATAGTTGGGAGGATTTGCAAATAATCAATCTGAATGGTAGTGGTGGTCAAACCAAAATAGGTCTACATGTATGATAAATCTTTACATTATTACTTTTTTTGTCACATCTGAAAACAACAGAAATTTGTCATTTTGAAACCAGCCTAATTTTTTTTTCTATGGCCATGTGTGTAATACAAGAGAGCAGGGCTCGAAAATCGTTTTTTCAATCGAAGGCCAAAGTGCAACCTTAATCCAAGGCCAAAAATTGAAAATCCAAGGCCAAAAATTGAAAATCCAAGGCCAAATTTTAAGTCATGAATTATGATATTATTCATATCGTAGCCTACCGTTTTTTAGTACGATTTTTTATTCTACTAAAAATATTTTAAAAATCGGCATGTAGCCATATTGAGAGTTGAAAGTATTACTATATCATCGGTAGAGCTGGATAAAATATCGATATAAATCGATAGTATCGATAAGATATGCCAAAAAGCACTATCGAGTTTCATTCTCTTCGTCTATTTTTCGTGCGTGCATAGGAGTTGACTCAATGTTTTCTGTGACTTAATCCTTTGTATATATATACAATAGCCTACATCAGTCACTTTATATTTACATATAACTTATGTACATATAACTTTGAGCTGTATCAATTTATGTGTATGTAAGTATATTACACTTTATGAAACAGGACCAATAATCTTGTCCATGGTAACGTGACCAGTTTTAAAAAAAACCCAAAAAAATACCACTTTGACAATTTTACATACACTTTAAACAAAAGCAATACAACCTTACAGAAAATCAAAAACCCTCAAATCTCCATCACCCAATCCTTGAACAGTCAAAACAAACAGGCTAATTCAAAAAAGGCGTAATTTAAAAAAAAATTATTTCTAACAGAAATGGCATGTTAATTTAAATTGATATCATAGCTTTCACACAGTCTTGGAGACAAGACTTAAAAGAAGTAAATCTTATTCTATAATGTGATCTTCATTATTTCACAATAATTAAATCAACAAGAAAAACAGTGGGTAGAAGACCAGAATTCACAGATGAAAGCCTGAATATTTCTCTCAATATCATTACAACTGGGTGCGAAACATTTAAAAGAAACTTAATTGATAGTGTTGTTTATTGTGAAAATATGGAGAAACATAACTCATTTGAAACTGCAACAAATTGTTTACACAGATGTAATTCTTCTATTGAAGGGTATAAATACTTTCTGATACCATTTCTAAATACCAGACAACAGAAAACAATCACCAACATTTTTGTCAAGTTTATTATTTCTTTTATGTGAGCTGCACAAAGAAACAGAGTAAATGTTTCTAATGAAACCCAAGAACGATTCTTAATAACGTGAAGCCATACATGTGCACCATATTTCTGACAAACTATACTGACTTGTCATCTACTACAGCTAATGTAGCTGTCAGGCTTTTCAATTGTCTCCAAGTAAAATCCTTCAGTCGCAAGTAATAATGGTGGAAAGCCTATTTCAGTATATTCTCTAATGTAGTTGTAACTGTATCTTATCCATTATAAGGTGAAGTCTTACATGAGAACAACTCTTTGTCTCAATACTCAATTAATAATACATATCAGACATCAATTGTGCCAGAAGAATGAGATACTTTTATTTAAAGATAACCTTGCAAAGCGTGGAAATACACCCACACAGCAGCTTCGCCTCAGGAAAAACCAGCGGCTGCCAGGCAGGATACACCCACATTTTGCAAGAGATGGATAGAGAACAAGCTAAACAAAAAGCGATTTTTCGTACAATCAAGGGCCATAATTTTGGGTTACAAAGATATATTTCAAGTTTCATCAAAATCAGATTAAAATTATGACCTCTTAGAGGGTCCACAACCTTGATATACCATATTTTTACATTATTTGCGAACGAGGGGCGGCCATTATGTCCGGCAGTTTTGGTCCAATTTTTCTGAAATTCAAAGTCAACAATCAATAAGGTGTAATGGTGATATATTCAAATATTCTTTAAATCGGATAAAAATCGTGACCTCTAGAAGGCCCACAAGCTAAAAACGTGATTTTTCGTACAATCAAGGACCATAATTCAGGACATTACCATCTGATATGCGCGAATATCGAAAGAAACCAAGATCTTGGGGTTATAAACATGTATTTCAAGTTTCATCAAAATTGATCAAAATTGTGACTTCTAGAGGGTCATGGGTGTCACACATGGGGGGGGGGGGGCGACCCCCCCCCCCAATTCTTTTTCGGGGGGGGGGGGGGGGGGGTCTGAATATACTTGGACCAACCAAAAAATTTACATAGCAGTCCCTAACTCCTATTCATTTACAACAATTATTAGGATTAATTAACATGGGGGTGCCACCCTCCCACACACTCCCTATCGCACTACATTGGCTGCCTCTGGCGTCACAGATTGTCAACATTTTATATAATTTCATTTGCGGACCCCCCCAATATATATTTCATGGCTACGCCTCTGTAGATGGTCCACAACCTTGACATACCATACTTTTACACTATTTGCGTATGAGAAGCGGTCATTTTGTCTGGCAGTTTTAGTCCGATTTTCTTGAAATTCATACACAATCGTCATTATGGTGTAACGGTTATATGATATTCAAACCTGTTTTTAAATCGGATAATAATTGTGACCTCTAGAGGGACCACAAGCTAAAAACAAGATTTTTTGTATAATCGGGGGCCATAATTCAGGAAGTTACGATCCGATATGCACAAATATCGAAAGTTACCAAGATCTTTGGGTTATGAGCATGTATATCAAGTTTCTTCAAAATCAGATAAAAATTGCGGCGTCTAGAGTGTCCATGCACAAGCTAAAAACGTGATTTTTCATACAATCAGGGCCATAGTCCATGAAGTTATGGTCCAATACATGCCAATATCGAACGGAACCAAGATCTTTGGGAGATAGACCTATATTTCAAGATTCGTCAAAAGTGGATAAAAATTGTGACCTGTACAGTGTCAAGCTGTTATCATCCATATTCTGAATCTACACATATTGAAGACATATAATCCATCAAAAATCATTATGTGGACTATATTCCCATGTTAAGGCTTAAACTGGGGTTTGACTGCTGGACTAATAAAGTTACTTTCCCCACAAAAGTATTTATCGTGTGGTTACTTCAAATAAAATTATGGCAATTTTGATATATTTATTAGAATAGAAACATCCAATCTTACTAGAAAAATACTGGATTCCCTGAAAAACACCCATGTAGCACATACAGGACAAAAAATGTAAGGTTTCCCTAACCGGCAACCCAACAATTAGGGATGTCTGCTCGAGTGACGTCGAAGGTTAAATGTGCAGATTGTTTGATCTCTCAGAGTGCTTGATGTATGTTGATAAACTTGATGGTGAGCTTAAATGTACAACAGTTTATGAGATAACAACCACGGTAAAAGATGTGGGAAGTGGTTATTGCCAGAATTTAATTAGGCTTCAATATTTATGATAAATGGACAGCGATTAAAGACAACATCGTCTCGTATTAATGCAATGAATTCTCCTCGGGCTTCGCACCCATTGCTAGATACCGCGTCAGCCAAGTTACGCGAGACAAACATGACTTCTTTTAATAGATTTTTATAGAAGGGATATTCTCTGGCATAAACAATGTTTTGAGGAGGATTTGAAGTAAAATTTTAATGGATAAATTAGTTTGAATATTTTTTTAGTCAAAATATATCATCAAAGCAGCCAGTTTGTACGTGGGAAGGTATATTTATTAAGAAGGTTTGATTTACTTCTGTGGCCCTTTCAAGACATATTAGAGTTACTTTTGAACTCTACTGGAAACATATTCATAAAGCAATGGTAATAAGCATTACCAGCCCATTAACCAAGCTGCTAAATTTTCCATGGTAAACTGCTGTATAGCTATATTACCCTGGGTCTGGTTTTGTATTCAATTTATGAGTAAGGATAAAATCAGACATTCTTTAGGAACCAAATTTTATCTCCACTATTCAAAGTTATCTAGTTTTACTAACAATTTATTTTCTGAAATAAACTACACACTTCCAAAAAGCATAATCAAAGTACAAAGTAAAAATAATACATGATGTATCAACAATTTGAATAATCACCTGGTAAACCTACCAATACAATTGCCCTTTGATGCAGCAATGAGCTGTATGCTAATTACCATTGTTTTAGGAATATGCCTTCAAAATAGAGAGTATTCTGATTTAGAAACTAATCTATAATTATAAGAGCTACATTGCTAAGTGAAGAACTAAAATCTACAATACATTCCAAAATCAATGGAATAAACCGGTATTAGGATATTATTACAGAAAGACATTTCTCTTGCTCTACCGGAAATAAAAGACATATTTTTAGCACTCCTGTTACAGATTCCATTTGGACTAATAGCTCTGGGTGATGCAGCTTTGTCAGCCCAATGGCAAACACACTCATGTTACCCATTATACAATTTTCAACACTACAGGTTTTATGTTATTACAATGAATTTAACATTGCTCTTGACATCCGCAAGCATATATAAACCTTGATACCCATCAGTAGGTTCAACAGAACATTTCTGATTGAACCGCTTATTCTCACTTTTGAGATAGTGAATCCCTTGAAAACTACAATATTCTGAAAGTTGAATCTCAAAAAGGAATATCAGTCCCAGTCGCCAATCCTGGTAAGTGAAGTCCGAAATCCGGATTCGAACCACTACAAGACCTACAAGAGAAGTGATGAATAATGTGCTCACTCTCCCACCACATGTCATTGAAATGACATAGTAAAACTTGTGGACATTCAAAACAGAAAGGGAACTTAAATTATGGGAATAGGAAATCCTAGAACAAATTGTAAGAGAGAGAGAGAAATGGGGTTTAATGCCCACTCGACACAAACTAGGTCATTTCTTGACTAACATATGCTTCTATTTTATTTCAATAATTCACTTGTGCGTAGGGGTTTTTAGTAGAGGCAGGAAACCGGAGGACCCGGAGAAAACCCACGAGGTCGGTCAGGCGACCCTACTCCTTGTCAGGTATAACCGGGGAATCGAAACCACGGCAGTTGACTCAATGACAGACCTAATGATTCAGCGTGTACGTGCTAACCATTCGGCCATCCAACCCCCCTACAAATTATAAGACATTTTCTGGACCTCTGATAGGTTTTTATGTTGGCCAGGTGAGAGTCAGAAGTTTCTGGCCATGTTTATTTAGGGAAATATGCTTATTGACTCCCAGGAAATCACACACCCCCCCTCACATTGGGGACAATGTTACCTAAGGTTATTAAACAGGAGTTGCACAATGGGGATTAAATGTAGTTAAAAAGTGATAGAATGCTGAAGTAGAGCAAGTAAGTTGAATTAGGCAATGTTGAAAATAATAATATTCTAGAAATGAAATGAAATGGATCTTTTACATGCATGCCAATGTGTACACAGGACCTTGGTTTTCCATCCCATCCGAATGACTAGACGTTGTAATGCACGACTGACAAGGTGGAACCATGCCGGAAAATCCTGATGAACATTTTCGTCCAACATAGGCCTCCATGTTTGTGAGCCATCTTACTCACCGAGCCACCCTAATATTCTAGAGCGCTAAACATTAGGTCAGTTTGTGTGCTCTGTGAAACTATATTATTAAACATTTAAAAACATGTGTTTCATACACAAATTAGTGCTTTTCTTATAAAATAGTTAACAAAAGTGCATCAACATTATTACTTTCAAGATGCAGTTTTGAGTTTTCACAGTTAGTGGTGTTTGGAGAGCTGTCATGATCAACATAAATTTGCCTGTCATCATCATAGAGATGGTTATTGAGGCCTGCTTTGTAAATGATGGTGTCTATTGGTAGGGCTGTACGATATTGCCAAAAGGGACGATATCGATATTGGCATTTTTTTCAACGATATAGTTAAATATCGCGATATTTAATAATAATTTCACTTTGCTATTAAATAAATTAAATATAAATGCATTAAAGCTGACTACAGTGTGAGTAAGAATTGTGGGTAAGAATTGCTTTATTCATACACTTTAAACTTTGCTTTTTTTATAATATAGATTTATTAAAATCAACAAAACAACATCCTTTTGGGATACACACGTTTCAATTCTTTTTAACACAATAACAGGAGACATTACTTATGCCTGTACATATAATTAAATTAAAAACAACCGCTGATGTTTAAAAAGCGTCTGCTTGTGAACTTGTGTAAGAAAATTCTCAAATATCAAGTGCAGTGAAAGTAAGTAGATGCGGTCTTCAAGTCTTGTATTGTAAGTTCAAACACTTTAACAAATACTAAATGATCCAGACTATCTTCCATTCAAGCATTTGATCCGCTGCCGTTTTATTCTTGCTTTCAGAAATTAAGTTTCGTAGAGTTTTCTAAAAATATTCGTTTTTATACGCCCACATTGAAATGTGGTCGTATATTGTCGTCGTGCCCGTCCGGCGTCCACAATTGCTTGTTGACGCTCTAGAGGTCAAAGTTAATATCCCATTGACTTTAAATTTATACACAGTGTTTAAGGTCATGAGACGAAGAAGCCTATTGATTTTCAGCGATTTCCGATAATTACAGCTAGAGTTATGGCCCTTGATCACTTCAAAAAATCTTGTAGACGCTCTAGAGGGTAAAGTTAATATCCTATTGACTTCAAATTTATACAGTGTTTAAGGTCATGAGACGAAGAATCCTATTGATTTTCAGCGATTTCCGGTAATTTTTGCCAGAGTTATGGCCCTTGATCACTTTGAAAAATCTTGAGGACGCTCCAGAGGCTAAAGTTAATATCCAATTGATTTTAAATTTATACACAGTGTTTAAGGTCTTGAGACGAACAAGTATATTGATTTTCAATGAATCTTTATGACTTGAACAGCTAAATCCATGATGTTAAAAGTTTTGTATACTAAACGTTAGAATGGGGCAGAACTTTATAAAAACCGAAAAAATCCTAATGGTTTTCTGATAATTACTTAATGAGTTGTTACTCTTAATCAGATTTTAATGTATTATAAATGTTTCATTACCGAAAAAAGTAAAAATATGTGACAACTCTTGTTGACTGCCCGGACGATATAGCTGCTGTGTGCGTATGTTTCGTTGCCTGGCAACCTATCTTTTTTTAAAAATATGACAACCTACATGTATTTATAGCCTGGTAATAAGCCGCGGTAGTGGGAAATTTCAGGCTCTTAGTAGGCCTAAGCTTTACATGTAGTAACAACTGACAATTTATTGTCGACTAAAAACAAAGTAAAAGTAACGCATACACAATGCAGTGAAAAACGGCTACGGACACTGCGCAAGTGTTTTCAACATTTAACGATTCTCAAAACATTAGTTTTATTATAGTTTATTGCCGTCGCCTAATTTCCACTGCTGTATAGTGTATTTATGATCTATTTTTATAATTTTTTTCGATATTTGAAGTTTTTGGCGATATTCGATAAACCACTATATCGACGATTTTTGGCCACATGATATCGTAGTTGGTTCTGAAAATACCATATCGCGATAAATGACTATATCGAGAATATCGTACAGCCCTATCTATTAGAGCAGTGTAGGGCTGACCTTAAAAATATCTTTGTTTCGCCTAACGCAACCGACTAACTAAAACCACCCCCGACTTAAATTATTTTATTGCACTTTTCCGCAATCTTTTTATTTTATTTTGTGTGTCAACCTGAAATATATCATGAGAGTTATTTCCCTTTACTATGGCTATACTTAGGGGTAATTGGGTTTGATTCATTATTGAAACTGGTTGATCAAGACAAAAGCGTCATGGGTGTCGCTTCTCAACAAAATGGTTGCAGACGAAAGCACGTCCATTCTCACGAAATGATTCTGCCTCTATGTCTGTGGGGCGTCGTTTTAAACATGACGACGATATTTTCAATATCCGTTTTCGAGAAAAATAATGGCACAACCCGCACGATCGTTAAAAACGTGTTGAGGGAGTTTCAAACGTGAGTGTGTCGCAATTTGTGTGCGAGTCGTGCATCAAAGATCAAGAAAAATCCCGATGTCATTGATTTGTTTGCCAATAAAAGAAGACGAATGTTTGCACCCGGAAAATCATCAAGCTGTCAAATTAGCTCTTAAAAAAAAAAATCTGAAAAAAAACCCGACCTACCGACCCTTCTCCTCGATTGTGGGTCGGGTTTGGTGAAACAAAGATATTTTTAAGGTCAGCCTAGGCTGTGAATAGAACAAGACCCAAATCTGATTCCTAAGGAAAACCTTAATTAGAGAATCTTAGGATTTGACGGTTCTTTGTCAATCTAAATCTGCTGTGTTCGGCCAGTTTAGTATAACTGGATGTAGCTCAATGTGGTTCCGGAGATGCTGTAACGATTCTTAAGTCTCTCCAGGAGGGTGGGTTGATCGATCATGTCATAAACAGAAACAATGTCATTACAAGCATAAACAGAGCAGATTCTGACTGGGTTGTTTCTTACAAGCGGACTGAAATTTTATATTGTAATTGTTCTTTACAGATTATATATAATTAATTGTGTGTTATGCTCTTGGTGTTGTGGGGCTTAAAGTTTTAGATAATTACCCTGACTGACAACTGTCAAAAAGATAGGTTGCTAGGCAACAAAACATACGCCCACAGCAGCTAAATCCTCCGAGCGGTCGACAAGGGTTGTTGCATATTTATTCTTTTGTAAGTAATTAGGGGGATTTAATAGACAATTTCATACAGATGACATAATTTTCGTTGTTTGAGGGTTCACAAGGTTCTAAAAACTAAAACAAGGGAAGTAATCTACAGAAATTGTTGAAATTCAATAGGTTTCTTTACTTCACTAATTTAAATGATGCATATGAATTTCATACAGATTGGGTGATAACTTTTGTCGTTCAAGCGTTCACAAGATTCAACAAGCCATAACTTTAGATGTAATTAACGGAAATTTGCTGAAACTCAATAGGCTTGTTCATTTTACTAATTTAAACGATATATATCAATTTCATACAGATCGGTTGATAACTTTTGTCGTTAGAGCATTCACAAGGTACAACAAATTGAAACATGGGTCATAACTCACGGCGTAATTAACGGAAATTGTTGAAATTCAATAGGCTTCTTCGTTTTACTAATTTAAATGATGCATATAAATTTCATACAGATCAGATGATAACTGTTGTCATTAGAGCGTTCACAAGATTCAACAAAGTGAAACAAGGACCATAACTCTAGATGTAATTAACAGAAATTGCTGAAATTCAATAGGCTTCTTTGTTTTACTAATTTAAATGATGCATATAAATTTCATACAGATCGGTTGATAACTTTTGTCGTTAGAGCGTTCACAAGGTGCAACAAAGTGAAACAAGGGCCATAACTCCAGAAGAAATTAACGGAAGTTATTGAAATTACATAGACTTCTTCATCTCACTAATGCAAACAACATATATCAATTTCAAAACAATCAGATGATAAATGTAGTCTGTAGAGTGTTCACAAGAAATTGTGGACGGATGGACCGACCGACGGATGGACGGGGGCGATGGCAATATACGACCACATTTCCATGTGGGCGTATAAAAACTGTTAGGAGTCCATGAAGATCATATATATATCAGTCTAGTGAGATCCAATCGTGTAGTGGTATGGCAACAAGAAAACTGTTATCCAATATATCAGTTTTTGAGGATGTTTGACAATCACTTATAAACAGTTTCCTGTGAAACTTCAATAGAATGTGTACTTGATGAAACAAATCAATATTCACCTTAAACACAATGTCAAGGGATCTAATATAAATGGATTAAAACAATCAAGCTTTGTACAGTTGTATGATTATTTAATCTAACTGGCAGCAGCTACATTAATAATTCAAACCACTTCATGAATTTAGGATAATAATTCAATGTATTATACATACATATGTATTCTATCTTAATTTTCTCATAAGCATTATCATTACAAATTTAATACATGTATACATTAATCACATTCATTTTAATCTGTATTTACCAATGTGTATAATCTTTTTATTAAAATAATCAGTAATGATGGGGAATTCAATGATCTTATTCACTGATCAAAAACATTTTTCTCATTTCATTTACATGGAAGGCAAGCTTAGTCATTACTTCCAAGGTGAAATGAGAGTTCCATTAATTACCATTTAACACAGCATATATTTGTCAGTCATTGTAGTAAATATGCCTGAGCTAAAATTAGTCTGTTCAAGAACTGTTTATATTCTTTGAATTCTGTACCAGCAAAAGGCTAGAGCTCCTGCTTTAGACACTTTAATTATGACCTGCCACACTAATTCTTAATTACAAACATAAGGCGTTGAATCAGTGTCAGTTCCGATTGGTTGAACACACAGCCAATCAAATTTTCAAAGTTCAAATTATGGGTGGAGCTGACTATGTGATTGACAGACAGGGTAATTTGAGTGATGGAAATAGACCCTAATGGTATTGGGTATCAGTGATTAATTTAGCAGCAATCATATCAGTCTCAGCAATGATAATTAGAAACCAGAGCCATGTTTTTATCTTGGGCATATGTGACTACATTTTACCAGCTTGGTCCTTTTGTTCCTTTCTACTTCTTCAATTTCTCTAGGAACAAAGAGCATCCTTTCCTCTAACAAATCAATTCAAATTATTTCAGAATGCCCACATGCATGACCTTATGCTGATTTCTCCTGTCAATCAATAAATAAATTCAACCGACTGGACATTGTGGATCAATTACTTTTACATCTATTCAGTGGGCAAATCTTTTAATTTATATTGTTTATTGAGTTTTATGATGATGAACTAGATCTTTAAAATGTGCAAACAAGCTCCTCGGGTTACCTACATCTGTATATAATTAGATCATTATAAGTATACTAGCTAGTACCTATATTTATATAGGATTAATTTAGAGTAATCTGTGACAGGTGGCTGATCATATTCAATATATCAGATAATTGATGATAAGTCCACTGGATGAACTCCAAAAGGTGGAATTTGTGATTTATCTTTGGACATTTATTGCATAACAGAGCTCCTTTATCTCACATGACAATGCTCAATTCAAATCTGTTTTCAATCAAATCAATTGTTTGCTGTTTATGGAGTTTAACATGGTGATAAAACCTAAAGTTTTAACATTTTTTTAGTATCTAACAGGTCTGACATACCATTTGAATACAACCACATTTTATCATCTTTTACACATTAGTTAGAAGGGGGTAGATTTTGATAAAAGTGACAAGTACACTCCATTTACCTAATATCAAAAGATTCATATGTTGTAAAGCACTAGAACACACTCAACTCCCACTTATTATACCTATTTTAATATACCATTCAAGTCCGAGCCATTCAGAATTACAAAGACTGGTTACCATTGTTTTCCTGTTTCATTTGTTCTGGTTTATTCTCTTTCATGTTTTTTGTTTTTATTCTGTGGGTGTTAATACACGACTTGATGTATTATACATATGAACATTAATCTGTGTAAGTGAGCCATGCTAATTACAGGGGATAGAGACACAGAAGGAGGTTAAAAGAATCTAATTAAAGGCCCTAGTTATCATCATTGAAGTTCCAGTCCAGCTTTCTACTTAATTAGATGACTCCAAATCCCAAACATCTCTGGAATTAATTAAGGCAATTGGAATCAAGATAAGGAAGCAATTAAAACCAAATGTGTTCTTTAAGCCATAAACTACTTCATCTAAGAGCCTTACATCTCAGAGCATAAATTAAATTAAACCTGTGTGTTGAGCAAATACATGCTTCGTTGAAATACATGCTAATTATAACTTTCATAATAGACTCTTATAAACTTGGCTCAGGATTTACAAATAACCATAATGGTATTCTGAGGTGTCAAAACAAATTAATCTAAAAATAATGCCAGAACACGAATTTTAATTTCCTGCTTAAAAAAAAACATTTAAGATTACTCATATCTTGTACAGACTGGATACTTATTTAAAATAATACGTATTTAAATTTTGTTAATTTCTCATATGAATAACATTATATGAAAAAAAAGAGTATCGTCATAAAAATTCCATTTTAAGTGTCTATTACTAATGTAAAACACATTGGGTATGACACAGTATTTTAAACCCTAAACAATAACAAGGCAAGGAAATTGTTCTGATGTAAAAGACAGACAGGGTGTAAAAACCATGTGTTTATTTTATATTAAAAGTGAACAGGATATGTATATCTAAATAAATAAATAGTGTATAATGTAAATATCTAGGGAGTATTTGGCTGTTTATTATGGAGTAAGATAAAAGCTATCAGTTCAGACTATCATTTGGATGTAAGGTGTATTTCCTATACATGCTGTGTGGGCCACCAGAAATAAGGTTAATTGACACACATGCATCTGTCAATCACAATTTCTACAATATCAATTCATCCAGGTTATCAACAACTGCACTTAAACCATGTAGTCAGTAATAATATGTTATTCCTCTTTACTTCTAAAAATCTATACACATACGTAGGAAAAACTAAAACTTTGTTAAATACCGGTTTAATATATAAAATCTTGAAACATGAAATCTGTTTTCTTCACAAGTGTTAATGGTTAAAGTTTAACCCTGTAACCAAAGACTAAAACGTGTCTGGAAGTTTCAGGTTAAAATATTGAACCATTTGGAAATAATCACCAGGGTTTATGTAATTCTTTTAGAGTGATAACCATCATTTTACCATTGAGAGATAACTGCGACTATTGTATACTATTCTTAACTGATCAATGGTAATTAAAACACAGCAGTGACCTGATAAATTCTATTACTGGCATGAAAATGACAAATGTCACTGTAAATAGTCTGAGTTGTATACAGAGGGTGACTGCTAGTCAGGAAGCTTGTCTTCACTCCATGTGACAACTTGATGGAAAGGTTCTTTGAAAACATTTCACAGAGCTAAAATTTTATTATCTAAAATATATGTGATATCTCCTTTAACACAACTTATTACACATGAAATAATGTCAGTAATTCTTTTAATTTGTGCAATTTGAATTAATTAGTCATACTGTAGGTTTTTGAATTAACCTGAATGCAATACAGAATGTATGACAGAGATAATTCTTGACTCACAACTTTTTCAAATGGTTTGTGTTTATATGGACAACTAATTCAGAAGCAACAGTCCATATAATTAAATATACAAGCAGAAATAATTTTTGAATATCTTAGAAAAGTTGAAACGTGCATATACAAATTTTGAAAACCTATAATATTATCATCTGTGCAAACTGACATCTGTAGGAAACAACAGATTCAATTTTAAACTAACTTTTATTAAGTGAAATTACCACTCTGATTGATCACACCATGAAGCTAAAAACAACTATCACTTAACTGTGATGCACAGATGCAGTATTACAATTACTGACAAAGTATCAAAACACATGAAGAGACTATTTATAATTACCAAATAAGAGAGAAAAATAGGCTTGGAGTAGAATCAACACAAACTAAGTCATTTCTGGAGTAACATAATTTTTCCCTTTTTTAAAAAAAATAATTTGTATGTACGCATGGGTCTTTTAACAGTGAAAAGAAACCAGAATACACAGAGAAAAAACACAATTGTTAGGCAGGCTAACCTATTCCATGTCATATACAAACTAGCATCTTTCCATACATGACAACCTTGACATCTACAGCACACATTAGATTACACGGCCACCTGATCACTCCCCTCCCCCCACATGTAAATGGTAAATACATAATACATGAAGCTATTGTCCTGCTTAAATTGAATTTACTCTTTTAAAATTAGTTTTGAAAACAACCATTGTAATAATGAATATTAATGTAATGAACCAAACAATTTGTTTACAAAACCAATTTGACCATCCCTTTTTCCAAACATTTTTCAGTGGCTATATCCCTGCAATCAAACAGAACAAATGAAATTCTGTTAGAAAACTTTTCAAAAAAATTTGATAATTTTGCTATGTTCTTGCCAGAAAATAAATTGCAGAACTGTGTAAAGGGAGATAACCCTATTTAACATCAGGATCACACAAGTAATTTTCCTCAATGATAAATCCATGCCATTTATAACTTTTACAACACAGAAGCCACAATTTTAAAATCATCTGATAAATATACCAACAGGGACTGAGGATGTCAAATTTTTTCTAAGTCAGGTTAAAGGAATCTATAGGGTGACCTTTGTATGTAGATTATGGTTGCAACTATAGCTGGAAACAGCACCGATCAGCAATTGGCCTGACCATTGACTTTTCAATATGGCGGCAGCGGCACATGTCAATTGTACCGTATGTTATATTTTAAGCAGTGTACTCATTTTTGACAATGGGGATGAAGAAGATTACAAATAGGATAAATCAATATAAGAACATTATTCACAGGAATTATGTAACCAAGATCATTTCACTCGGTTTCCTGTCATGGGCCTACATATTTGAATAACCGGATCTTCATCTATCAAATTCATCAAGAAATCTCTAAAATAAATCAAATTTGTTACCATCTCTACCACATCACTCATTCACGACAGCAATAAGCAATTCTATACCACATCACTCATTCACAACGGCAATAAGCAATTTTATATTTTTCAGACAAATTTACTCGTGTATCAGTCTTGACTGCCATCTTTGAACTAGCCTGACCGTGGACTATCACCTTGTATATTTGACCATAACAGCACAAAAATCTGTTCAACCGAGGAACGTCTAAGCTGCGACTTCATTTACATAGGTGATTTCCTGAATTCATGTCTGTATACTCACTGATCCTTCAAGCACAAAATCCTGAATATTCTCCAAATTTTAATTTCAAACACTTATTTTGATTGTAGAACAATATTGAACAAAGACTGTAATGTAAAACTAGGGATGGTAGGGCGGAGTTAAAGACAATTGCTAGAATCGATGAAAACAGGGAAAATAATTACTATCTTAGTCCAACAGAATTGCTAAGTACTAACAAAGCTAAGGTAAATGGACATGCTTTTAATCTATTGCTAAAACGGCTTTAAATCAAAATCAATAAAAAAACCTCATCTCTTCTGCCCCAAAACTTCTGTCAAAAAGAAGATATTAAGAATTTTTGTTGGGAAGCAGGCTTACCCTAAAGCTTTACTACAATTTCTATTACTTATCAATATTTTGGATACAATAGCATCAATATTTTTCTACCAACATGTTAACCCAGTCCCAAAAATACATTGAAACTATTTTACACATGTAGCGAAATAAATTACAAGCTTAAGTAATTCCCCAGTCCAATAAAAATAAAATCTTTAGTCCAGGTTATTTCAAAGCTATTGCAATAATTTTCTATCCTAAGTCACAAATTTTTGACAATAATACGACACATTCAATCATTTAGAATCTTTATGAGTTTTAATTAAAGTTGCAGAAAAAGAAAAAAATTGGCAAATTAAAGTAAGTGTACAAGCAAAAATGATGGTGTGATATATTTGATGATGTGCTTGAATAAAATTTAAATATTTTGACTCACCATTCTATCTTGTGCTGCCTTCTCAGTTTCTTCTTCATTGGTAACCTGTGTTGGCCCTATAAACATAGCTTCTTCTGCTTTATAACTAAACTCTAAACTATCTATTGATGACAAAAAGTGACCAAATTGACGTAAACAGGCTATTCTCAAAAAAGTCTAAAATGTAAAAAAAAACAAAACAAATCAAATTGGTAATTTCTAAGGTATTTTTTCATTCAAAAGTATTATACCTAAATCTGTAACGTTCATATTCATATAAAAGAGACAATCAAGTTCAGGGCCAAAAAAGTCGTCTGAAACCTCTTTCCAATCAGTTCACGTTATCTTGTACGGCATAGACCAGTTAATACTAAAATAACAATATTAATTAAGAATAATGAAATACAAAGTTATGGAAGTAATAATTACTGATGTAAAAGTTGTGTATAGACATAAACAATTATAACCATTTTTACTAACCTCTTGTATTTCTGTAAGAGCCGATCTTGTTTTCATGGTAAACTTCATGCCGGCATGAACATCTACAAGGGGAGGTAAATGACACAAGTTAAAATCTTCTTTCAAAGGGAATTCTTGTTTCCAGTCCTGTGAGTAGATATCTTGTAATACTATCTGTAATTCTTCCAACCAACATTGATCTGAAGACAGAATTAAAATTTAATTTCGAGCAAACACACCTTATAAAAGAGTATAAGATAAGGGATATCTCTCCTCAGTTTCAGCCAGTAGGCATACAGATGTAATGCACAAATTCTTACTCATTCAATTACCCAAAATGTAAGTATCTGGTTGTTTGTACCCTTTAACAGTTTTTCTACATTCATTAAATAGAATAGGAAGATAGCCACGCGAAGTATGGAGTACGCCCACACAGCAGTTTTGTCTCAACTGCAGATTATCCGAAAGAGAAACTTGGCTGTTGAACAAATTTGATAAGGATCTAGGATCCTTGAAGAAATCCAATCTCTAGGGTTCATCCTCTTACTACCCCATTGCTTCTAACCAAATTTGATAGAAAAAACCCCTGCTAAAACCAATATAGTAATATAGCCTCTATCGCATTCACACTGCCTTCGGCAAAAGGGAGATTACTCTGGAACAAAAGGCTGCAGATTATGATTATCTATAGGGATGACCCCAATGCTTCAAGCCAATTACGAAAAAGATCAATTAAAAAATATAGCCTTTATCGCATTCACAAGGCTTTTGAAAATGGGGGAGCACCCCAGAACAGAAAGTAGCAGAATGCTAATAATCCATTGGGTTCGTCCCCACATGACCACAATAATTCATACCAGATTTGAAAAACATCCGTTAAAAACTACAGTCTCTAAATGGGGGATAACTCTGGAATATATTGAATATTAATAGGGTTTGTCCTCTCATAACCACAATGCCTCACAGCAAAAACTGTAACCTCTATTGCATTCAAAAGGGGGATGCTCGATTGAACGTTACGGAATTGAATTCTGTCAAACCCAAAAATAGTGACTATCGAGTGAAAATGGGATTTTGGGCTTGAACGTATGCGCTGACTGCATGAGAAAATATCTCAACCATATCTCAAGATGTATTAAACAGAAGTTGCTGAAATTCAACATGCTTCTTAGTTTTACTGATCTAAATAATGCATATCAATTTCATACAGATCAGATGATAACTTTAGTCGTTCGAGTGTTCACAATAGACAACAAAGTGAAACAAGGCCCATAACTCTAAAAGTAATTAAAGGAAATTGGTGAAATAGGCTGTTTTGCTTTAATTCTCTAAATAATGCACATAAATTTCATACAGATTGGATGAAAACTCTTGTCGTGACTGGCCATTGCCATAGGTTGAACTAAATGCCATTTGAATGCAGATAGTTCGATAATAATAGCACAAAGATTGGCCCACAGCAGCTAAATCATCTCACATATTTATACTTTTGTAGGTAATTGGGGGCATTTACAAGTCAGATGAGATTATAATTTTCATTGTTTGAGGGTTCACAAGGTTCTACAAACTGAAACAACCACTAATTCTAGGAATCTAAAGTGTAAATCTAATACAGTCGGTAGAGCATTCACAAGGTTCTACAACTCTAGAAGTAATGAAGGGAATTTTTTTAAATTAAACAGGCTTCTTCGTCTTATTAATGTAAACAAATTTCAATGTGGGTGTATAAAAACTAAAATAGATTTCTCTTTGAAAAATACATAAAACTCACCATGTTGAATAAGATCTGTTTCTACTGGTAAAAAGTTTAACAAAACAGACAATCTACACCATAATGATTGAGAACTCTAAAAGTTGAAAAACAAAATATAATTTAACCATGACATCAAATTGTAAGTAACATTTACATCGATAATAACATGAAAATTACAACAATAATTTTGAGAGTATCAGTATTTCTTATGCCATTACAAAGTTCACTTCCCATTTATCTAAATTAGGCTGAGATTGCGATTATATTTCTAAATACATATATTTAAAATTCAGCATTATAATTACTGTATTTATATTCAATCTGCCTATAAACATTTTATTAAAATATTAAACATACATTATGCAAGAGCTAAATTTGCCTATTGAAGGTCCTCCTTTAGGCCTGGAATGTTATATAAACTATTAATTAGATATTTATTAACATGAAAAAACCATGATCAACTCTTGATGCTATCTTATGTGCCCGATTTTCATTGATCTGCTGTTCAACGCCGATTGATGATTAACAGCAAAAATGGATAATCAAGACTTTGTTAATTATCGTGACAGCAGTAACAATGACAATCAAGGCTACAGTGATTTTAAAATATGGTTTTCTTGGCTTAGAGTAAAGCAATTTGACTGAAATTTTCAGCATATTCCCTTTACATTATCTAGTTTTTAACTACTATAGTGAAAACTGTCAGCTCTTTAATGTATCTTTAATATTTTCATGAAATGAAACTTTAAATAAACATTTGACTATAATTACTAACTTACCTGAGCACATGTATCAATAATATGTGTATGACATTTCATCCAATCACACATAATCTTTACAGTAGGTAATAACCCTTCATTATGTATAACATCTAGTAGATTTTGTAAACGTTGGTGATCCGCTTCTGGTCTGTATAATATTAGAAATTAGACTTTAGTAAAATACAAATGACAAAACATATGCTTTAATAGGACATAGCATTCTTTCCAAAGAATAACATGTAATATTTAGAAAAGAACTGTACAGAAGATATAACAAAATAACTGATTCCCCCTAACATTAAATTTTAAAACAAACATTAAATCAATATCAAAAAATCATAGATTACTGTAGAATGGATCACTAGAAGTGAAGACATTCAAGATTCTCATAAGAATATTTTATTAATCAAAAGGCCAAAAAGAGTGAAAAACAGAAAGTGTATTATCAGCTTACTATAATCAATGCTAAACAAAATTCTAAAACATAATTGTGTACAACTTGCAAAATCGCTACTTTCAACACAAATACAGCTTGTACTATTCAATAACATAGGTTTTTGTGGTCATAGTTTTGATTATATCTGACATGTAGTAGTACTAATAATCTATTGTCCTTATTTATTTCTATAAATCGAATAATAATTTTTTAAATGACCTTATGTCATATTCTCTTTTTAAATAAGACAGACTATATCTAAAACTAACTTATCATCATTACTAGTTGTAGAACTATTTTCTGCTGGTTCAGTCTCTGTTTCTGTTAAAGTATAACCTGTATCTATAAATAACAAAACAAATGTGTAATATAATGAATAATTTTTAACTGGTTTTGCTATACATAATGTATAATATTAAACTAGTGTTGATTTATAACATAAGGTATACCATTATGTATAATATTAACTACTGTTGGTGTATAATATAATGCATAATATTAAACTAGTGATGATGTATAACATATAATGTATAATATTAAACTGGTGTTGATGTATAACATATAATGTATAATATTAAACTGGTGTTGATGTATAACATATAATGTAAAATATTAAACTAGTGTTGATGTATAATATAATGTTTATCTGTATCTGTAGGTATTAAACTAGTGTTGATGTATAATATAATGTATTACATTCAACTAGTATAATATAATGTATAACATTAAACTAGTGTTAATGTGTAACATAATGTTTACCTGTATCTGTAGGGATTAAACTAACTTCTGTGTCAGTTTCTATAACAAAGTTAGCTAACTTGTGTGTTATATCTGCTACATGTTTAGCTTCATCTGATGATACAAAACCTAGAAATAATATCATACCTATATATATATATTCGTATGAAGAATCATTATTAAACTACACATAAAATCCAATGAAATCTCTAATATATAAGTAATACAGTTGATTTCCATTTTAAGTCCTGGGTTTCTTCAATAAATATGTTCTTTACATAATGTTCTTCATATAACACAATTTACTTTCATTTGAAAACAAAGTTTAACAGGATCACAATTAAAGCTTGTAATGATAATACAATTAGAAAAAAGTCCCAAATGAATGATTAAATCATAAAAAAATATAGATTATAATAAAGAACAAACCTGGTGGTACAGAGACATCTTTCTTTCCTTGTATAATATCTTTACAATTCTCATAATCAGCTTTATCAATTTCAAACTGACTACTACCTTTAGATGTATCCAGATTCTGTCCGAGAAATGTAGAAGCAGAGAAAAGTTTGGATGAAAAATGGGCCAAATTATCAGGAGCCGAGTCTATCCAGGCTGTATTATTATGATTTATATTAGAATTTGCCATGTCTATTTTGTGATTAGAGTTATCTCCCTCTTTCTTTCCAGCAATATCTTGTTTGATTTCTTGACTGTTCATCATGCCTTCTGATAAGTCAGAGTCAGAATCGTGGTCAAAATAGCTAACAAGATCATCTTCCGATTCATCGGACATGAAATGCTCTTCGTTTATACCTACAAAAAAAATAATCATAAAGATTTATACAAGATTTTTACATCATCATAAGGAAAATCTAGGCATACATGTACATGGCAAATTCTTTATATTTTATCCACTAAAATACAAATTAAAGTACCCCACCCCCACGCCATGTGATCATACTATATTGGCTACTGTAACATGTAGATGTATGTTATCAAAAACATGTAAAAATAATAGAACAATTCACTACTCTTCAAAGGATGGGACAAGGAATGGAATTTATTGACTCGTCAACACGATACTTCAGTCATTTTGAGACTAACAAATGATTGTTTTGTCTATGGTCACACATACAATGTCAGGAAGGAGAGTTTTGTCTAAACAGCTATATACTTTTCATCAAAATTCAATTCTTTTATGAAAACACTAACACAGACACAAGGGGACCTTGTTTTTTTGTCTCATCCAAATTACTAGGCATTTACTTGTCAATTATTTAGAACTTGACATGAAAAATCCCAAGGTTCTTCAGGGCTCAAAGCAGACTTTCACCTCAGGATATTCTGGCATAGAGTCCAGTTTCCTAAGTGCTCGATTACAATGCCCCCCCCCCCCCCCACACACACACACACACTCTTCAAAGGAACTTGGTGATGTTAAATGTCATTTTAATGATTGTAATCTCTATTTTAGATACTCTTTTTTATTATCATTGCAATATCTACCTTCACTCAGATCTGATGCCTCAGATAAATCAGACATTTCACTACTATCACTATCTTTTCTTCTTCTTCTCCTTCTTATATGCCTTGATCGACCTTTAGATTTCTGTATAGTCATAAAATAACAATATTGTACAGTATCTGATAAAAGATAAACATGTTCTATTACTGTCTATATGTTTAGAAACAATATCTTAAACCCAGTTACCTTCATGTAATAATGAAATTATGTTGTTCTTTTTAGTATTTATATACGGTAAATTAAATGAAATGGGGTTTACCATCCTACTTTTCTGTTCTGACTGGGCTAATGAATATGAGCATATGCCATACAGTGTGCTATAAGTGAAATTTTTGCCCAGACAGTAGCGATACAGTCTACTCTTATGTCGAATTCCAATTGGCGAGGGTTCTTTTAAAGAACCTGTCAGGCCCCCTATCCCTCACCACTGACTAGGGAAACAATGCGAGTAAATCTTGAGGATCTTTCTCGGCCAACACCAGGAATCAACCCAAGACCTGCAGGCTAGCAAGGCAGTGTCTTGTTCACTGAGCCACTGTGGCTCCATATCAAAATAGTCTGCCAACCTTTTTAGAATCTGATGTTTTTTCATGAGTTGTTGTAGTGGGTAAACTGTTATCTGTATCTCTCTGATGATCAATAGAACCACTGTGTGTTTCAACTTGGTCACAATCTCCTGATGATGAATCTTCATCTACATTAAACCAAACAATTGATAAAATTGACTAATGAAACCAGGACAACTTCAGCTTTATTTTTATGCCAAGCGGGATGAGAATGGGCCAAGAAACAGATGTCATATTTGTTTGTACAGTAGGAAAGCACATGATTGTGTCTGATTAGGATGTCAGAGATGAGGTGGTTTAAATGGTGGAGAAAATCTGCACATGGTTGAAGTCAGTAGAAAAATATTTGAATGCTACAAAAAACCCAAACCATCAAGCATCATACTAGATTCTTTGTCCTAAGACCAGGAAAAGGTAATAATTAATGTCATGAAAACATGTTAAGAAAACTCACCTATAAAACTGTTTTGAAGTAATCTATTAGGATTTTCTTTGTCATAGAAAGCAGCTTGAAGTCGTATAACTACATGATTTAAGATATGTGAAAATATGGCTAATAGATAGGCTATACCTGCAGCCACTTGTCTTGATCCTATAAACAAAAATAAACCAGATATCCATTAGTTAATACTGTGTTTCTTTCCTCAAAATTTTAATTTTCATATACACATGTATATAACAAAGATACAGTGGTAAGTAATTGTTGTGATAATCAAGCCACTTCTATTAGTCACTGTTAACCTGGTACTCAAGACAAAAACTTTATTATTGTGTATTAATAATAATATGGAAATTTATATCGTGCACCAACACCATAGTAACAAGATCCCTAGTGCACTTGCAAAGTTTATGACTGATCCTCAGTTTCAAAGTGTAACTGGAACAGATACGTTTTAAGCCCATGTTTGAAAATGTCAGTTGATTTGGAGTTTTTAAGGGGATAATTAGGATCGATTGAGTTCCACAATACAGATGAAACATTTCCAAAAGAATGTCTACACATTTGGTCATTCAAGTTTGGTACGACAAGGTTTTTATCATTTGATCGCAGAGTTCAGAGTGTTGTGGTTTGACAAGCAGATCAGATATGTAATCTGGAGCGGTACCATTCATCGACTTACATGTTAATAATAATATTTCACAGTTAATTTGAGATTTAATTGGAAGTCAGTGAAGTTCATGCAATAATGGAGTAATATGATCCCTTTTCCTGGTGCATTTGATCAACCATGCTGCAGCATTCTGAAAATGTTGAAGTTTGTGTAGGTGGCTGTCTGCGACACCATAAAGGACAGTGTTGTGGTAGTTGTGGTTAAACATGATCAGAGATTGAACGAGTAGCTTCAGGTTATCGGCAGATAGGTACTTTTTAATTTTAGCCAGTTGATGTATTTTAAAGAATGCAGACGATGTTGGAAAGACAAGTTTTTATCTAGAATAACTCCAATGGCCTTGACTTTAGGTGATAGTGTGATAGTTTCACTTGCAATGAAAAGAGTGCAGTCACTGCTGGAGTTTTTGCCTTGTTCCTATAAACATAAATTCAGTTTTGTCTGGGTTTATTTTCAGGAAGTGAAATGTCATCCAGGTATGAATTTCATCAAGACAGTTTTCAATATTGATTAATGTTGAGTCATGTGCGGCAGGCTCAAAAGTAATATACAGCTGAGTATCGTCAGCAAATAGGTGGGGATCATAAGTCGATATTTTAATGCCAATTTGTTCAGTGGTAGTTAAAGATAATATAGAGAACAGGACCTAGGACAGAGTCTTGAGGAACCCACAAAGAAGAATTCTGTTCTCTTAGTATTCACCATTGATGAGCACTTTTTGTTTTCTGTCAGTTAAGTACGACTTAAACTAATTAAAAGCACATTCCCTTAAACCAATTTCTTCCCAAAGCATGTCCAGCAAGTCTATAATATCCAAAGTATCGAAAGCTGCCGATAAATCCAACAATACTATCAAAACAGCTTTTTGTTTGCCGATCCATATTATACATTCATATACATTGTTGACAATTATATCAGATCAAATTAGTGAAATCTTATCATGAAAATATTGTACAAACACATCAGCCAGAACTAATTGTGATTCATAATCAGGTAAGATGCTGTTATTCTTAGATGTATTTAGCAGATCATATGCTGTTGAGTAAAGTTTCTTTGGATCCAATTTTGATTCAGTAATCTTGTTGTAATATTTGACTTTACACACAGCCACCTGGTCATTACAGGGTACTGATCGTAACTATTATAGCAGGAGCACATGGTTATGTCTATCAATACTGACTGACAGTAATTCTGATGATGTAATAATGATCTGTAGGTCATGTTGTGCATTAGCAATTGGCAACAGATAAAGTTCACCTTTAACACAAATCTTAATGCTGATGCTTTTCAACTACTGATGAATTATAGATTTGTTGTTGTTAGGCACTCTGATGTATAATATCAACAATCTCTGTTGATATTTGTATGGAATTTATCAATGAAATCTGTATTAGAACATGAAACAAACTCAGAAGAAATGATTAATGTATGTATGAAGCTCACCATTTTGTTGTAGAAGATGAATTGAAGATATACATGTAACAACAACTTTAAATACCATATCATCATCTAAATACTGTAACTGTTCTAAACTAACATTATCTTCTGACATACTCACACCAGGTTCATAAAACATACAACGATCAAAGTTCTGTAATGTATCCTGACAACAAACCTGCATCTCACTATTCTCTACACTATAATATAATAATCATAAAATCTATAAATATATTGAAAATATTGGGTGTATTACTTTCACAGTGTATCAAAAATCTCAATAGGTATGTCGATATTCAGATGTTTCATACATTGTTCAAAAATAAACAATATGACTGGACTAATGAAGACGGACATACACCATGCAGTGTGGTATGAGGGAAATTTTGCCCAGGCAGTGGCGCTACAGCCTACTCTTATGTATATCGAATAACCACAGCCAAGGGATCGTTTACATGCACTCAGTATGTACGTGGGACCTCAGTTTTTTGTCCCAACTGAACAAATAGACAGTTATCCTTGACAGGCCATCAATCCTGTACCACTGACAAAGGGAAACCACACCAGAAAAATCACAATGAGCGAACCCGCGATCTCCAGACTATAAAAATAAACAACCCAATTGATTACTGATGTATAATAGTGCTCAGGAAATTAAATGCTTGTAAATTGGACACTCTTTTTTCAAAATTAAACGGTCAGCTTTAAACTGGATATAAGTACAAGACTTTATGAATTTTACAAAGATTTGATATGGAATGAATGTGAAAGAAATCACGGCTAAATACACAAGATTAAATGATACCCTGGTTACAGTGGTGACTGATTTGCCAGAAAGGCTTTTGATTTTAAGGCCTACTTGCATATTTCTAGTTCACTAATGTTATCTCTTTCTCTTTGTTTGCCTGCATATTTTTCTGTGATACAATCTCCCAAAACAAAGAAAAAAGTCATTTATTGAAATCTCATGAATTAATAAATATAGAACTTACTGTTTTGAAGTTTCATGCAATATTTCTAATAAATGTACAAATCTTATAAAAAATCTTCTGATGTCTTTATGTCTGCAATATAAGGGAACATGATGTATAAGTACTTGTCAGACCTTAGTTATTGTATAAATAATTTCATACAACCCTTGTTCTGCTCATCAACTCCATTAAGTACAAGGCAGGGGACAACCGAATATAACTGTATAGGCAAAATTAATTGCAATGTGTTTCGGTGTTTTGATATTTTTAACTAAATGCACGCAGAAACCTTGACGTTTTTTATTCATTACTCTGCAGTAGATAGTCATGTGCAAAACATGAGGCATGTACAATATAATTCTACTGTATTTTAGAATCTTTTGCCAAAAGTTTTTATAGATATAATTTAATCTCTTATAAATAATATGTGTTGTCTTGATAATAAGTGGCATTAGTTTTATTAACTACTCTCCTTTATCCTTCAATCTAACCTGGCTGTATTCAAGAAAAGGGGAGGCACCACTTGACAATATGAATTATAAAATAACTCACTTCTAACAGTGCCATCATAAAAGTGAAATTCATCAATAAAGCAAATTCCCCCAAAACTGCTGATAAGCCATGCTGTGGCTATTTGAACAATTCCTGAAAATTTCACGTTGATAGTACTATTAGAAGTAAATTATCTTAAAATACACATATGTCGAGTAGCACCTACGGTTGTGACATGGAAAGTGTTCTCCAGTCACTAAGATGAAACCAAAAACTATGGTTCAATTGAAAGAAACCAAGCAGTTAGAATTCAATGAAGGGAAGGTGGAAAAGCTGCCATCTAGCACAGCACATAGATCATAAGAAAAATCAACCATTTACGAGTCTTGATTAAAGAACATGCTTGTAAAATAATAATAAAATATTTCATCATACCTTTTTTCTTCAGGCCCTAAATCTGTATTTTTAAAATCAGACAATTCCTCATATCTTTTACTGTTCTTTTCAAATAATCTCTTTAAGTTACCTACAGCTCCTTCAAATGGTTTATCACTGGATAAACTGTAATAAAAATAATCAAAAGAAATTTACTCTGAAATACAGTGGACTTTGTCAATTCCGACATCGTATGGGATCGATACAATATGCCGGATTACACAGCATGTCGAAATACTTAATTGCCTCAATACCAGAAGGAAGTATTATTATAATGCACCCTCGAATACCCGGAACTTAAAATATGATAACGCTTTCTGTACATTCAATATTTTATTGCATCATTACACTGCATCTTCTTCGTCTTCAATTGAAGTTACACCTATCATCGAGGCCACATGTTCGAGGCCATATCCTCATCACATTCCGTCAGAAACCCATTGTCGAAATAGATAAAAGGATTCGATTAATTTTGCAAGCGGTATATCGTTATCTTCGCGGTCAAAAGATTCATCAACTGTCAGATACTGTAGGACGGCCATTTGAATACTTAACGACTAATTCCTTCTGTGTAGGTCGTGGAACTTTCTCCAAATCTGCTATAATTTGCTGCTTGACATTCAATGTCAAATCTGTACGGACTATGGGCACGCTTTGCAAGAAGATCACACATTATGAACACATGAATATTATAATGATAGTGATTCTGTTGTTGTTTATTGTTGTTGTTTATTATAGTGATTCTTCATCTCGGCAATTTATATATAATGTTACTGTATTATGCTCACAGATAATTGATTGGTGATTGCTTGTCGGTTAACACCCACTGATTGAAGGACGGATTATCGAGTGACGGGACCGCGGATTCGGAATATTCAGAATCCAGCCTACTCAAAACTTTTTTGGTTGAAGTAATAAGTGCCGTAGTATTCAGATGTGATGTCAGAAATGACAGAGCCCACTGTATAAAACCATAGCTTGCCAGGCTACATAACCCCCACCCACAGCTTCATTTTCCACGATTTAATAAAACTCAGGTGACAGTGGACATAATTCTGAAACTACATTTGCAATATGCTCAAAATCAATACAGTCCATCTTTACCCCAATACTAACTTTTCCTGAAACTTTGCTGAAAATCGGTGAAGAATTAATCAAGAATGTACGTCCATAACTCTGAAACTACTTTAGTGAAAATGCTCAAAATTGATCTGGACCATGTTTAACCCAAGAATAACTATTGGGTGTGGACAGACTGAGAGTAAGACTGTCGCAATTCAAATATATGTCCACATTAACATATGGGTATTGAAAAAAATAACTTTCACAGCAATACATATCTTGCTAAGGAAACTGCAAGAAGTCAAAGCGAAGCACTGGGACATAAAGGATTGCTGTTAACATTACTGCTAATATAAAATGTCTTGGGCAAAAAATAAATGTCTTTTGTGCAGACTGCATGCATGTTTAGCTTGCATTCTATCCTCTAGCCAAGCTCACAAAATTGAGTACCCATTGATTTCAATACTGCCAATAAAACAATTGTATCTACAGTGGACTCTGTCACATCCTATCTCTGATCACTCCGGATTGCTGTGACATCCGGTATGATTTTCATGTCCCGATTTATTTCCTTATTACTTCAGCCAAAAAATCGCTGGTAAATCCGAATTATGTTCCGGATTCCGAAATCAATCAGCCGTCCCGTCACATAATTTCCATTGAATCGACACCGTATAATCCGTACTTCAAACGGTGGGTGTGAAGCATCCAATTATCGGTGAGATTAAAACTCAATGGGTGTGAAGCCAGAAAAGATTAACAAGTAATCACCAATCAATTATCGGTGAGATTAAAACTTTGTTGATTACTTTGATCAGTAAAGCAGTGAACCCGAGTTGTTTTAAGGGAGTGGACAAGATCTACCTGCCAGTCAATTGGTCGGCCAATCACAAAGCTTGGATGACAGGTCCCGTTTACTTTGATTGGCTTGAAAAACTGGACATAGAACGACAGATTATAAATGACAATTGACTGAAGACGGGGATGATGAAGAATATACATTAACGACAGACTTGACCTATTCAAAATTCCTACGCATGCTCAACGACATTAAACACTTCGCACAGATTAAGGACGAAAAGATGATCGCAACAATTCATTTGTTAGAAGATGTTGCCCAGGACTCCGCCTTACGATATGCTTCCGGTAATCTTAACTAAGCAAACTACTTTAAACGATTACATGCATTGATATTTATAAATATATTGTACGCATGCATTGATATTACATGTAAACGATTTTATGAATATATTGTACACATGCATTGTTATTGTTAATTATTTAATATAATAAAATTTTGAAAGTACAGAAAAGTTTATCATTTATAAAGGGAATAGCATTCTGGTGATTCGAAGCTACAATATAAAAATACTTCTGGTTTTCGAAGTTACAGTATTTCCGGTTTTGGAGAAAGCTTGGTATTCCGAAACGCTGTGTGATCCAAATTATTGTAACGATCCCGCACGATGTCGGATGTGACAGAGTCCACTGTATATGTACATCAAATAAAACAATGTAACTAACATACCATCTAATATAATGATAAGCAGCTTCAGCATTAAAATATCTTGATCCACTTAATGTACCCAGCTGATTATGTGGCATACCTGAAATGCATAATTAGGAATTTTCATATAAAATTATGATATGAAGGATTGAAGATGGAGTAGGTCTAGACAAATTGGATTCTATAGGTAGAGGGGGGGTCTTGAAATATGCTCTGCATCATTTGTATGCAATTTTTTAAAAACAAATTATATTGGCAGATTGGTTACCACTAACACATATTTTGCTGGTAGGTGGGTCTATAGTGAACCCTATTCACTATGAAATAACCCTGAGTCTATCCAAAAATTCAAATGGAAGGTATTTTAAAGTAGCTAAGTCTCTAACTCAATATCATCCAAAGTCTTCAACATTGAAAACACGAATTATTTGTCAATTTAAATCAACATTGATGTTGTGATCTTACCGGGAAAAGATGGGTATCTGATATCTAATATTTAAGACAAAATAAATATTTTACCATTGGTACACGAATCGTGTACCACAATGCATTTCAGTGCCATTTGTAACAGGGGTCTCAAAGAACCAGGCTTGACATATTCCACAAGTCATGTCAAACGGTGACGACATATTCTTATCTGTAGAGCATGCGCAATAAATAATACCGATGTAGACTGGAATAACCAGACACTAGAGGTTGAGACTTCTGGCGTATTTTGGCGAATATAACTGACTTCAAATATGAGTAAAAAGGGAAAGAACTGAATGTAAATCAGTTTACATTCATTCATCTTACATTATTATATGCGTTGCGACCCATTTGTGGCAATTTCTAGGTCGCAAATATTAGCGATTATGCTCCTTTAAATAATCAACAAATAGTTAGTTTCAATTTTTTTTTTGAAGTATTTGGTAAATATTTATTATTCTAATAATGCCCACTTTTTTAAAATAGCCCAAACTCTATATAAAGTCAACCGATAAAAAGTAGCAATTATTTACATTTGAAATGAATGCTGGTAAACTGAAAAAAATAAAACGCATAAATACTCCTGAATGTTAATGACATCAAAATGGTAAGTTTATTTTATATTGTCACCATTCCTTGATCATTCGGTAACAATCTCAATATAGTTCCAGATATCTGATGCCCCAAAACAATTACTTGAGGCAACAAATATTAAATGAAACAATGTTATCCACTAAAATACTGATTAGTGTGTGTATGATACACCTCTACTTCGTTTTAATAGTAATGAAATGGGGTTTAACGTCCTAGGCACTTTTCGGACTGGGTTAAATAGAAAGATACCTTGTTCTGGTAAAAGTATAAGAGCTTGATAGTAATATCTCTCCGCTATGGAACAGCTTACACCATGATCAAAATCTTGCTGATAACGAGCTGGAAAAAACATACACAGAAATTTCACACATTTACATTAATCAAAAAAGTCTTTTAAATTCACCAAAGCTTAGAGCAATACAGGCATCCCAATATGACCAGTAGGAGAAACCATATCCTGCCTCATGCACTGCAGCAATAACTAACCTGAATCATAACAATGTTGCATTTGTACAGTACTGATTTTCACAAATCTTTACAGAAAACAGTAGTTATCCCACCCATCAAATATCAGAGAAGATGAATTCCCATAAAGGTTTGAATCACATCCTGTAAATGAAAAAATGAAGGATCAAGATGAGCCTCCCAATTTGTTGATTGATTAATTTCTTGGAAAAAAAACATGCAATAATGAATAACCCACCTATATCTCCTAGACAGATCAGACATCTGTGACAAGCTTTTAATGCCCAGTCTTGAACATTCTGTGATATTTTCTTACTGTTTGGACTGCTGGATTTCTTGGCTAAAATATTATGGCATCAAAAAATTATAATACAAATATGAAATGTGGAATTTGGGACAAAACATAACATTCAGTTTTGAATAATGATGTAAAATTATCTTATATCTATATATAATAATTGAAACTCACCAAATTTAGAATCTGCTACGATATGAAAGTCAAGAATTCCAGCTAGATTAAGACTATATTCTTGTTGTAGTTTAAATAGTAGATGTTGATAGTAACCCCAGGCAGATGCCAGATGTGATCTATAAGCTGTTTGTAGTGAACTGTGAGGTCGAAGGTGCTAAAATTACAAGCAATATTTATACTAGATAACAAATTCTTTTCTTTTAACAGTGTAATCAATTATATAGCCTATATGTAGTAATACTTAAATTTCAATGCCTAAAAATATACCAAACTTCTGGTTTACTTCACGATGACATAGAATCAATCAACAGACTACCACAGCCTGAATCTAAATATTTTTTGAATAATAATTATCCTAAGAAAGTTTATGTATTTATTAAATTTACTGTCTGTTATTTAAATGCCTGTAATTTACTGTTCGGTGCAAGAATAATTTACCTTTCTATTATGTTTAATGACTTGTATAATATCATAGAAAACTTTCCTCCATAAAACCTCTTCTGCTTTCCTTCCATATTCACCAGGATTATAGAACATTAACCTTTCACAATATTCTTTCAATCTACATGTATAAAGAGATCGTGCAATATGAAAAATAATCTATCTTTTTTTCTTTTACATGGTTCTAACAATTACTCATTGTCTATAATTGTTTTTTTTTTATTTCATTAAAATGTCATATATATAAATCTAACTTTAGTTAAAATATTTAATGCCAAAACATTGTTGGTTTGTTGTTAAATAATTCGAGATCTGTACATGGGGGAAAGCTTAAACTAACACATTTGATAAAACTTAAAACACTCATCATCAGATTTTATAGGCCTTCTGTGATCTAAATGTAGGCCTATCTATTGTTGATAATTTCAAATTATGATGAATCAGTTGATAACATGTTTGCAATGAATAAAAATTCTATATATCTACATTTCTGGAATTAAAGAAAATACATTAGCATTACTTGCAATCTGATTAAAATACAGATAATGTTTCAGTTTTTAATAATTGTTCAAATTTCATAGTATTTGTCTGCCAAGACAATATGATCTGAAAGAATTTTTAAATAAACAACATTCCGTTTGATGTGTGATGATGAAATAGTCTGAATTTTAAATGTAGCTTGAGATTTGCATGAGCTGTGCACAGAATTCTGGGAATCACCTATTTAGAGGTTGAAAATAAAATAAAACATTAACAGGCTATTTATCTAATATCACATAGATATGATCTCTGATGGGACCTCCAATGAAAACCAGTCAGATCTATAAAAAGGGGAAGCCATCAAATCTGTGAATTTTAACATTTTAAATCTGTTTTTTTTATCAGATTGCAGATACTTGATTTCATATAAACCAATCTTACTTATTCCGCAATCCCACACTTTCTTGAGAGAATACATCTCTGTAAGCTTTCTTTTGTTTAGTTATGTCATCTAGCTTTCTTATTGCATCCAGAGCATATCTTGAAAATAAACAAATAGAAATTTCAGAAAGAAAAACAGGCAAGGAATCAGAATTGGTAGTAGAAAAACAACAATCGTAAAAGGGTCACACACTGTTTCAATAACGAAGCCTTACTGTCACCCCCCTGTACAAAATGATCTATGCCTATGAGTATGAGTGACATAAGCTCTTCTAGTTCTATGTCAAAGTTTGTGAGGACTTTAATTTTCAAGGAGATAACTTTTTTTATTATTTGTTGGGATATTTAATTGTACAATGGATTTTATTTAACCAGAGGGTATTTGAAACACGTAGGTAGGATTTTAATAACCATTTTTAAGTAGATCTAGTTTGTTCATAATCAAAGAAATTTGTTTGAAATACAGCAACTTGAGTCGAGTTTTGACTTTGTGATAAGAATATTTTCTGATGCATAGATATCTTGGCTCAAAGATCATTTGACAATGCGAATGTATCACTGTCATGCATGTATTATCTGAATTCTTAGAAAAGTGGTGATTTATTGAGAAACCGGAAAAATAAGAAAAACAAATATGGTAGTCTACTTGTAAACTTTCTTTGCTTTGTCTACGTCCGGTTTTGTCTCGTTGCCTGCACTTGACGATTTCTTCATCGCTTTGGGTTCTTCTTGTTTTTACAAACCATTTCAACCTCCTAACAATCGAAAAGAGTCTACATTGTGTTAAATAACCGAATATGTCCCTTGTTTCACTTCTGAAACTTCAACAACATGCGCCATGTTTCTAAATAGTGTCACGTGAGGAATGAAAGTTCCGGTTAATAAACAGGTTTCAGACCACACAATTCTTTCTTTTCTCAGTCCTCTTACCGTCCGGTAGTGAATTATTATTGAACGAAATGGTGTTTAACGTCCCACTTTTCTGCACCGACTGACCTAATGAAGACCGGGAATTATCACTCAGGAAAAATGAAATATCTTAGAAAATATTGTACAACAATCGGACTGCGCATCAATTTCAGGAACTTTACTCAGTAATTAAGCTAGAAATGATAGGAAACCGCATTTAAATTTGCATGCCAAAGTCTAGGGAATACAAGTAGACTATCCACGATACAAGAATATGCTATGTAGTCCATGCAACCTATTTCTACCAACGGACGGCTGTAGATACTGTGTCTCGTGTGCCAAAATCCGTTGGGGGTTGGATGGAGGAATGGTTAGCACGTGCGCGCCGTATCATAAGGTCTGTCATTGAATCAACTGGCGTGGTTTCGATTCCCAGTTGTACATGACAAGGAGTAGGGTCGCTTGTCCAACCCCTACGCGCAAGCGAATTATTGGAATAAAGTTGAACCATGTGTTAATCCCGAAATGACCTAGTTTGTGTCGAGTGGACGTTAACCCCCCCCCCCCCCCCCTCTCTCTCTCTCTCTCTCTCTCTAAAATCCATTTCCGGTTTATGATTATTAAAACTCTCAGAGTTATGTATTATATACTAGATCATTCGACAAAATTAGATTATTTCAGAATATTTAATATAAGTTTTTGAGTAGGGAACTCAGAAAGGGACTGCAGATGGCGGTCTGTGCTAATAAATGTTGCCTTGCATGGTCAGGTGCGAAATCGTGTTTTGATATTCGGCTTATTACACATAGTTTAAAATCTGAAGGCGTACATTTGTCGTCGACGAAGTAACCATATTGGAGATCGATTCATTGATCTTTACATTCAAAGCATGATTTCGGTAAAATATTTATAATCAAGTGGCAAAATCCGCGTTGATTCGGAATACCGAATCGCGAGAGTCTTCCAGGTTCCGACCCAATACAGATTCGGAGATTCGCGAGAATTCTTATACGCCCACATTTTCATGTGGACGTATGTTGTCGTCGCCCCTGTCCGTCCGTCCACAATTGTTTGTGGACACTCTACAGGTCACAATTTTCATCCGATTTCAACGAAACTTGAAATATAGGTTTATCTCCTTAAGATCTCGGTAATTTTCGACATTCGCATATATCGGACAGTAACATCCTGAATTATGGCCCCTGATTGTACGAAAAATCACGATTTTATTAGCTTGTGGACCCTATGGAGGTCACAATTTTATTCTGATTTAAAAAAAAACCGTTGACTATATCACCGATACACCTTATAAAATGACGGTTGAGATCGAATTTCGTGAAAATCGGACCAAAACTGCCGGAGAAAATGGCCACCCCTCGAACGCAGACAGTGTAAAAATATGGTATATCAAGGTTGATGAAACTTGTAATACAATCATGTTTATAAACCAAAGATCTTGTTTTCTTTCGATATTCGCGCATATCGCATCGTAACTTCCTGAATTATGACCCTTGACTGAACGAAAAATCGCGTTTTTAGCTTGTGGTCCCTCCTAGAGGTCACAATTATTAACTGATTTAAAAACCTGTTCGAACATATCACCGTTACACCGTAGTGTTGGTTGAGTTCGAATTTTGTGAAAATCGGACGAAAACTGCCAGACAAAATGGCCGCCCCTCTACGCAAATAGTGTAAACATCTGGTATATCAAGATTGGGGTCCCTCTAGAGGTCACAATTTTGAACCGATTTTAATGAAACTTGAAATACATGTTTATAACCCAAAGATCTTGGTTTATATCGATATTCGCGCATATCGGATAGGACCTTCCTGAATTATGGCCCTTGATGTTACGAAAAATTGCCTTTTGTTTAGTTTGTTGTCTATCTATCTCTTGCAAAATTTGTGCGTATCCTGCCTGGCAGCCGCTGGTTTGACAAGCTGACGTGAAAGAAAGCAAAAGTTTTATATTAATTCACATTGATCAATACCATCCAGGGTTAATGTATACATTTATGTAAACAGAAAAACTAGGTTTTAAAATTTCGGGGCAGGCTGCGTTCAGAGTTTATTTAACTGGGTGGTTTGTTAAAAAAATAATTTATTATGATGTAAGTGGATATGTATATTGATAATATACATCAACATTAATCATTGTATATTTATGACCGTGTCTAATTGCTGAACATAAGTGAAATTTGAATTACCTAATTGATTATTTGTAAATTTAAAGTCGTTGTAGAATCAAGACAATTTGCCAACGGAGTGATCTGAGTCGGGCTAATAGCCATTATACTTTATACCATACAAACCTATATTTGGTTATAATATGCCTTTCGACCATAGAAATTCTTTACGTGGAGAGAACAGAAGACAACAATTTAGTGTAAAAATTAATAAGAAAGAGTAAATCTTTATGTATTTTGGTGTAATACATAGTTTGCACCCATGTGTGTAAAGATATTGTATGTAATGAATAGTACACCACTAAAGGTAAAGTTTTACAATACGGGAAGTGGCAACTTATCTACCCGTTCTCATGCATCCTCATAGGCGTACGGGCCCGATGGATGTTTGGGGACAGACCTGAAATGCCCGACAAAAATCCAGTCTTCAGACGGCGGCGCCGGTCGTCAGCGAGCGCTGAAATCTCGGGGCTTACATTGAAGGAGCCTGTGAATACAGCAACCTCAATGTGGTCTAAAAATAGCCCGAATTCCAAACAAGCAATTAATCATTTAGTCCACGGAGCCTCCCTCGATCGTTGCGGGGTATGCAAACTAGGTCATTTCGGGACTAACACATGGTTTAATTTTATTTCAATAATTAGCTTGCGCGTAGGGGTCTTTAGCACTCGGGGGAAACCGGAGGACCAGGAGAAAACCCACAAGGTTGGCTTAGATGATAAACGTCATATTTTTCGACGGTCCATGATATTAATTATACTGTCTATTATGAAAGACCAAAACAGAATGGAGGACATCATATTATTTGGGATAACATACAAAGTAACCCTCAATATTTACACATCTTACTTAAAACTCGTGTGAACGCATAGTAAATTTATGAGCAAAAATGCATAAGAGCAAATTTGTATATGTAAATGTTGTGCATGCGAATAGATCTTTAGAATATCTGGTCTGAACAATAAAACTATTTCTCAAAATTATTTTATTACATGATGTCACGAAATGCATGTATATAAATAATCACATGAAATAATGAATACATAAAAAAGAATAAGTAAAATGGACAGTTGATCCTTTTGACTTTATGTAATACTGTATAAATAATTATAGAAGACGTAAAAGAGATCGGGTAGTATAATACTTATTCGGGTAGTATAATACTAATTGGCATATTAACAAATTATTTATAAATTAAACATACATTATGCAAGAGCTAAATAAATGTGCCTATTGCAGGTCTTTCTTTAGGCCTGATATAAACTATTAATTATACATTTATTGACATGACAAGACCATAATCAACTCTCGATGCCATCGGATATCTCCGATATTTAGTAGATTAGAGCGGTCCAGCCATATTTTGATTTAATTTAAAAATGGAGAAGCGAAGCTTAGCTTCGAACAACCAGTACCGTGGTTACAATTAATGCACACATCGTGTCAACCTTCATTTGAAGGCTAATATCTCCGCTCGGAATAGAGTAATTTGAATAAAATTTTCAATATATTCATTTTACATTATCTATTTTTGAACTACTATAGCAAATTACAAACAAATAACTACAAGGATACAATAGCAAGTTACAACATGTTAATATAATGACTGAATGTAATCTCGATCATTGCAGTCTACACTTCGACTGTAATGTTTTGTTGTTTAAACCGCAATTCGTCGTCTGTACCTGTAGTCTTCCTGCCCCGCTGGCTGACAAAATATCAGGATTGATAATTCCAATTCCAAATGCGGTGACAGAAGTCGGTAGTGTGTGTCCGAGTGTTTTACTTGACAAATTGTAGGCCACGAGAAATCAAGATGTTGGCGTCAAATAATCCTTTACACTTACGACAGAAAATTCTCAAAGACTATAGCCTATACAGTATACAGTGCTCCCGAAAAATGCGAACAGTAGGCCTATAACCAGCCGTTTTTTTTTAAAATTTGAAATACCTCTAAAACAATGCAATGGTATTTGTGCATTCTACACACACATACAAATTCTAGTAAAATGCATGTTTACACGAATAATAGTTTATATAATTTGTATTTGTTTATTTTGTGAGGTGAATATGAAGATAGTTTGTTGGCAATGATAAACTGGTTTTAGCAGTTGTTAATGAAACCGGAAGTGAATATTTGTCAATCTGTGGAACGTTTTCCGACAATGGTAAGTTGTCATCTGTGCTAGCGTTTTCTAGTTCTTGTTTTCCTTCGTGGTAACCTAAACACCTAGAATAAACAAACACAAATGTTGTTAGATTCAGGAAATATTTACTTTTAACTGGCAATATCTGTTAATTGATTTTAAAAGTAGGCGGAGTGAATACTACTGCCCAGGCAACATTACCTATTAAGTTGACAGAGCACTTAGAGTCAATACTATCAAATATAATCTATAAGAGCTCCCAATGGTTATATTACTGAGTCGAAGCCTTTCAAATTGAATATTTATTTCAAGAGTACTTTGTACACGTAATGGCATGTATAACGCACTGCACGGTACAGTGGGGGTCACGGAATCTACCGAGGAATCCCCGATTGTTAGAAATACATGTTTACAATAATCATCATTATCTGCTCTTGCTTTCTTATTACGTAATGGTGATGTTACGTCATGTGTTTTAAATATATGCCCCGCTAACCTACCTTTTTGTACCGGTACGTCATTAGTTTTACGCTTGGAAAATAACCCGAAAATTTAACTGTATAATGTGACGTATAAATCAGGCAGTAACGGTAACACATCGCCAGCTGCTGTATTTAACATATCACTAGTCAAGGGTCTACGGCACCATACATTTCTATCTTCACAAAGCAGTCTCTGTAAGAAGATGAGGTCAACAAAATTGTAGGCGACATACAAATATAATATTAAATGTCGGAAATGTCAAGATAAATGTGTCAATTTCGTTCCTATTTAGAGTGTCAAGTAACCAAAAAACACGAAAGTAAGGGAAGGTGTGATGGGGTTTAACGCCCCCCTTGTCACGCACAAGCGGGGAATCGAAAGCACTAGTCAAGGGTCTACGGCACCATACATTTCTATCTTCACGAAGCAGTTTCTGTAAGAAGATGAGGTCAACAAAATTGTAGGCGACATACAAATATAATATTAAATGTCGGAAATGTCAAGATAAATGTGTCAATTTCGTTCCTATTTAGAGTGTCAAGTAACCAAAAACACGAAAGTAAGGGAAGGTGTGATGGGGTTTAACGCCCTCCTTGTCACGCACAAGCGGGGAATCGAAAGCACGCCACCTGACACATTTCAGGACTAACACATGGTTCAATTTTATTTCCATAATTCGCTTGCGCGTAGAGGTTTTTAGCAGTGGGAGGAAACCGGAGGACCCGGAGAAAACCCACGAGGTTGGACATGCGGCCCTACTCCTTGTCAGGTACAACCGAGGAATCGAAACCCCGCCATCCGACTCAATGACAGACCTTATGATACAACGCGCACGTGATAACCATTCGGCCATCCCCCCCCCCCGCCACTTGACTGAATGACAGGCCTTTTGGTCTAACGCGCATGCGTTACCCCCCCCTCCATTGTGGTACGAGAACCTTTCGACCCAAACAATAAAGGAAGAGTATAAAGTTACCTGTAATTTAATAGATGGTGTATATCTTTCTATATTATATCTCTCTAATAGAGCCGGTAATGTTAATTTACGTCTAGGAAGCCCTCGTTTCTCCATTAAATCTGCATACTTATCCTGTTGCGAAATTTATAAATAAAAAATATGTAATAAGAACACGCTGTTAGAATACAAAATGTGTAATAATGCGGATAAGACGGTTAAAAATGTATAATAATACGAACGTCATACACGATTCCGCTAATAATTCTCAAAAAATAAATATGATCACTCGTGTTTCTTTTTAAAGATACTGTCCCACAAAAGTATTTATCAGGCCCCGAGTTCACAAAGCATTCTCAGACTAAAGTTGAGAATTTGCTCAACTTTCAATCACTGTTTATGAGAAATATCTTTGATGCAGAAACACAAAACTTTGCACATAGTTTCTTATTGATGTATCTCATACATTCAAACAACAAAATTATTATAAAGGGCTATATTTTAGTTAAAATAAGGTGAACAAGTTTGAGTAAATTCTCAACTTAAGTCTGAGAATGCTTTGTGAACTTGGGGCCAGGTGATTATTACCAATAAAAGTATGGCAATTTTGGTGTATATGGAAAATAGAAACATCCAATCCTACTAGAAAAATACTCGATTCCCTGGAAAACACTAATGGAGGGCACACAGAACAAAAATGTGAGGGTTTTCCTAACCGATAGCCTGACGATTATGGATGTCTGCTCGAGTGACGTCAAAGATTGCGCGCGAAGATTGTCTGATAGCTCAGCGTTAGGGGGCGCATGATCTATAATGTTGATAAACTTGATGGTGAGCGGATTATAGGAAAAAGTGAGAGACTTAAACTACAATAGTTTCTGAGATAAGAACCACGGAAAAGACGTGGGCAGTGGATAATCCAAGAATTTAATTAGACTTCGATATTTATGATAAAATTTTAATGACAGCGATTAAAGACAACATCGTCTTGTAAATGCAATGAATTCTCCTCCGGCTTCGCACCCGTTGCTTGGCACCACGTCAGCCAACTCACGTAACACAAACATGACCTCTTTTAGTAGATTTTTATAGCTTGGAGAAGATTTGAAACCAAATTTTGATAGATTAATTAGTTTGAATATGTTTTAGTCCAAATTTATCATCAAATCACCTAGTTTGTACCTGGGAAAGTATCTTCAGGAAAATATCGCAATATCGGTTTTCATTTTAATTTAGTTTACCAGTAAGAAAGAATGTGTTCATCTTACCTGAACATCAAAAATATGTTTCAGACGAATTTTAAATTGATTATATAAACATTCTGCCTGTTTCTTACTATCATGAAGAACCTAAAAAATATATAGGAATACAAATACCAAAACAACGTTACAATCTAACAACCAATGCTGTTAAATCAACTGCAGTCGTTTATAGGTTGTAATATTTGTGCACACTGGACAGTTGCCAGATTTAAAAAGGGGAAAATTTAGGGAAATGAGCAGCAGCATTACGATAATAACCAAAACTCCTGTATCATTCATTTAAGCTCAAATTGTACGTTATTACTTGGTTTCTCAAATAACACGGCCGTAACTCATTTTCACAGTTTGACTAGAAATCTACAACCCCACACCCCACTTCACAAATACGTGTTCGACTTCGGTACACATAAACGGAAATTTTACGGTTCAACTCCATTGGACTTGCGTGTTAGTAACTTTACCCACACTTCCTGAAATCGGTTCCTTTTCAAATCCCGCGTGAAATAATGATCGTAAATGTTATCTAACCTTTATATTATCAACTGATTCTATTAACCTAACAAGACCACCGTTTAATACAATATTGGGATCAGCTTTGATATCAAATATATAAACTCTTCCATCAGGTGTTGATACAGTTACCAATGTTAGTGTGCCTACAGAAAAAAACAAAGGTATGTTACATGGTACCTATAATAAAGAAAATGCGATGAGGACACTCCTTATCATATAGGATGATAGGTCTACTACCTTAAATTACGCTCGTATATCAATCCATTGATGGGTCTCATTTTAATCCGATTGAATCCAAGCCGGGAGAGATAGTCTGGAGTCTCAGGGCGGTGGGGGGCTTGGGGCGGTGGGGTGTCCATCAAATGGGCTCAGAACCAGACCCAACTTTTCTAAAGTATTTTTTTGCGTAGAATACGATGCCGAGTGGTAATCAGTCCGCCGTTGGGGAGTTTTCGAGTTATTCGGTGCAAAGGTCAAATGAGGTCATTTACACTGAAAGTGAATACGCAGCCATTCTTGTATCATGAAAACATGCTGGAAATGATCGAAACTAATCACTCTTTCAATAAAAATGTAAACTTGCTAAATTCACCATTGTTCTCAGTGACCCCGGAGAACTAGGTCATTTCGGGACTAACATATGGTTCAATTTTATTTCAATACTTCGCTTGGGCGTAGGGGTCTTAAGCAGTGGGGGAAACCGGAGGACCCGGAGGAAACCGGACAGACAACCCAACTCCTTGTCACGTAGGTTACAACCGGGGAATCGAAACGGCGCAAGTTGATTCAATGACAGACCTTATAATACAGCGCGCACACGCTAACCATTCGGCCATACAACTCCACTTTAGCTTTAGTGGGTCTTAGCACCGTACGTTTACTTTGAAATTTCGAAAAAGACCTTGCAGAACAGGACCAAAAGAATTCGATACCCGTTTCTCAGCGATTGCTATATAGATAATGTCTGAAAAAACAATTGAATAGTTTCATGATTGGACCTCAGCCTGCAGGCCGTGTCATAAAGCCTGCCAAACTTCCCCCCGGTAACATTTACCAATACGGCATTTATATCCCGTGACCTATTATGTACAATGCATGCCGGTTTTATCTGTTTCCATGTTCCGGTGAAATTTTCATGAAAACTCATAAAAAATTTCCAAACTTTTAATCAGGTCGTCCGCTACGTTTCTGGTCACATATTAACGTCGGTTTTCCAAGTGGCCTGCAAGCTGGAGTCCAACCATGAAATTATTCAAAAAATTTTCGAACAACAAGTTCAGTGCCGGACAGGTGGACCCAGTCTGGCACTGAACTCGTTGTTCGAAAATTTTTTGAATATGCATTGTACATAATAGGTCACGGGATATAAATGCCGTATTGGTAAATGTTACCGGGGGGCTATAAGCCTATAAAGAAAAAATAGAAAGAAAAAAGAAAAAAAGAAAAGAGAAAGACAGGGGAGGGGGAGGAAAGAAAAGAAAAAAGGAAGGAGAGGACAGGACACAGGACAAAAAAAAGAAAAGATAGGAAAACAATGACTGACAAACAACACAAAAAAAAGAAGTGTACTACAAGGAAAGAACTTTGTGAGTTTGACCTCATTATACCGAGAACCGTGTAATTCATCTTTTAACCTCTACTTAGTTCTTCATAAGTCAAAAATTTGCCTTCTGCTTTGGTCTGAAATGCTTTAAAAATGGGTTTGCGGTTGTCAATTTTAAAAATTTTCCTGGAGGGAGAACACCCCAAGACCCCCCTTTGACGGTCGCGCACCTTCTGCGAGATCGTGACGCGCCTTCGGCGCGTACTTGTGTGGGCCTTGGTCAATGACCTGACAGGTGGGCCTTTGGCCCACCAGTCCGGCACTGAACTAGTTTCGTTATGTATAGCAATCGTTGCGAAACTAAATCTGAGATATTTCGATTTGAGGGTTTTTACGTATTTTTGAAATAGGTTTCGCGACGTGTTTTAGTCCTGTTATGCAAGATCTTTTTCGACGCTCCAAACTAAACGTACGGTGCTAAGACCACCTCAAGATAAATTTTATTTTCCTATTATTAATTAGAACAGGTTTCGCTTTAGTTTTTTATATTTTACGTTGACATTTATTGCTTTAAATCGACCTGGTGCAAAAACGGAAGATTTGACCTTTTTACCTCCGGGGTCACAAAGAACAAAGGTAAATTTAGCAAGTTTACATTTTTATTGAAAGAGTATTACTTTCGACCATATTCAGCATGTTTTCATGATTTAAGAATGACTGCGTATTCAATGACCTCATTGGACCTTTGACCCCGAATATCTCGAAAACGCCCCAACGGCGGGCTAATTACCACACGGCAGCGTATTCTACGTAAACTTTTACTATAGGTCTGGTTCATAGTTCAATTTTATTTCAAAAATTCGCTTTTGCGTAGGGGTCTTTAGCAGTGGCAGGAAGCCGGATGACCCGGAGAAAACCCATGAGGTTGGACAGGTGACCCTACTCCTTGTCCCGTACAAGCGATGAATCGAAACCACTCAATGACGGACCTTATAATGCTACGCACATGCTTTAACCACTTGGCCACCCCGTATAGACTGTATAGGGCACTACCGTCTAATCTTTCAAATATATCGTGGTTTTATTATCTAAACATCAGATCGATATGTTGCTATGCAATTATAAACTTGAAATTGGCAGCTTCAGAAATTATAGCTACAGTATTGTCGTCTTCATTACTCCGCATGGTACAGAAAAATAGGTCGTTAAACCTCATTTCATTTCTCTACATTCTTACGAAAGGTTAACAATAAAGCAACACATTCTAAATACAATTTTAATCATTACCTCTGGGTCCGATGTCTGTACCCTTGCAGTTGAAGGTTAATAAGGGCTGTTCAACTAGAAGTTTATAGACAATTCTTTCAGCCGCTGTGACCGTGTTTATTAGATGGATCTGTGATGGCATCTCGCTGATTCATCTGAAACAATACAACACACCCGTCTCCAATTACATTTAATTGCATATTTGTGTCTTCGATCTGTTCATTGGTTTGTTAGTAGTATTTTGTACATAAAATCAGTTTTATCGCATCTTACAATTGATTTAACAAACCCTTAGACGAGTAATCGACTTAAATTATCTTTAATGATATTTACTAAATTGGAATACAGAAATGGGGAATGAATTGGAAACAACTTATAGTTTATGCTTCAGTGTATGTTATTTTAATGTTTTTATACAGTTGTAATTCATCTAATCTGACATCAATAACAGAGTATTATCGATTACGTAGATGAGCCGAACCACCGTCTACTGTAATAATGAATAAATCTCACATTTAGATGGTAGGCTATCTATGATTAATCGATATCATGTATTATCAACTGGAAAGAAAAGGGGTTTAACAATATTTGGTCATTTTGAGAGTAACACAATTGTTTTTCTTTGTAGACGTGTGCGTGTCGGGTATATCTGGTTGCGCTGACAGTATAAAATACTCAGTATTTCTCGAATTTGAACTTCCAAAGTATACTGTACGTCAGTGCATGCACCCCTAATATTAAGGCCATATACCGCGGGTTTGTTTATTATACCATTCGAACACAGGTTACACAGCTATAAAACACACTCTTCTTATTGGATCGGTAATTTTGGAATCGGACATAAGAATTGGAAAGGTTCTTCTCGGTCAGTTGTGGGATTCCAACCTGGGAAATCCCGTATAGTTCTACTGAGAAATAAATCTCTCATTAACACGGTATTAACTAGAGAATCACTGACACGGGTTTGCAACATATTAAGTATATATTATTTCAGCTCACTCTGTATACATATTTAAAAAGAGAGATAGGAATAGTTTGGTCCTGTATTTTATACAGACGTGTGTACTCAATAAATATAATATTTTATCAGGAAACTAAGGTGGGTGGGGTCGTTCTATCTCAAATAATGTCTGTCATATTTCGTTATATTAGAGTTTGAATACAGGGTGGGTCATATTTTCAATATAATGCCATGTTCGCTCAAAGTCCTGTAAAGGTAAAACTGGGGCGAGGATCGTATTTTAAAAAAAAATCATTAGCAGTATTGATGTATTGTGTCTGAACATTTTCATTTTGTACCGCTAACGTAACATCACACCACAGACGCGTTATCTATTAATAATTTATAGATTAACTATAGAAAGCTCCATAAATTATTCATCAAAGATTACCACAGATAGACATTATGTGTCTAATTTAGACCTCCTTATTCGACTTACTGCAGATGTGAACATTCTGCATGGGATGCATGGGTGTGGAGATAAAATTAGTTTTAAATATTTTGTCTTCAAATTGTTAGATACTGTATGAAATTAATAACATTGTTGGTATTTCTCTGCTACAATGTTATGGGATTTGGGTATGGTCTTTTATTTTCTATTATAAGCTTAGATGGTTAATAGCCTTGAATGCATCTACAACGGCAGGGCTACGTCCTGGTTCGACCGAAGAATTTCAATTATGAAAAAAACAACTTTCTGTTATAGGATATTGTAGTAGTCTACAATATCTACAATGGACATAGCATGGGTCGATCAAGGACTTAAAATATATATATATAAAAACACATACATAATAAACAGTTCATCTAAAATAAAATATCGTTTAGCATTGTATTCATATCATTGTCGCTATTCATATTTTGGTCTAGAATGGTTTACAGTTGTTTCTATAAATACTATTGTAATATACTTACCTAGGAGACGCGCTTGACAAGTCAGCAATGAAGGCGTAATTAAACCATGGTGACACCTTTCCAGGTATGAGAGTAAAATGAAGGGAGATAATACTAAATTGATTTTGATTGACTGCAGTCCATTTCGGTCAAAACATCGAGTATCTACAAATACTTGTTGAACAAAAGTCAAAGAATAGCACTGAAGTACAATGTTCTGATATTGCTAAAGGTGACAAGTCTTTAACTCAATATCATCCAGTCTTCGACATTGCAAACAAGACTTGTTAGTCAATTTAAATCAACGTTGTGTTGTCATGTTAAAGTTAAAAGATGGGATCTGATATCCAATATTTAAGGCAAAATGAAAATTTTAAAATTGGAATACGAATCGCGTGCCTAAATGCTTTCGAGCGCCATAATCAAGCGACTCGATGAACGAGGCTAAACATATCCCATAGGAGAATGGGTTAGATCTTTTTGATAAGGCCAACTTCAAGTTTGGTCAAAGGTCACGAGATATAAACAGGGCTAGCGCTAATCCCATCCCTAACCCTAACCCTGGACTTAGCACTAACGTTTAAATTAACCGTAACCTACAATTTCAACAACAATCTCGTGCCCCAACCTTATTTACCTCTCAGCGACCATGACGAAAATTGAGTTGGCCTTAACAAATAGATCTAGCCCAGGAGAATGCCACCGGCGTGGACTGCCATTGAATGTAAATCACTTTATATGCATTCATATTATATTATTATATGCGTTACGACCCATTTATGTCCATTTCTAGGTGCCAAAGCATAGCCGTAGCGAATTAGATCCTAAAATATAAGTCGCATTAGGCCTACAGGGTATATGTATATTTTTGTAGGCATTACAGGAAATAATATGTAATTTTTGTACGTATTACAGGATATATGTGTATTTTTAGTACGTATCACAGGAAATAATATAAGGCCTATGACAATTTTTCGGGGAACAACCAATTAGGTAATATATGAAACCCCCGAATCTCTATACTCGATGAATTGATAGAAATAAAATTGGGTTAAGCGGGGAGAATTTTGCGATAACTTTCCTTCAGATTGCACGTGTCAATGTATCTTTTAGGTGAACTAACAATGTTTATATGAAAACTCTTTTTTTTTTATCCCACCCGCACCGCTTGGTAGTATTACGTTTTCCTAAGACACGTTACTTATGCGCAGCGAGTCGGCGACACGTTAACTTTAATCACGTACATAATTACGGCACACTTATACAATTTAAGTAACCGTATAAATAAATCTGTCCGGATGTAGCTCTTTAACTTGGACCTTAAATGATGTCATGTTTAAAACCTACAACTTAAATCAATTCATATCTCCATAGTGGCATTGTTTTAGGTCATTTTGAAAATTGGGTGAAATTTGGCCTGTTTACATAAGCCCTATTTACACATACATAGGTCCATTACTTTCTACTACTATTAACATCTGGTTCCACTTGGGTGTGAAATCGCAAACGTATATACTACTTCATTTATCAATGGAAGTAATAAGACGGTCTGTCACAGAGGCGAGAAGTCGAGATCATAACATAACCGCAATGGGCTTCCATAGTCTAATACATCAGTCGAAAAGAAATGAAATGGGGTGCTGGGCCATACAGTGTGCTAGTGCTACGAGGGAAATTTTGCCCGGACAGCGGTGCTATGGCCTACGCTTATATCGAATTCCAACCGCCAATGTCTACACGAACCTTCATTTTTCGTCCCATCGAAACGACTATACGTTGTCCTTTGTCGGTCCCTCGGTCCTGCATCACTGACAAGGAGGAAACACGTCTGAAAATCCCTATGAAATTTCTCGGCAAACGCAGGGATCGAACACGGGACCTACAGGTTAGCGAGCCAACGTCTTACTCACTGAGCCACCGTGGCTCCCCAGTCAGAAAGAAGAAACGGATTACAAAACAAAGTATAAACTTCCAAGTAGAATTTAACCCGGGCATTCTAGAAGTTGGGTATATTCGTCATGTACACAAATTACATTTATTAATGTCGTAGAAATGAAATGGAGTTTAACTTCCTACTTTTCCGCACCGACTGGGCGAATAAAGACGGAGCAGTAGTAAAAGATTGTTGATTTGGAACGCTGGGCGTGAAAAATCAGAATTCAGAGTTAGTGCACAAAATCTGATCAATTTTGGGATGTTTGCAAAGCTTTTACAATACAACCAAAAGCGACAAATCGTGACCAAATAGAAGAAAGAACGTTTCTAAATAGCTACTGGCCCCCTAAACAATCAGTGCTATTGTTTAACAAATGTTGGCACACGTTTGTTCCGATTTCACCACTCAATATTCAAACATTTCACAAACAATTTCTGGCATAATATAAAGTTGGTTGACAAACCATAAGGAAAAGATTGTAAAATTTGAAATGGATTTAATTTGATAAAACAAATTCAAGCGATTTTTGAAAATGTGAGAATTAAAACTCAATAAGGAAAATGTGTGTGATAAAATCGTGTATTTAGAACTGTTCCTTGGTGAAGAGATGTCATAACAAATAGGTTTGGTGTCTTATTTATGATCTGATTTTGCTATTCAAGAAGGAATACCACTGTTGTTAGTACATCCTGGACGATAAAAACACGGAACCTCTATTCTCGTTGGTTACTTTTACCAAGTGGCGGATCTACTTTAAAATCAAAGGAGCTTAAGTTTCATGACCCCTAATCCGGGAAGGAGCTCCAGAAAAGAGTTTAATCTACAATGTTTAAAGATGCATGATGTAAGATTTACCGTCTTCATTAGCCCAGTTCGGAACAGAACAGTAGGACGTTAAACCCCATTTCATTTCATGTAAAATTTAGATAACGGGCTGACCGTTCTGGCTTTAATAGTTCAAAGCTATAGAATGAAAAATAAATATATTGAAATTTCGGTCAAATGACTTTATTCTGAGCGAAGTTATGAGTGTTTTAAGGTTTGACAAGATAGTCTCGATTGTCAATTACCACTGCTAGGACAATAAACAAATTCTCGATTATCCATTTTATCCGTTAAATTTTTAAATGGCGAATGTGTTCTGATTTTCTAGAGAGTTGATTGTCATGTGAATAAAATGTCTAATTAATTATTTATAATATAACATTTGAAGTAAAAATTTAGCTCTTACATAATGCATCTTTAAAAAACCCATTTGGTCCACCACTGGAATAGTGGGACGATTACTACATAGAATAAGAAGCTTAGGGTTGAATAACTACTGGACTGTAGCTGTGTCTTCTGGAAATATCCCAAGAAGAATTAGGACTTATGGATTAATGAATTAAGTTCCCATTTGACGTAGACCAGTGAAGGGTTTTGTAATTTTTTTTTTCTGTCAGGGAACAACACCACTAAAGTAGATGACAGTGACTAGCCAAATCTTGTTGCGAAGGATCCCCATAAAAGTTCAAGCTGCAGGCCCCAAAAACGTAGGTCCGCGACTGACTTTTATGCATATCAACATTATTGAGCGTATCAAAAAGCTTATTCAAGAAGTCTTCAAAGTAAATACAACACTTGTGATTATTAAACCCCAACAGATGGTACATTACATGTGGTTTTAACACGAATATCACGTTTTCCTGAATTATGATATGCCTTTATCAGACAGTTTGCTCTTTGACAAAACCTTCACTCACGAAGTAAAAAAAAAAACCAAAAAAAAAACAAAAACATTTATCGTATCTCAAGGCAACATTCTCCCCTTTCTAGCTTTTTATGAATGTCTTGTAGGATTTTGATGTGTAAACTAAGAAATATTAGACATGGTAGATAGATATGTATATTGTTACAACTAAACATGTAGGCGATGTATTTATGTTAAGATTTTTAAACTTCCAGTCTCCTGCTGAGAGTTTCAGTTTAATTTAAATTTTAAGAATTTGTTTATCCTTTCATAACATCATTTTTTTTCTGTTTTATTTGATTGATTTTTTAAAGTTTGAACGACAGTGTCACTTTGTATTTTAGGCACTACAAAATAACAACTTATATTAACTAAACACTTTAAAGTTTTCTGTATAGTTTATATGTTAATACAACAGTGTAGATATGTAGTTAAAAGAGTGCTATCAACCGGAAACCTGGTCAACAGATATCCGTTATTATGACTCATTTCACTCAACATAACGTCACAGTCGTACATATCACCAAGCACGTAAGTAATTTAAACAATCCCTTTCATTTTATTTCTCTTATATAGCTCCATAATACTATGCATGTGTTGATTTGATTTTGTTTTATTTTTTTTTCATTTTGTTAAAACGTACATTACACATAGTCTAACAATAACGTGCGATAATTGTATATTTATACGTCAAGATAACAAGTCATATAAAAATATTTGGGGACTCAACTATTATTATGTCAAAAATGCAATCGCATGCGCGACCAATGTGTAAATATATTCAGGCTAAGAACTTTAAGGTTTTATTTTCGACACGATATTTATTTTTTTTTTTTTTAAATTGTTAAAATTGGGGTACAGTTGATAAAGCCCCTGTAAAATCCTCAACCGCGATCGTGTCGACCACAAAAAAGCAGTTGAATGTTGAATTTTTTTTTAAATCTATACCTCAAGTGGGTCATGTTTTATCTGTTAGTATTACAATATAATGTGTGCATTGAATGCATTGGCGTTCTACATCGTTAATATACTATTCAAAAAAAGTAGGGGATATTTGATTTTTAAGTGTTATTAAAGTCACCTAATGAAACTGACGAAGAAACAAATGACAAAATGAAATGAAGTTCACATTCATCGATTTATTCCAAATGATCGTTAGACTAAGTAAGGCACAGACTGACCATTATAAGGGTAAAATGATACCCGGGGTCAAACAGCAAAGTTACCACAGCATCACAACCAAGTCAGTAACGGGTAAATCCTCCTCTGTTTGCCAAACAAGCATTGATCCGACGTGGCATACTCCTAATGAGACGTCTAAGGTCATTTTGGTCCAGATTGTCCCATTCCTGTTGCAACGCAGCAGCAAGTTCTTGGACATTGGCAGGACGTTGTTGACGTTGACGTAACCTCTGTCCAAGCATGTCCCAGACATGCTCGATGGGGGAGAGGTCGGGACTCAGTGCTGGCCAAGGTAATGTGGTGATGTTCTGTTGTTGGAGGTAACCTGTAACGATCCTGGCCCTGTGACATCTTGCGTTGTCATCCTGGAAGATGAAACGGCGGCCATGACGTACATGGACTGCCAAGATGTTGTCCCGGTAGTACTGGCCTGTAACACGCCCTGCAACAACATGTAAAGCCGTTCTTCCAGCAACAGTGATGCCTCCCCACACCATAACAGAACCACCCCCAAATCGATCATGTCTGATGACGTTAACGTCTTGGAAGCGCTCGTTTCGACGACGCCACACCCTCCTACGTCTGTCCAAAAAATCAACAGTGAACCTTGACTCATCTGAAAACATCACATTGCTCCAGCGTCGATTATCCCAGTGTTGACGATCCCTACACCAACGACGTCTTGCCTGAATGTGATGATCTCTCAAACAAGGGATCACGCGAGGACGTCGGGCGCGAAGGTGACCCCTATGCAGTCGATTCCGAATCGTCTGGCCACTCACTCTCACACCAGTGTCTGTTTGAAGACGAGCGCTGATCTGATTTGCTGTGATGACACGATTTCTCAAGGCCAAGGTACGGATAAATCGATCCTGGGCTTGAGTTGTCGCCCTTGGTCGACCTGAGCGTGGTCTGTCCTGTACAGATTGTGTATCACGGTATCTGGACCAAAGCCTGCTTATGACAGACTGAGAAACATTCATCGTCCGCGCCACAACCGCCTGTGTTGTGCCGATCTGTAGCATGCCAAGGGCACGTAACCTTTCATTTTGGGTAAGTCGACGCATATCAAAATTTGTTTTCTGGTCACTAATACAATTAAACTGATGTTTCCACCCTGGAATTCAATGCCACAATGACTGTAACATTCAAAGTCAGAGTCGTGCAAATCTTCGGTTGGACCCCCATGATGATCCCAAGCATCACCTGCATTCCATGCGGTAGCTATTGGTGCGTTTGGGCGTCACATGTAACTGGAAATGTGTCTTCTGTTAGGTTCTATAGTGACTTTTTTCGTAGTCATTTGCATATTTTAGTATTATGTCAAGGTCTTTCGGCGAGACGTATTCTAGCTTTCTGTTGATGTCAAGGTCGTCTGTGCACAACATAACACTAAAATAGTTGCCTTAAACCAAATATTAAAAATCTAGTCCCAAAAATCCCGAGTGTCAAGTTTTTAATTTGGCTGAGTATACATGGAAAGTAGAGATATCCAATCTTACTAGAAAAATACTGGATTCCCTGAAAAACACCAATGGAGCGTATACAGGACAAAAATGTCAGGGTTCCCCTAATCGACAGCCCGGCGATTAGGAATAATTAGGAATTTAATAAGGATTAGATATTTGTAATAAATAGTCAGCGATTAAAGACAACATCGTCTTGTTTATGCAATGAATTCTTCTCCGACTTCGCACCCCTAAGTCACGTGACACAAACATGACCTCTTTTGATCGATTTTTTATAGCCAGGGTATTCCTTGACAATTACATTGTTTTGAGAAGGATTTGAAGCAAATTTATGATAAATTAATTAGTTTGAATATGTTTTTAGGCCAAATATATCTTCAAATCACCCAGTTTGTAAACGGGAATGTATCTTTAACAGTTTGTTTGACCATTGTACTTGTGGTATCTCCTATTATAACCTACATAGCTTGCTGAATATCTATATTTATATTTTGCAATTTTATTGGCGGTTTTAATCTAGATTTATAACTCATTCTTCTTTGACATCGGGGGATCACGCGGCTAAATTAAGTGAGTAAGACGCTAGCTCGCTAGCCTGGAGGTCGGGTGTTCGATCCCTGCATTGGCCGAGAAAGTTCAGTCAGATTTTCCGGCGTGGTTTCCCCTTTTCAGTGATGCAGGATGGAGGCTAGATAACAAACGTTAATCTTTCAACCCTCCGTGTTTCGAGAAAAGAAATGAGGCCATTGCCTTCAAAGTAGCACATGCGGGAGCGATTCGCACCCGGCATTTGTAAACAAATTGACAATATTTTAAATCAAAACAACAATTGGTTATTGTTATTTATAATATTTCTGCCACACCCAACTGCAATTAAGCATATAATCCTACCTGAAACGGGTACAAATCCCCCCTTTTTAAATCAAAGCGACAGTAGATCGCTTTTTCCGACATTTTAAATTTACGTCTGTACACACATAAAGGCGGGGCCTCGTGTGCAATAGCCAATCAAAGTACCCATCTGATCAGAGTTGCGCAGTAGGTATTACGGCGTAATTATGAACGCCCGAATCAATTTTGATCAAAACAACGCTTGATTTACTTTATTGTCAATATTTGCTGATACATGAATGTTGTTTCAGTAGATTGGACTGCGTATGTGTACTAAGTACATACATTAATAAAGAAATTGAGTTTGCCACTTGGGACTAAAGGCATCCAATCGTAGCTAAAAACAAGCACATCAGTATATCTCAGCGTTTTTAGTTACGTTCTCGTAGCTAGATGGAGGCCTGACAAGGACAGCTGTCGTTCGGATGGGACGAAAAACCGAGGTCCCATGTACACATGGGCGTGCACGTAAAGGTCCCTGGCAGTTGGAATTCGATATAAGAGCAGGCCGTAGCGCCGCTGCCTGGGCAAAATGTCCCTCATAGCACACTGTATGCCGTATGCCCGTCTTCATTAGCTCAGGTTAGGGGCAGAACAGTAGGACGTTAAACCCCATTTCATTTCATTTCTTTGACATCGTTCTAAACCAGGGCCCTTATTCACGAAAACTTAAACTAAGATACAATCGAAATTTTAAGAAATACTGCAATTCGATTGGCTTATCCAATGAAGTTGCAGTATTTCTTAAAATTTCGGTTGTAACTTAGTTTAAGTTTTCGTGAAAAGGGCCCAGTTCATACCAGATGCCCCCTTTAAATATGAAAGTTGCATATTGATAAGATAACGCGTATTGCGTGGACTTCATGCATCCTGTTGTTCACTGATATCAATATTTCCCAGATAACATGGGCTGGGTTATCATTAATCAGTATAGATTTTGTCAATAAGGAGAATGTAAACGAATGAAAAATCGAGGTTAACGCTACAAGTTGCTGCACCAAACAGGCTAATGAAGTATGCCATTTTGGAAATCTTACCCGGACAGCGGGTCGCTACGGATTACTCTTTCCAGCCATTAAATGCTCTTTAACGTAATGCCAGTGGTATACGGGACCTAGGTTTTTGTTTCCATCTTGCACCACTGACAATGTTAAACCAGACAGCGATGGATATCCGAGGAACTTTTCCTCGGCCAACACCAGGGTCGAACTATTGGTTTGGTTTGTCTCTGCCCCACGTGTGCTGTCTGAAAAAAATAAAATAAAAAATGCAAAGGCCGGCCAATGAAAAAAAAAAAATAAAAAAAAAATTACAAAAGCTGGAGTTCATTGATGAAACAATGAAGAAAAATGTAAGTTTCCTTTAAAGTCCAGATTCGTCAGTTTAGCGCCAAGGGTGAATCATTTGCAAACTACAATATTGTGAAAGATGAATCTCTATGAATATCATGCAGTCCTAATATAGTTAAATTCCGCTCAGTATTTAAAAAGATATGAAATTTCTCGATCTATGCCGCTTGCTATAATGCAATACCCCACCGTCATTTTGTTGTCCGCGAAAATTTATTGATATACCCTTATTAAGTTTGATGGAATCCAAGCCGGTACATTATCTAGCGTTGGTATTTTGATTTTGTTTTCTTAATTAAATAATCAATCGGAGTACATATTAGCGTTGATTAAGCCGTGAGAAATTTGATATTTTAGCGACAAATTCAAATGGCGCATGGGGCTAAAAGAAATATATATGTGAGATATAAAAGGTTCATCGTCGGTAGCTGAATTTAATACTGATCTAACTAATCAGTGATACAACAAAAATTACTACAGTTGCACAGTGAATATGTAACGTCAGTTAAAGGATTGAAATTGAAGATCCTGTTCAGTCATAAGCGAACATGTTTAAGGTGATAATACACCTATACCATTGACTTAAAACGTTCACATTATTCATTATTATTCATTCAATACCTGCAGGGGTTCGTATATAGAAATAATATTCTTCTCTCCTTTATGATAATAGTAGCCTTCGATATGGTCTACATTTTGATAGGTGACATGCTTAGTCGCCCGTGATGTTAATAGACTGATGATGAGTGTCGACCATCAATCAAAAAAATGCCAAACTAATATTTGTATTATGCAGAACTCAAACTTCTAGTTGAAACATCAGATTGTAAGCGGTTTATGTAAACGCAATTGAAGGTAAGGCTGGTATGTTTTATCTAATGTTTATATAGACTGCGCCATGGTATTTTTACGAATGAGGAAGTAAACATATGTGTATTACTGAAGAAAAGTTTGTTTGGACAATGTGAGATTGTTTTAACGTCGCAATATGAATCTGTTTGCATATTATAACGGCTAGTAGCAGACTTGTCACAATTACTGAAATCTGAATATATATCAACTAGACCAGGGTGGCCAAATATCAAATGTGCGACTTCAGTTTTTTCAAAGATACCAACATTTTTAAAAATAGAAGATAAAAACATGACCTAAGAATGGATTGTGCAAGAGTTAAAAAAATAAAATCTGCCTGCTGCAGATCTTTCTTTTGGACTCAAATGTTATATAAATTATTAATTAGACATTTATTCAACTCTCTAGACCACCGGATGGTTGTGATTTTGAACGTATTGAAACAGGATCGAGGCTTTGTTTATTTTCGTAACAACGGCATCAATGAAAACCAAGACTACGCTATTCTTCAATATATTTTATTTTCGTTGTAAACTATTATAGCAATAACGATCAGCTCTTTATCTAAAACCATATTTACCGTAACGACGAGATTTTGGATTCTGTTTTGATTTACCGGTATGTGGATTAATTACTTTATTGCATTAGGATAACACATTATATTGACTGCGGTCTATTATATATCCGTATTCTGTGACGCACCATGCATAATAATATAACATTTCTTCCAGCATTTGTTTTATCTCCCTGAAAAAAGGTAAGCACCGCTTGACAAAATGAACGAAAGTATGTCTCAATCCTTTTGAATTTCATATTTTAAAGTAGCAATTTCATATTTTTACGTTATATTTTTAAAATTTATTAAAATAAAGCCTTAAAATAGATGGTATCTATAAACAGTCCTACCTTGTTAAACATTAATCCTATTAATCCTATAATTCACTATTGCCAGTTTAGAAATTGGCAAAAATATCATTTTCCTCTTCAAATTCAAACGTTTGAGGATAGCTACTCCATGGTGCAGAATAGAAAACAAGGGAGGTAATTGTGTTATTATATCCGGTGTAAATGAGTTTTAAGTGTGAGAATGACACCTATGATCGTGTAATAGTGAGTTGACAACCTATTGAGCAAAAGACATAGAAATAATTATGTTTTGACTTTCTTAGAAAATATGAAATTGTAACTTTCAAAGATGATTTTAAGAATAATGATTGCAGTGACTGTAGTGCTCCAACACAAAGCATATGACACATGGAACAATAATGGTATTCCACCGTGACTGCAGTGCTCCAACACAAAGCATATGACACCTGGAACAATAATGATATTCCACCGTGACTGCAGTGCTCCAACACAAAGCATATGGCGCCTGCAACAATAATGGTATTCCACCGTGACTACAGTGCTCCAACACAAAGCATATGGCGCCTGCAACAATAATGGTATTCCACCGTGACTGCAGTGCTCCAACACAAAGCATATGGCGCCAGCAACAATAATGGTATTCCACAGTGACTGCAGTACTCCAACACAAAGCATATGAAACCTGCAACAATAATGATATTCGACAGTGACTGCCGTGCTCCAACACAAAGCATATGGCACCTTCACTATTTTCATAATTAAGTATGTACACTGACTTAGATAGGTTATATAGCATCTTTAACGTAGGTTTTTTGCATTATCGACACATTGTCTGTAAACATGGTGCGAAGGTGATTGTCAGAAGCGCACAGATGGCAGATAAACGGTAAGCACGCGGCGGGAATTTACTTTAAAGTTATTGGCCGTCAACTTTACTGCACTTCCATCACACAGTGACCAGCCGTCTGGTTCAGAAACATGGACAAACTGATGCTGTGAAGGACTTCCGCGTTCCGGGCGATCTAGTACAAAGTTAGCCGTTTGCAGCGAGTTCATACTCAATGGTAACCCATTCTCAACATTAATTAAGGTCGTAGCTAGGCCGCCTGAAAACAGCAGGAATTGATCCCAGAAGGGCCATCGGATAGGTGGTCAACAGAGACTACGTCTGCCTCGGTATTTAGATAGACGGGGTTGGAATCTGCAGTCGTTTGGTACAGTCCATCGGTCGGATGAAAGCAGGTGTCTGGTCCTGTCTGTAAATGGACGGATTAGTGTGTAGAGACACAGAAAAGGAGCTATACGTCCTGGGATATCAGACCAACCGTTCCGTACGGATAGATGGTCAACAGAGACTACGTCTGCCTCGGTATTTAGATAGACGGGACTGGAATCTGCAGTCGTTTGGTACAGTCCATCGGTCGAATGAAAGCAGGTTTCTGCTCCTGTCTGTAAATGGACGAATTAGTGTGTGGAGCCACAGAAAAGGGGCTATACGCCCTGGGACATCAGACCAACCGTTCCGTGCGGTAGAGGCTCGGTTATGGAGTAAGGAAGTTTCTCGCACCATTACTGGCTGGACATGTTTACAACCAGGCATCCTTACAGGCAACAAGTTGGCAGCATGCAATCCTGCAGAATGATGTAATAATGTGCATGTCTTGTTGAGGCGCTGTCATCTGTTGCCGTCCAATTGGTCGATTTCTACTAGACCTCGTCTGCAGGAAACGATCGAACAGTCTCAGGATGTTGGTGTGCTGGCATCCAAACCGTCGGACCACGACTCTGGTACCCAAGACTTGGTGTGAATCATATAATTAGCATACCGTTATATCTTCCTCAGAACTGTTGGGGCTGTAGCACATTTGATACAACATAAAACCACGATTCAATGTTATCATTCTGTCGAATTCAATTTTTTTGTGATTGCAAGAATTGATCTGTAGTGCTCCCGTTACATGATCGTGAAAACACCCTTGCCAAGTTCTGTCATGATCTGTGCATTCCAGCTCAGGGCATTTTAAGGGATTGACGCTTGTTGTGGGGTGGGGGTTCCTAGGACGGGAAAATTTTGAAAAAACCGGCGAGATGTGGTGCATTGTGGCATACCTCTCTAATCAAAAAATGCCACCGTTATGGCTAGCCCCCCCCCCCCTCCGGAACTTGTTTTCTCGGTATAAAGTTGATGTTCCATGGCATGTATAGCCCCTTTATAATCACCTATTTATGAAAGTGGGGCGTTTTCATTGCGTCTTAGTAATACAGTATGAATGAAATGACTTTGTAAACTAGAAGAGGGGAGACAACTCCTATAATCATGCGGTAATCTTGCTTGCCAAATTTATAACTCACGATAATTCTTGTTTGATCTAAGAAAACTCTCCCAAATCCAAAGCAATTTTAATTAAAATTACTGTTTTATCGAAAAATTCAGATCGGTTGTTTAACTGTTCCTTAAATTTTCTATTCCAAATTTTTTAATGCAATAATTAGTGGTTTTGCAAGGCCGTTTTTAAGGTCATAAATAAAAGCACGCTTTTTATAATTAAAAAAATGGGTTTTGTCTAAATTTCTTTACATGGATCAGTTGGTTTCTAATGATTTTACATCGCCATCTTTATCACCTTTGGATACACATAGTAATAATATAATTAATTTTTCGTATGAGATGCCCGATTCTTTATAGGACTAGGATCCAGATGGCAGATGTGCTAAAGAATTAAAAGAACACAATAATAACAGTACCCGTATTTTTCACTTTGAAATTTATGTTAACGATCTGGCAACTGAGAAAACTAAACTTCATGTGTCATGTAAATTTTTCAGCATTCTTATATAAATCTAACTTGGGGAAAATATTAAAAATTGAATGTGGAGAAAGCAAAATGATTTCGCACCCACGCACGTGCCACTGGCAACAGTTCAATGAGAAGGGAGTAAATAGAAACCACGTGGTGTCTGAATATCAACCAATGAAACTTTAGTATTCCTGTCAGCCCGAGAATGAGAAAAAATTGAAAACATGGACCAAAATACATTTGCCTGTTTATCGATCGAAAGTAGCAAGATAGACACTTCAAACGCTTACACATCGGGTGACACTGTGCTAGTAGACCACGCCAATTTTGACAAAGATACAAATTATACGGATGTTTACCAGTTTCAAGCTCCAAAACAAGTGGAAATAGTTCATGCTAAAAATGCTAAATTATGTCAAATTTCGCCAGTAAACAGAAAAGGACCGAAAAATCCGGGTGAAGCTGAGACCACTTGTCATTTACGGAATTTTGACAATGGAAATTCAGTTGGTTCCGACACCACGCGGATAATGGGTGCCAATCACTCTTATTCGCTTAAAAGTCGACAGGATATGAGGAAAAATGGAGAGGAGAAATTTAGCAGCACTGACGAACTGTGTTTTAGACCAGAAATATCTGACCCAATACCTCAAGGAGACTTTAATACCATGTCTAAGAGGGAGATGGCTTCCATTCCAGCCAGTACTGGCACAAAGGAAAATGGACAATTTAGCTATGCTTACAGCGAGGCCAAATGTAACACAACACCCAGGAATAGGGTAAGGTATTATTTACCTTCAATGTATTAGTGTGTCATGGAGTAGATTAGAATCCAAGAGTCTGTAGAATAATTATGATAATATGCTTTGCAACCACTATCTACTTGATCTAGATTGAAAGTAAGCTCATGTCTAGACTTATTGTCTTTTGTTGTTTACATGTTGACAATAATAAAAGTATTACTATTAGTCTACATGTTTAACAATAATATTACCAAGTATGAATGTTTGTGGAGTCATGTAACAACAGTTTCTGTGTAACCTCAGTGCTGTCAAAATGGTTCATGATGAGTCAGTAACTGTATATGTTCAGTAATCACGAAGACTACATGAAGTCATGTTGCTGGAAAAGCGATAAAAAAATGAGGTGTTACTTTGCAGATTTATGAGTTCGTTCTTGTTTAAAATTAGGTGTGGGTAGTAATTTGTATTATAACTTACTGCTTGGATCCCCTACTGGGTTGTAAAAGGAGGTGCAATTTCTTGACTATTACACTGAAGGGATAATTAGACTGTAGGCCTTATACTAATTTATAGCTTATGTTGATAATCAAATAAAATAAACTATAGTTGAATGGATAGGTACAAGCTTGTAAATCATGTAACCTTTTCCCTATTACTTAACAGTGCTCATCTTACAATGTCAAATCTGCCTTATAGATTTAACTATTTATAAAGTGCATCATTTGGGCATTTCTCCAATTCAATGTCTTCAAATATATGCTTTGAGTCTGTAACTTCTCAGATCTCTGATAAGAAAGGATCCAAATTTATTTAGTTTGTGAAAATGTTTATGTTATAAAAATGCATTTGTCCTCGTTTGACAGCTTTGGGCTTTTAAATACATGTACATGTAGTAAAAACACATAAAACCTGGGTGTTCCCAGGTAAACCAGATAAAATTAACTACCGATATTTAATAAACAAGACCAAAAATTTTCGGTGATACTTTTATCCAGTTTTGTTCTACTTGAAATAAAATGTACTAAAATACTAAGCTTATAGAATATATTTTTATTATGAAATGTATGTTATTTACTTCAGTCTTTGGGAATACATTGTATTGTACAGTGTTTCGAACATTAATGAATATCATATGCTTCTGTACTAGTTATTAGGTCAGGCATATTGTAAGCCGGATTACATGTACAAATCTACACAATTTCAATACTAAACAGTATCCTTTTTTACTTTAAATTTAAAAATGCTTCCTTTTCTAAGGAAGCCAAGGTGGCTCAGAGCGTTCGACGTAGGCTCACTAACTTGGAGGTCCCGTGTTCGATCCCTGTGCTTGCCGAGAAAGTTCATTGGGATTTTCCACATGGTTGGAAATCAATAAGCGTAGGTCATAGTGCTGTTGTCCAGGCAAAGTTTCCCCTCTTAGCACACTGTATGTATGTCCATTTTCATTAGCCCAGTCGTAGCACAACAGTAGGATGTTAAACCCCATTTTATTTTCCTTTTCTTTTCTCACGATCTGATTAAAACACAGATCCTATTTTATTTCATTTTTTATAGTTCAAAATTTCGTTTTACTTGTCTTTACTACACTAGGATATGGAAAAGTTGTTATATTACCGTAGTTTTGGTTGAAGTGAGGGATATGCCAATGAAACAGTCTGTTACAACTTACATCGACTTCTTGGCGTGCCATGCACGGAACTGTGGGTAAACCACTACTGGTACATTAAGTTAACCTATACACTAATCTATACACTACACTAAATTTAGTACTTCCGTTTGAAGTGTACTGTACATGTTCATGCACTGTAGTATCAAACTTGTATCACACATCAGATTAAAAAGTTTTTTGTGTATCTCCATCAACCTACATGTAGAGTATATTTCATGTTTATGGGACAGTTATTGACAATATTTCATATACTCTGAATATACTGTACATCTACATGTAGTAGTTAATAAAATAAACTCAGAGTACACGTACATGATGTACTATAAGCTTATATAATTTATTATAATAAAGCAGGCCATAACATGAACATGTAATTTTGCAATAATAGATACTACTGGTACTGTTTATATTTATAATTTCACTTCTCATTGATGATGTAAATTGAGGGATACTTGTATTCATCATCATAATATACATGTACATGTAGCTTAAAATTGATAATGAAAGTTGTTATAAACATTGTCATTATCAAATTGGTTATTGACTAGAAGATACAATCTTGAACAGGTGCGTTTTAAGGCTGGACTTAATAATTTCTGCAGATTTTGATTGCTGTATGTAGTTAATTCCATAGATGTGGCGCAGAGTTTTAAAGGGCTCTGTTTCCAATTTTTTTACACTGGGTTTTGGTGTTCCTAGAAGACGTTATTAGATGATCTCGAGTTTCAAGATTCAGCATATCAGGTTGTTAGAGTACATGATGGATGTACAATTGTACATGTAGATGTCATGTAGGTGACCAGTTGTCTAAGACTATGTATGTAGGCCTGTGCAAGGTAGTGTTGGCACAATATATCATTGAATCGATGTATCATGATTCCCCTTCTCACGATTTGCTATTGAATCGCAAAACTAGATCGATTTTTCACGATAATTTTTTATGTTTTTTGTCACTTCAGTAAGTAACCTGTCACTCTTAATTATACAGGTCCCACATTATCCACTCTTAAATTGTTTTGGTCCTTATTTTGATCCACATCAATATTGTGATATGAAACAATTTTATTTCTACGACATCGGCAGGACTGAACATATTGTATCGTAGTACCTGAATCACAATGCGCATTGTATCGTGACTGCAGTGGTAATACCCAGCACTAATATAAGGCTGGGTGAGGATTTTAAATTAACTAAGTCTCTAACTCAATATCATCCAAAGTCTTTGACATTGAAAACACGAATTATTTGTCAATTTAAATCAACAATGAAGTTGTGATATTACCGGGAAAAGATGGGCTTCTGATATCCAATGTTTAAGACAAAATAAACATTTTACCATTGGTACCCGAATCGTGAACCATAATGTCTTTTAGCTATGCTCACCATTTGTAACAAGGAACTCGAAGAACAAGGCTAGACATATTGCATAAGTCATGTCAAACGGTGACCTCATATTCTTATCTGGAGAGCAGGGGCAATTAATAAATACTATTGGTGTGGACTGGAATAACCAGATGCTAGAGATGGCATATTTCGCCAAACATAATTGATTTGAAATCAGAGTAAAAACAGAAACGATTGAATGTAAATTGGGATTACATTATTATATGCATTGCGACCCATTTGTGTCAATTTCTAGGTCACGGATATTAGCGATTTAGCTCCTTTAAATTCAATCTGCTTAGCTTATCAATAGGAAGCCAGTGGAGATTTTAGTAGGCTAAATGCATATATACGATGTGCTGTATAAATTAATGTAAACAACTCTTGGGTATGGTAACTAAATGCATAATGTATTGGGTATTTCTTATCTCCACTCTCCAAGCTGACTATAATTCACCATAACTCAGAAAATACCGGTAATAACTCTACAGGATTCAACTGTTCAGGAAATATGGCTAAACATGTAGGTGTATCCTTTAGATAATGTACATATACATACATACATGTATAAGAACATAATGTATTTGCCTGCATATAGATACATGTACATGTATACTACAAATGTATACTGTGATGTCAAAATACAATTCGTTGAAAACACCCAGACCATTGGATTTTATGACATGTGCAAATAGAGGATGTATTGTATATTGTTTATCCTTGATACAGAGAACAATTGGATGAAAGGCAATATAAAGGAAAATAAAGCATAAAATAAAATGTAACATGTACAAACTGTACTTACATGTACATAACAATAAACAGTAAATAGTAGTGTTATTATTGCACATGGCATTCATATTTCCTTTTCTAACACATAATAATTCTTTATTCCTTCACAAGCTATTGTTTAGTAGAAAACATGACCTATTCTATATTGTTAGTACTAGTTAGTAGTCATGACCTATACAAATACAATACAGTGCAAATACATTATAGGTCAGTCAGTAAAGATTTACATGTAATACCATAAGACTATGGGTGGGTTATGGAATTTTGTGGGGGTGACACCAAATGTATCCTGAAGTCCACCTCAAGAAAATGGCAAAGCTCTTTTGATGCACATTTAAAAATTACAATTCCTTTAAAGTCTTACCAAAACCCATCTCATAATGGGCAATCTTGTCAGTGGAAGTGCTTGCATGTGGTTTAATGCTATTTTAAAGGTACAATCACCAGTAGATTTTTTCCTTGGTGGAAACACTAGTACATTGTACCATGTCAAAAGGCCAGTATAACTTTATCTTCTAGTGTGTCCACAAGAATTGTCAGTACGGTCAAGGACAATAACTCTAACTGATTATCAGAAATTGATGAAGGGGTTTTAAGTTAATTGGATGTTAATGTTAACTGCTGGAGCGTCCACAAAATTTTCAAATTGATGATTATCGGAAATCGTTCAAAATCTATAGTCATTTGTATCTCATAACCATACAAGTTTGTAACCTCTGTTTATATAAATTTCTAGTCAAATGGATAATAACTTTAACCTTTAGTCAGGCCAGACGGACAAAAATGACAACACTATACATGTACATGTACCATCCCATTTCAACAGAGGGGATGGATGGCCGAATGGTTAGCACTCGCGCGCTGTATCATACGGCCTGTCATTGACTATTGAGTCAACTGGCGGGGTTTTGATTCCCCGGTTGTACATGACAAGGGGTAGGGTCGCCTGTCCAACCTCGTGGGTTTTCTCAGTGTCCTCCGGTTTCCTCCCACTGCTAAAGACCCTTACCATGTGTTAGTCCCGAAATGACCTAGTTTGTGTCAAGTGGACGTTAAACCCCATTTCTCTCTCTATCCCATTTCAACAAGGCTCTCTTTGTTTGATCTGTATCATGATTGTACGCACAAAAATGGCAAAATTATTGCATAGTATTGAATATTTTGAATAATTTTTGGACCTTTTTTATATAAAGTTTCTATATATTGTGTATGGTCTTTAAATGCTATTTTGACATTATTCAGCCATGTTGTTCCTTTTAATGAAACCAGTATTCGTAGATAATGTTTAGAAAGAGATGATAAGGAACCTCAAAGATAGTCCAAATCCCCCTTTCTTCTCCAACATTTGATATGATTACAAAGTGAAGTAAACACTTTGAATATGAGATACAGATGGGAAAATAAATATGTGTAATTTGTTTTTCAAGCTTTTATTTTTTTTGAAGAGCCACCTTACACTGTCACATTTAAAGAACTACAAAATATTTAAATAATGGACAGAAGAGAATGTGTTTTTTAGAGTTTCAGTCCATGATTTGTTAATTAAAATTGTACTTAATTTTAGACCTTTGTCAACCTTCAATATGTGTACACAGCATAAACAGGTCTTTATAGATTGACTTATTACAAATTATATATCATTTATGTAATAGATACAAATATTATCTATGTCATCTTTTATCCAAAATGACCAAAATAAGTGTTGATCATATTTTTGATATAAACTAATTTTTAATTTCTAAAAAAACAAAAACAGTAGATATTATGTTTGTGGACACTCTACAGGTCCCAATTTTTATCCGATTTTGACGAAACTTGAAATATAGGTTTATCTCCAAATGATCTCAGTTCATTTCGATGTTGACATGGATTACAGCCCCTGATTGTACGTAAAATCATGATTTTAGCTTGTGGACACTCTAGAGGTCACAATTTCTATCCGATTTAGATGAAACTTGAAATGTATGATTTACAAAACCGTTTAAATGTATCAGCGTTACACCATAATGGTGATTGAGTTTGAATTATGGCCCCTGATTGTACGAAAAATCGCTTCTTTTTTTGAGCTTGTTCTCTGTCCATCTCTTGTAAAATGTTGGGGTATTTTGCATGGACAATCGCTTGTTTCACAAGTTTTCCCCAAATAATATCTTCTTCAGTACTAGCCCATAATGAACATATTATAGTGTTAGAAACTACATACTGTAGGTGAAGATATTGACAGTAACAGACATATTGGTTAAAGAGTATACATGTAGTTGACCTATAGGTTGTTGAGCTTGTTTTTATCTTGTGTTGGTACATGTATTGTTTATAGACAAGAACCTAGAAGAACAAAAACCATGTTAACGTTTACACCTGGTCTTTATTTATCTACAACGTACCTATTCCTCTTTGATCATCTATCAATTCTCATCTTCAGAGATAGATTGGGAAAAGATGTTTTGAAACATTTAAAAATACATTTTACCCATATTGCAAGCCCCTCTTGTACATACATGTATGTATGGTTTTAGTGACAAATAAATGAGATTAAATTAAATATTGTAATGTTATATTACTATTAATACTATCTATACATTTATCTTCTTTTCCATCTTGCTTAGGCCGTCTTCATTAGCTCAGTTGGTGCAAAAAAGAAGGACGTTAACTCCCATTTAATTTCAAATACAATTTTTGCTCAGACTTTTTCAGGGGTATTCCATTCTTTCAGTGGCTGTAACGAGATCATCGGTGCTAAAATGTTAGGAGGAAGAAACTAACAGCTTCAGTGTGATATTTGACATTTAGATTGTTACGTACATGTAGTGTTGAGCAGTTGGCACTGCATACATGTACATTGATGTTCAAAAAAAGATTTGTATGGTCTGTGTTTTGCTTTTCAGTTTTCCTGTGTTTTCTAAGTTTATGTACAGAGCACATTTAAAGGTTAAATTTCTTTAGTTTCACTGGATTTTGAGTAAGTACGTTGAGATGCTCTGACTAAGCTCTTGTCTTTATTTTAAGTCTAATTTTATTACTCATTTTACCCGTGCACTAGACACACAATGTACAAGTAGTCCTATATTTATACTAGAATCTTTGTGAAGGGCATTTCACAGGTTAATGAATCCTAGATAAATAAAATCTTGTTTTTTTGACTGGAACAGATTGAATTTAGCACATACATGTACATGTGCTGTGACACTGTTTGTTTTTACCAATTGAATCAAAGTTAGTATTGGATGATAAATTCGGAAGTTTGTGTCTAATTGAATGACGTTTTTCTTCGGTTGACTTTGATGTAAAGAAAAATAAAACTTAATATTAACTCTTACAAGGCTTTACATAACAATTTTGTTCAGACTACATGTACACAAGGGTCTTTTTTATTAGCCGCCTGTTATATTTTTTTTATGTATTAATTGTTTGATTTAAATACAGAGCTGCTTCATGTTCCTCCCGACTGTATGCTGATGTTCAGCCAATATGAGGAAAACTATGTGAAGCTTTGTGATACTTTTTCAATGAAATACCAACGTTTTAGTTTCACGGTGGGGTTGGTCGTCAGTCCCTAAATGCCATGCCGTGTTAATGCCTGGATTACAATGTCTGTCTATACATGTATATATGATGAAATTATAGTGGTAATGATCCTCTTGATCAAATTCCTTAAATGAGTTATCTAACCTGATAAAGATGTATTATGTAAGATTTAGATAAAAGGCTGACCATTCTTGGGATAAGAGTGTTTGAAGTTTTTACCAGATAGCATCAAGTGTCATTGCTACAATAATATAACCTTGATTATCCATTTTATTATTAAATTATTAAATGGCGAGAGGGTTCTAACCCGACAGTGCGACATTTTCACTCGACAACACAACATTTAATAATTTGATAATAAAATGGATAATCAAGACTTAGTTTTATTGTAGCAATCTAAACCATTCAATATCTAAGCCATCTGATGACATGGTGAGTTTCGTATACTTGCTCTTTTAGCAAATCTAGCAATTATTTTAATGGGAAATGCAAAATCTGGAAGTTTACTCAACTGTTTTTCTTACCATACACTGTACCACCCATAACTGTTAAGAGAATACAGAATCATAACTTTTAAACATTAAATTAACTAATACTTCGCTTGATTTAATCTCCACCTAAACTTGGCACCTGTTCTGTGAGAACTAACAAAACTTTCAAATCTGCCTAATGACTAAACTGTCAGAATGTTGAAATTTTAGGTCTTGGTTCCATGCCAACATTAAATGTATGTTAAAATTCTCATTTAAAGATTGAACTGAATTCACCTCCTGGTTAAAAAAACCACTTCCCAGTTGGTCTCCAAAACCTCTTCAAGCATTTAAGGCTTGGTGTTCAATACTACACAACTTAGTAAACAAGTCTACTGTTGTATCAATACAAATGACCGTCTGTCTATGTATAATGGCATTATCTGAGGTTTAGCACTGTTAGCAGTCTCTCATATTGTCTGAGCTGAAACATGGTCCAGCCAAGATGAAAATATCTGTGAAATGTTCATGGCTTGACACAAGTTATTTTAGATTTAGTAGATGCTATCTATATAAATTTATAAATCATGTATGAATAACTAGTAGGGCTTTGTGTTGTTTGTTGCATTTATTCCATATATTTACTATCTTCATTATTTTCATATTAAACACATTTTTTTTTAATTATTGAAGAATTAGGGTTATGTTATTCTTGAATATGTGCATGTACCTACATGTGTTATCAACTAATCAACCACCTGCACATCATTTAGGGAACCTCATCAAAATGACAGTAATCTGTAATGGGAATTGCCCATACATGTACATGCATTACCCTGCACAATTTAGAAGGAATATAGAAGAACAAATATTGGTTCTTTTAAATATGGTCATATACTGGTTCATCTACATGAATCGCCTGTAAATTAACTGTAATATAGATGTCATTCACTGATGAACACAGGGAAATCAGCCAAGCCAACAACATCAGAGACAATGGGGCCTTTTGATGGAGAACCTACAGATGCACTTTTCTGTATATTTGTGAAGATGAAAAACAATAAGTATATGATGATAACAGAAGTTTTATTTCATAACAACAAGCACACCATAAAGATTATGAACATAAATACTGAGTTTCAAGCCTAATGTATTAAGTAAACAGTTCACAACAGTTGTAATGTATGTAGCACAACGCCTGTATTTACTATTCTATTAGAATGAGACGATTAATGTTCAACTTGATGCAGCTGTCTTTTCCTCAAGTAAGGCTTATATTACTCAGTATATTTATGATCAGTGACTTGAGTTAAAACTACTGTATACATTATCATTCAAGTGAAATCAACTGTTATATTTATTATTCAATTAAACTCAACACATGTCTAATTAATCATGGCTATGTTTTTTAATGCTGAAATGATGTTTTCGAATTTCATGTCAGAATTTCACAGCAACTGTGCCAACTAGTTGTTATTTACCAGTGATTAAGGTCACCTTTCTTGCTTGTTTAAAACACCATAAAAACGTATCCTACAAGTTAACATTGGAAATGTTAATGACTCATTATGAAAACTGTTTTGTATAATGTATAAATTATTCCAGTAGTTTTATTATATCAGAGTAGAATTATTCTGGAGTTAGTGTTTCACAGCATGTTCTAATGAATTCATTTCTGTTATTGAATGTCAGTATACTTCTGGTAGCTGATGTGTAAAACTAATATTAAAACTTTATGTAAGTTGATCATAAAGAGAAATGATCATATATTCATAACTTAGTGTTTTGTTAATCTTTATTTATTATTTATGTAGGTGATGGTGAAATACTGAACTGTACAATTAAACTTCAATTGAGCAATCCCTTGTAAACTATAAAATTGTGAAAGTTAAATCTCTAAAAGGAATATATCTGTCGAAAATGGTTCAATTCTGTTCAGTATTTACGTAGATGATGAAATGAAAATTTGTCAAAATTTGTCAATTTCTACAGACAATATATAAACAGGATAGGGACAAAAAGCCAGCAGCGCTAACAGGGCTGTAATCTTAGCTACAATATTTTGCTGGACCTCTTTTTGATCTGATTGTATCCAAGCCGTGAGATTATATTCTGTTGATCAATTTGAGTACATTTTAGTGTTGATTGAAAATAGAAAAGTTGATATTTTCTGAAAAATTCAAATGAAGCACAAATGGCTTTAATGGAGCACATATTATCTTAAATTTTAAAGTCAAAATTAATTCTTGCAATCGATGATCTGTTATTGATGGTATTAAACATTCAATTCAGGAAAAAAAACAACCTGAAGCCAGTTTAGTATGTATACATACATATTGGTTTCTGTATTTGGACATACATGTAGAAACATAGATCAACCCATAACATCACAAAACAAACCTATTAGTCTTTAATCAGAGAATGGAATATACAGTAATTATTACAAGTAAGCCTACATGTAGTACTGCTGAAATAATGGAATGTGACAACTTGTCAATCACTGATTTGTATCTTGTAAAATTGTTAAACTGGTCATGTACATGTATTAACAAGATAAGTATGCATAATGCAGTATACATACACTGTATGTATGTAATATTCTCAAAATAAACAAAGAGTAAATCTATTGACAATGTTATACGAGACTAAAATCGATCCACATAATATATAAACATGCAAATTGTTAAACTGCAAGTCTAATAGACAAATTGGATAGAATTATACGAATTGGACTATATATGGGAATATTAGATTTGGAAGTGTAATACTAGAATGTTGTTATTGTCATGTCACAATGTAGGTCTACTGGGTAATCTTATATCCTGTGATATCTTACTTTTAGGAAGTTCATCATTGTTTACAAACATTTTCTATCTCTACATACATGTACATGTTATTGGAGATGTTTGTTTTAGTCTGTTCAGAATTGGCAGCTTTACAACTGATTATTAGAAAGAGATATTTGAATAAACTTATCTAGAAACATTTAATCTCAGAATGAGCATCATTAAAATCTTTGGGTGAACCAAGGAAAGGTTATCTACAGTATGTGAATGCTAATTTATGATATGTAATCAAAACTGCTTTTACCCAAAGCCAATATCTAAATCTCTAACCCCTAACCTATCTCTTTGTGCAAGTAAAATCAATTTTTAGACTAAGTAAAGAGTTGTGACTGGATTTTAATAAGCCGTTTATTAACCTTCGTACTGTAACCCTTTAATTGGGTCAGTGCGTTGAATATTTCAACAGACCTAGTAAGTGAACTATCCATTTCAACACATATTGTGTCACAAAACCCAGCGGTGCCTCCCTCAAATTTAAGGTCTGCCAACCCACTCAAAATATAGCTCGTTCGCCACTGCCAGTGGATTAGTTGACAGTTATATTACTCCTACCAAAAATTAAGTGAAACTTTGGACCTTATATTTATTATAAGGTCCATGGTGAAATTAACCTAACAAACAACCTGATACAAGATTACATGTAGGTATAAATGACAAGGTTAGTTTTCTAGATGTAAGTATGAGAAATATGGTATATTGACATGATCTTTCAACCTTGGTATTTCTCTAATACCCTAATGTTTTCTTCTGTTTGTTTATGTTAGAAATAGAGAAATATCTTTGCTCATCTTCTCACTCTTATGCCCCTCATAAGCAGCCAGCTCAAATTTCTGTTTTCAGAAAGAAATTTGCCCAAAAAAATGGCAGTTAGATATCCTGTACATGGATATACTTTCTGACTTTATTCATTGTCAGTGTCAAACATCTTTGGAATCCAAAATAAAGGATATTCCCAAATCTTGAAAATCTACCCCCCTCTCATAGTTATTTAAATGGACTCTAGTTTTAAGAACCATAAAAACGTGGAACTGACATGGCATCATTATGGAATCAAGTATAAAGACCAGGTTTGGATTTGAAATAAAACTTTTTAAAACAGGTGGAGATATCGAGCTTTGCCACAATTGTTTTATATCATTAATTCAATAACATTTTTCAAAAGACATTTTAAATTTTACCTAACACAGCAGGTAGTCACTGTTTCTGCACAAATTTTAAAACTAAAGGCATAACTTACACGTATGTAAATGTTCATACACTCAATTGAGGATAGGATCAGATGGTTTGTCGTTGTCCATAAGGAAATTTCCTTGAATCAAGTGTAATGTTTATAAGTTTATACATGTAACTCAAAGATTGTATATACATGTATATATGAACTGTGGCATTTACAGTATTTCTGTTAATAAACAAATAGTGCGCTAGAAAAATAATGTTAATGATCTGCAAATGATGAAATGGCTAATTAAACATTGTTTAGTTGTTTATTATGGCTTTAGTTATGTGTTTTCTTACATTATGTATGTATTTATTTACTTTAATACAGTAATTATAAACCCATGTAGATTCCTGTAGATATGTAAGAAACATAAACAACAAATTAGCTCAAAGAAATGTTTTCTACATTTTAGTTACATTATGTTTACAGGAACATGTGGATGCAGGAAAAATTGAGACTTGAGTCTATAATATCATGTTTATACATTGTTTCATAAAAACTGGAAGGTACATGTAAATGGGGGAATAACTCTTTGATTCTGTATTTTGATACTTAGTGCCCAAATGAACATTACAAGCTCTCAAATTTGATAAAATTCCATTCTTTTGTGTTCACTAACTGTCACAGATTGGGACAGGGTTCATAGCTGATTTCTCATTTACACTTGTAGATTAGATGATGATTTTAGAGCTGGCACAGAAAACTTTGCAGCTTGCTGCTAGTGAGTGAATTAAGGGACTTGTCAATTAGGATGTTTGGCAAGACCCCAACTATGTTAGACAACCTCTCAGATATTTGTGCATAAAGAAACATATAAAAAGAAATTTCAAATAAAATGTTGTTTTAACATCCTACTTTTCTTCACCAATTGTGCTAATGATGACGGGCATACACAAAATAGTGTGCTATGAGGGACAGGGGCACTATGTTCAAGAAAACTGTTCCTCATAGCACACGGTTTGCAGCTGTTGGTGAATCTTTTAACTGTTCTTCATAGCACATGGTTTGCAACTGTCAAGGAATCTTTTACATACTACCCGAAGAACTAGACATTTGTCGGGCTCACCATTACAAGGAACTTTCTCAGACAAGATTGTGATCAAACCCGGTACCTGTTTAGTGAACTGACTCCAATGAAATTTCAATTCTGGGTGAAAAACATGATAAAAGTATGTTGGCACACCTGCATGTGTAAAAACATCCTGAAGTGTTGATCTCAACTTATTCATTGATGCCAGGGATTTAAATTGTGTAGATTAAGATACGTGGAAGATAAACATACATGTAGAATCTATCATTTTATCAATGAATCAAGGTCACTATCGTGCATCTACATCCTGTTTTCAACAACTACCACTTTTTTTTAAAATCGGAATGGAATTACAGACTTTTGCGAAACACATACATTCTCAAATCTCTTCCAAACAAAATATGTATTCTTTCAGCTATAAGAAAACAAAAAGAGCTCATCCCTACTGAGCTATCGGTATGGATTAACTTGCCCCCTTGAGATAAGATTCAAAAACAGGAAAACAGGATTGTTCCTGATAATTCTCTGACCTTTTCACCTGCTAAAGATTTAGTTCCTGTTATTGTATGGATTTGTTGCCAGTAAATATTTTGTACAAGAAGAAAATAAACCCATTGAGGATGTTTAAATAATTATAAGTCAAGACAGTACCATCTGTGACATGATGTAATAAATCACTCTCACCCACCATTATAGGCTTCATTATAAACTATTTCTTTTGCATCATTCTTTTAGTATGATGAATTACTTTATTATAAACATACATGTACATCTACATGTTCTTAATTTAATTTAACATACATGTACATGTAGCTAATGATTATAGTTTACTTTGACATTAATACATTTGTCAGTGTATATGTACATGTATTACTGGTTTTTTTATCAGTGATTAATCTTACACATGTAAAAAAAACGTGGCTAAAAGTAATCTGATAATTATAAAATGTAACTGAATACATTTCAAAAAGTAATTATTATAATTTAACTATAAAAGGTGTGATATTAAATAAATTTTGATAAATTACATTGGAAAGGGATTGACCCTAGATTGATCCCTCGCAGCCCAGGTCATTTTATGACTCGGCAGTTAAGATATATGTAGGTAATGGAATTAGGTTGATTAGGTATTTACACATACATGTATAATTGAATGATATTGTGTACATTGAGGATTTTTCTGGCTGAGAAACATGGTATTGGGAATAAGTGCTAGATTAATTATTTGTGTGGTGCAGGAGTGTGGTGTTATTTAAGAGGAAGTTTTGCAGAAGGTCAATAAAAATCTCTTTATTTAAAATATATGATAGAACATTAATAAATTTAATCACATACTGAAAAGTATTCTTTTGGTATTAATTTTGTTGGTTAACCCTTTAGCCCTTTAAAATATATTAAAATAGAACATTAATGAATTTAATAACAGACTGAAAAGTGTTCTTTTGGTATTAATTTTGATGGTTAATCCTTTAGCACTTTGACCATCTAAAACTGCTGAATCACATGAATGGCTGTGGGAACTCCAAAAATTATGGTCCTATGATACAGAGAGCTACATGTATTCACGTAACCATAGCAGTTTGAGATGATGTTCTATTGGGCCGTCATTCAAGTGATATACTGGTATGAATTTTATATAAATTTTCTGGAATTTTCTTAAGGATAGTCAATATTTACATCTAAGTGACAAAGGGTTAAAAATTAAACAATCCAGCATTTCAGATTATATTTGCTACTTGTACCATATTGACTTTGATGTTCCTAGAAAAAGACCTCAAAAGTAATGTCCATAAATTACATTAAGTTTCATCAATTTTAGTACTTTTAGGTAAGGTAGCATTTTATTGTGTGTGATCTGAAGGTCTGTTATTGTGTGGGATATTGGGACTTAAAAGAATAGACATTTCATCTGTATTCTGTTTCATTATTAAATAGGTCTTTTAACCTGAAATAGATGTATATTTGTAGGCTATTATTGATGATTATATCTATGAATGTAGCTTAAATTGTCATATTAATAAAACTTGTGGTAAACCACTTTACATTCATCTAGTTTATTTAAATAACAAAAGTTTGTGTTAATTGGAAGTTAGTGTTCAAGTTGATGTGATAGAAGGATGAAAGATACCATATGGTAATATATTTATACTATCTTATCAAAGACACTATCTTGACAAGCTGTTGTATAGTATACAGATTTCCTGAGATCTCTACTCCCAGGCTTTATTTATCTTTGTCTAGTTTACAGTGGATGTGTATCATCATTAACTAAAGATGTCATTATTGTTTCTTTCATGAAAATTTATTGAAGATAGGATTTTAAGTCCTGAATAGTGTCATAAGCTCAAGGTTCATACTTAGTGAAAAGAGAAGAATGGTCATAATATTCAAGTCGCATTTCAAAACCACTTCCTGTTTTGTTGTTTTCCTTACTTGAAAAAAACAATACTGAGGTCATTCACATTTGGTTTCTTGCACTACATGAAAAATAATTATCTGAATCATGTTTTACACAAGTTTAGACAAAGGCCGCATTGTAAGATTTCAAAAAACATCTTCATTGTATTGGAGTTGTCTTGTAAGAATGGATAATCCTCTATGCAGTTTATGAAAGAATTTGAAAAATAAAAACTATTTTAAACATAAAACTCAACCAATACACTCGGTATGATTAAATCACGAGTGATTTTATTGTCAAGTCTCGGTTATTCAAATTCATTACTTAGCTGAGGTTGGATTAGTACACACTCTTTGCTTGATTGAGTCATTGTCATAATGTTTGCTAATAAAAAGTTTGGTTGGAGAAAACACACTGTGGTGAGTATCCTTATACATGTATAAATGTATAAATGTGGTTACTTTTAAAATGTAGTGAGAGTTTTCACAAAGTCACACAAATGTTTGAATATTTGCATGAATTCAAATAAAGTTTTTCAAGTCTATTTGAGGTGATTTTTTATTATTTAATGTCAATGAAAGCTAATGGAATTTTATCTGTTTTTTGGGGGGTCATGGTGGCTAAGTGGCTAAGGACGGAGGGCCTGTCAGTGATGCAGGATGGAGGGCCTGACAAGGACAGCTGTCTAGTTGTTTGGATGGGACGAGAAACCAAGGTCCCATGTACACATTGGCGTGCTCGTAAAAGAACCCTTGACAGTTGGAATTCGATATAAGAGTACATGTAGGCCTTAGTGCTGCTGTCCGGGCAAAATTTCCCTCATAGCAAACTGTATGGTGTACATGTATGTCCGTCTTCATTAGCCCAGTTCGGAGCAGAACAGAAGGACATTAAACCCCATTTCATTTTTTATCTGTTTTATTTTTGTCTCCTGGATCATAAAATATTTAAACTATTAATTCTATGATATTAAACCCCATACATCAAGTCCCAGCTCACACTGTTACACAGGAAAACAATTTGAAAAGTAGCAATTTCTTTTTTTCTTTCTTAAATCTGGCTTGATCCATTTGATGCATTCTATACATGTAGGTGATTGTAGGGTGTACATGTTGTAGTGAAAGACTTTATTATTTAAACTGGTCAGGCAAAATATGTGCCACAATATTTTCATTTCATCAGATCCCAGTTTTCATTACTAATAAGAATAAAACAATGATTCATTTAAGACCTGGATAAATGTGATATGTCATTAGAGATCTTTTGTAAAATTAAGAACCTATAACTTTCCTTTGTTTGAAAGATTAAAAAGAATTGTAATAAATATTGCAGTAGGCCGGTGTATCCTGTAGAATAGGTCAGCTGAGTTTTATTTTCCACAGGGCATTTGTCATATGTCATAGCTGGTGAATGGTTAAAAGCTCTGAATTTCTTAATTAATTTCTAATTGATGAATGAGCTTGTAATGGTTTTTGCTTGACTTGGTTTTGACCTAATAAGGTAGTATCTTGACTTAAATTGACGATCTAAAATGATCAAATGATCAGTAATATATCATTATCGCTTCTCTGTCATAACAGGTAAAATTAGTTCAATTTGAAACTGGTTGCATAGGTGTAAAGGGCCATTTTGATAATCTCCCGTTGGACTTATTGAATCATGATTTGATTTTTCAGGACTTGATTATTATGCAAAATGTGTAAGTAAAAAATATGTATTATAAATATAATATAACTAAGCTAGCTACACATACATGTAGATCATTAGTTTGCGGTTTGATATTATTTGGAGGTCAGTTCAATGATTAATATGACCCATTAAACTGTTTTCGTGTAAAATATCATGTTTTCCACTAGATTATAAATCAGTTTGCTATTCAAGAGTTATAAATAATTTTATTTTAACAGCATTGATCCTAGATATACATGTACTATTCAAAAAAAGTAGGGGATATTTGATTTTGGGGGCATAATACTAAAATATGCAAATGACTACGAAAAAAGTCACTATAGAACCTAACAGAAGAAACATTTCCAGTTACATGTGACGCCCAAACGCACCAATAGCTACCGCATGGAATGCAGGTGATGCTTGGGATCATCATGGGGGTCCAACCCAAGATTTGCACGACTCTGACTTTGAATGTTACAGTCATTGTGGCATTGAATTCCAGGGTGGAAACATCAGTTTAATTGTTTTAGTGACCAGAAAACAAATTTTGATATGCGTCGGCTTACCCAAAATGAAAGGTTACATGTACGTGCCCTTGGCATGCTACAGATCGGCACAACACAGGCGGTTGTGGCGCGGACGATGAATGTTTCTCAGTCTGTCATAAGCAGGCTATGGTCCAGATACCGTGATACACAATCTGTACAGGACAGACCCCGCTCAGACACTGGTGTGAGAGTGAGTGGCCAGACGATTCGGAATCGACTGCATAGGGGTCACCTTCGCGCCCGACGTCCTCGCGTGATCCCTTGTTTGAGAGATCATCACATTCAGGCAAGATGTCGTTGGTGTAGGGATCGTCAACACTGGGATAATCGACGCTGGAGCAATGTGATGTTTTCAGATGAGTCAAGGTTCACTGTTGATGTTTTGGACAGACGTAGGAGGGTGTGGCGTCGTCGAAACGAGCGCTTCCAAGACGTTAACGTCATCAGACATGATCGATTTGGGGGTGGTTCTGTTATGGTGTGGGGAGGCATCACTGTTGCTGGAAGAACGGCTTTACATGTTGTTGCAGGGCGTGTTACAGGCCAGTACTACCGGGACAACATCTTGGCAGTCCATGTTGTGCCGTTCGCACGACGTCATGGCCGCCGTTTCATCTTCCAGGATGACAACGCAAGATGTCACAGGGCCAGGATTGTTACAGGTTACCTCCAGCAACAGAACATCACCACATTGCCTTGGCCAGCACTGAGTCCCGACCTCTCCCCCATCGAGCATGCCTGGGACATGCTTGGACAGAGGTTACGTCAACGTCAACAACGTCCTGCCAATGTCCAAGAACTTGCTGCTGCATTGCAACAGGAATGGGACAATCTGGACCAAAATGACCTTAGACGTCTCATTAGGAGTATGCCACGTCGAATCAATGCTTGTTTGGCAAACAGAGGAGGATTTACCCGTTACTGACTTGGTTGTGATGCTGTGGTAACTTTGCTGTTTGACCCCGGGTATCATTTTACCCTTATAATGGTCAGTCTGTGCCTTACTTAGTCTAACGATCATTTGGAATAAATCGATGAATGTGAACTTCATTTCATTTTGTCATTTGTTTCTTCGTCATTTTCATTAGGTGACTTTAATAACACTTAAAAATCAAATATCCCCTACTTTTTTTGAATAGTATATATGTACTGGTTTACACATAACCATTGATAGGAAAATATATTCAGAAAAATATATATATTTGATGTAATACAAACACAACTTTTTGGATAACAATCACTAGGAAAATTATCCATATGATAAAGTTTGTATTATTTCAATGTTTTACTATTAATATATTTGATACAAAACCTTACAAGGTATTTCAAGCTAAGCTTATTTTATAATGTACAGTTTTGGTCTTAGCAGCTATAATGTAGAGTATGTATTTAAACATACATTATGCAAGAGCTACATCTGCCTATTGCAGGTCTTTCTTTAGGCCTGAAATGTTATACATGTACAGTGTATAAACTATTAATTAGGCATTAACTTAATGTATCCAGACCATAATCAACTCTTGATACCAACGTTAGTCTGCGATATTTACTGGATTTGAATACATTGTGTTATGGATGATTTAACGTGAAAATTGATAATCGAAAATTTGTTTAATATCATACCAACATTAGTAATGCCGATTGAGGCTAGCCTAAACATTAGTCGCTAATTACTCACTTCAAAGTGCAGCAATTTGACTGAAATTTTCAGCATATTCTGTTTTCGTTATTTGTTTTTTTAACTACTGTAGTGAGAACTGTCTTTATCTAATCTTATCTAATGCCCCTTTAATTATTTATTTGATTTATTGTGACATTATTATGTAAGTTGGGTATTCAATTTTTATATGTCCACATTTCAAGTATGGGTATATTGTCGTCCGCCTTCAATTTTTGAAAGGATTGTTCTGATAGTCCTAAAGAGGAACCCTATCAATATTCAGATTATGATATTGAATTTCTGCAGAGTGATTGCCCTTGTCGCTGAAATCATGTAAACACATAAGGTTGCTGAAAAACCTCATCACAATTCTAAAATTTTCAATTAATTTTATGCATTGTTATAATGTTATTATCCTTGAAAACTTAAAATCAATCTTTCAAGATGATGCTGATGGGTGTGTACATGTATTTGTTGCATGGATATTACAAATATACTTTTTGGGGGTTTAATGTAAGTGACCTACTTAAAGGGGGTGTATTTTTGTCTTGTGGTGACTACTATGTGAAGAGTGTAATTGAAATAATGGATCATGCATAGCTATATTTTGAAGTAAGATCCCTGAATGAAAACAAAAACTACCACAAATTCTGATTTGTTAGTCCATTCTGAGGTAATGTGTGTTATAGTTTATACTGTATTGTAATTTTAAGAAATTGGACAATTAAAATTTTGGATGTAAATTCTGACTGAATCAGTCATCTAGTACGTGTGTGTATGTTGTTTATACCAAATTGCTCAATAGATCGGAAACATTGAGTTGTGAATCAACAGAAACCCTGACCATCCTAGACAGAAATATTTGATATTATGTCAATTGATGTAATGGTATTAAAACAAGCGGTAGTTAGTAAAATACTCACTGATGGAAGTTATACTACATCAAGTTAATTACTCTGTAGATATCATCAGAGATTTAATCAACCTAGTCTAACTCATTCATCAATGTCATGTTACATATTACAAGGTGGGAGTAGAAATATAGACAGGTCTATAATTATAGCTTACATGTATAGGCATGTACAAATTATTGTTTTAATTACCATTGAGATTGATAGACACACTCCCCACGGATGTATGTTCAGTTGAGGTGGGGTGGGGGCCTGCCTACACAATACACAAAGAAAATCCAGGAATATGAAACATCAAGTTCGTAGCATCCCTTATCTTTATGTGTTATGCATTTTGATAATTTCATTACATGTAAGCTCATTTGAGAAATTAACATTATGAAATTAATTAATGTTACTCTACACTTATACAGTCAGACATACAGGTGGGAGGATATTGTTTGTTGAAATAAGGATAATCTGTCAGTGGTTTTAATATACATGCACCATCTAATGTTTATTTAAATATGTGCGGTAGAGAAAATCTCAATTACATGCAATAAAAATGTATTTTACTTGTTTATTGTTTACTGGTTAAGAAACTCTTTTCATATAATGTGGGAACATTTTCTGTAGTTTAATAAAACAATTTCCTGGTAGATGTAATATTAGCTGACTATAAACAATGTTGATAGAATCAAGGAAAACTTACATGTCCTTTAAATACCAAATACCAGATCGAATACCGTATTTCACTACATAATTTTTCTGCAAGTCTAATAAACAATCTGTAATTACTGATCAGAAATTAACTAATAACTGTCAAAACAATTTTTTTCAAGAACACCTCATATCATTTCTCAATCGAGGCATTCAGATAGCTAACTTATTTTTGATATACTTTTGATACTGAAGGCTTTTGCCACAACTGTAATGGTCCACACAAGCTGAATGTGCTGAATTTAAAGAAAACGAGAGAGAAATCTGCTTATTGCATCATTTAAAAAATACATGTATTATTTAAAAGGTCACTTTATAACTCTCTTCAACAACTGGCGCTGCAACTATGAAGCCAGTTCTTCAGCAAAAAATGTCAAAAACTTTTTTTACAGGGATGGTAATCATAGAGACTCAAGCTAGTATTTTGAAAAATTGAACTGGTTCTCATGAAATCATAGTTTTTCACAAGATTTAAAGGAGGGGTTGTCTCTTTAATTTGTTAATTGTGAAAGGTGAAGATGTACTCTGTATGAGATATAGTTGACCTGTGTAAGTAAGTAGTATGTAACATGTAGTTTTATATGTTAATTAGGGTAATTACATGTTAACCTTTACCTGTAGTATTATCAAGGTACATGTTAAATCTGTTGATGTTGAGTATCAGTCTATACATCCTGACCCAATGTAATAAAACAGCTGTTTCCTACATTAAAGATGGATTATGTAAGAGCTAAATCAGCCTATTGCAGGTCTTTATTTTGGCTTCAAATGTTATAAGCTATTATTTAGACATTTATTCACATGACAAAGCCTATAATCAGTCTAGACCCTCGAATGGTGGAAATTTGAATGGATTAAAACACGGTCCCCATTTAATGATTTAATTTAAAAATGGTGAATCAAGGTTAAGTCCGGAATAACAAGTACCATTGTTACGATAATAAACAATCCATGCCACATCTTGTCCAGGATTTCGAACTGTGATAACTTCACTCAGAATAAAGTAATTTGAATGAAATTTTTAATATAAACTTATTCTATCATTTTGTAGTACGATACATGTATCTATTTTTGAACTATTAAAATATAGCAAGAACGGATAACTCTTTATCTAAATCTTACATACATGTAATTCATCTTTGATACATGATGGCCTTATACATGTATTGCTGTTGAACACGTAGGTATGTCAAAATTTGTCAAACAATTGGGTTAACAGTAGTACAAGTACACCCGAGACTAGACTGTAAGCCATCAGAGAATTATACCCTATGATATATAGGGCTACACAGTTGTATCACCTTTTGTAATTCAATCGGCCTATACATGTACAATATGTGTACCTGTGTGGTCCAATCCAATCTCCCTCTCTCTCTCTCTATAGTTTTTAAGAAAGTAATGGTCTGTCCATTGATTGGGGATGGAAAAAAACATGATTGATGTACCTAATAATCAGAATTGCTAGGTCTAACCTGCTTTCAACTCACATTTGATTTTGGGGATTAATGGGAAAATTATATCTTTTTACTTAAATTTACTTAAGATTGTTGCTTACAAGAAACAATGATTACTTTTAATAGAAATAAACACCTTTACTCTTGTAGAAATTATAATTGGTTGCTTCGTCGACACTTTAACTTCTTGTAATGGACTTGCTGTGTCAAAATTATATAGATTACGTTGCTAGATTGATCATTATAGATTGATGGTATTATAAATGCAATCTCAGACATAGGCTATGCCACTATACACACTATAAAAATTGGAAGTCTGACTACAACTTCGAAAATTGAATTATTTCAACTTTCTTATTTTACATGTATAAACTGCATGCACCATATTCAAGTCAACATTGTGTGAGTTCCCTGAATCTCCAATAACCATAGTTTAAAAATAGATGGCTGAAAATGTTCCACTTTCCCCAAAATATCTATGACCTTTGCTCTTATCTATTATTTATTCTGAAATAAATGACAGTGGAAGTTCTAAATTTGCTCAAGCTGGCATGTAGAAAAGTTTGTTTCTCACAATTTAAACTGAAAGAAAAATTTGATACCCTGTAGGAATTTCAGACTTGTTGGTGCCTATAGAGTCCCCACCCCTCTACATCTTGAAGTTGAATTCCTTTACTGGAAATATTAGAAGAATGAGGCATCTTTCATGTTTGACAGAATTGAGAAGAGTTGATAATTCAGTTTTATTTAACGCTTTATTTATTGTGAATGTATTATGGAAGAGTCACTGAATAATATTGTAAAATTATTGAACTTGCTTTACATGAATAACCATTATGATTTTATTTTATAATTATGCTAATATGTAGAACTGGTTTATACCCCCTACAAAATCTTCTATGATGGAGTTTGCAAATAAACTATCGATTTTGAATTGCTAGATCAGTTTAGAATAGGCTTATATTATTATCTAATATCTACACGCGAATTTGATGTCTTAGCATTTAATGAGTAATAAAAAATATCCATTTCTGTCTTGAAAATAAAAAATATCCATTTTTGTCTTGAAAATGAAAAACATCAATATTTAGAATGATGCACATTATTATTTGTATGCTAAGGAGGGAGGCTCAATTTTTTAAAACTTCCTTAAAAATAAACCGTTTCTTATGAAATTTGAAATGCCAAACAAGATTCTGACGTATTCATCAAGTCTGGTCTATTCACAAAAATAAAAAAAACAGACTATACTTTGAAAGTACAATGCCGTCAAGGCACTTGGAAATGTCAAAGAATTATATGTTGGGGATAAATTGTTTATTGTTCTGCAGATCGATTTTCTTTTCCTCCTAACAAATGAACGGTACAGTGTTTCCTTTTCAACAGTTTATATTATAACATCCTTGTATTATATAATATCCTTGTATTATATAATATCCATTCTAAACAAGAAAGATCTTTTTATTGTTATTAACATAAAGTCCTGTGTTTTGACCGATATACATACAATATTTATTTCCTATTACTATAAATGATTTTTTTATTAAGATAAATTAAGATCAGAATAAGAATTATAAATTTGCTCAGATGCATAAGATTCTGTTGTAACTGTACTATGTAAATTTAAGAAGCTGATCTTATCTGTAATACCTCATTCTCTAAAGTCTGAAATGATAATTTGTTAAAAAGACAATTTCAGTTTGTGTTGACATTTTTGAAAATAATTTTTTAAATTGAACTCGATAATTTAGCAAAAATATTTATGGTTCAAACATCAAAGTGTATGAAACAGTATCTTTCATGGTGATATGAATATCCATTTTAAAATGCAAGAAGGGACACAATGACACAATAGAATATCTAAACCACATTTCTTTAAATGTGTGTATTTGATTAAAATATGTTTAAAGCTCACTATAGAAATTTGATCATTTTCATCAATATCAACAGACAGCTGGATGAATATTGACTTGAACTCGACAATATTTGAAACAACAAGAGGCAGAAACTAATACTTTTTCCAAACAATAGGCCTAATGATGTATTTTTGTTCAAATTTTAATTTACCAAGCTGTAAGCTACATGTAGCCCTAGTACATGCGAATCAATACATTTATTATTATGTTTTACATGTATCTCTTTTTCGTTCATTTAACAGTAGGAAATCCTATATACATAACATTAAAGTAACTGTCATTTGAATTTTTTGCTAAAAAATCAAATTTCTCACAGCTTATCCATGCTAATATGTACTCAAATTGATGATTTAACATTTAATTGTTTTTGTTCGAACAAATGCATTGTTAAAGCGCTGGATAGCTGAATGGTCTAAAGTGTTGTGCCATAAGTGTGTCATGCGTATAAAATAAATGATATCTAACTCAGACAAGTCACCTGTGTTGAGCCTTACCTTGTTTTATCTTGTTTCCTACCACCTAATACAAAAACATGTAATACAATGTTAATCCTAAAATAATAGGTTTGTTTAATTTTTTCTCTGTATATATTGAATTTAAAATCAGGTTAAATTTTGGTTATTTTTCAAGCTGATTGCTAGCCAACTAGATTTTGTAACAACTTTCTTTCAATTCTGTTTGACATTATTAGATAATATGACCTAGCTAGCTGTGTTTTGTTTAAAATACCAAAATGTTGCCAAGATACTATAAAGAACGGCTTTTGGGAATCCAATAATCAAAACATCTTGATGGTAATCGTCTATTTTATGGGTAAAAAGATGGAGATGATTTGAGTTGTCTTTGATGTGTAGACTAACACGACTAGTCAATTACACAGTAAATAACATTAGGCATAACATGCGATTGAATACCATCTTATGTATTAGGCATCTTGTAACCAGTTTGTTAACCGTCATTATTTATATATTTGTAGAATGTTGTAAAATTATTATATAGTTAAGGAAACTAGTGATAAAATATCAGTTTCATTGAGTGTTAATTACAGTCATTTACTACATGTACATTTACATGTGTATACCTATTAGGCATCTTGTATCTTTCTATGGTTTTCTTGGCTAGCTGATATAGATGCTCCAAATGTTTTATTGATTGGAACATTGTTAAAATGTGTAGTTTTGTGCAGAAGTTTACTGTAATTGAAGTTGGTGAAATGAAGACAAATATTATAATGTAGCCTCCTGTTATATATGTAGCTGTATCCAGCAGGCTACACAAATTAGTAATTGTACAAAGTTATGGCGTATATCACTTGGCAAACCTCAGCAGATTCCAGTACCCTACATCTAGCCTCGGCTGTATGACGAAGTCCGCCATCGCAATTGTATAGGCGTAGGTACATATCACTTGCCTTCATACAGCCAAGGCTAGATGTAGAGTAACAGAATCTGCCGTGGTTTGCCGAGTGGGGCGTATAAGTGTGCAAATTTTTGGAGAATAGAATATGTGTACCTAAGCCTGTATCTATCTCCCACCCGATAGACTAAAACAGGTTGCTTATTTAACGATCTTAATCGAAAATGCCCATTTGGAAAGAAGAAGGCTGCAAGTTTTGACTATTTTGCTTGTATGAAATTCCTAAATTAGAATATGGATTTGTTTTTTTCAGGTGAGATTAGGAGATTATACAGAACCAGCTGATGCCACTAATTTTACGTGGGGACATAAATCTCGGAAACCTGATAATAGTAGTGAGGTTTACAGTGATCCTTACGAGCCTCGACGTCTTAGTGATAGTAAGTACTCTATTGTAATTAATTTCTTTCTTGTATCTTCCTCCACAATGTTACATGTACATGTATGTCTTGATGGGTCACAATGGATCTCTAATGTAGGCAACTTGGACGTAAATCATAATGCAAGTAATCGGGGATAAGAGTCAGACTTCAAGTACACCATAAGATATTGGTAAGGATAGCAAGAATATAACACACCCCACCCTACGCTTTCGGTCTGTGGGTCGGTTGTTTAGTCTATCTTCAGATCCTTGTTATACTGTGGACGCTGGAGACTGAGACTGTTTATATTTTGTTTATATTTCATGAGATGAAGAAGCCTTTTTCATTTCTTATAAATTATGAATATCTTTTTGCAGATTTAAAGCAAAGTCCAAGTTGGAAACGCCGTCTCCACCCAGGTGGTGGAGTAGTCTACGAGCTGGCGCAAACACCAGAAGTCATTTACGATCATCCTCCTTCTCAACAGGAGGAGACAGAGGAGGAGGATGAAGATGCTGATGATTACGATAAACTTGATCGCAACAGGTCTAGATCATCGGGTGAAAAGAAGAAAAACAAACTTCCAGATAATTATGATCACGTTCCACCAAAACTAGAGCCAGAAATTAAAAATGATGATGATTATCTGTTAGCTCAACCTATTGGTTGTGATCAAAAACAATTATTTAAAAATCAAGAGAGTGCTACGTACAATTTAAATAAATCTAGTGAAGTTAAATCCATTGAAACCATTGAGAGGAGATCGAGCCAACCCAGTGAAAACAGACCACTTCAACCCTTACCGATTAAAAATGGACACATGGATGATCCATCGATTTATGAAGAGCCGTGGGATTCTCAGGTAAAGCAAATGGAATTACAAAAGAAAATACAGCGCGCCCACAGTCGAACGGAAGATCACGCAAAAATAGCTTCTCAATTATCAACCCCTTCCTCTTCGTCGTCTTCATCTCTAGGTGATAAACTTAACTCCCCTGAAACCAAAATAACTATCCGATCTCCAAGTAATAACTCTGCAAACTTTTACGAAGATGCTTGGGACTCCCCTAAAAGACAACAACAATTGCAAGAACAGTTACGCATGGCCCACAGTGTTTCCAATTCTTCATCTTCGTCAAATACCTATGAAGATGCTTGGGATACACCTGAAAGACTTTCACAAGTTCACCAAAAAATTCAGCGCGCTATGAGTCATGAGGCTCCTGCAAAACCTCGCCCAGCTGTCAATGAGATGGGAACGTACGCAGAACCGTGGGACACGGCAGCAAGACAGAAAGAATTACAGGACAAATTACAAGCTTCACATATTCGAGCACAAAGGAAACAGAGTGGAGGTAGTTTATCGGCACATTCTACAAGTTCTCAATTATCAGTTGGTTCATCAGGATCACCCTCTAGTCCCACTAGACGTAACATGTATCCTGATTATCGTACTGAAGACATCATGGATCATTCCAGATCTAAAGGACGTAGAAGTAGTTCAACAAGTAAGTTTTGTTTCATGTAATCCAGCTTTAATCCTTCTTGTTTTAAACCTTTGAACAATCAACCATTGTAACTTACATTGCACAAAGCATAAAATTTTGCACAAAATGATACAAATAGCCGAAATTTCTGATACTTCATCAGCATAATATAAAATATAAGCTCCCAAGGTGAAAAATATTGTATTCTATTACCTCAAATGGGAAGTATTATCAGGTGTTTGGCAATCCTGGAAATACATGTTATCTACCTGTCACAGACAGCATCAGGAACAAATTCAGGCCTAGTCACATACACTCCATTTGATGCTTGTCATTATTTCTAGCACATATTTTTTTTTTTTTTTATAATAGAGTTTTATTGATATTACTACATATCTGACATGTATAGGGTACTACTACTACTGCTGGTTCAATATTGATTGACGTTTTGTAGTGCTGCAACGATATATACACGAGACGGTATATCGTTGTGTGCCTTCCACAGTTCGGTTCATATACTTTATGCTTTTTACCGCGGTTCGGTAAACACAGTACAAATTTTTTTAAACTTCTGTTTTCTTTCGATACCAAACTATCATGCAGAGTTATGGTGGGTTATGCCCCGTTGTAGGTCATGTGACAAAGAGGAAAGATGGCTTTCGGCAATGAAGCATGTGCCTCCAGCGAACCAAAAACCATGGATATGGAAACATTTTGGATTAAAAACACCAGTTCGAAAAAGCATGGCTAATAATTTGACATGTTGCCATTAAATAATATGTTATGTACTTGCTTTTATTTTTTAAGTTAATTTGGAAAGAAAAAATACTGTGATATGTATTGTATTGTGAGGTCCATACCGCAATACGTATCGTATCATGAGGAGAGCATATCGTTGAAGCTCTAACGTTTTATCAGTTTTATATAAAATCATTAGGTGGGTGGGTGCCGAATGGTTAATGTGTGCACATTGGATTATAAGGTCTCTCATTGAGTCAAGTGGTGTGGTTTCGATTATTCCCTTGTACATGACAAGGAGAAGGTTCACCTGTCCAACTTCCTGGGTTTTCTCCAGATCCTTCAGTTTCCACCCACAGCTAAAGACCCCTATAAGCAATCAAATTATTGCATTCAAATTTAACCATTTGTTAGTCCTGAATTAACCTAGTTTGTGTCAATGGATGTAAAAGCCCATCTCTCTCACTTTTTCTCTCTCAAATCTTTATTGAGAGACCTGCTGACAGAAAATGTCAGAAAATTAAGAGACTTTGATCTTCTGAAGCTTTCTGCGCATGATAGTCAATGAAGTTAATGTTCTGTGTGCTTATTTACTTTGCTATCTGAAGTTTATCAGCCTAGTTTAGAAGATAATAAACACAAGAGAACCGAACCTTTGTCAAAGTGTTGCCAGTAATTAATTGAATTACTTAATTATTATTCAATATAATTATGGTATATTTTTGAAGTAGATTATTCTAATAAGCTTATACGTAAAATTAGTTTCTATCAAAATGAAAAGTACTGATTTTTTTTTTTTTTTTTTTTTTTTTTTCTCCCAGAATCAACTCAGTCAATGAGTCCATCATCTGGAGGATCACCAACACATCGTAGTCGACAACAATGTTGTACTTTTGGTGAACGTATCAACCCTCTAATACCTGTAGATAGTCAAAGGTAAGTTGACATTTTTTATGCGGCCTTATTTCTTCCTCAATTTATTAAGATCGTTTACATCCCACAGTGTAAGTTATTGTAATCCATAGTTACTCATAGTTTTATAGTATATACTAACATTATTTAATATAAAGTATCATTGCCATGCCAACCTCATGAGTTTTCTCGGGTCCTCCGGTTTCCTCTCACTGCTAAAGACCCCTACTCGCAAGCGAATTATCGAAATAAAATTAAACCATATGTTAGTCCCGAAATGACCTAGTTTGTGTCGAGTGGACATAAAACTCCATTTCTCTCTCTCTCTCTCTCTCTATCATTGCCATGGTCAATATTGCTTTTGACCGTTTATATTGTTGCATTCAGATTTTGAAACAAAAAGGTGATAAAACATAAGCACAACAATAACCGTAAAAATGTTCTTCTGATCAATGTTGCATTTGAAAAGCTAAAGCATGGCATTACATGTAAGTGTGTTAATGAAATAGGTCCATGTATAGGTAGTCTGATAGTATTATTTACTTGGAAAAAAAAGGGGGGGTCAAAAAACTGTCTGCTTTGCAATTTTATTCAGGTATTAATATCGTAAAATGACCATGTTTACAGTATTATAGAGGTCTATTGTTCTAATTCAACATTCTAGACAGAAGAGAATAAAATATTCTAAAATATTTCTTTAATGTGTTTTGTAGAAATATTGTAATATATTTCAGTTGGTATCATGGTAATATATCCCGCCAAGATGCAGAGAATATTTTACGTGTTTGTAAAGAGGGAAGTTTTCTAGTAAGAGATAGTGAATCTGATAGAGGACAAAAGTCACTCTCACTTAAGTAAGTTGTACTATAAAATATACCTACCGGTAATCAGACCTAGTAATAATAGCCATTGTCAGGCTTTTTAATGGAGCTGATGGTTAATTTTGGCCACTAATCATTAAATATACGTTTTTATAAGCCCACATTGAAATGTGGTCATATGTATTGTCGTCGCCCCCGTCCGTTCGTCTGTGTCGCGTCCACAATTGTTTGTGGATGCTCTAGAGGCCAAAGTTATAATATCCGATTGATTTTAAATTTATACACAGTGTGTATGGTCGTGGGACGAAGAAGCCCAGTGATTTTCAATGATTTCCGATAATTACTACCAGAGTTATGGCCCTTGATCACTTTGAAAAATCTTGTGGATGCTCTAGAGACCAAAGTCAGCATCTGATTGACTTTTGATTGATAAACAGAGTTTAAGGTCTTGAGATGAACAAATATATTGATTTTCAATGGATTTTGATAACTTGAACAGCTATATTCATGATATTAAATGTTTCGTATACTAAACGTTAGCATGGGGCAGAACTAAAAGCCAAACAAATTCTAATGGTTTTCTGATAATTACTTAATGAGTTGTTACTCTTAATCAGATTTTAGTGTATTATAAATGTTCCATTACCGACAATAGAAAAAATATGTTGACTGCTCGGACGATTTAGCTGCTGTGGGTGTATGTTTCGTTTCCTGGCAGCCTATCTTTCAATGATGATGTCCATATATACATGTTGGCGCACTTTCCCCATGATCAACTGTTACCCGTTTGAATTTACAAATTATCTTTTATGTGGAATTTGAATTGAAATAACCATTATCTTTAATTATCCTTCATGATTACAAATTGCTGCATTGGAGATTAGTGTAAGCTTTTGTATGATTATTATAACAGTAATATTAAATATTGTGTCCAAGTTTCATACTTATTGATTATTGATTAAATGCTGTTGACTGACTATTGAGTATTCAGTCATCATTGATGAATATTAGCTACTTGACTTCCGTACTGCAGACTGAAAATATTTATGCATCATTTGTTTCTTTGAAGGGTTGTAACTGGAAACCAGTTGAATTTTTAGACTGAATCCCTTTTAGAACTTAGCCTAAAGTTAATCAATCTTAAACATACATTATGCAAGAACTAAATGTGCCTATTGCAAGTCTTTATTTAGGATTCAGATATTATAGAAATTATTAATTAGACCTTTACATGTATTTACACGACGAGTTCAAAATCAACTCTGTAGACCCACGGATGGCTTGTATACAGTTTGGATTTAAACTGTTGTCCATTTAAAATTAAATCAATAAATGGCGGACCAAGCTAACATTTACCGTTAGTCACTGATGTCATTACCGGAAACTGGTGATGAAAGGCCTGCCAAGTGAGGCTACCATAGCCATTGAGCATATTACTTGATAATTGAGAATATGTGGGTGGAGTTATCGTCTGTCAATCAAACGATCGTCAATTCTCATAGACGGTGCAGACACAATTGATGCCTATTTCTAGTCCAAACTTCCAACAGTGACAATTCCATTCAGAACAAAGTAATTTGACTGAAATTTTCAACATTTTCTTTTTTTAACGTCTATTTTCAAGAATTATTATAGCAAGAATGGCCAACTCTTTATAAAACTCTTAACTAATGTATCTTTAACTAAATAAAGTGTTGTTTTCTTTTTCAGAAGTTTTCGTATGAACATTCATGTCAAGATAATATTAAAAGTCACTGGAACCTACATCCTGGGTGAAAATAGTCGCGATTTCAACTCTATTCCAGAAATGATAGACTATTATACATGTCATTTATTACCCTTGAAAGGAGCAGAACACATAACATTACTTCACCCAGTAGATTGTAAGTGGGCTGAACAAAAACAGTGATCATTTGTACAGTTTTCGAGTCTGGTTAAGAAAGAGTGTCCATTTTGGATGTCTTGATGACCCAGCCTAATCACACCAGACTTTAGCTAATAGGTTTTGGTTGATCAGGACAAATATATCTTATCTGGACAATTTTTGTGCATTGACTGATTGTGGTATTAACTGATGTTAATGTAGGGATTAATAGAGGTTACAGAATACCTCAAGGGATGAGTGTGACTGTGATAAAACATTCCCTGATGTAAAGGGAGTCAACTCCATATACCAGAAATTATCTAAGTAGAGAATTGGACAATTTTCTTGAATTTTGAGAGAGTTGAATGTTAAAATAAGACAAGACAGGACAGGTTTATTTCTTTGTAAATTCATTTCTTAAGACCAATTATTCGTCCCAATAATATATTTTTTCTCATTTAAAAATAACCCTTTAGTATCGGCCTTCTTACAGCTTCTCCATCAGAAAATTAATCCATATTTTTCTGCCTATTCTTAGCCTAATAGCAATATGTGTACTCCTTAGCTGCTGTAACATAGAATATTTTTTAAATTTACAAGCAGATTGGCATGAAAGAGATATCTGGTCTTTCAAAAATCTTTTTTGATTGCATATTGTATGTAACACATTGTACATAAATGTGTATTAAATTTTGATTGCATATTGTATGTAACACATTGTACATAAATGTGTATTAAATTTTGTAAAGATTAAAAAAACAGTCATAATATTTACAATACAGCCATATCATTATTTATTTGTATGTAAATGTATTTATTTATATAAGCATAGATAATAAACATATTTATAAAGAGGGAACAAATACAAATAACACTACAAAAGAAAGAAATGTTACGATAAGATCAACATTTATGATCATCACATTCATTACATGTATCTCTCAAAATAATGACCTATTTTCAACCTTTTGGTATCCTCAATTATTTTTATGCTCCCACAGTTATCATGGACATACTTTTGTATTTTGTGAAAATAAATTTAAAAGGACTTTACATATTGGACTAAACAGTTTACAATAATATTTCTATACAAAGATTTGTAAATTTACCTAGTTTCAGTGCATGTAATAATATCTTATCTGATGCCAATGGTTCCTATCTTATACTAGATTGATTGTCTCAAGTTATGGTGAATATTTGAACTAAATTGAAGCATATAATATGTCAACAGGTGTATATCATGAAGACTTGTGTAAATAGTTCCTTTTATAATCAGGCTTTGATCTCACCAATTTATTTATAGCTTTGTCATTTAACAAAATATAATCATGAGAGCAAAATAACCAAAAATATATGCAAATTTAAGACCCATCATATTTATTTAAATATCTTAATATTTTAATATGTGTAATCATAATTAATCCACAAATTTTATGTATTATATAATAACCAATACTACATGCTTGTAATAGATGTTTAGGCTTCCACTGGATACATGTACAGTATGTGTGTGCAAGCTTATGTGTTTAATATGAAGTCAAAAGGTACATGGATTGAGGACAATTTCTATATTATTTCACAGGCATTCTTTAATTCTGCAAGTCAATTGAATATTTTGGAGCTTGTTTTAATAATATACGATTTATTGTATTGACATTTACCTACAGTAAACAGGCTATGTGTAGCAATATCTGATTGATCATAAGTTTTTATTATGGTACAAAAAAGGTCCAGATCTCTTTTTAGTCAATCAGATATCAAGGTATGTTAAAAGAGCTAAGCCTGTAACTCAGTATTTTCCATAAAATTCGAAATTAAAAACGCAAATTGAAATTCAATATCGGTCTATTTCAATCAATATTGATGTTGTTATCTTGCCATGAAAATATGGGATCCAAATATCCAATATTCAAGATATAATGAACATGTTGAAATCACTACACAAGTTGTGTATTACAGTTTCGGATGCCATTTGTAATGAACAAAGAAAAGCATTTCCTACACAAACGATGTTATCTTAATCAAAAAAAATGTGTAGAACGGACTAATTAGGCATAAACGACTGTGGTTCAATTTGGATTATTCCTGTATTTCACTGAACATATTGATTAGAATTTACAATAGAAAATTTAAAAACTTTCTATACATTCATATTACATTAATATGTGCTTTTAGACCCGTTTTCGTCTATTTTAAGGATCTAAAAATAGAGACATAAGCCCTTTAAGGCTCTTGTATAAATTTCAACTTCCATGTCTATGCCATCTGTACTATGATAACACATTTTACACATTAGTAGAATACAATTAAATATTTATCATTTGAGAATGCCTTTGAATTTTTATACACCCACATTTTCATGTGGACATATATTGTCGTCGCCTCTGTCCGTCCGTTGACAATTTGTTTGTGGGCACTCTACAGGTGACAATTTTTATCCCATTTTGATGAAACTTGATATATAGGTTTATCTCCCAAATAACTCGGTATCCGATTTAAAAAAAAAGTTCAAATATTCCACCGTAATGACATTTGAGTTTAAATTTCATGAAAATCGGACCGAAACTGTCTGACAAAATGGACGCTCCCCCGTACACAAATAGTGCAAAAGTATGTACAACTAAGGTTGTGGAGCCCCTAGAGGTCACAATTTTATCCGATTTTGATGAAACTTAAAAAAATCTGTTTATATCCCCAAATTCTGGGTTGCTTTAGATACTTGTGCATATCGGACCGTAACTTTCTGGATTATGGCCCTTGATTGCCTGAAAATCACTTAGTCCATCTCTTGCAAAATGTGGGCATATCTTGCTTGTTTTTTCATTTGGAAGGAGGTCATACTTTGTTTTATTTGTCCCGTTCATCCTTTCGTACTAAGCAGAATACAAATATGTGCAATTTAAGGATTTATTTTGTATATTTATATGTTTGTGTTTATATGGACCAATAGTGCAACTATTGTTGATATTAATCAAAACAAAATATTAGTTGGTTGCTACAAAAAGTTCAATTTATCTGTATTGTCCATCTGATTGCCTTGGATTTAAAATTAATCTTAGGTCAATATATTAGGACTTAATATGAAATAAAAATTGACACAAACTTTGGAAAATATTGAAAAAGTAGTTACTATTGTTTTTATACAAAATATTTTGGAGCAATCCAGTCATTTATGTTCAATATAAATTCAAAGAGATGGTATGTTATATTTGGAATAAAAATCTCAACGTTATACAACTGTGATGCGTTTTATTTTGATCCAAGGGCTTTGTTGTTATTTGAACATAGTTCCTAGAAAATCATAAATCCATTTTGATGCCGACATAGAAATGTTATGGTAGATAAAATCGCTCGTAAATTGACGTAGATAAGAGGATCTAAATTGCTTTATTTGTGTGTTTTTGAGATTTTGTAAAGATGAATTGTTATGTATATTGAGAGACGATGTATTATTTATAAAAGGAATGCATGTGTGTTTGAAAACCCCTGAGATATGTATGTTTATAATTATGTAAAAACATAGTTTCTACTATAGCCAATAAAAAATCATTTGGTTTGTATATTTATTTGTTTTTTTTATTTCTTGTTTTGATATAAGAAAGCTGAAATCTGTTTAACAGTGGAGTAACTTCTATCCATGAATAGATTTATTACAGAAAGTGATAGGTTGCCAAGACATTAAAGTATACACGCTTTTGTCACAAGGGGGGGGGGGGACACTATTCAAGTTATCAGGACACATGACAAGAATTCCCCCATCTAAATCCTGAGAAATCTTGTAATTTTTCACAATCGGGAAGACCACGGATTAAGTTGCATTGGTCACTATTAAGGCTGTAGTTTGATACAAAGAGCATATTATCATTAGCTTGTTCGCAAGATCTTGCAAAGTTAGCAAAAACCATAACTTTAGAAATAATTCATGGAAATTGTTCCCATCTGGAAATCCTTTTTCGTTCCACTAATATGAATACTGCATATAAATTTCAAGCAGATCGTATGATAAACATTGTGGATAGAGTGTTCACAAGATGCTACAACGTAAATAAGGACAAAAACTCTAGATGTAATTAACAGAAACTTCTGAAATTCAATAGGATTCTTAATCTCACCGATGTACGCAACATATATATAGATTTGAAGAAGATCAGATTATGTCTGCAGCCAGATGACAATATACGACATTTTATTGTTGGAATATAAAACCAATTGATATAATACTGGTACTGTATCTTGATAAAGCTGATATGTGGAAGTGATTTACTGTTAAAAGGGTATAAATTTATCAATACCGATGGGAAAACAATAAACCTAAGAATGTAAAAAGGATTATTATGTAAAATTTTTATTACAAAGATTACAAAATTATGACCAGATATAAGATGATATATATTATGACTGAGGTAATGAGAATTACAAAGGTAGAAATAATTTATTATGAGATAATGTATAATATTAAATGGTTGCAAGCTTGAATGATTTATATGTGTATATGGATGCATCACAACAAATTCATTGAATCTTTCACTCAATGACTACAACACTTGATAATAGAAGCTAAAAGCTGGATGTAAATATCTATCATATAAAATTCAACATCACAAGTAAATACTACTTCAATCTAAAAATAAAATTAATTCTTTAGTTAATTTGACCGTGTTTACATATTTTCTACACTGTATAAGATTAAGTTACATAAAAGCTGCTGTTTAAAACATCTTGACATTGGGCAAGCTGTTCATGAGACTTTAAATAGTGAGTTTATAAATAGGCCATGCCAATGTAGTAATGGATAATGTCTCGTTATGTTAGCAAAAGCTGCATTTTTCATTGGCAGTTTGATAAAACTTCTGCAGTAAAGTATAAAAAATATACCGAATATAAAATAATAATAAAAATATGGTGATGAAATATATCTTTAAAACTTGTTTGGCTACTTATTAAGTAGAATCTGAACTACCATTTACCGTTTAGTTTCTTTACCATTGTAATTGGTGAAGATACATTTTTCTAGCAAAAAGTCTATATATCTATTACATGTAGACTGTTGTGATATGTGACTAGAGTTCTGTCATGTGCATGCTATTGTATTATTATATACACAAATTTCATAATGTAGCAATTTTCACAATAATTTCTGGAACCAAATATTTTGGAGTAAACATGAAAGAAAATTAAAATATTTTAGATTGTCATATGATGTAAACCTATGTTACAAATAAAAAAAAGCCTTTATGAAAAACTAATGAGTACTAGTATGTTTAGATAAATTTACCCTTCTTATACAACTTTTGATTTAAAATATTAATAGTATATACTATATTCTATCATAATAATGCAATACAAGTTATGGCATATACTATGTAAAATTTGCCTCCACCAAACTCCTATGCAGCTACATTAATCTTATAATACACTTAATAACATTACAATGTGATATCATGGATGTGCTAAAATCTCAGGTAACATGTCTGGATTTATATATACAGTATGTAGACCTAACTCAGGTGTACACAACACACAGGTATATTTTGTTAAATTACTCATCATTCAATTGGCATTTGTAGAAATAAATTACACATTTATACAAATCATGCTGCCTTTTAATTAAATACGCCTAAGTATAGAAAAGATGATGCAGGAGTTTTAAAATATATAAGAATGCCCAGAAGAGTAGATATGAGTATTCTTATACTTATAAGCACTAATGTATTGTTACTTTATATATATCCTATATATAATAATGCCCACTGTTGTCCAGTCATTACCTTTTCAATACGTTTGACAGTTTCCAAAACGTTTGAAGGTCGGTGATTGGATATTTTAGAAAGTTAGCACGAGTGTTACTCATTGTCCCCTTCAAAAATATAAGCTAGGAAGGAATTCCTGATATGACAAAAATACATAAAGATATTAAGGAATAATTTGTAAAATCCCACCATGGGCTAAATTTGGTTTAAATTTTCTTCCAATGTCGAAAAGTTATAAATTCCTTGGAAGGTCAAGAGTTTTGATTCAAAACAGCCTTCAAAATATAAAATGTAGTCTCAAATGCATACATATACATAATTCATTAAAAAAATTAAAAGTCTTAGAAATTCTAAGAAAATAACTGCCCCAAATTGTGTGCAGATATTTTGGATTTAGTTTTTTTTTTCATGGACATATTTCAATTATAAATAAAATAAAAGATATCTATGACAAATGGTTATTTTAGTGTGGCAGCAACCATAAGAATAAATTATGATTTCATTTTCACGATGAATTGAGGTTTTTTCACATGACCAAAAATCTAATGTTGTTTCATTTAATAAACTTTCTTGCGTGTACTTCTGGGAGTCTCATACTGACTGAAATCTCTAACAGGCTCGGCAGTATCAATGGTGTAAGTTCTACCAAACATGTCAGGGTCCGATTTACAGCGCCATACAAATAGTTGTGGTACTATGAGTAAGCCTAGATTTATTACCCAGAACCACACAGCAGGTATACCAGTGGTTGGAGGATGGAGTCGTGATGCCGTCTTTGAGTGAAGGGATCCAAAAATATAAGCGAACTGGGCCTGAAATCAACAAAGAAATAAATATGGAAAATTAAGTAAATAAATTCATATAAAATCATAATATTATTAGAAATAACCCTCAATTCAGTTGTTAATTACCAAAAATCTGGTCTGTCTAATGGGTTTTGTTTGCATGTAGTGCAGTCCTCCTCAACTTACTATTTTTCACCAGTGTGAAATGAACTTTAAACAACAAAACAGATATGTATGACTTGTACATAATCTTAAAACATCTATATTTCAGCATGGACCTTATAAGGTCCATGATTTCAGCAAGGCATAGTCAGGTGTACCGTGTGTCTCAAATTTTGGCATTCTAATATGAAGATGTCTGATGCTATGTTTTCCAGATTAATATCTATTGTAGTTCAAGCAGAGATAATTTAGGCTGGAGTGATCAAGACTATAAAATACCTGGCACAAATCAATCAATTCTTTTGAATATATGTGTGATAAAAGAATTACTATTATTGTTATATTTACCTGAGCTGCAGCACCAGCATGTATTATAGACCAATCAGTCATATAACTCTGATCCTTTACCAACAAACCAAATATAGCACAACAATAATATATAACAAAATAAAACAAATAGATCAGCATCTGCAATATAGACAATTATGATCATTAATGTAAGAGACAATTACGCAAATTGATAAAGATAGGCTGCCAGGCAACAAACATAAGCCCACAGCTACATTGTACATGTAAGTCGTCCAAGTGGTCGATAAAGATAGAGCATTTCATGAATCTAAAATGTGGTCATGGGCAACAACCCATGAAGTATTTATTTGATATCGTTAATTATAGGCTGAGAACTAAGTAGATAGGTAGCCCCTAAAACCAGTGAAGATAGACAAACTCCTAGTAGGTTGATAAGCTAATTTATTTGCAGACGTTTCGGACTAAAGGTGTCCTTCCTCAGCAATGAGTTTGATGGAGCGAAGCGTGCGGTATTTATAAGAATTGATTGTGACGTAATCAGATTATTCAGGAATGGTGGTGAGTGAATTGGATTAATCATGATCATCTGGGAGTGATCAAGATTATTCAAGATGGTTTATTTGATTTTTGAAAGGTGAATGTGCCAATTAATGAAATTTAGATTTGATTCTAAAATTAAAATTTTGAAAAAAATTATAGATGCCGCTCGATTCGTGGTGACATGGTAGGATGATATGCATATAATAATAGGGTGATTTTTAGAGTGATTAACAAATTAAAAATATATATATATAGATATTTGAACTAAAAAAAAATATAAACAATAAAGTTCTTAATTTTAACTGGAAAGATTCTCTGCATTATTCAAAACTTGATATCATATTAGAGGAACTGTGAAGAAGTAAGAGTAAATTGGAGAAAATACATAGCTAGATTCATGACAGCCATATGATTTCCAGCCTGTTCAGGCACTACTTGATTTTTATGCACGCTTCTTTCTTTCAAACTGATAATAACAGCAAAGTTGAAGTGCACAAAATAATAAAACAAACATCCCTTCCAAAAACCTTTTGAGAAGGGAGTTAATCTGGGCAAGTACATGTGGTACCTTGAGCGAGTTTCTTTATCATGTAGATTTCTGTTTATTACGAGTTTTGGAAAACTTACCTGGATTCTAGGATAAGTTGTAGGATCATTAATATATGGTTCGTACGATGTCACATATGATCTGATATTATCAGAATCACAACCCAAGGCAATCTGTGGAAATAAAGTATACATGGAACATAGAGTATCTGATGAAAACTCTTTTGGCGTTAGACTTACAGGTATATCATGCATAATTTCCCTTTATTGACACATAAAACATTAATTGGGGTTTGAAACTTGTACAGTGAAACTTGTACGGTCTTATCAATATATTTTTGTTTGTCATGTAAAACATTAAATTGAGATTTGAAACTTGTACGATCTAATCAAAATACATTCCTTTTATTGTCTTGTAAAAATTCAATTATTGTATACATTGTAGGAAAATTGAACTTTGTTTAACTCCTTGGAAAGTAAACAGCTGATTGTATGCACTTCGAGGAGATAATTTTCGCATATTAAGATTTTTGTATCAGTTCAGGTTATCCGTAATTGTTGTGTTACTGTAATCACCCTGGGCTAAATATCATTAAAGGGGAATTATGAAGATTAGATAAAGAGCTGACAGTTCTCACTATAATAGTTAAAAACTAGATAATGCAAAGGGAATATGCTGAAAATTTCAGTCAAATTGCTTCACTCTGAATCGAGATATTAGCAATTGAATTTTAGGCCTAGCCTTGATCATTATTACTAAAGTCGGTACAATAAAAAAACATAGTCTCGATTATCATTTTTGCATTTAATCAGCAATGAGTGTTGAACAGCAGAATGAGTTCAAATCCAGTGAAAATCAAACATATAAGATGGCATCAAGAGTTGATTAAGGTCTTTTCATGTTAATAAATGTCTAATTTTAATAGTCAGGCCTAAAGAAAGACCTGCAATAAACAGATTTAGCTCTTGCATAATGTATGTTTAAGTCAGACAATAATGTTTGACTGAAAATGTCATAGTCAATGCCACATTTGCTACCTTTGAGACACAAATTTTGTTTATTTCTATGAAATTTGTTAGACCAACAAACAAAGCTAGGTTATGTCAATCATCTCTTGGACACAGTGCTATCTTCTACAAAATAAATATTGCAATACTGATTGGAAATTAATAAAAAGGATTATCATACTCACCATTCCTCTAAATATAGCTAATAAAATAGCAGCAATAAAGAAAAATACAAAAAAGAGATCTTTAGGTCTTTTCAGGATACTTGGTACCTAAAAAATATATAATTATATTTTAAGCTGATAAGTTGTAGTTTTTTGTTTTACTTGATGAAATCTGGCACTATATGTATGTTTTTGTCGTAGTCTTTGTAAGCTAAATAAGATATAACAATGTAGACACAATCAATTCAAAGCACTGAATACCGGTATCTGAATTCATCAGATGTCAGAATTTTGAATGTGCGTTGCCACCACGGACAATTCAGTGAAACAATCTGAAAAGTTGCAATAGATGTACAGTAGGATCATTGTAATGCAGAATCTGGAACATTATCATTAAAGATTTCATTTCACAGTCCACACATATCCCTTCCAAATCCCAAATTTGACTGTTTGCAGTTCAATAGGTTATCGGGTTTAATTAATCAATTAATAAATAGAAAAAAGTTCTGCTACTTACATGCATATAAGACTTGATATGCATAGGACGATCTTTTAAAAACTTAAATCCAGCAAACAATGGCACCAATAAATAAGGAACATTCAACAGGTATGCCCACTTAACATCATAATCACCTGTAAAATTAAACATACATTAAAATTAAATGTTATTTAAACTATTAATTAGACATTTATTAACAAACACTTAGCTATTAGTTAATATTAATAATTTCTAATAATTAGCATTTATAATGTCTAACTGCAGATCAATCATATCCCATTATGTATATATAGTAGATCAAAAATTAGGTACATGTGTATTTGTTTGTTCTTAAAATCATTATTTCTGCAGGTCAATCATATACTCTTCAAAATGCAAATGCAAATACCCATGCAGGTTGTGATGATAAATAGTCATGGACACTTGACATGCTTTGAGAGTAACTTCACAGATGAAGAACTTATCGCCCCCAGCAGAACCAGTGAGCTGCATGTGTGACAGGCAATAGCACCATACACGTGGGAGGGGTTCATTGTCAAATTTGACACTTCAAGGAAGGGTTGATGAAAACTGCCGCGTGCTGGTTTATCCTATCCATGTTTGCTTTTCTTTCGGTTCTTGCATAAGATTTACTGTTTAGCGTATCTTTGCTTTAGTGTGTTACGTTTAATTTGATCGGGAGAAGTGTTCGTCGATGTCACCCGACAACACTTCAAGAATTGGCCATGGCACTGCACGAGGAGTGGGTCAGATTGCCCCAAATCGTGATTGGACGGTTGATAAGGAGCGTGCCACGACGAATTGCTGAATGTCTGAGGATTGGTGGAGCAATTACTCATTATTCAGACAAAAATCAAAAACGTCCATTTTCACTTTTGACAGTGTATCTCTTTGCAAGTGAAATGGGGCCGTCAGATAAGCCGCCCATATGGACTGTTTATGTTCATGTGTAGGCAATTGGCCTGTTATTAACATACACGGGTTACCTCTAATAAAGATAGGTTGCCAGGAAACGAAACATATGCCCACAGCAGCTAAATCGTCTGGGCAGTCAAAAAGAGTTGTCGCATATTTTTACTTTTTTCGGTAATGAAACATTTATAATACACTAAAATCTGATTAAGAGTAACAACTCATTAAGTAATTATCAGAAAATCATTGGAATTTGTTTGGTTTTTATAAAGTTCTGCCCCATGCTAACGTTTAGTATAAGAAACATTTAATATCATGGATTTAGTTGTTCAAGTTATCAAAATTCAGTGGAAATCAATATACTTGTTTGTCGCAAGACCTTAAACTCTGTGTATCAATCTGAAGTCAATTGGATGATAACTTTAGCCTTTACAGCATCCACAAGATATTTTGAAGTGATCAAGGGCCCTAACTCTGGCAGTAATTATGGGAAATTGCTGAAAATCAATAGGCTTCTTCGTCTCATGACCTTAAACACTGTGTATAAATTTAAAGTCAATCGGATATTAACTTTAGCCTCTAGAGCGTCCACAAGCAGCGTCCAAAATTGCTTGTGGACGCTGGACGGACGGGGGCGATGATAATATATGACCACATTTTAATGTAGCCGTATAAAAACAGCAGTGCATTTCCGCAGTTTTATATTGTTACTGAATATCCTGTACTTTTTTTGAAGAGTATATTTCAGTATGCATTTATACTTGTGTCTTTTTTCTTTCTATTTCTTGTATACACTATATGGATACTAGAAAATAGAATTTATCAACATTGAGTACAAAACATTTACCTAGGAGATTTCCTGGTAAAAATACAACCATGGTATGAAGTAGAGATCCAACCCAATACAGTCCTACTTCACGGTAACTTTTTCTGAAATAATAAGATGAACACTTTCAAAACATAACCTTCTATATTTTCAACAAAAACTAAAATATAGATTACATTTGTCACATCATGCACAAATTCTTTGAAAATTTTATCTATTGTTCAGTTTCGTTATTTTTTTGTTTTTTTTTAACATTAAAATCTAGTTAATAGGAATTTCTTACCCTTGACAGAAGAGGTAGATCATTAATAAATACATAGCATAATTAGCCATTGCATCCCAATAACTTATCAAAGCACCATGAACAGTAAAAAGATATGGCTCTCCTTCTTTAAAATAAGTTGTCATAAAACCTGTCACATAGCCATCAAACTCTAAGCCAACAAGTAGATCTATAACACAACTCCATGAAAATGTAATACAAGCTGAAAGTATATAAAAAAATCCAGAAAATATTATATTTTCTTTTTGACCAAATAAAATTTCATATTCTGATTTAATTCAAGGTAAAGCTTGGTTGTGGATATCCAATTGAGTGGAATGAAAGTAGTTTTTACAGAATTACCACAAAGTAAATATGTCCAGTGATAACCATGGCTATATTGACTTTTATCTACACACTTTGAAACATTGTTTATCATAAAAAATCAAAAACACACACGAGACTAATATATTATGACTAAAATGTTATATTGGACTACATTTCTGACTAGAACCATAGACTACGGTATTATCTATGGTAGAACGGAAGGAAAATTTGTCATTGGAATTTGAAGCATCACATTGTTTAATATAGGAAATAATGATTGCTCCCGCAGTATCTATTTTTTCTTTGAATGAAAGTGGGTCAAATGTAGCGTTATCTCTGCTGTGAGGCGATATTAATTAATATTAGACAAAATAACACACAGTAATATCTATATATTATACAAATATAACCCATTAGAAACTACGTACCGTACATAATTGGATCAACTTTTACATATTTACGTCTGATATACCACACCGGTAAAATAGTCGCCAAAGTTAAAGCGGCAAACCCTACGAATACAATAGCAATAGGTTCTTTCATCAGATTCAGCTTATTGACTTGATAAGCTATTGGAATACTGCTCATAGAAGATAGAAAAACAACCAAAACAACGGGAACATCCATCTTGAAAATAAACGATAGTTATGCGTGTAGAAAAGTACGTTTTCTTATCAATTCTCGTCTGCTCCTACGCGCGTTATTGACACTTTGTAATAAACTTTCGATCTTTAACACCTTAGGGACCGGTCATTGTTTGTGATTTAGCCGACAATTTAATTGTTTTCATAAATTCAGTTTTATTCTTCATATTAATAAAAATTACCAAAATGTTCTCCACTTATATCGAACAATTTTCTAAAGGTATTAATAATTTCTTTCAATGTTTAAATTTCGAATATACCACAAGAGAAATGAAATAGTGTTCGTCAAGGGGGACAACTCCTGTTTGGAAAAACGGTTGCAGACCACTATTAATTTCCCTTCTGACTTCAGTAAATTCTAGTCTCTTTGCCCAGTTCTACCTTTTCGTTGAACTTAATGCTCTCCGCCACAGATGAAGCATCTGATTGTTCCTGTACTTCCTTTTTAAGCTGCAATATGAAAATACCCCCACCTCTGTTATAAGGCTATTTTGGAGTTCTTACCTTCTATTTTTCATCATTATTCTCTTTTGTTTGCCAAAAGGAATCATTTCTTGCCACATCTGACACAAATTTGTAGTAATCCAACACTTTTTTTCAAATGGAATTCGGGATTTAAAAACAAAAGACCAAAAGCTGCCTACCACTTCAAACGTATTTTGTTAAGTTTTTCAATCGCAAAATTCTACCTAAAAGTGAAATTGACAAAACCCCCCAAGAAACACAGTTCTTGTCAAAATAACATTTATCCATTTTTTTTTTTATGAAATCTATTAAATATGGATATGATGTGTAGAATATGCATATCTATAACATATCTTTCCTTGTAGGCTACTTTTGCAATACTTGGGTGCTATTGACTAAAGAATTGCTCTAATCTGTTTGTGTCAGTAATTAGTAGGACCTATGTACAAAGTTGCCCTCAGAACAAAATCTTTACATTTTCAAGGTGTCCTATCTAGCTCTGGATTTTAAATGCATTTACAGTAGACTTGGAACGAGCATCTTTTGCAATACAACAAGCAGTTAACATGCCAGATACACCCACATTTTGTAAGACATGGACGGAGAACAAGCTAAAAAAACAAACTTTAATACAATCAGGGGCCATAATCCATGAAGTTAGGGTCCGATACATGCCACTATCGAAATGAACTAAGATCTTTGAGATATCAACCTATATTGCAAGTTTCGTTAAAATCGGATAAAAATTGTGACCTTTAAAGTGTCCACAAACAAATGTGAACATCCTGACGGACAGGGGTAACAAGAATATACACACACATGTGGGCATATAAAAAAATACATCCTCTAATCATTTTTTGATATTTTATTACTTTGGCAGTGATTTTCATACAAAATGTCCTTTACACAATCGAGATGTTTTATAGTCTTAGTTTATTTTTCCATTAGTTTACATCGTTCATGGTATGCCTTCTTCGTCCGTAAGTCTCGCCACGTTGGTGGCAGTCCATTTTGTAAAAACTGGCCACATTTCTGACATGGAGTTGAGAAAAGTGTTGAATATGACTGCAACCAAATCTGTTTAATAGATAAAAGGAAAACATATCTGTGATAAATCTTAGAAATTGTTCAAATTATTTAGAAGGAAGGATTAGTATCCTAGAAAGGTCGAAACATATTAGAACTTCTACAAGAACAGTGTTACTTTGTGAACTAAAAGGAATTTCTCTCTTTTTTCAATTAAGTACTGCCCGATGTCCTTAGATATTTTTTGAAGTGTAACCATGGACAGCTGTGAGATAGCTAGTTATTAATTCTACTGAAATGCACTAGAACATCAGACATATATTTGCCACAGACAAATGGACGGCCAAATTGCAGCTTTGTCATACAAACATATTGTCTACAAAATATATTGTCTTCTGGAAGCCGTGAACTGAGCTTGTAGCAAATATCCATTAAAATTCCATTCTCCATGCCATTTTCTTTCTGAACTCAACAATGTCATTACCCAGAAATCAACTTCCGCATAAATGAAATGAAATGGGGTTTAACGTCCTACTGGGCTAATGAAGATGGGTATATGCCATACAGTGTGCTATGAGGGAAATTTTGCCCGGGCAGCGGCACTATGGCCTACTTATATATATCGAATTCTAACTGCCAAGGGATCTTTTACGTACACACCAATGTATACACAGGACCTTGGTTTTCTGTCCAATCCAAATGACTAGACAGCTGTCCTTGTCAGGCCCTCCATCCTGCACCACTCACAAGGGGAAACCACCCCGGAAAATCCTTATGAACTTTCTCGGCCAATGCAGGGATCGAACACATGATCTCCAAGCTAGTGAGCCAGCGTTTTACCCCTTGACTCCCCAATTTTGGCATAAACAGATGCTAGTATTCAACTGGGCATATCTAAAGGACATGTAAAAAAATTATTCTGGTTCATAGGGACTGCCTCATCACTGCATAATCTGTTTTTATTTCAAAAAATAAATTTGTTCTCAATGATTACTGCACATTCATATGAATATTTGTTTATTTTGTAATGAATATATTTAATTTTCCAGAGAAGAAGTTGTACTTACAATTAGAGATTTAATGGCAATTTCTGGCATTTCTGGTGCATAATAATGAAGTGTGGCAGCTGTAACATGTTGAGTTATCTGTAAAATAAATGGATAGGGTGTATAACTACAAGTATGTATCAACAAAATGGCCAAATATCTTATGAAACATAACCAGTGGCTGCCAGGCAGGATACACCCACATTTTGCAAGAGATGGATAGAGAACAAGCTAACAACAAAAACAATTTTTTTGTACAATCAAGGGCCATAATCCAGAAAGTTATGGTCTGAAATGTGCAAATATCAAAAGGGACTGAGATTTTTGGAATATAAAGACATGTTTTAAGTTTCATCAAAATTGGATTAAAATTGTGACTTTTAGAGGGTCCATAACTTTTGTATTGCATATTTATACACAATTTGCGTACAAAGAGTGGACATTTTGTTGGGCTTTTTCATTTCAATTGTCCTGAAATTCAAATTCAACCTTCATCATGGGGGAATGGTGAAATATCTAAATGGTTTTTAAAATCGGAAAAAAATTTGTTACCTCTAGAGAATCCACAAGCTAAAAATGCGATTTTTTGACCAATCATGGGCCATAATCTAGGAAGTTACCTTCGGATATGGGTATCGATACCCTTTATCATTTGAAACGTTATGAAGATTAAAAAATCTCTACTTTAACCTAAGTCTGTTGTACTGCTGTTGCACAGGGATTCTTAAATATCAATTGAGATATCAATAAGAGAAGAATAGGATTTACAAAGCTTTACAATTTAAATATATTTAAAAAAATTTGGCAAGTTTCAAGGCATATCATATTCAATTATTGTATGTATTGTCTCAAGATAATCATTAGTGCATGAGGCGCAATGTGACATACTTATAATTGCGTGGGCACCTTATTAGATCAGAAGGTCTGCCAATGAGTCAAAAGACATAGTTCCGACCCCAGGCTTGTACATGACAAGGACCATGCTGGTGGCCTGCCTAATCTGGTTGGTTTTCTCTGAGTCCTCTTGATTTCTCTCACTTCAAAAGGCCTCTACACGCAAGGTAGTTATTGTAATCACTTAATGTTGAGTGGACGTAAAACCTCATTTATTTCTCTACTGTTGTAAACAGATTTAGTGCATTTTCTTTTTAAAGTTTATAGATATACTACCTTTTGAAATACTTGATATCTTGATGATGACCATATATCAACCTTTTAAACAAAGATACAAAAAATTACAATAAAAAAAGAAGGATATATAAAAATGCCATTTATATCTAAATTCTTAGAATATTACTACAGGAACTTACACACTATCATTAAAAATAACAAGCCAACAGTGAGGCTGATGTCCCCCGCCGAAATTAGAAAATAATTAGAGGACACATATAAATTTATCACAAATTATCTTTTACAAAGTATTGAACAATCAAACAGTATATCTTTACTTATAGTCTAACAATCAAAGTAGGAGAGTTATTGTTTTCCAAAGTCTCGACCAATCAAATTGCGTATCGCTCTGCTTACCCTGAGCAGAAAATGCTCATTATCAAACTTAGTCAAGGTATTACTGTAATGAAACTATACACCAAGTTTCATCAATCTCACTTAATTAGAACTAAAGTTATCGTGTCCCAAAGCATCAACCAATCAAATTGCTTATCTCTGCTTACCCTAAGCGGAAAATGCTCATCTTCGAACTCCATCAAGGCATTGACCTAATCAACACATACACCAAGTTTGAACATTCTAACTCAATTAGGAAGAGAGTTATCGTGCCCCAAAGTATCAACCAATCAAATTGCTTATCTCTGCTTAACCTAAGCGGAAAATGCTCATCTTCAAACTCCATCAAGGCATTGACCTAATAAACACATACACCAAGTTTGAACATTCTAGCTCAATTAGGAAGAGAGTTATTGTGTCCCAAAGCATCAACCAATCAAATTGCTTATCTCTGCTTACCCTAAGCGGAAAATGCTCATCTTCGAACTCCATCAAGGCATTGACCTAATCAACACATACACCAAGTTTGAACATTCTAGCCCAATTAGGAAGAGAGTTATCGTGTCCCAAAGCATCAACCAATCAAATTGCTTATCTCTGCTTACCCTAAGCGGAAAATGCTGTTCTTCGAACTCCATCAAGGCATTGACCTAATAAACACATACACCAAGTTTGAACATTCTAGCTCAATTAGGAAGAGAGTTATTGTGTCCCAAAAAGTGTGACGGACAGACAGACGGACGGACAGACAGACGGACGGACGGACGGACGGACGGACGGACGGACGGACGGACGGACGGACGGACGGACGGACGGACGGACGGACGGACGGACGGACGGACGGACGGACGGACGGACGGACGGACGGACGGACGGACAGACAGACAGACAGACAGACAGACAGACAGACAGACAGACAGACAGACAGACAGACAGACGGACGAACCCATTTTAATAGTCCCCTGCTTTCTTCGAAAGGCGGGGGACAATTACAGAAATCGATGACCCACTGTTTAAAAATGATCGTTAATTGTATGTAATTGAATTACCTTGCCATCTTCTCCATGGAAATCTTCTGTGTAACCTTTGACTTTTACCCATTCTATAACCATACCTCGTAGCACTAATAAAGCTTTCAATGTTTTACCTAAAACTACCTGAAAAGTGAAAACACAGTCAACTTATTAAATTTTGTACACAGGCACATGTAATAGGCTACTGGACACTATATTAGCTCCTTTATGGTTTACTACACTTTCAAAATTCCAATTCATTTTCATGTTTGTTTTTGTGTAGAAATTGCTATTTTTAGCGACTAATTATCAATTTACATACACCGATAACCATCATCAATTGACAGCACTATTAGATTTAAACATACATTATGCAAGAGCTAAATCTGTCTGTTGCAGGTCTTTCTTTAGGCCTGAAATGTTATCTAAATTATTAATTAGACATTAATTAACCTATCCAGACCATAATCAACTCTAGATGGCATCGCTAGCCTGCGATCTTTAGTGGATTGTGAGCCGATTTACTGCACAACTTTCCATCACGTTTTAAAGATTAAATGGATAATCGAGACTATGCTGTTTATCGGACTGACTTTAGTAATGATGATCAAGGCTAGCTGCAAATATCAACCGCTTAGTTCTCGGTTCATAGTGGATTAATTTGAATGAAATTTTCAGCAAATTGCCTTTACATTATCTAGTTTTTAACTATTATAGTGAGAACTGCCAACTTGTTATCGAAGCTCCCATAATGTATCTTTAAGTAGTCACCACATTAAATAAGCAGTAATTAAGAAACTAACCAGTACAACAGCGGAACTACCAAGTGGTCTAACAACTGATATATGCATTGTGTCTCTATATTGATGTATCAAACTGTTTAACAAAATATCCACATTACTGAAATAAGAAAAAAAAACATGACAACTTCTTATTCCATTTGTTAATGTTTCTAAAAGTATTATTTGCAGCCATCTCAAGGATTCAGATAATAATAAGAAGTTCTTTAGGAAAGCACTAATAATGTGTGTACATTGTGATTACAAATTAACGGTAATAGTAACTGAGGGATTGGTTCATCTACTTCACGGCAAGTGACATCATAAAACAGAAATCTGGATACTGAATTAAAGGAGCAGTGAAAATAAATTGTGATTCGGGATGGGAACGCCTTGCGCTTTGTGTTTACCTAAATATGCTACTTTCCATATCTCAAACAGTACCAAAAGCTCTTGATTCTCAAATGACATCATCGGTATCGCCCCACTGCTTCGTTATTTTATTCATTCAGCAGTGTGGCATTTTCCCGTCTACTTACTATACCAAAAAATGCCCTGCTGGGTATAAATGTCCGGTTTCAGAATGCCACACTTATCTAACTTTGATGTTTCAGTTATTAATTTATGTAGGATGCAAACACTTCAAATAATCAATGGAAATCTACTGTGAAGGTTCTAATAACTATTTTGTCCACTGCAAACGTCCACTTTAAAATAAATTATTACAATGCAAGATACCTTTGAGGATAACAGCATGCTGGTTGACTTCTGCGTAATCTTTTTGCAAACGTCCCACTTTGTATAGGTGTTCTTTTAAATGGATTTTCTTTCAGTAAATTGTTGGCATAAGATGCCTGTTCCTTCATCTATAAATAGACAGTACATGAAGAACTTGTTGGTTTTAATTTATTACAGAGATTATTATAAAAGATGATGGAGTCATTTCTTAAGAATGTTTTAAGGAAATGAAACGAATTGGGTCTAGTCTAATGTCTTGTCAATACAAAACTCTGGCTACTGGTACTTAGAGACTAAAACATGAACATTTTCTTTGTTGAATTTCAACTGATACGTGGCCACCCCCACAAACCATACATAAGCTAGCTCGTTCTATTTGCAGTAAGGAGAGAGAGAGAGAGAGAGAGAGAGAGAGATGGGGTTTAAGTCCACTCGACACAAACTAGGTCATTTCGGGACTAACATATGGTTCAATTTTATTTCTATAATTTGCTTGTGTGTAGGGGTCTTTAGCAGTGGGAGGAAACCGTAGGACCCGGAGCAAACCCACGAGGTTGGACAGGCGACCCTACTCCTTGTCACGTACAACCGGGGATTTGAAACCACGCCAGTTGACTCAATGACAGACTTGATGATACAGCGCGCATGTGCTAACCACTAAGCCATCCACCCCCCCCCTATTTGCAGTAAAGTTTAGTACAATTCAAAGTTTGCAAAAAGTGCAAATAATAAATAGCGGTTGCATTTGAGATAATACCATGAGATATAATGATATATTAACCTACAAACCTTATCTGTCCATTTGTAAGAATGTATTAACTGTGTATAGGTGGAGGTTTTATCTATTATAGGGTCTACACATATTAATGTACTGTTTGTAGAATTGCTGGCTGCTGTTAATGGACCTAATGATGAACTCCCAGCTTCTAAATCACTGTAATAAAAACAGTTAGGTATAAGATTCAGCTCATTTAATCTCTAAGAATAAGATTATACAATAACCTAGATCAACTTTAAATTTTAAAAGACCATGGTAGGACAATTGATTCCCAAACTAATATAATGAAATCAAACATTTAGTTTGCATTCCCAAAGAGGTTTAGTTCTAATCTATAAAAGCATGACAAGTTGGACTAAAGACAACTTTGACCAAGACAGAAGACCACCAATTTAGAAGACAACTTGGAACAACAAATAAATTGATAGTTGTAATTGTTTTAATACATTTGTTTTCTTTAAAGACCAGTTGGAGCAAGATAGTTGTGTTTGTTTTAATACAATTTCTGAGATTATATTATATTTTATGGGTAAGTACATAACAGCAAATAAATAAATAATCTTTATCACATCATCAATTAATCTAAAATAATTTCTGGCATGTTGATGGCAGAACGATTGGACCAATGTACTTTGGTTGGATGTGGCAGATTCGTTCAGGACACTGGACAGCAGGTAATGACAGTCTTGTACTTTCAGCGCTAGGTAAAGGAGAAACTTGTACTTTAATCAGGTGCTGAACATTCCTGACAACGGAAATGTATCTGACATTTTGATAAATGATACTGAAGTATGTTTGTTGTTTATTGCAAATTTATCGTCCAATACATATTACATATTATATGTTGATTTAAATAAAATTATTTACATACATTGAAGAATAACATTATATGAGTTATTAATCAGGGCTCACACTGGCTTTCAATTTTTTTCTGTCAAAATGGATGATAATTTTTACCTACAAATATGTTCATATTAGTTTCTGCTAACTTGAATATTTTATTTGTAAGAGATTCTTACATATGTACTTGTTGTTCACTTTAGAACATTTGGTGGTGGTAATATGAAGCAAATGGCAGACCGTTTTCTCACTTGAGAATTGTGATAACATAAATTGAAATAAAAACATCCGATTAGACTTGCTTGTATATTTTACATGTCGTATGAAGCTACAGTAAATGGCATTCAAAATATTAAATTCTCATCAAAGAGAACTCTCGGCCATTTTGATTATTTCCATTTATTTTTTTGTTTAAAGACAAAATGAAACATCAAATAATCACCACTTGGATTAATCATTAGGAGTAAATAATGACTTGAGATAGGCTTTACATATATCATTGGCAATTATCAATCAAAAAATCAATAATCCGAGACGATTGTATTATTAACACGATCCGGATTATCGGCGAGTTGATTAATCTGATTAATCTATTCTGCCACGTGACTGACACACAATGTAATGGTTAATCTAGGATAGCCCTATACAATTACAATTTTAAGATTTTTTTCCACCAGTTCTCAAAATGTTATCGTCAAAGTTGTTGCCAAAATCAAATTTTAATCGTCACTTTCATATCTTATTTTATCGCAAATTGCGACTTATGTACCGTACATAAAAAAGGGGTCACTTTTAAAAAAAATAGGCCCGTATATTTCTAAATATTTTACACTAGCCATTATATTTACCGTACCTTAAATCTGTGTTGACAGAACTCAACGTTTTGTGAAGATCATTCAACAAATATTTATCTTTCTTTTCAACGTCCTCGAATCCATCGGAGAGTTTTTGAAATACTTGAGTCACATTAGAACGAAGTCTTTGAGTAAGCTTTAGGGCCTTTTGTAGCTGTTCTATTTGATTTGGCGGTTGATTTGCCATTATTACTTATATTATTTTGATAAAATAATTCCCTTAAAACTTCTAAAATCTGCTTTGTTTATACCGGAAATTATAATAATAATATGACAGTTAGTTCCCCTGGCAAAAACAAAATATAAGCAAAAATGAAACGAAAATACTGCACAACTTCAAAACATTAAAATTAGATAAAGCAATAGAAAATAAAAATAACCGCACATTTTTTTTATTCTAGGCCTATTTGGAAGAAATCTGCTCTTAAAAAATAAAACTAGGTTAAGTCGGTTTTGTGTGTGATTACCGTTTAGCGCATGCGCAGTTGTAGGAGTCAACACCGTTATGGACGCGGTGTGCATTGACTCCCCGTGATAGGATTTCCCCCAAGATTTTCTTACGGTCAAATCGGTTTCTACACTAATATCTACCTGGAGAGGGTGTCGAGTTTCTATTGTTTGTTTATTTCGATAACTGAAATACAACTTGACGATCTTTAGGCGAAAATTTAATATAAAATAATTGTCCCTTGTATAACCGAGTATGCATTAAATAATGTGCAATTTAATTGCATGTTGTTGTTGAACCCAAATTTACAAGAAGTATTTATTACCACTTTCTTTTCTCTGTATGGAATGGGGTGATAAACATATATTCATGTTCAAGAAATGGGTGTTTTCAGATTTGTGACTTGTGTCGCTAAGTATAATCCTATTCTTTCTATCTTTTCACGGAACTGCTGAAGTCGAATCTGATCTCTTTCACTTGTAATATCTGCCATGATGATCGATCAATTGGTACTACTTGTCTAAGTACGAATGCGATAGTCAATAGAAAACTACTACTAGGTGCTTTAACGTCTGCTTCCACAGAAGTAATATATCGCAGACATGAGAGAATATGTGTGTGTGTACTTAGTGTTGTCTTATTTTCATTTTAATGGTCTTAGCGCACGCGCAGGGGTCTTTGCTGTGGGAGGAAACCGGAGTAGGCCTAGACCCACGAGATTGAGAAGGTATCTCAAAGCCACATACCGGTACTGAGTCCGGTACTCTGACACAGGGATCGAAACCACAACTGCAAGCCATCTGGCCAGCTAGAGGTCGAAGCGCGACACTCTAGCCCACAACATTTTTGCACATGCGCAAGTGCCCAGGAGAAAACGCACACCGGGAGTCAATTTAAACTGTTACACTGGTTAAAAAAATTCGTCCAGAAGCAAACTCGTCTGACAAGAAAAGTCTAGTGTAGCCTAGTAGTTAAGTCGTCCACAAATATCAAAATACGTTGGTTGAGTCGTCCGACACCAGGGCTCTAAATAACCCCACTATGTAACACTTGGCGTATCACATTATTGCTTCATTTGCACCCCCCCCCCATCTTCATTAGCCCAGTCGATGCAGAAAAGTAGGACGTTTCATTCATATATATATTTCCATTTTCATTGTCTTTATGAAAAAACTCTACAACTTTAATTTGGTGTTGCATTTCTTATTTATTTATTTATTTATTTTTTATCATTATTATTAGGTCTACTTAAAGGTCTCTATAATTTTGTATGTCTGCCATATTAGGGTTCAGTGGTGTCAGAGCTAAGGTAGGCAGACTACCGCCGCGCGAAACCGGGTACCGAATCAAACAAATTGAGAAACAAGTGAAATGAAATGGGGTTTAACGTCCTACTTTTAATTGGGCTAATTGAGCGGGCGTATGTCATACAGTGTGCTGTGGGCGAAATTTCGAGGGACTGTCGGGGGTTCTTTTTATGTAGCCTACTCGCCAACGTGAACACTGCCCTTCATCTTGCACCACCGGGGAAACTTCGGAATCAAGGTGAAACCAATAAAATACAATGCACCATTTGAATGTGAACATGATACAAAATTTAGAGGAATACCATCGAAACTCAACTAAAATTTTAAATTGATTGAATATCTTATCATGTTGTCAAAGTTGAATGTAAGGTCTACAACTTGTACAAGTACATCTTTAAATTCGCTCGATCTCGTCATTGATTTACTTTTAAACACACAATATTCCTTTCCTTTACATTTTCATTAAAGGTTACTGCCCATCTAGGGAAAATAAGAATATGATAGAAATTCCTCTTAACAAATAACAATGCAATTTATTTTCTCGATTGGTGTATATCAAATAATCTAGCATCATAGTATACATTTTGTTCTTGACAACTACTGAAAACATTGGAAAAAAATAATTTGACAACATAAATAAGAGTTACCTCCCTTATATTACAAATTACTTGCCTTTTGAGATTGATAAACGACTGAGAAGAGGGCCACTCAAACTGCCTATGCTCTATTGGAGGAGATTGATTTCCACCAGTAACTGAAGAGTCCCATGTAACCCATAGCTATCCCCTTTATACGTAAATTTAATAGGAAACACGGATTATTTCAACTGGCAATATCTAGGGGGATTAACCCCAACTCAGTTTGAAATGTTTCTGGGATCCACTTTATCTTCATATAAAGTTAACCAAGGCAACCGAGTTTTACTCTACGTGTTTCTGATAGCTTTTATTTGATGATAATTTGAACATTAAGAAGGCTACATATATATATTTGGTGCAAAGAAGACTAGGAAATTCACCTGCAAATACTGGTTGCTAGTTTTCCAATCTGATTAAAACACAGATCCTATTTCGTTTCGTTTTTTTATAGTTTATAGGATCTGGAAGAGTTGTTATGTAACAGGCGTTCTAGTAGATGTGAGGAATTAGCCAATAAAACGGTCTGTTACGGCAAGTTCTTGGCGTGCTCTGCACGGAACTGTGGGTAAACCTGTAGAAACGCCAACGCTGATTGATTAATCAATGTCTGATGTGATAGGGTAAAAAACTGCTCGTATGACCCCCGACACGACCTCCCAGTACAACTGAGCAGATCTTTATGTAGTGTAGGCCATCGAATGTATAAAAAAAACGAAACGAAATATAGATCTGTATTTTAATCAGATTGCTAGTTTTCTATTGGTCGTGTAGATATCGTTAAGTATGTTGTTTTTAGAGATATGGGAAATCAGATCTTGGCCTATATCCATTTATAAAATAAGTTGTCATGTATTCTATCTTCCTCTTGAGTTGTGTTGTATGGCAAAAATACGGGTTTAGGGAATTTTCAGGGAAACGGTTAGAAAACCCACTTTATCTGAGACACAGATAATACATGTAGTTTTTTCTTGTATATAAAGTACTAACCCACTTTATCTGAGACACAGATAATACATGTAGTTTTTTCTTGTATATAAAGTACAAATATTTCTAAGTTCACGGTAGATAAATACATAACAAAAAATTAAAAATAAGTTAAAAACAAACAGACCGTTTTTACTTCTTCATTGTGATGTACAACAAATCACAAGTCAGCTTCAGATGTTATTATGCATGTATACACATAGTTGTACATAAGTCACACAGTTTTATACATAGGTACAATAATAGATTACAATGACAATAGATTATAAATGATATAAAGTAAAAATACAACAAGAGGTTGTTAAGTATATAATACATAATATATATATTTGCGGCACTTATGATAACTCACCTCTGGGTACGTTAATCCTTTCCGAACTTGTCCCATGTCATGCTGATGAAAATAATAAACAGAAATGAAATGAGGTTTAACATCCTACTTTTCTGCTTCGACTGGGCTAATGAAGATGGGCATATATCATACAGTGTGCTACGGACTACTCTTATATCGAACTCAACTGGAGTGGTTTCGATTCCTCGGTTGTACGTGACAAGGAGTAGGATCGCCTGTCCAACCTCGTAAGTTTTCTACTGGTATGCACGTAAAAGATCCCTTGGCAGTTGGAGTTTGATATAAGCGAGAGATAAATGGGGTTTAACACCCACTCGACACAAACTAGGTCATTTTGGGACTAACACGGTTCAATTTTATTTCAATGATTTTATTTCAAAACAGCGTTTGTGTCCTTGAGATAATGTTCATACGTCATTATGGCCCGCCCATTTGTACCCCTCAACACAAATCCATAGTTTTTTTTAATAAATACCTTTTCTATAGCTTCCTGGTCCTAGCAGAATCTGACAAATGGGACCATCAAATATACGATAAAAAGAATGAAAGAATGTCATCTATGCTGAGATGGTGGAGCAATGACTCATTTTTACTCAAAACATTCAGAAGTTAGAACATCTTTTAATAACAATAAATTCTGAAGCATTAGAGGTAGTCTTAGAAGCGGAACTTTAGTTTTAATATCGTTACCTAGTATCCCACGTAGTTTATGTTTACATAATGTCATTAAAGGTTGTGGTTGATTAACATTTTCTGTCAGCCAGTTTACGATCGTAGAGTTTAGCTCTTCATTTTCTCTGAACTGATTACACCCCTTTGATGAAAGACCACAACTGTATAGAAGTTTCAATAGCTCAAACTTCCCAGTGCCTTCGTCAAAGTATCTTGATGTCCACATTTCATGACAAGATTTCATCCACCTGTGCATATTGTCTGGAAGAGAAACATTTTCTGATAACAAATATTCCAGCGGGAAAGTAAAATCAATCAACTTGTACAGACATGCTAAAACTACACACGGAACACCATCATCACCTAAAGCGTCCATGTTTACATTTTCAAGAACAAAGAACTTCATCATTGTTTTTATTTTGTTGAAATTCGCACGATGGCACGAATCCGTACATGTAATATCGCGTAGACAACAACCGTTAGAAAGAAGAATGGTGTGTAATGCATTGTTTTGTGTGGGATAATCGGATGTCACGTCAGCGCCAGCATCCATCAGATATCGAACAAACCCAAGATCAAATTCTTTAATCGCCATTGCCATTTTGTCTGTAAAATCCACTTGACAACCAAGTTCCACTAAACATTTGACAATAGAGGCGTCTAAGCCAACATTAATAGCTTGCTCTGCTAAATTGTAGTCGATCAAAAAGTCTGCTGATGTCACTGTAATTTCAAAGTCACATCCTGCACCAACTAGTAGCCGCAAACAAGCTATGGTTTTAGATGCCGGTGGTTTGGATGGTTTATTAAAAAGGCAACATCCAAGGGCAGTAAATCCACTTTTATTTCTGAAGTCTATAGATGTACGGTACCGTGCTTTATGTTTCAAGTAATGAGTCGGATGTTCTTTAAACAATTCCTCATCATATTCATAACTGTCTATGGTACTTTCAGAAACATCATCATGGTCATTCTCATAATGATCACCATCATCATCACCAGAATCTTCATCATTGGACATCCCACCAACTGTAACAGTTTTATTTGATTGAGTTAATAAGTCTTGTTTTGGGCCATGTATATATCCTGTCTGGAGAATTTCTGACACACAGTCAACTTCACTCCGACTGGCAGCTACCATTAGAGGTGTACTTCCCACACTGTCAAGTCCCCTATATAATTGGGATCCAGCTTTTATCAGCAACTTTAAACATGCCACTTTGTCTTCCGATCTGACACCTTCATCAGCTGTTAGACAATAATACATGGGCGTTTTATCTTGAAGATCAACTATGTCCACATGTGCTCCAGAATTCAACAAAAATTCAACACACTCAACGTTGCATGTTTTTGCAGCTTGACCTAATAATGTTGGGTTTTGCAATTCATCGTTTACCAGATAACTGTTCTCTTTGACAATTTTTCTAAGTTCTTCTAATTTTGAATCTGTTTTCACCACCGCCATTTCATTTTATATCAACAAGTCAAAACATCGTTCTTACAATACAAAAATACAACAAACATTTGTTAACAGAGTGAACTCAAAAACAAATCACTTCAACACGGTCCGTGCGGAATTTCTCACTCGTTATCCAGCACCCGGATTCGAAATGAAGTTAGCAAACATATTCCTAGCCCCAATATCACGAAAATAATTGTTACCTTTATATTAGAAAATAACATTTTAAGACATATTAATGCAAAGTATATATGATATAGACACCCCGCCCCCCACTGAGCACGCAGAAAAGGGGTGCGTACATTTTGCATCAAAAACACCGAAACCAGCTTTGGTGGCTTAATGTTTTTTTATTTCCCAGAATCAATTGATGAATAAACTACGAGAAGCCTCCCATATTGGGTTTTCGAGATATATTACCGGATGCAAAATGGACGTACTCCTTTTCTGCGTGGTCAGTAATTAGCCTAGTGTGCGATATATTAGTATGTTTACGGTAATATGTCTTAAAATGTTATTTTCTAATATAATGGTAACAATTATTTTCGTGATATAGGTTTTTATTGGCGCTAGAAATATGTTTGCTAACTTCATTTCGAATCCGGGTGCTTTAATACGGGTGAGAGATTCCGCTCGGTTCAACACGGATGTTACCGTTGACGTCATATATCATGGATTTTACGGTTCATATTTTTAGCACGTGATTCATCTCGTCACGTGACTAACCTACTGGGCGCACTCGGCAAACCTCAGAAATTTCCGTGCTACTGGGCCTGGTAGGGATATATCCGGCTTGTGACAGCTAAACATATACATTAGGACATGCTAAATTTAGCCTTGGTAAGACCTCTTGTAAACCAGAATATTTAAGCTTATAATTAAAATACATATTTTAGCGCTATAGGAATCACTTGCAAACAACACTATTTTGCTCCCGGTGAAATTGTATTGGTAATCCTTTTTAAAAAAAACCGATTGAATCCATGTCGGGACATAATCTAGCTATAGGATTTCAATTTTTTTTAAAAAAATTAAATATCAAATAATCACGGGACCTTACAAAATCTGAAATTTCACGAGGCCCCTGGATTGTGATTTGGGTTGATAAATGGTTTTTAGCCCAAATCACACTGTGGGAAGGCATCTTTAAGCGGCAGGTTCTCGTTAAATTCGCCAAATGTTTGGCGCAATATAGCCCGGCTGGAGTTGACGCGCCATTAAACAACATTTCATTCATTCATTAAGCGTCAGGACGCTTTACCCAATACTACCCAATACTATACCCAATTGGCCAATAACACCTAATATTAATTAAATACTACCAAATACCACCCCATAATACCACTAACATAATACTTCAATCATATTTTTAAAAATTGTATCAATTCGCGTAATTAGCAAAATTTTACGATAAACTGGAAAAGCCTATTTTAAAGTATCAATACCTGTAGTGTCTGAAAGTCTAGTGCTTGGTAGGCCCTTTCTAGTCTCGGTCACCCAGAACCCCCTAGTCTTCAACGTACAGAGACTAGGCCCTTTTCAGTTTGTAGAGAAATAATTCTGGATTCGACATGACTTGACATTTTGGCTTCATTTAGAGCAACTCGAATCAATTTGATACCGAAGTTTGGCCGACTGGTTGGATGAGTTTGTCTATCTTGTTTAATTCAAAATGTTATTTAAGGGTTAAATTGATGCGTTATCACTGGTCATACAAAAGCAGAAAAACATTGGTTAGCTATAGCCTATTTGGACACAGATCACCAAATATTCCTACGTGTTTGCTGCATTTATGTTGCCTATAAAACAATAAAATGTTAATTTTTCTCCTTTTCAGGCCTCTTTTTATGTTGTCAAGTCTGTCATGACTACTTTTTTGACTTCATTTTTTCAGGAAATTAATGTAAAGTTCCAGACATCTTGCTTCAGCACAAGGATTGCAATACAAATTTGTAACATGCCTCTGAGGTTTGAGATGTTGGAAACATTGAAATATTCCCAAATTTGTGAAAATTGTGTATTCTGTGACCCTTCTGTTAGAGAGGGGTGATCATAGACCAAATATGGCATTTTTTTCATTCATCAAGGCCTATTTTTAACCATAATTCATATTTATTGCACCTATTTTAGTTTATATGTGCATATGTTAGCCAGGGATGGTAAAACATAGCTGTTAGACAGATTCCTTTGGTAATGTAAGTTCTGCAACCATAGATTAGATTAATTCAATCAGTGGCATGTTCAGGGGGTAAGCATACATTTTTCAGTATAGATCTCTAATATTACAATCATTGCAACTGGTGTGCATTTTTTCTGTTTGCATATTGTCCACAGATTCTAAAAATATATTTCTTGTCCGTCCGGATATTTAAAAAAGTGGAAAATTATTGGTATTTTGAGAGATGCTACATGTAAATTTTGTACATTTTTCATCACATGGCAGTAAAAAATTATATTTTTGAAAAAAATTCCAAATTATGAGTGTTTTGTATGTAGTTTCTTTGTTACTTGTCTAATTTTTTCACAGAACTCAGATACTGCCTTTAATAAGAAAGATTTTTAAATTTTAGCACAAAAGGCCTATGGACCTGAGATGCACCAGTGTACATAAAGCAGCATGTGTACTTAAAGGGCCATCATTTTTAAAGTTATTCTTTGATTTTGATTTTCTTTCACCGGCATGTTGCCAGAACACATGGGAAGGAAATAAAAAAGGCCTTTTGGTGATCCCTGAAGTTTCACCCCTATATAGGACACAGATCACCAAATATTCCTACGCCGTCACCCACGAAACAAGGGCCAAAGCTATTTTTAGTCTTCCTCTCCCTTTTCCTTCCTTTTGCATGGCGATTTTTGTTGACTTTTTGGTGTAGAATTGAGGAAAAGGGTTTGAAAATACATTTTCTGCCAGGTTTTGGTGAATATTCATAATTTTGATGCGGAAGGATACAAGAGTTGAGAGGTTGGTTACGTTGTAATGTAGGGCCTGAAATTGCATGTTTACTTGTCTCTACTTCCAGCTTGTGTATCTCAAGTTTTTCATGAAGAACCTCATACGTGCTTTTGGGCAAGTGGTTGCCACATGTTGCTCCATCTGTGGTAGAAAGCGTTCTACCCAACGAAAATTTGGGAAAAAGTTAGAGCCGGTCTAAGATACGAGAATTAACATTGGAGTCAATGGGGAAATCTTTAGTGATCTGTGTCCAGACTGTCTGTGTGTGATAAGGCTGTCACTGATATGCCTTAGTTTTGAAAATATGAAGATTAAATTCTCAGAAAATATGAATAAAATAGTTTGGCTACAGAAAAACTAAAAAAAGTTAATTAAAAAAAAAAAAAATCAAAGTTTTGAAGAAAAATTGTGATTTTACTGCAAATTTCTCAATTTTCAATTTTTATTGAATTTTTAACAGTAAGTAAAATATTCTAATGCCCAATGTTGGCTTATTCAGTCTCAGAAAGCACAGATAAAATGAACAGTATTGAAATTTCACCAAATTTTGTCTAAAAATCAGGAATATTCACAAAAAATCTTGAGATTCCCCCCATTTGGATGTAGAAATTAATATTTTCATGACTACTAAAATGAGTCAAAATGTCTAAAAATGCCCATATTTTCTTTGCTAATATAACTTAGATGGGATCTACATGTTTGTCAGGTTTAGAAATAGCTCCAGCTTTCCTACAGAAAATTGAAAATTGGTAACACTGAGTTAATAATGTACAGCAGATGGGTTTGTACAAAATGTTCAAAACAGGGGTTGGCTCAATTTTGCCACTATTTTACCCAGAATAAGCATTTTTTTCTTCTTTGAAACATTAAATTCTTGCATTTCCTTCATGTAGGAAGCAATATCCCAGCCTTTCTAGACATTTTTTACTCCATCATTCTGTTTAGAGAGGCAATAAATGCCCCACCCCACCCTTTTCTATTAATGTGTTTTGAGGGATTTAAATGCACCTGTGTTGACATGTAAATGATCTTAATTGGAATTTGTGGTTGAATTACAGCTAAGAATGTTATTTTTCACCCAAAAATATTTTTTTTGTGCATTTCAAGGATTTCTAACCCTTATTTGTTCAGAGTCAAACGTAGAACCCTGAGGCATTTCAGGCCAATGAGACCAGACCCAGATATAAAACTGGTGTAGATGTGTAAATGTCAGTTTAATGTTCAATATTTTCTTATCAAAATCCAGCATTTGTGGTGTTTGCTGCATTTATGTTGCCTATAAAACAATAAAATGTTAATTTTTCTCCTTTTCAGGCCTCTTTTTATGTTGTCAAGTCTGTCATGACTACTTTTTTGACTTCATTTTTTCAGGAAATTAATGTAAGGCGATATGGCTAGGTGACTGCTAGAGGCTTGGGAACATTCGTTGTAAAACAGTTTGGCTTCATTTAGTGAGTTGGGTAGGGAATTGCTTGATGTGACGACATCTACTTATCTAATACAAAATGGAAGGTCTGGTATAAGACGGACAAAACAGTAAAACGTAGACAGCCTGGAACTTAACATCTATTCGTACAAGTAAATTCAGGAATCAGTGCTCATCTGTAGTTTTAGTGCCCAAACTTTTTCTTGAAATGGTTATGAAATGAAATGAAATGAAATTTAACGTCCTGTTTCACGTTAAATTTTAACAAAAGATAAAATCCAAATTTTAGTAGATACTTCAATTTTGATTGGCTAAGCACTAAAATCAATCTAATATTATCCAATCAAATTAGTAAAATTTGGATTTTATCTTAGTTAAAATTTTGTGAAACAAGCCCCTGCTCCTAAACTGGGCTAACCCAATACGCCAAGCAGTGTGCTATGAGGGAAATGGGTAAGTGGGTAAGACGCTGGCTCGCTAGCCTGGAGGTCGGGTGTTCGATCCCTGCATTGGCCGAGAAAGTTCATCCAGATTTTCCGGCATGGTTTCCCCTTGTCAGTGATGCAGGCCGTAGGGCCTGACAAGGACAGCTGTCTAGTCGTTCGGATGAGACGAAAAACCGAGGTCCCGTGTACACATTGGCGTGCACGTAAAAGATCCCCTGGCAGTTGGAATTCGATATAAGAGTAGGCCGTAGCGCCGCTGCCCGGGCAAAATATCCCTCATAGCACACTGCATGGCGTATGCCTGTCTTCATTAGCCCAGTTTAGGAGCAGAACAGTAGGACGTTAAACCCCATTTCATTTCATATTATATAACCCATAGATACATGTATATACATGTATTTCTGTGATATAATCGATATCTTCCGGCGTGGTTCTCCCTCCCTTGTCATTGATACAGTACGGGGGTCTGGCAAGGACAGTGGCTAGTCGTTCGGATGGTATGAAGAGACATTTTTTTTAGAGCAGTAAAAGAATATAGACCAACAGTATATAAATATAATTGGCTTAGCTGTAAAAAAAAATTTAAATAAAATTCTCCAAATCCTGTCTTTAAAAAAATGAACAAATAGTATTTGCAAACCATATCACGTTCGATGTTATTTTCAATTTTAACACTCCACCAAACCATTCAACCTGACGAAGAGCGAGTCGTTTGTATCAACATAATGGTCCCGATCAGGTGCTCAATCGGCAAATTGAGCACACGGCGGCGACACCAAACGAATAGAAATTAGAAATTAAACGATAGCATGTTAGAATTTTGAATCTAATATACCGCCATACATGCTGTCTAAAAAACAACGGCAAATATATTTATGTTTCTTATGACATTTATAAAACTTGTGTATTTGAATCGTATTGCCGTGTTATGACCATGTATTTCGACAACATATTTTAGATTTTGTCAATGCTCTAAGCTTATAAGGGGACAAATCATTTTTATTTCTACACATGTTTTTTTTAAAAATACTTTATGCGTGTATGTGCACAACTTCAATAGTTCACAATATTATTAAACTACTTTAAAACATTCCTTTATGCACACTCTAAATATGTCTGTATGAAGAAACCTACTTGGCCGCCTTAAAGAATACAATTTGTATGATATGATTAATGACATGTCATTTATGTTAAGAAAAAACCCAAATATTTTGTAATTGAGTTACCGATCGTTGCATTTTCTTCTGTTACATTTCATATGACAATTTTTTGGAGGTTCCAACTAGAATATTTTTGGTTTGGTCATTAGTTTTAATTTTAGTTTATCTCAATTCATGAGAGAGAGAGAGAGAGAGGGAGGGGTGCACACTGTGTTTGCCAGAGCAAGTGGTAGATTGAGCATATTTTCGAAACAAGAGAGAGGGAGGGAGGGCGTGCACACTGTGTTTGCGAGAGCAAGTGGTAGATTGAGCATATTTTCGAAACAAAATGGGTACTTTAGGCCCTGAAATGCACAATCTTGATCAGCAGTATACCAAAGGGTGTGCTGTACAGAACAAATAGTACAGGACCAAACATTGATCCCTGTGGCACCACATAGGACAGTGCTAGATCATCTGATTTTGCTTGTTTGATCATGACAAATACGACGAAAGCCCGGAAGAGGTGTATCAGTGTTATCTTCAAGTTTCTGTGAAGGTGGTCCAATAAAATCTCTTGCTCGACTATATCGAAAGCTGCAATTTTCCAAAGCTATGAGCACTAAAGTAAAAGATGTGTGGTGTGTTCGGTAACTACACTGAAAACTTTTCAGATCAATTCAGAGACTGAAATGAAGTCTTTATCGTACCGTAAAGTCAAAATATTCAAAATCGCTTATTTCAGAAGAGATCATTTTGAATCCAAAATGGCGGCTGTAAATACGGCCAGATCGCGTGAGTCCCACTTTTATTCAAAGACATCACCAATACTACTTAATGGCAATTCTCACGCTGTTGTCAAATTATAAAGTGACATTATAAAGTGTTAGAGCAGTAATAGAATACAGATTAACAGTATATAAATATTAATATTGGCTTAACTGTAAAAAAAATCATATAAAATTCTCCACATCCTTCACTTGAACCATATGTTAGTCCCGAAATGACCTAGTTTGTGTAGAGTGGTCGTTAAACCCCATTTCCCCCTCTCTAAATTTCAGCACTCCGACCAACCATCAACCAGACGAAGAGCGAGTCGTGTATATCAACATAAAGGGACCAACCAGGTGCATAATCACAAAATGAGCTCGTAGTTGCGACACCAAACGACTTTATAATAATGGTTGCTAGGCAGAAGTGTAAAAATTCTAAAATCGGTGATGTTCATGCTAAACGTCTAAAGCATCAATGAAGAAGACATTTTCGTCTAAATAATTGAAATAAGATGAAATCGAATAAAAAGTTACACTGAACAAATAAAGATATTGGATTATAGATTGTCTTAATTGAAAGTTACATGAACAGAAGTTAGAAATTACATGAATAGAAGTTAGAAATTACATGAATAGAAGTTAAAAATTAAATGAACAGAAGTTAGAAATTAGACGATAGCACGTTAGAATATACCGCCATAAGTATGTGGGGTTGTATGTTTATGGTAATTCACTTTTATTGAATTTTAAAGAGTAATATAATTTATACAAACATTGCTCACACAGTCCTGTTAAATGATTGAGTATTCAGAACATGTGCAATACTAAAATGTAGATTATTTACTGAACAGCCCAAAAGTAGTCCACATTATGCAGTTATGATCGAGTCATGAGTCTTAATTGGAATAACCAGATGTACTTTCTGTATTTACAACGAGACAAGAGAATAGTCATTTCCTAAATAACCAAAATCCCACTATTCAGATGCGGTCAATTTGAATGGAGGCCGAAAATTAGGCCGGATCGCATGTGTCCCACTCTTAATGGAATGAGAATATCAAAAGCTACCTATAATGCCAATGAACGATTCAATGAAAATATCGACCAAAGCGACCTGAATATAGAGTTACTACAACGGGTGGTAGGGTTTGTCCCGAGAAAGTTTTGATATTTTGTTCTATTATGACAGTGCACCTAACCTTTAGTATCCCAAGATAACTTGGAGGGTAGGGGGAGACTATTCTGTTATATTGGACCTTAGGACATGCACGAAAGAAGGAGACACTCGATACACTTTGTTTTGACCCCGGGTGTTGGGTGAGGGGCCTATTTGGCTCGAACGCACTTCTGAAATTGTAATAAACAACAACATAGAACAGCTTACTCCAAGTAGGTCAGTGCTTGGATTTTCAATACTTAGCTTAGAAACGAATTTGACTATCTCGCTTATATGAATATGAAAGTAGTAGTCTTTATGGCTCTATGTTACGTTTGAAACACAAATTTCAGTGTCACAGACGCCCGTGGAGTTGACTACAGCTTTTGTTGTAGCGGGTGTTGTACACAAGACGGGATATGCTTACCTTTTTATTTAGATAACCTGATACCACTTGTCATTGGACGACTTCGTCTAAATAAAATATTACAATTGTTGATGAGAGAAACTGTAGCAACCTTCTCTTCATTCACCCCTGCCCTCAAACAAACGATAGTCAGTCTATTATTGCGTTCAGGGTTATTTAACATTCCGAATGTAATTTTTAATTTATATCTTTTAAAGACCCATACTTTTTTTCTTGATTGTGTTTATTGAAATTATCTTCAAATGAACGTGATAGACAATAAGAAGAGAAAAAAAAAGTGAGTCAGTTTCATCTCCTTCAAGACACAAATTGTATATTTATTATTTAATTTACACCGTTGTATGTTCGGATAGGGCAATGACAGACGTTGGAGTCGCTAAAAAAGTAATTGTAAAACATTTATGGAGGCAGAAGAATATAGATGTGTTGATATTTTGATAGAAACTGGTAAAAACTTGTAAGAATGGCTAATTACTGAGGCGTATCATTGGCTGAAATAACAGGAATGTGTTGATTAATCACCACGGTGTTACAGATTGTGACAAGTTTTCACCAAGAACACAAATCTAATCGATCAACATCTCCTCTCTCTAGTGTCTATTAACAGTTACTCTCATCCCGTTTGTCAAATTCCCCATGTCTAACTCCGTGCTTTACTCCATATTCGTCTTTGTTTACACCATGGCTTCCACAACACCGGACATAACAATTAAATTTTCTTCATGGTTTGGCAACGAATGGTGCCGCTAGCGACTTGCTTCCATCGATCTTTATTTCCTCAGTGATTTCTAAACAGTTTATAAATTCCTGCAAATTGAATTTAACGGTCTCTAGGGGTGTGATGCCATAATGAAACTATAATTAATGGGCTGATAAAGGTGGAAAAACTTAATAAACGGTTCCCAATAATCGGATTAAGTCTGGTTAATATTTCACTTTAGTCCCGGTCATATTGTATTAGGTGTTATTCGAAGTTTTAAACACTGGAGTTTGATTTAGTGCTGGTTGTATATCACAGATAGACGACTCTGTCGTTGTTTAATCACTCAAAATATAAACATTAAATTTGAGAGTAGCATGTTCAAATGACAAACTTTAAAACAATATTTAAAGAGGCATTATCTTACTCACCAAGAGAAATATTATTAATATCATATTCAAAATAACCATAAACTGGCCTAAATAATAAGCCGAACCCACACCTAAGGCATTTGTTACGAGTGACCGTTAAATTCCTTGGAAGCCATTTGAGAAAAACAGAATTTGAAAACATCTATATATCCCAGAGATTGATAGGTAGATTGGTCTCAAATTTTGAATTCAGTCTTATTTGAATATATCCGATGGATCTACGTGTCGATAGGCAAATCACGTGAAAAAGAAGTTATTTTTACACACTGTGGCCTGGTCTGATAAAGACTTTATATATTAAACAATTCTCGAGCATCAACTACGTCTGTGCTAATAAATACATTTCAAGAGAATATTGATTTACAACCCACCCCCACCGAACTGTTTGCATATAGTGTATTGCAAGGTGTCGTGGACATAGAAAGGCATTTATTTATCTTTTCCAGAATACATAAAACCGCTTTTCGTCTTTGAAGTATAATATGGGAAATGTTTGTTGTATTTCTGTATTCTGTTCTTGGACCGCAATTTTTGGGTGACAAGACGCTAAACCGCACTCCCCCCCCCCATTGTTCCTGGCATTCCGATCATCTTGAAATGTATATTCTTTATTTCAATTACTGCCCACGGTGACTCGCGCGGTATTATGTTTTATAATCTCTTTTATGTCTTTCATGTATTAACTTAGAGAATCATGAACCTTTATTGACAACTCTGCAGGGCTCGCGACAGAGCATTCCGGGCCCTGGGACAAGCAACTCCGTGATTTTTTGAAAGATACAAAGTCTCTAGCGCCATTTTGGCGTATATTGGAGGTCACAGAAACTGAGATTTAACACAACATATGACATGCCAAATAAATGTAGCCTACTACATTTTGATTTTACTGATGTAAAAATAATCAGATGTACACGATTTTGACACGAAATTTTAAACAAGCAAACAAATGGAAAAACAAAATGCTTAAAATTGCTAGACTTGCTAGTCGCTCACCATCATTGTAGCGTTCTACAGGCCCGGACGATGCCCCGATTACCTGTCCCAGCCCGGATACCCTGACGGTGACGAGATCCTCAAACGGAATGAGGGTCCGAAGGCCCGGGCAGTTGGCTTATAGTATTTAATTCACCAATTTTTCCAAAAAAGTGGACTGACAGAATCCGATTCCAATCCTACCCACGTTTCTAGGTACCCAGCGTGTTTTTCTTATTAATTTACCAACAATTCCTTTTAAGACATTACTCGGCATACTCCGCCGCTCCAACAAGTTGCTGTGGGTGTATAATCGACATTCTTTGGTTTCTTAGGTTACTTCAGATTGTTTTATTTGTCGAAATTTGTTAGGAACTGGAAAGAATAGATACATCCACCTAAATACACTCTATGGGATTTCCGATGAGAGGTAATGGGGTGGGAGGAGGTGGGACCTTATTGATACGACATTGGGTATTTTCAACACAATACTTGGATAATAACTAGATCTAACCACTTTATATGCATTTCGAATGAAAGAAATTTAACTATGAAAAACGGTTAATTAAAATTTTTCTGAAGATGATGATGTACCGCCAAGACTATTTAAAATGATTATATAAATAAATAATTCGAATGTCTACTGGACATAATTAACCAGTTATGGACTTTATTAACAAGAGAAAATCTTAAAATAGTTCAAGCAGTGCATTATTGACTATTTCTCAGCAGTGGTACATTTTGTGTTAAAACAATGGAACAGTAATATTATGGATAATAAAAGGTTTGGAAAAACAAATATACAGTTTTATCACTTCCGGTTTGATATAACGACACAGGACATTTGGCATCAGATACTGAAAGTTTTATGAATATAGAATAAATCTTTCATTAGCAAAAAGGTTTGAAACATGACTGAAGGAAAATTCCCTATATCTCGGCAATTTCGAAACTAATTCTCGATATCTATATGATCATATATATTTATATCATTTGTATAATGTATTATATTCACACGCACTTCGATTTTAACAATATAAAACGGCATTTACTTTCTAGGATAAGATCTCTTTATTTTAAATGCATTTTTATACTATCCCTTGGCATGTTTTAGAAGTACATAGCTGATCATATTTTGTGCAATGATACAGTTTTAAGCAATCTAATTTTATTCCTAAATAGTTCATTATAGACATTACATCTCTTTCAGAGCTTGTAATCAGATTATCGTCTTTAATGATTAATATCTTTTTCTCGTTCTAAATTTATTGAGTATTTCGACAGGCTATCGCCGTCAATAGTCGCCATTCGACCGGCGACGGCCTTTGAGGGGTGTGGGTGTGTGGATGTGTGTGTGTGTGTGTGAAAAGGGACTTATGCCCTAACCCTTTGCCCCATTTCTTTGAACCGAGTAGTTTAACGTGTTTCTTCAATATCTACCAACAGTGATATATCTTTTTAATCGACAACATATCTTGACATACTCTGGAACAAATCTTCTCTTTTTCGTGGATTGTCTCCCTTTAAGATACATTATGGAAGATTAGATAAAGAGCCGACAGTTCTCACTATAATAGCTAAAAACTAGATAATGTAAAGGGAATTTGCTGAAACTTTCAGTCAAATTGATCCACTCTGAACCGAGATTTTAGCGATTGAATTTTCGGTCTAGCCTCGATCATCATTTTGAGTGAAGTCTGTATCATCCAGGCCCGGAACTGTACAACACAATGGGTGCTTACGGTCTCCCTCAGTCCCCTCAATTAACTTGAACATTTGTTTTAATTTATATCTTTTCCCAAGAGTTTTTCTTCTATGTTTCTGTCTGTCTGTGTATGGCTCGGTTCTTCTGCACTTACTATACTATTCAAAAAAAGTAGGGGATATTTGATTTTTAAGTGTTATTAAAGTCACCTAATGAAACTGACGAAGAAACAAATGACAAAATGAAATGAAGTTCACATTCATCGATTTATTCCAAATGATCGTTAGACTAAGTAAGGCACAGACTGACCATTATAAGGGTAAAATGATACCCGGGGTCAAACAGCAAAGTTACCACAGCATCACAACCAAGTCAGTAACGGGTAAATCCTCCTCTGTTTGCCAAACAAGCATTGATCCGACGTGGCATACTCCTAATGAGACGTCTAAGGTCATTTTGGTCCAGATTGTCCCATTCCTGTTGCAACGCAGCAGCAAGTTCTTGGACATTGGCAGGACGTTGTTGACGTTGACGTAACCTCTGTCCAAGCATGTCCCAGACATGCTCGATGGGGGAGAGGTCGGGACTCAGTGCTGGCCATGGTAATGTGGTGATGTTCTGTTGTTGGAGGTAACCTGTAACGATCCTGGCCCTGTGACATCTTGCGTTGTCATCCTGGAAGATGAAACGGCGGCCATGACATCGTGCGAACGGCACAACATGGACTGCCAAGATGTTGTCCCGGTTGTACTGGACTGTAACACGCCCTGCAACAACATGTAAAGCCGTTCTTCCAGCAACAGTGATGCCTCCCCACACCATAACAGAACCACCCCCAAATCGATCATGTCTGATGACGTTAACGTCTTGGAAGCGCTCGTTTCGACGACGCCACACCCTCCTACGTCTGTCCAAAAAGTCAACAGTGAACCTTGACTCATCTGAAAACATCACATTGCTCCAGCGTCGATTATCCCAGTGTTGACGATCCCTAGACCAACGACGTCTTGCCTGAATGTGATGTTCTCTCAAACAAGGGATCACGCGAGGACGTCGGGCGCGAAGGTGACCCCTATGCAGTCGATTCCGAATCGTCTGGCCACTCACTCTCACACCAGTGTCTGTTTGAAGACGAGCGCTGATCTGATTTGCTGTGATGACACGATTTCTCAAGGCCAAGGTACGGATAAATCGATCCTGGGCTTGAGTTGTCGCCCTTGGTCGACCTGAGCGTGGTCTGTCCTGTACAGATTGTGTATCACGGTATCTGGACCATAGCCTGCTTATGACAGACTGAGAAACATTCATCGTCCGCGCCACAACCGCCTGTGTTGTGCCGATCTGTAGCATGCCAAGGGCACGTAATCTTTCATTTTGGGTAAGCCGACGCATATCAAAATTTGTTTTCTGGTCACTAAAACAATTAAACTGATGTTTCCACCCTGGAATTCAATGCCACAATGACTGTAACAATCAAAGTCAGAGTCGTGCAAATCTTGGGTTGGACCCCCATGATGATCCCAAGGATCACCTGCATTCCATGCGGTAGCTATTGGTGCGTTTGGGCGTCACATGTAACTGGAAATGTTTCTTCTGTTAGGTTCTATAGTGACTTTTTTCGTAGTCATTTGCATATTTTAGTATTATGCCCCCAAAATCAAATATCCCCTACTTTTTTTCAATAGTATACTAGAGATCACTGGTTTGATATTCATTCATAGATCAAAATGTTTGCAAAATATCATATTTAAGTATTTAAGCTAAACTCAAAAGCAGCTTAGGGAGAAAATACACCACTAAAGTTCTAATAATTACAAATCTGAAATGTGGATCTTTTTGGCCCGAAACTGGGTATCAGAAATTGTAATATTTTATAAAATCATACGGTAACGTTTCGAACGGCAAATTCAATTAAACTCTCGGAGAGGGGGGGGGGGGCGGTAATTCGGACAAAAGCCATTATGTTCCACACTGACAGTGTGCGAAACCAAAACGATACATCATTTTGCTTGAAATATCTGAAAATGTAAGACAATGAAAGTATGAAAGCACTTCGGTAACACAATTAGGTAAAACTGAATATGTTGGTCTTTCATTATTGCTGTCGCTAATTCATGCATAGACCATAAAGCGGTCTTTATTAATAATGATGCTTGGTCATCAATCTTGTCTGCTTAAATGACACCCTTTTATTCTCTTATAAACGAAATCGACCATCTAAGGGGAGGTAATCTATCACAGTTTCCCTTAGGGTAATATACAATTTACTTGGCCATACTTAACACCTTTACAAACGTTTATTAACCAATTACCGAAGGAGACTTGTATATTTTGGATTATGTTCTGAGGAAATTATTGAATCTTAAGAAATTGTTGTCACCAATTGACAGATGTGTCTGTATATTTAATTAATTTATAGCTAATGACACTAGTGAATTTTACTTTATTAATTTGATATTTTATAGTCAGAGGGCTCATAAACTTTGTTAACTGTAAATTATACAGACTAATAAAGTGTATTATACATGGTTATTTATTTATTTCTAATGGTGAATGTATTATGAATATTTTTATGAATTATATTCGACAGTTGATTATATTATTATGAATTTGATTTTAATGAATACTCCCCATTTAGAAAGACAATAGCATTTGTTATTATTAATAGAGTTCTATATGCTACATTCAGTGGAAGTGGTAACGCAACGCCATCAGGCCTACATCGCTTCCTGGCCTACCCTAAATGTTAGTCTCGAGTCAACCCTGGTGTTGCCAGCAACCCCGAACAGACGTACAAATGGCAGTCATAATTATCATATTAATAGATATAAAAAATGTTAAAACAATTGTCTGATCTTTGAATATTGTCGATTTTATAGTAGGGCACCTTTTCTATAAATAATACATTTGTCTATATGATCATTTCAGATGAATTTAAATAGTAGTTAGAAATACCGATCAAGGGCGAGCTCCAATGAATGACTTGGTTTGTCTCTTCATTATATTCATACTCTACATGTTTTCCCTTTCAAGTCAGCTTTGTTGTAGATGGTGTTCGTGGGCTGGATCAGGAACCTTCTCGAGTCGTGGGTCGAAAAACCCGAGTTTCGTGTTCAAATTGTAGTGTACTTTTAAAGGTCCCCTAGCAGTTAATAATGAATAATAATGCATATATAACGCGATTGAAATCCAACACGACGTGTTGTCCATTGGAGATATTACAATATTTATAACACAGATTGTGAACAAATGACAACACATACAACGAACATTTGCGAACAAAATATGACATAAAAAAAAATCGGAAACTTCAAGAAAATTTGTTTATGCGGCTAAACCACACACAGAATACAGAATAAACTTAAAATACAGCAGAAACAAATAACATGCTGATGCCAGGAAGGCCTTAAATATTATTTATAAGATCCATCGAACTTCAAAGGCTGTGATGAAATGTGACTGCCCGCTCGCGTTGCATATAATAAACAAATACGATAGTCATATTATGTTAGTCTCAAATTGTTGAAAAGACCTTACAATTTATTCTTTCCTTTTCAGTTCTTTTCAAACATCCTTTTTACGGTATTTCAAAACAGATTTTCGACTGAATATTGAGATGAAATAGATGAGCCTTTGCTTTATGGATGGCTATGACTTACAGGCTTTGGGCATCCACTCGCTGTATTACGGGGCTATTATTTTCCTGCTGAATCATCGAAATTAGCTATATTGAAAAATACCAGTAAAATTGAAAAAGGAAAACAGAGATTTTTCTAGATATTGCGTGTGGTGCCGTTTTTCTGCCCATACTTAACACGCACTGGATATGCCAGTCGACAGCTAGAAACGGAAAGAAGACAATTGTAAGAATACAATGAAATGAGATGGGGTTTAACGTCTTACTGTTCTGCTCCGAACTGGGCTAATGAAGACGGGCATACGACATACAGTGTGCTATGAGGGAAATTTTGCCCGGACAGCGGCACTACGGCCTACTCTTATATCGAATTATTCCATTTGTCAAGGGATTTTTTACGTATACGCCAATGTGTACACGTGACCTCGGTTTTCCGTCACATTCATATTCATATTCCGCACATCATATTCAAAATTTTATCAAAAAAATAGAAGAAAAATATGGATAATTAAATATTTGACAAAAACTAAAACGATCCTACTAAATACCGACAAGAGCATTTGTTTTCCCAATTTCACTCATGGCATACGCGCCCCCCCCCCCCCCAACTTCTCCCAACCTTTAGAAATGAAGCCTTTCCTCATTTTTGTTACAGAATATTTAGCAGGGGCGGATATAGGATTTTTGAAAGGGGGGGGCGCAAAATGAGGGCACTGACCGCGGAGACGGGGCACGCGGCTGAGAGGGTATTTTTTTTTTTTTTTTGGGGGGGGGGGGTGTCCCAAAATTATCCTATAGTCACCCTATAGGGTTAGGGCACCGTCAGCTAAACAACAAGAATTCGTTTGAAAGTGTAAGCATTAATTAGACCAGACTGGTGTGTTTGAGTCGATGGTTTGAGTCATTTAGGATCCCTGCAATGGTTTGGGAACGGACATATTTGGGTCTGAGAAAAGGCACTTTTAGCAGTAAAGAAGGGCACAGTCGAAAATTAGCCCCCCCACCCCTTGGACCCGCCTCTGTTTAGTGATTCCTGAACTAGCATTCATGAGAATTGATCATGTTTCGTGAAAACAATAAAAAATAGTTTTTGAGCTCTGCATCATTGGATATAAAACTGGACAAACGGACGCACATACGAATAAACGGACACAGTGACTGATATAGTTTATGTATCTGTGAACCGACTGGAAAATAGGTTGAGACCAAGTCAAACCTGTTTCAAATGCACATCCCAAGATCAGATTAATTCCAAATTTATCATGGAAAACGCCAAAATGTCTAAAAATAAAAGGTACTATTTCAGTAATAGGTTGTTTTGTGCAGAAAAATTAGCAAAGAAATATCTAATGATTCTTGCGATCTGCTCCATCCGCCCCCCCCCCCCCCACCACACCTCACTCCACTCCATCCCACTCAAAGATTACCAAGTCTGATTTTATGAATGGAAACGGAAATAATGCTGAAAAGTTTAAATAGTAAAATGACCACCCCTGTACTCTTTTAGTGTCTGTAGAAAGATCTGTGACCCGCTCATGCGCACACACTATAAAGCACACGGCACGGATCCTGGGGGGAGCTACGGTGGCTAGGTGGTTAAGACGCAGGCTCGCTAGCCCGGAGGTCGGGTGTTCGACCCCTGCATTGGCCCTTGTCAGTGGTGCAGAACGGAGGGCCTGACAAGGACAGCTGTCTAGTCCTTCGGATGAGACGAAAAATCCGAGGTCCCGTGCATACATTGGAATGTACGTAAAAGATCCCTTGGCAGTTGGAATTCGATATACGAGTAGGCGATAGTGCCGCTGCCCGGGCAAAATTTCCCTCATAGCACACTGTATGGCATATGCCCGTCTTCATTAGCCCAGTATAGGAGCAGAACAGTAGGACGTTAAACCCCATTTCATTTCATTTTCATTTCCGGATCCTGGGGGGGGGGGGGCAAAGTGGGACAAATGTCTGGGGCCCCCAAATCTGGGTAGCCCTCCACATTTTGGGTTGCGTACAAGATTCTGAATTATACGATTGTTTGTAACTTGATCGAGTTTCCGTTAAAGGTTTCTATAAAAGCCTTTTATTATTGATTGATTATCTTTAAAAAAGACTGGCTGTGATGCGTACCTTGACTGAAGTTTGAAACTTTTGTTCTAATACAAAAGCTTGTTCAATATTTGTATTTTATTTAACTTGTTTTACTTACCCAGAACATATCTCAGAATGCACCAAATCTATTTTTCAAAATTTTCTGGGGGGAGGGGGGGGGGGATTCGCGCCGCACTGGACCCTACACTTTTTTGTATTAAATTCAACCCCGTAACCCCCACCATTGACTTTTCCTGGGACCCACACACATAAAATAAACCTCGGTGGCTGGAATTCATAGAAGAGCTGTTGGGAACACCGATGTATAGGAAACTCCTCTATTAAAACTTAGTGATGATGTCTTTAATCTTACCAATAAAATCTCGTTAATCGTTAATTATACGACAAAAAAGTTTTCCATGCAACATCTGACTTCTTATTATGTTGATGCTATCCTTATTCTTCTTCTTTGCCATTTAGTTTTTAATGCATATTTGCTTTGGTAATAATTAAATGAACGGAAAACTTTACTACAAGAATTGAGACATTTTTTTTAATCAATTTTAAAAACTTTAATTAACAATAAACAAAAGAAATTGAGTTTAAGAGCGTTTCGTTAGACAGGGCTAACACTCATAAAAGCAATATATGGTCTGGATATTAGATAAAAAGATACACAACAGTCTCGACCATATCTTTTGTTCATATTTGACATTTCAATTACTTACATGCTTATGTTTTTTCCCAAATAACATTTTCAATGGGTAAAAATGATTATTTGATAATTTTATTATCTTGGCTTTTCTAGTAATATTTCGATTTTCAAATTTCATTATTATCTTTTCTCTTGTAAAAAAGCACCGTGTTGACACCTACAAAATATGGAATTAAAGAAAACAAGTTTAGATTAAAGCGATGAATATTTTATATCAGATGACACGAAAACAGGCCTAAAAGTAACATTGAGTATCGAATAACTAGTTAAAAACAAGATAATAAGGTAAAAAATCAATTGCTAGTCTAATGAACTTGTTGATTGCTAGGAATTATATTATTGAATATAATTTCATCTAATCGCCATTCATTACATGTATACCGATAATAATAAGCAGATAAAAAACTTACAAAAACGTTTGGCATTAAAGAATGACATTTCAAATAGATTAATATACATGCGCACTTTCGATTTTTTCTATCTTCCATAAACCATAATATAATTATGAAGAATTTTCCTGTATTTGGATTACATACATCGGCTATAATATATTGACGTATTTTCATTTCATGAATAGTCTCATTTGTTTACTTTGTATATGCTCTACTGTATTTGCGTATTATTTGTTATACCATCTACTGGCTTTATTTATATTTTTGAGTATTAACACATTATTTACCTTCAGTCAGCAAACATATTTAAAACATTGCAGATCTTAAAGATCACCGTAGGATTTGTATGTTTCTCTGTGAGAAAGTAGTCACTATTTTTAGTGATATAAAGTTACAAAACCCTTCAGAAGTGAATTGGGTGATTTTATCTAAATATGGATGTTGATGTTCATGATAAAACACAACAAATTGCAATGAAAATCACGACAACGAATCATGAGCGCGGTTGCCTCCCTTTATTCACGTTCTCCAACACACCCCAATGCACTAGCGGGCCGTCAATTACATAGTACTTCGCCGGTATGAGACTTAAAATTTATATGTTTATTTGCGTTTTCGTAGTTTCGTGTGCATTCCGAGGATGGACAGGATTGTGCACAGACAGCAACGTTTCATCTAGTTTAGCTCTGAACGTAAGTCGTTACACTCGCCCTGTACTTCCAGGGACGGGCCTATTGGCCCCTTGTTGGAGCTTTTTGAGTCCCCAGTAAATTTTACTGGGCAACTTTTTACTGCAATATATATGGTCGCGTGTCAGTCCATGTGAACGCCTGTACAATGTAAAGGAACATTTTAGTGAGAAAATAAGACCTTGCTTACAATGTTAAAAATGCACCCCTCCTGCTAAATAGCTTGGCAGCAGCCATTGAAGTTTAAATATAGTTCAACGCCCAAATTGAAGTGATACGAAGACGAAACGAAATGTAGGTAAGCAGGGGAAAAAATTGGAATCTTTGAAAAAATTAGATTATATCTATAGGCAAAGCAATAAATGACTGAAGATTCTAATATTTTCAAAGATTCCAATTTTTACCTAAAGTTTCGACAAGGAGTCAATAGGCCCGTCCCTGAAAGTACAGGGCGAGTGTAACGAGACTTAGTTCAGAGCTGAACTACGTTTCTTCCTATTGTTCCATCTGTCCGTAGTTCTTTTACGCGTAGAAAAGATAACCCTATCATTGGTGACGTATCACGGACAGGGTTGTGATATGAGACTGCGATAAATATTGAACCATTTGTTGTTTATCAAAAGCCAAGACCCAATTTTTACAAAAAAAACTTATTTGTAAATAACGCAAATAAGTAGTCTTTGAAAAACATGGAAGCGTCATGGTGGGCCATGATTCGAAAACTCGAAATTCTGGCGGACGAGCTAAGTTTAATTTAGTATTATGATATTGTGAAATTCATTTTGAAGAAGCCATGCAATTGAATGAGAAAACTGACTTTGCAAGGGGAAATGGAAGGTTTGCAGTCATAAAAACACATTAATTTGATAATTAAAACACAGATCCTATTTCGTTTCGGTTTTTTTTATAGTTCAAAATTTCGTTTTATTTGTCTGTACTACACTACCATCTGAAAGAGTTGTTATATAACCTGCGTTCTGGATAAGCCAATGGAACCATCTGTTACGGCGACTTCTTGGCGTGCGATGCACGGAACTGTGGGTAAACCACTAGAAACGTCAACGCTGATAGATTAATCAATGTCTGGCGTCATAGGGTCAAAAGCCGTTCGAACGACCCTTGAAGCGATTTTCCAATTTAACTGGCCAAATCTTCATGTAGTGTAGATCATCGAAAGTATAAAAAAGAAACGAAATATAGATCTGTATTTAAATCAGATTGTGAAGCTAGCTAAATTGACCTGGTGTTTCGTACCAGCCAAACAACAAGGCACGCCCTTTTAAGAAGTGAAAACAGTGGTTGCAAAATCTCGAAGATTATTATTGAGGTAAAAATTACTCGATAGAGTGTAATGAATTGAACAATGTTTTCAGATGATAGCACCAATCTGAGGCTATAATTTATATCATAGCACAAATTATTGTCTAATATCCGTGACAATTTTTAAAACGGTAGCATGATATTCATTGGTATGACGAAATCCTGAAATATAACAAAAGTATGGATTGTAAATATCGTTCAATGTAAAACTATATGTGAATTTTTCTTCATATATATATATATATATACCATTCGCTGTAACAAGCCTACTGATTGATGGGCACCACACACGGGCCATTGTACGTAACATAATTCAAACGTGTGCCCTATCAGTCCTTGAGAGCGCCGTAATTCTTGATATTTTAAATTGTCAGAGCACTTCATAGACATTTTCATTGTTGTCACTTGACCCGTAAATTTTATTTAAACATTCCTAGCCGTCTCTAATTCTAAAAGGTTAACTCATCTAGTTCAGTATTCTATGATAGTGATTTCTGCTATTTTGTTAACGAAATAAGGCGACATACAATTCATTTCAAAACACTTTATTTTATTTTCAAATGCGATGAAAACGACCCTGAATGTTTAGATTGAACCACGTGATTTTCCCATACTAATTATGCGGGTCTCTTATTGTTTTTGCGGTTATTTGTGTTTTTCTTTTAAAGGTTCTAAACCTCTTATTAAATAGTACGCTAATATTCGTAATTAAAAACACGGATTAGATTTCAATATTGGCCCGTTTCAATCAATATTGATTGCTTGAAAACGTTGAGAGAATCCCCTTCAACGAAACGTCGCTTTAATTAAAATAGTAATTGTGTTCCATATTATATTTTTGTGTTTATTACGTATGGCAATTGCTAAATACTGCTCAAAGAAAATATTGATGTTGCTATCTTAAGCCTAGCTCACAACCCGCCCTACGCGTTACTACGGACAGTCTACGTGGGAAATTTTATACGCTCACATTTTCACTGTCCGTCTGGGCGTCCGTCCGTCCACAATTTGTTTGTGGACACACTTAGTGGATTAAAGCCCCTGCATGATTGTACTAAAAATCACGTTTTTAGCTCGTGGAAACTCTAGAGGTCAAAATTTTCATCTGATTTTGATGAAACTTGACATGCATATTTATAACCCAAAGAACTTGGTCCCTTTCGATATTTGTGCATATCAAATCGTAACTTCCTGAATTATGGCCCCTGGTTAGTCTAAAAGTATGTAATACCAAGGTTATGGACACTCTAGAAGCCACATTTTTTATCCGATTTTGATGAAACTTGAAATGTATGATTATAATCCAAAGATCTTGGTTCCTTTACCTACTTGCGCGTATCGGTTGGTAACTTCCTGTTTATGGCCCCTGATTGTACGAAAAATCATGTTTGTAGCTTGTGGCCCCTCTAGAGGTCATACCTTTTATCCGATTTTAAAAGCGTTTAAATGTATCACCGTTACACCGTAATGACGGTTGAGTTTGAAAATCGGACCAAAACTGCCTGAGATAATGGCCGCTCCTTGTACGCAAATTATATAAAAGTATCTAATACTAAGGTTGTGGGTTTTCTAGAAGTCACATTGTTTTTATCCGATTTTATATCTCAGTCCATATCGACATTCGCGCCTTTCAGACCATAACTTCCTGGATTATGGCCCCTGATTGTGCTAAAAATCGCTTTTTTTAGCTGGTTTTATATCCCCCTCTTGCAAAATGTGGGCGTATCTTGCCTGGCAACCGCTGGTTTAGTAAACTCGGGCGTGAGACTTACGCGTCACCTGCGTGTGTTCGGCACCGTAAACTGGTCGTAGAGACTTTTGGTCCTGCATATACAAACTTTTCACCCGGTTTTTAGCGACTGGTTTGAGAGTTACCAAACCCTACGACCCGTGCGTGTTAAAACACAAACGGTGGGTTGTGAGCTCGGCTCTACCGTGAAAATATGGGATCATACTATCCAATATTTAAGATACAGTGAACATTTTAAAATCAGTACACGGCGTCGTGTACTCCGTGGATAAAGTAGACATATCTCAGAAAACAATGCGGAAATAATTAGTAATGGCTGATTCTCAAATGACAAAATAATAATTTTAAAAACAAAACGTGTAGAATGGACTAAACAGTCACAAACGACTACCGTTCAATTTGGACAGTTCAAGTATTTCATCTGACATAATTGATTATAAATTACAATAAATTAAAAATTGAATATAGATCACTTCATATATTAATATTAGAATATGTGCTTTTAGAACCATTTTCGTCTATTTAAAGGTTGCAAGGTATAGAGGTATACGCCCTTTAAAACTGCACGTCCATGTCAATAAAGAAAGCAAAGGTAACACAGTGATCCAGTTTATCAGTATGTATCTTTAATAAGAGCTAATGTAGTTTTATATACCGACCGGTAATTAAGTTTATGAATAAACTTGTGCCAGTATCCTTCATCTTAAAATTATTAAAATCAAAATGTATAAAATACAACATTTAAACTGAGCAATTTTATATGAACTGATCTGGTATCCCTGGTATCATGGACCTCGAAAACTGGTACTAGGTCCACGGGAGTCAAGCAACGTTTTTTAAAAATGATGCTCCCTATTTGATCTGATTCAAAAATTAAATCGTCAATTGCATCGGACTTATATGTTGATCTGTTCTGTGTGTTTACAGTCTGTTTCTTTCAAAATATTACGTCCATAGATAATGCCAATGTTGAGATGTAACCCATTATATGTATCGCATAAGCCAAATGTAAATTAAAATTAGTAAACGAACTGACTTGCGCTTGAAATTTACACACCCGATCACACAAATCCAATATTTTTACAGATATTATAAACCAACATAGCCATATAATTATACAGAAATATTACAATAGTTTAGGAGATGTCTAAAACATCTAAATTGGTCCCATCGAGCACCCCACCCAAATTTGTATGATCGATCAACTATACCCGAATAAGAAATAACCAACACCCAGGGAACTTACCTACAAAACTCCAGAAAATTCTTTATGCCATGTGAATGTCGGGTTACCTTGATGCATATGAACAATGCCGAACCACATACAAACCATCAAGCTCCTAAATTGTGTCAATGGCTCAATTTTGAAGGTGCTCTGTCAGGCCTGTGCAAAAGTAATTGTGGCCCACTCCCAGATACCTTTCTACCAAATTCATCAGTAGTACCGGAAGGGGGTGTCGTCTTCTTGTTTTTGTTTGTTTGCTGTATAACAATGTCGTAACAGCAGATAATTTACATATAAATCATTTAAAGCAATTAATTCTAGTTCAATATCTCAAGACCCTCTTTTAAATGAAATGGGGTTTAACGGCATACTTTTCTGCATCAACTGGATTAATGAAGACGGACATACGCAATGTTTCCGGAATAGTTGTCTTGCACCATTGACAAGGGAAAACCATTCTGGAAAATCCCGTGGTTATCTCCGGCCAACAACATGATTGAACCCAGAACATCATTGTCTCCCTGTTGCACATTGATCACAACGATCGGTTATACAAATTCAGTAAGCCGCACTATTTTCCAGTAGTGAAAATTGTTATATAAATGAATTGAATTAATCCTTGATTGTTGTTATATAATGTAAATCAAAAGAATATTATTAATGCATGTGTTATTGGGAAAATGGGTTCAACAATGTAATCATGTTTTCAAATAATACCTCCCTCTATAATTATGCCCTAACCAATTTACGTTTCAGCGTTTCCGTTTGAAGGCATCCTGGCACACGCAATGCTTCCTGAATGCGAATAAGTTTTGTAAGGATATATAATTTAAGCTACTGTTTTCCAATCAGTAATAAAGCTATATAACTCACAACTAATTACACGTGAACAGGAAGGGCGGCCATTTTGTAATCTGTATACTGAGAGATTGTCACGTCTGCCTCTCTAATAAAAGAGTAGAGGAAGGCGATGTTGAGAATTAAATGGCTGCCAAGAGCCAGACGATTGAAAATCAACTAGTTAATCATTTGCTTCCAGCTAATCTCGAACACCTTATAAGGTGTGAGTTTGAGTAATGAAACGGCTATTTGGGTTCCCTGTAAATATCCAACTCGTGCCAAATATTTTTGGCCAAAATAAATTGATTAGTAGCGAGAAGGTTGTTGAAAGTATAATTTGCGAAATGTTGACAGCATTGAGCACTCGTTAAGCGAATGATCGGAAGCAATTAGTGGAAAGTTTCTAGCGTTTCTCCTCCTTATTTAATTATTATCTTTAACAAATGGTAGTTGAGGTGGCCAGAGAAAGACACAATGTCATGAAGGGAATAATTTCTTAGATTGAGAGACCAATCATGCCATTATTAGTAAAGACTCTGTGGATAAAAGCCCCCCATTTACAACACCATCAAGAAAATCTCGACCCTTGTTTAATGTCGGAAAACCTATCAAATAAATGTTCTCGAAATCGGAAAGCCACTCGAGTAGACATAATTCCACCTGATGGAGCAATTTGTTTGGTTCTGTTTATCATTAGACCTTCTAAACAGTCCGTGTTTATCTTCAACGACTGAAGAGTGCGACACCATATTTGATTCCCTGATGGAAGAGCTCCTCACAGTCAATGAAAATGGCGATCAAGAGTCGCTATACTTACAGCACTCCCGATTAATTTGATGAGCTGAAAATTAGGATTTAGAATTCCGACGTAGGTTGAAGTGGTTTATAAACAGAGAAATAAACGATGTAAAATCTCACCGTCTTCTCCATTGTTTATCAACTGTTAAATAATATTTGCCCTAACTGATGACTGTCGATAGTTTCGTTATGCTAACGTGCTCATTAGATTAGGCGACGGCATTCAGGGAGTAAATTGAAAACGATGAGCAAGCAATCAATGTATTACACGTTATAAAGAAGTTCAATAGTAATTTAAGAAACTATTTCTCATTGCCAGTAAATCCTATTTGCGACTCATGCATATTTCATAAAACAGCCAAACAGTGGTAGTAGAAGCAGTAAAACCTAATTTGAAGGCAATTGACTGGACAATCAATCAGTCTCATGTCACCGATACACAACATAACTGGAGTAAAACTATTTTGCGGGGATCTTTGTAAGATGTCATAGTAATTTCGACGGTAACCTGTTTAGCTACCCAGGCTGTAATAGTTCATTGATATTTTGTACGGTTTGAACATATTCGAGATATAAGGTGACACGAAAAAGCCCCAACTCAATACTGAACATTTTTCTTTGAATTATCAAGAGAAGTTAAATGGACCCTCTCATCCCACCCGCATGTTGAAAAAACAATTCACGTCTTTATACCGGCAAGTTGCAAATATTTTTGAACATTGTTGACCGCCTCTTCGCCACGTTTACAAATTTTGAGAACAATTTATATAAACGCACGTCCGTAAGTTCACCCCTCTTGGCTACTAATGGCCACCTCTCCATCAAAAACCTACATTGTATCCCAGACAGACTGGTCAAAAACCAGATGGACGTTTCACAGACCTAGACAGTGGTCAACAGGTCAATACGTTTATACATACACGGTTAAAACATCTTCAGTGGCGTTGCCGAAATTTTACAGCCGCCAATGTTAAATAATACATAGAACAAAATAGTCACCAAGCTAAATTAAGTAGGATGTCAGAAAATTGAACTATCATGCATACACGAACATATGCTTGGCTGTCCTGTGGATGATAATATACCCGAATTAACGAAAACGGAAAGTTAAAATATGATATTACTTCAATCATTTGGGTTTTTACGATTTGGATGATGCATATTACAAGAGATTATTATGAATCGAATTAATAATTATTTAAGAACTTATTGTTCTTTTGTGGATACTCATATAATACGCATCATTTGGTATTTGGTATAGCGAAAATGTGTAAATTTAAATTACGGTCCATTTCGCTGCCATACGTCATGTATACTGTTGCATTTCACAAACGTGTTACCCCCTAGTTGTTTAACAAAGCCTAGCAAAAGCATTGGGCATTATTTATTGTAACAAGAACGAGCGTATTGTGGAAAAGGAACCGAGCATGGCGCAATTTTTAAAGTGTGACGTCACATCAAAAGTCTGTAAGTCGATTCGCAATTGTCCAAGAAACAATCCTTCCAAGTTTCATGCCTATCGTACTGTTTTTAGCCGAGCTTTAGGCTTTTTTTAGAGGCCAAGAAGATCAAGATCAAGATGAGTAGTGCCTGGTGACCAGTGTCTGGTCCAGAAATTCTGATTTGTGAAGATAACTCTTTAGAATTGATAACAGTTGCTTTATCCTTTAATGTTCGGATTTATTTCCTGGGTTAATATATAAGTACATAATTCCAGCTGTAAGACCATCGGTGCTTTTATCGCCAAGAGTTTCGCTAATAGATATTGTACTCTTAGGATTGAAGGATTCCGCCACAGGTCTGTTGGCTATCCCACCGAGTTTCTTTATCTGGTTATTATCATTCTTGTGATTATGTGCAAAAGCCAAGGATTTTAAACCTCAGTAATAGCCGAAGGACAGAGAATACGTGTAAATTTAAAACAAGTTTAAAACTGTTCATGTCGCTAGATGTCTAAAATCGGTGTTGTTTGAAATGCTTTCTCGAGACCAACAAAGCGTAACGTATAAGGGTTCTCAATGTGGGAGGCAAACTGTAAAGTTTTGTTTCTATTGACAAGCTGACACTGTCGATACGTACTTCACTCTACACAGGCTGTCAATCATCTAACCGTGTTGTCTTGTGTCATCAGCTGGATATTCTGTAGTAAAAATCACACGAGTTGTAAATGTTTACAAATCTAAACCCACATAATACATGATAGTGTAAATGTTGTCTGCAATTTACTTATAGTAACCCTAAATACACATAGTTATTACTGACATAATTATAGGTTCTAATCCTTGCGATATATACGCACCCCTTATATAGATGGATGACTGTAAATATTATTTGAGAAATACGGTTTAACCTTGCAATTCTTAATGTAACAACATCAGATCTCGACGATCGCGTGAGAATAATGTTTTCACGATCGCGTAAACGCACTACAGACCAATTCTCTGAAACAGAAAATTCGATAGACTGGGAATGTTAAAAATGACAATTTTATGGTGCAGACATTGGCTTTGAAACAGCTGGGGTCAGTACAACTTCAACATTTCTGTGGAAGACACAGTGATATGTAGAAGGATCCCACAAGCAGCCGTTTCAGGGGCTTATTACCTCCGTGCAGCAACGAAGCATGGCGTTTGTGACTCTGCTAGTAGTGCTAGATGTGAACGTACATGCCAGCTGCATCATGTCTCAGCAGCATCTCCAGTTAAATCAGTGGTGCGTATCAGTATATTATAACGCATTCTAAAAATAAACAGTGATTTTCATACGTTTATAATCTACATATGAAGGCTTGGAAAATTCTGCTGTATATTAATGAATCCTGCTAGATGTTGACAATAACTTAGGTAAAAATGTTTTTACAGTAGTTTGTTCATAATCATGGTGACAAAACGCGGTAACCGTGTCCCAAAAAAACGAGCAACAGTAAAATACCCTGGTAAATAACGGCTGCGTCCCTAGTATATTTTACTATTCAATAATTTAGGTTTGTAAATCCCAAGTACCAACCACCCCTTTCGGCATCAAATCGATTTCGCGCCACTCAAATCAAATGTGATACAATACTCCTGCCTAAAAAAATTATAATCCTTTGCCTCTGCAGTGTATTGAAGATATTTGCTTAGGGATAATATTGCTAGTATAACGTAGTTCCAGTGTGGACGGATGGCCTAGCGAGGAACAGCGTTTAGTCATTCGAATGGCACGAAAAGTCGAGGTCCAGTGTAGACGTTGGCATACACGCAAATGGACCATTGATAGTTGTGGTAGGCTGAAATGTTGCTCTTCACTCAAAATTCTCCCAAAATAATATAGAGATAATAAGGGTTCATAAAGCGCTAGACCCCAACCAATACTGCAGTGTATGATCGAAGCGCTGACAAAAGTTCCAGGAAATAATTATAAATATGAACATTAAAACATGTAGGTTTTGAATTCTTGTTAAAGGCATCGAGGGAGCTATCCGTATTGGTAGATGTATGTGCTGCATTATAGGCAAATGATCCGCAGCCAGAGGTCTTCAGGTCATACTTTGGAAAAGTTAATAAACACACTAAGGTCTTCATTATCCCGGATGGTGCAAAAAATATGACGTAACACCATTTCATTTCATTTCTAGATGAATTCACGACGCTGCCCTATTCTAAGTTGATTACAGAATATCAAAACAGAAATTGTGGGTGACATTGGAAGAAACTAAACTATTATTAGGATTGATTTTGATCAATTGTTGGACCAATGGGTTTTTGGGGTAAGAGTACTTTGATTGTCAGTAGACTTTAATACTTGCAGAGTATTCTCGAATGTTGTTACCTTAAGTGTTTATTAGACAAAGGTAAAGTCGGTGGTTATGTGATACACGATCAACTAATTATAAGTAACACGTGACCAAGCTATAAGTAATTCATAAAAAAATACCTAACCTCAATTACAACGTAATCCTTTAGAGGCATTTAACTGATCCGATAAAGTTATTTGAGTATATCTGAGTAATGTAGCAATTATTGATGATTTCGTTGTTAACACTTCAACAAAATAAAAAATATCGACGTAGAATTTGCAGTGTGAAGTAATGAAGCGCTGTCTAATGTTTGCCTATACAGAACGTCTCCTGTTCGAGTATATCATAAAGCCCTTTCAGGAAAAGGAAATGAGGTAAGCTCTCTAAATCATTTACACCACCGTTGGTACATCAAAGTCGATAATATATTGTTATTGAAATCGAGTAATTTAATATTCTGTGTGATATCACAATACATCTTCGTTTCCTTCCAAACTTCACGCAAACTTTCTTTATAAGAAGAATAAAGAATTTCTTCTTTACATGCTATTACAATCAAATATCACACCTTTTCCCCATCCAATATGGACGCCAAACGTTAGGCAATTTGTTAAGTATCGTGAATTATTGATTAGTTAGAATGAAACGAGGAATTTAGATGATCTTTTTTAGAACTTGTGTGGTGAACCTCTTTGTAATTTTATTGCCGGGGTCACACGAACAGAACACGGTGCTAAAGTTAATCACGACAACGCTGATTTTACGACAACCTGAAATCACAACATTTCATTTGTATCTATATATCCATTAAAGACCAGTCGTTGATGGCGTTGCGTGATCTTCGTTGCGTTACTTTGTAATCTTATCTTCGATTGGTTGATCAGGCGTCATGCGTGAACGCGTCCCGTTTGATAGAATGAATTATTAATAGTTGATTACTATTTAATAAACATCCAGTATGGTATAGTAATTCATTATTCGACAAAAAGTTATATTTGTAATGCAAAACCCAATTGTCAAAGATAAACCGATGGTTGAGTGGATTTTTGAGTAGCTGTCACAAATAGTTTTTTTTAATTAGGTTTTTTACGAAAAGAAGAGGCGATCAGGATATCTTTCATTTCGTACATTTTTATTGAGCATTTTTTAATTACGAACACAAAACGTATAATATACAAATTGCTTGAGTCACGAAAGTGAAGTCTTGGGTCAGTTAAGTCAAAGAGGGCAAACATTTGTCGAACTGACATACGACGCACTCATATAGGGAGATTCGGTAGCGTTAATATTTTATTTATTCGGATATTTTTTTTTTTTTTTAAACAATATTTTATTCACAGGATACCGAAACAAGCCAAAGGCTTATATAAATCGGTTTCCCAAAAGCAAGATACATAAATGATATAAACATATATTATAATAATCAATATACATGTATAGGAGTATTAAAGTACATATATAATAAGATTACAGGAAAAATATAATCAAATTTTAGCTAGCATCAGGACCAAGAAGGGATCGATACTCGACTGCTGAGTTTAAGTTCGTTACCTCAAAATCATGGGCGGCTATTGTAACGTATAACCGACATTGGTGGGTTTGCGGGACGAAGGTCCAATGTACAAAGACTTCGAAAAGACTGTGTAGCATCCATAATTTAACTATTCGACAGGGTGCAGTTATTTGAGTGGATAATTATTAATATTTTCTCGGTGCATATAGGGTATCATAATGAATACATATGTTGTGAAGATGTGGATAGTAAAATATTGATCGAAAGGAAGTGCTGTTCAAGAGGCATTCCTACAAATTAAAAAAAAAATCCAAAAAACCCTTATAAAATACATCTTCAATAGAAGGCTTGATCTCGCTTTAACTACGTACATCTTATCAAGGCCTTCACGTAATACCCTGCATATGTCGGCACTGATTTCGATTGGGTACAAGCCCAGCTTGTGAGACTATCAGATTACTTGGTCGTCGCGAATACCAAGTCTCGTGCTTTCAAGCTAAAATATCTACCTGTGACAATCGAGTTGCAAAGTTCAAGGTTCGTTCAATGTCAACGTTTACGTGGTGGTCGCTATGTCACAACCCTTGATTGGATGCTGCTGTTGACATGTCTATAGATAACATAGCTTTATGTTCGGGAATTGTGAAGTAATCTAGCAACGTCAAGATGTTGTAAAACTCACAGTCGTTGCTTCAGGAACATGTATCAAATAGTAATCAATAGGCAGCGCTCTTCCAAACAGAATAGGAGCAGAACAGTAGGACGTTAAACCTCATTTCATTTCATTTCCAAACAGAATATAAACAAGAACATCCTAGATAAATACTGAAATATAAACAGAAATTAAGCATACATTATGCAAGAGCTAAATTTCCCTATTGCAGGTCTTTCGTTAGGCCTGAAATGTTATCTAAATTATTAATTAGACATTAATTAACTTATCCAGACCATAATCAACTCTCGATGTCATCGCCAGCCTGCGATGCTTATTGGATTAGGTTCCGATTTGCTGTTCGACTTCCATTCAAAATTTAAACATGAACTCGATAATCGAGACTATGTTTTTTATCGTACCGACTTTAGTAATGATGATCGTGGATCAATTTGACTGAAATTGCTTTAAATCTTATACAATTATTGATATGGATCTACCAAGATGATGTATTATAGAGATGTAGACATGTGCTGTAAATACTGTGAATTAAATTAGTCATATTAGGGTAACCCTGGAACAACATACACATGTTATTAAAAACTTGATTGAGGAGAGGTGTATTGTGCAGCTACAATATTCGTTGTATTCCAAAAAATACGATTTCAGATCTGTTTCTCAAGAATCTTATAGAAAATATTCTATTAAAAGCATTTTCATGCGATGTATAGAAAACTCTGTCCCGTGCACTCGCCATCAAGGCTTACTGGAAATCGAGCAATAGTTTTGAATTTGATTACAGAAGCTTGGTATTAAGCTATTGATCATAGGTGGAAGAATACACACTTTCACAATTCACAACCAGACGTCTCTGAACCCTGACGTTTGCCTAAAATGACCATCGTGATTTTTCAAGCCCGAGGGGTGGTTTCCGGCAGACTGTGAAGGATAGTATGATTAGTAGTTGTAGTAGGGATGGGACGAAGAAACCAAGGTTCGTTTGCGTACACATTGGCGTGCACGTAAAAGGACAACTGACGAATGGAAATCGAAAAAAAAAAACCCAACAAAAACGAAACAAAAAAACAAAAACAAACGGAAACATTGCTGGCCGGCCAAATTCACCTACCTCGTTCTGTGTACCCGAAACCAGAGAAATAAAGATTACCTCATGTTTGTCCCAGAATTATCGTTATGTATTACATCAACGACTGATGATGCTGGCAACCGTACTTTATTCAAAGATGATCAAACAATTAAAAAATGCCAGTTTGTCTAAACCGAGTAGTTGCCACAAAATTAATATTTATTTCAAAAACTTTTATGTAAACAATATTCCAAGAAATTTGCAACGTTCGAATTTTGCTGGGGGGGTTGGATGGCTGAATGGTTAGCGTGCGCGTGCTGTATCATAAAGTCTGTCATTAAGTCGACTGGGGTGGTTTCGAATCCCCGGTTGTACGTGGCAAGGAGTAGGGTCGCCTGTCCAACCTCGTGGGTTTTCTCCGGGGCCTCCGGTTTCCTCCCACTGCTAAAGACCCCTACGCGCAAGCGAATTATGTAAATAAAATTGAACCATATGTTAGTCCCGATATGGCCTAGTTTGTGTCGAGTGGACGTTAAACCCCATCTCTCTCTCTCTCTCTCTCTCGAATTTTGTTCCAAAATGGAAAAGGTTCATTGTACCCCACCCCAAAGACAAAGCGCGTCTCGTCAAATGTTATAGATATAATCGTGCGAGTTTGCTACTAAGCTACCGACATTGTAAAATTTCTTTCAGAACCAACTTTCATTCTTTTATTGATTGTAGAGAGAAATTTGTATTCTATTGTGTATTAAGGATATTTTGTTAGTTGACATCATCGTCAGAAAAGAGTTGTTTTGAGAATTGTATAGGGCAGGTTAATTTTATATAAAAGGTGTTTATTGGGTATATAAAAGGGATAACATTATGAAATACTTATTGTTATAACGTAGAAAGGATTTCTCGTCTCTGGGTTCAGAACATGTTACAGCGTATAGCAAGAAATATATCAAGTTGAAATCTCTGCTTCTTTTGACAATCTGCTGCCAGTTTACACTAAATCAGTTTATAATTCACACGTGCTCACGAAAAATTTCAAAGATGGCTCACCGTTCATTATAAAGAAATGGAAACAATGTTAAAATACGACAATAATCTACGTCTCCTATGCATATGAGGTAAACTATCTGAAAAGTTTCGTCAAAAGTTGATTTATTGCGACATATGTTAATCTACCAGACGTGGTAAAATAGAAGTATAAAAAAATCCCCTTCTTCGCGGTGTTTTGAGATAAACCTTTGATAAGTCGACAATAAAGTTAAATGTTGGGTATGTTTTTCTATTTAATAAAACCTCGACACGGGTCTATGGTTTGTATCGTTTAGAATTTTTTCTCTTGTATTATGTCGATGGTTATAATAGTAATTGAAGAGGGGGGTACAATTGCTGCATCGGCCGGCCGACCAACACCGTCGAATGATCAAAAAGAAAATGTTGCTAACAACGCTTGGTTGTCACAAGTCAACCCTCGTGGTGGCATTTTTTTCTGGTTGCAAATCTTCTAGAATACAAAACAAGTTGAAGCTACCCATTTTGAGACAGGCTGCTACGTTCTTTTATATTCAGCACTGTGTTTATATCTTTTTATTAAATCTCTAACACATTTCCAATATTAGACTGAAATTGATTGACAACGAACAGTAGGACGCTAAACCCCATTTCATTTCATTTTATAAAGACTTGTTTTCTTGTAGCAGGCATTTATAACCGAAATTGCTGAAACAAGAATAATTACCATCATGATTTCAAATATTGTATCATATTAATCGTGATATTTTATCGGACAGATATATTTGTTTCAACCTAATTTTTCAGTTTTGGTTTTGGATGGGAGTAGCTTCTGCTACGCTTGAGATCGGGTATGTTTACCTTTTCACGATCACCTAGTACCTCTTTCCATTATGATATTGCTATCTTGATATGCCAAATCCGTCCATTCGGCTTTGTATTTCGATAAGAGTTGTGATATTGTATAATTTTGCGTGACAGTACTGATAGAAAAAAGATTGTTCACACGATACATATATTCCTTATTCTCGTGAATACATGCATATGCGCTATAACAGATCCAAAAAATAGACCAAACTGTTCCACGGTCGAGGTGAGAAAAACAAGTGAGGTTTTGCGGTTTAGTTAAGGACTAAGTAAAAGGTATTGCATGTTGGTGACTGATTCGAGGTTTATTATTTGAATGTTTGTATATTGTTACTAAATCAAAATTAAGCTAGGATATAAGGAGTAGTTTAATATTCCTACCATCCCCACCCCACCCATTTCTCCATGTCTCTTCAGTCTGGAACAATCCTCACTGTCCATAATTCTCTTCTCTACATCAACTGTGGCCTTATGAAAGACATATATACCATATGTTTTGTGCAAACTGGCCCATTTTGACTTCATGTGTCAAAAACCACATTGAATTGAGTTGATGTAATCTTGTATCTATATTAGTTGTATACCGACAGTTACTGGACGATACCTATTATTTAATATACACCTCGGCTGACGTTTGTCACAATACTCATAGCAAGATAAGACAAATCGGTATGAATCTCAAATAAATATTGTGGCGTGGATCAAATAGAAAATGTACCGAATATCTGATAAAATATTTTGATGTTTGATATTCATTATGATAAGTATTTTATATACCGCAGTGATAATAGTAAAAACTGTATATAGCCAGGAAGTCGAAATTGAACACATCAGGGGGTATTGAATAATTTTGAAATTATAACCTGTTATTAAATAAACAACCTAGATCCATTAATGGGATATGAAATTGTGTATTAAAAGAAACACAGGTCAAGTGTAAACGCACAGGATTCTTATTTCAAAATAATCGAAAATATAAAATTTAAGTATGCATAATAGATAAATTTTATTCAGCTATAAGTAAAATTCGGGCGGTTTCATTTTAAAACCAAGCGCAAATCTACCCTGACCTCTCTCAGCTTTAAAAAAAAAAACCCAAAAAACAAAATAAATAACACCCCCCCCAAAAAAAAAAAAACAAAACTCAAAACAAAACAAAACAAAACAAAAATAACAAAAACAGATTGAGCTTAAGTTACAGATATCTCTTATTTATTTTATTAAATGGCCATTACATTGTTTCAGATTTTGAGTGAAGTCGGTGTCACTACAAGTCCAGGACTGTACAGCGCATTGGTCGCTTATATTCACTTTGGAGTTCACATTTACGAAAACATTTTGTTTTTACAAACGCAGGGCGGAAACTCGTCAGCAAGACTAATTCTCTACAACGATATTTATATGATATTTTACTGTTACTTATCGAGTGCATATTATCTCCCCGGAATGAATAGTCGAGAATGTTTAACTTCGTAAATGGCAAAATCTACCATGGACAGACATGTATGATGAATATACATATATCAATTATTAGTTGAAGTCTTGTTTTCCATCATAAATTGAGTGACTGCTGATAAAAGGTCTTTGTCAGCAATAATTGAGTATAGAGCGAGCAACGTACTGTTATCGTCTAGAATTGGACGCTCCGTCAATCAATCAATCAATATATTCATTAATATAAACAAAGATTCATAAAGCGTTTAACTAGAACGATGACTTGATTTAAAACTAATCTAATTATTGATAAAAACTGTGTGCAAATTGTTTATAATTATTTACCACTTTACTCGTTTCCTTGCTCCATCCCTGAACATAAGAATATAATTTATAGCTGTCATTTTATTATCATATGTCACTCTGTACACTATCCACTATGTAGACTGATGGCAGAGAAATGGGTGTTCAATGGACCTTACATAATATGCCCCATTTCTATGACTCTATTCCTTGTAATTCCTAATGAATAGCAGGTAACCCCCCACCCTCGCCCTATTTGCGACAGTAGCTACCCCTCTTACGACAATACTAGCGTTAATCAGGCTCCATATCTGATTGTGCTCAAACCGGAAGTACTACAACAGGTTATTATCAGTCAATCAGTTGAATGGATGAGGCGGTTGATAGGTTGGGGACTAATCTACGTATATATTTGGTTCTATAGTATAAGGCTCACTTAAAGATACATTATGTAAGATTTAGATAACGAGCTAGCCATTCTTGCTATAATAGTTCAAAAATAGATAATGTAAAAAGAATAATTTGAAAATTTCATTCAAATTTTTGCGAGCGAAGATATTAGCCTTTGAAGGTTTGACAAGACGTGTGCAATAATTTCAACCACCGTACAAGTTGTTCGAAGCTAAGTCTCGCTCCTCCATTTTTAACTTAAATCAAAATATGGCTGAACTGTTCTAATCTATTTAATATCGGGGACATCCAGAGCCACCAAGAGTTGATTATGGCCTGGATAAGTTAATTAATATCTAATTAATAATTTAGAAAACATTTCAGGTCTAAAGAAAGACCTGCAATAGGCAGATTTGGCTCTTGCATATTGTATGTTTAAAATGATAATCGTACTGCCCAATCCACACCAGTAATGATTTACCTACAGTACATATAAATCATATGGAGCACATAACAGAAGTATAGCAAACCTTTATTGACTTTGTGAACTAATAATATTCATTCTTGGTTTTATTTTGGAACCCCGTTCTATAAATAGCTAACAATTTGTTAAGAATTCCCGCTTAAAGATTTTGCGAAACCTTTTATTGATCAACTGATTTTAGAATTTTAGCGGATTCTAATTAACAGACTACAAAATTACTGCTTTCTTGTTGATTTATTGTACTCCAGTAAAGTTGGCTTTTGAAAATAATCTGATTATTTCAGTGAAAATCTATATTGAGGTAATTAAAATATCAATTGGCCGTATTCTTGAATGGTAGAAATAAAAACAAAATACGGGGATTGTAACTTATTTTCTGATTACGTTTCTGTGGGTTTATTCATCATTTTGTTTGTAAATCCAAACACATAACAGTAGTTTTGTTTACGTCAAAAGGTAATCTGATAATCAAATAATACATACTTAGATACAAAAACCAAAGTAGCGTAAATCACTATATTCCCTTACTGGGGTGTAATGGCAAAGACGCACAACCACCCGGTTCAACACGGTTAAAACTAGCCACAGGCTAGTTGATTTACCTGCTAGAGAAATGTTGGGTAGTACTTAGCCTATCGATAATAAACAGTTTTGGCAGTCAATTGGAATAGCATACCCACACTAACTCTTAGCTCACATGCCGCATTATCACCAAGCGGAAAATTCCCATTTGGGCAATTCCACTTAAAAGAAATTGTAATTGTAGTTAAAAGAAATTGTAATTATAGTTAAAAGAAATTGTATTGTTTTTATTTATTTTGCCTGTTCGTTCGATTTTCGACTATCTGTATGATTGCATCTGTTCCTTGGTTATAGTACATATCCTTCTGGTGTTTTTATAAACAATATTTTTTGATCAGATGTGTATCTGAATAAGGACTGGAAAACATACATAGCCTATAGTAAACCACTGTCCAATTGTACTGCTTCTACGGGGCTAATTTAAGACGGGCTATGAGGGAAATTTTGCTGAACACCGGCGCAACAGCCTATGCCTATTTCGAATTCCAATTGTTAAAGGCTCATTTACACTCACGTCATCGTGTACAGGGGACCTCAGCGTTTTTGTTCCATCCCAACGACTAGACACTTCCTCGTCAGGTCATATCTCCTGCACCATTACAAAGGTACTTTGTCGGCCAACACCGTGATCAAATCCCGGTCCGCCTGGTTAGGAGTCGGTTCCTTAAAAACATTGGGCATTTTATGTTCATTAAGTAATGAAGATTGAAATGCACATTTATATACATCCTTGAAGTTTTAATCTCGTAAAATGTTTTTATCTGAATATAAAATGTATCCAGCAGTTTTAAATCTGACCGTCTGTGCTTTCCATTCAGTATTCGTTGTGTATCTTATCTGTATTGTCTCCGTTTTGTTGTGCATTCTTCTTTGTTTGACTAAATAGAGGGTTTGATAACGTATTAAAGAAAATAACTAATTACATCCCCGAATTTCAAAAATAAAAAACACCCTATAAAAAAAGATATATCTAGATTTGTAGTTGCTGTTGGTGATTTCCCCAAATATTGTCAACAATAGGCCAAGGTATTCAAATTAACACCAGAAACAGAAAGGTGATATATTATCGCCGTATGTTGACCATATAAGAGATTGTTAACAAATAATTTAAAAGTTTTTTTTCCACCTCGACCAATGATGCAAAATTAATATTCACATATAGATTTAAATATATTAAAATAGTTAAATATAAAAAATATTTAAAATTTTTTTTTTTTTTAGTAGTCGAGTTTTTTTAATATCATTAGAATATACCGATTAAGTTCTTAAAAATGTTACGGAAAATATATATCATATTAAGCACGTGTCTTTTCTTTATTCTATACTCTCTGTTAATTGTGCTTATAAATTTTTAAATATCTGAAATATTATAACATTCATCCATGAAATTTTCTTTGTTGAATATTTATATAACAAAATATGCTAAACTCATTAAATAGTAAACACGTATAATTTTCTATCAGTGTTTCAAAGCGTGTCGACAATTTTGATCTTTTCATATTTAATTATAGATAATTCAATTTACGTATTTAGTTTAGTTTAGTTTGACAATATTTCCAAAATATCAAAATGGTATTCAGTTCACCATCCCCGGAAAACCGAATTTAGATAATCAATTCCCCACTCCACCAATACCCAATAATCGCGAAATTATACCCCTGGCTGGCGACGATGCAATTAAAAACGACAATATTATGCCCGTCTATAACTGGTGTCTATTTGACACTAATGATTCAATGTAACACAAAAAGGTCAACGGTGAAACAGATTTTGATATTATTTTCATTCAAATATAGAAAGTGAGCGGAACTTGTCAAACATTATTCAATTAATAAAAACGAACATAATTTAGATAAATAATCAACATTTATGAATTATATTTATATATATTATACCGTCAACCCGGCTCCACCCAACTGAACCTTATTTTACTGGGTTTTTTTTTAAATATCGAATCTAGATTGAATCCACTTAAAATCCGGTAGATTGATTTCTTAATGAATTTAACACTACTGAAGTAAAATTATTTTTGTTAATATTCGTAGATTACATTGTATACTAATCGTACATTCGGAACAAATTTAAAATTGTTAAATGCATTATTACAAATAACAATAGAAAAGTGATTTTTGTATTTATGAAAATAACAGATTATGTGATTTTATTTATGAGTTGATGGTACATTAATCGACCATTACATGTATAGAATATGATTATATTTGTAAGGTGTTCATTAGAACTCGTACTCCCCAGATCAGAGATAAGTAATGTAAATTTGTTTAACATTGATTTAAAATCGATCTTAATAGTTGATTTGTTGTAAATAAAAGAAACCACAGATATACTCGATTGAACAATAGTGATTGGAGTCAATATTCGTAAAATAATAGCTATAGATTAATAGTTTCTTGTTCACCATGTCAACATTTTCTCTTTTTTATTTCCATATTATCAAAATTGACATTCATACAAATGACATCAAATACAAATATTTGAAGGCCTAAAAATTTACCAAGAAATAGAGAAAATAGTATTTAAATTTATTGATATTTTAGTGATGCGTATAACTGCCACTATAAAATTAGTGTCTGGTGGCCTATAAAAGAAATTGTAGATAAAAAAAACCACCAAGATATTTTCAGATGTTCAGTGAGATGTGTAAAAGACTGCGCATGCATTATACAAGTGTACAATTTAAGTATTTAATGGGTGAGTAGTTTTTATACAGAATCATCGAACTATGCTAAACTGTGAAATATAATAATTACAAAATATAAACATCCTCTCATTTCACAAAAAATGCCCTCCAAAATAGTAATAATGTAAAAACTAGTCTAAAAGTAACAGATAAAAGACTACGAAGCATGTCACGATTTGTTTGTATTTTAAGCGCCTGCTATAATAAATTAATAATTATTAAAATAAAATAATCATACTAAGGTAATTTTCATCTCCCATGGAAGGACTGACTAGTAAAAAGGAATCATAATTTTTATGTATTTTTGAAGTTTTTATACTATCTTATGTTTTGTGGTAAATGTCTATGGTATATAAAATAATTTTTTAAAAAAAAGTATTGCAGACCGCCATTTAAATAAATATACAAGTGCAAATTAAATAGACATTTCTTAATGAATTGGATCTGAAATAGAAACACGCGTTCAATAATTCTGTAATTTCATGTAACGCACCCATTATCGCAAACCTATTTTAAAAGTCGGGGGCGTAAAAATGCAGAAGGGATTATTAAAATAGCCTTTGCTTTTCGCACCTTTCGGGTGTCAATTTGATAATGATGCAAAATATACAAACAAAATATTAATTTTTGAACAGGATCTGACATAGATTATTAAATAATAAAATGCAACATCCTATAGCCTATTATCGCAAATTGTTTGTTGGGATCGTAAAACAAACTGAACGAAATAAAAATTTAAATAAATACTAAATGAATACTATTTTTTTAAAAAAAAAGGATTAATATTTAAACAATCTTACAGATCTGTAAATATCCCAGCCTAATTATTAAAACACGCTCATTATTTATTATCCTGTAATAATAACAGTTTTAATTACGGTGAGAAAATAACTTTCAATAGAAATCATAATACAATAAATCTTTATAATTTACAGCATAATACCCCTTTCTATATTTTAAATAAAGTGCGATCTTAGGGCATAGAGATACATTATACAATCTTTGTATCCTATTATATGTTGCTTATTATATTTGGTTTCCTATAGTATTTTCGATCATTATGTATATATTTCACAGCTTGAAACTATATCTGATTATCACAAGACAAACAATTGGAATATATTTAGTTATTCCCGTTTGATTCATCAGTATCTTATGAACAACAATATTAATAACATGTGTACGTATATATGGCTTTTTGATGTATGTTATAAATAACCGTCATATTTTTTTGTATTGATTTAATTATAAAATGAGGATAAAGGATATATATTTCATTACCAGTTTTAATTAGAATTACGATAGTGGGAGGATATTAATTATTTTTCTTATACAAAAATAGTTTATGAAAAATTACAAATATTAAATTTAAGTATTAAAAATAGAAAGATATTGAGGAATCGTGACGAACAAAGACAATATTTAATATTTTGCTAATTGCATTCTTTTAAGGCGTTGTGTTATGGAGAGTATTAAAAGTATGTAACGATTGGTTATTATTTTCATATCAAATAACAATTTACGCTTATGTTTTATACTTGTTTTTCTCAATGAAGCGTGTAGCCACTATTGTATATCATATTTAGCTAAGTCGGAGTTTTTCTATTGTCTTTTTCTCAAACAATGAAGTCTTATTGATTCTTCTAATTCATTTTTCTAGTCATTAACAGAAGTGTTTTTTGCGTATTTGCGAGGCTAGATTTTGTAATAGACTAGGTTAAAATTAACAAAACCATGAATCCATGATTCAAAATCGAATGTACAATTTCATGCGCTTTTGATTCAAAAACCACCTCTCCAACATTTTATTTTGTCGGTAAGTGCGAACAATGCACTAATAAAAATAAATGTGTTGTTTGGGTGTCAAATGCTATTTGCCATTCCCTGCAAATAAATCAGCTTTACTTCTATATAACAATCTGCAGACCCGTCAGTAATTCTGGAAATGGGAAAACAATTGTAACAGCTACCCAACAGTCCTCAAATAATAAAATGAAAAATCCCTGTACCCAATCAAAAATTGAAAAATATATGACAAGAAAATATAAATCAGGTTGACAACTATTTATTAATATTATAAATAGCACATATAATGCTTGGTAATTTATATACATAATTTTCATAATTAAATCTTTCAACTAATCTTTCTACGGATATTTTTTTTCTCTTTATAATTCTTGTATTTTCTTAATTTAAAGAAATCTCAACATTTAATTCATCCTACCTTCTTTCTATCCTTGAGAATATTTTTCACACAATATGGATATCTCTAATAATTACAACAGCGACTCATCAGTATGAGACAGTTATATTTTTTTTCATAGTTTATAAATACGCACATTGTCATTCTATCACAGTTTTGGTATAAGTTAAACGTAGCGTCATTCATCATTCACTAGGTTGTCCTAAATATTAAATTTAACATCAATTTGTGTCTATTTTGTTCTTGCACTGTTGTTGATATCATTCTGGTTTTATCTCCGACAGGGATGATTTTGCTTCTGGTGCCGATGCATACATCGCTTCCCGCCACCTTGAAGCAGCCTCGGCAGAAATAGGTGACGTACCTGGTAAAACAACCGAATAGGATGTAGACAGCATCGGGTAGATGTATGTAGCATAAGCATCCCAAGGAGCTTGTCCGGACATATGCGAAGCTCCGGGCCTGTTCGGGATGACATTCCCCAAACTCCAAATTTCTGACTTAGAAGTTGAAAATGTGTTGTTGACTTCGGGCTTGATTTCTCCTGGTTCGGTATCGTGTTGTAGATTGACTGGAGGTGATAATTTACCGTCACTATGAGGAGATGACGGGGGAGAACTAGGTGACAGCTGTTCGTCACCTGAATGTTGACTGTCTATTTCACATACATCTACCGTTTCCCGGTCTGTATCTATCTCTATTTCAGTTTCCACTTCTTCTATGTGATTATTTGATATTTGAGACGGCCTGTGATGGTCGGGAGCTAATATACTCTCCATATCAAAAAGTCTTTTCTTAACAGGCGGTCCACTGGCCGTACCTGTTGCCGATGAACACTCCGTTTCACTTTTTGACGTAGTGTGCTCCACTACCTGGCTAATTTTCGGACCGTCTGGTCTCTCGTCTGTGTAGGAGCCTTGCCAATTAATAGGTGTCGTTGATGGGGAAGGGCTTGGACTATCCTCATCATCGGGAACAGCTAAACCCATATGTTTCCTCACCTTTCTCTGAGCACGTCGTCTCCGGAAATCACCCCGAGCAAAGTCGTCGATATTAGCCGGATGAATAGCCCAGTAATGTCCCTTCCCGTTAGCACTTCTTCCAGACTTGATAAAACAGTCGTTAAGTGATAAATTGTGCCGAATACTGTTTCTCCAACCTGGTCCACGCGTTCTAAAATAAGCGTAATTGTCCAAGATCCATTGATAAATGTCACTTAAAATTAATTTCTTATCCTTGGCCCCGAGAATAGCCATTGAAATTAGTCCTATATAACTCTGACTAGGTTTGGGTTCTTCTTGAATATACCTGGCCCGTAGATCGTGTTTATACAAGTATGCCTGTGTGTAGGGATCAGGTAGATGGGCGTGATACGGTGAAATTCCAAGTCCTGGATACCCTCTTAATCCATACTGTAATCTGGCCGCATAGTCACACAACTGCGACCGTTGAACATCCAAAGGTAGATTTCCTACCCCAGGGGCGAACGGGAAATACGGCGATGGTGTTGGTATTTTCAATCCGTAAGGAAGCAAGGTGCCCGCATTAGAACTACACATGATGATTGTGGAAGTAAAAGAGCTCACTGACAACTACTGTCGTTTTTCTAATATTAGTACACTGCTTATAAACTTGATGAAGCGTTAGATAATTAGGCCTGTCAGTCCCTCTATTGCCCACTCAGCACCGCCCCATTTCATGAATATTCAATAGACTTTGAATAGAGATCGACGAGCCGTGTTGAGCCGTCAGTTTATCATTGGCCCATTAAGTGAAATGATAAACGTGAATAGTGTATAATAATGGGTTTTGTGAAAGCTTCATCAGGCGATTACTCATCCAGTATAGTGCTGTGAAACGCTCGATAAAAATCCTCAGCCAATAGCTAGTCGCTGATTTGTTGTCCGCGGTTCATAAAACTTCTGTCTTCTATGAGCGACTGTGTTGATCACCGTTTTCAAACTCGGTTCTATTAACACACCTATTTGTTTTGTTCTAGAAATGTTGTTTAGGGCACCTTTAAGTAGCGTACATTTGATCTATCTATAGGGGCCGTTAGCCTAGTTCCCAGGTTTTTAACACTTATTTAATATACATGTGGGTTGAGAAGGGATCTGATACGTTTCGTTGTTTGGAGGTAATTAATAAATTCCAAGTTTCGAGGGTGATGGTCGTTACCACCCTGTATATTTACCAAACTGTCAAAACCCCACAGCTAGACAATAGTAGATATACCATAGGAAGATCGGTTAAGAACAATGGTATTTCGTGATCCTTGTCAAAAATGGGAGTCAACTCGGTAGGAAAACACAGAAGAGTAATACTGAGAGCGAGGCGGTTGGTAAATCATCATTAAGATGCAGAATATGATCTTTCCTATCTCCCAGCTTCTTATCCTATTGTTGCTCTGAAGTAAACTTCACGCCTGTCAAACGCCCTGTTATATTTTCAACTTATTTGTGTCCCGGTCATGACAGACTAAGGATCGAGTTCTATCTGTGTGTATTTTAAGGATTTAGGGAGCTCATTTAGTTAGGGTCACATTTTTACCTACAGCAGATTTATATATATATATATACTTATTATATTTAAGGAAGTGGTAAATAAATATTCTAAATAGATTTCTTATTTCTTTTTGTGGTTTCTGTCAATATTGTAAGATAAAGGACTTCCCTCTACTACTGAACCTTTATATGTACATTATGGGAGAATTCGCTTAAAAATCGTATTACTATTTGACCCTTGTTTTACTGTTTTAAATGAGTTGGAATTAATGTCTTTCTTACACCATTAAATTTCTATATTTGTCTACTGGCAAATTATTCAAGCGGACTTCACACGTAAAGTGACTTATTTCTTTATAACATAATTTATGTTACTATTTTTTACATTTTTTTAAATTTTGTTGATAGATACACGCCTGATCTCGGTAAGGAACATTTTAGACTCTCAATAATAAATGCTTCAGTTTGAACTGCCGCACAGGTGGTGACACATTTACAGTATCATTGCTGTTTGAAAGACAGAAATTGAGCAGTCTTAGAAAAGGAAAGAGTTATTCAGATCTAAGTTTTCGTCAAATTTTCAGGGCAGGTGTTTTTTCCTGAAAATATTAAACACCCAATTAATACATTGTGCTTCAGAATATATCAGTTAAGTGGCCATTTTACAATTTTAAGTTACATTATGTAAAACACTTGAAGGGGAGAAAATGGAAACAAATAGTTTGTTTCTACCAATTTATAGCGTATCAATGGTACTTAGCTGGTCTGTTACAAAAGTTGTAGTTTTTCTGGTATAAGTTTAAGTGGGAGTTTGGAAAATACATCTTTTTGATATAGGTTAAACAAATAACTTCTTTAAATAACACAATGAACCCTTTTTTTTAGGCTAAAAACAATATCTTTCACTATGTAGGTTTTCTCCAGAATCTGAAGATTGTTATCAGCGTCATTACCATTATAAGAGTATCATTGCCCGAAACATATTATTTGGAAATCTAAAGATTTCTTTTTTTTGACAATATGGACCTGATGTGACATTTACAGAGATTATCGTGCACAAGATGAATAATAGAATTAAATACACTAATTCCATAGTTTGGGTCATCTCATTAGAAGCTGGATTTAAAAGTATTATTGTATATAATGTTTGATGTTTTGGGGACACTTTCTGACAGTTCAAATACTCTTATTGAAATATTAGAGTCTAGAATGACTCTAATTCAGTAATAGTTGGTGCATTAAGGTATTTACAAAGAGAGATTTAGTGTGTTATCTTATCACATCAAAACATCAGTAAACAAAAACCATAAAAGATTAGAATTCAATTAAATTCGGAAGTCGACGAGGTAAGCCTTGCTTGATTTGTTGAAAAGAAGCTGAAATAGGAGATGCAGTTTTTAGTTTATAAAGGGATTACTTATTGTTATTTGGCTATGTACGGCGTCGCACTTCGACCACACAACCAGACAACGAGATCAACGACTCAATTGCATTAATACAATCCATTATATTATTAATATTGGAGTTTATATCGGGTTTGATCCACTGACTGTTCAGATCTTTATACTGATATTAAATGGTGTCAAACGCTTGTTTGATAAACACAATCATATACTGAAGTACACAATATAATATAGATATTATTAGCAAAACGATAAGTATTAGGATTTAATGATCTTGTAAGATAATCCTTTAGTGGCATTTAGCAATTGTAAACATAAGATATAGATACTGTTGTCTTAAGGACATGTTCAGATCATTTTTAAAGCTATCTTTAGGTCTTTAAAATATGTCATTTAAATTTGGCTAAATCCACGTATAGGTTTCAAATTATATGTTGCGAACGGAAGAGTTTTTCACACTATTGATCAATCAGGGATGCCATGACATTATTAAGAGATCGATATGGTATTGCAATTGGTATCAATAAAATTCACTCTATATTTACACTTAAAGGCATGAAATCAATACAAAAACGATTTTTAAACACCAAAATTTCATAAACTTTTTTTTATTTATTCAGTACACATGAAAAGACTGCAAATAATCAAAGAGTCAGATCTGTCTGTAAATTATCCTGTCACCGCCGATGAGATACAAATATAACATGAAGGTATTACCTTCAATCAGAGGAATTATGGAAATAAATACCGTTTCAGAATATAATCTTTGGTTAAAATAGCCGTCTTTAAAGGGGTATTCTGCATAGATTTTCTTTTGTCTTACTACTTGCTGCCCGTGTCCTGCCTTTTGTTTTGATTGTCCTAATACACCAAATATTGTTGAACTTAAATATTTTCGAACTAATAGATCTTTAGACATCAAAGTCTGTTTAGCCACAGTTTTTTTTATATATAATAATTGAATTTTATACACATTAAGGAACGAGTACAAACTAAAAAATAAATGATATATATATCAAAGGTTCGCGAAGATCATCTCAAAGTTACTCGACAACCTTTCATAAGGCCTCGATAATTCATATTTAGTAATATCAAACTTTATCACAGCTGTCTGTTGCTTTCAATACAGTATGATGGTGGTCTCGAAAGATCTCGCAAGACCCGAACTCTGGGTTATTCACACTAACATGTTAATCTAACTTCAGAATATCTAATTATAACCGAGATATCACGTGACAATTGTTCCAGCACATCAGACAAGAGCAGACACTTTACGTCGATTTGTTAAAAATTTGATACGAATCTTAAACAAAATGTTGAAGAAATGAATTAAGGTTGTATGAATAACAGATCTAGACGAGTAATAGGAAATATTTTAAAGTATTATTTGGTAGGGATATAGGTCGATCGTATTTACTTTCTTTTGCTAAAATAATTATGTTTCGACAATATTAACCTACATTACACTAAATCAAAACATAGATTTGTTTCACTTATCGTAGTAGCCACGGCGGCTTAGTGAGTAGGCCGTTGGCTCGCTAACATGGATGTCCCGTGTCCGATCCCTTCGTTGGCCGAGAAAGCTGATCGGAAATTTCCGGCGTGGGTTCCCTTGTCAGCGGTGTAGGACAAAGTGCCTAGCTAGGGACAACGTATAGTCGTTCGGATGGGACAAAAAACCGAGGTCCCGTGTAAACGTGTGTGTGTGTGTGTGAGAGAGAGAGAGAGAGAGAGAGAGAGAGAGAGAAAGAGAGAGAGAGAAATGGGGTTTAACGTCCCCTGGACACAAACTAGGTCATTTCGGGACTAACAAATGGCTCAACTTTATTTCAATAATTCGCTTGGGCGTAGGGGTCTTTAGCAGTGGGAGAAAAACGGAGGACTCGGAGAAAACCCACGAGGTTGGACAGGCGACCCTACTCCTTGTCCCGTATATATACAGCCAAGGAATCGAAACCACGCCAGTTGACTGAATGACAGCGCGCACGTGCTAACCATTCGGCCACCCCCCCCCCCCCGGTCAGTTGCTGATTTATATCTAGCAAAATGTTTCCAAATGCATCAACTAATCGAGACAAAGTTTGCAGAATCGAAAATGTTAATTTTCCTGTATAACGAATACTTGTAGTTGAAAAGCCGACGGGAGTTCAGATATGCATACACCGGATCCGTCAAAGTAAACATTCATTTAAAATAAGTAAATGAATCAACACAAAAGATATGTATTTCGTAACACCTTTCAAGCAAAACATACTCTAGATTCCAAAAAAGAAAAAAAACATTGATTGAAAAGAACCGTTCATGAAATAAATTAAATGTTTCTTATCTTTTTTGCAGCTTTATTAAAATTTATTTAAAGAGAAAAATAATAATAATAATAGATATTCGCATCACAAGAATATAAGCACGTGTCATCTCTATACACACACCCAAAATAACATACAAATTATATGTTTTAATAACAAAAAATCAGTGAGAAACTGTATGCATCTAGCGGATACACCTATTTACATATCCTTTAGTATTACACAGCTCTACCTTTCAATATGTCGACACAGAAAAACAGTTTGTAAATAGGAATTATTCCATCAATGTCAAAATCAGACTAAAAGGGTATACAGCCTTGTATTTATTTAGTTAATCGAAAACTTTTAATCTGTCAACGACTAACCATACACGTAACGTCCGTATTTATATACCTCTTCTTAATATAAAAATCGTTTATTTGCATTTTTCTTGGTTACAATAGGATGAAGGTTGGCTAACTAGTTTCTGACTACTTCAACTGACGTCGATGTGTTTTTAGGTTGATAAAGGGGAATGGCAACCGCTCCTGCCCTCGGGGTACCGTCGTCGTCTACGAAGATTTCTTTACCTTAAAACCCCCTATGATTGACATGAAGGGGTAAATTATACTTGTTATATACTTATAAACAAGGTACTTGATATTAGGTTATTCTGTTCATTCATCTTAATAAACACACCATAATAGAACATCCCAGTATTATTATTATCATATATCTCTACAAAACTTTCTTTCGGACACGATTCAAATCTGACACATGATTAAATAAATGGTTATGCCAGTCAAATAATAATATAGTTGAGATGTAAATGATTTTTAGTTCCGGTTCTAATAAATATTAAATCATGAGTGTGAAGTATTTGTAATAAAGGTCAAATTATCCCCCCACCCCCAAAAAAAGAAAGGACGTCCAAAAAATAGTAATACAAACATCATCGCCAATGCGTTGCCTGTTTATAAAGTTATACTTTAAATTTTAAACAGAATATCCTACAGGCATTGGATCTGTTTTCCAGAAACCCAAAACAAATTAGCCCTTAAAAAAAGGGAATTCAATAAACTGTCACTAATGGTATTTAAAAGCAAAACTGGAGTTATGGGGAAGTGCATTAAGTAACCTATTTAAATCTCGGAGAAAGGTCGCTAAATTTAATCTTGTTTAGATGTATTAGTGCGATGTGAAAAATCTGCCATGATACAATACCTGAAGCATTACAATTGTTTACCCGCTGTGCATGCTCTTTATTTTATAAAGTTCGTAAGGGGAGGTAATCACTCCAGACTGTCGAGTACTTCACCTGGCTATTGTAAGAAACTGTTACATATTGTTCTAGGGTGAAAAGATGTGTGTAGCTGGCGACATGAAGCCATGTCATATCTGACAGATAGGACTCAACTCGTACAGTACCGCTCTCGATTACTTTAAGAGGCTAGGGGAATGCGCGAACCAAGGTCGGGCTGACACTTGCCTGTATTTTATTGGACACCTCCCCCGAGTTTTGACATAATGTGACGGTAATATACAGCATATGGTTTTAACACAATTCCATTAAGCTACTTGGGGAGAATCCTTGACTTCACTTCACTACAAAAAGTGACATGCAACACAACCATAAAGTATTAGTTATGCCAAATGACGACGTTCTGACATGTCTTGGGACAAGTGGTGTTACCGCTAGTTATTCTGGCATTTTAATCAACAAATCGATTGTTTTTTGTACGAATTAACAGAATTATTTATTATGGTTAAGCACGAAAACAATTTACACAGAACCTTTATATTTTGTTCAACAATGGGACATCTGCGAATTAAAAGATTTTTTATGTGACACTTTCTGTAAGATTTCCAATTTTTAGAACATCTGTAATCACTGCCATTAAATGATTTGGTTTCTATAGGCATTTTTGGCACTTTTAAACAGTTTAAACAGGACACAGCGTGTCTGTATTTAGAAATTCTTTAGAGGTACATTATACAAAAACTAAATCTGCCTAATGCTGATCTTTCGTTTGGCCTCAAATGTTATATACATCATTAATTAATCATTTTTTCACATGCTAAGCCCATAGTCAACACTCTAGACAATCCGATGGTTTCGATTTTCAACGGATTTAAAAACGATTAATAATTTATTAAAAAATTGATAACCGAGACTTTGTTTATTGTCGTAACAGCGGTAGAAATGACAATCGACACTACATTGTTCTTCAAACGACCTTAATTAAATCTGCTCAACATATTCCATTTCATTATCTTATTTTTTAACTATTATAGTGAGAACTTTCAACTCTTTATCTAAATCGTACATATCCCATCTCTAAATGGATTTTTGAAAAGAAAACTCTTGTACGGAATTTTTTGGGCAAAAACTATTGAATACAGTATTAAGAGTTTCAGCAATTTAACAATGATCTGTTACCCAGCCATTTTGTAATTCGTTTACTTCGTAAAAGATTATCAACTTTAATAAGTATAAAGACACTCGTCTTCATTAGCCCAGTCGGGGCAGAACAATAGGACGTTTAACCCCATTTCATTTCATTTTGTATAATGGAATGACCGTATTCGATCGAATGTAATTTAATTACTTTAATTGACGAAGATTGAAATGTTTTCAAATTTTTACATCGTACTAAATATCCTTATTATTTTAATATAACAGATACACATAAGTACCCCGATGACTAATTATTGTTACATCATTATCACAATTGACATAATTAATACATAACGAACCTCGCGGTTTCCATGGTAATTGTCATCAACAATATGACATATAATGAAGACTATTATTGTCAATTTGGTAAATACCGATCTAAATCAGGGACAATATTATCTCCGGAAATTATCAAAACTTTATCATCTGTTTTATCGTAATATCTCTAACTAATCCACACAATACTAAACCCACCGCATCATCTTCTCTATCAGATTATTCAAACGACCCGAAATGTCGAATCCATTGTTATAAAATACTGGGCTATTGTCACCTAATAGGATGTGATAATGCCCAGCTAACACCTAGTTACCTTAAAATAAGGAGAACTGTCCTAACAATGTCGTCACCATCTGAGTTGGAGCACCTACAGCGATGATGATGACACCGGAATGACAAGGAGACTCCGCTGTTTTGTCCACATTGTAATATGACACTGTTATTATAAACAATTTGGGACCTTTGCTGGGTTAAACTGTCCCTCCTACTGATGAGAACACTCCTCCCCACAGGAACACATCAACTCGCGGTTTTTAACGCCAATTTTCAGGTGCGTAAAAAACAAAACTTAGTTTAGACTACTGCTTATAACTAACCAAACATGTTATTTACATCTTTTGCCGAGCTTGATCATGGGGAAAACGTAGATTTTATCTCATTCTTTTTCAAATCCATTGGCAATTACATATAGTTTTAATATTGATATATCACAGTGTCATCTGTTATTTTCTTTGAATCTGATGTTCAAATAAAATGAACTGAACTTATCATATCAACTAATCAAAATGCCAGCTATCTGATCTTAATATACTTGATCCTTATTTGATAGGGTTCAATGTCTTAGGAATTCTCTATGTAAAAGTGACTGGTTCCTTCATTTGACAGATTTGATTTTTAGGCTGTTAACCGTTTTCGGCTTCAACAATAAGGTGTTTTTGTTATTTCTCAGACTATTTAGCGGCGTTTATTTTGGATTAACAACGCTGTAAAATTGTTGCTGCTGCTATGACCTGTAAAGGAAGAGGAAGAAATGTGAGGGTCAACTTTGTCATAGTTTTCGAATTCCAACTGTCAGGGGATCTTCCAAGGTTACAGTTCTAAAAACATAACACTCGTTAAAGAGACTAATTTTGTTAATAATTTACAGTCTGGCAATCTTTGAAAAATAGATCAGAATTATCGACTGTTCATTAATGTTTTAATCAATTATACGTATAAAACGTCGAGACATTAGCGAAGAGTTTATTAATATAATTCATCTACCAAGTGACCATTTTATATTCATTATATTCCCCTGTGTTATTTTACTGAAAAGTAATACTCGGAATAAAAAAAAATAATAATATCACCTTATTTTATTCTTTCCTAGTGCCAATGAACGTCGTTTTGCAAAGTCTGAAATGGGAAAAAACACCAGTCATCAACATCTGTACTGCTGTTCTAGAATCGGTCAGCTCACCATGAATTAATCATGTTATCAAGAATGCGGGGGACGTGCAAGATACACCGACATTTTGCAAGAGATGGACAGAGAACAAGCTAAAAAGTTAGGCTTCGAAACCCACAAGTATCGAAAGGGTCCCAGATCTTTGGGATATAACCATCTATTTTAAGTTTCATATAAATTGGCTACAAATTGTGACCTTGGTATTACATACTTTTAAGCTATTTGCATACGGACAGCGGCCATTGTGTCGGGCAGTTTGGGTCCAATTTTCACAAAATTCAAACTCAACCGCCATTATGTTGTAACGGTGATACATTTCAGCGTTTGTTTTTAAATCAGCTAAAAGGGCCATAATCCAGGGCGTTAGGGTCCGATATGCGCGAATATCGAAAGGAACCAAGATCTTTGAGATATAAACATATATTTCAAGCTTCATCAAAATCAGATAGAAATTGTGACATCTAGAGGGACCACAATCTTGGTATTACATACTTTTACACACACTGATCAGCAGTGAATATTCGCAAGTCCGCTACAGTCACTGACAGGGATGACATCGATGCGACTCAATAACCCCCAAATATTAACTCGTTTCCTTCTGCAAATTAAATTCTAGAAATTGATTTTTAAGCATTAGAAAAATAAACAAAGGTGTTTCAAGTATATGTTGGTAAAAATATTTCCTATTGAGTGTAAATGAGTATGTAAAATAAATAAAAGGCACCATTCTGTCCGGACTAATAGCGTCTTGTGTAAACAATGCACGCGCCATTAAGTCAATGATGGACGCCGCGTGATGTGACGTCACATGATAAAGCAGTCACCTTTTACAGAGCTATTAGTCTTCGCAATACCTCTGTGAAAAATATTGAGTTTTACACTATTTGTGTACGGGGAGCGGCCATTTTGTCGGACAGTTTCGGTCCGATTTTTACAAAATTCGAGCTCAACTAATCCTTCTGGTTTAACGGTTTTAAATTCGGATAAAACTTGCGATTTTTCATACAATCAGGGGCAATAATCCAGGAAGTTACGGTCCGATATGCGCGAATATCGAACGGAACCAAGATCTTTGGGATTATAAAAATTGAAATGAAATGGGGTTTAACGCCCTACTGTTCTGCTCCTAAACTGGGCTAATGAAGACGGACATACCCCATACTTTGTGCTATGAGGGGAATTTTGCCCGGGCACCGGCGCTACGGCCTACTCTTATATCGAATTCCAACTGCCAAGGGATCTTTTACGTGTACGCCAATGTGTACACGGGACCTCGGTTTTTCGTCCCATCCGAACGACTAGACAGCTGTCCTTGTCAGGCCCTCCGTCCTGCATCACTGACAAGGGGAAACCACGCCGGAAAATCGGGATGAACTCGGCCAATGCAGGGATCGAACACCCGACATCCAGGCTAGCGAGCCAGCGTCTTACCCACTTAGCCACTTTGATCCCCTTTGGGATTATAACATATAATGTAAGTTTCATCAAAATCGAATGAAAATTGTGAAATTCGAACTCTACCCTCATTATGGTGTAACGGTGAGATATGTGAATTTTAAAATAGGATACAAATTGTGACCTCTAGAGAGTCCACAAGCTAACAAGAGGTTGCCATTGAAGATACACTCACATTTTGCAAGAGGCGGGCAGGGAACAAGCTAAAGAAAAATCCCGCGATTTTTCCGACAATTAGGGACCATAATCGAGGAAGTTATCGTCTAAAATGCGCGAATACCGAGAACTTTGGGATATAAACCTATATTTCAAGTTTCGTCAAAATTGGATACAAATTGTGATCTGTAGAGTGTCCGCAAACAAAATGTGAACGGAGGTCCGCGGGGACAGGGGCGACGACAATATACTCCCAAGTGGTGGGCGTATGAAAACATGTTCACGGGGCTATCAAATTGTTAGTCCCTCAATATTCAAACTTTAAAGATTTGGTCGGATAGTAAATAGATACTGGCTTAAATTATTTCCAAAACTGATGACGTATCCTAATCGAAGGGATCCCATACGGTAATACTTTATTTACCAGAATATGATCCTTGTCACCTTTGTAAAAGGGTGTATCTGTGTTGTTGAGCTGTCCGTGAAATGTTTTTTTTTTAAAGTTTAGAATGTTAAGTGTAAACGAAGTGCAATTCGCCAATGGGACGATTTGGATAGTTTACAAAACCTAAAACTGTTCGGTTTGAAAAATATCATTCTCAAAAAACAAATTAGGGGTAATTGGTTGGATGCTGTCACATTAATTGATAATCTAGAAAATGAATACTTATATTTATCATCTTAATATCACTTTAATACATGATATTGTTCATCCTCGCAGATGTTCATTTGGCTTTGATCAACAAATCAGTCTTAACAAAGATTGGCTATTTAAAGCCGTTGATAAATATGTCTGTCGGTAAGATCTGCCTCCAATCCTATTCTACGGCAAAAGCCCCAATTAGCATTTTTTCCTGATAAGATTGGCAAAATCCGTAGCTATAAGCAGGAACATAAGTCAAGTGAGTACGTTATTACATGAAACGTAGACAGGATAGAAGTCAAATCTTGTTAATTACTGTAATATGGTATCCGATTCTCTTTCGTTTCTTTTGTGTTATTTTGTGTATTTTCCATCCAACCGACATCACGTGCTAATACACTCGCGCCGTACCTCGCGTGCCGTGACGTCAACTTTAAAGATGTGGTAGAAACGCCTTAGGCTAGTGTTCAAATGATTACAAACGGTAGTCATTACTCGCTCATTAGATTTGCCCACCGCGTGTATTGTAATCCGCGCCAATTCGCACGTGTAATTGATGATGTTACTCGCGTGTTGCCCACGGCATGTAAAACTAATATGACGATAACGAGATAATGAGACTAAGTGCCTTATCAACGTACGAAAATCACCAATATTCTTGTAGGTTTTGATTTCTCTCCTGATTTCAAGCAAGGGTGATATTTGGCCCGAAGACCTTGTATTCAATACGAACGATTTGTCGTTGAATAGCAGGAGAAATTGATATAACAACAACAATCACTAACAATCTGTCACAATATTACATCGACTAATATCATCGAAACCCTGCCTTCATACGTTTGGTAAGTGAATGTGGACATTAGAAACTTTATGGAAAGGTGTCTTGTTGTAGTATTTATTTTCAAAGTATACTATTCAAAAAAAGTAGGGGATATTTGATTTTTAAGTGTTATTAAAATCACCTAATGAAACTGACGAAGAAACAAATGACAAAATGAAATAAAGTTCACATTCATCGATTTATTCCAAATGATCGTTAGACTAAGTAAGGCACAGACTGACCATTATAAGGGTAAAATGATACCCGGGGTCAAACAGCAAAGTTACCACAGCATCACAACCAAGTCAGTAACGGGTAAATCCTCCTCTGTTTGCCAAACGTGGCATACTCCTAATGAGACGTCTAAGGTCATTTTGGTCCAGATTGTCCCATTCCTGTTGCAACGCAGCAGCAAGTTCTTGGACATTGGCAGGACGTTGTTGACGTTGACGTAACCTCTGTCCAAGCATGTCCCAGACATGCTCGATGGGGGAGAGGTCGGGACTCAGTGCTGGCCAAGGTAATGTTGTAATGTTCTGTTGTTGGAGGTAACCTGTAACGATCCTGGCCCTGTGACATCTTGCGTTGTCATCCTGGAAGATGAAACGGCGGCCATGACGTCGTGCGAACGGCACAACATGGACTGCCAAGATGTTGTCCCGGTAGTACTGGCCTGTAACACGCCCTGCAACAACATGTAAAGCCGTTCTTCCAGCAACAGTGATGCCTCCCCACACCATAACAGAACCACCCCCAAATCGATCATGTCTGATGACGTTAACGTCTTGGAAGCGCTCGTTTCGACGACGCCACACCCTCCTACGTCTGTCCAAAAAATCAACAGTGAACCTTGACTCATCTGAAAACATCACATTGCTCCAGCGTCGATTATCCCAGTGTTGACGATCCCTACACCAACGACGTCTTGCCTGAATGTGATGATTTCTCAAACAAGGGATCACGCGAGGACGTCGGGCGCGAAGGTGACCCCTATGCAGTCGATTCCGAATCGTCTGGCCACTCACTCTCACACCAGTGTCTGTTTGAAGACGAGCGCTGATCTGATTTGCTGTGATGACACGATTTCTCAAGGCCAAGGTACGGATAAATCGATCCTGGGCTTGAGTTGTCGCCCTTGGTCGACCTGAGCGTGGTCTGTCCTGTACAGATTGTGTATCACGGTATCTGGACCATAGCCTGCTTATGACAGACTGAGAAACATTCATCGTCCGCGCCACAACCGCCTGTGTTGTGCCGATCTGTAGCATGTCAAGGGCACGTAACCTTTCATTTTGGGTAAGCCGACGCATATCAAAATTTGTTTTCTGGTCACTAAAACAATTAAACTGATGTTTCCACCCTAGAATTCAATGCCACAATGAGTGTAACATTTAAAGTCAGAGTCGTGCAAATCTTGGGTTGGACCCCCATGATGATCCCAAGCATCACCTGCATTCCATGCGGTAGCTATTGGTGCGTTTGGGCGTCACATGTAACTGGAAATGTTTCTTCTGTTAGGTTCTATAGTGACTTTTTTCGTAGTCATTTGCATATTTTAGTATTATGCCCCCAAAATCAAATATCCCCTACTTTTTTTGAATAGTATATTAAAGAGTTTTCACAATAAATTTCAATTTTCCGAACATATTTCTAAACTACGAGATAGGGACACAAAATATCTGGTAGACATGCTACATTTCAAGTGCTTTTTTCCCTTAAGAGAGGTCGACTGGATTTTGGCGGATTCAGAGATTTACAGATGACCAATAACAAGAAGTATTTCCAGAAACCACAGTTGATAAGATTTCACATGGTTCATGGCCAGATAATTGATCTCATAAAAATGTCTTATAATATTATTATTGTCAGGTGCGAAATATCTAGACGTAAGTCTCAGGGCTAAAAGATTATTCAAAAATCAATTTTCCCCGTCAATGTTTAACTATACAGTGGTTTGCCTCAAATAAGAGTCTTCCAAACAAACTACTCGCCAGTAATGCTTGGTTTGTTGAGAAAACCTTTAATCTGCGTTGGTTTTCCTACAATTGCTAATAACGACGATCAGGGTTAAATTAAAAAAAATATCCATTGTGAAAATGTTCGTACTGTATTTTAAAGTTTACCTCCTGTTTCTGTTTAAGAAACGGCTGTATCAAGAATTTATCACATTGTTCTCACTGTTCGCCCCTTTCCGAACTTTGCAGATGGCCAAATATCTTTTAAGAAGCTTAGTTATGTTTTGGTGGTTAGCAGTGACCGAACATACAAACCAACTTAAAGTTGGTGTTGTTTAAAACAAAAACAAATGTAATGAAAATCTGGGAGGTGTTCCTTTAAAGAATATAACAAGTACTAATATATTTACAATGTGGCTAAATAATGACAACAGCTCTCAACAAATTATACTTAGTGCGTATACAATCATAACTATTGTCACGAAGTCTCTTATGCTATTCCAGCATAATAGTACTCGACGGAGAGAAGGTTTTCATTATATCGCCAGATTATATTGACTCTTTCCCAACTGAAAGTCTCTGTGTTCATAAACAAAAAACAATCTAATCAGTGAGGTGAAGAGCTTCTTACTGTTATCACCAATAGACTAATAGAAGTGTTTTTACACCTATAATGTCAAAGGGTCTCCTGTTGCCATTGTTTAGAGAACAAACTCCAGTGATTCCAAGACCACTCCATAGTGCAGTTATAGTCCATGCTAAAATATATAGAAGGATACTTCCATAAACGATTTTTTTTCTAGATTAGCCTCTTGAAGACATAAACATTATAATTAAAATTGATTGTTATGAAAGAATTTCTAGTTGAGTCCTCTTCATAAAACATTGTTGCGAAGAAGGAGATCTTATAATCATGTCGCGCTTGAAGAGGTTTGAAACTTTAAAACTTTGTATAAAATGCATAAACAATGCAATGTCAGATTTAACAAAGACTCATATTTGTAACAATTACCGACATTAGGTGCATGATTATTAAATACAACCTAAGTTATGTCTTTAAATATGAAATTTTATTAAACAAGTGTCGGACGATTCGAAAGCATCATTAGACATGTTATGGAAAAGGGAGACTCAGTTTTTAGATATTCTAATCAACAATTTCGATAAAAAAAACCAATTGTCTCGAAAGTGGGTTGTGAATTGTTATGCATAAATGCAAAGTTTTGTAATAGTCTTACAATTGGATTATTAATGTTCGTGCAACATTTCAAATCAGCAGCTTCAACATTCCATCTAAAGCAAACGTAACGGAGTTCCCATGGACCCACGTGTATCCAAACATAGTCATGCATAAATTAAATCTTTTGCTAATTAAATAAACAGAAAGGCAATGAAAAGTAACAGAGACCTACAAATTTGATTATTGTACGTTTATATTTGGACGCGGAAGGGGCGTAAAGTACAGGTGCAAGTGGTCACTGTCACAGTTTCATCAGAAAATCCGAGATGTTCCACAAGCTAAACAAAAACATAATTCGGTTAAAACAACACCCAAGACTTAAATTGTTTGATTGGGGAATCTTCTTTGCCTGTTTGCTACCAAAAGCACCGCCCCGAGAATGGTCAAAATGTTATTTTGTCTGTAATTCAACCGCTAAAGTTTTTTGAAAACACAATTGTATTGGAAATTTCGTTAATCTTGAAGATAACAGTATCTGAATACACCATTTTATGATGCTTGTCGTGTCCGAATTGTGATTACTCTTTGTTCTGTGAATCTGGATTTAATTTTAGATTTTGTTCCGTGTGAATTTTTGTTTTCGAATTTATGAAATAGACAAAACGAAAACCGTCTACACTCCCTAGAAAGTAGGAATATGATTGTTATCGATTGTACAAATCCCAGTCTGTATAATTATACCTATGGATTGACAAACTAATATAGCTTATTTTTTATACTTTGTTTAAGGATGAAATCAATTTCATCGTGTTGGTACCGGAAATGACACAAAAATTATCAGCGTGGTGACCCTTACCACCCGGAAGTTAAATTTCAGACGTCAAATCACATGCTTGATGTAGCGTGATGTTAAGATGACGGGGTTGCAATGTCGATTGTAAAGCTAGTCCATTATCAGGAAACATTGATAACTCCAATTTTTACCCACATGATTCTTGAAAATGAAAACATATCCAATTATGGGCTGTTTGGTCGTTGATTAGCGTTAAGCAGTAATCGAGTTATGATGAAGGGTCGACAACAGCGGAATCTCTTTCAGAAAGACTGAACGCGTACATAATGGGACAATTTGTCGTCAGTTTTAAACATGTCCTGTTAAAAGAGTTGGTCGAGTACCAATTCCGATTCTAATGTCATAAGGTGGAAGCTTCACATTCAGTTCGAAATGGGCATTTTCTTTCTTGACACAACTAATTAGCGTATAGAGGCACCAGCGTCTTGTACTTAGAACTGTTCTCTCTTGGTTTGAAAACCCTTCACCTCGTGCTGAAGACATCCAGAAATCATGTTGAATAGAAACTGTCAACTGAAGGGTGGTTCACCTCCTAGATTGCAGAAATAACATTAAGACAAGAAGGACACGATGTGTAAAGTTTGAGTGTTAAGAGCTGTACCTTACGTGAGTTGTATTTTTGTAGCTCTATAATTTCTCTTATGTCTTGTTTCTAATTATTCCCAATTTCTTATAATTCCAATACATGTTGAAAATCTCTGTACGACCCGATTAACACATTTCTTTCTATAAAATAATAATCTAAGAATAAGAGAATTAGTTTGGAACATCTGTGGAAAGCTTAGTAATTATTTACAACAAACATAACAAAAATGCGAGTCTTGAAATAAATGAAAAACTTGTCCAATTACTTGCAAATAAAGCACTCATAAAACTAATCCTAAAAAACAATTGTTTGCCTACTCCTCTTTTCTATGAAGCATCTGTGAAAATCTTTTATTAAGCGATGATTAAGAAACTTGGTTATGTTAAGTAAATAAAAATCTAATCATATTTCTACTCAACACATCAAACATGTGCCTACTTTCTTTTTATAATACAAATAATTATTTTTATTTGTAAATATGTATTGTTCATTGACAAAAGGAAAAGATAATAACATTTGATAATCATTTACGATTTAGACTTGTACCTGTACGTTTTAGATCAACAACGGACTTTAACCAGGCAGGGAAAGGTAGAGAGGGGAGATGAGGACATTGTGTGTGTGTGTAGTATTGTCAGATTAAAGATGGTACGAGAGAGAGAGAGAGAGAGAGAGGGGGGGGGGTAAACTGATTTGGAAAGAGTATAGTGATCGATTGAGTGATCTCTAAACTGTTTCCAATAGATTACGATCAGAATCTTAGTAGAGATGGAGACGGTAATTATGTCTGTGCGTTGGTTAAAACCAGCAGATAAATTAGGAAAACTGGAGGTGTAGAAGAACAGGAGTATACTAAATAATTGGAAAGCAGGAAAAGTAGAGATGAGCTTAGAGTTATTGTCAGTTGCCCAAACCTGTTTCAAAATACACTGAATAGAATATTTTTAAAAATAAAAAATAATGTACCAAACTTAAAGATGAGAAAACCAAAATCTTGCTAAATCTATAAATTGTGTTCAGACGTTAGTAACACGACAAAATATGTTAATAATTGTACCATATATAAACTATACAGTATATAGTTATATGACGTATATTTTGTATGTTCAATTTCATCAGAGAATCTGTAGTTATAATCGGGTTTCCTTTGATGTCGCTTTGAATTGGTTTAAATTATCAGATAAATGGCGTCCGTGTTTCTATAATATAGGAAATACATGAAGTAGACCTATCTTTAGTAGAAGTCATGATTATTGTCTAACCACTCAGTAGCAACTTTGATTAATGAAAACTTCTTTGTTAGTTTTAACCGTCTAATTAGCTTCGTCTGGAGGCTCGCCGAACGTTCACATTCACCACGTAATTACCAATTTAACGCCATTCCTGTTTTACTCTAACTCAAAAGCGTGTTTCCCATATTGCGGAAATAATTTTCCTGTCGGCCCATTGGCAATTGGAGTGACGAATAATTGTAATTTGGCTAAACAGTAGAAAGCGAAAGAAACAGGAAAATGGACATATAGGTAGGTTGAAAAATATCGCCGGAAGTTGCGTGCAAATGAGACCCTAGGATGAAGAGCCCCGATGCCCGTAAGACCGGAAGTGGAGGCAAAGCGCGTCTGTACTCAGCAATGATTGCTTCTGCCTGAACGGCGCCTAACTGAGCTGATATAAATATTAGCCATTAGCTAAGAGTCACCATTGAAACCATTTGTAAAGATTTTCTAATAGATGAAACGAAGAAGAAGAACTTTATAAATGAAGACATATTAATCTCAGCAGGTCAGTAGCCGTTATAATACAACTTTCTTCTCTAACAAAGTGAACTGTAGCAATGTTTAATCAACCACCCAAAATGTTGTTATCCACAGTCATTCTTGACTTCGTTATTCAATGATTGGATTGAAAGAGACCAGTTTTACTTTGTCATTAGTCTGAGAAACCGAAACCAGGACCAATTATTAGTCTGAGAAACCGAAATCGGGATAACTTCAGCCAATATAATAATTTCAGGATTTATATAAATTACTGAAGTATAAGATTCCTGAAACAAATATTTCCAAAGCAAACTTAGTTTCCAGTAGATTACAAATAGAGACAATAGTTACATCTGGTATGATACATCACGTTCTGCAGAGGCTACCGATCTAGGATTCATTTTCCACACTTCTATAGTTTCATTAATCTTAATAACAGTGATGGGGTTCATCGTATTAAAGGTACTCTTACGGTTTATAACCAAAAAGGTTCATTGTATAATAAGGTACATCTACGTTTTATGGGACCGTTTCATAGTAAAATAAGGCACATCTACGTTTTATGGGACCATTCCATCGTATAATATGGTACATCTACGTTTTATGGAAGCGTTGATTGTATGATCATCCTTTAGAAAATTCGTCACAATGGTTTGACTTACTCTTCCTGGGTTCATATTTAGGAGGTCGAGGGGGTGGGTGGGATAACGTAAGTAACAGCCTTCTGTGACGTATAGTATTTGTATTCGGAATTTGCTTGTTAATTTTTGACTGGGCCCCCTTACTATCCATTTAAACCGTCATTCCTTTTTTACTGTTGTCTCCACAAACTTCGGATTTTAATGTCATATATAGAGAGTTGTGCGTCCAATTCCAGTACAACAATCGTCTGAGTAATTTTACTATTTTATATAATATGTTGTCAATTCCAAGTAATGGCCGTTATGAACATATTATTTACCTTTAGCACCATAAACATGAGCACCTGGAGAATGGTACTTAGCGCCACACCCGGCAAAGACTTAAGTAACTGCTATTTATCCTCTGATATAACAAACGGATTACCTGTAATTAGTGAACAATTCATTATCGTCCTATCCGCGGTTGGCAATAATACAATAATAAAGAAAATACATGTAGTACTTTAAGAGTCCAGGTTGGTTAAGAGGTCGAGGTCATAAACTGTACATATATGTGATATATACCTAAGATCCCTAAGAAAGATCCTTTAGATCAGTGATTCCCAACCAGTGTGCCGCGGCACACAGGTGTGCCGCGAGGTCTTCCTAAGTGTGCCGCGAAATTTTGAACAGCACATTCAGAAAACGCGAAAAGCCACCCAATTCCAATTGATAATTCACTGGTGTCTACTGGTACGTTCATAGCTGTGTTTTTCTTTATTTAGTTTGAGTCATTCTATGTTTCTATGACTAGTCTGTGGCTACGGTTATATGCCGTCTATGACATGCCATATATTAATTTTGCAAAATTCAGATATTTTTCATATATATTTAGCCAGGTGTGCCGCTAATTTTTCATGTGTTCCAAGGTGTACAGTTGCCAAAAAAGGTTGAGAACCACTGCTTTAGATGGTGATGTCTGTATAGAGTTTTAATTATCAAGGTTTTATAATATACAAACTAATATTAGATCTGTCTGCATGCCAAAGAAAGTGTCTGGCAGATGTGCAGTGATATTAATTATGTTTCTAGCAAAAGAACGCAAGATCCGTTTTAATGTACGATATTCAGATATTAAAACACAATTACACGCACATAACAAATCAACATGAGCCATAGCCATACAAATTATGCGAAGAGGATAATTTTCAAAGTACATTGGCGTTACAAATAGTGATCGCAATGGGGAAAATGAGCATGGGACAGAATACACAAAGGCTGTTTTACATATTTAGTTCCATTTCTATTATTCATTTTAGTTATTAAACCACAAAAGAAATTAACATCTGCTAAATTTATACATGATATACAAGTATTAGTCAAGCGAATACATGTACATATATATACATTTATCTTTATTAGCAAGAAATCCTCTTGGGAGTCCAGGCGAATAAAGGCCATCAATTTACTTTTAAGCTGGCCATTTAACGCTAGTCTGTATCAATGATCATACCTTCCGTTAATCATTCTTTACAAAATAAGTATTTTAGACAAGTTTATGGCTACATTATCCGGTCACCTCGCAAAACGCCATTTGGAAAATAAATATATATGTAAAACATACTTCTCAGTTAGAATTTCGAAACCATGAAAAGGGCAACTAATATTCATTAATGTAATCATTAATGTAATCTAGCTGTACTTTATGTTGGAGTCGTGTGTTTTAGTATTGTTTAACCCATGTCAATCGTATTCGTTCCTGATTTTGAAAACTGTCTCAAAAGCCCCCCCCCCCCCATCAATATTTATTCAGAAACATAAAGATGTTATTGTTCTTAGTTTGGACGTTGGGGATTTAAATTAGCACTCTCTATTTCAACGTTCGCCTCAGGCAAAACTTAGTGTCACAATACGAAGGCACGTGGAAGGCATGCTATCTATGTCATGTCATTAACTCTTGAGTGACCAGTGCGGAAATTAGTTTGATATGTGTATGCTTAGTAAGTTATTTTCCAATTTGTTTATGTTTGACGGTATGTCATTGCGACTTCGACTGTTCCGGGTCCTTAGTCGGCACAGTATTTAAAACAACGGATTCGTATAAAACAGTTAAATTTTGGCGTGTTAGATAATTCATAATTAAAACAAAATGAATATTTAATACAAATACTTAGAAACAGATCTTTATTTAAAAATGAGTAAAACTTAATTTCAATGCTTAATGTTTTAACATATTCATACATATTTATATAAATTATGATTTTGAGTGTAATACAAATACTTAAAATACATATCTTTTTGTGTTAAGTAAGACAGAAAATAAAGTACACAGTTTACGAAACAACTCTTTTTACTTGATATTCGTATTTTATTTTAAAGTTTTAAGGACGTCCGAATATTATTTGGTTATATGATTTAATATTATTTATTATTTCTTTCCATACATATCAACAGTTGTTTCTATTTTACTCAAACAAGCTTCTGAGTCAGTTATGGATCACCACAAGCACCACTTATATACCCAACAGAGCAGTAATGGGATGCTTTAAGCCTTTTCGTTGTTGCGGTTTGCCTTTCAGCGAAATCGGTTCTTGCCGTCAACCGCATCACAACTTTTGAAACGCAAATACTTTATTTTTAGAGAATATATTGAACACCAACTTTATATTTAGTTATTATGCTGCTGTAATATGATTGGCTGGTCCTCTGAAACAGAATAATTTTACTTTTAGCACGTATTTAATTGACATACTGCAATCTAATTGGCCAGTTCTTTGAAACGCAATAATGTTTGCTTTTAGTGAATGGATTTGGATAATATACATTTGTAATATTCGTCACTCCCCGAAGGTCGACGATCTCAAACTCAGCAGCCTTCGGCTTCAGAAACCAAGTTCGTAACTATTGTTACCGTTAGAAATAAGTAAGTAATTACGGTTGTTGAGTACGTGATACGTTAGTCTGGTTAGAACGGTTCAACAGTTGATGCCAGTCCGCATTTGAGGAGTAACAATTCATGCCAATTCTCTTTTAAGGAGTTCACATAGCTAACCATTTTGTTCTGTTGTACAAGAGCTTGCTGCATTTTCTTTGGACGATTTTTTGAAACCCAAATACTTTATTTCTAATGTAAATCTGTCAACTAAATGTGTCTATCATCTGTGAATATTTCATTAACTTACGGCACTTTGATTGGTTAATCATTTGAAATGTCATCACTGAAGAATTTTGAGAAAACGTAAAGTAAGCCTTCGTTACGGGCGTCTGTCATAAATAAAAATTATAATGGCATATATGTGAATAATTAATTAGCATATTGCAATCTGACTGGTTGCTCCGGTGAAACACAATAATTTTACTTCTTGTGAACATATATCAACTAAATTATGAATAAATGTTCATACATAGTTTCTGGCCGTAGTCCCAATATCAATGCCATCTGCGTATATTTCATTACCTTACTTAAATCTAATTGGAGAGCGTGGGTGTGTTACTTTCACTTCAGAAGTTGTCCCCCATTGCCAAAGACCAATTCACTGAGCCTGGGTTTCGGCCACCTACAATAGGATAAGAAAACATGGAAGGAATGACTAATTTCAAAACTATAAAACTGACAGATCGGGCTGAAGACAAATACATCCTTTTAAGGTCTTGCTTTATCTGTGGATAATTGAAATCAGCATTTTACTATACTTTTTCGGGGAACTATGGCTTTGATATTTACAAATTAGCTGGTGGCAAAGAAAGGTGAATATACTTGTGTCTAATTTGTGAGACGGATTTGGTGGTTTTGAAATGAAATTAGTAGAAGAAGAGAAATGTTGAATTTTAAATTTTGGCAAAACATTCTTCTTTAATGTACACTAAATTCTCTATAATCAGAACCACAATTTTCAATGCCAGTCCTGAACTCTAGACAGCATGATGACTGCCTTATATTTATTGCTATAAAATGAAAACTATTTTAGCTAGTTTGTCAGACACATTTTTATACACTAATTTAGACACAAACCAAGAAAAAATATAAAATGTCCAGACACGAATTGGGATAAAAACAATTATTTCAGCTATTAGACCATGTTGATTTTTCATTTCAACTGCAATTTAGAGTTATTTTGTTCGCTTCACGACTGCCGACAAATGCAAATTAATAAGAATTGAATAGAAACCATATTTGAGTCATCACTGTTTCTGCTTTCCGGTAAAAAGAGGAGACGTAAATTGAATTATAGGTAAATTACGGCGAGAGTTTGGACGGCAAAGGTCGGGTGTATTATTGGTTTGTGAACGACAGGACAACGAAAATGGCGGTAACGAGTTAAAGTCGGTATAAGGAGACGAAGAGTCGATCACTGCGTCGAGCTTAAGACAGCTAAGGCTAATGTAATAGAAAGCGAATCAGCGTCTAATTCAGCGTTAAATCTAATGAGACAGAAACTTTCTCAAAACGTTTGCAAGCCCCAGCACCGTGCTATTTTGTCAATAGCCAGGTTATAGAATTGAAGATCGGAATAATCTCGAACAACCAGGCACACACAATTTTCTGCGTAATGGCTTTGAGCTTAAGAAGATATTTTTTTTCTAACCTTTACATCTATTATTACATTGTAAATTTATTATACAATACCAAATAATAACATGTAAAAATGTTGTCCCCAGCCCCCCTGCGACCCCGTCATATTTTGGAACTTTCTTTTTAAATGATTGGTTTCCATATTATCAAGTGACAAAATACTATAAAGCTAAAAATTATCTAACAACATGAAACAACTGTAGAATACGAATATTTTTTAAGATGATAGTATATGCATTTGCGCTCATCTTCTACCGCATCCAGTAAAAAGGTCTCGTTTAATTAAGACATCGACTGCGGTCAACGACAATACATCGTTAGCACAAAAAACACATACAGAAAAACAAATATGATACTCTAAATGTTCGTGAAGTGTTTCTAGAACGGCTTTTCTCACGTTTGGTTATATTCGGGCTTTATAAGAACAAACAAATTATATTCCTGGTCTGGCAAAATTCACCTTAGTATATATATACTGAATTCGATAGAGCGGACTACCAATTCTTGGAGTAATTAAATAGAGTTGCCTGAATCTCACACAGAGACTTGAGAATCGAGAGTAAAGATAGTAGCTGATATGATTTGGGTGTCCAGTATTGGCTGAAGTGGTGTTAGTCGATATAATGATGGTCATTTACTTCTATCAACATATTGATGATCACCCAGTGGGGAGTCGTCGCCCTTTGTCTTTAACTACTCAAATAAGATCACTGTTTGTAAATTTGTTTCGAGAAGGAGTCACCAAGTTGAAAGCGAAGAATACACAGGGGCATAAATCCAAGATGGCGCTAAATGATCTTGAATTTTCTTCTCTTTGTCAATTGCCGATTTCACGCACTTTATTATTTCTGTAAATAGCGGGATAAATCGTTTCTTTATTAATTTAAATAAATTCATAATGCATCAATAGGAACTATCTTTGAACAAATGGCGAGCAAATTAACCCAGTTGTCACTATAGTTACCAGATCTCATTCTGCTATTGTTAGAGAAATAACAAGGCATGTTGAAGAAAGTTGTAACTAATTTAAAAGAAAGGGAGATTTTATTGTTTCTCAAGAAAAGGGTTGCTCTTTGCATCTTCATGAAACATCACGGTGTGTTCGGTTCATTTTAGAACAAGCTGAATCCTAAAATGGATTAAAATACACAATAATAATAATTGCACAACTTTTAGCTTATATTTTGTTTATTAAAAAAATAGCAGTCTATAATACTCTATGTTTTCGCTCTTATTGTAGGCAGTTTATCATCATCGTCTTCGGAACATTTTCAATTATTTTAAAACTTACTGCCAATTCAACACAGCTCAATGACAATTCACCCGGGGTGGACTGTATAATGAAAATACGAGATCGTAGTGGCAAGATGCATCGAGTTAAGTTCAAGGATAATGTAGTTTATATAGGATTTAGCGAAAGCCTAATTTTGATTGAGAACAGTACCAATATGGCTACAGGCGGTGTACATGATAAATAGGACCCCATATCAACAAGACCCATTGTAACAATCTGTTGGCGGCCAATCAAGCTAAAATGATAACCCTTGATGCAAATCAAGCAGAAATATTAAGTTTAAAGGTAACTGCCTTAGGCCAACGACACACGACCGTCCTCAAATGATTTCCGTGAAATGAATGCTTTTGAACAACTCAAGAAAAAAGCCACTATGGCCTTTGTCAAAACATAATTTGTAGTGTGTGTAGCCTTCTTTATCCTCTCTCCTTCATGCTTTATTAATATAATACATGTTTTAATATCATAACGAGCCAGAAGGGTTTCATTTATAATTCGAAAATGTTCTGTATCCCGTCAATTAGCTTACTTATATCTATTTTATCAAACAGGATTAACTTCGTTATATACATAGTCAATAATAAAATCTAAACAGCGAGTCTGTGATTATTATTGTCCTTGATATTCATTCAGTAAAATTCCTTAAAAACCAAAGAATTTTTTTAGAACATTTATATCAAAGAGTGTTGGTGTTAATACAGTTCTATTATAAAATCCTCGCAACTAATATAACTGATTGTAACAGCAATAAAATATCTAAAAAGCGAAATAAAACACTAATTAAAATTATTCAATTCTTATTAATTAATTTGAATCGGTATATTATAACAGTTTGAAGAATTGAAGTACCATTTCATTTTTTTAATACCTATTTTATTGGAAAACAAAGGGCCAATAAGCGAACGTGTTGTAAGAAGAGAGAAGAAATTGTATAACTGGTTTATCGGACGTTAAGACTAGAAATCATCAGCACATCTGTACTGGCAGTTTCAATTGCACCTCCACTCTTCTCGTATTCCGAGATGTTCACACATTAGCCCAGCAATCGACTCTTTAACTATACAAAGAAGTAAATTAGAGAGTGTTAAAGAGTGTCAAGTATTTAACGGGTCTATCTAGGGACAAACGCCAAACGAAAATTGATGACAGAATTTACAACAAACGGGTTTCAGATTTAATCTGGGTTCGAAACCTGATCTTACAAGACACATCCCATCACGCCCTGGGCTCGCGACAGTCCTCAAGAGCGGCTCTTTTGTCTTTGAAGACACTTCTCTGTCTTGTCTATTTTTTTTTTAAAAAAAAAGATGGCGACACCTTTTTGTGATTGATGGGGAATTTCCCTTGGGGCTGTTCTATTAACAGAAAAATGAGCAAGCATTAGACGAGTGATGTTACACGGGGGAAAATCTGTTAGTTTTATCACAGCATTTAGTTTAACTAGTGTATGCTTAAATGTCTTCCAAATGTTTTCTGATCAGCTAATAATTAATGTGGTTTCCTAATGGTTCTCACAATTTCTTTTATTTATCTTCTCTCCAGGGTTATCTCAACACTTCTATATTAAACTAAATTACTCCTTGGAACTCTTAATGGAATGCTGTTTTTTCCCGAGTAGTCTTTATCGAAGGCTTGCGGAAATTGCAAAGTGTAAGACCAGTAACAGAGAGGACAATAGGACTACTTTACACCTGAGGGTCAATATAGCTCAGATGACGTTTCTGTCGCATTTTGAAAGTTTTTCCTCGATATCTATTTCATCTTCGAAGTCCTGAAACAAAACACCAGTTTCAGTCGTCGTAGAGCCAGCAAAGGAATATATTATAAACTATATTTCACAAATACTTTTGACCTGATATTCCTGCTGATAAAAAAAAAATACACGGAAACTCAGTCATCATTCATCTGTCGCCCCCCCCCCCCACCTTTCAAATAAACCGAAATGAACACCAAGATAACAAAACAGAAAAAAAAAATCTTTTAACATACACGGAGAATTCTCTATGAAGCGGCTAATACATTGTTTTCAAGTATATGTTTTATACAAATAATGTAACTTTTTATAACTTTTAGTTCTATTTTAATGCAGGGTTCCTTACTAATTGTTTGAGGACTCGAATAAAGAGTATAATTCTAATCGAACACCGTACTTTACTTATGTAATGTTTATAGACATGAATGGTAAAACGTCTTTTATTTGCTCGTAAAGCGGTAAACAATACATTTTATTGGTGGATAGTAAGGGAGTGACGGTGTCGCCGGATGAGGGGCGGAGGTAATGTCCACTCGACACAAACTAGGTCACTTCGAGACAATCATATGATACAATTTTATATCAATAGTACACTTGGGCTCTTTAGGGGGTCTTTAGCAGTGGGAGGAATCAGCGGAACCCAGACCCACCCCAACCCACGAGGTTAGGCATGCGACCCTACTTCTTGTCACGTACAGGGCTGGGATCGAAACCACACCACATAACTCGATCAAAGACGTTATGATCTAAAGCACAGCCAACTTCGCAGTAGTTCAAGATCTGTACGACTATCGCACGCCATTTCATGTTTAAGGGCCTGAATAGGGACAAAGTATAGTCGTTCGGTGGGACGAAAAACCGAGGTCCCGTGTACACATTGATGTGGACGTAAATGAACACTTTGCATTTGGACTTCGATATAAGAGTAGGCCGTAGCGCCGCTTTCCCGGCTAAATTTCCCTCATAGTACACTGCATGGAACGTTGGAATTTTGAATCTAATATACCGCCATATGGCGCACGCCCATCTTCATAGGCCATTCTGGGTAGAAAGTTAAACCCCATTTCATTTTATTTTTATTTCATGTCATGTGATTGATATTGGGAGCTAATGATTGACGGTTGAAATTCCCTACACACTTTAAACCGTCATCTTTATTTATACGAATCCACAATTCTCTCACAACACTTATCTCAAGTAGATTTTCATTCCTTTTTACAAATACATTTTGGAGAGCATTTTATTACACAATCAAACCGAGACATGTTTATTTTTTCGTGAGATACAAGACAAACATAATATAAAGTGTATACCAGTTTAATGTTGACACAATATAAAAAAGGAAATACATATTTACATAAACATATATTAATAGACATGTAGTTTATAACTATTTACTCGCAGTTTAAACACTGGTGTGCAATATACACAGAAATATACCTGTTTACTCACTTCACAAAGGTAGGTAAAAATTGTTGAATGCTTGTTAAAAACACAAGGGGGATTTATAAAGATCCGTCTAGGGTGGACATCTAATATTATACTGAATTTGGAGTACATAACAACATTGTGATAAGTGTACTATTAAAATATGTTTAATTTATACGATCTTTTCCAAGCTAGTTTAAATAGACACATAGAATATATTTCATGGATAGTCTTCTAAATTTTTCAAAATATTAACAATTGTAAGGTTTTGAAATATTGTTTCTGAAATAAGAATCGTATGTATTAAAGGTATTAGAGCCTTAGGTCGTTGAAAGCGTCAAATTAAACACGGCTTCCTTTTTTGTCACTCAGTTTTTACAGTTGAAATACGGTCACAGTTGGAATATGGAGATATTCGAACCACAAACGTTATAGAAATTACATGAGATAAAGTGGTCAATAGAAATCAGTCGAGTAAATATGTAGTTTAACACTAGATAGACAAGTAGATATAGAACTAAAGTGGAGTGTTGGTTGAAAGGTAGTGAACAGGAAACCAATGACTGACCTGTGTACTGTAGTCCCAATTAAGGATATTATCAGATAAGTACGTGATGAATACAAAACCGAATTCTTGAAAAAAGGGAGATGTTATCAGGTGTTCTGTGAATGGACACATACCTTAAAACTAGTTAACTGGAGCAATAGTTTGGACAAGGATTTCAGTATGTGAAATCCTCAAATGAAAAGTAGTATCAGAATGCAAGGTTTAATGCATATTACAGCCAGTATGTGGGGATGGGGTGTTCTTTATCTTATAACAGCACCGACGATTACATTTGAGTTTATATGTTGATTTGTGATCAATATACGTCAGTGTATAATTCCCACACAAAGTTGGCCAAAAATGAAACAAATGAACTTCCGCTTAATCGTGTTATGTTGAACATACCCAATAACACATTAGATCAACCCAATTCAATAATTTGTACACTTTGATTTAAATCAAAGTGGTTTAATCAGCCCCTTTACAGTAACGTACGTTCACAAAATGTTGAATGAAAGCTCTATAAAGGTTCCTTATGTCATCATCTATAGAACACACAAATGGCCGTTTAAATGTGACATATTAGGTTGTTTAAGGTATTTTTGGTTGATGATTTGAGCATATGTAGATTTGGGTGCGTGTGATTGAGTCGATCCCCCCCCCCCTCACCAGTTTGATAAAAAATAATTTTAAAACTAAAACCTCGCTTATATTTCACTAAGTAATTGGCTTAGTACTGTACTGGACCTTGTTTTTCTCCAACTTACAACCAATCTGATTAAAACACAGATCCTATTTCGTTTCCTTTTTTATAGTTCAAAATTTCGTTTTACTTGGCTTTACTACACTAGGATCTGGAAGATTTGTTATATAACCCGCGTTCTGGATGACGTGAGGGATTAGTCAATGAAACGGTCTGTTACAGTGAGGTATACGGAATAGTGAGTAACTCACTAGAAACATGAACGCTGATTGGCGACATAGGGTCAAAAGCCGCTCGTATGACCTCTGACGCGACCTTCCACTACAAGCGGTCAGATCTTCATGTAGTAGAGGCCATCGAAGGTATAAAAAAAACGAAACGAAATATAGATCTGTATTTTAATCAGATTGACTTACCACTTGTTATTTTGTAGCTACTCAACAAACTTACCACTAAGACTTGAGTTGTTTTGTAGCTACCCAACAAACTTACCACGTGTGTGTTATTTTGTAGATACTCAACAAACTTACTACTTGTGAGTTATTTTGTCATCACTCAACAAACTTACCACTTGTGATTTATTTTGTAGCTACTCAACAAACTTACCACGTGTGAATTGGTTTGTAGCTACTCAACAATTTACCACTTGTGAGTTGTTTTATAGCTACTCAACAAACTTACTACTTGTGAGTTATTTTGTCATCACTCAACAAACTTACCACTTGTGATTTATTTTGTAGCCACTCAACAAACTTGTCACTTGTGAATTGTTTTGTAGCTACTCAACAAACTTACCACTTGTGGGTTGTTTTGTAATTACTCAACAAACTTACCACGTGTAAGTTATTTTGTAGTTACTCAACAAAATTACCCCTGTATGTCAATTTGTAGTTGCTCGACAAAATTATCACGTGTATGTCAATTTATAGTTACTCAACAAAATTATCACTTGTGAGTCAATTTGTAGTTATTCAACCAAATTACCACTTGTATGTCAATTTACAGCTACTCAACAATCGTACCACAAAAGAATATATTTTACTATTCTTTCTTTTAGAAATATATAATCAGGCTTAAATACCATATTTACACCAGCGGTTTGTTTAAATAATGTACATTGGGACGATATGTCACAGTGACGCCATGTCGAGGAAATGAATGAAAGATGACAAGATGGATGTGATGTCGAGGATAAAAGGCGCCGACTTGATCAGACAGGTGAAATAAAGTTTTTATTCACTTATAAATAAAGTGGCAAATTAGCCTGTCTCCTCTCGTCTATTTCTATTTCGTTTCTGTTTTGTAAACGTAGAATAAGTTTTGATACAACCTATCGAAGTGGCTGTCTAAAGGATATGTATTTTATACTGTACTGTTATTTTAATCATTAGACGGCAGGTGTGAATCGGTTTCTCGCTTATTGTTGACGACGTATTTCAGATTATTTTGATCGAATTTGTTTATTTTCGTATCCCTAAAATATATGTCATTATGATAATGGCCATATTATGGTGTCATGCCATGACGTTCATAGCACAAAACCCTTTCTGTTAGGAAACAAAGCCCTAAACGGTGTTTGGTTAAAAGCAATGTTTCTGAACCAAAGTTAAATAATAGTAACAAATCAAAACGTAATACGGTGAAAAAAACACCAAAACCATATAACCAAATAAGGAAATTCTCTAATGGAAAAATTTCAATAGTTCTAGGCCTATACTAGCTCAACCATAAGAGTACTTATACTTGGTAGCTATTTCGGATGTTCTCAAGGGACATAACTCTGTCGTACACAGATAGGTGGGGTATTGTGGGCGATTATAAATTGTATGACCAATGACCAGTAGATCGTGTACAAAGCCTTCCTTAATTTGAAAATTTCTTCTCCAAATAAAAAGGTCAAGTGATGACATGACGGAATTCTTTGTTTTTGTTTTCTCGAGTTTCCCACAATTTAAAGGTCCGGTAAAAGGTTGGGGTAATGGGTGATATGGTGTTATTCACAGGTCATTATCAATACATTAGATAATCTTCTATTATAGATAATAACGTTCCTCAATATAATGTTTTCATACAGTTATTAACGGTGTATTGAGGTAATTGTAAACAATTGTCAGGTACTTAAACTAAGAGTGAATAAAGTGATAATAGATAGTATTAACACACAGTACAAACTGCTTCTTTACATACTATCATGTAATAATATGACAAATAGACTTCAAATATTCTATAATGTTTTATTAAACTAATCACTAGAGCATTCACCCCATTTAACGGTTTTCTCTGCCCCAGAATAGAACTATTATTATTTATTGTTTACGCCTGTATAGAAATATCGACTTTAACAAGGGAAGTATCCAAATCTATAATTATTCCTCAATGATATCCATAATAGTAATATAATAGATGAAAGGATATATTCTTAAATTTTGAAAATAATTAAACGTGACTTTTGTTTCCAAATTCCGAACAAAACTAAACCATACATAGAATAGGACCAATTATATATAATTCATGCATTAGGGCCCAGATTAATAAATGTTATACTTTTATAATTGTGTATGTTAAAGGAGCTAAATCGCTAATATTTGGGACCTAGAAATTGACACAAATGGGTCGCAACGCATATAATAATGTAATATGAATGTATAATAAACTGAGTTACATTCAATCGTTTCTGTTTATACTGTAATTTCTAATCAATTATGTCCGGCGAAATGCGCCAAAGTCTCAATTAAATGACAATCTCTAGCGTCTGGTTATTCCAATCTACATTGATGGTATTTATTGCGCATGCTCTCCAGATAAGAATAATATAGCGTCACCATTTGACATGACTTGTGGAATATGTCTAGCCTCGTTCTGTGAGTCCCTTGTTCCAAATGGCGCTGAAACGCATTATGGTACACGATTCGTGTACCAATGGTAAAAAAAAAAATTTGTCTTGAATATTGGATATCAGAAGTCCATCTTTTCCCTGTAAGATCACAAGACCAATGTTGATTTGAATTGACATATAATTCGTGTTTTCAATGTCGAAGATTTTTGATGATATTGAGTTAGAGACTTAGCTACTTTAAAATTAGAATAAGCTGGCTAAAACACGTTTTTTTTTAGTAAATTATATTGCTAATTACATAGTACCATTACATCATTTTTCGCCTAAAACGTATTTATATTAAATATTTGCTTATTGACTATAAACACTGACAATACCATTTTTATAATGTATATTACATGTATATGAGCTACTTTGATCATGAATACTGAATAACTTGTTTCCTCTTAGGGCATATTAAAAAAAATTTGTCGGATCCCTTCTGTATATAAGTTTTTAAGTAAGGCATATACGAAATTACGAATGACATAAATGAATGAAATTATTAAATTAAATCCAATGTGTCATTCATCCCTTTTCCAATATTTTACTCTAATGTAAAGATATATCCCATATTATAAATGATAATAACACGTGAACCGAGGTTAAGAGCGCGTGCTTGTCTCCTTGTATGCACGTGTGCACAAAACCAATATGTAAGATTTGGTGTGCTAATTGAAGACTAGTTAAACCGATTTTCTCCACCAAGTATCTCGTTTGTCAGTTTATATATGGGTTTTAAACTTAAATACGACATGTGTTAAAATTAGACATACACCCTCCAACAATAACCATATTTCATTGTCGTAAAATACATAAATAAAAGGGACACTATTTTCCGCAGGCCAACTTATGTTATTAGGGGCTCAGAAAGGTATTTATTGCTACAAATTCTGAAAATAATTATCTTTTCTCGGAAGCACGGGAAAAGGTAGAAGATATGCGACCCCCGAAAAATAAAAGAAATGTACCAAAAAATATAAAATAGGGAAATTAATAATTTTTCACAATAGCAGTCCTGTATTAAAGACACCGTAGGTTACATAGTTATAAATGAAATCAGTGTCATCTATTGAAAAAAAATATTTGTTACATTGAATTTCAAAATTTTATTAATAGAATACTTGAATCAGATTTAATTTTTATTTTGCACTGATAAAAATATAATTGAAATGTTTCTGTAAAGAAAAACAAAAAAACGAATGAAGATGTTCTGTGAAGAAAGAAAGGGGGCAATTGATATAATTAACCAGAAACTAAGATGGGTCTTTTATCTCGACTATGTCATTGATAACACGAACTGACATATCAGTGTTGTCGGCCATTCTATTTTGGAAGCTTCGTTCGTTTTGCGACAATATCTTAACCCATGTTTTTTGTCGTCTGCAATATAATTTACGCTAAGAAGATGGCGTTGATAGGTCTACCACTATTTTAATCAAACAGAATATAATTATTTTTAACACGACATAATTGCCACGACAGACGGCGAGGGTTTCATCTTTTAACCATCTACTCCCCCTTTTTATACGCCCACATTTAACGTTGACGTATGTCGTCACCTGCGTCTGTCGCCGGGACCGTCCAGCGGTTCACACACTACGGTTCTTTTCGGGTATTTTTAAATTGGCAGAGACTGATCATTTAATGGTAAGGATAATAAGAACCATGTCGACAGTCAAAATTGCAGCAGAGTTATCTTCTCATTTGCGTTCAGACTCTTGTCAACTTATATTTCCTGTGATATTTTGACTTAAAAAGCTCCTGAACACGAAACAGCATAGAGTTCTAGAAGGTATTGCTTATGTGGGCATAAAGAGTAACCCAATCGAAATTTAGAATTTTTCGATCGTCAATCGCGGAGTTATCTGACCGCCTATGTTCAAATTTAAGAAACAAGATAATATTCTAGAAATATTTTTTTTAAACTCGTAGATATTGATAACTTTTGCATTAGAAAGAAAACTATTGCATTTCAAAAATATTGAATCATTTATTTTGAAAGCGACTTGCCGAGTTAACTTTCCGTTGCCTGTTACAGCTTGTGAACACGAGCAAGAAACATGTTCTCACTGGAAAGTATTAATATTGTTAATATGGAATCGTAAATTTTGATAACGGATTTATTTTTCTGTTTTTGTTTTTCAATTTAAAGATAAGTACATAGTTTATAATAGACATTTTTGCTTTGTGTGATTTGTTGAGAATTATTTTAGATTCAGCACAGACGATGTGTTCCCGTTTATGTTTTTGTTGTCCTGGGGTTTTCTTAAAATTTGGCTTATCTTTAGCATCATCGGTTAAACTTGTCAGATTGTAATATTGAACCTTCCAGGCAGAAACTTGATAACCTTTTCATTTCGATTAATTGCCATACAATTATTTTCAAACATAAATTATACTTTTCGAGTTTTTAGTGTTTTTATTTTTACATGTAATTAATTGAAGACTTGTTTTGTTAAAACTTTTGGACACGTCGTAATGCATTATTTATATTAGTACAAAATTATCTTTTTGTTTATATTATGTTATCTGAGTATTCATCCTTGGATTTGTAAAATAAGCATTACCAGTATTCGTCCAAAGAAGATCATTTATTTTATAGGATAAAAACTGCTAGAGAAAAGATATAGATCAATAAAAGTTATCAATAAAAGCCCTCATTTTAGAATTTAAAAAATAAATAAAAAGTGATTTCACATTGCAATCTTCTATAATTTGAGTGTCTAGCTTCATCTAGCATGTTAGAATAACCTACTATTGATGTAAAAAGACCTTCATATTTATTGATTAAGGAATGTATATTTTTCTATTAATGATATCATTTTACATTGAATATACGTCTAGGACTCCTTTTTAAATAATCTTTGAACATTTTTTTCCCCAAATAATATAAGCTTTCATAGACATTTTGTAGTTCACTATTAAGTAATTATTAATATTTTTTTTTCAGATATATTATATTAACGACATCATTTCACATCTAAGATATGTCTGAGAGTCATTTTAAAATAATCTTTGAAATAAATATTTCAAAGCTTACTTTGACATTTTATAGTTCACTATTTAATTATTATTAATATAAAATATTTATTGAAATAGACTATATTAAATTTTAAGGCAGTATACGCTTTAATAATAATTCTGCTGTATATGGATTTTATTTGCGGCTGTTGACAACATTAATAACACCCTTAAAGGGATTTCTTGCCTTTTGTTAATTAAAATGTTACAATAAGTGTGTGCAAGGAAGTAAGATCGCAGACATTAATTAAGTACATGTCTCGAGTATGAAAATAATAAATATAGAATCTCGTAGTAATTCAATGTTTGAAAACAAAGTTAAGACAGACTAGTTAATCTAAACTATGTTTCTCTTTCCATGTTACTGGCGAGGATATCGGGAGATTGGACGAGGATCTCGAGGGAGTAGAAGCAGACGGTTCAAGTGTCTAAATATGGTGGATAGGGTGTGAAACTATAATTTACATGAAATGAAACCAGTCTGTTCAATCTATGGCTTAAGTTTCTAGAGGAAAATATTTGCAAATAATTTTGGTCGTGATTCCCCGGTGTCGGCGGTGTTGGATAATTTGTGACTCCCCGAGTAACAGAACTGTGGAAAATCGTCGTCTGACCTCGAGAAAAGGCCAATCGTGAATGGAAGTCGTCTTGTCACATTAGCTAAATTTCATTACAGACGACTACTGTCTTACCGACTCGCCATATGTTCTCATTTCATATAGCACACGGCAGGTTCTTTTTTCTTTAATTTTGTCGTGATATAAAATTATAATTTATGAAGTGTTAATTTTTCATTACGTATCACCGTCATTAATCAAATTCACATTTTAATAAAACCTAATTTATTTCCCATATCAATAATTAATCAAAACAATTATAATGTGGTTTCTAAAAAAAAGGGAAAAAAATATTGCAATCAAATTAGTTTATTATTTTAAAAAAACAAAAGAATGTGTCGGAAGTGATATAAATTTCGGTTTTGAAAGAATAGGTGAATTTTTAACCTGCTGTTGAGTTTGATCAAAACAGAGTACCCTCCCTTGAACAATAATTATGCCCAATATCCTTCGCGATATATTTGTCTGGCTGTTACATTCATTATGAAAATTGTTTTACAAGGTCCAAGACTACACAATTTTAACCCACGAACTGCGTATCTTAGTAAATAAACTTTAAACATACTAAATCAGAAGCTGTTTCCGTAAGTATTTTTATACTTTATTTATCTGCCCAGTTACTAAATGCCACTTAAAGAATAATGCGTATCTTAGTAGGCTACTGATCATACAATTTGCCCCCCCCCCCAAAAAAAAAAAAAAATTACAATCGGTTTGGGATCTGTTCTTCTTGCCCTCTTATCGCGTAGGGTTATGTCATGTAAAATCAACTGTCTCCTCCTTCTACAAGTAATGGGCGGTCAAACAAACTCCTGACGAGATTTGGCTAGAGGGTCCGTGACGTGAATGTAGCTAATCAAAATGGACGTTCGACATCCCCGCTAATCGCATCCATTATGGGCTATTATTCACAACAGCTATTGAATCTTCTTTCTGCTTGAAAGCCTTTCAATGTTTCTACACTAATTCGTATAATAAGCGTATGTCAACTGTTTTTATGACTCCTTGCGCATTTATACACCCAATAGGTCAACTTAGAAGCTATTTGCACCGCTTCACAGAAAATAAGCAAATTGGATTACCTAAAAGAAATTAGTACGCATGCGTAGTAGGAAATGGGAGTCTGTACCAATTTTGATTTTGGTCGTGATGAAGAAAAAGGTTTTCCACGTTAATTAGGAATTTTCTGTAATATAACCTGAAGACAAATACGGATCTAAAGCCAGATAAAATACTGACCCCGTTTTTATTACGCCTACATGAGATCAAATCTAGAACATCGTCAACAATAATTATTAGACTACTCTTATGTCCAACTGAAGACTTGAACTAGATTTGTGACGTCTAACATTTCACTGTGGGTTGTTGGTGTTGCTTGAATTTAGATAGTAGGGTAAACCAATTTAAGGAATTATCAGGGTTTCAAATATAATATAAAACTTGAACGCGAAATAGCTTTTATCCTCTTTATTTTTGTTTTATTAACTGGAAACGGTCTAATATGAACCCCCCCAAAAAAACCTTTTTATCTCTCTTTTCACCTGTCTTCATTAGTCCAGTCGGAAAACGAAAGTAGGACGTCCACTCATTCATTCATTTCATCGGCGCATATGAAATAACACCGATCACATTTGAATACATCTGTATCTTAGTTAATATAAATATATTTCTTCTAGTAGAGACAATATCTACATCACTTACACCAACCTCTAACCCTAACCATTGATTCTTTCATCTTGACTTGTGTCAGTAAAACTGTTCGCAGAGCAAACTGTGACGCCCACTTTCTTGTCATACGCTTAGTTACTTTCAAAAGAGTGCGCCCTATGTGGAAATTATGTATAGTTCATTTAGAAATAACTACCATTGAGGAAAATATGTTTTTATTTCTGGGTACAGAAAACGTTAATTATAAACAATTTGACCACACAGGGGTCATTAATGACATCTTTGTTCAAATGACATAGTTCAAGTCCTCTGCTCGACCCCTATTGGTCCGACCCTTTAAAAAAGAAATCAAAATGGCAGCCATTGATATTGTCAATGTTTTGGTACACAGAACAAAACTCAATGGCTACCCGTGGCGCGGCGAACAAACCGAGTATTATGAAAAATAATTCGAATCTTTAAAGAGGAAAGGCTTTTCTAGAAATGGGTTTGACCTTCCGGCTCTTGTGGTTCATGCCAGAAACTGATATCGGAATTGTGTCGTCTGTCCAGCTATGGGGGAGCGGCCAGTTTCCCTCCCCTTTCTGTTATAAGTGTAAAATATAAGGGTTGTCTAAGTGGGTGTCGTCTGCTAGATTAATTAGCTTTAATAAACTGTGTGAACACTTGTTGTTAAATACTTGAATATATTACTTGGCTGGTGAACTGATTATAGTAGAGTATAATAATATAGGGGTAAAATTGTGAACAACGCGTCACATCTGGCACCGCGGACATGGCGAAATCGTGTTATAGTATTTGTCTACAAATCTGTGCGTTCACATACTAAGTGAGGAAATGACACATAGTTAAAGCAAAAATAATTTGTTTAATGTTTTGTAAATAAAGAAATATACACTCTTAAGACCAACTAGAAATCAGCCTGATTTCTTCATGTTTAGGAATTTGACCTCAAAGATAATGGAAGTTTGTTGAAGAGAATCTTGTCATCAACTTCTCAAAGATAATAAATTGTCACCCAATTATTATCTATTTAGATGGTGCAGTGTATAAGTGTCATATTACACTGCTCTATATTTAGAATATAAAAGCTAGATGATTTGGAAATCAGGTTCTGTGGGATTTTCAATTGAAATTAAAATTAAAAATGAATAAGAGAATAAAAGAAAATAATCAAATTGAATGTAGAAAAACAAATTTAATAACAATTTAATATAATAATTTTATCATGAAAATAAAATTGATTCAAATATTACATAAAGTAATAATTAGCTTATTTAATTAGATGTAGAATCTTGTTTTAGCCTGGGTATACAAACATAAATTTCAAATTTAAACCAAATCGGCTAAAAATTGTGACCTCTACACTGTTCACGAGCTCAAAACGTAATATTTCGTACAATCGGGCGCCATAATCCATGAAGTTACAGTCCGGTACATGCCAATATCGAAAGGAACCGAGATCTTAGGGGGATTAACCTATATTTCAAGTTTCATTGAAATTGGATAAAAATTGTGACCTGAAGAGTGTTCACAAAGAATTGTGGACGTCCGGACGGATGGACAGAGCCGACGACAATATACGTCCACATGAAAATGTCAGCGTATAAAAATGGATTCAAATATTACATAAAGTACCGGTAATAATATGCTTATTTAATTAGATGTAATATCTACAGCAACTTCTCTAAGCCAGGCTATAAAATATCTTACACTATTTTACTGATATACTTTGACATTGACCAATTTGATGTTATCCAATTAAATGATTTCGGACCTTTTTCCTGGGGAGATTAATATTCATAAGTAAAATAAGCGTTGTTGAGCACATTATCTTTGTATAACTCTTGCCAGTGGCATTTTACATTCATCTATGCATATTTATTTCCACAGAAAAGGGCCTATTGAGCCATCGTACATGTATTATATGTGACTACAAGGTACAATACTATTTACAAACTTATCAATTATTATTAAAGAAAATTTGATCCAAAAATATCTTATGTTCGTTCAAAAATATTAACATTTACGGATTTTTTAAATACAGGGAGAGGTTACCCCAAAACAATCTATTTGTTATTTAATATACAGCTTGAATATGAAATATATTTGGAAACAGGCGTTGCCATGCAAGAGAAGCCTACATTTTACAAGAGATGGACAGAGAACAAGCTTTAAAAACAAGTTTTTCGTACAATCAGGTATCATAATCCAGGCTGACACGGTCCGAAGTATCGACTGGAACCCAGAACTTTGGGATATAAACATATAATCGGACAAGATGAAAACGTGATTTCTCGTAAAATTGGGGGTCATAAGACGGGAAATTAGGTCTGATTTGCGTGAATATCAAAAGGAACAGAGATATTTGTCGGTAATGAAATATTTACAATACACTAAAATCTGATTAAGAGTAATAACTCGTTATGTAATTATCAGAAAATCATTGGAATTTGTTTGGCCCATGCTAACGTATATACAAAACACTTAATGTCATGTATTTAGCTGTTCAAGTTATCAAAAATCATTGAAAATCAATATACGTGTTCGTCTCAAGACCTTAAACTCTGTGTATCAATCTAAAGTCAATCGAAACTATTATATATAGGCGTAAACACGGTGTATGAATATAAAATCAATCAGTTGATAACTATCTGGCAGCCATTATCAGAAATCGTTGAAAATCAACAGGCTTCTTCGTCTGATGACCTTAAAGACTGTGTATATATTTAAAGTCAATCGGATATTAACTTTAGCCCCTAGAGCGTCCACCAGATTTTTCAAAGTGATAAAGGGCGATATATGTAACTCTGGCAGTAATTATCGGAATTTGGTGAAAATCAATAGGATTCTTTGTAAACACGGATATTAATTTAAAGTCAATCAGATATTAAATTTACCTCTAAAGAGACCACAACCTTGTATTACATACTTTTAGGCTATTCTTCAAGTGTTATATTGAGTAATTTGTATATAATAGTGTTAAGCTGTTATCTATCAACCTCATCATCAATAATAAATATGATTTATATAAAAAAGAGCTTTTTATTTTAGAAATTAAAATGTTGTCATTTGATACTCACAATGGCAGGTTTATAGCTATCAACACTTATCTAACTGGACTATTTATATCAGCAATAATGCCACTCAAGTTGGACATATTGTTTAGATTAGCATTCCAGGCAATTAAAAATCAGTGAACCGGGCCAAACCCAAACATCCAAAATTTAGCTCTTTTTTCTAGATGGTCTCAGGACTGTATATTGCATTTGAATTATTGCTAAGAAACAGCCACAAAGATTCAATAATTTTTTGAACAATGTGTATATTTTTGGTCAAATGCACAAGTTATAGTCCGGTATTCCATTCCTCCTTGTTTGCATTGCAAATCCTACGTTGACAAATGGTAGCAAGGTGCGTCTGACAGATTTGAGGACCCTCAGAAAATACAAACAATTTGTATGGTATTTAACTCAAATTATGTCTTTTAAATTTTGTCTTAAAAGCACAAGGAAGATGCTGAATACACTATTTGAAATACAGCTTTTAGTTGCTTTCAGCTTTCGTAGTAAATATAGCTACTGGAACACACATATTCTTTAAATGGCATTTAGTAATTGGAACATAATCAAATAACACACTATTTACATAGTTTTATTGCCAACTCATAAAATTCGCACGCTCTAGCATATCTTCTACCCAGTAGTGCAGAAAAGTTAGACGATAAACACATTTTCATTTCACCAAGTTTCAGGTTTTGTATATTAATAATCAATACACATTTTACTGAAATGCAAATAAGATGATAATATACGCTTGCATCATTAAAGATGGCTGCAATAACTTCTAATTTAGTTTATATAATCCCTAGAAATAACACAATTAAAAAGTTTTTCTAGATACATAGTGGATTAAACTTTTGGCTTTCTGGTCCTCAGTATTTGTTTTTTTTACAAAGTCTTGCACGAAATCCCTAGTAAAAGTAATAAAAACTAATCATGTACAAATATGGTTGAAATAAATAGTTATTCAGCTAACGCTACATCTTTTTCACCGCGTTTGTTGCTACTCCTTTTTGTTCATTATTTACATTTTTTGGAGTGCGTGTACATTTTATATATATAAAAAAATATACATTTTCAAATAAAGGTTATTTTATTTTTTACGTATATTTGAAATCACGTTTTCTTCTGATTGACGGGATCGTGTGAAAGTAAATAGATGAAGATGGTGCTGTAATCTACTCCACAAACAAAATAGCAATACTCCAGTCCACTCACTCTGTCGTTTCTTTGTATCTAAGTCTACACTGCAAAAAATAGCACCACCATTTTCAGTCTCAGATCAGTTGGCGGCGTTAAAGATACCATGATGTTCTCATTTTAATAATTTTGATGCTTGAAAATGGATGGCAGAACTACCAGAATTGAAATTGGAAGATAAATGAGATGGGATATCGTGTTATCTTAAACGCACAGGCTTAATGGAAGAGCATTTTCGATTTGAATTTGAAGAAAAAAGTCATCGCCAGTCGTACATAGACATATATAACGTCAATTCTATTTTCGCTTTCGTCTTTTTACAGTGTCTGTATGTATACGAATATACATTATATAGTCTACATGAATAATTGATATACACGACCAAACACTTTCTTATTCATCAAGTAAAACATGTCAGATTTCAATTGACAACCTTCACAACTGTTTATTAACCTGAAAAGGACATTTAAAAAAAAATTAACACCTTTTCAATACAAACTTTTAAACACATAAATTGTAGAAAATAATATTTTGAAAATGTTTAAGAGTCATATTGAATGTAGTTTTTTCAATCTTTTGTGTGTAAGTGGTTTACATAGAAATGTTATGACACATACTTTAAATGTTATACTTCTTTTAAACGATGTGCATGTTATATTGAGCTTTTAAACGATGTGCATGTTATATTGAGCTTTTACTTCAACGTTTATTTTTAATCATTTTTTGTTGATATTATGACGAGGCAAAAACAAAAGTGAAGCCAAATATAGAGTTTACGCCTCGAAACCTCATAATATACTTCTGAGCTTCTGAGGGTAAAATAATTTATTTCCTATAGTTTCATTCCTTGACGAATGAAATTTAAACATTTTTTTGGATCTTCTCTTTTACCAGGTGCCACACGAAACCTATATACCCCAGGTTGTTAGAGAGTCATGAGCCGAAGCTTAATCCACGGAAAAGGTTCAAATGGACTTTCTACTCTTATCCTGAAATCCGGTTTCCTCCCACTGATAAAGACCCCTACGCGCAAGCGAATTATGTAAATAAAATTAAACCATATGTTAGTCCCGAAACGACCTAGTCTGTATCGAGTGGACGTTAAACCCCATTTCTCTCTCTCTCTCTTTGCTGAAAACTTGTTTTTTCAGCGATGTTTTTGACATTTACAAATACGATAGGGCGCGAAGGAACTCTCCAGTTGTAATGCCAAATGACTAATTTTCTACTCCTTTCAATGCAATACATTGTGAAGACATTATTAGGAAAGTTTACTTGTTAATAGACACCACAACCAAACGGAGACACAAAACAGACTAACAAGTAACTTGTATTTTCAAAATGGGTGATAATACTCAAGATTTTCTAACATTCTTTAAAAAGCCCGCATTATAGCTCATTCATGTTTTTTCATCAAAATTAAGAAGCATTAAATTGAGATAGAAGTGAATACAAATAACGTCACATTTGACACCCATTCAAGTCGCGTGGGTACGAATACTTGGTATAGAGAAAAAAGGGTCTTGCTGGCATCGAAAACTCTTGAAGGCGTCGTGCGTGTGAAACAACCCATGATGACTGTTTTGTTGTATCTTTAATAAAGCCCATCAACTTGACAGAGCGAATATTGCCCACCCAGAAATAACAGATACAAATTTCACGTCATTCATTTCGTTTCCGTTTTATGTGAATTGAAAACAATAAACGAAACGAAGGTATCGTATGACTGGGTGGATGTAATGTTTCTAATATTACTAGAAATGTTGGTGTTAAATAACTCAGGTATGTGACGTATTTATAAATCTCTTTTGATATAGCTAGATTATCACCTAATAACGTTGATTATCTTCATAGGATTTAATCATTGATACTATCATACACACTCGTTCCTATTAAACACCGCCAAGAACGCTTTTGTCAGTAGTCACCAATGTATTGCACAAAATGACCGACGAGGAAACATATGTTGTAGATATGCAAATCATATCCAAAATTCAATGATTTCATAAAAAAAATGCAATACTTTGGGCGCTATTGGCAACAGAAACGCTCTTGTCGGTGATAAGTATGACCCTAAACATTAATTCGAACTTCAAGAACACTGCCGAATTTTCTGTTCTAGTGAAAACCAGTCCATACTCCCATCTTGTTGATACCAAATCATTACAAAACAAGCCCACCATTATAAAATTATTTACATAACTATTTCTAACAGTTCACTTATAAAATATTATTATCCATAAAACTCTATATCTAAACATCAGAATAAAGATTATCTTTCATTATTCCAATTAAAATGGAAAAATAGCCCCTCTCCCTCAATGCTGTACATGAATTTCACAGAATTTTCGAATTCGTTGATTTAAAATATCAAATTAAAAAATAAATTGTGGCCATAACTTAAAAGTCTTTAAATAGTCATATTTTTAAAAAAAAAATATTTAATTATTTTAAAACAGTAGACATAACGATTTTCACAGGCTGCAAACTCTCGCGTCACAGATATGTTTTTGATCCTTGCCAAATTGTAAAATTCTTTTCGGTATCTGGTTGACTAAGTTGCTATATTTGTTGCATTATAAACCCATTGTACCCTCTTTCTGTATTCTGCAACTCTCAGAAGAATGACATTTGAGGGTGTGCATGAGATTGATCAAGATTTATTGTACTCTAGTACATATATTTGTAAGTTTATTAATTTGGTTTACCTATAAAATATTTCAGCTATAAAAATTGAATAAATTAGCAACATTATTAATGAATGAATGAAATGAAATGGTATTTATTAACGTCAATTTTGTTCCACCAACCGGGTTAAAGGAGATAATACAATAACACTATGTAGTTTATATTTCTATATTATAACTAATTCAATATAGTAATAGGAATATAGGTCCTTATTAAAACAATGGCTATTGCTACAGTTCCACTGCATGGCATATTAAGGCATTTGTAAAAACCCGACTGTATTATTATATTTTGAATAAAATAAAAATAAGTAGGATTTCAAATGGAAAAATTGGATACAATTACAAACATCAGTGAAATATGATAAAACACAAAACAAAACAACAAAGACAAGTATTCAGTATGATTAAAAACAAAATCTATTCTTAGTATTAAAGGGACAATAACACTCTTGCTGGCTTGACAGCTCCAGAAAAAAATAGCCTTATTCTAAGTACTAGATGTGTTAGTGTAAATTATTCATTAAATCCTATTTTACTTGTCCAGAGGGTTCAAAAATATTTTTAAATCCAAGTCACATTTGAAGAGCTTTACGTAAGGCTTTTCAAATCATTTAGTTGAATTTTTCCAATTTTTTTAAATAAGGTGTGTTAAGATGAAATTTGTATCATCAATTAATTGGAATATTGTAAAATAGTGCAATTTGTTGACCAGAATAAAGATTGGGATATATTATTCAGTTACAACAAGAGTGGTATTGAGCCTTTAAATGTATTATTAAATATATAAATAATTAATGATATAATATATTTTTTTTAGAAACACACATAATTTAGGATAGGCTAAACGTTTTTATTTTTATCAGATTTCATTATTATATTTTGAACATTTAGTACCGTTATTTGGATTTCCGTTGGATTTTTTATAGGTTTAATCTATAAATATTTCTCTCAGATGTTATATTTTTGATGGGAAATCTTTTAAACATTTCCATATTTATTTTTGTGATCGGCATTGGATGGAAATCATAAAAAACCCAGTTAATGAGATAATAAAATGAATAATAACCATAACGGCAATGGATTTTTATTTCTCTAAAAACAAAAAAGAAAGTCGATAAAGATTAAAAGTTTATCGACTTTAGTCCATGCACTCACAAATGTTACTGAAGATTTTTATTTATTTTTTGTAATGTAAGTTTTTATAAGAATAGAAAATGTGGTACAATTTGAAAGATAATGTGTATGATCTCGTCATTAATAAGAAAATTAATGACAATTAGGACCGATATATGTTTTTATTAAAAGTAAACCATACCATGCATTTTTTTTATCGATGTGTATAATCGTTTATGTTATTGATAGTTTTTATTCAGAAATCTATATTTGGTTTCAATGCTGCGCCATTCTTTTTTCTATTTTAATAACATATAATTCAAACAATCAGCCTATTATTGTCTTTTGGGAGCTCATAATTTACTCCTCAATTGACAATAGATTATACAATATGTTTACCAACAATAGCACGCCAATTCCATTTGTATTGAGTCTAACATATTAACAATAACTGTAATTTGTATATTGATTGTCTTTCTCGTCTACAATCAATGCTATTGCCTTACGGTAACACTTGCATAATACTCTTCAAGTACATAGCCGTTTATTGTACACTGTTCTGTCTTGGTAATTGATTTATATTGTAACAAATTACACAAAATGCCACTAAATAATAGTAGAGGGAGAAAGGCTAAAAGGGTAATTACCCCTTCCATTTCAATATAGTAAATACTTGAAACTATTATTAAAATATTGCTGATTTTATAATTGTTTCGCCAATATAATTGCTGCTATACACCAATGCGTATCATACCTTATGGCTATTTGCATAGTGCTATAAAAGGAAACGCCCTTAAAGGGTACCAGTAGAATTTAATACAAACATTTAAATAACTGAATACACCTTTCCACCTTTCTGTGTGTATTTCTGAGAACAGATGAAAAGTGCAATGCTATTTTGGGTTAATCTTTGTTTCGCTACAAACTGATCCTATAGCCTAGAGTCAAACCAAAATATCAACCTTAAATATTGGGGAATGTTGGATTGCTGGTTATATTTTAATGTTTTGACAAGAATGATATACATTATATGACTCAATGAAGCAGATAAAAAGAACAATTAAATTTCGATATGTGAAACTAAATAAAAAAACATATTTTATCATGAAGCTATGGTGGCTGGTTGAGTATGGTGCTGGCGCTTACTAACCAGGTCAGATCCATGTATTGGCTGAGAAAGTTCCCCGGAAATTTAGACACTGCTTATCAGTGGCATAGATAAAAGTGCCTAGTGGTTCGGGTGGGACATAAACTAGGGGTACTGTGCATAATATTAGCAGCAGGTTAATGATACCCTGACAGTTAGAAATCAGCAAAAGAGTAATCTTTAGCGCCACTATATGGGCAAAATCTATGTTTAAGAAAAGAATAACACCTAGGTGACACGCAAAGTGGAGATGTTTTATTCTTTCGCGTGAAAAACTCCAAATCTGTTCATTTGATATCAGATGTCACACCAGCCTGATGTTTCTATTACTCGACATCTTAATTCATCAATAGCACATGTACATCCGCCATTATAGATATTTACACACAAAGAATAACGCGAGTAAACACGAGATGTGGAAATCGACATGTCCAAATGCTCGACTCTCCTGTCAATCAAATTCCGCCATTTTGGTCATCCGGAATTATCATTAATTGGTCATTAATTTTGGTCATTGAAATACTTTCTCTAGTACTGGTAGGGCTATTGTCCTGTCTAATCGTCTCCCATTCAAATTGAACGAACAAATTAGATTTTAAATGTCACGTGATGCGATGAGTTTGTGTCACTGTGAAAGGTAGCAACGATTTTTTTTCTCACTTTATAGATACTATTAGTGCCATAATGGACAAGAGCATAATGAGGGGAGATAAGTGGGAATATTCGCTGTGTCAACACGAATAACATGTAAATCTGTATGTTCATCTGTGATGTAAATATTTAGTTCCTATACATACATATTTAATACATTTATAATGTTTACAAACCAGTCAGATAAGTGTGTGTTGACACCTGAATACGCGACCAACTTTTCTCAAATATCGTATTCAGTGATATTATTAGATATTAGTTACACGACGATTTTAATATTCAAATGTTGATACAGTGATACAGTAAATAACGTTTCAAGATGAGTTGAGTTTCAATAAGAATAAACACTATAGGTTTCAATAGAACTATCTTTTCTTCCTAAACGCCCAGATTTACTCCAGTTTATTGCTAACATAATTTGCTTTTACGGTAGAAGTGTAGAAAATAAAGTGTCAACAGTAATATACTCGCTCTCTTTACGTTGTCTAAGATCAATATTATAATTCGATCGTCGACAGGTTGTCTCTAGCTATTCTATCACTTATTAAAGAAAGTACGTAACGACTATATGAAGACAATGTTATTAAAATCAATTTCAATAAATCAGATTATCAATAATTCAATTTTTGGCCAGGAAACTGTAGTTTAATTTTTGCTAAACGAATTTTAAATTTCTTGTGCACATTTTTTTTTAATTTAAAACTTGACAAGGATTCCATTATTTGCCTATGATTTTTATTGCTGTGTGTCTGTCTGTAGTAAACCAGTTTCAGCCATTTTTTAACATATATTACTAAATTTCTCAGAATTACTAATAATTATGTCTTTGTCAGAGGGTTTTGTTTAGAAAATTTCGAAAAAAAAGAGAAGCCCGGAAATGCCATTTCCATTGATCTGAGACAAGAATCCAGTTCTAAAGTGCGTCTTCCAGATTTAAATAAGGGGTGGGGAAGGGACGTGCACCGCTGAAATTAAAATGTATCTCAACTTAAGCTTCCTGTCTTATAATTTTTTGAATTGGTAGTACGGTACTAAATCCGATATATAATAAAAAATTGACTATCCTTACTTGAAAGTTCTTTTCAGAGAGTCTACTATAATAATTTAAATCAAAGAAATAAATTTTCAAAATAGCTGGCGAACGAAAATGGAAAATATCGGTGCTGTACGGAAATAGTCTGCGCAAAAATTCAAATTATCTCCTAGTATAAAATGAGGTTTGTGGGCATTCGTATATGTATTATAATGTTATAATATCTATCAATTGTAGTTAAGCCACGAAGAAGACATAATGTTGAGTTATTTAGTAGATAATAAGTAACAACATCGTTTTACCCAAGATTCCGGTGCCATTATAGTAGGGAATAGTCCCATACTGAGATTTTATTGTCGTATGCCTGTATAATTTTTGTACATTGCAATCGCTAGGTAAGAACCTTTTCACACCCAGAATAGTATTTTACCAGCCCGATTGGTTTGAAATTTAGAACTGCAAGGAAAGAATTGGTCCATCATATCTTGTCTGTAAACATCTACACTCAGTGACGAGTGTAAGCTTTATGTCGCTGAAAGTAAGTCGTTGGTTTGTTGCACCACTGTCAACAGCTGAAGTCAAAACATTTGTCGCATTACTACTGGAAATAACATACCAGATCTACCCAAATCAATATTTTGTTTTGACTTAATGCGAAGGGCCAAAATGTTACAGCAATTCTTGACTAATATTCATAATCCAAGAAAGGAAAATAGAAAACAGTTGAATAGACTGAGACAACATAATTGAATTAATGCAGCGACCAGTAACTGTCAAATTGATAGCGGAAGTAGTCACAACAACTAAGCCATTGATCTTATCTAGTTTTCAAACAATTAATTACATATTGAACATCAAATTAGCTGCTTAAAGACCCTATTCTGGATTTGGCTCTTAATATTAATGGTCATCGAAAACTGTCACCAAGGAACATTTTGCCCGGGCCGCCTGGTTAGTAAGCCAGCTCATTACTCACTGAGCCACAATATATCCAAGATACTCAAATTTGCATTTAAAATATTTTATGGTCGTTTTATGGTTATGGTATACTCCACCCATGTCAATCATCAGTTGAAATTTATTTAATCAAACTGAGTTTCTCGTTCATAGTCTACAGAGTATAGAAGTGGCAAAAGTCGCGGACGATACAGTGTATGTTCACTGATACTGCTTCAACTCTGTGTATAAAGCTGCTATGTACTTCTGTGATTCGGTGTGCTTTCGACCAACTGAGCAAAAGTATTGCACTGTAAACAACGGGTGTGAAATGAAATGAGATGGGTTTTAACGTCCTACGGTTCTGCTCCGACGGGGCTAATGAAGACGGGCATACGTCATACAGTGTGCTATGAGGGATATTTTGCCCGGAGAGCGACTCTACGGCCTACTCTTAACTGTTAAGGTGTCTTTTACGTGTGCACCAATGTGTACACGGGACCTCGTTTTTTTGTCCCATCCGAACGACTAGACAGCTATCCTTGTCTGGCCCTCCACCCTGCACACTGACAAGGGGAAGCCACGCTGGAAGTAAACAACGGGTGTCATGTATGCGTAATCATTCTGTAATACCTGATACCGCTTTGCTATGACCAACAAAACTTTGCAATTATGGACTTTGAATTCGAGTACCCTTAAAGGTAACATATTTTATTAGCACCGGAGTTTTTTATAATTGAATTTATACTGAATAATCACCAATTTCCTGTAAGTTCTCGGAAATCCGTGGACACTACATGTAATTGTGGAAACTCTAATACTTAAAGTTTATTTCCTTTATTGGTAAATTGCTTAGTGTGATATAAACACATTTTAATCAGAAAGTTTTCTCGATAGTTCGCACGTTTAATTTTCAATACTTCCGATTACAATATCTGATTCGACGTAACATGACTAAATTTGTTACAAAACTGTGAAAACTGTTATTATAATCTAATTAAAGATACCTTCCCACGTACAAAACGCGTGATTTGTTGACATACGTGGACTAAAATACATTCTAACTAATTTATCTATCAACAGTTTGCTTCTAATCCTTACAAAACATTTAAATCGGACGGAAACTACCTCCAAACTGTAAAATTGTATCTGAAGCATCCTTGTTTGCCACGCGACTCGATCGTGGTGATGGTACATTTTCAACTTGGGCAATGTGATGTTACTCGCTATCTATTTTTTCGCCGTTTAATCGGAAGTCTGCGGTAAGTTTAAGTAGTTCACTGTTTTCACAACCTCTAGCCATTCGATCAAAAAATACCTCCCCCCACCAAAAAAAAACAAACAAAAAACCCTAAACAAACCAAGAGCTCCCTAAGCAGTTTAAGTATAGAAATGAAATACACGGACTGACAGATCTGACCGACTTACATTTACATTGTGCACCTCGTGGGTATTTTTCTAGTAAGATTGGGTGTCTCTACTTTCAATATAATTTAGCAATTAATTTGCCACACTTTTATAGCAAATAACTACCTTGTAAATAGTGCATAACTAAATGGTCTGTCGTCACGTTTATGGAAATGATATCAAAATTATTTTATAGAAGTTATGGATTTGATAACTATTAGACCAATATGTTGTAAGTAAGATTGCTATTAATAAACTGAAATTTCTAGCATGGTGAATTCTTTACTACCTCCTGAGCAGTATAATATTATAACCAACATTACACGCATTACCTTAAAATTAGAAGGCCACAGTTTAACTACAATTTATTATACCATTTATAAAAGAAATCTCAAAATATAGTTAGCTGATCTATAAAACAAATCGAAATCAATTATAAACACGATGCATTCTGGTATTATAAATCTGCAATTTCATTGTATATACATTAATGTATACGGTTATGAGTGTTTCTCGAGCATAATAGAATACGCTTATCTTTTCTAAATTGATTATTTCTATAGGGAATTTCACTGAATGACAAACTTAAGTAACTAAATAGACTTCGTGATATTTTATTGTTTTTACAAAGGTTACTCTTAAAATTTTTATCTGTAATTTGAAAATCTTAAAAACATATAAAAATATCGCATTTTTTAAGGGGTTTCCGTTTTTTTTTTTAGAAATGAAATGTTTTAATAAATTATCTAAATTTAAAATAATTTTAGAAATCTTACTTTATTATTATTATTATTATTATTAACATTTGCACTGTTAAATAGCGTTATTTTAAAATATTTCGTCGAATGTCATTTCGAGTTTCTTTTTCGTAGAAATATTTGTCAATTGAATAAACTCAGAAATGCAGTTTCAAAACTAAGATAAAGTTACAAATAAAGGTATCAATTAAGGACCATAATAATTTTATTTACCAGAGCGAAATCTGAAATTATGCAATTGTTCTTATTGAACATCAAGCCCCCAAAAGCTTTAATGTTTTATCTTTGGTTCAGAAATGCCCTAAAATACACCCACAGATCAAGCCCTATTTGTGGTATTAGCATTATGTTCCATGTAATATTTCTCTTGATTTAAAATAATTCCCAGAAAATTATAATTAAGAACGTTTATGGGTGTATTCATAAGTACGACTTGAAAGGGCACTCAATATTCGCTACATGTGACAACATTTTAATCAACGACTCAAGATAATGTGACATTTGCCGTCCACGAAGCTGAACTGATAAATGGATGTTGACTATTGCACACACGAAAAAATAAATTTTCAGAGAATTTCTCAGGATACTCAAACGACTTTAATCGAGGACACCTACAGTGTAAATGAACCATTATTGCTATATTGATAAGCTGAATCGTAAGTCCTTTAAATACAGAAAAATAAAATGGAGTCATTATTATTATCTTTTATCAGTAATATCTTATCAATCTGACAATCATACATGTAATTAACATATAGAAAGCTCAACATACGGCGCGAAATAAGTTGATACGGTGCAGCCATTACTGCGGGAGTTAACTCTCGTTGAAGTTTCGTTATCTTGCGTGATTTGATCAAGTGTTGATCACGTGTCCAAGTTAGATTGCCAGAAGGGAAGATTAAACCAATCTTGTAAAATTCACCTGTCCTATAGATTTGATTTGTGGTATGTCCGAAACCGGACATGACATATGAAACATTAAGCAGACAAAACTTAACAGACGGCATGGTCTCACTCTCATTTATTTCCGCCATTTTGGGCAGAGGTTCATCTGTCGTCTAGTTGTGTTTAACAGCGCCACCTAGGGAGTTTTGGTGTAAGAGTGAAATCTTGAAAAGATTATAAGCAGTCACGTTACATTATCTGGACTCAGCTGGACATTTTTGGATACTTGCACTTCGTCAATAGCTATCTTTGCATTGTTTACATTTACTAACAATATGTGACACCGCCCTCTACTTGGTCTTTTGTTTCCGTTTGACAGGCATGTCGCGGGCCATTAGCTCCCATTATAACGTTTGCCAAAACAGACTGCAGGCTTTTCCCTACCACGACGAATTATCGAAGGGTTTCTGGTGAGCATAATTTGCTTCTGTATTGTCAACTATTTACTCACAGCGTCCAATCACGTATATTTAGAAGACTATTTGTCACAAAGACCTTTATGAGTGTCATTATGACGGATGCCTAAACTACAAATTGCGTGTCTCGAAATCTCATCATAATTCTATTGGAGAAGGAATCCTGGCGGATTTGACGCGATTACCAATACGCCTATTCAAATAGTATTATTATAACGAGGCTTTTACTAAACAAGACGAAAATGGAAACGCGAGAAAGAGACGGAAAATAATTGTTGATAAAGCGTGATTTTTGGCTATTGAGTGGTTGATAAATATGAGTCCGGCATGCAATTGGCGCCTCCACCAATCACAAGAAACTTTTTTCTCTTTTCATAGCAAATAGTCTGAGATCATTACCTAATGTACACAATTTTCAAAACTCTTTTACGTCATTGATGAAGCAAGACATCGATATTACATTTAATCAGAGCTCGCCTGACTTTTTCTGGATATATTTGATTAGATGAAATAACCATGATAATCGAAATTCAATCCTCATTTCGCTATTAAACAAATACACAAGCTTGTGAGTTTAAGAAACGATTGGGTCTTCTAATCCGCCTTTCTATTCGTCAATGGCACACTTGGCTTGATCAAATGGGCAAATAGCGAAGAAAATGGTAGCTTTTCTATCTCTGGGTAAATATTTTACGACGATCTTGTGAAAGTCTTATTATGAGTTGAGAGATATATGAAATCGCTAGTGTTAATGTCAATATGAACAGGCAGTGTTTAGTAAAACTCTTTGTTTCATTTTTAAGCCTTAATAGCATTTTCTCCCATATTTTGCAACTATTTATGGAAAAATCGTTGAAACTCCATTGAAACATCGTTAAAGCACAATTTAATAGTTTTTACATGTGGCGATGGATAAAATAGTATTAAAGTAATAAAACACACTGCAGCGTTCCCGTAATGTCCAGAAAATATAAAGGAGCAACGTCAATGACAATTCAAAATAAAGATAAATGAAGCAATTGAGAATTAGCTTATAAAAAAGAATAATATAAATTTTTCCCAGGATGTGTTTATAAGGCGGCTTCATCTCTCTAACACTTAAAATATCTTGAAAAGTATTATACCCACAAAGGCGATATAATATTTAAAATTTCTTGAAAAAGTATTTTACCCTCAAAAGTGATATACTATTTAATATATCTTGAAAAAGTATTATACCCTCAAGAGTGATATATACATACCATTTAAAATATCTTGAAAAGTTTTATACTCCACAACGTAGCAATATTTAAAATATCTTGAAAAGTTTTATACTCCACAACGTAGCAATATTTAAAATATCTTGAAAAGTAATAACTTTCAAAAGAAATATACTGTTCAAAGTATCTTGAACGATGTATTCATTTTTTTCAAAAAAAAAAAAATAACTAAATTTTATCTTATTTTTTGAATTAAGAATATTTGATATCATAATGAATGTTTTGAAGAATGATCTACAATAATAAAGAAAAGAAATTATTATGTAGATACAATGGGATATTTTAGAGTATAATTGACATTTTAGAGTAGCAGTAATATTACTGATTGATTTTTATTAATATTCTGACTGTACATAAATCAGAATACAATCAGTGGATTTGACAATTATCTGGTGGATATTGGCCGATTTCTATACTCGACTTCCGTGACATTATATTGCTGTGTTTGGTGTTGATGTCTCGGTTATTTTGTTTGTCTTCGTTAGCCAAGGCGGGATGCAGAAAAGTAGGACGTTAAACCCCATTTCATTTCATTTCGGTTATCTATTTATAATTTTTTCCATTTACAGCAAGATTTATTTTTAAGTTGAAACAAGCTGACAAAGAAATGCCATTATAAACTATTTCTAGAAAAAAGAAAAGATCCGATTTTACATTTTCGCCTTCGTCTTTCCTGTAGTGACTTAAATGGTCATAAGTTTTTCAGGTACATCTTTGACAGCCCTGACGGGCTTGCAGTCATGATTTTGAAGATGCAATCATTACCTTTTAACTTGTCCTCTACATTCAGATGCACTTAAAAATTCAATTCTTATTGCAACCCAAAACTTAATTTCAAAACAAACATTATTAAAGGGCACTGACGATATTTCTATTTCTATTATGGTCCATAAGTTTCTAGATATCTCCGGATGTTCAATTAAAAATATTTAAAGATATAAATATGGCAAACCTGAAATTGTACATTTGTACATAGCGTTTTTAGTTCATTTCAGTTTTATATTTTTCAAAACGTTTTGTTTTCATAAACTGGTTACATAACCTTTTATGTTTATATTTTTGTAACATATGAGAGATGTAATACAGGCCTAGCCTGATCCTCAATCCCTTTCTCAGAATAAAATATTGTTTATAAAAGAAACCCTGCTGAAAACATAACTATTTAACAAACTTACAAGTTATTATATCTGTATGCAAAAAGTACAAGATAAAGTAGTTAGCTATGCGAATTACTCTAAAGACAAATGGATTTTAACACAGACAAAACAAAGGTAAAAGAATATACAACAAACAAAAACAAAAGAAAATACAATAAATGAGTACTACAAGAAACAACAATATGCACCAGGTTTAAGCCAACTATTTTAAGGAAACTCGCGGTGTTTGTTTTCTGATCAAGACATTTTCTTTCGTCACAGTACGAGTAGTTTCTGTTCATTCTGGTTGACAAGAAAATACTGTTTCAGTTTAGGATGAGGATATAGACCAAGATACATTTTCAATCATATTAACTACTGATTCCAGACAACTTATACGTTGGTAATAAACCGCAGATAAAAAAAAGTACATAGCTAGTGCTTGAGCCCGAACCATCCACAAGGCGACCCACTTTAATTCTTTACTGGACATGTCACTATCACCGAAATTTTGTAAAAAATGTAAACGCTCTACAGGTAAAGAGTGTTTGGGAACTGTTTTCCAAACCCTCTGGGATAGTTTATCGCTAGTCCTTGGGAGGAACTTTATCGAAATACACTTTAAGGAAACTATGCAAAAACTCAACTTTTCTACATAAGAGTGTTATTCTTATTATAAAATTATTATCGGTGATAGTGTTGAAAAGTTTTCAGCATAAGGACCGGATGCTCAGTGCTGGGGGGGGGGGGGTGTCCATCATGAAACATGTTGAAAATTATCGAAAGTAATCACCCTTTGAAGTAAAAATGTAAACTTGCTAAATTCACCTTTGTTCTTTGTGACCCGGAGGTCAAACTCAAAAGGTCAAATATATCATCAAATCACACAATTTGGACCCGGGAATTTATCTTTAATTTTCCAAGATGGCTGAAATTTTGGCTTTTCTTTCACAGAACGTTATCCACTGGACCAATAGAGAGGATTCTTATACACCCGAAATTCCATGTTGACTTATTATGTCGCCGCATATGTCTGTCCGTCCTGACGTCCGTTCACATTTGTTTATGGTCACTCTGTCCGATTCAGATGAAATATAACGGTTCTTGGAGTAGTTCGAATTGCGTTATGGTCACTTCCTTTTACGCATAACTGTAAACTATGTACGAAGTTTGTGGATACTCTAGATGCCATAATATATGTTCCGATTCCGATGTTGCGGATCAAAAGATCTTGAATAAGTTCGATTTAGGTCTGCATCATATTTACGCAAAAAATATGAATTGTACAAAGTTGGTAAATCCTCTAGAGTCCACAATTTTTGTCTGATTTAGATAAAACTTAAAATATATGTTAAACATACATTATGCAAGAGCTAAATCTGTTAATTGCAGGTCTTTCTTTAGGTCTGATTTGTTATCTAAATTATTAATTAGACATTAATTAACTTATCCAGACCATAATCAACTTTTTAGTGGATTATGAGCCGATTTACCGCATAACTTTCCTTCGCGATTTAACGATAAAATCTCTAATCGAGACTATGCTGTTTATTATACTGACTTTAGTAATGATGATCAAGGCTAGCCTCATAGTGGATCATTTTGAATGAAATTTTCAGTAAATTGCCTTTACTTTATCTAGTTTTTAACTATTATAGCGAGAACTGCCAACTCGTTATCGAATCTCCCGTAATGTATATTTAAGGATAGATAAAATAGGACAATTTCGTGTGATTTTATCACAAAATGATATTTTTTGTTATTAAAAAGTAGACCATCTTGAAAAGAGTAGTTCCCAAGGAGTATTTGTGTCAGTTTATATGCTTGTATCCACATTTGAAAGATTACCTAATAATATACAATATCGACTGTCTCAATAATTGAGCAGTCCAAAAACAACCACAACTGTTACAGAGTGAATGCTTCCTTAAACAAAAAGGTTTTAAGTCTGCATCTAAAAACAACAATATCTGGAGAGTTCGTTATTTCCAGTGGCAGATCATTCCACTCCGTTGGATCTGAGTAGGAAAAAAAAGTTCTTTGACCAAAACGGGCTGTTTTGGGCTTAGGCACTACAAGGTGTTTCTTATCTACAGATCTTAAGGTCATTGAAGGAGTATAGGATTTTAAGAGATCACTTGGGTATTTTGGGACAGTACCATTTAAATATCGAAATGTACAAAACATAATTTTAAAGTTGATTCTGTAAATAACAGTAAGTAAGTTCTTTGGGAATTGGTGTTATGTGACTAACGTGGAGCAAGATATATTAATTATTATCCTAGCTGCTGTGTTCTGGATCTTTTGGATTCGTGAAGCAAGAAAGTAGCAGCACCGGCCAGTAACTATTACAGTAATCTATTCTGGAATAAATCAACGAGGCCACTAGTAGAATCGGCATTGAGATACTTCCTGGTGCACCCAGTGTTCCTTAGAATAAGATAGTACACTTTTGATATACGGTTGATATGGGTTTCCATATTGAGGTTGCTGTCAAGCATCACTCCAAGATTTCTTATGCTATTTGAAATTGGAATAGAGAGGTTGTCAACATTCACATGGGATATACCGCAAAGATCACGTCTGGATTCAGTTTTCTCATCATTACGTTTTAGTTTATTTGCTATTATCCACAATTTAATTTGTTCATAACACATTGAAAATTGAGATTGGGTTGAAGCAGCTGACACTGGTGTGGGCTTAAATATAGACATAATTTGAGAGTCGTCAGCGTAAAAATTTCTAAGAAGGTCATGGTCACTAAAAAGTGTACCCAGTTCTTTAGTGTATAGGGCGAACAGTACCGGCCCCAATACAGATCCTTGGGGAACTCCACAGTTAAATGAAATGAAATGAAATAATGGAGTTTAACACCCTACTGGTTTGCTCCGACTGGGCTAACGAAGACGGGCATACGCTATGCAGTGTGCTATGAGGGAAATTTTGTCACGGCAGCAGCACTATCGCCTACTCTTATATCGAATTCCAACTGCTAAAGGATTTTATTACATGCACGCCAATGTGTACACAGGACCTCGGTTTTCGTTCCATCCGAACGACTGGACAGCTGTGCTTGTCAGGTCCTCTGTCCTGCATCACTGACAAGGGGAACCGTCGTCGAAAAATAAATATAAGACACCACGAATATTTAATGTATGGTTGTCGAGTTTGTATTTCGACTACTGGATGAGATTGAATTTAATTTTGCCATATGATGTTTATTAGAAACTTAACAATTTTATAGGCTTTAGCAAGCAAAACACAAATTGAACTGTTGATTATGAATTCAGTATTGTTCTTTCAGGAAGTTAATGTCGCTTACCAACCAGGGATCCTGGTTTAGATACTTCCAGAGCAAAGCGTACTATATGCCCCTCTTCATTAGCCTGATTGGTGCATAAAAGCGGCTCGCTAACCTGGAGGTCGCGTGTTCGATCTCTGCATTGGCCGAGAAACTTCATTCAGATTTTCAGGAGGTCATGACAAGAGCAGCTGGCTAGTCGTTCGGGTGGGACGAAAGACTGAGGTCCCGTGTACACATTGGCGTGCACGTAAAAGATCCCTTGACGGTTGGAATTCGATATAAGAGTAGGCCATAGTGCCGCTGTCCGGGCAAAATTTCCCTCATAGCACACTGTATGGCGTGTACCCATCTTCCTTGGTCCAGTTCGGAGCAGAACAGTGGGACGTTAAACCCCATTTCATTTCATTTCAATTTTGCATAAAAGCGGGAAGTTAAACGCCATTATATTTTATTTCATTTCGTTTCTTTTTCTTCTATGTCATTTGTTGGCGACCAGCGGCGGATCAGTGATAACTGAAGGTGTTGGCTGAGAAAGTACCTCGGATTTTTAGGCCTGGTTAACACGTGTCAGTGGTGCAGGACGAAGGACCTGGCAAGGAACAGCTTCTAGTTGCTTGGATGGGACGAAAAACCGGTGCCGTGTACACTTTGACGTTCACGTAAAATAACCCTTGACAGATGGGATAAGAAATAAAAGTAGACTGCAGAGCCGTTGTCCGGAAAAAATGTTCCCGTCTTCATTTTCCCTGGTGGAGCAGAATAACAAGAAGCTAAAAGGAGGCAGACCACCATCAAATTTCACCATCTCGGTGTAGTTCGTCTATTTATAGCAATTCTCTCTCTGTCTCTTTTCTCCCCTTTTGCATGCCGATTTTTTGTTGATTTTTCGGCCTAGAATGGACGAAGAGGGTTTGAATTAACATTTTCTGCCAGGTTTTGGTAAATATTCATGATTTTGTCACGGTGGTATGGACTGCAACTAGTTACACGTTTTTAGTATGCTTCTTCAAGTTTGTGTATCTCAAAATTTTGGTGGTTAACCTCATGCAAATGTTAGTGCAAAGTCATGACCATTTGTTCCTCTGTCTGTAGTGAAAAGCATTCAGATCAACGAAAATTTGGAGAAAAGTTGAGGGTAGGCAAAAAGACCAGAATTAACATTTAAGTCAATGGGGAAATTAATGGTGGTCTGCCTCCAAAACCCATTTGATATTATCTTTTCCGTGGTTATTAAGGGGAGTTAACTCTTATATTACATTTGTGTCAGACGGACTCAGACTAGCAATTATTTGCCCATTAACTTTAATGTTAAATGACTGTAACATCACAGGCTGTAGCTTTTTGCTCAACATTCCGTTGGTTCCAATCTTTATAGGCACAATGGGGACAACATTTGGCAATCTCCTCATCATAATTTTGTAGGGGGTTGACCGTTTAGATTTTTTGCTACACGGATTTGAAGTTGACAGGGGTGAAAATCTCACTTCCGACACAATGATTGCTCTGCAGAAAGACACTTTACACCCCCTATCCCTCCGCTGTAATATCATCAGTATTACCCAAAACTGCTATGAAATTGCAAATTTGATCCCTTTTCTCCAATTCTAGACCAAAAAGTCAACCCAAAAATGTAGGAAGAGGGGAGAAAAAAATTAAGGGAAAAATTGTCTATTTATAAGGGGAAATAATTACTAGTCTTAGTCCAGACGTACCGTTTCAGACAACACTTTCTCTTTAATTGGGTTTAACATCCACTCGACACAAACCAGGTCATTTCGGGACTAACCTATAGTTCAATGAGCGTAGGGGTCTTTAGCAGTGGGGGGGAAACCGGAAAGAAAACCCACGAGGTTGAACAGGCGATCCTATTCCTTGTCACGTACAACCGGTGAATCGAAACCACGCCAATTGACTCAATTACAGACCTTATGATACAACGCGAACGAGATAACCACTCAGACAACCACAACAAATATATGTCATTATTCATGACTCTGTCATTAGCTCATTTGGAATCTCTTGGCACACACGAACTGTATCCCGAAAAAGATGGCGTGTTATGCGAATGGATAACGAAATGTGACAACAAGAAATCCCATTTCTGTCATGCATAAAGCTTTTCCGGAATGGAAGATTGGAGACCGCTGGATATCGATAGTGTTCGTCATCTCATGAGTCCCTGTCGTGTTTGGGAAGTGGGCCGATTAGTGCAAGAGTAAATCTCAAACACAACTTTTGATAATGAATTCAGTATTGTTTCTTATTCATTTATATATTGGTGGAAGGGAGTTAACTCTAATTTTTAAGATCCACGGTTTCAGATTAAATTTTAGGTAATTAGGTGTTACCAGCCACCCTAAAGTACATGGCGTAACACTTTACTATGACACCATTCATGACCCACAACAGCGACTGATTGTGGTTCTCTCAGCAGAATATTTTGTCAGAAATACTGGAAAAGGTAACCATTTTCGCGTGTATGGGAAGTGACCTGTCGAGTGTAAGCTTATTCATTCTATACCTTATAAAAACATGGTAATGCACGGACTTTTGCTATTTTTCTCGTTTTGTCTTATCTAGTGACAGTGAATTATGTTTTTGAATTGTCAGATATCCTCTTACAGTCTCACATAACAATTGTTGGTCTTCGAAGGAATTATTAGTGAGCTGAAATTCGCCCGTGTATCTGTTATCACTCGTCACTTCAGTCAGTTATATAGAAGGATAACTCATGTTTTCCTTTTGCGTTCGTCACTTCCGATTGTTGAAACCTTCATTACGCATCTATCGTAGCAATGATCTATGTGTTAAAATTATTTTGGAACGTGTTTAACTAGTTCTATTACATATGTGATAATGACTGACACCAATATTGTCCTTTAAAATCAACACAGTTTAGTTAATAGATCAATCTTTATTCAGTGAGTACTAGTGTAACAGACACCGACTAATCGCTTTAAAACCCTACCCAAGTATGACAAAAAAAAAATAAAATACAGTAAATTAATTCGAAACATAAAAATTTGGAACAGAAACCCGTACTTAGATACATATGCATTACCTTTTAAAAATTGGTGTTCAAATAAAACCGTCGGTTACATTGTGGTCTAGTTTTTTGTTTTGTGTCCTGTATCTTGTCTCATCAACAGCAGCCATTTTGAAATCTCCAGTAAATGTTGAAATTGAAACCACATCAAGTACAAGTGTAGGGTGATTTATAAAAAAAAAATATCTTTATCCTAACAGCCTGTACAAATTGGGGTCCTTGAGGTTGTCTCCTCTACCAGGCCCGTAGCTAGCGGGCGGGGGGGGGCAAGGGGGGCAGCTGCCCCCCACCCTGGAAAAAGTTGGCGCCCGTTCCATTGGACTAACGTGCCCATATCAATGTCACTTGTTTTTATTGGCGCCCCGTTCGTTCGTTCCTGGAGTTTCACGCTCACTTCCACCAAGTGTGATATCGTAGACAAGTGTTCCCTAAGAAACTAGCCAGAGGAAGTCACAAAATAGACTTGATCCAGCTGTCGGTTGTCTGGTTTCTTACAATCAAATCTTTCTTATTAATCCATTAGTAGTACATTTAGTCGGTCAGTAGTCGTAATGGCGATTGCTCCCTGAAAAAGACACGTGTCTCCCACAGAATGAAATGTAACAATGACTATAAATGTTGTTGTTCTTAGTGTTTAACGTCCGCTTCCACCGAAGTTGTCTTATTTTCTTTCCTGTGGGAGGAAACCGGAGTACCCACAGTAAACCTACGAGGTTGAGAAGGCCCCCCTACCTTCAGTTTAAGCCACATACGGCCACACCAGTAATCGAAACCACAACCACAAGCCAGAGGTGACCGGCCAACTAGAGGCCAAAGCGCGACACTCTAGACCACTCGGCCATCCCAACCCCCCGCCAATGACTAAAAATAATGTATACGGCCATTGTCAATGCTTGTTTTACCTATGGATAACCCGGATGTAGATCGATTCGCGTGGTTGCCATTGCCAGCTGAAGTGTGTATAAACAACTATTGCACAACGATGGGAAATATTGCTGGGGCTCTGTTTGGGTTTATTCTAAAGGGAGAGAGAGAGGGGACGGGTGCGTAACGTCCACTCAGTACAAACTATATGACCCCACTAGTACATATTAAACTAACTAAAATATTCGAATCAACCAAATATAACTTAAGTTATGGCTATTTAAAATCGAAATCATACTGGCATTACGCTATAATAAGATCTTTATTCAGCTCTATATGTTATAGTGAATCGTGAACATAATAATAACTCTGAAATAGTATACAACCAATACCCCTCTCCCCATTTATTAGTTGGTTGGGTGAATAAGCGGATTAAAAACTAAGAGTCGAAAAGTAGGCAACTTAACAAGATAAAGGCAGATAAAGCTCAAAGCTGTATGTAGATATCAACGTGATTCAACCTGAAATGAGCCTCTTAAACATTTCTGGGTGTTGTGAAACATTTTTTGCTATGCCAGCACAACACAGATTTGTGAGTATATAAAGCTTCTTATCTCATTCAGTTGACATTGTTACTTTCAAAGCTGTAGAGACGGGTGTCTTTACAGTGTAGCAATCACTACGCTTACTTCGATGGATCAACTAACGATGGATTTTTTAAAATAACGCTTACTTCGGAACTGAACCACTTTCTAGTGTGTTCAACCAAAACTTGCTATACACATGTATAACTAACTCGGTCTAAGAGGGGATCTCCTCACAAGCGACCATGCTATCACACCTCGAGTGTGCTATATGGTAGAGGGGTGAACCTCAAGGACCCCAATTTGTACAGGTTGTTTGGGTAGAGATATTTTATAACTCATCCTACACTTGTACTTGATGGGGTTTTAATTTCAACATTTACTGGAATGTGCTATGTGGAAGATGGGTGAACCTCAAGGACCCCAATTTGTACAGGTTGTTAGGGTAGAGATATTATATAACTCATCCTACACTTGTACTTGATGGGGTTTTAATTTCAACATTTACTGGAATGTGCTATGTGGAAGATGGGTGAACCTCAAGGACCCCAATTTGTACAGGTTGTTAGGGTAGAGATATTTTATAACTCATCCTACACTTTTACTTGATGGGGTTTAATTTCAACATTTACTGGAGATTCCACGATGAGACCCAACGATCTCCTTTTAAGGTGTTTTTAATTTCAACATTTACCAGAGTGTGCTATATGGTAGAGGGGTGAACCTCAAGGATCCAAGTGTGTACGGGTTGTTAGGGTAGAGCTCAGTTATAACCCATTCTACACTAAACTTGTTATTCTATGGAGTTCTAATTTCAACATTTATTGGATGATGTTTGGAGATGAAGCAAATTAAACAGTCTGTAGTTGATCGATCTTTTTATTCGATATTTCTTGGTAATTAAATACACTCTTAACTGCAGCCGCAGTTGCGAAACATTATATTTAGAGTGACACGACCGCAGCAAAAATCTATAACATCGTCCATATTTGGGCTATTAAGAACCTTATGACAATTACATAATGAGGCGTGGTTTGGGTCGGGTGGGAGGTGTAGGTATCAATTATATGTACACGTTGAGATAGGCTTTATGATAATGTCACTGAGGACTGTCCGAGATCATTCGGTTTCTGCTTTGATAACATTATCCTGTCTATGTATGGATTTAAAAAAATTAAATAGCACACGACTGAATGACGTATGCCCGGTTGGTGTAGAAATTTAGAATAAATAAAACAAATTAAAATTAAACATTGGTAAAACTTAAAGGGCCATTAGGTAAGAAAAGATAAAGAGTCGACATTTCTAGCTTTTATAGTAAAAAAAATAGATAATGAAAACAGAATATGCTGAAAATCTGAGTCAAACAGCTTACTTTGAGCCGATATATTCGCGATTCAGTTTTAGGCTAGCCTCGATCATTATTACTAACGTTGGTATTATAATAAACAAAGTCTCGATTATCCACTTTTACGTTGAATTATCCATCACAAAATATATTCAAATCCACTAAATATCCCTGGATAACGATGGTATCGAGAGTTGACTATGGGCTGGATAAGTTAATTAATGTCTAATTAATAGTTTATATAACATTTGAGACCTAAAGAACGACCTGCAATAGGCAGATTAAGCTCTTGCATAATGCATGATTAACAATGTGGTTAATAGAGTATTATGACAACATTTCGTTGTTCGCCAAGAAAAAAGGGATAAATCTATGTTCTTATGAAACTTTTTGCAAGCTGCGGACTATTTTGCCATTTGTCCCATTTAAGACACTAATCCCTGCCAAAAACGATTAAAGTTTTGAGAGGCTCCCCAATGCCATTTTGTTCAGCAAATGTTTTGTTATAGAAATACCTACAAAACAAGTTATGTTACAGTTCCTAGCATTTTCCTCTAATATGTAGAATGCCTAGGTCCAGCAATATCAGTGCATTTTTCCCCTCATTATTCAAATCTAAAATCAATGTTTTCCTTAACGACTTGGGGGATGGCCGAATGGTTAGCGCGAGCGTGTTGTATCACAAGGTCTGTCATTGAGTCAACTGGCGTGGTTTCGATTCCCCGGTTGTACGTGACAAGGAGTATGGTCGACTGTCCAAACTTGTGGATTTTCTCCGGGTCCTCCGATTCCCTCCCACTGCTATAGATTCATTTAGGCAAGCGAATTATTGAAATAAAATTAAACCATATGTAAGTCTCGAAATGACCTGGTTTGTGTCGAGTGGACGTTAAACCCACCTCTCTCTCTCTCCCTTATCGACTTGAACTTTATTTTTTGTTTATATACCATAGTATTAGATTTTATTACCCTCAAGGGAAATGTATATAAATTTGAAAGACACACCAAATGTGTCGGCCAATATTTTTCAGAATTGTTATATTACAATCACAATGGCCAAAACCTATGATTGAACAAAAAGAGTTTTCTCCCTTTCATCATCAGCCGCATTATGGCAGATAAAATAAAATGATTGCAGTCAGTACTTTGTTTATAGACCACATAATATTATGATAAGTTGCCAGTCTACCACATTTGACTGGTTGGTGTCATTTGTGTTAACCCTAAGATACCTTTTTTAACCCTCTCGGTAAACAAGGTTTATTTCAACGGGCTTCAACCCCAAATAAAGCCCTCAAATATTGATCTGCGTTATATACGAAATATTTCTATTCCAGCACAAAACAGTCAAATAATATGTAGACATGAAAGGCTACATACATAATTCAATTGACACGGTTACTTTCCAAACTTTGCAAACTGTAGATATACATATTTTCTCTGCAGTGTAGCATTCACAGCGCTTACGTCGATGAACCAATTAACGATGATTTTCCTATGCCAGCGCCATTGAACCACTTTCTGTTTTGTCTGAAGTATCAGATCTTTTGGCAGTTTAAGCATGTGTTATAGTTAAAGGATCAAAGAATCTCCACTAATATCAGCATCCACGCTATTTGGGTTCCAAGAAGGATGCAATACGCCTGACACAGTTTAATATTTTCAGTACAGTATTTTTCGCGGGCTGGGAGCAAACGCAGATACGCCACTGTGTACTTTAATGACGTAATAATGGCGTTTAATTTAATTATCGTCGATTTTGTCGGCTTTGAAACACGGACTAGGTAAAATTTGAAAACGTCTCTCCGCTTGTATGACGTCGGCCAAGAAATTCACTACAGTGCATTCATTATACTTTCGAATAAAAACTCCAAATATCGATTGACAAGAATACGAGGTCATTTTTTTTACCGCACCGTTGATTATCAGCTTTGCCCTTGTAATGCCTAACCAATTCTGCCTTCAGATGATCTATTATACCAAATGAATAAATCAGACCCATAATCAAAAATATAAATTGAATAAGGTAGACAGACCAATAAAAAGATAAGTAAAGAAGAATAAGTAGACCAATAATGTTCCCTTGTGAAGTTTAGAGAAACTGATCTTCAAATGGTAAAATTAATTACAATTTTAACCTTTACATACAATGACAAGAAAGCGCACGAAGTGTCTCTGCGAGACTAACTATCTTGCTTGTCATATAACTGACGAGAACCTGGATATCAACACGGTAAGCATGCCAAAAAACTCGCAAGAAAACGTGGTAATTTCAAGCCTAAGAAAAACTACAAAATTTAGAACCCTAAGCCAAATCTAAATTTGCATTAACGTCCTATTTTTCTGCACCTACTGTTCTAATGAAGACAGGCATACGCCATATTATTAAATACGAGGGACATTTTGCCTGGACAAATACCCTACGGTCTACTCTTATATCGAATTCCATGTGCACGCCAAAGTGTAAACCGGTGTTTCGTCCCATCCAAGTGACTAGACGATGTACATTATCGGGCCCCCGTCCCCCACAGCTGACATTGGTGCCATGACCAACACCTTGAACCAACCCTAAACATCCCGTACAAATTGGGGTCCTTGAGGTTCACCCATCTTCCACTCCAGTAAATGTTGAAATTAAAACCCCATCAAATACAAGTGTAGGATGAGTTATAAAATATCTCTACCCTAACAACCTGTACAAATTGGGGTCCTTGAGGTTCACCCCTCTACCATATAGCACACTCGAAGTGTGATAGCGTGGTCGCTTGTGAGGAGATCCCCTCTTAGACCGAGTTAGTTATACATGTGTATAGCAAGTTTTGGTTGAACACACTAGAAAGTGGTTCAGTTCCGAAGTAAGCGTTATTTTAAAAAATCCATCGTTAGGTGATCCATCGAAGTAAGCGTAGTGATTGCTACACTGTAAAGACAACCGTCTCTACAGCTTTGAAAGTAACAATGTCAACTGAATGAGATACGAAGCTTTATATACCCACAAATAATCTACTGTATTGTGCTGGCATAGCAAATAATCTATGTTTTGTAACATAGAGAAATATGTTAGGCCCATTTCAGGTTAAAACACGTTTAGATACTCACACATAATCTACTGTATTGTGCTGGCATAGCAAAAAATCTATGTTTCGTAACATAGAGAAATATGTTAGGCCCATTTCAGGTTAAAACACGTTTAGATACATATTTACGGTTTAATCAGGCAAACTGTTGCCAAGTGATAAAGAAAATGATATTAATCAGCAGAAATCCGAAGATGAGCTACTGCGCATATCTGTAGTTATATACGACTCGCTATGCAAGACAAATGTATTGTTACTATCAAAGCTGATAGTAGCAATCATCACGCTTTCTTCGATGCTGAATGGTTAGCGTGCGCGCGCTGTATCATAAAGTCTGTCATTGAGTCGACTGGCGTGGTTTCGAATCCCCGGTTGTACGTGACAAGGAGTAGGGTCGCCTGTCCAACCTCGTGGGTTTTCTCCGGGTCCTCCGGTTTCCTCCCACTGCTAACGACCCCTACGCGCAAGCGAATTATGTAAATAAAATTAAACCGTATGTTAGTCCCGAAATGACCTGGTTTGTGTCGAGTGGACGTTAAACCCCATTTCTCTCTCTCTCTCACTATTGTGTAGTATTTGATAAGTGTTTGGTAGTATTGGGTTATTATTTGCTAGTTTTGGGTGATATAGGGAGGCAAATGGAACAGCCAAACATCGGTAATCGCATTTGAAGTAATTTTCCCGCGAAAGAACTCACTATTTTTGAAAAATTTCAAGTAATATGCACATTTTGCATCATTATGTTGTTGTATTGGGTAGTATGTGGTAATATTGGGGTAGTATTGGGTAAATCGTCCCACTCCAAAATTCACATCTTCGTATTACCTTCGTGTGTGTTTCGGGTGCCATCGTGTGACTTCTGTAGGCATCGCACTTGCTTTGGCTGTTGACTGTTTTTTTTACCGGGTTCGGGGCCATCTTCTCGCGAAATTCATTTTCATTATACCGGGCCTAAAGTCAGTTATTCCGAACATCATGTACATACATGTATTTAAATTTCTCTTAATCCATCCTAGTCGGACCAAGAACGTTCATCCGGTTAATTATAGATATGAATAATCAGTGGATCAATTGTGGAAAATAAAGCCGCTGATTGTCAGCTTAACAAACAATTGATTGAACTTGTTTGCATTTGGTTATCATTATCTCTTAATAAACAAATATTTTACTGCCAATTACGGTTGAATAGTTCGTGATAAAATAACAAATATATGTATTCCATGATTATTTTAAAGTAGCTAAGTCTCTAACTCAATATCACCCAAAGTCTTACAAGTTGAAAATACGAATTATTTGTCAATCCAAATCAACATCGATGTTGTGATCTTACCGGGAAAAGATAGGCTTCTGATATCCAATATTTAAGACGAAATAAACATTTTACCATTGGTACACGAATCGTGTACCATAGTGCGTTTTATCGTCATTTGTAACAAGTGACCAGAAAGAGCGAGACTAGACATATTCCACAACTCATGTCATACAGCGACGCCATAACTTATCTGGTGAGCATGCGCAATAGACTGGAATAACCAGACGCTAGAAATTTCTATTCGGTTGAGACTCATGTCGTATCTCGCTGGACCTAACTGATTTGAATTTAGAGTCAAAACGGAAACAATTGAATGTAAATCAGTTCATGTACAATCCGATTACATTATTATATGCGTTGCGACCCATTTCTAGGTCCCAAATATTGGCGTTTTAGCTCCTTTAATCTCTACCACCAAACAAGACATACCTGAAAATATCTAGTTATACGATACTATGGAACTGATATTGATTTATGTCACCCACAGAAAATGCACGTTCTGTTAATATTGATTATAATGGTAATGCAACTTAGAATACTTTGTGCATTTCATGTTCGTTTGAAGTTATGAATTGATCAATTATAGAAAAAAATAAGATTAAAACACAGCAACAACTTAAGCATATTTGAAAAAAGATCTGTTGATCCTGAACACATATTTATGTTAAGTTTAATTTAACTTGAACAACATTTTGAGGGTCCACAATCTGTTCATTCTTAAAACATGTTTTAAGTTTCGTCTAAATCAGACAACAATTGTGGCCTCTAAAGTCCATAACATTGGTATAACATTCTTTTGCATCATTTGAGTAATGGAGAAGGGCCATTTTGGCGGAAAGTTTCGGTTCGATTTTGAACGGTTTTTAAAATCAAATATACATTGTCTAGATGATTCGGATCCATAAGCTAAAACAGCAATTCGTCATACAATCAGCGGCAGGAACCGAGATCTTTCGGATATAAACATAAATTTTTACATATATCAAAACCGGACCAAACATTGTGGCCTCTAGAGGGTCCACAAACTTGGTAATACATGCTTTTAAACTATTTGCGTAAAGTAGAGTTGCTATTTTGACGATCGGCGATGGCATAATACGCCCACTTGAAAATATAGGCGTATAACAATTGTGATTAGAAGGACTGATAGGAGTATCGACAATAAATAATTATATATAATCTGTACAAAATAACGACAACACACAAACAAAACAAACAAAATAAAAATAAATTATGCATATTTATTGAACATTTTGTATCCTTCTTTTGAAAAATGATTCTCGTCTTCTCAAGACAATCTCCATCATTAAAACACAGCCAGCTAGACCAAGTCCTACAAGTATTATTAGAAGGCTTCCAAGCATATCCTCTGGACGCATAGGGCGAATATTGCCTGTTTTTATTTTACATGAAAGTGGGCGGTTATCACGGGCATATTTTTCTTCCAATACTTGAAAGAAGCCACTGTCGAATAATCCCCACATAATCTTTTCGAGGTCACTCTTCAAGAACGATTTCTTGGTGACGGCCAAAGCTATGCTCATACCGCTTACCAGACTAACTGCTTCCAATGCACAATCGTTTCTGCTTAAAACATAAAGCTTAGATTGCGTAACAATATAAGCATACCGGTCAGAATTCAAAACTTTTTCAATGTGAAAACTACGATTCTCATGTAGAACAGTTTGGTCAGTTTGGTTGAATTCGATTATTTTCTGCCAGGCTTTGGAAATTAATTTAGATTTTGACTCACTAAAAATATCTTGAATAAGACTATCTCCTGTTAATCCCCATTTCCAATCGGACTGAGTTAGTAGCTCCTCTAGGCTATTAAATGGAGACATTTCTCTGGTTTCTGTAAGTTTTGCTGTCAAATTACCGACGTAAACACCAGTCAGTATCATGCAGAACATCCAAAATGACGCAACCACCAATCGAGCAGGATTACGTTTCGGCCATATACTAACACCACGAACAGACACAAATCCTATCAATGATGTCATGATATTGGACAAACGGCTACTATTTAGTATGCCAATTGTAACATAATATTGATCAACATCAAGAATAAACAACATCAATCCCACAACAATAATACTAGTGAATGTACAACAATAGATATATAAATGAAGCGGTTTAAATACTTTAAACCAATAACTCTCTAAAGTCGAGTTTCTTTTAAACAAGGTACCTATGGTATCTTGTCTAAATGGCGGGAAGATGAATTCAACTGCTTCTTGCCTTTCTTCCGTAATTGTTAAATCCGCAACGATCATATCTGCTTCTTGTCGATCTAACAAACCTATAAGACCTTGCCATGATCCATTTTTCTTTCCGCCATATTTTTTATCCTTCGGCTGCACGTATGTATAAGTGAAGTTCAAAGAGTCAGAGAGCAGATTTGTTAACTCTACCAGAAACCCTTTGTAAACAGAGTTACCGTTATTGTCGATATCCCTTTTTATCATGTTTGATTCCATTGTCGCGATTGTGAGATGGCGCCCATTTAGATTGTATTTAGAATTCGGATAAAGTTCTGTGTCAGAACATTTTAACGCTTCGAATATTTCTATATTTTTTATGCATCTTTTGTTCAAACAGCCGACGTCGGTCAACGTTTTGCTTGATACAGTTGAAGCTGAAAGAATATCCATGTCACAGTCTATAAGCATCAAGTTTTTCAAATGGAAATGAAAATTATCAAACAAGGTACCAACGGGCAGATTACTCCAAATGATCCAGAATGAATTTGTTTGATAATTAGTTGTCCTCTTGGAATAGATATCAAAACTATTTGCTAATTTCAGCAATTCTAAAGTCTTATTCTGTAGAAACAGGATGATTTTAACTGGGTGCCGTGGAATATAGATCTTGGTCAATATATCATTTAGTTGCGTACGATTCATGTTTTTTACATCGTAACTGGCGGAGGTGAAACCGATATTTGCTGTTTCAGTTTTCGGTGGAAGTTCGCCGTGCACAGTTTCGTAGAATAGTACAGTTTCCGACCAATGTAATGATCTTACAACAGACGATAAAATACTCAACATATTTTCAGAACAGCCATTATCCAACTTGGTACTTGGTACTTCGAATATATCCTTCATTATACCTTCTTTGTTATTCCTGGGATAATGAGCAAACTTCGCGACAGCTGAATTCATTAAAGATAGCCAAAGTATCATATTAGTAATATGCCATGTACCCATTATAGCCCTGTGTTTGAATAGCTACCACATCCTTGTTTTGTTTCTCAGTACGTCTTCATATCACTATTCAGTCACTCATTCACCAACCCGTTTCTAATGGAAGTTTAATATGATTATGTGAACGAAAATATTATTTTTTCCTCCTGGAAATTCAAATTCTACTTACACTTCTTTACAAAACGACCACGCTTTTAATTAATCATTTTCAGTGTGTTTTCTATATCAAGTTTATACGACAGTATTTTGCAAATCTCAAATCACCTTCTCGGTTCGAGAACATGTTTTAATCTCCTTGGAAGTCGATCTCTAAACACATCACGTATCTTCCAATCGATCTGAAAGCGATCCGATATGATAACTATGCGATCACGTGTTCTTTTAAGTGATCCTATAGGATGTTTTGATATTTATATTGTCTGGAGCACTTCTATCTATGTTTTTCCTAAACATATGACTTTTGTATAAACAATATTTATTCATGAAACCTGATCTATGGAGGCCCATGATAGTGAACTGTGCCATGTACGAGACACTACCCAATCACGTATTTATCATAACTACTAGATTTTAAACGGAAGGGTTTATAGATTTCCTATTAGTACATGGTCTGCCACACTTCATATTTTTGGTGAAAAGTGTACATATTTATATAGAGTTGAATACTACATTTGTATATATCGAAAATGGGATTAAGTTTCCTATAGGGACTTTTTAATTCATTTATATTCGCCCACGTTTTCATATTGATGATGATAAAGAATTACTAAAGAATTACAGATCGATTTCTAACCCTTCCTTTGTTTCAAAAGTTGTTAAGAAAGCTAGCCCTTAAATGGTTCCAGTCATACCTTGAAAACCGTACACAGACACGGTTTTAAAGTATGGCGTGTCACATAGTTCGGTTCTGTTTCCTTTATTATTTACTACATACACAACATCTTTAGGAAATGTCATTCGTAAACACGGCCTTAACTGTATACCGACGACACAGAAATTTATTTTTGGGCTCTATTCTAAACCATCTGAGATTATGCAAACTTGGTAAGATTTCCATAAATGGATAGACGCAACGATGACATATCAGAAATAATGAAAGTCGGTAGAAGGCAGCAATTTCTAAAATCTAACACAGAAAATTATCAAATTATGAAAAAATTGTTGACCATAAAAACAATAGACACACGAGTACATTTTGTCCATCAATTTTACAGCACCCCTGAGAACACTCCCCGCCCCTCTTTGCTCTGAGCTATAGTTACGGCCCTGATTATCTTTATTAAACTCACCGATGCTGTAAGAACTCTTGGTGTTTATTTTGACTCTAATCTGGTCACGAATTAATAAATCTCGGCCATTTGTAAAAGTATTAACTTTTAGATTTATGATATTGGAAAAATTAGATAATTTATTGGAAGCAACGGTGGCTAAGTGAGAAAGACGCTGGCTCGCTAGCCTGGGGGTGCAGGTTTATCGGGATTTTCCGGCGTGGTTTCCCCTTGTCAGTGATGCAGGACGGGGGGGGGGGGCTGACAAGGAGAGCTGGGCCAAAAAACCGAGGTCCCGCGTGCACGTAAATGACCCCTTAGTAGTTGGATTTCGATATAAGTGTATTCCGTAGCGCGGCCCTCCGGGCAAAATTTCCCTCATAGCACACTGTATGACGTATGCCCGTCTTCATTAGCCCAGTCGGAGCAGAACAGTAGGACGTTACATCCCATTTCATTAGATCATTCATTGGTAGTGACACGATTAAAATGCTGGTAAACACTATGGTTACACAAAGACTCAGCTGCTGTAATTCACCTTTGTACAATCTACCTGAAAATAAAATTATACGACTCAGAATTTTCAAAATAAAGCAACCCGATGATAACAAATACTAAACCAATGAACATGAGACCGATTCTGAAAGATCTCCATTGGGTTCCATTCTGTCAACGTACCAATTTTAAAATACTGTCTATTGCATATTCTACTCTGTTTAACAATTCTTCACCTCAATACTTTAGAGGCCTTCTCAACACTAATAAACCTTGGAGAACTCTTAAATCACAACCAGTCAACATCTTAATTAAGCCATTTTCAAAAACTCCGGTGATAGATCATTCGCAGTCGGTGCTCCAAATTTAAGGAATTCGATGTCAAACGAAACCAAATGTTTTTAAACGGTATCTCGAAAAACCGAACCAAACTTTTTAATCAAATATACAACTGATTCGATATAGTTCTCAATGTGACAAACTATTAAATGATGTCTTCTGTGATTTTTAACGACTATGTCTTTTTTATGGATTAATGTTTTATCATTACTCTAATTTAATTTATTTCTAAATTATGTAAAGTACCCGAGAGAAGCCCTCAGGGTTGAATTGTCGGCGCTATATAAATTTATCATTATTATTATCTCTAGTATTAAATTATCCGATTCCTATAATAAATTTTTTGCAATGGATCCAAAATAAATGAATCGTTAAAAAAAGCTATATATATAGTGCCACAATGATCCACCATACAAATCGTTTAAAGTGTAAATTTAACACTCATGGAAATCTATGGCAAATCGACCGAGCAACCCATTAACGATTCCGCTTGGAATCTTGTACAAATTTATTGACAGACATGTTAAGACAATACCCAATTTATTTGTCTGTTTCAAAGGTAAAATATGTTTACACTATATAATATCCATTAAAGTTTTGTATGCATGAGTATCCTATTTGGCCCATGTTAAATGTGTAAGTTGTGATGCATACATATACTATTTGCTTAAGTTATATGTGTTGTTCTTGCTAAAAGCCTGATTTGATATGCAAGTAATGCAACAGTGTTGAGCATTGCGTTGGCAAGCAATGAATGTGTGCCCATCCGCAGCATTTTGGAGACGAAACCTGAAATATAGGTCTATCTCCCACAAATTTCGGTTCCTTTCGATGTTGGCATGTATCGGACCATACCCTCATGGATTATGGCACCTGATTGTACGAAAAATCACGTTTTTAGCTTGTGGACACTTTAGAATACACAATTTTTATGAAACTTGAAATGCATGTTTATAACGCAAATATCTTGTTTCCTTTCGATATTCGCGCATACCGGATCGTAACTTCCTGAATTATGGCCTCTGATTGTACGAAAAATCGCGTTTTTAGCTCGTGGTCACCTTAGACAAAAACGTTTTAGTATATCAGTAAAAAACGTTTTAGTATATCACCGTTGCACCCTAATGATGGTTGGGAAAATCGGATCAAAACTGCCGGATAAATTGGCCACCCCTTATACGCAAATAGTGTAAAATATGGTATATCAAGGTTGTGGACCCTCTAGAGGTCACAATTTTCATCCGATTTGAATGAAACTTTAAATATATGTTTTTATCATAAAGATCTTTGCTCCATTTGATAATCACACATATCCAAACGTAACGTCTCGGATTATGGCTCCTGATTGTTAAAAAAAATTCGCAATTTTAGAGGTCACATTTTTTTTCCGATTTTAAAAACCGTTTAGATATATTACCATTCCACCATAATGAAGGTTGAATTTGAATTTCGGGAAAATCGAAATGAAACTGCCAGACAAAATGGCCGCGCTCGCTTTGTACGCAAATTGTGTAAAAGTATGTAATACAAAGGTTATGGAACCTCTAGAGGTCACAATTTTTATCCAATTTTGATGAAACTTAACACATATCTTTAGATTCCAAAACTCTCAATCCCGTTTGATATTTGCGCATTTCAGACCGTAACTTTCTGGATTATGGCCCCGGATTGTACAAAAAATTGTTCTTGTTTTTAGCTTGTTCTCTATCAATCGCTTTAAAAATGTGGGCGTATCCTGCCTGGCAGCCGCTGGTTTACCTTTGCCAGACAATTTTATTTTTTCTATATTTTCTATAGCATGTAGTTTTCTATACTATGAAACGTATCATAATATGCAAAACCTATTTCTTCTAATTCTGTCTTTACAAAATCATCTAGTCGTCCTTATTTAAAGCATATCTTCATAACAAACAATATTGATGTAGATCTTCAAGTGGTTATTATATTCTCAAAAGTAGTCTGGAACAGCATCAATTGTATATTTAAACGTGTGCCTGTATTCAATATAAGATAATATTTCTACTATTGAATGTACAATAATAGGCCTAAGTCAGGTTCTGTAACTTTAAGGGTTTCCCCTTGTAAGTGGTGTAGGACGGAGGTACCGACAAGGAACAACATCTAGTAGTTCAGATGGGACGACACAAGGCCCCGTTTACACATTGGTATTCACTTAAAATAACCCTTGAAATATGGAAGTCAATTGCTCTCCGGGGAAACTTTCATGGTGTATGTCCGTTTTCATTAGTCCGTTTTCATTACTGAAATGTAGGACGTTAAACCACATTCATAATCCATATGTTCATGTTATTACAACATGATATATAAAGATAAGACTAACTAATACATTGAACTTTGAGCTTAAAATCATATTGATGTGTAAGCAGTGTACAGTTGATATTGAATATCGAGGGGATCTGTTAAAGATATAAACTAACAGATAACGTCGAAAAGAAAACGAAATTCAATTATACTACATGTATTGTCACCATGACCCTAACCTTGATGGATCCCCTTTGATATCTCGGTGTTGTGAAATAGCAATTTATACTTACTTCAGCATAATATCTAAGACCATTGATTAGCTAGTGCGCATATACATAGGTATATAAGGCTGATTGTGGCCATTCATTGTCATTGCTACATTCAAAGCTGTAAGAGCAGACGTTCTTTACAGTGTAGCAATCACTCGGATTAAGACCATGACGGACGACAAAAAAATAACAAAATAACGCTTACTTCGGAACTGAACCACTTCTTAGTGTGTTCAACCAGAACTAGTTATGCATACGCGTAATTAACTCGGTCTAAGAGGGGATCTCCTCACAAGCGACCATGCTATCACACCTCGAGTGTGCTATATGGTAGAGGGGTGAACCTCAAGGACCCCAATTTGTACAGGTTGTTAGGGTAGAGATATTTTATAACTCATCCTACACTTGTACTTGATGGGGTTTCATTTCAACATTTACTGGAGTGTGTTAAGTGGAAGGTGGGTGAACCTCAAGGACCCCAATTTGTACGAGTTGTTAGGGTAGAGATATTTTATAACTCATCCTACACTTGTACTTGATGGGGTTTAATTTCAACACGAGCCTTATAAAATAAAGGAATGATGATCAGCAGGCAACCGGCAGTTTGAAGAAAAGGGATCAGTGCTGAAGTTGAAAGGAGTTTTATGTTTTTTATGGCCTCGCTTCTTCAGACCAGTTCTTTAACACCCCTGTCTTGTACGTGATATTATTGCAACTGTTGCAACTAGAGAAGTGAGAAAAATGTTTAAAACTAATTCAATTTACGTGAAAGTATTTGAGTTATTATTCCAGACGTTCTATCCACAATATAATTCTATATTTTGTTAACTTGTTTACTTTGAATTGGATTGTGTAGGAGACAGGCCACTAATTGATTAAACTATACTTTAATGGATTGCAACGCAACGTGTTTTAATTTTGCGTTTAGACCTGACATAGGGTAAACAGAAGTGTATTGCCATAAATAACATCGCACGGGATCATTTGGCATTACGTAGCAATTCAAGCAGGATAACCTACGTCATGGAAATCATTTCAAAGACAGGAGAAAAATTGATTTTCAGGACCGATATAATCCGATGTTTTCAGTATCGAGTCTTATTCATATGAAACTTACGCTGTCTAGGATTAGCTTAGCTAAACTAGTTGTCCTAAATCGACGATTTTAGTTGAAAACACTAAATGTACTTCTGCTTCCATTTAATTAGTGTTAGTGTGTATTACAAATTAGAATACAAATTTTTGGATATGGCGGCCATTCAGGACAGAGACCTTTTTTCAAAGTATGTTGTTCTCTGTGTGCAGAATAAGTCTTATTCTCAATCTCTATTAATAAAATAAGAAAGAAAGCCTGTCTAATATATCAATTACTGTCACACCCAGTCATGATATTTACTAAAGCGATGATTATCTTATTCAAGTGAGATAAGATGGAACGGTAAACATGATGCCTAATAAAAACTAAGCTGTCGTGTCGCAAAAAAACATCGAAGCCATCATATAACATGTGATTTATTTCGAGGCAGAAAGGAGGTCATTTCGGGAGTAACATATTATTCAATTTCATTTCAAGCATTTGCTTGTGCGTGTATATATAGGGGTCTTTAGCAGTGGGAGGAAACCAGAGGACACGAGGTTCGACATGCAACCCTATTCTTTGTCACGCACAAGCGGGGAAAACGGAAACCACGCCAATTGACTCAATGACAGGCCGAATGATTATTCGACGAACCAAACCCCAACGAAATGCAATGCAATGGGAATTGACATCCTACTTTTTGCCTCGATTCTGGCTAATGAAGACGATCATACGTCACGCAGTGTACTATGAGAGATATTATGCCCTGGCAGCCGCGCTATGGCCTATATTTATTTCGAATTTCAACTATCAGAGGGTATTTTATGTGCATGGTTTCGTCCCATTCGAACGGCTAGACTTTGTTTCTTGCTGTTTCATCACTGTCATCGATAGGAACTTTAACTTCCAAGACACAAAACCACAAGGTTAGCGTTCAGATTAATAATGAAAATTGAATTTCTGTAACTCTATAATACAATATTAAAATACCTTTATTCCAGATGTGTTGAAAAATATACGTGCATTTACCAGGGGTTTTCGAGATATGGGCACTGGCGTGTCGATAAATAGCTGCAATATTTGTTCGCCGTGGTAATTGACTTATTCACTGCTATAATTGATACACTGTTCAATTGCATTATTTTCAATTGCAAAATTTTAAAATGGACAGAAATTTCGGGTAGCAGTTGAGCAGAGTCTTGGTGATTTTTAAGCCCGAAAGGGTGGGACCTCTGCCTAGTCAATGGGACGAACATCCAAGGACTATCCGTTTACACATTGGCTTGTACGTTAAATAATCCTTAGTATTTTGGATTCGTGTAACACTACTAGTGTATAACAGAAGATCAGTTTAGTAAATGTGGTATTTATTTACATTGGAAACAGGAACATAAATACAAACAGGAACATAATGACGTAAACACGGTACATCACTATTTTAAGACAACCATTCCGTCCCTCTGCCAAGAAGTTCGTCTCAGCTGTTTTCCGTTCCAGAAAACACAGTGTTTTATGTACCTGCAAACAGGTGAGAAAACAGACACTAACATCTTATAAGGACCTGGGTCTAAACACAACAGGTCATCATTATATATGGAATTTGTTATATACCACATGCTATCGTATGAAATGTATGAAATTAGCTGATCGGTATGAATTCCACAGCATTGTCAATAACATGTGGAACTTATTAAGTCTAATTAAACACAAAAATACGTGTTTATGTAGAGGTTATAAGCCTATGTCATGCATTATCAAAAACATTTGGGGTTCAGTGCATCTAAATAAATGTTAATATTTTATATGAGTGAATATAGTTTAATTTTGATGAAAGATATGGAGCATTTTGTCACATTCGAATAAACGTCAATGTACAGGACAAATTTTAATGTCTTGCCTTCGCATTACCGTACAAGGTTCAAAATGGCCGAAGTACCTTTATTGCCATAACGACCATCACCTAAATACAACCATTACCATCCCCGCACACAATTCTTACCAAGAAATCAACAAATTATTACTAACTTTAATTAGCTCAATAAAAAGCAGAAAATGGCAAAACCTAATTAATATTTGTTAAAAAACTAATGTTTTTTGTATTCATTCTTGATTAATCTTTCAATCATAATTTATTAATATATCTTTAAACAATATTGTTTTATATTATAGACATTAACTTGTATGTAAATAGCACTATATAGAGCGGAAGAGGTCGAGAGGTGACATTCAACTGCCCCCAGGCCACCAGTATTAAACTCTTCTCTATATGTCACTGTCATGACACGCAAAGTCGAGCATTTTAGAAACTAGTATACGATAGCTGTAGGACCGAGACTACTTGCATCACAGGTGTCAAAATGGTGGACTCTTTTGTTGTCTTTAAACCACAATTTACGCAGTCAACTCGTAAGCTCTTGTTTGTAGTTTAATATGTGTTTGACACGGTTGATTAATCACAGGTGGCGTGTAAAACTACTGTATATATCTGTTTTCCAAATTTAACTATATCTTGCGGGGATTTAATATTTCGCGAAAATGGAAACGTATAGTGTGTGTTATTATGACAAATAATTAACCAAATTATTATGCTCTGCATTTACTTAAACTTGTAAATTATTGTGGATATAGGGTAGCCCATGTTTATTTTTTATATTTGTATGATGATGCGCCCATTCGCGTTATTCGTGTTGTTATTTTATCCTGGTAATTGCCAGCTAACAGTAACTCCACCAACAGAAGTATTAAGAAGTGAACAGGAGAGAACCTGTGTGATTGGTTTTGTGTGTAAACATGGATACTGTGTAATATCGAATACACTACAATGTGTTTGTGATCCAGGATGGATTGGTGTATTTTGTGAAAAGTTATGTCCTTTAGATTGTGGTGAGCATGGACAATGTACGGTGTTCAATGGAACTCCCAAATGTGAATGTGATTGGCAATATAACGGAGAGAAATGTGATAAAATGATTGAAGTGTCAGTTGAGAGCACAACAGGTTTGTTTATTTCTATCCTGAAAGGTATCATAATAATGTTTTTAATGATAAAAATATGATTCCGGGAGATTATGTTGTTTATTACTTCAGGCTCGGCTGGTCGCCTTGAGTATGGATCGAATCCCCGGTTGTACGTGGCAAGGAGTAGGGTCGCCTGTCCAGCCTCGTGAGTTTTCTCCGGGTCCTCCGGTTTCCTCCCACTGCTAAAGACCCCTACGCGCAAGCGAATTATTGAAATAAAATTAAACCATATGTTAGTCCCGAAATGACCTAGTTTGTGTCGAGTGGACGTTAAACCCCATTTCTCTCTCTCTTTCTGTCTTAAGTATGGAGTGCTTATAGCCTCTAGAAAGCAGAAACTTCGTTGCTCTGAAATTTCTCTTCTGTATCAAATTGACTATTATTCTTTAATATAAGACAAGTATCCAAATATAAAACGGTCTTAGTTCATACTTATACGTACACATGATTTCATAGGGTCATTTGTCTCCAAGCAGGCTTGTCCATATAAAGAAATCACTATGAATATAAATAAAAGGTGTTTACGTCTTGCAGTCAATACCGTTTGGTCTCCTGTGGTGACAATACTGCGTCTTATTTTCTCACTTCTTAAAGTCTCTTAATATTCATTTGAAAGATGTGTAATCCATTATAAACTACAATAATAGATCGGTAAAGGAAATATCATTTAAATGGTTCAATTCCGTTCAGTATTTACAAAGATATAAATTTTTGATTATACCCTTTCACTATAAATTATCGTAGTGTTTTTGGTTCTATTTTCAGTGTGTATGAACTGTGATTCCACAACTTCAGAAACCACGCCATCAAACGTTATTGAGACAGTTCCAACTGTCGTCAAAAGAAAAGATTGCTTTCCTGGATTTGTGTGTCAAAACGGTTACTGTCCGAGTGGTAAAGTAGAGTGTGTCTGCGACTTGGGCTGGACGGGGCCTTTTTGTGATACACCGTGTCTACTGGACTGCGGTCAGTTTGGACAATGTAAGAGTTTGGGCGCCAACTCACAAAGCTGCGTTTGTGAAGAAGGTTATACAGGCTCAAATTGTGAACTTCATCCGTTATCTAATGGTAACACATATTACTACTTATTTTTTTCTATATTCACTCAGCAAATTGTTTCCCTGATCCATTTCGTTCCAGTGTGACGCTGGGATTATATTCTGTGGTTAGGTACTGTAATCAGACAAGCAAAAGCTTCTACTTTGGACGGGGAATGAAATTAACATTAGATTCTGTATTTCTATGTACTCTAATTATATAACCAAGAGAGTACAAACTTAATAGAATATTTCATCAAATGATGCACGATAATTTAATCAGGTATACCGTTATCATCATACCAGATATTGAATAAAATATATTCCATAACCACCGCAAAAACAATTCAGTATTAAAATTTCTATTTAATTTGTAATATCACAGTAAACAGTCTAATGATTCTCATAATCTTCTAGTACCATTCAGGGGATCAGGGGAATTTTTAGTAAATGAAACAGAAATTAGGTTACTATATTTCACATATCTCTAACATTAAAGGTCAATGATCACCAGTAAGTTAATACAAATTAGCATAGAAATTTCTATTTCATTTTTAAAATATCACAGTAAATAGCCTAACGATTTTCATATTTTGTTAGTAACACTCAGGGGAACTTTAAAGTAGCTAAGTCTCTAACTCAATATCATCCAAAATCTTCAACATTGAAAACACGATTTATTTGTCAAATTAATGTTGTGATGTTGTGATCTTACCGGAATAAGATGGGCTTTTGAAATCCAATATTTAAGACAAAATAAACATTTTACCATTGGTACACGAATCGTGTACCATAATGCGCTTCAGCCCCAGTTGTAAAAAGAGACTCGAGGGACGAGGCTAGACACATTGCACCAAATCGAACGGCGTATGTAGACTGGAATAACCAGACGCTAGAAATTTGCACTCGATTGAGACTGCTGGCTTATTTCGCCGAACATAACTGATTTGAAATTGGAGTAAAAACGGAAACCATTGAATGTAAATCAGTTTATATACATTAATATTACAGTATTATATGCGTTGCGACCCACTTTTGTCAATTTCTAGGTCCCAAATGTTAGCGATTTAGCTCCTTTAAGTAAATGAAACAACAATTAGGTTGCTATATTTCACAAATCGCTAATATTAAAGCTCAACTCTCTCCTTGAATTGATTTCCCGTCGGAGAAGCTATGTAGAATGTACAGAAAAAGACCAGACGGCTCCTTATTTCACTATCTTTTTTAAGATATTTGGATTATTAAATACAAATTCGCCCAAACAAAATGCAACAATGCATAAAGATATCTATTTGCATTCGTTTACCAATCTACGTTATGCAACACAGAACGACGATCAAAATATCCCGTTAACGATATACGAAAGTAAAATGCCCCCGGCCCACTCAATAAATGATCTTACTTGCCTATGATTTATTTTGCAGGGCGGTTGATCCGGGGTTTCCATTATAGGCATTGATTATTATTGTTTGAACTAAGGTTCTTTCCATCATGTAATCCATTTAGTACTTTTTGTTTTGTTTCTTGATGGTCAGTTTGATTATAACATTTAATTTCTATTAACAGATTCAACAACAGCAATAACAACATCATCAGTACCAGTACGAACTCCAGATACAACAAAAATACCTGTGTCCACTGTAACTGCTATACGGCATTTAAACTACACAGATCCACTCCAACATCCGGTAAAGGACCGAACGTGTGTACCTGGCTTTGTGTGTGAACATGGTATTTGTCATACTAATGACAATAAATCAAAACTTCTAAAATGTGTATGTGACGATGGATGGATTGGAATACTTTGTAATAAAAAGTGTCCTTTAGACTGTGGTGATTTTGGAAAGTGTGGAACCAATGAAAATGGAATCAGCTATTGTTCTTGTAATTGGACATATACGGGTGTTCTCTGTGATGTATTGAAGCCCCAGAAATTACAAGGTAAACGATATACCAGTTTCATATACACTGTGCGTTTATTATTTTGAATTTTTAGAAGTATAAAATAAAATTACAGAACATATTTTCTTTTTATTATTCTATTTTTGTTAAAGCTTAAGGCTTAAACATATTGTTAATGTTGCTGAATCAAAGGAGTTAGCCATGACCTTATACTTAAATATTCTCTTTCAAAAGACATCCACGATCAATATCTTGTTTTTTAAACTTTGAAACAATGGATAGAATTATCCTTCTCAATTTACATATTGATCGGTGCTAAACAATTTCTCCACAGGAGACCATGTCAGATGAAATATTATTCCTGTTATTTGTCATAAAGTAAGAGGATAGTGTCGGGTTTTGCATACTGGGTTCATATCCGCTACAAATCACGTTATAAGGAACTCGTGGAATAGGCCTACTTATAAAGGGATGTTGTCAGATTTCAGGTGTTTTTGTGTGTTTCACTAATTTGTTTTATCTTTATATCAGTCGATTGATGTACTTTCTATCACAAACCTCACAAAATCTTTATTATTATTGTCGAATCTTAACAGTGCAAGGGGCTTGGATGGCCAAATGGTTTAACGCTTGCGCTTTAGATCATAAGCTCGGTAACTGACGTACTTTCGATTTTCCGCTTGTACGTGACAAGAGGTAGGGTCTCCTATCCACCCTGGTGGATTTTCTCCGGTTCGTCCCACTACTAAAGACCCCTACGCGCAGCTTGATTATTGAGATAAAATTGAACCATATGTTAGTCCCGAAATAACCTAGTTTGTGTCGAGTGAACTGAACGTTAAACCAGATTTATCTCTCCGTGTTAACTGTGCATCTTATTCCAAGTTAACGATGGGAAAACTGAATATAACATCTATAATTTAATATCTTGTAGAAGCAAAAGATTATAGCTGGCAGTGGTGGGTGATTGGTATATGTATAACAATATTTGTACTATTAGTATTAGTATTGGTTATAGTACCTTATGTTCTATGGAGGAAGAAAGAATTGTTTATAATGAAGATTATCTACTTATTTCAACCTTTTGAAGATTCTGGTAAGTGGGACTATGTTGAGTTACCTCCCCTCTGACTTTGGAAACATCAGTGACCGAAAAAGTAACTTACATTTACATAACAATTTGATTCGCGAGTCAAAAAGACAATCCGTGATACACGTAGAAACGACAGCCAAACCTATAATATTATTATCTTATAATTAACCACCCTGGTAAATCATATACTGCAAAACACACATTTTCTGCTGATTTTGTACGTCATGAAGATTTCGAAAACGTACACATGCCTATTTGATGACGATTCCTCGCATGTACGTGACACCCCCCCCACCCCGTTTTCTTTTCACTAAAGACCCCTACGCGCAAGTGAATTATTGGAATAAAATTGAACCACATGTTAATATGTTAGTCCCGAAATGACTTAGTTTGTCTCGAGTGGACGTTACCCCTCTCTCTCTCTCTCTCTCTCTCTCTCTCCCTCTCTCTCTCTCTCTCGTTGATGACTATAAAAAAGCTGTTATTATAGAACTGACGCAAGGTACAACACGATTCGTTCCCATTCCATCACAATATTTTCTAATCAAAACCTCAAAGAAATAATTTGAGCATCGATTATGTTTGATATTTTGTTTGTTGTAGAACAACATAGCTTAAACAATGGCTACTTTAAAATGACCTTTAAGTTATGATGATTTCTGTATTTTAATGGAGACCAAAGTTAAGATTATTGATCATAATCCATTGGTTATTTGGAGAGTTCTGTATAACTTAAGATTAGTGTTAACACAATGGTTTATTTTGCAGATGATAAACTTTTCGACGCCTTTATTTCATACAAATCAACAATGGTCGATGAAAACTTTGTTCTAAATGAACTATTTCCACATTTAGAAACACAAATGAACTTTAAACTTTGTCTGCACTTCCGCGATTTTATACCAGGAGAAAGTAAGTATATTATATGTTAGTAATTTATAAATTAACCGTTAAGATTAACATGCTTATGTCTGTATTAAAATCGGTGTCAAATGTTCCTTTGATATCAAATCCCCTGAAAAAGTGATTATTTGAAATACTTAAGGAGGGAGGAGGTGACGCTGATAATTTTCTACCCTCCCTGTAATCCAAGCTACATGATGTGGGACTAAACGAATATTATGTGAAAGTCACGTCCAGTTTGTCTTACCAAGGACACTCTTATATTGTTGCGTAAGAATGTTACCTATTTTCTTGGATATGGTTATCCATACAAATTAAGTTAACATCATGGTCCATGCGTGTCTTTCTGCTCATTATCTAGAGAGAATATTAGCGTTTTCAGTTAGGTGTGTAGCCGAATTTTTAAAAAATTTTAATACAGTGTAAAATTATGTGTAATTCGGAGATCATTTAAACATACATTGTGCAAGAGCTAAATCTACCTATTGCAGGTCTTTCTTTAGGCCTGAAATGTTATATAAACTATTAATTAGACATTAATTAACGTATCCAGACCATAATCAACTGTCGATGTCATCTTATGTGTCGGATTTTTACTGGATTTGAATCCGATTTGCTGCTCAACGCTCATTGATGATTAAATCCCAAAATAGATAATCGAGACTATGTATTATTTTATCGTAGCGGCTTTTGTAATGATGATCGAGGCTAAGCCTAAATTTCAAACGCTAATATCTCGGTACCCAGTTGAAAAATTTGACTGAAATTTTCAGTATATTCCCTTTATATTATCTAGATTTTCACTATTATAGTGAGAACTACCAGCTCTTTATCTAATCTTCCATAATGTATCATTAAATTAATTAACGTTAAAGTTTATATTCGTAAAAAGAGGTGAAAAATGTTGATCCTGTGATATGAGACCACAAGAAGATCCATCTTTAACAGGTTCTTTACTAAATACTGACTTAATTATTATCGTTAATTTAACTCTGAACTCCCTCTCTCTCTCTCTCTCTCTCCCTCTCTCTCTCTCTCTTCAATATTATTTATATAATTATAATATATTGAGGTGAATCCATAACCCTAATTAACCTAATCACAGTATTATTCACCCCATAGTGAACTTTTATCGTGACGATCTATGAAATCAGTTTTTATTTTATTATGAAGTACTTATTAAACCATTTTAAGCCATTTTTAAATGATATTTCTGACTAATGTACTCTTTATATATATATCCCCGTATTTATTATAATCTATCAAAAGAAGTTTTGATACTAATGGCAAATATAGTTTCATATGTTTTGCAAGTATACAAAGAATATAATCCTACCCACTTAATATTTTTTTGATTAGTAATTTGTATTTGTATTATTTTTATGTTAGTTTTTTTTAAAAATGGAACTCATTTCGGGACACTGACAATTCCTCAGCCCACATTTAATCCGCAAAATAATAATATAAATGGTCGCAAAATAAAAATATAAATGGTATCTGGAATTAACGTCCACTCGACAAAAACTAGGTCATTTCGGGACTAACACATGGTTCAAGTATATTTCAGTAATTCGCCTGCGCGTAGGAGTCTTTACCAGTGGGGATACCGGAGAAAAACCCACGAGACTGGACAGACGATCCCACTCCTTGTCATGTACAAGCGCGGAATGGAAACCACGCCATTTGACTCAATGGAATGATAGACCTTATGATTCAACGCGCACGCGTTATCCCCCACCCCAACACCCCCTTAAATGGTACTTACATTATGCTTTATCGTTTGTTGGTCAGGTTGACTACTTTGTACATTTGAAGTTTCAAGTATAGATGATTCTATATATATTTTTTCAGCTATATCAAACAACATTATATGGGCTGTAGAGAACAGTAGAAGAACCATCCTAGTACTGACACCAGATTATGTGGAAAGCGAATTCTGTATGTTTGAATATCAGAAAGCACAGCATGAAATGCTGAGGCGAAAACAGAGAATTATTCCAATTATGTTTCAAGACATTAACGACATAGAACACGTGGACAAAACTTTACAATCAATCTTAGATTCAATAACTTACTTGGAATGGCCCGGTGAGGATAGTCCGAAAAAAATAGAAAAGTTCTGGAAGAGATTGGAATTCTCAATGCCAAAAAAGAAATCACTCGTTTCAACATCTGAAATAACCAGACCAAGCGACGATGGTGTAGGATTAAAAAGTGTTACAGACAGTAGTAAGAATCGACCTATGTCAACTGTAGAAGATAAGGGTGAATTTATAGAACTATCAATAGATGGCGTCGACGGCATAGATAATTTGGCATTAAACACTTCGTCATGATGAAGGCAATTCTCATATCTAAATGCTACATGAAAAAAATCCATTTTACACAATAACAATGTCGTATGAAGTATTTGAATAATAGAATTATTGCGGGGTTTGGGTTTCTTTTCTTTGGGTGCGTGTGTGTTGAGAGGGGTGGGGGGATAATATTCAGACAATCACACATCACTCTACATGTTGGTATATAGTTATCGCCAATTTTCATTGATCGTCGACCTTGGCCGATTGTCACACTTTTCAGGAATTGTTTGTACAGTTGTGTAAATATGTTATTACTCTTGACAGATAATAACCTTACCTGTACCCACCGTACACTATTGACTTTATTTACAGATGGTTATTATCAATTTTAAACCTTTATGCTAAAGTACACCAGTCTCGTATGTGGGTTATTCTATTAATTGTTGGGTCCAGGCAAAAAGACAAAAACTAACGTTCAAAGCAAACTGATAAAATTTGGTGGTCTGCACCCATACTTGACGCCAGAGTTAATTATCCTGATTAATGGGATTTTGGTGTAACAATGCATGCACTTTCTTATTAGTTGAGGTTCTGACGCATATTATTTTGACATAGCTTTATGGCAAAGACAATTCCTGTCGAATACCCACTATTTTCCTTCATAATTCAGAAATCCTGGCAAATAGTGGGTCTAACATGGCTCCTATTAGTTTTCACAAAATACCCCCTCGGCGAATTTAAGGTTGAAATGTTATTTCTTTTATGAAAAAAATCTAGCATATCATATTTTTAAAACAATAGCAACAGAATAAAACAAAAGGTAATCTTTTATTTGTTTCAATCAAACTTTAACAACATCCAGTTTCATTGGACAAACACCATTTTTAAGAGAAATAGTCATAATTGTGCCATTGCTTCCGTCGTCTTCAATTACTTTCAAAAATGCACCTACAACTGTATCTATTCTGTAATAACAATAAATATTCAATAGATTAAGACACACATTCTTCTGATAAATAGGAAAATCAATGAATACATGATATAGTACGTTATTCATCCCATTTAATAATAGGTAAGAGCGGCCTAGGGCATTCAGTGTTCAGTTTAAAGGTCGCGGGTGAGGCGTTTAGTAATATATCACTTCTATTTCTATTTTCCACCATCTTGCATAAATAATGTACGATTGTCACAATGTGGGTTCCATTATTTGGAATAATGATACGCAAACTTCAAAGAATGATGTTACTACTTGTAAAGATGGCCTGCACTTTGGGTATCGACCAATCAGCATTAGACCAGCAACCTGCCCTGTCTCTTTTTTAGTCAGTAATATTGTTTGTTTGACAATTAAACTCACGTCTAATTGGCAATTTTTGGATTATAATTAAAAGAGATAAAATAGATTGCGTAATTGCATCATTAATTATTTCATTTGAAAGAGATGAAAAATCTATGTGAGTTCCTACAAAGATTTAAATAAGAATACATAGATTGCGTACTTGCTTGCATCATTATTTTTGCATTTGAAAGAAATGTAAAAAAAAATCACTTGAACCTATATGAGTTCCTAAATTGATTGAAAAGAAATAAATATTGAATATATTGTTCAATGGATGTTGTATTATTGTTCTCTATTTGTAAGAACTTGGTACTTCAGCCCTCTATCTTGCAGCATTTCTTCATAGGCAACCACAAGGGGTTCAAATGGATTCTTTTGTTTGCATTGCTAATTGTTATATTTGTCGTAATGAATAATTACAAAAAACCCCAGATAATTTAGGCTGAATTTATTGTAAAACATATTGGACTAAAACTGCAAACCAGCTCTAGGCAATTTTATACTTATTATTTAGCATTCTCAAATAATGTACGTCTGCGGATATATTTTAATCATTATATCTATATGGTATTCTACTGTCGTCCATGGTTAACATTTGATCTTATAGTCTGGGGGGATCACGTGCCTAAGTGGGTAAGACGCTGGCTCGCTAACCTGGAGGTCGGGCTTTCGATCCCTGCATTGGCCGAGAAAGTTCATCCAGATTTTCCGGCGTGGTTCCCCCTTGTCAGTGATGCAGGACGAAGGGCCTGACAAGGACAGCTGTCTAGTCCTTCGGTTAGACGAAAAACCGAGGTCCCGTGTATATATTGGAATGCACGTAAAAGATCCCTGCCAGTTGGAATTCGATATAAGAGTAGTCGATAGTGCCGCTGCCCGGGCAAAATTTCCCTCATAGCACACTGTATGGCGTATGCCCGTCTTCATTAGCCCAGTATAGGAGCAGAACAGTAGGACGTTAAACCCCATTTCATTTTATTTCTTATAGTCTGGACCAAAGTTTGTTCTGACTACCAAAACCAAACTCTAATCATTTAACACCACAATCTGCGTTCATTACAGCCTAAATGCTACTCATTAAAGATGTATTATGTGCGATTAAGATGCAGAACTGGTCATTTTTGCTATAATAGTTTAAAATTAAATAATGCAAAACTGAATGTTTTGAAAATTTTATTCAAAACTTTATTCGGAGTAATTTGGGGTTCTGGCAATATGTGGCATTGATTGTTTATTATCGTAACAACTTAACCTCGCTTCTCCATTTTTAAATTAGATCATTAAATGGCCAAAACGTTCTGATCCACTTAAAATCGGAGCCATCCGATGCCATAGAAAGTTGTTTATGGACTTGCCATGTTAATAAATGCTGAAATAATAGTTTATATAACATTCGAAGCCTAAATAAAAACCTGCGATAGGCAGGTTCAGCTCTTACATAATGCATCTTTAAGCTATATTCTTTACAACTCCAAAAGGAATATAAGACGAAATGAAGTGGAGGTTAACGTCCTACTTTTCTGCTGCTCCACTCGGTCTAATGAAGACTGGCATACGCCATGCAGCATGAGGGACATTTTGCCCGGAATTATCGCTATGGCCTACTGGTATTACAAATTCTAACTCTCAATGGTTCTTTTACGTGCACACCAATCTATACATGGTTTTCCGTGCCATCCGAATGACTAGGGGCTGTTCCTTGTCATGCCCTCCGACTTGCACCACTGCCAAGGAGAAACCAAGCTGAAGAATCCTCGTAGTTTCCTTTGGGAAAGTGCATTTAGATTTACTTATTTCGCTTTATATATGCCGTGCTCCAGTTATCTTGTCATATGTATTAATAGAAGAAGGTGGTTAGTTCGTTAAACTTACGGTAATAAAGACAATGATTTTAACATCTCTTGAAATTCTTTGTAATATAAAAGTTGTTCTGGCTTCTGGTTATTTATGAAACCTGTATTTACAGCTGTAGGGTTCATTGATGCAAACCTGATCCCCATTTCTCCAAGATACGGATTAGCCTATAGAATTAGAGTGTATTAGGTACATTGTACATAAATATATTAAAAATAAATATAGAATTGAATTACATTTCTCGAACAAATAAAAAACAACATTTAATAAGGCTATAACATTAAACGTCGTATATATAATCATTCTTCTATTACTAAAACACTAAAATACATTCTATTTATAGGATTAACAATAGATACATTAAAATATTAAGCCAGTTGAATAATAGCTCTCAGTTTATCGATATTATACATAATAAAATTATTAACAATAAGACATTAAAATCATATAAAACATTGCTTGGAGCTTGATCAAACCTAAGAATATCAGACAGTATAGTTTTTATCCTCTATATAAATCTCTTTGATGTAGGTCAAAATAAAATGTTATATTGGGTTTAACCGAGGACTGACGTGTTATTTAGATTAATGATGGGACGAAGTCTCTGCGATTAAATTTCCATTTCAAATACTTAACGGAATTTAATTTGTTTCATAATTTTAGTTTCGTATTTGGCTTGATCTGTCATCAGTAGAACATAAAATCAGCTGTATCTAAACAATGGCTCAAAATGTTTAAAACAACTTTAATGTATACAGATTTCCACTCAACAAAAGCTAATCCGCACGCCAAGATCATGTAATTCACTTTTATTTGTCACCCAAATCAAAGCATTCTAGTCATTTTGCTTGTAGTTTTGCCGTTTGGGTATACGTTATTTTTCCATTATTGGCCATTGTTTATAATAAAAATCTACCCCAACATATACTTACCGCCCAACACGATGTAAAATGGACTACGGCGGCTTTTGATGCAGCATACACTGGGAAAACAAAACGTGCATCCAGACCTTTAATGGAAATTGAATATATTTATGCAGTTTGGTTTGGATTGTTTTATTCTATTTGTACACAAAACGAGGCATTATGTACTTACACCTTAGGCTATAGAACAGAAAAGATGGAATCGTGTATCCCCGACGCTGTATCTTATTCACAATGATACATATACCTCACGAGAAAGGACTTCGATATAAATCCAACTGCCATTATTCGATTGTTGTCTATGTGGCCAATTACATCGTTAAATACAGTTGTATAATTACCTGCGAAAGATCCAGTATTAATGATTATTCCACCTTTACCACCTTTATCCTTCCTCATATGTTCAACAGCTAAATTGGTACCTATCACCACACCTCCCTAATTATACAAACATTTTGTAACAAATATTATTTAACTAATAGTAATGGCAATTATAGTGCTTACTCTAGAATACCTAATATCACGTCTCATTAAAATCTGAGGAGTTCACATAGTTCAAACTACTTTTAAATCGTTCTGGAATGGATTGTTCATTCGACATATAAATAAATAACGCTCCGCGATGCACATTCTCTTTCAAGCATCTGGTTAGACGTGGAAAGCCCACATGCCAAAATAACTCCCCACAGCCGATGTGTGACGCACCCTGTCTTCACTCTACACATTTTATTAGTCTTGTAATCGTCTGGTATTGTCTCTGGTTATATTTGTAAGTATCTTGCATGGCAACCACTTGTTTTAACTGGTCATAACTGATAGCAGTGAATTATATGATAGGGACACAAGGAAAGAGTATGAATAAACTCTATCCCATCGCTTTTGTAATTACTTAATCTGTCATAGATACAACGGAAGTGAGATGGGGCTGAAATAAAGATCGACTCTACAGTTAACCAATCTTGACCCTCTCAACTGGGAGTCGGTTAACCCAGGGATCAGTATAGAAAGTCTGCGTTCTAGAAGTCTCACGTCTATGTTAAAATCAGGCCTCGTTGTATCTAACCGTATAACTACTTGCGCGCAATAACCTGGAAAAAGGAGAACCTGCGCCCCCCCCCCTCGCCCGTCCGCACTCCACGGGCCCTGTAATATTAACAATTGCTAAAATCTATTTACCAGATTGACATCCATCATATAATTCCATTTATTCTCGTGTATCATACCGGCATTATTTAACATTATATCAATATGGCCTGCCGTAGACACCGCTGAGTTAAATGCATCTGAAGGAACAAAATAAACCATTTAAGGCAAGAGAAATATTCAAAGCTTAGAACGAATTCAAATGAAGCCTTGGTATGCTATTCATTTAGCGTATTGGAAGCTAAAAGATCTAATATTGACCATAAGGTAATCTCAGAAATCCATCGCATGGCACTGAGAGGATTTATTGTGCGTTAGAATTTTTATTCGAAGTAATGAAGCAACAGTCTGCAATGAGTTTGTTTGTTGGTTTTTTTTAAAAAGAAATAAAAAATAGTGATATTAATAGGTGCTATTCAAGAGGTGATGTGCTATGAACAGAACCAAACTGAAGTCTGTTGTTTTCACTTTATGCTGTCCACACAGCCCATTATATATTAGAGATTGCTGATTGTGTTCACAGCCATGTAACCGGTTATAATGTTCTGTGCAGGGATAGAGGTTTGTCATCCCATATTTATTATGAATAACGCCTCTTGGAAACAGTTACTGGACAACTACCTGAAGCTCTATGTTACTTTTTTTAAAAAAAAACCCAAACAAACTTTCATTTCATTGTTGTGAGATTGGCCATTAGACCCTATATTCCATGTTCTTCTAGTTCTACATGTAACCAGATCTACATGTATGCACTTGTCGACATTAAAGGGTGAATGTATTTAATGGGTTAATAACCGCGTCAAGCAAATCTAATCACAACAACAACTAATTGAAATGGGGGGGGGGGGGGGGTAGCACGTCCGCGCTCTACCATTGAGTCAACTGGTGGCGTTTCGATTCCTCGTTTGTACGTGACAAGAAATAGGTCGCCTGTCCAACCTCGTGGGTTTTCTCCGGGTCCCCCGGTTTCCTCCCACTGATAAAGACCCCTACGCGCAAGGGAATTATTGAAATAGAATTGAACCATATGTTAGTCCCAAAATGACCTAGTTTGTTTCATGTGGAAGTTACCCCCCCCCCCCCCCCCGCCTCTCTCACTCTCTCTCTCTCTCTCTCTCTAATTGAATTTTTCAGACGAGTAAAATAACCCATATCGTCACATTTGGACTTTTGATTAACCCACTCTAATGTTATGATGCCTTCTGCAATCTAGGACTGTCTGTTTAAATGTTGACTATTCTCATACAGCACAGACTTGTATAATACCATAACAACATACATAAGCAAATTGTCTTAATACAAAGATAGGAAAACATACGAATCTTTGGAACAAACAGATTATTTTTTGCACGGAATACATTACAATTTACGACACAGACCAAAGCTAAGCTCAGAAATGTCAAAATATCTATTTTCACAGTAAGCTAATTACCTTGGGGCAATTATAAATACATATTTACTGTTGTTATCAATATAAAGGCTTTATGGATCGAACAACTAGATAGTATTGATTTTCTAAAAATGACACGTACCTGTAAGTTCTTGAGGTTTTGTAACATCACATTTAACAAAAGTTGCTTTATCCTCTCCATAGGTTGATCTTAATCTCGTCTGCAATATGTTACCTTGTTCTTCATTAACATCCCCAATAAAAACCTAGAGTGATGGGAATACAAATACGATGGAGGAATGATAAACAACTGTATTTAAAATACGCTTGGTTTTCATTTGAAAAATTCGGACAACTCCAGGTTCGGAATTTTTTCAGGAGGGGGTTTGCCAGGTTGTTTGACGTCAACTTTTGTCATGAATTAATAGGATCACATTGTGATTTAATTTCATAGATGCAAAGCATTAATTGTGATATCACATAAATATCAGATTCGCCGCTGAACTCTTGATTCGTGGGGCACTGCCATTTATTTTTTTTAGCAAGTAGCAAGATCGCAGGAAAGAGGCTGTTCAATGTGCAAGTAATTTATGAATAGAACTTTTAAAATGTAAAATGTGACCGAAATTGAAATTGAAATTGGAATGAAAAATCCAAAAGTCTTCTCCAGATTACTTTCTTGTCAGATGAACTAAACGTAAACGAGTGGGTATAATGAAGATGGCCATTACAAACGATTATTTAAACAACTTTACTTAGATTTCGAAAATGTGACCATCTCGATTCAGAAGCCTCCTGGTGGGTGGTGTATTTTATACCACCTACCAACATTTAAAAAAAAAAAAAAAATATACCAGATAAGGCAAATACAGAGAATAAAATGCTATTAATATTATTTGAAGTGTTTTTTCCTGAAATCGGTCGATAATCAAATGTACGTCGATAACAAGATAATGGTGAAGATAACAATTCTAAATTTTAAAACGTAGGTTAAATTAAAGGGACATCAGACGCATCACAAGAATAACATTTTATTACTTTAAAACCGGTGTAATAAAGTACACACGAGCAACAATTCATCTAAATTAAGGCAGTGGATTTGCACGGAAATGATAGCATCATTATTACGTTTGTTAACTCTGGTAAGTGAAATTTGGAAAAAATTTCTTGTCGGTGAAAAGCAAGACCGTTTTTGTCCATATTTCAATTATCCATTTATTTTTAATTTTATGAGATCATTTACCTAAAGTTTGGATATGATGTGTAGAATGTGTATATCTATAACATATATTTCCTTTTCGGTCACTCTTTGGAATAATTTGAACGTTGTGGACCAAATAAACGCCCGTGTCGTTGATTTTCGTGAGGCTGATGTCGCAAAAACATTTCTGTGAATATATAATCCACATACGTAAAAATGGAATAAAGTTATCAAACTTTTTCGCATAATTGGTTTGTAAACTCAATCACATATCGGTACCTCAAAGTTTAACCAAAATACACTCGTAAAAATAGAATGGAATTGAAGTAAGCAAAGGGTTAAAATTCAGCAAAATACAAACACAAACGGAATCCGACGAAACGCAAATTTGATCAATATCAATAACGCTGCTATATACAGTAAAATACCAATGGAATCCCACGAAACGCAAGTTTGATCTGTAACTCTTGTACCAAATTTCAATAAACTAGATACATCTCAAAGATGATTTTTTTTAAAATAACGGGGGAATAACGCATGGACAAAGAGAAAGCCTAAGTGAAATATAATCTCAGTTTCGCTTACAGGTCACGGCAATGTCTGCACGAATATATGGGAATGCAGTCTTCTTCAACACGCTCACGACATTCGTGCACTCTATACTAATTTTCTAACATAAATTATGTACAGCAACGTTTATGATCTCCATGAATTATTCATTTCCAATAGAGACAAACACAATTTTAAGGGAAATGAAAACTGACAAAATACTTGTGAAAGTGATAAAGAGCTAAATATATAACGTTACCTTAGCCCCGGATTTGATCAACGCCTCCGTTAAACCAGCACCAAAACCCATAGCACCCCCCGTTAAAAACACATTAGCGTCTGTTAACTTCATCTTTATACTATAGTTCTATACAATGAAAAACTATCAAAATTAATGTTTAAATGGACAATTCTAGATTTAGACAAACAAACTTTTCCCCACTAAACAACCGCATGGAGATGCAATGGTTACTATTGGGACCTCGCGTGGGTCTGTTACAAATACTTATTCATTAAATTTAAAAAAATATATACAGAAAAAAAACGTTTAAGATTAGATAAACGCTAGCCACTAAACAACCGCATGGAGATGCAATGGTTACTATTGGGACCTCGCGTGGGTCTGTTACAAATACTTATTCATTAAATTTAAAAAAATATATACAGAAAAAAAACGTTTAAGATTAGATAAACGCTAGCCATTTAAATCTTTTACTTCTGCGCTAATCATTGTCTGTTAAAGTTAATTAATTATATAAGAACAGTTATGAAAACTTAAAAACTATTTTACCTGGTCTGTACCTGCAGTGTCGGCAATTGATAAGGGTCGGTGTGAAGATGTACTGTAAGATATATAAGATAAGATAGGGTATCTCGACAGACCCATCATTTTTAAAGAGGGCCAACATGAGATAAAAGTCGTCCGTGGACTAGGACATATATCTAAACAGCATGCAAAACAGGCCAATACAACATAATGGTGCTGCAGAAACGTTTTGGATTAGCCTGGAGTAGATGCAATGCGAACCTATTGTTTATCATTTGTTTTAGTTCTTGCGGGCTTGATTGTAAATGCAACGGACATTTTTTTTTAATTAACCTCCTCTTAGTTGTTATGTGGATCTGTAAAGGCCTAACCCTGATGTCATGACTGTTTGGATGACTTTTGTGTATGGATAAAATCACATCGAGTCTCTTTAAAGTTGATCACATGATATGTAATTCATATTACCCTTAGCAAACAACTGAGATTTTATCATAAGCATCACTAACCCATATTCTAATGTTTTCTTTGTAGCATTATACCTCGTCAGGTCAACTATACACAGCGTTTACTTAAAAGTTAATTAGGTCAGCTGCATTACTGCCAATGCTGTACTTTTATGAATATACACCTCATCTAAAGAACCGGGGAAAAATAAAACATGGAAGGAATCTATTTAACTTGGTATTGGAAAGACATGTGTTTCTATATAGTCGGTGGAGGCCAATCAATTATTGCAAAATGCGTGTTTACGTCAAACCAACACGTGTATGATTTTACGTTAAATTATTATAATCACATAATATATATATATATATATATATATATATATATATATATATATATATATACTTTTCATCCGTGCAATATAAATACTCTCATGGATTTCGTTTTACAAACAATAGAGACATTTGATTTTCATATTCAGTCCTATTCTAGGAGAATAGATGGTAGCACAATTATCAATGAAATAGACATTTAAGTGACCAATGAAGTGAAAATAAATACTGCAAAAAAACATCCTACATTTTGCATTCACTCCGTCATGCCACTAGTATTAAGTTACATATGGCCGGACTTTAGTGTTCGGTATTAAAAAACATCGGTCTCGAATAACATGAAATAATATTATGGCAAGAATACACACGGGTATACAATTTAAAGGGGATATTTGTGACGATTTCTCGTAAGAAAGTCCTAGGGCGGGGGTACTATAGATTCGAATACCATCGTTGGACAAGGATCTTTTCAAATCCAGGTTTCACATGACAAATTACAGTCCTTGGTGTTTCTTATAGTTTGAAACACTGATGTATTAGTCAACATATTGGTAGCTGGCCATTCATTTCCAGTTGGAATCCCCATAACAATGGACGCAAAAAAGCACCATGGCATTGTGAATAATAAAATATCCCCAACCCCCTAAGTATATACCAGAATCAAAAGTATACCTGACACATCTTTTACGTTTCAGACAAGACTGCATTATCGAATGCTACTGGAATCACAGAAATCAGCAAGAAAACTATCAATCCAAAATGATTCGTGTTAAACTATTCTTATCGGCATATTGAAGTAGTTTATTCAAGATTTACTAACTTCCACTTTCACTGAAAAAATTCCATCAGGAGAAATAGTTAAAATTGTGCCATTACTTTCATCATCCTCTGTAACTTTTATAATGCCATCTACAACTCTTGCAACCCTGAAATAACAGCTATAAATAAAACATATAAAACAAGGATACGGTCACATTGACACATCTTAATTCCAAATTTTACCATATAGGTTACCGTTGATATTGTTAACGTTTTCAAACGACGTATATAAAACATGAATAATTCAGAATGAAGGGAATTACTACATGATGTAAAAATCGTATCTTTACTCTCAAAATTTAAAGGAAATCATAATGGAAAATTCATAGCTAAAAATATGTATTAAAAATTAAACAATCAACTAAATTAAGGATACATTATGTAAGATTTAGATAAAGAGCTGACCGTTCTTGCTATAATAGTTCAAAAATAAATAATGCAAAATTAATATATTGAAAATTTCATTCAAATTACTTTATTCTGAGCGAATATATTAGCCTTTGAAGGTTTGACAAGACGCGTGTCCTGACTGTAACAACCGTATTGGTTGTTCAAAGCTTAGCCTCACTTCACCATTTCTTAGATTAAATGGCTGAACCGTTCTAATCTATTTAAAACTTGAGCCATCCGATGACATCGAGATTTGATTATGGTCTGGATAAGTCAATTAATGTCTAATTAATAATTCATATAACATTCAAGGCCTAAATAAAGATCTGCAAAAGGCAGATTTAACTCGTGCATAATATCTGTTTAAATTATTAAAATTAAAGTTCCTGTACACATAGTAGTGGTACTACTTCATATTCAGTTGGTTGTCAGGTCGTCATGTTTATCAACAACTTGTAGGTTCTGCTAGTGACTTCAATGGATCTGTGTTATAAACAGATTGTCAGTTATGGTAGAAACGTACGGGAAACGGGATAAATTCAACATTTCTTGGTTCGCATTATGATTTAAAAATGCTCTGGACTTAATTCTTTACAATTTTTCCATTCGTTGTATTGCAATGCCTCCATATAGTGCAAATTCTTACCCATAATTTGCAGATATGAACAACGGTATTCATTTCTTCGAACAATGTGATTGGGTTACAGGTCAACACCAGGTCAAATGATAATTGCTTTCAGTCATCTGCAGATGCATTATTGGCAAGCATTATACAATTAAAATCGTTTATCGATACCCCGGTATATTGTTACTATACATGACATTTACCCGGGTAAATTTACTATAAGGGAATGGAGGTTTGCACTCCGTTTATCAAAAATACGATTTTAACGAGACCGTCATCATGAGCCAAATGAATAAAACCTGATCCAATATTCATAGAGATAGTGGGATTATGATACACGAATCACAAATCCGACAAAATGACCTTTTGTTGTGTTGTGTTCTGTTCTGAATTATCTACAAAACGTATGACAACACTTGTATAAAAATGTTTAGTCTTTAGACAAACAATTGTGGAATGGTAAGGTAAGATGTTCTCTGAATTCAACGAATATATAATGACATTAACGTGTTCTCCGAAGTCTATGGTTATGGAATCGTAAGAATAATTCCTGGATGTTTATTAATGGAAGAGTGTTCATTCTGCGACTCTGAATTTTTGATAAGATTCATCCTTACGATTAGCTAAACAATCTCAGTAAATTTGAAAACACCCCCCTCCCCTCCCAGATCATTTATAAGGTCTGTTAAATATGGATGTGCAGGGTCGGTGAACTGGTGGCCACCGTGACTTTTATTCAGTCAAGCGTTTAATGTTTCGAACGCAGAGTGGGATTGCCTGCCTGTTTTTCCCACAGCTAAGCATAATTGAAATCGAAATATACCATGTTAGTCCCGAAATGACTTGGGTTGTGTTGATTGGGTGCTAATTTCAATATTCTCCTTTAAATGGCGAGAGGTGGAAATCAGGTACAGATACTGTTTAACTATAATGTATTTATGAAAATAATTGTGAAGCTACCAAAATTGATTAAAATTGACAATAAAAATATTTATGATGGCGGTTATCTGGTTTAATCAAAGAATATCAGACAGGTTATAATTATTCCATATTTCATAAATAAAAAAAAAATCACTGTTCAATCTATACTGGGTAATCAATCTTATCGTCAACTAAATTGTTCAAACGGCAAATGTCATGCATGACACAATACCAAATGCACGTCTCTAGGCAATGAATTCAATGTTTAGATTTATAGAAATTGGTCTACCAAGTTAATTTCATATAATATGTTATTAATTATGTATGTATGGTTGTTTTTATCATGCGCTTGATTAACATCCACAAGTAACATGAATCCACGTTACGTCATGCTTAATGACACGGTCTGGAATCCATCCATGGGTTTCCTTGGAAAACTAATCGACAAAATATTCCACAACAAGGCAAAGAAGTACTGTTGTCTATGTTACTCGTCCACACATATACATTAGATTAACGGTTTTAATCCGCATCCAGAAGTCTGAAGATTGAATTTTCAACAGATTTTTAGCTCAACAACCTGAGGGTCCTATGTTGGGTCCTCGTCTTGGCCGAAAAAGGTGCCCGGGGGGGGGGGGGGGCTGGCAAGAAAAAGTGTTCAGTCGTTCGGATGAGTAAACAGCAGAGGTCCACGTGCGTACTCGTTGGCATACGCATACATGGATCTCTGTCAGTTGGAATTCGATGGAGAGTAGCTGTCCGGACATAATTCTCTTTCAGCACCCTGCATGACGTTTGTCCGTCTTCGTTAGCACGGTTCTTGTTCACCAGGAAGGCTAATGTACCGTGAGCATGAAGAGAATTTACATCCAACGTGTTATAAAACATCTTCTAATATTAACTTTTCGCCGGATGACGCAGTAACTTTGGATACTTCGTTTATGCAAGGAGCATTTGGTATCACCATACGGCCTGTATCTGTGTCCTTCCTACAGAAGACCCGCTTAAATCGACGGCGTATAAAAGGCACCTTTAAGGCGTATATGATTGGATTCAATAAACTGTTAAGAAAAGCTGGTCCGGTAGAATATATAATAAAATTTCCTTTCTCAAGATATGTATAGTCATCTAGATACCCACTGACATGTAGTATTACAACAGTTCCTAAAAATAAATTCAAAATCGAGGTAAAACATAAGTATATATATTTTAAAGTCTCTGAACGTAATATGTTCAATTACTAAATGCCAATCAAAGAAGATAATTTGAAGGATTGAGGGATCCCCTGATAACTACAATGCAGTGAAAGTTGAATCTCTAAAAGACATATGAAACCTAAACTATTCCAATTCCCGAATTTACTAAATGTATACTGAATTCAACATTGAACAGTTTGCATCTTTTGCAGACGATATAAACAAAACAGATCTGGTCAAAACCCAGTGCAGTCTGCAATCTTCGCTTGTCTAATGGGCCTATTTTTAATCCAATTGAATCCAGGACGGAAAATTATTTAACGTTGTTATTTCGATTTTTTTAATTAGTAAGTGCAAACAATTGCACAAGACAAACCCACGGACAAGGCGCAATATACAAAATCCTCAAACAACAAATGTACATTAATTAATCAAATTGAGTACATCTTAGGACTAAGTCGTGGAAAATCTGAAATTTCCAAAATATGCAAATGACGCAAGGAGACTTGAAAGGGAAATGGCCCGTGTAACTATATTCCTCAGCCAAAATACGACTTTAAAAATATCTAAGTACTTGGATGAATGCCATCATGGACTGGATGAAATTATATAAAGACAATGATAATGTACATACCCATAGGAGCCCAACACAATAAATAGGTCCCGGCTACAATTGAAACAGTTTTTGTAAATTTTAAAGAATGTTTCGTTGTGGTGTTAGCTGCTCCTGGTTTCGAAGAATTAATCAATCTAGCATGACGATGAGCTTCTTTGAATATCCGTAAATAAATGATAAGTAATAAAAAGAATGGTGTGAACTGAAGACACAGCAGAAGTCGGAAGTAGCCAACAGTGAGAATCATCATAAATCCACATGTATTATCGGTTTCCGGGTGATTTCTCCAGCCCATTAATGGTAGCAGACCCACCAGTAGAGCCAGTACCCAACTTATAGCAATGATAACAGAAACGTACTTTTTATTGCAAAAATCGGCATATCTGTCAAATATAAAATAAAATGCATAGTGATTACTATTACACTCGTAATACCTTTTTCAATTTGTTCAGCAATTTCTATGGTAATAGTTTTGTCTCGTATATTAATCTCAGATACTCAAAACTCGGTTACATGTATTTCATAAACATGGATAGCTAACCGGTTGAGCTACTTCCAATCCGAAATCTACAAATTACCGACACCTTTCTTTAACATCCGAAATCACGGAGGGGAAGTCATTTTTCTAGCACCAGTAAGACCTATTTAATAGTATTATGAGTGTTATTATGTAATGTAATTTAAGATAATGAGTAGAGAAAACGATTTTGGAGAAGAAAGCATATTTGAATTATTTTGTTAATATCCAAATGAAATGAAGTTTTATGGCACGTCAGCTCCAACCGGGCTATATTGCGCCAAATGTTAATATCCAAACATCGATACTTATTCCAATTGCCTACAATTGAATCAGATTTATTGTCAGAATTTATTTTCTGTGGGCGTTTATAACATATTTAATTTATATCTGCTAACATCGATGCCAAGTTCATATCAAATTAGCCTTTCGTTTGCATTAATATTTTCAATGGCTTTCTAATCACTATTCAGCCCTATGAATTGCTGTAATTCAAATCGGGATAAAGGGGGCGGGCAGCGAGATCAGTGCCAAAACGAAAGGGTTTCCCCTTTTACCTTCCAGTTCTGTATATCATGGAACTATACGTATATGAATCCTGTGTACAGATTTAAAACAAGAATCGGAAGTTAGGACTAGACAACTGAAGCAATTAATTTAAACAGGCAAAATTTTAGATATACTTGGTAGAATGAAATATGACAGGGGCCCGGCAAATTTATTGGTTACTGTTGCCATTACCTTTCTTATATATTGTTTTTTATTATATACAACTCAATGTCACGGTCGGTTTTGAAGATCCGACATGGTTTCCCCTTGCCAGTGATGCAGGACGGAGGGTCTGACAAGGGCAGCTGTCTATTCCTTCGGATGAGACGAAAACCGAGGTCCCGTCTACACATTGGAATGCACGTAAAAGATCCCTTGGCAGTTGGAATTCGATATAAGAGTAGGCGATAGTGCCGCTGCCCGGGCAAAATTTCCCTCATAGCACACTGTATGGCGTATGCCCGTCTTCATTAGCCCAGTATAGGAGCAGAACAGTAGGACGTTAAACCCCATTTCATTTCATTTCATTTCATTTCGGTTTTGAAGAGACCAAATTCAATAACGAGCTGGCAGTTCTCACTATAATTGTTAAAAACTAGATAATGTAAAGGCAATTTGCTGAAAATTTCATTCAAATTGATCCACTATGAACCGAGAACAAAGCGATTGAATTTTCGCCTAGCCCTGATCACCATTACTAAAGTCAGTACGATAAACAGCATAGTCTTGATTACCCATTTAATCGTTAAATCGTGATGGAAAGTTATGCAGTAAATCGGCTCACAATCCACTAAAGATCGCAGGCTAGCGATGCCCTCTAGAGTTGATTATGGTCTGGATAGGTTAATTAATGTCTAATTAATAATTAGATAACATTTCAGGCCCAAAGAAAGACCTGAAATAGACCGATTTAGCTCTTGCATAATGTATGTTTAAATAAAAACCAACGTCACGTTCGGTATACAGCCCCTACAGATGATATAAGACAAGAAAATTTATACCTGAATGGATAAACAATTTTGATGCATCTATCCGCTGAAATTGCCACAAGCTGAAACACAGAACAGATGCTAACTGCCAACAAGAGACCAAATCTTAATAAACATTCGAATATTATCTGAAAGTTTGTAAGATTATAAGCAGTGTTATATATTAAATATATTCCAGTTAATAGGTCCGCCACAGACAGGTTACTGATATAATATTCAGTTGCTTCTTTATTCATGTGTTCCCGAAGTGCATTTAATACAAGAATATTAAGAAAAATAATCCAAAATGCAATGATTAATATAACCAGGTTTGTAATGATATCAAACACAGTCACTCCATAATCGTTTAACGCCCAATACACCACAGATGAGTTACTCATGTTGAACTGAAGACATTAAATATAGTTTATATAATTATTATGTCGTATTTTCATGCAAAGTAGACTAAGTTTAGTATAAAGCACCACAAAACATCGCCAATAAACAGAAAGTACTTCTCGGTATCTTAAGATATAACTATACTTGTGTCTGCTTCTTATGAAGTCACACTAGCGATATGGATTGCGCTAAATTTGTCTTTAAGTTTCCAGTTCGTAAGATGTAAAAGATCATCTTGATTATCCAATAGAAGGCGCCCGAGTCATCCAGATTCCAGGGTCGATAACAAACCAGTTAGGCGCGTGATCAACAGTCATCATCTTACCGAATTGAATAGTGTATTGTGTTATTTAGATAAATAATATAGTAATTTACAACGTACTGTGAATAGTTAATGTATCAATCAAACATGATGTAAATCATATTTCCGAATCTAATTGTTGTGGTTCAAATTAATAATATACTGTCATCATTCAATATTTTAATGAGTAATTTTCCCCTTGTTGTAAATATTTAATATCTTCAATGCAATGCAATACCTTTACTTTTAGCGAACGGGCTTTGATAAAGCTTGGATGAATAACGTATTTTATAACATATTGAACAATAATCTTCTCTGTGCACATTTTATTAACTTACTACAATCTGATTGGCTGTGGGGGGTTGGATGGCCGAATTATTAGCATATGCGTGCTGTATCATAAGGCCTGTCATTGAGTCAACTGGCGTGGTTTCGAATCCCCGGTTGTACGTGACAAGGAGTAGGGTCGCCTGTCCAGCCTCGTGGGTTTTCTCCGGGTCTTCCGGTTTCCTCCCACTGCTAAAGACCCCTAAGCGCAAGCGAATTATTGAATTGAACCATATGTTAGTCCCGAAATGACCTAATTTGTGTCGAGTGGACGTTAAACCCCATCTCTCTCTCTCTCTCTCTCTCTCTCTCTCTCTCTCTATTCGATTAGTATGAATCAGTAGTGTCACTATATCTTCTCAGTAAGTCTCTAGACGGAGTCTCGATGTTAACGCCATTGCGCATATGTGATCATCTTAGTTCAATCTGATATTGGTTATGTTGTATAACCTTCGCACCCGAAAATTTTGATTATAACAATTATTACTATTCCAACCACTCACGCCCTCATTAATATACTATTTTTATTTGAATTATATTTTGCTAAATATGTCTGTCTTATTTTCAGATTCCCTTAATTAAATAGTCTTGAGATTATGTAAATATTGATTGAATAAATATTGTTAGAAAAAGAAATATGCCTGGCAAAGGTTGATATAGCACCGATTTAAATAGGTATACTAGGGTACATCAAATGCATTAAGACATCATAATATTATTAAAAACAAGTAAAGTGCCACAATTTTGGACCTGGGATGAGCGCTGAATTCGTGCTATAAATTAAAATGCCTCCAAAGGTGACTTGGTCATGGGAAGACGAAACCTATCGATATTCAGCGTTCAGTTGCACAGTTATACCCCCCTCCACCCTTCCGAAAACATTGTGAACGTCACAGAGGCTATGGTTTTTAATAGGTTATCTTCTTCTTTAAATTCTGTGTGAAGCATTGGGGCTTTTACAGTGTGAACTCTGTTAATTTTCATATTCAATTTTGATGTGGTTCATTGTGATCGGAGAGGATGAACCCTGTTAAACATACATTATGCAAGAGCTAAATCTGATTATTGCATGTCTTTATTTAGGCTTCAGATGTAATTGAAATTATAAATTAGATCTTTATTTACACAGCAAGCACAAAATCAACTCTGTAGACCCGCGGATGGCTTGGATTCGGCTTGGATTTAAACAGGATTTCATTGATTGATTAAATTTTTAAATGGCGTCGTAAGCGGAGATTAACCGTTACGTTGACGTTATACTCCCGGAAATTTTAGATCGAGGCTAAATGATAGAGTGTACGAAGAGAGGCCGCTGTTGAGCGAGGCCGCATGTCAGTCAATTTGATTGAAAGTTCGATTTATACGGCCTCGGTATTATGTTTAGTTGTGGTTAAAATGAGAGTTTGGATGTCGGTATTATACGCTCTTTTGTCACTTGCGTTTACAGAAAAATTATGGAAATTGATAAACATCGCAGCTAACATCACCCCAGTTGAATTGCAGCCCCATTGGATCATTGTTTCCTATTTGTCTGCTTCGGCCTCGGGAGTTACGTAGGCCTACCAGTTACAGTACAAGAGTAGGCCTACGCGCAGGCTAACAAGAAGTCGGCTATAATTATGCCTTATTGATTTGGTCCATTCCTTTCAAACTTTCGCTTCTTATCTATATATTAGAAGTCTTATTTTTAATTTGTAGTAAAAATAAATGTGATACGAATTGAATTGCAACCCCGTCTCAAACCGAATAGGCCAACGGTACCACAGCCATTGAAAACGTTACTTGATAATCGAAATTATGTAGGTGGAGTTAACGCCTGTCAATCAAACGATCGAGCATTCTCGGAGACGGTGAAGAGAGAGTTGATTCCTATTTTTAGTCAAAAATTACAATGGTAATAACTTTGTTCAGAATAAAGTAATTTGACTGAAATTTTCAATATATTCTTCTTTTATCATCTATTTTTGAACTGCTATAGCAAGAATTGCCAACTCTCTATTAAAATCCCCCATAATGTATCTTTAATTTTCAGCAATCTACAACTTTCTGTTCCAGAAATATATTACATGTCTGTTACCACGATAGGGATCAGATTTCTTGAAAGCAGAAAGGATCTATATCAAATTTGGTCAACGTTTTAGATTAGTACTTGAGTTTCTAGTTTCATAACAGACTGGTGTGCCTGTTCCCCAAAGAATCCTCTATAAAACAAAAGTCATAGACGACAGCCTTATAGACTTTCTTTTATAACTCTTTTACTTTTTAGTCGTGCTTTATTCCTCACATAATAAGTATTCAAGGGTGTGTTGCAAACTATAGCAACCTAAGTGCTATCTCAAAACTAGATTGTTGCAGAAAGAGTTCGCTTTCCCCGTTATTTAAATTAAAAGCTATAGATCAAACTTGTATGAGAAGTCCGAGGAGTTAATTAGTACGATTGGTTTTTTTACTTGGTTGTCCCTTGTAATCACTAGATTATGGTTATGTACAATGTTCTGCGCCATTAAACATCACAAAATTTTCAGTATTCTTGATAGTTTCTAAAGTTTGATATGGTATCATAAAGTCCCTTTTTGACGTCAGCATCCATTGTTTCGTATTATATACTTCCGCTGCTTACTAACAAATTATCGTTATTTTTATCACGATACTATCACATTAGATCACAAAGAATAACAATAGACGAAAAGAATGATGGACAAAACACAATACACGGTACAATAACAATATAGTCATCATATATTAATCGTTTTATGTTGTTCTCTTGTAGAATCTCTTTTAGTTGCTTCACAAAGGATAAAATATAAAAAAAAACAATAATGGTGTATATAATAGAACAGAACAACGAAAAAACATCCTATGTTAGTGTACTGTAATGGAACAGAAAGTTCTAAAACAATTTCACTTGACTTTAATTCTCATGGGTATAGAAGGCATTTCTGTTTAGTCAAACTTAAGTTTCTTTTAAGCATACACGGGATATTCACAACGAATATTTAATTCTGTTCAGTTCCATTTTATTCTATTGACATATTTAAACTATAGGATTCAATCAATGAAAAATTATCTATTAATCATGGAAATTGGAGATCAAATCAATCAGTATGGAATTAAGTACCGTGTGTTTGTTTTGTTTTAAATTTCTGTGAAGCAACTGCATGTGTGCGGTTCAATTTATACTCTAATGCCATCTCAAAGGAATTGATAACTATGTGTCCAAAACTAGAAATCATTGAGGCAAAATCCCATCATTTCCACTGTGAAATTGTGTCGAAACTATATTGCATTACCAAGACATGCCCATCTATAAATTGACTTGACATTTTGGTGTACTATTTTTACTCCGGAGAATATCACATAAATCATTCAAGATATCGTTACGATACTTTGTGCACTTTTTGTGTTTCCACCAAAACAAAACTAACTTCGATTTTCGTATATTGTTTTTATTCCGGAATGTATTTAATTAACCGTTTAAGATATCTTTATATAATAATTTTCTACACACATCAAACTATTACAATTAGAAATTGAGTTCGAACCATATTTGCACTTAGTTTCCGGTCAATAAATTTACCCAAAACAACCCCAAACAACCTGTATTTCGAATAAAACAGCTCATTTTCATTCGTTCTTTCGTTCCTGGGGTTTAACGTCCACTACGACCTAGGGTGTGTCCAAAGGTTTTGTTAGTTTTAAATAATAATGAACTATCTGGCATATATTTTCGTTTACATCGTCACCAAGACCATTGTTACCTTTGAGTAAGTGTGGGAGCGTAGTTCTATTGCGGATAGCTGAATAATTATTAAAGTAGAGAAAATAATGTTCGGGATTCTCTATTTGATCTCCACATTGGCACGTTGGGTTATCATTGATATTCATAAGGAATTTATGGAAGTTTAAATTACTTTTGTTGTTACGAATCCTGCAATGGATTAGTTGGTACTGACTTTCGCCGAAATAATAATATTTTGGGATTTTAAACTGGCCGATAATATTATATAGCTCCCGCTTAAAGGTAGAAATATTTTGGGCGCCTTTAATTCTTTCAGGCAAAATATTCCATTTGTCAATTACCGATGGAAGAAAGGAGTTTTTGTGTGACAAACTTTTAGTATGAATTTTTCTATATTTGTTTTGATTACATTCGGATTTAGATCAACAACTTTTTGGGGAACAAGGAAACTTATGCATATGCCTTCTATCTTTGTGAGATGGAAGGCCAGATTCGGCATAGAGTTGTTTGTGCGAAGTGCCTCTTACACTTCTCGAAAACCTTACCTAAGATACTAAGCAAGGATATAGGTCGATAGTTACAACAATCATGTGGATCGCCCTTCTTAAATATCGAACAACATTTTCCATTTGTCGGGAAAAGTTGCATTTTGATGACAAAGAGTGAAAATTTTACTTAATGGAACAGCCAGGCTATCTGAACAAAATTTTAATAGTTATTTATACGATCAGAGCCACTAGCTTTATTTGTGGACAGTGCATTTAGGATATCGCAGGACGAGATTAGATGTATTGATTCTTTAATTTCAAAATCATTGAAGATACTCGTAATGGTAGGGATTATTTCGTCAATGTTGTCCAGCATTGTCTGGTCAATAAAAAGGAATTTAAGATATTTGCCTTGTCTTTATCTCCATGTATGATTTTGTTATCAGAATCAAGTATTGGTGTATAACTTCCGCTTCCAACGAAGGTGATATCGCAGACAGGTTGTCTTATTTTCATTATCTTAGCGCATACGCAGGGGTCTTTCCCGTAGGAGAAACCGGAGTACACCTGAGATTAAGAAGGTGTCCCTATCCCCAAGCCACATACGCCCAGATCAGGAATCAAAACCACGACTGCAAACCATAGGTGATTTGCCAGCTAGAGCCCGAAGAGCGACACCCCACCCCATCCCCTCATATTTATTGTTTTTTCTTCCTTTTTATATACTACATGATTAATATCCCCTAAACTTCTCTTTTTTTAACAGTACTGAGAAAAACGTAAATAAATGGAAGATTGAAGCAAGAAAGACAATTCTTATTGTCACCCTAATAAATTAACTGAGCGAGCTTTGAGTTAAACACTAGATTTAAATGATGTTATCTTTCTTTATATCTATAGGTGGTTAATATTCCCAAAATTTTACTTTTTTAATAGTTTTGAAAAGAAAAACGAAAAGAAATGAATCCACTGTGATGACAACAAGAGTTGTCTTCTATGCTTTGATCTTCCATTTATTTCCTTTTTGAACTGTTAATAAAAAGAGAAGTTGGGGAAATACTAATTATTTATTGTTTTATTCGAAATACATGTAGTTTCGGGTCGTTTGGGGTTGTTTTGGGTAAATCTATGGACTCCTTAGTATATAAGCCTTTCTCCTTCACTGAAAACGATGTCTACGATATCACCCTTGGTGGAAGTGGACGTACAACTTCAGGAACGAACGAACGAACTGAAAAGGCTTTTAATTATCTTCGTCTTGAAACAAACCAGATCTCCTTTATTTTCTCACATTTGAATGCAACAGATATATTTCAGATTACATGAGAACTGTCCACTAGAGACATACTCCAAGGTGCATCGCTAAAAAGTTAACGCATTGAAACGTAATCGTTATTGGCCTAAAGTAATGTTAACAATTGAGTAATAGAAGAATCATATTGTGTGCTGACAATGTTGCTAAGAACAGATCGCCAAGTATCAACCAGTAAGGTATTTCGAGTTACCTGCCTTTAGTGACGTGAATTTGATAGCACAGATTGGATATGAAACATTAATTAACTCTGTAAAATCGACCAGTTCTAAATATATATATATATATATATATATATATATAATATATATATATATGGCACGACTAAAGTTAGAACTGGTCGATTTTACTGGTCGATATATATATATATATATATATATATATAAAATAAATAAAAGATTCTACTCTCAGGTAAAAGTATATAGAAAAATGAGGTTTTTAGAGAGGAAAAACTAATTTCATCTTAGCTAGCGCTTTCACCCACTACGGGGATCATCAGGCATTTAATAATGAGATAGTATACAATTTCATGACGTCATGGCGTTATTAATACATAATATATGTACATGACAATAATAATACCAAATATAAATATTTTAAAATATCAAATTCCATTATATATATATTTATTTTATGATCAGTAGTGGAATACCGCGTTTTATCAGTGAAATAAAAGTGTTATTCCACTGGCTAGCAGTAGTCCATGTTGTTTTTACCTAAAATGATTGTAAAATCATAAAATAAATAGAACATTTGTCGTTTTGTCGTGAATAACATATTTTATTTCATCTCTAAGCAAGAAAACGTTTATATTTTCACTCATGCTACCCATTCGTGGAAATATAAGTTTTCTTGCTTCTCGATGAAATAAAATATGTTATTCACTCTAAAACGACAAATATCCTCTATATATATATGTGCCTTAGCTATATAAAACAATAATAATTATGCTGCCTTTTTTGTACAAGTCCAGACGGATTTCTTTTTCCAAAGTCACGGGTCTTAGGGTCGCAAATTCCAGGGTTAACTTTCGAAAGGACAAGTTAACGATAACAACAATAATTCTTGACACCATTTTCAGCGCCCCTTGGAGAGTCACTTTCTGAAAAGAACACAGTAGACTTTTGATAGTCCAGGCTTTTTTCCGTATGCATATGAGCTTCGTCGTAGATCCCATATAAGGTTTCTAATATCTTAAGCTCTATTCTGCATTTGTCTATTATGCAAAATGCAGAATGGAGAGGTGTAATGGTCAAAATAACTATTATACTGTATTTTGTATTATTGAAAAGTGTATTCTATATTTTAACACTGTGACAATGGTATTGTGAAGCAATGGAAATTGCAAATTGTAAAACTAAAATACGTATTTCGAACTACTGACATATGTATTTTGCACCGTGAACATTGAAATAATATTGACAACGTTATTCTTCCATACACCACGTCATTTGTTTCTGATGTTTTTTTCCTATACCGTTGGTGTCTCTAATTAAACGTACAATATATATAGCTATGGGAATTCAGGCCTATGCGAATTTATGCCCAGCAGAAACATACATTAGTTCGTGCTATTTACCTCTCAGGTCTTTTATATGAGTCATTATGTCTGTGTATAGTTTAGAGAATGTGCTTATCCTTGGACGCACTAGATGGTTGAACTTACGGATGAAAAAGGGTAGGCCTACCAAAATATTAAAAAATTCGTAATGGTGTCATAATGTTGTCTAGCGTGAATGCTCAGGTCCGTTTAAATTTGATTGACCATAAGTATGAAAATAATCTTAGAAATCGAATACAAAATATGAAAAGCTTTGGTCAATCATTATTGAGGAACAAATTACCTTGGGTATACATCAAGCTAACGTTAACAACATCAGAATTGGTAACGGATACTGTTTATCACAGGAGCAAAATGCAGAACTTTATCATCTTAGCTCTTTCCCGCTATAGGTGTAATGTGCTTTCTATTAATTGTGAATCTATTTATTAATACATTTGAAAGGAACACGGGGAGAATGTTTCAAGAAATTCTGGTATTTTGTTCTGTTGATTTCTGGTGTCTTTCGTTGCACAGCAGTATTAACACGTCGATTATCTGTTAAAAATAGAACCGATGCCATTGGATAAGCTTCCCAAATGCAGTAATATTTATAGGATATATAATAACAGTATTATATACACTTTACATTCCAATCATGAGTAATTCCACTGTGGTGTACTGGGCTTTGAATGGTTATGGGGTAACAACGTTTGATTTAATTACTAATTTAATTATATTGTTAATTGCCGTTTGGATTATTGTTCTCAATAGTCTTGTACTACAATCGCTTCGTGAATATAAGAATAAGGAAGCTACAGAATACTACATTATCAATCTCTCTGTTGCGGATTGTCTAACTGGAGTGTATCTTATTTACAACACATCATACAACCTTACAAACTTTCAGAAGATATCAGAATGTTTGCTGCGGTTTGGATTTGGATTATGTCTTTGTATCTGTTCAGGAATGCAAACCGTAGCCTTGTCACTTGATAGATGTATCAAAATAGTTAGTCCATTCAGGTAAGTTCTATATTTATCAGGTGCTCCGCAGAACTTTTGATTTTTTAATGTTTATTTTTTTTTTATTTTATTTCTGTTATTTTTTTTTTTGGAGGGGGGGGGGGGGGTAAAATGTAATAATGGACTTTCTGTAAACCAGAGAGGCCAGCATTTAAGGTCGACGGATATTGCCGTCACCTGTTTCACGATCGTAGATAGCTGAAGTAGACTTGTTTCACGATCGTAGATAGCTGAAGTAGACTTGTGTAGAACATCTTTGTTCTTGTCGGTACTTTTTCATATTGGCGGACATTGTTCATTTGGTCAGAACGAACATTGCCGGGCATGCTTATAAGCGCAAAGATCTCGATTGAATTATTTATAACTTGTCAACAGACTTTAAAACACAGATGAATTGTTCATTAAGACAAGGCATTTTACACTATCAAATGGTCCATTTCGAAAGCGTTTCGCGATATATTTTCAATTTTATTAAAGCTTGTGAATACAGGAACTGATTCTCGTTAGAGCTTAATAATACTTGATGGGATTGTTTACTGACGCATAAGATATAGCTGTATCGAATTTCATAATTTTTTGATCGTAAACCGCAAACCCCTATAATTACGTTTTCATTCCAATCTGATTAAAACACGGATACTATTTTGTTTCGTTTTTTATAGTTCAAAATTTCATTTTACTTGTCTTTACTACACTGGGATCTGGAATAGTTGTTATATAACCCGTGTTCTGGTTGCTGTGAGGAATTAGACAATGAAACGGTCTGTTGCAGCGAGTTCTTGGCGTGCGATACACGGAACTGTGGGTATCCTAGAAACATCAACGCTGATTGGTTAATCAAATTCATGTCTGACGTTATAGGGTCTGGCCAGATCTTCATGTAGTAGAAGCCATCGAAAGAATAAAAAAACGAAACGAAATATAGATCTGTAATATAGATTGTTTCACTCCTAAAGCACATGAACGTGATGTGATACATGTCAGGAATTATTACAGATAATTGTATAACTTATTATGAATTTTAAAACCTTCTCATCAGGATTTAAGAATCTTGCTGCAGATCGGCGTATTGGGGTGTATTAACAGTAAATTTATGGCATGAGATTTTATTATATGGTACCATTTATAAATATGTTCCAGATATACAGACATATGCAACACACGGTATGTCGTCATTGTAACCATAACAACATGGACACTGTCTATTCTGATCGGACTTCTACCATCGATGGGTTGGATAAATCCTCAAGAAAACGAAAATACCTGTGGTTTTATGAAGATTCTTACAATTGGTTATTTTGAACTGCTGATAGTTGCCTTGTTCACTCCTTTCATTCTGATTGTTATTATTTATCTACGGATATTTAAAGAAGCTCGTCGACATGCTAAAAGCATAGCCTCTTCACAACCTGGGGCTGACAGTGCGACAACCAGTCATTCTTTAAAGTTCACCAAGACTGTATTTATTGTTGCGGGGTCGTATTTGATATGCTGGAGTCCTATGGGTTAGTGTTAAGTTATAAATCGAGAGAGAGAGAGAGAGAGAGAGAGGGAGGGACAGGCGACCCCACACCTTGTCACGTACAAGCAAAAAATCGACACCACACAATCTTTTCGGCCATCCAACCCCTCTTGTTGTTAATGACTTTAAAGGTCATTAAATTTAAGTTGTATTAATGACTTTCAGCTTCAATTAAAGAATATGTTCAGCCTTTGCACATAGATTGTATTGTGTTCATTATCTTGTATTGAAATATTATTAACAGTGTTCAAGCCAAAGAACAATGGTTTCGTTTATCAGTGCGTTAAAGGAGGTAACTGTTATCCACTGTAAACAAAAAATCCATGTAATTGCTACAATGATTTTTAAATCGGAAAGTAGCTGGCTGGTATGGCACATATAATGATAGCGTCATAATATAAAGAATTTGAAACGACTCTCTCTGTTTTATGTTGATTATGAAAGTAACCATTTTTTTTTCAGGAATTGTAGTTGTACTACACGTGATTGGAGGTTTGGATCACTATACCTATATAGAAAAGGGCAACCTTATAGTATATGCTACAGCCCCAGCTTTTATTAACAGTTTGCTTAATCCTGTTATATACGCTTTGAAGGTACCTTTCATACGTCGTCGGTTTAACCAGGTCTGTTGCAGAAAAGGGGAAGGGAAAGGGTGCATGGCGTTAATGAAAAACGTAAAAACGAATGATGTTGGAAAAACACAATCAACGAATGAGAAAGTAGTTTTAGAAGAACTCCAGTAATTAAATGTGTGCCTATTGTCAGCATACATATGACTTGTTAAGAAGTGGAAGTTTCTGTAATTTACCTTACCGAAGCATTTGGAGGTTGTTGCGGTCGATATTTTATCGATTGTATTATAATTTAATCGGGCATAAATTAGATCATTCAATGTCTGCCTATCAATAAATGCTAAATGCTTTAAATATGGTAAGGAATACAATTAAATAACCTCATTTTATTACAAATGACAACATAGCAAAATTAAATAAACTAAACCAAACGAAATTGACTATCATATTTTGTACTCGGGCATGTGCAAATTAAGGGCTCTATGGTTACGGTTTCTGTTCCTGGGGAGGGACGTCAAAGAGGTCCTTGGCTTTTCCCAACTGGTCAATGGTAGAGTCTGGATGAAACGCGTTTAAAGTTGGTCGAGTGGGGCGAATCTCGAGATCACCCCTGTAGAATTCGATGACGTTTAAGCGGAAACGCCCCTACCCGACACCATATTATTTTGTTATCTATCCTCGACGACTGCACCTATCTGAAGCTCTGTGACCACATTTCTTGTGATTGGTCACAAGTAACCAAAAAGACATATTCGGTAGACATCCATGCGGAGTGGTTTGAAGGAACGTTTTACTTGGTGTCGGTACTATCGTTTATTCTATATCGATTTTTCGTTTTTCTTTTGATTTTGTTTTTTATCAACACCAAAGTTAATACAAACATATATTATGCAAGAGCTAAATCTGCCTATTGCAGGTCTTTTTTTAGGCCTGAAATGTTATCTAAATTATTAATTAGACATTAATTAACTTATCCCGACTATAATCAATTCTCGACGCCATCGCTAGCCTGCGATATTTAGCGATTGGAATACATTTTGTGAGGGATGATTAAACGTAAAAAAGTGGATAATAGAAACCGTTTTGGGAGCAATTTGTTATTAACTATTATAGTGAGAATTGCCAGCTCTTTATCTAATCTTCGATAATGCCCCTTTAAAGTAGCTAAGTCTCTAACTCAATATCATGCAAAACCTTCGACATTGAAAACACGAATTATTTATCAGTTTAAATCAACATTGACGTTGTGATCTTACCGAGAAAATATGGGCTTCTGATATCCAATATTTAAGACAAAATAAACATTTTACCATTGGTACACGAATCGTGTACCATAATGTGTTTCGGCGCCATTTGTAACAAGGGACTCGAAGAACCAGGCTAGGGATATTCCACAAATCATGTCAAACGGCGACGTCATATTCTTATCCGGAGAGCACGCGCAATAAATACTATCGGTGTAGACTGGAATAACCAGACGCTAGAGATGGACATTCGATTGAGATTTCTGGCGTGTTTCGCCGAACATAACTGATTAGAAATTATTGTAAAAACAGAAACGATTGAATTTAAATCAGTTTATATACATTCATATTACATTATTATATGCGTCGCGGCCCATTTGTGTCAATTTCTAGGTCGCAAATATTAGCGATTTAGCTCCTTTAAACATGCATCATGCAAGAACTAAATCTGCCTATTGCAGGTCTTTCTTTAAGCCTGAAATGTTTTCTAAAGTATTAATTAGACATTAATTAACTGATCCAGGCCTTAATCAACTCTCGATGGCATCAGATTTCTCCGATATTAAATAGATAAGAATGGTTCAGCGATACTTTGATTTAATCAAATATGGAGGACCGAGACTTAGCTTCGATCAACCAGTACGGTGGTTGAAATTATTGCACACGTCTGTCAAACCTTCAAAGACTAATATCTTCGCTTTCTATAGAGGAATTTGAATGAAATTTTCAAATCATTCATTTTACATCATCTACTTTCGAACTATTATAGCAAGAATGGCTAGTTCTTTATCTAAATCTTACATAATGTATCTTTAAGCTTTACATGGATTTAAAATTCGGTATCTACTAAAGTTTTAATAAGAAGAGTTTAATAGATTACAGGTTTTGGCGCAGTTGAAATTATTGATTATCTTCCAACTTACATGTGGTTTAAATATTGATATAATGACAGAATCTGTAAATAATTAATTTTGAGATGATAATTGATCGATTAGGCAGACTTAGCGCTTATATAATACATCTTTAATTAAACATGGTTGTATATCGTATTATTACATACTGTACTTATTTTAATTGTTTGTTATTTCTATGCATAAAAACGAGATATGATATGCTGACGCGAAAAGTATTATGTTGACAAATTATCTTAGCGCAAACGTGTACACGCAAAACGAAATAATGACAATTGATCCAATTAACTCGGCAAAAATGGTCTATTCAAGGGTAAAATCGCCGTTTCGATCACAATATGTTGACATGTTCCCTTATTTATATCACGGTATCTATCACATTATTGGCGCCTATTACGCCTCCATACCATCATAATTCTTAACCGCTATGCATGTTTTTCAAAAACTTTTTGTAAATTTCATTATATATTAAACTAACAGTCCATCAAACGTGGGTAAATAGACAAAATTACGATCTGCATCGAATATACTCTTTTGTATTCAATTTCATTTATTCAAAATCTAAAGGGATATATATTGCCAAGTATTAATTATACTCGTCTATATGTCTTTCAGTTCTTTATATTATATCATTCATTTTACAAATAACCAAACTAAAACATCTAAGGTCAGATGATGACACTTTGACTACTGTGTCATTATGGATTGAAAATATCAGATCAATCGAATCTAACAAGGCGAGAGGCGACAAGAGCCCATAGACATGGCGTCATTCAGGATTCCATTAGCTAATTTAATTCATGTTATAATGATATATTGTGATATTTATCGCTTCGGGGAGTTTAATTCTTTTCAAACATTGACAAAACTATCTGTGTGTATTTTTATATAAGGAAAACAGTTTTAGTGCTAGACATTTATACTTTACTTAAAAATATGTATTTATTCCATTAGTACTAACAATAGCGTATATTATGTTTTTTAATTAGTTCTTATACAGCGCATCTACATCATTATGTTTACCTGTTTCATGATGTTATAATTTACACATTACAAGTTCAACATAATTACGCGTATCGGAAACAAATAAACTAGTTTTAATTAAACGTGTTATGACAATTTCATTATCAGTTTTGTTAAGAGAGAAGGAAAATAAAAAAATTAAAAAAATTATGCGGGGTGCTTTACAGTAAATGAAACAAATATCAAAGTCAATACATAGATATGAACCACTATTGATTTACGCAATACTCACGGTTAGAATTTTAATGCTCTGTTGTTGGTTTTACATTTCACCTTTACAATTGACATTATTTTTACACCTTTGTGTATCGGGTAAATGTAATGCACCAACATACGTGTATACAACGTCCAATTCCAGGTGTAAATCTACACATTTAACTATCTTTTTTAATAATACACCGAAACATACGTAATGTTTTGATATTATGGGTGCATAGATGTTGTTGTTGTGTAACTGTAAAACAAAACAGTGGGTGCATACACTGACCAATGCCTAATGCTTTACCATTCTTAATGTATTGAGCAGTATTTGAAACTTAAGAATGGCAAAACTTTGAAAAGGACGATATTCAAGATACCTCAGATAATTCTAAGTTTCATATTGTTTATTATATAATTAAAGTAGGACTAATACCTGGAACCGTGTGGCATGTAACAGTAGCTCTTGCTCTAAATTGTAAACCTATTTATCTGTTTATTTGACAAAAATTTATTTTATAATATAGCTGAGCTCTTTTATATTAATATATTTTGTAACTTAGCCCATGAAGATCAAACTGTTCTATTATATACACTGTTGGTAAAATCGGAGATATACTCCTTTACTACCAAATAAGGTGCTGTTTACGTATTTCCATTATATATATATATATATAATTAGATATATAAGAATTAGATAAAAAAAAATATTATAATTTTTAAACAATTGTGTTAGGTGAAATAATTGAACTGTTCAAATTAAACAGTAGTCGTTTACGCCTGCTTATTCCGTTCTACTCGTTATTCTATTTTTAAAATGGACCAATATTGAATTGTAATTCGTGTTTTTAATTTCGAATATTATGGAAAATATTGAGTTGGAGGCTTTGCTTCTTTGAGACCAAGTTCATTTCCAAGCAATGCATCCGTATACTGTCTCCACATTCTCAGTGATCTAAGATGTGTAGCCTAATTCGTGATTAACCAATGGTGAATGCTAAATTTATCAGAGGACATTGGGATCTTACACATTGATTTTCGAAAAGACAAAAGATTGGTAACAATATTTATTTTTTTAAAACAACTATCTTATGCTTCTAAAACATTTCATAAAATACTGTATCATGCTAGCTCAAATGCTGTATTTCTTAATTTACTTTAGATTGCGAATGTGAATCCTAATGCGATAATCAATAATCATATATAGATCAAAATTGATCTTTCATATTTTATCTCTGTAATAATCTATATTTAAGAAGTATTAAACATATAGTATTAATCAGTTGTCTGCGACTTTAATGATGTTTTATCAAATATAACAACACCAAGATAAAGTAGAACATGACGCTGATTTTGAAGATGTTAACCATGCACATAATGAGAGAGAGAGAGAGAGAGAGAGAGAGAGAGAGTTTAACGTCCATTCGACACAAACTATGTCATTTCGGGACTAACATATGGTTCAATTTTATTTAAATAATTCGCTTGCGCGTACGGCTCTTTAGCAGCGGGAGATAACTGTGGGACCCGAGGAAAAGCCACGAGGTTGGACAGGCGACCCCACTCCTTGTCAAGTATAACCGGGGAATCGAAACCACGCCACTTGACTCAGTGACAGACGTTATGATACAGCGCGCACGTGCTAACCATTCTCCATCACCGCACCGCCCATGATTAGAATTACCTGCTTCAATAAATAATATATTATGAAATGATATAGTGATAGCCAGCTAAATCTCTTAATGGGCCTCACGTTTCGCACGTAAACTAGTAATTCAGGAGAGGCCTACCGAACCGAGACATGGCGCAGATGAAATCCATGGACTGATGAAATGAAGTCAACATCCTATTTGTCCTTTCGGATAAGGTACGGTCTATGACTACGGCCGCATTAAATACGTTAATCGTATAAAGAGTATGTTTATTTCATACATTATTAATAATTACAACCCCATTATAGAGTACACAAGGGGGACAGGTTTCGCTGAATAATCTTCATTTATGACATTATAACGATTTTCATATCCTAATTAAATACAAACAGTTGACTTCATATAGCTTATGACTTTCGAGGTCGTAATATAGCTAACAGTCGATTAATGGAAATTAATAATGTAAATCATTTAATAGACCGATCATGTAATTACATGGGCTTTTTTTACTTTCCGATTAAGAGCTTTATCAACAAGTACATGCGTGCAATATACTGTGTGACGCCAACACAGTCATCTGGGAATTGGCTGAGCCTTGGGCTGTTTTAAAGAGCGTTGCCCTAAGAACAATAAGAAAAACGACCAAAACAACAAGATTTAAATCTGTTCGTGGGCATCATTCTCGCAGTAAATGACAAAATGAAATTAACGAGTACTATTCTCGCAGTAAATGACAAAATGAGATTACTGGTGTCCGGAAGTATGTGTAATTGGTGGCGAAACATTTGATTATGACTTTTGATCAATCCCATTCCTGGGATCATTTCTGATAGCAGTTAGAATAACCGCCAAGTGACCAGCGATAATTTCAAATTTAAAAAAAAAATACTTCTTGATTTAATTTTACTCTTCGGTTGGATGACTCCCCCCACCCCCTTTCCTCCCGAAATCGTACGTTTCAGGATTGCAACTATAAATTAATCAATATATACCTTGTAATGAAGAATGGTTAAAATCCCTGACGGTCTCAATCTGTATTGCCAGGAAACTGGAAACACTATTCAGTTACCATATAGTGGTAGACCAGAATTAAACACAATTTAACACTAAATACTTCATATTTCTGTAATATGCACTATGTCTCTATCCGGTGTGTTAGGTGGTGATATACACACGGATTCCTATGTGGTAGACAAATACAAAAAACATATAATAAGGTTTTGCATAATTCTTACAATATATAATGTTTCAAAAATAAAGGCTGCAAAAAACAAAAAAACAAAACAAAAAACAAATGAAATTTCTACAATTTTGGAAATGAAAGCGCCAATTTCTGACAAATATTCTAATATTTTGAATATTTCTGATGCAACTTGTTTGAAACGCTTTATATCGTTTACAGAACTCAAATTTTTACAAATTAAGAAAGAATCATAAATGCTAAACCAAGGAACACTGTTTAAAAAGCAGCACATTGTCATGTTGAAAGGGTCGTCACTTTTGCAGCTTTTTTGTTTTATTATTTATTTTTTTTCGATTTTCTATCACAAGAATGTTGCTAGAACAAAAGTATTTGGATGGAGGCAGACCACCATTAAATTGTAGTTCGTCTGTTTATAGCAATTCTCTCTCTCTCTCTTTTCTCCCCTTTTGCATGCCCATTTTTGTTGATTTTTGGGTCTAGAATGGACGAAGAGGGTTTGAATAAACATTTTCTGCCAGGTTTTGGTAAATATTTATGATTTTGAGGCGGAAGGATAACAGGGTTATCAGGTTGGCTACGGCGATATGTACGGCAACTAGTTACATGTTTTTAGTATGCTTCTTCAAGTTTGTGTATCTCAAAATTTTGGTGGTCAACCTCATACAAATTTTAGTGCAAAGACATGACCATTTGTTCCTCTGTCTGTAGTGAAAAGCATTCAGCCCAACGAAAATTTGGGGAAAAGTTGGAGGTGGGCAAAGAGGCCAGAATTAACATTGAAGTCAATGGGGAAATTAATGGTGGTCTGTCTCCGGATAGGGTCTACCTGAAATGTAGTTGTCTCCCTTTATATATTTGACAATTTTAATCTTTCCCGGGACCGCCCATATTCCTCACGGTGAAGGTATTTCTCGGGCCATTGCTTCAGGAATATCGGGACATCCCTGATACAGATTCGGAGTTTGTGTTATTTCTCGATCCTATTAAAATTAGTACAACATATTGATGCGGGTCATAGAAGGAAATGAAATGAAATGGGGATTAACGCCCCACTTTTCTACACCGACTGAAATAATGAAGACGGGCATACGCCATAAAGTGTATTATCAGGAACAGTTTGCCCGGACAGCGGCGCTACGACCTACTCTTATTTCCAATTCCAACGGCCATGGATTCTTTTACGTACACGCCAGTGTGTACAACTGGACAGTGTACGTGTCAGGCCCTACGTCCTGCACTTACTGACAAGGCGAAACCTATAAATGAAGGGAATAGAAATTATGTGTACCATGTGAATGTCTATTTCATCACATTTTCAGTGTCCAAATGTTGTATGTTTAAACCAACTGTTATTATATATTGCATTATGGAATGCCAAATATTTGTCAATTAACCATATTATTAAGTGTTCAAAATAAAGCAAAAAGGAGCTTGAGGTAAATGGAACGTTTATGAAGTGACGTCTGAATCGGGGTGTGGGTCTATACGTTTATATGGAACTTCCGATCGTATCAATGTAAAAGTATGTTCAGATCGTATCAATATTAAAGTACGTTCAGATCGTAACAATAGTAAAGTATGCTCAGCCCGTATCGATATTAATGTATGCTCAGTGCGTATCAATATTAATGTATGTTCAGATCGTATCAATACTAAAGTATATTCAGATCGCATCAAAATGTCGTATCAATATTAAAGAATGCTCAGGCCGTATCAATATTAAAGTATGTTCAGATCATAATGATATAGTAAAGTATGTTCAGCTTGTATCGATGTTAATGTATGCTCAGTTCGTCTCAGTATTAATGTATCGATAGTAAAGTATGTTCAGATCGTATCGATAGTAAAGTATGTTCAGATCGTATCAGTATTAAAGTATGTTCAGATTGCACCAAAACGTCGTATCAGTATCAAAGTATGTTCAGATCGTTTCAATTTTAAAGTATGTTCAGGTAGTATCAAAAAGTCGTATCAATATTAAAGTACATTCAGATTGTATCAATATTAAAATATATTCAGATCGTATTAATATTAAAGAATGTTCAGATCGTATTAAATTAAGTTCCCATCGTATGGTTATTAAGGAATGTCGATATCGTATTAAATTAAGTTCCGATCGTACCGTTTAAACATTAAAGTATGTCCAGATCGTGGCAATATTAAAGTATGCTCATATCGTATCAAATTATGTTCAGATCGCATCAATATTAAATCATACCCAGATCGTATCACTATTGAATTATGTTCAGATCGTATCAATATTAAGTTATGCTCAGATTACATCAATATTAAATTATGTTCAGATCGTATCAATATTGAATTATATTCAGATATTTTTCATTCTTATGTCAGTAGGACACCGAAGTTTGCAAAACACAAGCTAAAAACGCGATTTTTAGTACAATCTAGAGGGTCCACAACCTTGATATACCATATATTTACACTATTTGCGTACATGGGGCGGTCATTTTGTCCGGCAGTTTTGGTCCGATTTTTACTAAATTCGAACTCGACCATCATAAGGGTGTTACGGCGATATATTCAAACGTTTTTTTTTAAATCAGATAAAAATTGTGACATCTGGAGGGACCACAAGCTAAAAACGCGATTTTTCGTTCAATCAAGGGCCATAATTCAGAAAGTGACTATCCGATATGCGCGAATATCTAAAGCAACCAAGATGATCGTTGGTTTAAAAACATGTATTTCAAGTTTCATCAAAATCAGATGAAAATTGTGACCTCTAGAGTGTCCACAAGCTTCGATCCGATACATGTGAATATCGAAAGGAACCGAGATCTTTTTGGAAATAAACCTATATTTCAAGTTTCGTCAAAATCGGATAAGAATTGTGACCAGTAGAGTGTCCACAAATAAATTGTGGACGGACGTGCAGACGGACAGGTGCAACGACAATATACGTCCCCATGAAAACGTGGGCGTGTAAAAACACGCAAGTATACAAAATATTCAACTGGCCACAACACCAGTTTCCATTTAACAGTAACAGTGTGAACAACTTTAAAAATATTTAATAATAGTAAATATCATACAATACATGTATATAAATAAAGTCAATATGTACAATGTTTGCTCCGTATAAAACAAATAACTATGTTTATGTTTTAAATATTGACTGTGATGTCGACAGGTCAGACGTTTGGTATTCATCAAAACGTTCAAATCCATAAAATACACAAAGACGACACCCCAGAAAACAGAACTGGATCAAGAAACAATTTCCTGTTACACAATATAAATGAGAAACTAGACACGAAACGCAAGCCATAATTCATGTGCGTTATGTGGTGCAATCAAAATATTATTGATGTAAATTGTGAATCTGAAATAATCCATTAAGAAATAAGCCGACGTCTGCAGATCCAAATACAGCTTCATGTTGACATTCACATTGTGGAAAATGATAGCAGACCATAACATGTTTCCGGTTGGCGACAACACATTCCATCGCAACAATTACATTCACTGATGACATAGACTTTTTCTTTCACAAAATTTCACATTTTAGATAAAACCAAGAGAAACACAGTGTCATATTAACTCCTTACTCCCTCGCCTCCTGGCTAAAGCAGCGAGATCACGTGAGGTTGTCATGGAGCCAGTCCGAGGCCGGAATTCTATTTCTTCCGAGTCCGAGTCCTCGTCATCTTCGTTTATAGCCGTTATACTAGAAGATGTTCTTAAAAATAAGTGTTCATATATTCTAGGTTGCGTGTTATCGTTCGCACTAGTACCATTAGATATACCATCTACACTGTCTTTATGAAGAGTTTTTATTGTATCTTGTATATTAAAAAACTGTCTTTTCAACAAAATATCATGTTGCCGTAACATTATCTGAAAAATAAAAAAAATATATGATGCACATACTTTATAAAGCTACATAGTTCCAGACTATTGTTCGAGTAACCAAAGGAAGTACCACATCAAAAATCGTGTGTCATTTATTTGTTATTCATGTCCTTGTGACTTAAACCTAGCATACAGACCTGGATGGTACTTTTAAATTGGTTAATTTAAACTGGATATCCTGGCGGTACATTGACTTTTTGTGGAATGTAATCACTATTCTATTCATAGAAGGAACAACGATGTTGAAAGTCTGGCCAGTGTACATAGCCACTAGTTGAAACCTTGTCAATTCAGTAGCCAGGTCATTGTCTAGCAACCTCTGAGTAATACTACTTTCTCCAGCTAGAATAAAGGGGAGTATTTTCAAAAAAATTGGTAATTTTGTCCTACGACTGCTAGAAGAACACACAAATAGTTTAATATAAATCTGTACAAAAACGAAAATCGGCTCATCACAACGTCGGTTTGGCATCTGATACGAAAATACTTAAAGAGACGTCAGCGCTTATAAGTTCTTCGCCAGTCGATGATGTTAAAATTCGATTACATGAGGGAATTCCTACAAACAAATATGCCAATCCATGGCGTTTTTACTTTCATTTAATTTCATGGATCGTACGGATCATTTTGTGAATTTTAATAGGTTTTATGAGCGCGTATATCTTATGAATAAACCTCCCAATAGATAGGCCAGCTCTTAGATGTTCGAAATGTGGTTTAAAGTCCTACTTTTCTGCACCGACTAGGCAAATGAAGACAGACATACGCCGTACATTATTCTATGCGAGATATTTTGCCCGGACAGCGGCAAAAATTAATTCCGTTCAGTTTCTTGATAAAAGTGATATGATAATGTGTTTTAATTTTCAACCTGTTACTCCCTTTATGATGCATTGTGAAGATTTAGATAAAGAGCTGGCGGTTTTTGCTAAAATAGTTTAACAATAGATAATGAAAAATGAATATATCGAAAATTTCAGTCAAATTTCTGAGCGAAATTTTGATAAGATATGGCCGATTGTCAGGTACCATTGTCAATTTAATAAACGAAGTCTGAATTGTCAGGCCTTTTGTTGAGCGACGTCCATTAACCGATTACATGCGTCGATCGTCTAATCCATTCAATATCTAAGCCATCCGAATTGATTATGTCATGTGAATACTCATGTCGAAATAATTTGAAGCCATGAAAATTTAATTTTAAAATAATAGTTTTACCAGTTCTTGTTTGACCCATTTCATGGCTTGCATCAAATCACTTATACGATCTGACATTGTGTTTCCATTGACCTGGGCGAAACTAATCTTACGATGACGAGGTATCTTGGCAGTATTGTTATTATCTTGAAATGCTGACTCATAACGTTTGGGTAATTTCACCTGGCCTGGTAAACTCCCATTCCTTAATGGAATAATACCATTATCCATTCCTATTTCATCCATAATAATCTGTTTCGGCATGAAGGTGTTTTCATATATTCTGAAATAAAAAAATATAACAATTATATAGAGTTATGCCAGAAATTTCGAAGTATTACATAGGAGTCGAAACACTTCTAATTAACTCGTTCCCCTTCTAGAAGACAAAATGAAATGAAATGAAATGGGGTTTAACGTCCTACTGTTCTGCTCCTATACTGGGCTAATGAAGACGGGCATACGCTATACAGTGTGCTATGAGGGAAATTTTGCCCGGGCAGCGGCACTATCGCCTACTCTTATATCGAATTCCAACTGCCAAGGGATCTTTTACGTGCATTCCAATGTATACACGGGACCCCGGTTTTTCGTCTCATCCGAAGGACTAGACAGCTGTCCTTGTCAGGCCCCCCGTTTTGTACCACTGACAAGGGGAAACCACGTCGGAAAATCCAGATGAACTTTCTCGGCCCTTCTAGAAGACACTTTAACTCCGTGTGCAAAATAGTACAATATCCATTCTTGTCTGGTCCCAAAATGACACAATATACGTTCAATCATCACAAAAAGGCTACAATTGTACAATATTTTCTTTTTTAACCAAACCTAGAAAATGTTTGTGGTTATGATCAAGAAATGGTAAGTATGGTTCTTATAGAAATACTCTCTACAAAACAGTCCAAATTCCAGCGTTTTTTGGTGACAAAAACACATAAAACAAGTACCACCAAATAATAATACAAGAACCAAAAATTATATTCCTCGGGGACAATATTGTACGTTGTCCAAAAACTAAAAGGCATCACTCAAGCTATAATATTTCGGGTTCTGATTACAATGTGTTCGAAACAGTGGCCATTCTGAAAACTATGTCATAATCAGAAACTGACTGGTAGGTATTATGTGTTTTATTCTATATAACATAATGACCCCTTCACCTTGAAATCTACAGGTATATCATCACACGAAAAAAGGTGATAATTGTTAGTCGTATCTTTAAAGAAATTTACATAATTTGACCACGGGCTATACATTACATGAAGACAAAATAACAACATGATATCAAAATATAAAGAAAGATAAGTTGGGAACCTAAGCCAACGACAAAAGCTAATAAACTGCCGAATTTCCCGGACATAAGACAAAGGTAGGCTTGACCAAATAGACAAAGAATTGTTTGGTTCATTTTCCTGAAACCACATTTAGTGATGGATGACTTGACAAAATATCCTACTGCGGAATAAAATGATATCTTACACAATCTTGTATGATATGTTAATGAGTACAACTAAATCTATGTTGATCTCGGTATCGCATTAATCTACAATAAGTTAAATCTTTCTCTTATCTTAATACTAAGAGGAGAGAGAGAGAAAAAAAGAGTGAGAGAGAGGAGAGGAGAGAGAGAGAGAGAGAGGGGGGGGGGGGCATATGGTTCAATTTTATTTCAACAATTCGCTTGGACTCGAGTATTTCATTTCGGGACTAACATAATATGGTTCAATTTTATTTCAATAATGTGCTTGGGCTCAGGGGGGAATATATGGAGAACAATTACTCCAGTAATTAGCAGTAATTAATGTCCTCCATGTCCTGTGTATATCCAGTACATTTCCTAATGCGATCCCTAACAGAAAATTAAAAATATAGGCCTTTAAGGAGCTAAATCGCTAATATTTGGGACCTAGAAATTGACACAAATGGATCGCAACACATATAATAATGTAATATGAATACAATATACAGACTGATTTACATACATTCAATCGTTTCTGTTTTTACTCTAATTTCAAATCACAACATCAATTTTGATTTCAATTGACAAATAATTTGTGTTTTCAATGTCGAAGACTTTGGATGATATTGAGTTAGAGACTTAGCTACGTGGTTTCGTGTAGTAATGCCGACACGGGGTTTAGACATAGGCATGTTATCATATATCATGTAAACGAAAATTCAATGTCATATAACAAGTTTATGTAATCACTTCTTGTCAAAAGACAAAAAATATGACAAAAAATCGGACACGTCTGTCATATAAAACTTAAAGAATATCGAAACCGAACAGGACGTTAATAGCCTGTACCATGTTCAAGGTTGGTAAAGCGTACTACATGCAGGTAGCACAAATGGGACATTTGAAGTGAAATGCTAACGGTGAATTTAGCAGAGAGGTATTTTCGCCATGTCTGTGTATTAGAGGAAATCACTGGCATACCTGGTAAAGAAGTGAGATAGGGTGAGATGCAGATAACCAAGAAAGTCGCTGGTCCGAATCAAAATATTTTAGCCCTTCATGCCAGCTTTAACAAACTTTATTGTGGACTTAGTTGAACTAAATCGTGTTCTGTACTTAAACAAGTATACACTAAGCATACATCGTTTATAACTATTCTTTCTTAAATAATCACTGATCTAGTAACATAATGATAAGTCTACTGTAGTAAGTATTTCCCTACATTGTCCTGCTAAATAATCTGTTTACTAAAGGCGATTTCTCATGTATTTAACATGCTATTAAGTCGTTTCAAGCGGCTACTTTTACCGAATAAGCAATAATTACGATTACGGTTTTAGCCTATCATAGTTGCCCATGGTGCGATCAATTCAATATGTGCTCAGTAATGGATAAAGCACGAGTCAGGGGTTATGCTGGGGAAAAAAAGACTCGAAGAAAGAACTCGAGATGTTTTCTTTCTGGGGTCTTTCTGACCCAGCATAACCGAAGATGAGTGCTTTATCTAACTTAAAAACACCCGAAATTGAATTTTCAGATAGCAAGTTATTCCGGGCATAGAAAAACCTGGAAAGACCAAAGAGATATTTTCCCCCGGTATTCGTATTCGTGTTTTACTGTTAGTAAGTAAAACCCAAATAAAGAGGAAAACATGTCACATACTATTACGTTCTCAGAGATCCAGATGGTAGTTTTTGCAACCAATTCTACCAGATAAGAAAACTGATCCGTTTCAAAGCAAGTTAAAGAAGAAAGATTTATATACCAACTATTGGATGACAGTTAATAACATTGTTAGGCAATTACAACTTATCTTCGATGGAAGGTCAATGATTAAAAACCGACACAATGTGATTACTTGGATAAATGTTTGGAGACAAGCGTAGAGCACATCATATAATTAAAAAAGAATAAGCCTATTTTTAATTACATTATTTCAAAGTTATTTTACAATCCAATACAACATTTCCTCAAATACAAAATCCAGTCGTTTAACAAAACCAATTCTATCAAACAAAACATACTTACTTTGTTTTAACCGCATATAACACACGACCCTGCACAGTGAACAAAGTCTAGTCCAATCAGTCAAGTCAAAGTAAACGGATATTAGGTCCCTCTTAATAAAAATTGCACTGGATCGATGTGGGTCATTAGCCCAATCAAACTGACTGTTAAATAGAGTATTGTTTAGGTAGGTATATCGAGATATTGATAATAATTATGTCCAAAGGTTAGAAACGACATTTCGAGTGTCGCCAACATCATAAAATATAGATGAAAAATGAGCTGCGTCAATAATAAAAGCTCATAACCCGGGGCTTTTCTTTTTATTAAAAAGTAGAGGGTATTTTTATAGGCTTGAAGGTGCACAGAACAAAAACTTTTATTAAAAATGACTATAATAATAATAATAAACTATTTGGTTTTTTTGACAAGCCTTGTAATAACATAAATTGGAGGAAAACAGCAGTTGAGATCAAACGCACCAGATAACCGAAAATGGAAACAATAAATTACTTTCCGTAAACGATAATTGATAAATGACATTCTTATATTTTTGGACATTTAATTAAAGGGGCTAAACGCTAATACTTGGGACCTAGAAATTGACAAAAATGGGTCGCAACGCATAAAATGTAATATGAATGTATATAAACTGATTTACATTCAATCGCTTGTGTTTTTACTTTAATTTCAAATCAGCTATGTTTGGCGAAATATGTCAGAAGTCTCAATCTAATGGCAATCTTTAGCGTCTAATTATTCCAGTCTACACCGATAGTATTTCTTTGCGCATGCTTTCCAGATAAGAATGTGACGTCACCGTTTGACATGACTTGTGGACTATGTCTAGCCTCGTTCTTCGAGTCCCTTGTTACAAATCGAGCTGAAGCGCATTATGGTACACGATTCGTGTACCAATGATAAAATGTTTATTTTGCCTCAAATATTGGATATCAAAAAGCCCATCTTTTCCCGGTAAGATCACAACATCAATGTTGATTTAAATTGACAAATAATTTGTGATTTCAATGTCGAAAACTTTGGATGATATTGAGTTAGAGACTTAGCTACTTTAAGCATTGCGTTAGTCGCAATTTAATCATTTCTTACTGACCTTCCTTCATTATGCATCTCTACTAAATCATTTTGAGTGCAGCGTGTCAACAATTTTAAGAAATCCGAATCTTCATACCAAAGATTTTATGATTTTATAATTTTTTGTTTCTATCAGACCTGTCAATGGAAACACATCGATAATCCGACTGGGATAATGAAGACATGTATACGCCATAGTGTGCTATGAGGGAAGTTTTGTACTGGCAGCGGCACTATGGCCTACTGTTATATCGAATTTCAACAGCAAGGGATGTTTTACGTGCATCCCAATGTTTACAAGGACCTTGTTTTTTCGTCCAACCCCTAGACTGACAAGGGGAAACCACGTCGGAAAATGCGGGGATCGAAGTGTACACAAGGACATAAGATGGCACTACCGCCCAGTTTATCATTATATTTGAGAAAGTGTTTAAAACTGAAATTGGTTATGCCGCTATGGTCAGTGATAATTTGCATATCTTACCAACGTAAATGGGAATATTTTGTGGTTATAAATTGATTATACAGAATCTGAAGGAAGTTGGTTGTAACTTAAGATCAGTATGACAATAGTTATGAACGATAAGAACATGCCGATGATATTAATCCTTATAGCCACAAACATGTCACAATTACCTCATACAAAATTAGAAAGAGATTTTTAGCATATCGATTTTTCTTACACGAGTTCAAATACACTTACAGGATGTCAAGTTATTTTTCGTGGTTGATTTCTCTATTGCATGTATGTGACATCAAAACGCTCTAATTCCATTCTAGATTTAAAAAGCAACAAAAATGTATTGCAAAAGGGCGGGGCGAGGGCCAATTACCACTATCAGTCACAAAACGTTACTTTAGAACGACGTCCTTAAGGGGGCAGTCGTAAAAAGGTAATCATTTTACAAGATATAATTATCATTTTGTTTGAAAACACTAACAATTTGTCGTTTAAAATAATATTACAAGAGAACATCATACTGAATCATAACATTTCACATAGTAAGTGTAAACAAAGAAATAAAAAACGTCTTTTTATATAAAGAAGTTGCAACACGAACAGTTAAGGATATCAAGAACACTACACCCGGTTCATTTTGAATCAAAACAATTTGTCTATATTTATAAAACGATAATGGAAGATATAGTCTAACAGGTATACAAGAATTGAACAAAGAGCGCGTGGATACAGCACAGACAGGCATGCCAAAGACATCCACACCACAAAACAATGCCCACAAACTGAGTCCTAGGGCAAGTTCTGGTATCAGACCACAAAGTGTATAGAATGCGAGGTGTCTCAAGGAAAAGGAAAGTACGTGACCAGCGCTCACTTAAACATATTAAAATGCGAAGTACAGTTCAAAAATAGATTCACAATTAAATACATACCAATTTGATAACCATTATAACCTACAAACTAAGAATACATGACTAAAATTTTTCTCTTCATGAGGATAAAATGGTCGACGTCTTTCTCAAAAATACAATACATGTAGTCTACTCAATACGGCATAACATAGGTGACAGTTACGTTTAGTTATGAATGAACGCTTGTTAGATTGGGTATTAGATTAAGTCTGTAAGCTGAACAGGGTATTAGAATGTTAACAGTCCTAACAGGGGACATATTATGATAATATAGAGGCGTTACCCAGTCAGATAACTAGTCTGACGGATAAATCTGTATTAAGTGTATTTGTCGAAAAGATTAATACTAATGTTAAACCAATGAACAATAACACCAACGGTAATCTGGTACAAGAGAGCCCTGTCTAACTGTCTGTCTGTCAGTCTTTATGACTATCAAACAACCTATTGCAACCATAAATCAGAATCAAACACCCAAAGAGACAATCCATAAAGAAGACAATCCGAAGAGACAATGTTGTTCTTCATTACCGTAAATATTTCAAGGTAAGACTGATCCTTGGTCAACTCCATCTTTGTAAAGTTAAGACAATTCTCACACCTAGTACATTGGTCTTAAGATAAACGTTATATGCCTTATTAAAATGAAAGTAGATATAAATAATCAATATTGCCGTTTTAATATGTGTGATTAAATCGAAAGTAGATAACTATAACTAATTAATACTGCTTTAATATACGTGATTTAATTGAAAGTAAATAACTAATCATTACAGCTTAAATATATTTGTCAAGTGAAGGGTTTGTAATCCTTTATTGGTATTTTGCGATTGCACAAATAACAAAACTAACAGTACAGTGATATGGGACAACATAATATAATGGTTTATTATACCCAGGCACGACGTTTCGATGAATTTTCTCTTATCGTTATCAAACACAAAGATCGGCAGAATACTTATCGATACGTCGGGATTATCGATATGTCGGGATTATATAATAAACCAGATATCAGTGTTAGTACTGAAAGGTTTCTTCATGAATCATAGGCAATGATAACTATTTTTGAAGGGATTTAATTGCCAACATGCAATAAAGTACCACTTGCCAGTCCAATACTTGGGAGCCACGGTGGCTAAGTGGGTAAGACGCTGGCTCGCTAGTCTGGGGGTCGCGTGTTCGATCCTTGCATTGGCCGAAAAGGTTCATCAGGATTTTCCGACGTGGTTTCCCCTTGTCAGTGTTGCAGGGCGGAGGGCCATCCAAGGATGGGTCGAAAAGCTGAGGCCAAATGTACACATTGGCATACACGTAAAAGATCCCTTGGCAATTGGATTTCGATATAAGAGTAGGCCATAGTGCCACTGCCCGGTCAAATTTTCCTCATAGCACACTGTCGGAACAGAGCAGTAGGACGTTAAACCCCATTTCATTTCCATACTATATTGACGGTGTATTCAAATTTCTTTATGTTACTTTTAATATATATTATAATTGGGTATTTTGTTATGACATCGGTTCCGTTTTGTCCATTCAGAAATACAGATTTGAATAACGACTATTGCGTCTCTCGTGCGTATTGATGCGTGTCTTTGACTCCGGAAGACGTTATTTAATCTAACAATTAATCAACAAATCAATCTACATTAATAATTATAGGCAATTAAAATATCATTAAATTTTATACTCAATAACAGCATATAATTATCTCCTTTAAACTGGGCTAATACGCTGTAATGACGATAGATGAAATCATACGAAATGCAATGTCTCGTCAGTTATTCGTTATTTAGGTAATAAGACGGGTTATATAGGATCCCAAAGGATTTTGTACTTCACCAAACCGTTTAAAGTCCAGTCTGCACGTCAGAGTATTGCAGAAAAATACAATTAGCTGATCAGGGTTCCAATAAATTGTATACACCATTCTAGTTATACGGTTAAATCAATATCTGAGCTAGACTATTTTGAAAAAAAAAGGTAACTTGCGTAAGAAAGCGAATAGCTTTTGATAGTAATTCCTCCACCAGTGGCAGTCGCAAATAACTTGAAAACAACAGTCTCAAATATATCTCAGTGCATTAAACAGGGTAATTCCGGTCTACATTAATATAATATGTCATGTATAACTATATAAAACGTCCTACGATACTTTTACTTTTACGAAGAAATACAAACTTCCAGTTTTTATTTGAGGGTTGGCTACAAATCATCAAATTCCAACCGTGTTATTTCCTATAGACAAACATGTCTATATACTTGCCACATTTTGGCGTTCAGTTTACATAGTTAATTCCACTTTTATTTACGGTGTCCAGTGAAATTTCGGACTTCCCGTTTTCCTTTCAATTACTTCCTTGGGGTGAACTAAATTAATGGGAACTACAAAACTATGACCCGGGGTGGCGATATTCTAAATGAACATTAAATTCCCTATAGTAGGATATATAGCTTTTTAAAATATTTTAACACGTCGGTAGAAAAAAATATGTTTTTCGGCTATTTATGAATTTAGGGAGACGGGTATATCTTATCGACCCGCGATCCATTAAGTAGACAGTAGAAACGGGGACGGTGATTTTAGTTCAGTTAGAAAACCGGACCTGCGACAAGAATTGCTAAGTGCGAAAATATCATTTAAAAGCGCTATATATTTTTTTATAATTTTAAATATCCAAAAAACAAAATAACCTTCTTTATATGATCATTTTCAGTCAATGTCAAATTAAATACTAATATTTCTTTGATCATCCCATCGTTGTCTAGTTTCAGACGAAGGAAAAAAATCTGTAATTATTATAGTAACTCTTATTGGGTGTTATAAAACTGATGAGTAAGTTATATTTTTAAAACAATAAATGTCCTCAACCGTGGTAGATTTACGTAAGAACTAAGGTATAAAAATAGTTTAAATTACAAATTTATTGTAGCAATCATTCATTGTTAAATGAGACGTAAAACTGATAAGTCACTAATCAAACTCGAATACATCACCGGTAATCTTATAATGGTGATTGCACCTAATAAGATTGGTGTATCAGAGACGGCCATATTAGATCATATATCATAGAAACTAACACTGATTGACGGATCGACAAACGTAATTAGCATCGTTATCTATTGAAAAGGGAACGGCTGTAATTATCAATAATCAATCCGGATTCAGTATAGCATTAATGTAACACAATAGTTATACATTCCCGTGATCTGGGACGATTTAAGATTATACGCCATCGAGACTCATTGTCCCATAACCAAACCCATCCTCACTTTACGCAATCATGCAAAACAATATAAATTTGCCCTTTCTCCATATGTTTGGCGCAATATAGCCCGGTTGGAACTGACGTGCCATAATACTCTATTTCACTTCATTTCATGCTCTTTCTGAGTACCAGAAACTTCCTTTCAGGAAGCAACGTTGTAAACAGTAGAACCACAACAAAATCGGTTGTAAATTGAATCCCGGTTATCGTATCATCCTAACGACTGCAGTACTGTCAAGGACAAACAATGCTGGGAAATCCCGAGCAACTTTCTCGGCCAGGGCCGGAATCGAAAAGCTAACCACCTGACTAGAGAGCTAGCGGGCAGAGCGGAGCCGGGATGATTGAATATACCCAGGAAGGATATAGATATTTCTGTCTTACATAAGTGGGCTTTATTGTTGCTTATTACGATGATAGTTTCACAATTAAGTCATTTCGATACATTTATCGCTATATTGCGCTGTTCAAGCTGTACTGTCCTCGCAACCGCTGACGTCAAAGTATTTTGTCTTGTCGTTACCGAGAAATATCATTCCGGGTTATACTTGTCTATTGTTTATAATATTAGTAAACTATGTAGTGTAGGTGACGAGAAAAAAACCCCAACAACTACGTCTTTAAATGACCCATGTCTGAACATTTCCATTATTATATACAATCAAATATAAATATATCTATCAAATCAGGTAATGGGATATGTTTATAAATTTGTAATTTAAATTTAAAGATAGATAAATATTGACACCTACCAAGAATATACACGCCCGGGGTGTAGATTAAATAACAGTAATAATATTTACATATATTTACATATTGTATTCACTGAGGGGGCAATTCCATATACCTATATATTTACCTATGTGTGTATATACAATAAGTAAATATTGAAGTCTAAATAATAACATACTACTAGTGAACCTGTCAATATTGTTTTATAACGGTATAAGGGGTATCGTGATAGGGTCAATATTGTGTTTATAGCTAATATAAGGAGGCTTGAAAAGATTTTTTAATAGACTCTTGAATAAATGAAAAAGGTTAAACGCTGAACCCCTCAATCAGAAATTTCATACGTCTATTCGTCACAGCAATATCGTTCTTGTCAAATTACAACTCTTAAGTCTTATTGGAGGACGCGGTAGTCGAGGCGTCAGACCGGCAATATCCTGAGATTGTTCAAGCCCGGGTTCTGAGGATATAGCATCTGTGGATCTGACAACGAAAATGCTGTCTTGCCTTTTGGATGGCACGAAAAAAACAATCTGAGATCCTCCACAATTTGAATTCGACGAAAATCGGCGAAAACACAAATCTGGCGAGACATTCAACGCTATTCCTTTTTATTTAATTTCTACTCTTATCGACAAAACGCATCTCGACTGTTTTATCATAAAATTTATATAGTTTCACTCTCCTTATCAAACGAACAGACAATCAACCAGAGTTGTCTTTGCCCCAAATCCACTAATCGTGGATAACCATATAGACAGCGGAAGAGAGAAATGGGGTTTAACGTCCACTCTACACAAACTAGGTAATTTCGGGACTAACACATGGTTCAATTTTATTTCAGTGATTCGCTTGCGCGTTGGGGTGTTTAGCAGTTGGAGGAAACCGGAGGACCCGGAGAAAACCCACGAGGTTGGACAGGCGTCCCTACTCCTTGTCACGTACAACCGGGGAATCGAAACCACGCCAGTTTACTCAATGACAGGCCTTATAATACAGCGCGCACGTGCTAACCATTCGGCCATCCAACCCCGCGATAACCATAGAAACATACATATAACACTACTTAAATCTTTTATTCTAGCGGTAACTCCTAAATAATGAAACCGGTTTATGATACGGCGTGGTTTCCCCTTGTCAGTGGTGCAGGACGGAGAGCCTGACAAGACCAGCTGTCTAGTCGTTCGGATGGAACGAAAAACCGAGGTCCCGTGTACATATTGGCGTTCACGTAAAAGATCTTTTGACTCAATGACAGTTGGAATTCGATATAAGAGCAGACCGTAGGGCCGCTGTCCGGGGAAAGTTTCCTTCATAGCCCACTGCATGACGTATGTCCGTCTTCATTAGCCCAGTCGAAGCAGACAGTATGACGTTAAACCCCATTTCATTTCATTTCATTTCATTTACCAGTTTATGAACAACAAAGTGAATCTATTCCCCAGTTCTAAAAGCGTCACGACAGTGGCTCGGCGAGTATATCCGTGGTTCCATTCCAATGTTGGATTTTCCAATCATGGTTTCCCCCGAAGGCGTTCAGATGGTAAGAATAACCGAGGACCCTGTATACCATTGGCAGCTGGAAATCGGCCAAGGTAAAATTTCCCTCGCAGCACACCACATAGTGCTGGTGATAAGTTAACCTCTATTTCATTTCAGTAAAAAAAAGTCAAACACCCAGTCCTGTCCCTTTTTACACTTATTGTGCTACGTTCTGTTAATTCAATATTATTTTATTATATAAGTGTATATAGTGTATATTTTCACAAGTGTAGTGTTTATGTTTTACTTAGATAGGGCGAGAACTTATACAACATATAAACTCTTTATGTTACGTATATAAATAAAGTTTTTACATCGTGAAGTGCGTGTCAAGTTTGGTTATAAAATATACTTCAAAACTGATATAAAAACGAAATAAAAGTAATTATAGTTCATATGGTCAAAAACACTGGTAGTGTTACAACAAAATCAGTGGTGGTCAAATCATTTATGGACTCAGCAGGCTGTTATTCAAAAACAATTAGCTAACGGTATTTTAATATAACCAATATAAATCTTTATTTCGTTCCGTTTAATTTGTTTAAAAACATAAAAAAAAACGGAACGAAAGTACAGTCTGGTTTTGGCAGTATTTCTGAAATGAAATAAAATGGGTCAGTATTTCTCACCGTCTTGATTAATGTAATGATTAAAAACAAACTCATATGTCACTTCAAGTATTGATATTGTGTTTAAAAACAATACACATATTTGTCTCTGAAACCCCTTTACGTGCAGGTATTTTTAAAATGACACACAGTTCAATCTAAAAAAGTAAATTAATAACTCCCAAAAAGGGTTATACTTGTTCATTCAATGAATGCAATATAGGTAAACATACCTTTAGTTGTGAACACATGTTATGTTATTCAACACAATAATAGTAAACAATCACAGTATGATACTGGTCCAGCGATGATATCGCCTACAGGTAACGGTTTAAGAGTAAATATGGCATACGTGTTAAACACGATATAATTGAGGATGATATTCATATTAAAGGTCATATATTCAGTATAAATATGATATTATGTTATTAAATCTATATTTAGTTACAATGAGATAGAATGATAATGTTCTTGTTGACTACTAACATGAACATCGTCGTTTCAACACTTATAATATGTAAATATGTTTTTATACTGAAATCATGGAGATGAAGGATCACTATACACACATTTACACTGTACAAGAATGAACGGATGATCCGCACTTCTTCGCATGATTCTGAATTGCAATAAGCATATACGCAGATAAATTCAGGAAAGCTTAAAGGCTACACACAGACTTAACATACAGTGCGGGAAACATCAGCGACAATACTCTTGGATATCTGAGAAACGGAATGAAATGAAATGAAATGGGGTTTAACATCCTACTGTTCTGCACCGAACTGAGCTAATGAAGACGGGCATACGCCATTTAGTGTGCTATGAGGAAAATTTTGTCCGGACAGCGACACTACGGTCTACTCTTATATTGAATTCCAACTGCCAAGAAAATCTTTTACGTGCACGCTAATGTGTACACGGACCTCGGGTTTTCGTCCCATACGGACGGTATGTCGGAAGGAACCGAAATTATGTAATGCAAAATTGTACATGGTCGGGTAGGGTGCCGTGGGGACAGGGCCACCTTTACAAACGTTGTCTCGATGTTCAAATGTAAAATTCAGAAAAAATCTGTCGTAGGAAAAAGAAATCGCGCTCTCGGGGCCCTAACACAATATAATTTATAACATTGATGCGAGTAGAATCTAAAGTAATGGGAAGGCTATACGTTAATTTTTTTATTTTTTTATTTTATTGTTCATTTTTCAAAGTGGCCAAACGTTACCATAAAGTCTACAGGGTTCCGCAAGTAATGTCTTATGCAGATAATTATATTAGAAGCGATTTGAAAAGACGAATTTATTACTAATATACTTTCTTTCAATAAATATAAAGGATAACCCTATACTTTGATTTTAAAAAAAAACCTTGTATATTTTTCTAGTAATACAAAATAGGAAGATATATTATAATACACTGCATGGAAATAACATTCGTTATGGTATTTTTCACTCTAATCGGGGTTGTCAAGGTGTGATAATTTTCCGCTAACATAGATATCATTATATCAAAACTATTTCATTGGTGTGAAAAGATTACATGCTTTCATGATCCTATTAAAATCAACAAAATTAGTTTGAATTCATCGCCACAGATTGAAAGGTTTGCCTTTATTAGCCAGTGAATGAATTACACACTTATATTCAAACTGACAGATATGAGAGGAATCATTAAAGCACCAACCGTGTGAAAATATTCGCTAACAAATTTACGAGTTTCTTTACTTTAGACGAATCGAGTAATGTCATCGGTGCAAACTAACACAAAAACTTCGGGATTTTTTCGAACACGTTCGTTCGTTTATAGAGTTTAACGTCCACTTCCACCTAGGGTGATATCGTAGACATTTTTTTTAATTTTTTTTTTCGAAAACACAACCCGATTCACGCTATATATGACCAATAAACATCGTTTTATACAACAAAAATCAATAATGTGACAAAACTTGAGGGCGTAAACCAACTATGCCATGTGCATGACATCATGGTTCTACCGATAGCTAAGCGGGCGATAAGATGGTGCTTATTGGCAAACGGCAACCACTTGCAAACTATCACTAAATACAAAATGTCAAGTATTACATATTGTGTGAATTATACGTAGTAACAAGAAGTGGTATCAGCTGTTTATAGGTTTTTTTTAACTTCAATACAATACCACAAAGCCAACATTGCTCTTTAAGGGACATATTTGAAGCAGCTGTCTTATAGTGGTTACCATTGTTAATAATTATGGAGGGGGATCCTCGCCAAAACTCTCAATTTGTGAAAATACATTTGTCGATTTGTCAAAGTACATTTGTTAATTTGTCAAAATACAAAATACATTTGTCGATTTGTCAAAGTACATTTGTTAATTTGTCAAAATGCAAAATACATTTGTCGATTTGTGAAAATGCATTTGTTGATTTGTCATACAACAAAAATACATTTTTTCATGTGTGAAAATACCTGTCTAACCTACAAAGCACAAATTTTGAAATAACACAGCTTAACTTTACAGTTTCAAGATATGTAATTTTAACATTTGTATTTTCAAGATATGTAATTTCTACATTTGTAGTTTCAACATTTGCAGTTTCAACAGTTGTATTAACGACACTTGCATTATCAAGCCTTGCATTAACAAGCCATGCGTTAGCGAACTATGACCATATTTGGGTTGATGACGTTGATCATTAATCCGGAAAACGCCGAGTTTGGTCCTACAATGATGTCTCCCGTCTCAATAAAAATATCTCTTCTTGGGTGGAGTTTTTCAAGGGGAACTACTCCCATTATTTCCGTTCTTCAAACAGCAAATGAAACTAGTTTATAGGCAAATTCGTAAGTAATTCTCTCTGTGAATCAGATTGGTTTATAGGCTAGAGTAATATTTTTTAATTAGTAAATTTAGACAGTTTTAATTTGTAAAATCATATATCAACAGACATATCAATAATACAGGTGAAATTAGTTTTTGTTGTCAAAATTTATATTTGAAGATATTTGCACGAATTCGCGGAATTGGGGTGACACTGTGACTTTGAAACAGACACATAAATAGTAGTAGTTTTAGGCTATAATATTAATAATACCGTAGATCCACACATCTACTTTGACTAATATTTGAATTAAAATATTTTCTTAGATTTTGTTTTTATATGCATTGTGGTCTAGTCTATACTGGCGAGAGTTTTTATCCAGATTTAATGAAACTTTGTATGTAGCCTGTAGGGTATCTTTGTCTTCGTAAAATGAAGTTGGGTTTGATAGGCCTAACATTTGCAAGAGTTACTGCTCGTCTGCTCTTTCTTGTGTGCTCTGTATAGAGACTCCAATCAGTGCATAAAAATGAGATGTTAAAAACTCCATTTCATTCATTTATTATCTAAACTAGATGCCATATTTTTTTTTTATCCAAACATATTAATCAAACTTAGGCCAAAAAAATACCTGTGTTTCCTTTTTCCTCTCCAAAAAAAAATAGAGTCGGTAGGTAGGGTACTAGGGATTAAGTTGTTTTTTTTTCTGTTTCCCCTGCCCGTTCTTTTTTTTCGCAAATAGTAAGGAAAAATATTCCTGAAATACTCAAGCAAACTGATTTTTATACACCCACATACAAATTACGTGCAGAGTTAAGCCTCTTTTTGGGCAAAGTTCGTCAATTTAGACTTTGTGAGTCGGTAGCTAGGGATTAAGTTGGGTTTTTTTTCCGGTTCCCCTGCGGCCTCTTTTTTTTCGCAAATAGTAAAGAAAAATATTGCTGAAATACTCAACCAAACTGGTTTTTATGCGCCCACATAAAAATTACTTGCAGAGTTATGCCCCTTTTTCGACAAAATTCGTCAATTTAGACTTTGTGAACGCGATAGTCTACAATGTTCATCCGATAGAAATGAAACTTGGCATATCCAAAGATCTCGGATGAGTTCGAATTTGGTGCAATTCGAAAATTACGTTCAGAGTTATGCCCATTTTTTCGACAAACTTCGCCAATTTAGACTGTGAACGCGATAAGAGTCTACAATTTTCATTTGATGGAAACGAAACTTGGCATGTGTCATGGTCCGATCTTAATGAAACTTGTTATGTGTCTTTATCGCTATACAGTGCAGATCAAGTGCGAATTGGTTGCGATGCGATAAAAATCATTGAAGTTACTACCTTACTTGAGCAAAGCTGCTGGTGGGCGTATATCGCATGGCGACCGCTTGTTTTCCTTAAAACTATTTTTTCCCTGACAGGCCTATTTTATTCCTGGATGAACATCCACGAATTCCGGAAGAATATATACCCCTTTCTAGACAACACTGTTTATTCGAACTTAACGATTCTTAGTACCGTACGTATCTTTGTTTCCATGCAATGAAGGTCATGTTTGAATTTGGTTGTGATTCGATAAAAATCGTTAAGAGTTACTGCCTTTAGTTTGCCTGTGCACTTAAGGTGTAAGTCCAGTTATATTTCAAAAATACTTACAGGGTTATTCTGTTTTTGATAATGTCTAATTTTGAGAAAATGTTCTTGTTTTGGGTGTCTGTTGTGTTGTTGTCCAACTAAAATTCTTTTTTATATTTTTCAGAATAAAAATGTCAGATAATGATCTGAAGAAAACTGCTGAGCTTCTTAGGCAGGCAGCCAGAGAACTGGAAGAAAAATCTCGAACTACACAGACTCCTACTACTATATTACCTGGACCGTCAACACCAAATGTCAGCGAAATGCGCCGTTTGTTTTGTCCCTATTCTAGTATTTCGAGGACAAGTAATAAAAGAGTTGCTGGTACTGGTAGACAGAACACATGGACTCATCGTTTTTTTTGTGTGTCAAGTTGCACACAGGTAAAGTATTTATATGATAAATGAACATATTGGAATAAGCTGAATTTTAATAGGGCTCATCATCGCCCAGTCCACAAGGAATTTTTCATACAGCAAGGGCAAGAACTCTGAAAATAAACATTGGATGAATTCTGTATGTGTTCACAATACATTGTGGACTACAGACAAATGAAAGATAGACAGAGACGACATGTTCTTTGGTGGTTGTATTAAAACTATGCAGACACGATTGAATAATAATAATAATAACTTTATTCAGATACTACAAGGCCATAGGCCCATTGTACATCGAATATATAGTATGTTATGAGAACATCGACAAACTAACAATAAACAAAACAGTATACACATTATATACATACAGATGTGACATTCAATTGATAGTGGTACATAGTTTAGGTAGATGTGGTAGTAGGTGATAGCTTGTAGCCATATAGTAATACATATGTCACAGTTGATTTTGACCAAACATTTTACCACAAACATCACATTTAATACAGGGTAATAGTGGGTTGTGATCATTGTAGTTAAGTTGCAATGGCAGGAGCATTAACTGTCAAAAATGACATTAGGAAATCACTAAGTTACTACCTTTTGACATTATTACAACCTGAAGTTAGAAAGGTTCGACATAGATGCTACAACGCAGAATTATGCGGTCAAATCAAATTATTTCAATGTGAAGTTTGGATATTGGATTGTATAAGAGCAAGTTACTACCTTTTACCTTAGGTAGTACGACCAGGAAACTAAATCATGAGATTTGAACATTTGAATAATATTTATTATAGTAAGCTTATATTTCAGATGATTTATATTATTTAAGATTTTCAACAAATTTCTAGCTATTATTTGAATTTATGTACCAGTATGTATTTTTAATATATTTTTAGAACACTGTCCCTGATCGGTTCGCAAGAAAAGTCACACAGGATGCTGGACTGGGAGAAAAAAGAATAACTCTTTTTAAGAATGATGATGCAAAGTATTTTTCAAATGAAATATATTCACATTATCCAAAATTGATAGATGGAGGAGGGTATGATCTAAATCGTGCCATAGGAAGAACCATAATGGAGTTTATTGACCCCCCTCCATCAGGGTACACAAGTGCTTTTCTGGCACAGTCATACATTGGACAAGCCATCATATATATCAAACCCTTACAGAGAGATCTGGATATTACTATTAGTGGGACTCCAAAAGGCATGCAGGTATGTACAGTCGAGTTTTTTATACGCCCACGCCATCGCCCCTGTCCATCTGCCCACAATTTGTTGTAAACCAAATAGAGACCAGAGTTAACAAAACTTACTGTAGTTGTTTATACATCCAGCATATGGAAGAAGCCTATCAACGTTTTCCGAAATTATTCCTGGCAAGCTACCTTATCCACTATTTGATTGATAATACCATTTTTGCAGTAGGTGATAAAATCATTCAACAGATCATTGGCCTTCCTATGGACACTGATCCTGCGCCATTTATGGCAAATGGAAACCTGCATAAATACAAATTCGATTTTCAAGATAGGAGTAAAACTAACTAACTGCACGCAATCTTAATAACACATTTCGATATATTGACGATGTAACTGCCATTAATGATAAGGGAAATTTTAAGCGCTACAGAGACCAAATCTATCCACCTGAACTTGTACTCAATAAAGAAAACACTGGAGATCTACATGCTGCATTCCTTGATATTGATATCACTATTGATGACTGTACTTTTAATACTACTGTATATGACAAAACAGATTATTTCCCTTTTGATGTAATTAAATATCCCTCAACTGAAAGTAATAGTAATAATGAAAATACCTTATATAATGTTTTTTACTCTCAGACATTTAGATTTATAAACATATGTAGCCGTCTTCAAATTTTATAAATAAATTAGTTTCTTTGTATAAGAAATGTTTAAATAAAGGTGCTCTTCACAGCAGACTTCACAGACAAATTGAAAAACTAATAAACAATCACAAATTGGATAAATTTAAAGTCTTTAATTCTAACTTTGGACAGCTAATATTTGATTCGTTATCATAATTTTATATTTTGTAAAATTATATGTTACTCTCCTATGGAGCGAATAGTATTTGACGTTTAGTGACTTGTTGCTGAGTTTGCGCTTACGGAGACCCCGTGGACCACAGCCCTTTCGTCAAGTGATTTTGATTGCTACTGGTAGAGTTTGTTTGTCTTCTCTGGGAGTATTTGCCTTTTTATGTACTGTGTATATTGTGTCTTGTATTATATACTGTGTGTGTTATGTCTTGTATATATCTAGTGTTGTGCAGTCTACCTGCATCGTCTATTACATTATATTAAACACAAACTTTTGGTTGAATATAGGATAGAGTAGTGAATGTCAAATTATTAGCATTTAATTTGTAGAGTTTCATAATTCAAGAATTCTATTACATTGGGGTTTTACAGTTTAAAGAATATAAACCTATTCTGATCAGATTTGTGAGATTCAGATATAGCTCTATAATACCGTCTTGATTTCTCCATGTATAATATTCTGGGATAAAAACTGAAACTATCTTTTACTTACAGTCAGATATGATAACACAGGAGTGCATGGATTGCGGTGAAAAAGTGCCTTTAAATAATTTGAGAAAACATATACAAGAATTTCATGAGGTAAGTAAGCATTGCAAACTAATCAAAGGTTAGAAATTAAGCATAATCTTGAAATATGATTTTTATGTGCCCATATGTTATTTTGTTTCGTATATTGTCCTTGCACTAGTCCGTCCATATTTTCGGACCATAATTTGGTCGTATAAAAACCTGTAGCTATGCACTTTAGCCAAGCTCAGCCATAGCACTAATAATATAGTGGCAGTACGGCAAACAGAAAACAATGTGAAATAAAGATCATTGACCGATTAGGAACCCTTAAACCGCATGAAATTAACACAAATTCGTTTTATTATATTGTAGACCTTTTCTATGCCTGTCCTCTTTTCATAATTCATGATACAAATCATAGCTTTAAAACTGTTAGCTACATTACTTGCAAAATCCAGTTTCTAGGTTGTTTTTCTCATGTTTATTTTATTATTTGACCTTTTAAATACATTTCAACACATTTACTATCCAGTACCTAATGTATTACTATTTGTTTTGTTTATATTACTGTTCTGAATGATTTGACTTGAGGGTTCTCCCTTGAAACTGGTGGTACCAGTAATGTTTTGGCTGTCACATTTAGATTCTGCTGTTAGTTGTATCTAGTTTAATAATAATTTTTGTTTGCTGATGAATGGATAACTTTCCGAAATGTTGCATGTTTTGCATCTGTTATCGACTTATTCGCCTACCATTACATGTTGAGCGTTTTAACTTGTTTTCTGAATAACCAATGTCATGTTAACTCATTGTTTTTACTCACTATGTGATAACCTATTGACTTTGCCTTCATTGAATTATTATTAAAATTTTTAATTTAGCTTCAGGAAGATAATTTACCTAAAATAAAGAGACAGAAGTCAGAGCAGTTGTCCTCTGTTACTCCTATTTGTAAATATGCTTGTGTAAGTGAGGTGAGTTAATAGTGTTTGAATTTGTAAGAAAATTAAAAGTGGTATTCAGAACGCAGATCTCATTAGCACAAATAAACAACATTTTCATGACATTATTTGACAGGACAGCCTTCTAAAGTCACTTAGTTTGTGATGTAAAAACTCTTATTTTTTTGCCAATAATGAAATAATTGTTACGGAGAGGAGTCTCACATAGCCTTTAGCCTGTTCTCTGATCCTTTTCCATGTGAATAAAATATTGCATTAAAAAAAAAATTTGTCAAAAATAATTTTTTTAAAGCTTCTTTGAACAAAATTTTTCTTTGACACTGCATTTGTCCTGCACACCTTTAACATTTTTTTATGTTATGCCACACATCACACCCGGAACTGAAAATCCCGTAAGGGATGGTCATACAAGAAATTTGAAAATATATTCTGTATATTTTACAACTTTTTGCGACCATGCCTTACCGAATTTTCATGTTCCAGAAGTGACATATGGTAGAACATGGTACAGTGCTGTTAATGAGGTGGAGGTCAATTGAAATGTTGCAGAATTTTTTTTGAAGTATTCACATCGGCTTAAATTACCCTCTATATGCTATGAAAATATCAAATTACACGAAACAATATTTTTAAAATCACAGATGAAAATATTTTGAAAATTTGGTTGCTGTGTTAACAAATCGTGTGTTGATTTTCTTTTGTGGCCGTTTGTATATTATTAATATTTGTGATAAGACGACCTACAATTTTTGCAGAATTCAACCAAGAACGAAGAACTTGTTGTTCATGAAACTAAGTATTTCATTTTGCAAAGTTTATATTTTTGTTTTTTCATAGTTATGAACCTGATCATATGAGTTTTTGTTATGATTCATTGTTAAAGGGATAGATGCATGTAATTATATGTTTACTACCGGTATATAGAGATGATAATTTAAGCTTCTCATAACAGTTTTCAGATTGTGTATTTAAGTATTCAAGCCCCAACCCTTTTACAATTTCCTTTATGCCGTGCCAAGGATCTATTATATGTCATTGCCTCGTCCACGGCACCAACAACACCTACACGATCTAATTGGATCTAAAAAGCCTGTAATATTAGGAATCTAAATTTATGTGAAAATAGCTTAAAACAGCCTCTATTAATTGTAAACTGTATAATTTTGTGAAACATTCCCTTAAATGTTAGTTTTGTAGTTATGTTATTCTTCTTTTTATACACCCACTTGTGGTCGTATATTGGTGTCGCCTCGGCGTCCGTCCATCGTTATACGCGCCCAAAATTTAATTTTGGTCGTATATTGTTGTCGCCCCTGTCCGTCCACAATTTCTTGTGATCACTCTCACGCCTAAAGTTTTCGACCGATTTTGTTAATAATTGGTATGTGAGTTCGCATTTTGAACGTAACTTGCAGAATTATTGCCTTTGCCCATAATTTCATGAATTTTTGTGGCCACTCCAACGCCTAGAGTTTTCAACCGATTTCGTTCATACTTGGTATGTAAGTTCATAGCCATAAGGTATAGGATAAGTTGTGTCTTGGCTATGATTCTAAAGTAACATGGAGAGTTATTGCCCTTTTTCCAAAACTTGCTAATGTCCAGAGACTGCATGTATTTTGGAATATACTTGGTTAGTAAGTTCATAAACATGGTGTAAGTCCAGTTATATTCCAAATATTGTTTAAAGGGTTATTGTCCTTGCTTCTTGATAAGGTCTAATTATGAGAAAATGCTGCTGTTTTGGGCGCATATTGTGTTGGCGTTTAACTCTTGTTTTGTTGGCGTTTAACTCTTGTTTTAATTTTAATATTGAATGATAATGATGAGTATTATTATTATCAATAATATGGACGGATTATAATAATCATGGTTATAAGACATCTGTCATGAATTTAACATTTTCCATAAGAGACAGATAGTCTTGTTTCATTTACACTTTATCTGTGGCCTCTCCAGTTCCCAATTTAAAAAGAAAATTATTAGAGTTAACAAAAATATATGCATATTTTTATACGCACAAACAGTGTTTGGTTGCATATTGTCTTCATGTGGGATGGCCCCGTTAAGTTATAGGAGGTATTGAAATTTCAAATTCGATATCGGTACGGTATTGTTTTTTGCACAATAGTAGGCATTGATGTGCATGTATTGACACAATACTGACACCACACAGTTTATACAGTATATCCGATATACTATTTGGCCCATCTCTATCAGCCTCTACTTTTGTTTAATTTACAGCCTGAAATCTTGCCCAATTTGCGGTCTAGAATTTGATGAGGAATTAGTTGAAATACATGCTGCATCTTGCGGCGAAGATGACAAGAAAACAGACGAAGGAAGGACACAGTAAACAATTTTTTTATTCCTATAATATAATATCTTTTATACTTTGTGTGTTTATAGAAACATGTTTGCATTTTCACTTTCGAAAAACTATTCATGCGGATCACATATTTAATGGTATCTCTAAATATATTATATTATACCTTCATTTTTATGTCATATTTTTTATACACCAAAGGTTAATATGGTAGTATAATGTCGTTGTCTCTTCCATCCGTCGGCCCATCCACAATTTCATACTTTTAAATCAATTTCGTTCAAATTTGGTATTGAGGTTCATATTCGTAAGATCTTGGTTAAATTGTAACTTGAAGGTCAAGTGCGAATTTGGGTGCGCTGCGATAAAAATCATTACAGTTATTGCCCTTATTTCGCCTGAAAATTGTATTTTAGATTTTGTGTGCTCTTTGGAGCCAGAGTTTTTGGCCGATCTGAATGAAACTAGGACGATTTGAATTTTATGATGATTCGATAAACGTAGTCAGTTACTCGACTGTGTACAACCCGTCTATAGTTAGCCTAGTTAGTGCAGAAAAATGGGACGTTAAACTCCATTTCATTTCATTCATTTGGACTGTGTAGATATAAATTTATTGTCAAAGCTACCGTGGGCGTATATCGCATGGCAATCGCTTGTTTTTAATACTTACGATATAATTTAATTTCTCTTGGAATTGTTTATCTGTTTTCAAAGAAGCTTAGCAAAATGTGCAGTTATCAACATTTTCCATCACAATTTAGATCTTGATGAAACAACGCTGCCATTTTGGGTGAATGTCATGCTATATGTTATATGTCCACATCACTATATGTAGACCTATATTGCTATTATTATGTTGTATACTGTTTAAATGTATCTGAGCAATAATCGATTGATAAATGTGTTGGTTTTGTTTTCAGGACTGGTAATTTAAAATATGATTTGCATCAACTGTCCGAGAAAATTTTTGGTCAAAATGTAAAGGAGAGATTCCATGTCTCAGTAGTTAGAAAAATGTTTTTGCAAACAGCCATGGAAAATCTGGAAGATTTTGAATTTGATCAACTGTTAAATGTAATATTCATAGGGGAAGATGGGGTGGATGCAGGCGGCTTAACAAGGGAGTTTTTCTCTCTTATCTTTAAACATACTCCCATTTTTGAAAATAGTGGTTTTGCCATCAATTCAACACTACTACAGAATAAAACATACAAGACTATAGGCAAAGTTGTTGCCTTTTCTATCTTAATGGGAAATCAAGGACCAAGATGCCTTCTACCACAGTTTACTAAATTCATCCTTCAGAATGCACAACCTGCAGTTGGTGAAATTTCAGATGAAATGTTAACTGGAGATGTTCTCCAAGCTCTTAAAGAGGTAGGTTGGTAATTGCAGCTCAAATGAAACAATTTTCATTTTATAGTCCATATTAAATTGTGGCCTGTGAACACGATAAGGGCTACAGTTGTTACCTGTGTAGTAAAAAATGTTTGCGAACACAAGTTATTGGCCATTGTTTGTCCAAAAGTCAGATAATTGACTTCGCGTACATTCAATCTATGGCATGTTCAACTTTTGTTTGATTTATTAAAAGTAGTTCTTACTCTCCTGTTTAAATATAAATTTATTGTCAAAGCTATCACTTGTTAATCTTTGCTATTGTAGATTGATTCTTTAGAAGCTCTAAATGTATCAGAGGTTTTTGAGAAAAATGCTGATATATTGGAATCTGCAGGATATAAAAAGATGTTGACATTAGAAAACAAAAAAGAAGCCATGTTAGCGATTCGATGCCATTATGGATTTTATCGTTTTTTGCCACCATTACTGCAGTTCATAGAAGGTAAGTCTGTGTCAATTGGGCCCGACAAATTGGCCTCGCGACAATTTGACCCGCTCAAATAGTCGGGAGCCAATTGTCGCGAGGCCAATTGACGGACCGCCAAGTTAGTCTATGAAAGTATTTGCTGACTTATCTTAATTGTTCTCTTTGTGGAGCTGTGAAATGTAATTGTGTTTTTATGGTGCTTTTTTTTTTTAAACATGAACAAAAATTTAAAACAAACCCAACAAAAACATTTTGAAATTATACAGACTGAAATGGCATATATCCAATATATGCAACTTTTACCCCTCAGCATTAAATTTCAAGGCTGTGATAATAGAAATGATATAAATTAATTTGTACAGATACACATAGATCTTATATTTTTTAGGTCTCAAACTTCATGGTGTTTATAAATTATTAATGCAGTATTCAGCAGAAGCCACCGAATACTTTAGCCGGACAGATGTTAAGGCTTTGGATGTAATTAATTTGTTTCATCCTAGTTTCTCAATTAAACCAGAAGACAAGGAGTTAGAAGAGATAATTGTGTACAATTTTCATCAGTTTTTGAAGAAACTTGAACGTAAGTATAAGTTATTACTTTTAAAGAGTTTAATAACCAGAATTATATAGTCCGGGATTCTGTACAACCTTACACCATCTCTTCTCCTTAATTTCTTGTCATATTTCGGTGGATGCACAACTGTATATTATCAGATGATAGAGGAGATCTTTAGCTTTTTTTAGACTCATCATTGAGTTCCACACTTAATAACATTAGAAGGAAATAATGTATGCTTTAAGTTTTGAAAGGACTTTATGTATGAGTTCGAATTGATTTCTAAACTGAAAAAATTTATAAATCAATTCTAACTCACTTAGAACATGACCTCTACTTTCAACACTAATACCAAATGAAATGAAATAGAGTTTAACGTCCCATTTTTATGCACTGTTTAGGTTAACTAGAGACGGACATTTGCCAAGCGTGTGCAATGAGGGTAACTAACTGAGAGGAGGATGCCTATTACATTTTGTATAGTAAATGTTCGCTGAGGGCAGAACTAGAAGCCAAACAAATTCTATTGATTTCTGATAATTAAATGTGACAATCCTTGTCGACTGCCCGGACGATTTAGCTGCTGTGGGTTCCCTTTTGTGCCAATAGGTTGATTTGTTCCGCTCTTTGCAATTCCTTAAAGGTTCTTTGACACTTCTAAAAATTATTTGTATTTTGACTAAAGTGCACATAATTATATTTTATATAATAGAGAATGTTTAATATATATATAAAAAAAACTTTTTCAACAGAATTTACGATGAATGTAAATTTGTTACTTTTGAGGCGAAATATAAGTGCAATGAGTCTGAATTCAATGAAAAATAATAATTTCTATAATATTCAATACATTGTAATTGCATATGCATGTACTTAATCTTTCCTTAAACTACCCCCCTGAGATGACTAAACATTGGGGTGATTTAGTCAATGATTAAGTACAAGTCAACGTTCGAGAATACCACATTTTATGGTATTCTCGAACAATGATTAACTCATTGATTAGGCTAATCAAAGTTTATAAAAATCTTAGCTTAAAATTTAATCAGCCTTTCAGAATATGGCTGGTCGAAAAGTCAGAGATTAAATCTATGATTAGCACTAATCCAATTTCGAGAATACGGGCCTAAGAGTTTTGGCGAGGATCCCCCTCCGTCAAGGGTCGAAATGTTCATGCACCTGTCGCTGAGATCCATTACCTGTGCATATCGGAAAATAGCTCAAACTAAAGTTTATGCATGTATTAGGAAATTAGTTATGAATATTTTACTGATACATTCTAAAATATAATGAATGCCGGCAGGCGGCAGCCCTTCATAGAAGACTAGTAGCTGCCTTGAAGTTAAACTGCTGTATGGCGTATGTTAACTTTCTTGATGGTCTTTTGTTTCAAATTATTTAACAAGTTTGTATATATTTTTAGGTGGAAAAATCAGTACCCAGTGGTTGGATATGGAAACAGATCTCGAAGATGATGTTCAACTGAATACTGGACATTTTCTTCTGGCAACAACTGGTAGCCCTGCCATATCTCCAAATATAGGAGATGGGCTACTACTATTTGACCATGAAAATTTAAACTGCACTACAGTAAATACATGTGCGCCATCTATTACTATTAACCAAACGAAATATATGAAAGAATACGATTTCCTAGAAAATGCTTTTATTAACATAATTGTATGTGCTTATGGTTTTGGTTTGAATTGAAAATGTATGTAGCATGAACTGGGCCTCTGTTGGTGAAATACCCAATAAAAACCTATTAATTGAAAAAAAGCAGTGTTGATTTCCTAATTCATTTCATGATAATTAGAAATGAAATTTACGGTTGCAAGAAACAAGTCCATTCCCTGATTTTCTGAATCGAATAAAGGATTTATTTGGCACATCAATTCTTCCATCTTTTGATCAGTTAAAGATATAGGAAAATGACCAATAACAACTCTTTCTGGTTCATCATCATATGCCATCAAACCATTTTGTATTGTTCCGTAACTTTGAAAGTCTGCCTATAAAAAAATATTTAAAATCTAATGAACGTCTGTTTGGGATTGAATTTATAGGTTTATTTAAGATATAAGTTTATTTCATATTGTAAACAAGAATTTTAACGAAACTTGCTGTAGTTGTTTATACCAGCATAAGGAAGAAGCCTATCGAAATTCAATGTTTTCCAGAGTTATTGACCTTGATTCACGAAACCTTGTAAACGTGATAGAGACCAGAGTTGCTGTAATTGTTTATAAAAATGGCGAAAATTAGGTCAAGTCACAAAATCATCTGATTCTGACGAAGCAAGCAATTAATTATATATTATTGAGGTCACTGATTATGAATATGCTAGTTTAAAAGTTGTATCTTATCTTTGAAAAGGTTGAAAGTTTCATTTTACTAGTTATTGTGCATGCCCATAAAAACTTCTTCTTTACACGATAGAGATCACAGTTCTCAACGAAAAGTTTTGAAACTTTCTGGGATATAATAACAGTTGTTGGGGTGTATAAGGTTGGAGACTTCTATCTTATCATTAACAGATTAAATCATTTGTTTGCTATGGAAATTAAAATATCCCAAAATCTCACCCTCCAATTTTTGAATATTTTTAGGCATAATCTTAACCACTGTCAAAAAATGAAAGATTATATTAATCTGGATTTCTTGAATAAACATATCAATGAAAATATACCTCAGAAGCAAGATTTTCATTTGGATCCAGGATTTGACCATCTATCCATAACTGTAACGGCGTTTTCTGATTAGCTGTCCTAATAGATCGCCTGATAAAGGCCTCTCTAAATTCGTTCAAGTGTTTTTGAATCCTTGGTATGAAGATATAGTGTAGGGCTTGAATATGTATTTCATCAGTTGGTATAAATATGTTTTCTGCTTCCATGTAGCAAAAAAGGTAGTAGAAAAAACTGATGCATCCCATCCACAAATCTCTCCAAAATCTCTCTATTCTTTGAAATAAAAAAAAAATTAAGTGTGATGATCTATTTCACTGTTAAAATATGAACAGGTTGTTGAAAATGACACCAGAGCAACAAATTGTCAACATTCCTTTCATGAAACCACACAAAGTCACAGAATGAATGTTTTTAGCAAAGTCTAGACAATGGTACATAATTTGATTTTTGAACAAACTACTTTACCTACATTTGATGACGACAAAGACACATTAAAACTCTGGAATCTAGATTACAAACAAAGGGCAGTAACTCTGGTGATTGTTATTGAATCGTATCAAATATTGAACATGACATTCGTTTTCTGAACGCTAATATACGATCACAAGTTTAAAATTCTAATTAGGTGATAAATGTTACATATCCATTGGTTAACGCAAAACTGCACATATCTTTAATATTAATGAAAACCCTCGAATGGCACGAAGACTGCTGATTATCGTTTATAATAGTTGAAACCTCTTAATACTGTAGTCAAGTGGAAGAAGTCTGAAACATGTTCCAAACAATAATACGGGCATTCTGTATGATGCTTCACACTGACTAACTATCAAGATTTTAAACCATTTAAACTTGGCATATTTTTATGGGATCAAGGACCATAACTTGAAAATTATTATTCAAAGGATAATGCGAACAGACAGATGTATAACATAAAATCGAACATATTAATGCAGACGTACTAAATTTACCTCTGATTATGGACACTTCTTCCAGTAATATGGCTGCCTCTTCAAAAACCTCTGGAATTTATCATATATTCTGCAACACGAACGTTCTCGCCCCCTTTATCCGATCTAACTCTCCATGGCAATCCATAATTTTGAACAGCTTCATTAAATGCTTGCATAACAGTTTCTGCTCTATTGTTGTTGCTAATCTTTAAATATGTAGGGAGGCGAGAATAACCGTCTATACCTCCATGAACAACTAAGTGCCAGCTTAAAAGATATGGAAAAAATATACAAATGATCATTACTCAGCTACCACTAATCAAACTGAACTGCGATGAGTTAATGTTAAAGATACAATATATAATATACCGGTAATTGACAAACCGCCATTCCATCGTGTTTCGAAAAATGCAACCCATATAAAATATTATACTAGTCATACAAATACAGTAAGCCTATATATCATAAACCAGTCTGACATTAATGATATTGAATAGCTGGTTTCGAATGGGTGTTAAAAATCCAAATATGGATTTTGGATTAATTATCTTGAGTAAGCGAACTCACTTAACAGGAGTCAGAAATCAACAATGATTACTACAGTACGAAGACTCTTAAATCAATTCTATAAGCTTACATTACAAAACGGTATATCACCTGTAAGCAGGTATGGAGGGGGACACACCTGGCCAAAACCAGTTGGGTCCCGACCCAAAGGGCCTTTCAAAAATTTATGCATGTTAATAGTCAGTTTTAAAGCGAAGATTGCACATTCAGCAATTGAAATGAAATGGAGATTAACGTCCCATTTTTCTGCACTAATTTATAGGCTAACTAGAGACGGGCATTTGCCAAGCGTGTGCAATGAGGGTAAATTTTGCTAAGGCAGCGGCAACACCCTATTCTCACTACCGATTTTAACTGCCGAGGTGACTTTAACATGCCCTCTCGTAGCTTAGTGAACACAGGCCTCCGTTTTTCATCCTATCCAATGGACTAGAACGCTTTTCCATGTCATTCCCCACCTGACAAGGGGGAACCCAGTCGAGAAAATCCACAAGGTCGACCCGATCTCCGCCAGAATTCGAACCTGGGACCCCCACCATGAACGGCAAGCGTCCTAGCCACTCGGCCACACCAGGCCCCCATCCAGCAATTGAATTTTCAAATATTCACGGCATACAACGCCATGCACTGCTAGTCCCTCTTTGGGCTGATAAATAAGCTTAGTCCGCCCCTGCCTGTAATTGAGTCAATACTAACCTTATCAATTTATGATAGCCGTCTATATGCCACAATGAGTTTGGCGCACGAACAGAATATCTTCTTCGTCTTACTGGATTTAAAGTAAGTCGACGATAGAGAACACCTTCTATATCAACCCTTCTCATCGATTCACGAACCCTGTATTCTTGAATTATATGTCCTTTACTGTGCAGGTGTCCTTTTATACTTCGATACCCAATATTTGGAAAGTTACTAAGAAGGTCAATTACTATTTCATCTAGCTCATCATTGGAAATATGACTATATTTTTCATTTAATGAAATACCATATTCAAGCAATCTTCGACTCATGGTTCTGGGACTAATATTAAATAAATTGGCCATGTCATTCAATTTGAATCCATTAGAAACCAAAAATTCTAGCTGTTCAAATGGAACTAACTTTGATGGTCGTCCAGTATGTCCTGGTGACAATGAATGTCCGAGAGATCCAGTTATAACTTCATTGGCCTGCTTTCGTTCGATTAAATTTGCAGCATTTTGAACATGAAATAAACAAGTTTGTAATCCATTCATCGTTATACTGTCTTCTTCCGTGGAAGGCATGGAACACATTAAATCTGAGACAATACCTGCTACTGTATGTATATCATGTATGATGTCTGAAAGCGATTGAAAATTTTGTGTATCTAACAAATTGCAAATTCCCTCTATTCGGGACTTCACTTCATGAATAAGTTCATTGGCCATGTTGAAGAACGGAAATAATGAGAGTAGTTCCCCTTGAAAAACTCCACCCAAGAAGAGATATTTTTATTGAGACGGGAGACATCATTGCAGGACCAAACTCGGCGTTTTCCGGATTAATGATCAACGTCATCAACCCAAATATGGTCATAGTTCGCTAACGCATGGCTTGTTAATGCAAGGCTCGATAATGCAAGTGTCGTTAATACAACTGTTGAAACTGCAAATGTTGAAACTACAAATGTTGAAATTACATATCTTGAAAATACAAATGTTGAAATTACATATCTTGAAACTGTAAAGTTAAGCTGTGTTATTTCAAAATTTGTGCTTTGTAGGTTAGACAGGTATTTTCACACATGAAAAAATGTATTTTTGTTGTATGACAAATCAACAAATGCATTTTCACAAATCGACAAATGTATTTTGCATTTTGACAAATTAACAAATGTACTTTGACAAATCGACAAATGTATTTTGTATTTTGACAAATTAACAAATGTACTTTGACAAATCGACAAATGTATTTTCACAAATTGAGAGTTTTGGCGAGGATCCCCCTCCATAAATAATGCTGCTGTACTGATTCAACTGAACAATGTAATTAATCACATAAAGAAAATCCCATTATTCTCTCTAATAAAACGTGGCGTTCTCTTACCATCATATAGAAAATACAGAATTGGTGCGTTATACTATTTTAAAATTATTTTATCAGTGATATATCATATAGATATGAATTACACGATTAAGCCTTTAAGCATAATCGAATAAGACTTTCTTACGAAATAAAAGCACACAAATAGTGTAATCGGATAAACATAATGTCGAAAACCGTCATTTCTTTTCAATTAAAATTTAAAATTGAAAGTTTTCTAGCAAGCATGGTATTGTAAACCGGGTCTGTTTTCAAGCGATATACCACTTGCCTATTTCGAAGGTGGAAAATATGGTTGTGGCCATAAATCCATAATAAAACAAAGTACTGTGGGTCCTACCCAGTAGGGGGCTAATGTACCGGGTTCGATTTTCGGCGTGGGCCAAGAATGAAACACATATTGACAGACTATAGGCCGAAAGGCTGCTGTATGGGCAAAAATTTTCTGCTTATAGCATTGCACATGTGGCCATATTAAAAAAGCATAATCTGGTATTATGATGAGATGCTAAACAAATCCTAACAGTACAACCTCATCTGATTTATATACATTGTACCAACCACATTTAATCTTGATACACATAATGCAATCGCACACTCTACAAATATATAATAAATAACGCCCGTATATATGTCAACCAAGTACAATCTACTACACATACATAGTTTAAAAGGGGGTTGGATGGCCGAATCCGAATGGTTAGCGCGTTGTATCATAAGATCCGTCATTGAGTCAACTGGCGTGGTTTCGGTTGTACGTGGCAAGGAGTAGGGTCGCCTGCCCAAGCTCGTGGGTTTTCTCCGGGTCCTCCGGTTTCCTCCCACTGTCAAAGAGCCCTACGCACAAGCGAATAATTGAAATAAAATTGAACCATATGTTAGTCCCGAAATAACCTAGTTTGTGTCGAGTGGACGTTAAACCCCATTTCTCTATACGAAGTGCAATCTTCTATAATATATTAAATAATGTACGAACAACCAAATGCGATATAATTACCTGTCTTAAACTGACGTTAAATCCAATGTTATAGTATTGCTAATCCATACAGGTGTTATATCCTACGTTAATCTATGGCATATCGCACGTTTCTTGCTATTGAACACTAAGAAGAATATCCGGTCCTTATAAAGGATCAAACATGAGTGGATTGTACCCTGCACAAACTGTGTGGTTGACTCAACAATAATAAATTGTTTATGCTCATAATAAAAGGTTAGCTGAATATTGAATATGTTGAAAATTATTCACTCAGGTTAGTCAGAAAAGGGTGTGGTCCTCGTTACTACATTGCTTATATATAAGTAAGTTTTATTACTATACGAATATATTGAATTTAAATTCAAACAATTTTATGTGAAGCGTAAAATATTGGAACATTAACCTATATCACTGATAGCAGAAGCCAATAGTTCTTGTCACTGAGCCAAGTTGAAGGCAGCCTAGGCATTGTGATCGAACCCTTTGTTCGGTCAAAACTGCTACGAAGTTTCTTTGTCCCAAGAATTGAAATGAAATAGGGGTTTTAAAGTCCTACTGTTCTGCTCCGACTGGGCTAATGAAGACGTGCATACAGTTTGCTATGAGAGAAATTGTACTCGGACAGCGGCGCTTTGGCTTACTCCTATATCGAATTCCAGCTTCCAGCTGCCAAGGGTTCTTTTACGTGCACGCCGATGTGTACACGGGACCTCGACTTTACGTCCCATCCCAACGACTGTGTGTTGTTCTTTGCCAGGCCTTCGGTCCTGCTCCACTGACAACGGAGGACTACGCCGGAAAATCCAGATGAACTGTCTCGACCCACACCGGGATCGAACGTGAAACATCCAGGTTATTGAGCAAACGTCTTACTCACTGAAACACCATGGCTCCTAGAAAAGTTAATACTAATTTATAACATGGTGTTGAACCACAAACTAATCTACTCGGTTGAGTTATTTAAATGCAGTGACAGAACGTCAGTGTGTGTATTCATGTTTTTATAACTGTTGAATTGTAGGAGTAAAATTGGCCCACTTTAAGTATACACTACACTGACTATAGACCTAATAGCAACACTGTATACTATTCAAGTAAATTATATACGATATATAGATAATATGTAAATATTGTATGTGTTCATTGTGTGTTTATGTGACATCGTGAGAAACCTATTCTTTTTGTGTGTTTTTATTTTCTCACATAACTTAAAATTATTCTTTTTTTTTGCGATATATGGAATATAGCACCGGCTTTAGGCTGTACTGATAAAACTAGAAGATCTCCCCATATAGATAAACACTCTTCGTGAAATACTGTTTCTAGTTTAGAATACATTTTCGGTTGATATTAAAAGTGTTTTTTCTAATGTTTTCCTGGTGTTTCTTGGTAAACATTTAAAAATGATTAAAGAAGTATAACATACATTTAAGTACAAATCGTATCTATAACCATATGAATGTTACAATGCCAAATTCCCCTACATAATTAGTGTTCAAAATACAGTCTATAAGAGTATTATACAATTTGACTTGTGTTTATATACTGAATTATTTTTGAAATTATGCCCTAGAAATGAACTGACCGGAGATTTATCATGTTACTTTTCTGCAGTGTGTTACTGGTTCTTTTAGATGCAAACTGACGAGTACACGGTGGACCTAGTACATGTATGTTTTTGTTTTTTGTCCGATCAGAGCGACTATGCACATTTTCATTGTCAGGCCCGTTTTCCTGCACCATGCAAGGAGAACACGAGCTGGGAATTCCGAGGTTCTGTCTCGGTCAACATTGGCGGGATCGATGATAAGTGAGTGATGACCATAATCACTGCTCCACTGTGGCTCCCGAAACATAAAAAATAACATAAAATTTGTTATTTTTGAAATTTATTGAGATATTAAAAAATATTAATTTGTGGACTGACTTACATATGTATAAAACCTCGAGTCGATTTTTATTCGCTTCCAAAGACCCAAGTCATTGGGTTAAATATTCACATTGGCAGACGTTTTGCGGCCTTTGTGTGCACACTCTTCTAGTCAGAGATAAAAGCAAGATATAAAACACAAAATGGATGTTTAGAAGGTTACAAAAATAAAAACCGGAAGCAAGATGTAAGATGAACTAAACGGTTTTATTCATGCCTGGTGTGGTCTTCAGAAATCGAGATATTTCGAATTGCAATCGATATACCTTAACGAAGGTTCTAAGTAAACTCTGGCTTTCTTTTTTTTTATAAATAAAAATATAATGTACACGATAAAGGCGCGCCATGATTGGATAACTTTGGAGAGAGAGAGAGAAATGGGGTTTAACGTCCACTCGACACAAACTAGGTCATTTCAGGACTAACATATGGTTCAATTTTATTTCCATAATTCGCTTGCGGGTAGGGGTCTTTAGCAGTGGGAGGAAACCGGAGGACCCGGAGAAAACCCACGAGGTTGGACAGCCGACCCTACTCCTTGTCACGTAGTGCTAACCACTAAGCAATCCAACCCCCTTGGATAACTTTGGACTTAATACACAAAAATCAACCCATAAATAACGATGACTTACGCGCAAAAAGTTTGTAAGATAGGTTGGCAGACAACGAATCATACCCCAGCAGCTAAAGTGTCCGAGGTAAAAAAAAAAAGAAAATGATTCATATTGTATATTATCAAGAATAATTGCTAAGCACTCATCAGAATTGTTAAAATTCGACAGGATTCGTCGTTAGACCAGTCATAATAATGCATATTAATCGTATGACAGGAACGGTCACGCGATTTTAACAAGAAAATAAGGGTCATAACTCTATAAGATGTCCATATCACCCCCCCCCCCACCCCGGCAACCTTTTCAACAAATACCCCTATTCACAAGGGCGAATATAAATTATTCAAATAATTAAATATCTTCTGAAAACTTGAAAGAATATAGATTAGAGACGACAAGGGTTAAGATGATGTTTCATATTTCAAGAGTAGGCTTACCTTAATATTCCAATTAATATGCTCAGAAGTTTACACTTAAGGTACAGTCAACCCCTAGAAAGTAAAGTAGAATGATTCAATGTTAAGTCGACATTTTGAGATTTCAATTGGCTATTAATACACATAGGGGTTTATAACAGATTCTTAACTTAATAAAGATGCAAAAAAAATCTAGATAACAAACCTCCTTAAAAAGTAACACAGACAAAAAACCTGAAACAGATCTAGCTTGTTAGTGTTGAGACGAATTATCTTTCTTCTTCTCACGAACTAGATCGTCGTATGGCTATCTTAATTGAAAGGGGATACCTTTCATGTTGCATTAAGGACTAATATAAAAAAGGCTGCACAAATGTCTACCGTTTCCGTTGAGGCGCCTTATTAAATTGTGCCGATTGAAGGATAGGTTATAGCTCCGTGTTTATTATACAAATGTTATAGATTAGAAATATTAATGCACCTTGAAATAAATCAAATTTAAAACAACCCATATCGCCCACGGGGTTTCAAAACACATGGAGGGTTAATTAGTATCTAAATTTGTCTTGGGTAAGACTTTTTTTTGTACATAAACGAAACGAAATTGGATTTTTAACTTCCTCCTTTTCTGCCCCATGTAGCGTTTATATACCCACTGAGCCACCGCGTTTTCCCCGATATATTGATTACAAATACACAAATTCACTACTCTTCGAAACGCCGCACAAAAAATAAAAATAAATAATGCTTTAAAGTTTTTTTTTCCCTATAATACCGGCAATAATGTAAGTGTGGTTCAGTCAACTTTCTGCAACAGTGCCAGGCGCAACAGGTACAATAGTTTATCTATCTAACAGCCACAATTTGCAGACATTATATATCGTTAAACAATCTTCTTCATTTAAAATACAATTTGTACACAAGGTAATTAGGTTACAAACTAAAAAGATATTAAAAGTGATACCGCTATGAATCGTGAACCGAGTAAGTATCAAGTGGAGCATAGCATGTGTAATCTATAGTGCAATATACACAACCTGTAATCAGGGAAACACACCTTTTCATACTTAATTGTGATAACTCATATCATGCTGAGTTTTAAAAGAAAACTTACAAAGATTTGGGGTCATTTAATCGGGAAATCGAAAACTTCGTCAGATGCGACTCACGAAAAAAATGTATAATTGACGATGCACAATGAAACACAAAATGGGACTACAGGTATATGGATGATTTTACCAGAGAGTGGCATTGTTGACATTTGTACACTGTCAATGACAAAATATTATCTGTTATTCATATTCATTTAGAGAATCCGAAAAGCAATACGTAGCTATCAGATAGTTATTGGGAGCGAGAGAGGAAGGAAGTGAAAAAGAGAAGAGGGCTTTATATGATATCATGTTCCTGTGTTCCTTGTAATAAATATATGATCACTTCATCTTTAACTCTACGATCGTCTTGTTCCGTCCTTATCAAAATACACAGTGAACAATACAGCAATACCAATATATATTCCCAGTTATAACGCACCACGCCTATATGTACAAAATATGGGTACTTCTCTATAATAATCTATAGTTCTATTAGACGTTGAAGAAGCCAGTTGCTGGTCAAGATAACGAACAGATACTAAATAACAAGTTTATTGACATTTTGACAGATTGTCAAGAATAATGACTTCCACACGCTAGCCACATATTAAATACGTCTACATACAATCTATACTCTGACGGCCATCATTCTCCTATCAACAATTTACGATACAAAAATAGTAAAACTGTTACTAACAAACAACAAAACATCAAAAAATACGAAAACAAAACTAGAAAGAACAAACAATTAATACAAGAGCGTAGTATTATATCCTTACCAAACTAATAAAAGAAGAAGGGTCTGTCAATGGACAGTTTCTAGTCGTTCAGATGAATCGAAAAACCCAGGCCAGTACTTGACAGTAGGAATTCATTTGCTGTCCGGGAATGCCCATCGTCATTAGCCCGTTTGAAGCGGAAAAGTAAGAAATGAAACGAGGTTTAAAACGTCCTACTGTTCTGCTCCGACTGGGCTAATGAAAATGGGAATGCGCCATACAGTGTGCTATGAGGGAAATTTCGCCTGGACAGCGGCACTACGGCCTACTCTTATATCGAATTCCAACTGCCAAGGGATCTTATACGTGCACATCAATGTGCACATGGGACCTCGGGTTTTTGTACCATCCGAACGACTAGACAGCTGTCCAATGACAGACTCTCCTTCCAGCACGATTGACAAGGGGAAACCACTCCTGAAAATCCCGATGAACTTTCTCGGCCAGAAAAGTAGGGCGTTAAACCTCATTTCATTCATTCATTCATTCATTAAGAAATATGTTGGCGTCAATCAATACTGGCAGAGGTAGACATAATTTTTTTCAGACAAAAGTTTCAATCGTGTAGGTCCATTCCCCACGGCAAGAAATACAATTGTTTAAATACCATGCTACTGTATAAGACTGGCTGCCCCGAGGAAAATAACAGTTTATATTTCCAGACAAACAAAGGTACCAGACTCCACACATCTGGGAATATTTACTGAGTCACATTTAGCTTGGAACATTCAAAATGGTTTATCCAAATTCCTTCAATCTTAATGGCTTAGAAACCGTATGAAGATATGTCTTTATCTTCCATCAGTATTACGTAAAATACGAAGATAAACCAAAATGTCAAACTGAGTAGAAATCACGGCGAACAACTGATTATATGAAAAGAAGCATAAAAGCCATTTAAAATATTTGTAATAGACGTCGGGGTTGGATATCATTTTTTTTTAAATATTTGTTTTCACTGAAATATATTGGTAGAAAAACATAACAGGTGTTTTATAAAGGGTGGTTATATTTATTATGCAATATAATTGTTGACAATTTGAATAAAACTTATATTTTAAATGTTTGTTTTTCCCATAGTAGCAACTCGATAAGCTTTAATATAAATGATGTTCATTGAGGGGTAAACTTATGATAGTTGATGAAAGGATGCATGTATTTCATTAGCAGCTGTTGAGTATACCGTTATCAATACCCAAAATAAAACAACAACATCAAGCTACCTGTATTATCTAACTGAATCACATCTACATTAAAGGGACAATAACACTCTTGCTGGCTTGACAGCCCCAGAAAATAAAAAAATAGCCTTATTCTAAGTACTAGATGTGTTAGTGTCCTACCTGTTGTGTAAATTATCCATTAAATCCTATTTTACTTGTCCAGAGATTTCGAAAATATTTTTAAATCGAAGTTTCATTTGAAAAGGTTTACGTTAGACGTTAAGATGAAATTTGTATCGTCAATTAATTGAAATATTCTAAAATAGTACAATTTGTTGATCAGAATAAAGATTGGGACATATTATTCAGTTACAACAAGAGTGGTATTGAGCCTTTAAAGGGATGTTAAGCCTGGTCGAATGCACGATCTTCTCGATTATGTTTTTAACTTTACTAAAAACTTTTGGGTTCTCATGGACCTACTAATCATCGTCAATAACCGAAAAGAGCTGTTTGTCAACATCGTCCAAACATATTGCAAAAAGTGACCGAAAAGGAAAGTTAAAAATTATAAATCTACACACCATATTCACAAGTTAAATAATGGATAAGTGAAATGGACCAAAATCGCTTTTGACGGTTCCTGGTGATTAGTAGGACCGGGTTACCAGGGATCAGTCGTTATAATATAATTTATATCTTCTGGTTCTGGTGGAACACTGACTGTGTTGTCTGTCAATTATCACATGATAGCAAGAATGTAAGAAATGAATTATCTCTCAGTCTTATCTTATTCAATGTCGGTAACATACGATAATAAAATGATAAAATCGAATTACTGCTGAATCTTATAATCCAAAAAGAAAGATAATAAGGAAATGTAAGTCTTGTGTGTACGAAACTATGGCTCGAAAACTAAAAATGACAGTAGGTGGAGTGGTTCTGTTGTTCAGACTGAGCTTATGCGGTGTTCCTTTAAAGTATATGTGTACCTGTATAGAACCATAACACCATATGTTTTTAATGCAAGTTATACACGATCTGGTTTTTGTGAATGGCAGTGCGTAATGCTGAACATTCCTTTCCGGTAAACCACATGAGGAAAAAATAAACATGGTATGAAACATGATGTGGTTTAGTTCAATGAAAGGAAAATAATTCTAGGTTGCTAATGACTTGATACTTGTTGTGAATACCGACGAAACATATGCTCAGAAAAAATAATACGTAGGTAGATGATGGAGAATGGGGAGAGAGTACCATTAGACCTATCAATCAATATAAACAAATGGAGAATTCTTGCCTACTCAGAAAATGGGAAATCATTTCAAAACTATTCCATGTGAAAGAAGAATTATTTAGATAATATTCTTCCGCACTAAAGTCAGGGTTCTAAACCAAAATGGCTATTGAACTTTTATTAGTTCCACATATTACTGTTCCCATTCACCACTACAATAAACCATTTTGGCAAAGAAATAATGTTCATATTCTACAATTTAAGACATCCTTGCTTAGAGCTCTTGTCTATGCAAGATATAGCCTATAACGTATTTAGCTATAAAACAGTATAACGTACCCGGTATTTGATAGACATTTAGCAATTGGGCATATTAGCACAAGGTACAATTTTATGGGTACACAATTACTAAATTATATAATTGTGTGTCCATAAGACTGTACGTTATGTTTATATTTGACGTGAAAATATTAAATTTTCAACGTTTACAGTGTAAATTACAGTTCTAGGCTATCACACAAATGTTATAAATATAGCATAAACCATACGTTCCTTGACAATGGTTATAAATTCTAATCAACTTAAATTGAATTTAGCTTTCAACATCTTAATGTGAACAATGCATATAGGCCTAGTATCGTTATACTCACCAGCACAAACAAAGATTCAATATTCAAGTTGTTCAGTTTTGTGTAGGGTATCCATTTATGAAAGCTTACGTCAAAATATATTTGTGACGTCACTCCATAATTAGGACTTGATTAGCCCTTTAATATGGTTGTGTTTTCGCTCCATTATTAATCTACCTTTGGACGTCATACAAGGGTTACTGTTACCACCCTACTTCTTATACAATACTACAAATAAATTAATAATCCAAGAAAATATTCTCAAAGTTTTTCTCTTGGGTCTTGGGTTGGGTGCTTTTTTATAAAGTACATTAAGAGTACTTCATTGCTGAATAGTGTCCTTAACACAATGTTAATTAATTTATATTCTTATTCATTCTATTGTGATTTCTAAACGGGGGTAAGAGAGAGAAGCCACCAAATATACATCATTTATCATATACATATTTTATTTTGCAAGGTACCGCTAAAAGCATTTCAATATTGAATATTGTACTTACTCTAAAAGAAAGGAAATTATATTTTATTCGTACTATTGTGATTTCTTAACGAGAAAAGGGAGATTGGATATGTTTAATGAACGGAAGCCACGATACGTACATCAATTATCATGTTGTCTATACAAAAAAAAGTCAACGAACTTAGCCACGTGAATGTGTTATATTGAGATCATGATAAATAGAAGATAAGTATCCGAATTATCTACATGTCACTCGTTAACTCAACAAATCTAATCATTAACGACAATTTACTTCACTTGAAATGCCAAAAGAGTTTTCAGCTAATTATATCTAGTTGGACAGTAGGAACATGTGTTCAGTATAGCCTATGGTCAATTAAACCATATATAAACACGACTGCTGTGTTTTGGTCTTATTAAAATTGTCTCTGGGCCACACAGCGAGAATTAAATAATAATAAAAAAAGAGAGATCGGAGAGAGAATGGTGTAACTTTGATTCATAAATAAACGTTTAACGTCAGTGTGCCACGATGACAAGCACAGAATCTGTCCAAAACTCATATTTGCCGTGCTTAAGGGTTTGAATTCGGGTCTTAATTATGGCGAAAAAATCGACAAATTTTTAAATCGCATAAAATGGTCGACACGTATGCCATTCCAGTACACGTGCTTATTCCTAATGGTGAATCGAAGAAATGTGTGTTTATTTTTTATATTCTTTTACGTTGTCGGTTAAGTTATATTGGTTAAAAGTGAATAATAGTTCGATTGAAGGAAGGCAGAAAGTTAATATCTTTCCTTTTAGAAAATAATATTTGGTGAAATCCAATTATTGTGCTTCTATAATTTAATCAAAACATGTGTGGTCTTTTTATACGAGCTTGAGAATTGAATAAACTTATAAATGCCATTAATAAGACATTAATAAAACTCACAAATTATTTCGCTAATCTAACGAAATACCCTCTAATCTAGAATTTCTGAAAAAAAATTACACCAATAACATGTGTAAGTAATTTGTTTGAAGAAAATTGAGTTTATCACTGTAGGGATTTGAATTCCGTAAATTCTGATTGCATTTTTTTGGTTTGAGATAGAATAAAGTGCATTAACGGTCGCCGATTTGTTCGGTTTTTATGATAACACGGCCTTTATGTCAAGTGCTCAAGTAATAAAAAGTAATAAAGGGGAAAATGCCTCATTTTTGAATACATTAAAAAATAGACTTGGAAATATATTCATAGTGGAATTATTAGAGTACCAGTTCTATGATGCTTCAACCAACGGCTTATGAAATCCGGGGCCAAACTTCATTTACCTATAGCTGTGATGGTTTCCGTGCACAAGGCAGGGTATAGCTATGATATTCTAAAACATTTGATACCTCCTCTCTGTTAGGATTTCACATAGCTATGACATAATATATTGTAGTTAGAGAAAACAATACCCACACACAATCAACTCATGGGTTTGCCAATGCCAGGAACTCCAATTTCGACCTACAAAGTTCTTAATATAATTTTGTCAAGATAAACGTTACAATCCATAAGTGAATAAAGGGTGATATTCATCTTGTTAAATTATTTCAAGAGACAACCTTGATTTAGTTTGTATTAAATAGATATATCGAATTAGATTCACATTAACACAAAGTGATCGGTAATGAAGCATGGCGACAAAGGTGAGATTGAATAGCAGATAATATTAGTGTCTCTTCAAATACATATATACGTACTCACCGCTGTTATTATATATATATATATAATGATCGCTTGTTGATTCTACCCATAACTGATGTTAAAGGCTGGATCAGTTTCCAAAATGGATTGTTGGGTGGGCATGAGCCAAGAACTATTGCTTCAGGTGTCCGAGAATCAAACCGTCGGTTTGACACGGTTGTCGTCTTTATAAAAATATACGCCTGTTGAATCCAGATATAGGTATTCAGTCGGTGAATAATAGCTGTATTAATAGCTGTGTCGGATCCAGGTAGGGAGTTCTAGGAGACCGGGAGCCCCTTAAAGAACGATATAAAAAACTTTCTCGTATGGTAGTCCCGAAATGATTTAGTTTGTGTCGAGTGAACTTTTCTCTCACATTGCAATGAACCATACGTTTTCAAACAACTTAAACCCGCCAGTCTTTATCTGGAAATGGAGACCGATGTCCCAAGCTTGTATTATGCGGTGTCTGGATAAAACCAGACTTTTTTTATAAAAATAATGTGTAGGTGAAATTTACCTTTCGTTATCAAGTACGGCACATGGGTCATTCATTGTAGAGGCCCCTAAAAGAACGGGGGTCGATTATCAGGTCACCCAACGGAAAAATTGACCCAAAATCTTACAAAGGTTACGTGTCCGGATAAGGAATTTTGACGTTCACGTCCAAACATCTCAATATTTTGAGCTGATATATTGAGACAAGGTAAATACACAATTCCTCTATATTTTGGCGCTTAAATTTCATACGTACTAAGACTTTTATTTTTGAGACTCTGTTCAAATCGGGATAGTCCCTTTAAACCCCTTATGTCTCTTTAATAAATAAACAATATCTATTTGATCTGTTTACAAATATTGTTAATGTCTGTAACTATATAATATATATATCCAATCTTTATATTTGATCTGTTTACAAATATTGTTAATAGAATAAATTGATAGGATTATATTGTGTTTATTTTTATGGTATTTGGGGCTTAAACTTGATAAAATGCCAGATAGTTATCATGGTCCATTGGCAACAGGGTGAGATAATTGTTTAACCTCCTCATATGAATCAACCTTACACCATAACATTCATCTGTAACTACTGACAAAATTCATATCACAGACCCATATTATCAATATGTAGCAGTAGCAATGGTGTTATTAATTTATAAAAACTAACCATGGCCAATCTTTGAACAGTATATTATGATCATCTACAAACTTCCACATTTGTTAAGTACGTTTGAAAAATTGGTTAAACATGTCTAAAAAAAACAACCTAAAACGTTTGCTTAAACATACATTATGCAAGAGCTAAATCTGCCTATTGCAGGTCTTTCTTTAGGACTGTAATGTTATCTTAATTATTAATTAGACATTTATTAAAATGACACGACCATAATCCACTCTCGATGACATCTGCTGCTTCCGATTTTCATAGATTTGAATACGATCTGCCGTTCAACATTGATGATTAACCGCGAAAATGACACGACCATAATCCACTCTCGATGACATCTGCTGCTTCCGATTTTCATAGATTTGAATACGATCTGCCGTTCAACATTGATGATTAACCGCGAAAATGGATAATCGAGACTTTGTTTATTATCGCCACAACGGCAACATGACAATCGAGGCTACAATGTCATTAAAATTGGTATTTCTTGACTTAGAGTGAAGTAATTTGACTGAAATTATTTAACTATTATAGCGAGAACTGTCAGCTCTTTATATAATCTTACATAATGTATCTTTAATTAAGTGATGACATAGAGGGATAAGCACTGGGCATTCTTCAAGAAGATTGTTGTGTAAATACCGGAGTTTAAAAACTATCAGGATTTCTAAATTAATATGAATATTCAACAATTATTATGATTATAAGTTGATTTATGACGACAAATTATTCTGGACTACGTAGACTTGTTGTCCCTTTGATACTAGGGACATACAAATCATAACTTGTGCCAAAAACAAAGTCTAAAAGTTCAATTTCGAGGAGTAAGATCATTAAAATTTATGGCTAGAAAGATACAGGGGTGATCCCACCTAGGTATAAATATCATCTTGACGAGGAGGTCAATAGATTATGATGACTGGAGTTTTGACAAGTAGCTTATAACAAGGGTCTTGTGGTATGAATCTTGATGTAACTGAATGATTCTCATGAAATTGGGGGTTGGGGGGGGGGGGGTGACACGTGTGTTGTATGAATCTTGATGTAACTGATTGATACCTGGGAAATTGGGGGGAGGGGGGCTGTGCTTTAGATCATAAGGTGTCATTGGATCAAATAGCTTGTAGCTTGGTTTCGATCCCACTCGGAAAGACTCCAAGAGTAAGCGAATTATTGAGATAAACATCCACCATATTTTAGTCATGAAATAACCAAGGCTGAGTTTAGTGGGCATTATAGTCCATTAGTTTAGTGACCCCACCCGTATTATAACAAATCACTGTTCATCTTCTATTTAAGATCTCAGATTAAAATGTGTTTACAAAGTGATTTACAACTATCAATATAAACAATGTGTGGTCTAGAGTGTCATGGGGTCTTGTCATTTTATCGTTACAGTCAAGATTGTAACATTCATCTGTTACCACTGCCAAAATATCCAGATCGCCAATACACTCCTTCATTGTTTTGTTTTTTTTAAATGGGTAGATCAGGTAGGCATTATTGTAATAACAAATAAATCAAAATAATTTAGAAGCTGTAATTTTGAGCAAAATGTTTTGGAATTTCCCAGTTTAGTTCTTTATACCGAGTAGTAACGCATAAAAAATAGTCTATTTCACGGAAGAGACATTAACTACATCTATTGGATTTAAAGATGTGTAAAGTTCAAGCTTATTGTATATTAATAAACACATATGATAACCTGTCATGACAAGAGGAAGTGCCACCTGTATTTGACTTGAGTTCATATGAATATTATACATGATAATGATGGTGACCTTAATGGTATGTCCGTAAACAACACTATTATGCATAGCCTTTAAGTCGTCCAGCGTTGATATTTTTATCCGAAGGGTCTGTTGCTAGAATCGACGAAGTACGCTCCAACACGCTATGCATAAGTTAGGCATAAGTTAGACTAACCTTGTGCATGAGTTCCGCATAAGTCAAGAACGCTAAAAATTCGCTGGGCATATGCTTGTATAAGTTATGTTCACGTTTGGGATAAGTTATATATTCGTTCAGCGCGTTAGAAGTACGTTATATATGCGCCCAAAAAGAGCGTCCTCTTGATTTTTAAACTCAGCTTCAGCGTATGCCAGCGTGTTGGATAATCATTTCATACGTCGGAATAAGTTGTCTAAAACGTTATAGTGTGACAGGCCCATAACGGATGAACACCAATTTAATCGTTTACTCATACACTATTTGATCAAATATCCTTATTAATATAATACGTTATTATTTATTCCTAATTGAACTGACAAAACGAAGGTGTTTACAGGGGTATAGCAAAGGGCATAAAAGGGGATGACAATGGAATATGAGTTCATAGATAAAATATAATAGAACTCATTTAATAAATAACAAAATATTATGAACGGTATTTCCCTAAATAACATGATATCAAGACACCAAAAGAAATTGAGAGGAAATCAAGCATTACCAAATAATCAACAGCTTTCAGTAAATATCTCCGTAAATATGATATTAAAATCCAAGTGGAATATTAAGATTTGGGTATAGATAGCCTAAGGGGGCAAGAAGTTAACTAAACAACACAGCAACAATAGTAACAATAGTATACTATACAGTGACTGACACCCGTCCAATTCAACGTATGAATACCTGTAAAATTATCAACAGTCGGAATTTTACTACTATTTTACTACCTCAAGTCAAAAGGATCCCCTTAAAGCTTTATAGTAGACACTTACACCGAGTTTATCCCCATATAGTCAGTAATATATACGGCGTTATCATATTATATAGATATATTTGATAGTCGTTTTACTTACCTTAATAACAATAGATGACCTTTCTATCATATCATTGATGTGTTAGAAATAAAATACTCCACATATTTACTTACTAGTATTGTATATAACATTCTTTGTATACTTGAAATAGTTTGACTTTTATATACAACATCTACATTTTCACTTTTACTATTTGATGCAACATATGGTAAAAGTTATTTGACATTCTTTAAAACAAAGCAAGATTTTGGTCACGCATGTGAGTCACATTGTTACTGGTTTAAAATTTGCACACATTTAACTACTATTTCCCAGCGTAAATTAAAAACATATTTGAATTACAAAAAAATGTTTGTATTAACGACTGGTAGTTTGAGTCGATATTTTACACCCGTTCATCTTTAGTGATCCGTTCAAAGTACTAACAAGGATGTGATACTTTCAAAGTGACTTTTAACAGTTTCTTTGTATATTCATAGCAACTGTACAATATATCTTTAGTCATAAACCCCGAACATTAACATCCTTAACGTAATTTGTATCTTACAAAATCACTGTGACATTAAAAAACACACCGTTACATTATTGTCACATACATGGTCTACTAACTACTTATATAAGACCAGAAGCTTAACCCCCAAACTGTAGCAATGGCGGATACATGTGGCGGGTCTACACGGGCTATATCAACTAAATTTGTATTCAAAATTCACAAATATCTTTGCCGATTTTAAACTATCGTCGAATCCGAATTTACCTGTTAGTACAGTGACGAGTGTCGTTAGCGAGGATAGGTTGGCTTTCTGGAACACCATATACCACTGTTCAATGAATTGTTTTATTGTACTACTTACACGTTCAATAAACAATAACTAAATGTTAACCTAATTTCTATCTGTAGAAAGATCAAGTTGACGATTTGATGACTCAATAGATGTGGAGAAGGGGTGGAGGATGGTGGTGGGGTGGAATGATTCTGGTTGCTGACCACGCCTGAACATAGATCCGCACTTCTGTAACAAAACAACCCTGTTAGCCATCATTATTAACTTGGTGATTTATATAGTAGCTTAGTACTGTGACTTAAAATATCTTGTTATTTATCGTGTCTGGGGAGATGACCCAACATATATACATGTACTATCCTACGTGAAGTGTGATATAGCAACTCACTTTTTAATTAATACCTATACAGTAGTCTAATGCAATCTGCCAACCTCCCTTATCTTGGTGATATACTATCTAGCTTTGTGTTATTTTATCCTCTAATCTGTAAAGTTATGGGTTGTTATAGATATGTCATGTTCCTACAGTTAAATATTCAAATGGACTCTCTCCTCTCGCTGTCTCTAAACTATCCAACACGTATCCATGGACTCGACACAAAGTAGGTCATTTCGGGACTAACATAATATATGGTTTAATTTTATTTCAATAATTCGCTTGCGCGTAGGGGTCTTTAGCAGTGGGAGGAAACCAGAGTACCCGGAGAAAACCCACGAGGTTGGACAGGCGACCCTACTCCTTGTCACCTACAACCGGGGATTCGAAACCTCGCCAGTTGACTCCATGACAGGCCTTATGATACAGCACGCGCGTGCTAACCATTCGGCCATCCACCCCCCCCCCCATCGAATACATCAACTATTAGATTATGTTTTGTTCTGTTTGTGTACTTGTCAAATAAATGTAAAACTGTTACCCAGATCAGGATCTTTTACTTCGAGATATTGATAGGTATATAAAAAACAAATACTTCAGTTATAATATTTTAATACTGGACTGACTCATAGAACAGCCCATATTACCTTTTCAATAACATTTAAAATGTGCGCTTTGTTGAAGTCAGGTATTAAAGGATAGATGATAGCCCCCATGAGACACCCACGTATATATATATATATATATGTATGTATGTAACGGTTAGTCTACACCGAGTGAAGCATGGGAGTAGGTAATGAAACACCTGGATGAGCACAAAGAAAATTAAAGAAATATACATCACTTAATGGCCCTGCACAGTTGAACTTCTTAAGTGCTGTGAGTTTACATTTCGAGTGTAGTATCACAAAGGTATCCAAACAAAACCCCCAAGACGTTGAGTGTTTCATTTATTAAAAACCATAAAATGTGTCAGCAATAAAAATAATATTGAAGATGTGACCTGAGCGATCACCTTAAAGAAAACTTTGTTATGTTTGAACCGAAACATAGAGAGTTGATTTTTCCATCTTTAGGTACATGCAGTTCCCAAGCCTTTGAGTACAAACCTAAATCAAACAAATACATACAAACAGGTTTTAAGAACTAGAATTTTGTAACTGTATAGTTTGTACATATTCCCACAGTTTTACTACAACAGAAACGTTAAAGACACAATGAGTACACTAAACTTGATGAAGACAAATTATATATATATACAAGTTTTGAAAATATACATACCCATCTTCTTTCGTATTTCCCACACTTAGACATGATAATCACACTAGATAAATAGCAAGTGTACACGACCGCTACATCGTATAAACATACGCGTCCATTCAGTACACAGGTTTCCTTTCCACCTTAGTTTTATTTCTAAAGGCCACGAGGAAAACTGCACACAGTGTGGAAGTTTAACGTATTCGTACACACTTCTATTGACCATTCATATAACCAATGTCAGTGAATACGCGCGTGTCTCGTAAAATCTTTAATGGTGTTGATATTAAAGGGACATTATGATTAGATGAATAAGGAAAATATAAGCAGCTCGTATGAGATGAAAAATCAAAGACTTTTGTTTACGCGCGTGCCTAATAAAAGTATCTGGCTCTTTATACAATAAAGAATGGCCAATAAAGGAAAGTGCATTTAGTAATAACTTCTCTCTTAAACGTTGGAATGGGATTCAAAACAGTTACCACCGCACTGAATTAATGTATGTTGGGGATATACATTGCAATAAATATATATTGAAATGAAATGAAAAGTGGTTTAACGCCCCATTGTGCTATGAGGGGAATTTTACCCCAACTGTCAAGGGAACTTGTTTTTTCGCCCTATCTAAACGACTAGACACTGTGCTGGTCAGGCATTCCTTCCTGAACCATTGACAATGGGAATCCACACCGGAAAATTCCGATGAACTTTGTTAGCCAAGACCTCCTTGACCCACCGCGGCTCCAAATATATATTGAACAATTTTGGAGGGGATATACATTACAATAATATGAAACGAAAAGCTCTTCTATGGCTATGCTGAAGAGAAGAGTGCTCAAGAGAAAATCATCTGACATCACGGCGTGTACCTTATTTCTAATCATTTCGGGACTAACATATGGTTCAATTTTATTTCAATAATTCGCTTCCGTTTAGCAGTGGGAAGAAATCAGAGGACCCGGAGAAAACCTACGAGGTTGGACAGGCGACCCTACTCATTGTCATGTACGATCGGAGAATCGAAACCACGCCAGTTGACTCAATGACAGACCATATGATATAAAATCGCACGCGCTAACCATTGGGTCATCCAACCCCCTTTAAATAAATAGAGTCCCCTACCCAGACCTTTCCCAAAAATAGTTTATACTTAAATTGAATTATATAAAGTGCATTGGTATGAATACACAATATAGATTTAATAGAAATTCATTGTTAGCAATGTATATCAAATATCCATTCGTTCTTCAATAAGTATAATCAAATTATTTATTTACGTGTTTTTTTCTGCACTAAAATAATCAATGATATCCAAAAAGTCCAATTTCTGAATAAAGTCACCTTCAAGGCTCAACAATGGCAAATTGTTCAGTCTCTCTTGCGTCATAATGACATGCTGAGTTTATTTAATTCGTTTCGAATGACTGAAAGAATTTTCACACAAACTGGGATGGTTAAAAACAACGCGTTTTGGAATGAATTGTGTAGTAGTTTTTAAAAAATCGGTATTCTAACTTTAAAATTAAAAGGGACCCCCCTCGCCTCGTGGGCCCTGGCGAAGGTCTGTCGCGTCCGCCATAAGCAATCCGCCACTGCATATATCTGAAATACACAACTAAACAGAGACAAACAACCCATCAAGATACACTAAAATTATATCTAAGCATGAACGTCCAAAGTTGTTAGTCAGTTAATTGAGTTTGACCTTACTACGGGGTGACACCCGAGGCCCACCCACCCAGAAGCACCTAATTATAATTGGTCTTCTGTGTTCCAGACAGAGAAAGTATGTCAGTCTAGAGCACGATACACGTCATCACTAGTAGATTTGAGAATCGAATTTGCCACAGTTTATGTGTAACATTGCCGAACCTAAACTTAAAAAAGTATAAAAAGTGTACCCCCCCCCCCAAAAAAAAAACCAAAAAAAAAACCAAACCTGGAACTAAACTTTGGACTCTATTCTCACGAGAGTTATACTTTATCAACAATCTTATCTTAATGCAATCATTGAACGTGATCTAAACAATTATATCATTCTTAATCGATATCTCATTCAATTACTAAATCAATATTACACAATCTGTTAGAGAAATATCAGGCTCTTGGCTAGTGGGGGACAAGGGGCCCCCGTTGAAAAAAATCGAAGGCGCTCTTTCCATTGGACGCAATACGAAGCCAACGGCCAACGAAAAACCAAATACACAATGCGAAGTGAGATTGGTTGGGGACCCACGACTTGATCCATGGGGCGCCCAAAACGGCATGATTGTTGGGGTGCCTCATGCCGGAGGGACGCCCATAATGCCAAGATTGTTTTTTTCGTCCAAACAAGGAACCGATCGCATGCCGACGCCCGAAGAAATCTACCATAAGAAAGCCAACTGGAGATTGTATTAAATTTTCTAGGTCAAATTCACGATGGGGATGGTATTGATTCAAGTTCGCACCAGGCGTCATAATCTTCAAAATTCAAACAAGTTACACTCTAACCCGATTCCGAACTTTTCTTCGTTTTTCTCATAAATTATTATACATGTAGGTACGCTAAAGTCGTATGTCATTTTCATATTTTCATAGTTCCTCTCCTCAGGTGCAAACTCTATTTTCCAATATATTTTCTCTGTGTGTGGGGGGGTGGGGTGTACCCAAGACCTTTCTCCGAAGGGATGAGCGTCCTCGGTGTCGTTCGTCGTGGATCGTAAAGTGCAAGTACATCGGCGCCCCCAGAAGCCCTTACCCCCCCCCCCCCCCCACACACACACACACACACCATTTTTAGGCTAGTTACGGGTCTGAATATGAATTATCGAACTTAAAGTGGGCTAGACTGTGAAAAATTAAAAGATTAAAGATTCTGTTTCCTAAAGAATGGAGATTGTCGATTCGCAATTTGAGTTACTGAGATTAAAAATTATCTTTACTAGAGGTTGAAAATCATCTTTACTAGCGATTGAAATCAACTTTACTGGAGATTGAAAATCATCTTTACTGCAAATTGAAAATTTTCTCTACTGTAGATTTAAGATTATCTTTTCTGGGGACAAATTCTTTTCTTGTAGAGATTGATTGAAGACCTCCTTTACTAGAAGATTCACTTTATTGGAGGTCGAGTATTTTACACGTTTTTACCATTGATCAATGTAATAATAATCAGCTGTATGACATAATCAATATCTTACAGGATTGCAACTTACACATTACTAATCGAAAACAAACTAACTGAAAACGCATATATCGAAAAGTTGCGGGGAAAACATATATATATAGCACATTCTATTCACGGTTTGCTCGAAACTATATACTGGATAATTTTGTTTATTGAAACTATGTTATATGTACTGTTTGTTTCATATTTTGTTGAGCAGAATTTATGTATTGTTTTCAGCCATCATATGTTTTATATTGCTTGTTTATGTAACTGATAACTCACAAAGGCATACCCAAATCCATACTTGTTGAAAGGAAAAAGACATGAACATGTGTTAAAATGGTTGTACCACTTTATGTCTATCTGACAAAATGTTCAATTTGATAATATCTAGTCTTGATCAATCCTAAAGCTGTCGACAATCTTTGATATAAAAAGCGTGATTTGATCAGCCACTCGAATGAAATCAAATAACATACTTGAGTTATTTTAATGATAAAATTATTGTAAGGACGTCTCGTACTGGAGAATAATTTTAAATCAACAATATTAGCCATTAATCCATATAAGACGGAGTAGGGGTGTTATTTAAAATTGATTCTATCTCCTATTATTTTTTGCTATAGTAATTTTCGATAATGACGTTGTTAATTACATTAAGAATCCAAAATGAATGAATTTTTGATAGTGACGTTGTTAATTACCCTAAGAATCCAAAATGAATGAAATGGAGTTTTATGGCACACCAGATCCAAACCGGGCTATATGGTGCCAAACTTATGGTGACTAATGGCACTGCCATAAATGATGTACAAAGACAGATCGGTTGTGCCTCAGCCAAATGAATCGGACTGAAAAATAAAAACGATCAATTAGTTTTGCAATTGTAGTTTTGTCTATATAGTTACTTCACATTTTGTTATATTATTGCATTATATTAGCTTGATAACGTTGAGAGAATGCTCTTCAAAATGTCCCCTAAATGTATTAAACTTTATTTTTCTACCCAGTTACTAAATGCCACTAAAAGAATATTATTTAGTCGGCGGCCACGGTTGAAAAATGATCGGGCTAACAAATGAGATGGAGATTGAAAAAAAAGAAGGGCAGAAAACACCTGAATTTTAGTAAAAAAAAGTTGGTTGATTTACTGTTACATGAACATGATATAAGTGTCTACACTTGTCATCATTTGTGACTTTCTTGTCCAAGAAACCACAGAGGATTTAAGTTGCAGGAAACTAAACCTCATTTCTTCGCAAAATTCAAATAGGATGTAAAAGATATTCGGTATATTTACTGGTATTTTGGGGATTATACATAAATTAATGAAGACAGTAAAATATAAAAATAAATCGTTTATACTTTGGTTAAGAAATCCACTAAAAAAACAATTACTTGAATGTACAGGCCGAAACGCTCCAATTGTCTGAAAAGGGTGTCGTTTATTGGACAATTATTTCAGGACTACAATATATGGTGTAGTTTAGTATACTCCTCTAGCTTGCCGTCTTTATTATCCCGGTTGGGGCAGAAAAGGGGGACGTTAAATCCTATTTCATTTTAGTTCCCTTCATCTTGAGATAGTTTATCATATTCATTATTCCATCCCATCAATAAAGCAAAACACGGTGAAAGGACCTAGAGGATATCCACATCTTCAAAGGTTGTTGAACTACAGACATATTTTTAATGTAATTAACCAAACTTAGACATTCCAGTGATTTGAAAACAAAAACACATTTCTGATACATGTACAGAATTGAAAGAACGTGTTAGACGTTAGACTAGTACACGATATAACTGCCAGAAAAACAATGGTGGCCGTACTTAACAAATATGTACTAATCAATATCAAACATTATAGAACATGTTTTATCTTGCTCCATAAACACGATTTATATTTTACTTTTATTTCAAAGTTTCCTTTATAGACTAATATCAAAGCTGAGAAAACTATTCTGTATAATGTTCTCATTCACCTCAAAGAGACCGTTTTTTCCTAAGAGACAAAAAGAGATATTTAATGAAACATATTATACTCTTTGCGAGTTATTACTTTAAAGTGACTAATTTGTGACTAGTGTGTTAAGTCCGTTGCATTGGTGATGAAACATGCATTAAAATGAAATGAAGTTTAGGGTCCTGTTTTTCTGTACAAACCGGGCTAAAGCAGAAGGCAAACACCATGTAGCTAACAGTGGTGTTTCCGCCTAATCTCCGTCAAATTTAAATCGTCAACGGTTCTTTGGGAGAAAGCTAGATTGGAGACGGTCCTGTACATATGACGTCATATGTGGATTGTGCGTTAGGGTTAGTGTAAGGGTTAGGCTTGGTCCAGGGTTAGCGCTAGCCGTGTTTACTTTTCGAGTCTTTAACGAAATCTGCAGATCCTAACCTTACCTTAACTCTCAATCAACATATGACGTCATATGTGCTAAATTGTTTAGGACCGTCTCCGATCTAGAGTACTCCGGTTGTTGTACGTAAACGTCAATGGGGCAACCTTAATTTTCGAGAAGCTTATTAATTTTAACAGAACACAATTTTATGGGAACCAGTCACTGGTTTTATTTTAAAAGCACGACATTTCGACAAATATCTCGATTCCCCGGTTGTTCGTGACTATTTACAGACACCCAACTAGTCAAAAAATATATAAACAACTCAGCACATTAAATTTAATTGAATAGATATATTTTTGTTTTAGTGACAGCATATAAAGCGGTATATTCATACACTTCGTTCACCTCATATAGTAAAAGTGAAATGACAAAAAATGGAACTTTGCGTTTTACTTTACTGTATCAAGTGTTTCGTTTGATTAAACCAATGCCATTGGTTTTTCGACCCATCCGAACGGCTAGAGGATGAGAAATCTCGAGAAATGATTTCGGTCAGTACTGGGTTCGAATCTGGGACCTCCTGGTTACGTGTGTGAAATAGCTTTATTTAACGTCGGCTTCCTGGTTAGTGAGTCAGCGTCATTAATATCAGGGAGGTCAGGTCACACCTCATGTACATACTGAATAAATCTACATATACTACAGGTGAGACTATGGTCAGTATCTATTGAAAACATATCATTAATAAATCTAGGTGTCACATATCCCACCCGCCCTGTCTCCAATATTGACATAAATAACGACCTGACATGTTTATTGCATGAAAATCGTTCATGATTTTCAAAGTCCAGGTGACATGTCAACATAAAATACTATGTTTAATATGAGGGCTGCATGAAAGGTTCTAAACCTGAAAACGATAGGTCAATTGGGTTGAAACAAACTTTTGCTGCCACCAACAAGTACAAACAAAAATCATTGAATGAATCATAGATATAAGAACTGCAACTGTACTGTAATTATTGTTTTCGTACCAGACCATCTAATAAACCCACCCATTGAAATCACCAGAAATTAACAAAACTAGTTATAGGGCATTCATCTTGTACCTGCAACTCTGACAACTTCTTTGAAACGTGTTTTTAAAAATAAATTAATAGTATTACTATTATTACTTTTTACTCAGTTATAAAGAATTGTTTTAACACCAAATTAAGCTGGGAAAACATGGTAAATGTCGCAATAAAACTACTGGATTTTGAAATATAAGTACCCTTTTTTGATAAGCAACAGAGTGAAGGTTATAGAGCTAATGGGGTTCGTTTTCTCACTTGTAATTGCAGAGGCTGTTTAGTCTAATATCGTTCAGATAAAGTTACATCAATGATACTGATAATATAATCACAATACATCCCCTAGCAATAAAGCTGCTTCCATGATTACAAAAGGCAATGTACACCTGATACTCTACTTTAGCTGCGTTGTTCAAGCTCCAGTAAATGTTACGCCATTCTTGACGTTGAAGATGATGTCATTTTTTAGTATCTCTGGCATGCACCATTACTATTTAGCTTAACTAGACACGCAATGTTTAGATCTGTAGAAATGACACTTTTAGGCCTAAATACAAATTACCCAAAATCGCCTTGATCACGAATGCAGATCAATGGCCTGAAATAGAATTGAAATGCCCGTCCATTCTATCAATTCCCAATGGGCCATTGACGGTGTAATACTACACATAATTAGGTCAATCTCAATTCTATTATATAACATTTGATTGTCCAAAACAAACCCCGGCGCTTTTTCAGACAACCAAAATATACCCAATTACAGAAAATGTCGAATCATCGTTTTCGATTCTTTTGTTACATATCGCTTTTACGGGCGAAAATACAAGAAACATATCCGGACAATGTTCTTTTTTAAAAAAAAATTAAATAAATCAAACTAATTCATCCGTAGATTTAAGAAACATAGCCGGACAATGTTCGTTTTTTAAAAAAAAAAAAAAAATCAAACTAATTCATCCGTAGATTTAAGAAACATAGCCGGACAATGTTCTTTTTTAAAAAAAAAAAAAAATCAAACTAATTCATCCGTAGATTTAAGACACATGTGCATCTACAGTCGCCAAAATTCGACTTTTCACGTAAAAACAAATAAATATTATCCTTGTCTTACATGGTGAGCTACGAATTCTAGAGTAAGAAATACCATACCGATCATAACGCCATACCTTCCTTAAAGAATAACACTTAATCAAAACAAATTTAATATCTGAATTATGCTCACTTGGTACCCTATTTTAACTGCGGTGTTCAAGCTCCAAACGTATCATGCTCCACCATCTATGTTCAAGAAGAAGTCATTTCTTACTGAGACGCGGATAAATGGTTAAATTGTTCAGACTATGTATTGTATGTATAATAGAAATGTCGTCTTGTTTAACAAGTCTGGTAAAACAAGTCGAACAGGACACCACTTCCTTTGCATACAACTGTTCTATCAATCAAAGTACATAACATGAAATACTTTAAGCTACGATGTTAGTTTCACAAATAAATTAAAAATACGTTATCCCCAGCGACACAGATAATATTGCTGCAGATTTGATATTTTTTTCAAATGTTTTGTATTTTTTATATTATTTATGACTTTGCCCCCGTCCCATTCCTTGGAGAAAATATTGTCAGTATTATAAATTTGGATTTTTAAATCGCGTTGCAAGCGGCAGGGCATGAGTTCAAATTCTAAACACCTGATATCAATTCTCTACACATATTTAAGAATTTAGCCTATACCTTGTTTGACCAACTTGCCCTGGTAACTCAAAGGATATTCCGAGTATCTATCTGATGTAGAAAGCATTACTCAGTTATATCACTTCTTATTTATTAAGGAAGTTGAAATAGTTAAGAATATTTGTTAGCTGAACCTTATAACAGATTATAAATTCCATGGTTGAAGAAACTATACCCTTTTTATTGTTTTATTCTGCCATGAAAGCGCAGTCATACTTATCCTCGTGGTGCCATGTGCTTACAATAATGACACATCCCTGAAGACTGGAAGACGAATAAATAATAAAATACATACCCTACTTCCTGAACCAGATGATTCGGTACCGTGAGAACTATAGCAGACAATGGCTATCTGGAGACCACAGTCTTTTGTATCACTGAAAATATGTCTATCTCTAAATTACGTTTAGTATCGTCTATAATAAACTGCCATGTGAACGTTAATGTTCTCTGAACTACCTCCACACTAGCTGTTATTAATTTCATTAATGTATTTTCCGTCCCTGGTTAAATTGTAAAACGCGGGTATTTCTGATATTATCAAGACATGTTTTTATTGACGTTGAAGTCTAAACCATTTGACTAGAAGTCTATCAGTATCATAGCATGGTTATCCAGTGACCTTGCAGTATCGAAATGGTTATTTGGTTACCGAGGATGGTTGTACTCACCACAAGACAATGTCAATACTTGAACTAAAGGCAGGGAGAGAGTCAGCATGACCTTACCATTGATTGATTGTGTATCTGCCTTTAATCTCAAGTACCAATCATCCCGCACGTGACACCGTGACAGTTAGTAGACCAACCAGCACAGACATGACACATGTCAATTAACTACTCGACTAGAAACCGATTGGCAATATCGTCAGCAGCTTAGGTAATATGGCACTCCTCTTATCTACGGCACGATGCGGACACAAAGGGGCCATCATCATATCTTAAAAGAAAAATTAAAGGTGTTCTTAAGAGTTTATCAACGAAAAACAGATTTTTTGAAATCGTGTAGTTCATTTGACATTTCTTGCAAAGGAAATGAGATGGGGATTAACGTTCTACTTTTCTGCACCGACGGGGTTAATATGAACACCGGCATACACCCTACGGTGTGCTATGAGGAAAATTTTACTTGGACAGCGGAGCTACGGCCTACTCTTCTTTCGAATTCCAACTGCCAAGGGCTCTTTTGCGTGCACGCCAATGTGTACAGGGGACCTCAGCTTCTGTTAGCATCCAAACGACTATTCGTTACCTCTTGCCATTGTCTACGCCGACATTTCTAGCAAGGATTCAGCGACTTAGGGACATATATATATATATATATATTATCATGGCGTGTGAATGTAACAATACTTATAATCAATTCATAATTATCGTATGTTTGAATTACGAAGTGAAAAAGAAGCATTTATTCATTATATGGACCCTCTTTACGGGAACAGAGGGCCCTCTGGAACGGGTCACACCATACAGATCTGCCGATGACATCACATGCTCAGCTCGACAATTTACTACATTTGTTACACACCGTGAACTCGCTATAGTAGAAATCCTTATATCCATGCTTGTCAAGAGGTATGTTTGCCTAAAACGAGCTCTTCTTTATCCGGAGGAAACTTCAATATTTGGAAAACGCAATCTGTAAAATTGGTGAGGAAGTAGACCATGGTTAAACGAACAAACTATTCGTTATTGACTAAAATCAAATCGGGGATTCAAAACATTGATGTCACAGAACCTTAATGCACACCATCTGGGGTCCCCCTCCCTACTCCACCCCACCCACAACCCAATCCTCACTCTATAATTATCACGACTTATCATTGCGATGTATGACATGACGTATGAAATTCTTTGGTTTTGGCATACATGGGTGACATATTAGTATTCGAAAATCTACTGATCCGAAGACCAATACATTGGAGATCTCTTAAACCAAATATCAACACTGTTGAACTATTCGGAAGTCGGATTAATGGAAAACTTAGGTTGTTCGTAGGTAAATAACATGTTTGTGTTGTAGGTGTACAATTTTGTTTGGTTTATATATATTAATGTCAATATTATTTGTTATGATTCGTAGAAAATTAGCTATAGCCATTATTGAAATTGAATAAGAGACAATATTGAATGGATTAGACAATGTCAAACATAACTTCTTTAAAAACAGGAAACTCGATTCCTTTTAACGCTATTTCTTGTCAAAACTTCAATAAAATAATTTCAGAGAAATTTTCAATTAAGCCATTTTTCATTTTCTGCATTTAATTTAATATAGCAAGAACGACCAGTTCTTTATCCAAATTTTACATAATGCTTCTTTAAAGGGACTATCCCGAATTGAACAGAGTCTCAAAAATAAAAGTCCGGGTACGTATGAAATTTAAGCGCCAAAATATAGAGGAATGGTGTATTTACCCTGCCTCAAAATTCCAGCTCAAAATATTGAGTCACTTGGACATGAACGTCAAAACTGTTTATCCGGACACGTAACCCTTTTAAGATTTTGAGTCTATTCTTTCGTTGGGTGACCTGATAAGCGACTCCCCTTCCTTTAGAGGTTTATACAGTGAATGACCCATGTGCTAAACTTGATAACAAAAGGTAAATTTCACCTACACATTATTTTTATAAAATAAAAGTCTGGTTTTATCGAGACACCGCATAATACAGCTTGGGGCACCGGTCCCCACTTCCAGATTAAGACTGACGGATTTAAGTTGTTTGAAAACGTATCAAATATACTAAGCTAGTTGGTCGGCCCTAAGGTTGAGGTTTTTAAAGGATTTTAACACAAAATTAACCAGTTTTATTATCCAAAATATTATCGGGATTGGCCCTTTAACCCCTCTTATGGTCTGGTTATGCATTTGTTTTGAAACTGAGGTGTAATACAAATCAGAATTTACCGCGAGTACAGTGATGGTTGTTTTATTAAATAAGTATTCAACAAGTAATATTTTAGTGTCAGCATAAATCTAACAGAAATTAAAATAAAAAAACTGTGGGATCCGACTTACATGTATGTAATTGTGGCAACTAAAGAAAACAAAACACACGTGATCAAAGTCAGATCTTTCACAAGGTACATAAAAAGTGTCTCATTTTAAGGACTCATTTCTAATAGGTTAATTTTGATGTATCAAGATAGCCAGTAGGAATACGTTCAAGTTATAGGCGTTAATGTGATCAGGTGCCAAATATAAGTATATTGAACTGTATATCGAGGTAAATATAGAGTGTAAGTATGTTGTTCGTAGATTATCAGATATAACCTGCAGGTGATAATTCTATAAACAGGTGGTTATATAGATAGTGTAGATATGAAATGGAAAGTGATTCAACTAGCAGATAAGTGAAAGAGTCCGCGCATGCAATGCTGTGATATTACAGCTATATAGCCAGTTTTACAATAACATAACGATGCTGCTTTGATCTGGTCAATTCCAACGTCGCGAGTTTAATCGGTACCTTCTCAATTCAAACTTTATTTAACCTTTTAATCACATCTGATAGAAAACCGAAATGAGATCTTGAGCCAACAAATACCTCCTCCCCTCTTACACAATAAATAAATAAAATTTCAAAGAATATCGTCGTTGATTAATGATCTTTTTTTCTTTCTTTTTGTGTGTGTGTGTGGTGGTGTGGTGCTGGGGGTGGGCGAGAAATTTGAAATATTTGTTTTTTTATAATACCGTCATCTTAGATTGAAAGTGTATTTTCCCCCCACTTTTAACACCCGTATTTATGTTTATGCTTCATGGTGGCTTATTTAAATGTGCCGAGATAATATTAGACTCAGAAAAATGTATTAAGTTATTAAGTTAAAAAAAGGGATCAGCTTTAAAATGTTATTGCTTTGGTACGTGTGCGGTATAGTTAAATTAGGCAAGTCAGTAGGCGCGCATATAAAGGCAACGGGTTTGTTTGTTAACATGGAGATACTAACTGTACTATTGTTGACAGTGTACATCTTGACGTAAGAATGTTTTCTTTACATACACTTTATTTACAGTACCTACATCTATTCTACACCCTCACTAATACATTACACTCTCCTAAATGAACAAACAATAGACACGTGTTTATCTTCTACATTTGGCAGCTATAATGAATTCATTAAGTCATACGGTTGGGATGAAAGACAGAAAATCGTGAGTCAAAGGGAAGCAACTTTTCGCATTACAATAGATTTTAAAGGTCAATAAACATTATTCGTAGATTTTCGTTTGTTTATAATATAAATAAATTTTATCTAGCCGGTTATGTTAGTACCAATATTAAGAATCATAACCACTTTTAACCCGGTAAACTCTTTCTACCACAAAGTTACAGTTATTACGTAAAAATGATATGGAGAGATGCCGTTGCCCACAGTGATCAGCAATGAGGAAGACTTTCGTAATACTCTGTGAAACAGATTGGCCGTTGCCCAGACGAAATTCACACCGCACAGTGTGCAATATATATATGAAATAAGATAACCATTTAATGTTATAGCCTAAAAATATTGGCCAATGTCGAAAATTGATTAGGAAAGAACGCTTATAACACAGTAGTACGGTGCCTGGTGGTTTAAACCGCTACACCCACAGCTAATAATATCGCAGACAGTTTATAGTGTACATATGATTGTAGTTTTTCATGTTGGGCGACGATTTTTATAGACGTTGCGTATGCTATTTTTAATCAACCTTCTTGAGTCAGAGCAAAACTCTATAGGCGTGAACACATAAACTGCGTCGGATGGGATTGGGAAGTGTTAACCAGCTTTATTCCATTCATACGCCCATTTACACGTTTTTTTTCTAAATCCCAATAACTCTTTGATCAGGCCGTATTGTCTATATATTTTGTCGTCAACGAAAAATTAATAATTCAAAAGATTATTTACAGGCTGAATAAGACAATTAATCATGCACAAGTCGTGTGTGTAATTAATTTTTGTTCTATTGGTCATGCATAAAACTCATTAAAATTCCACCTGTTAACTATTTACTATTTCGTGTGTACAGATTTATTCTTGACAGCCTGTAGTTCTGACGAGTGAATATCTAAACTTTCAAATAGTCGAGCTGAAATCACGCTTCAAACTGCTGTATGTCAATAAAAAAAATCTCATTCTGATCACAACTGTTACACTATTCGTCAATAAAATGTGCCACCGCGTACGACCGCACACCAAACGTACGTGATAAGATATCGAAGGGTGTTATTTATAGCCTAAATGCAAACTCAAATATGGGATCCATACAAAGATCATGGCGGAACTTTGTAAATGCAATTGACTCCAATTATTAGGGTGGAGTATTTTGGGGGGTGTACCTACCAGGAATAGTGAGTGCGCTGTAACCAGATTTTCGTATAATATCGTCGTTATTTATGTCTGTTCGATGTTTACAACAGTCTAATTAGAATTACCTCCCTTATATTTTCCTCCAATGCTCCTCATACTCTATAACCATATAGATCGTATATAACTGTCTCTTGGACAATAAAGTCGCCAAAATAACCATATAAGGTAAATATGATCTAATAACTTATGCACGAGTTGGGAATGTGCTCAGTCTATCCCTAACATCGGATGATATTAATTTTAAATTTGTGAGGAACTGTGACAGATTCATGAAGCCGATATTTTTGTATTTATCCCATTCCACTCACTTATCTGTGAGGAATATGGCCTGTGACAGATTCACGAGGCTGTCAGTTTTATATTTATCTTGACATTCAGTACTGGTTTAAGAGGTGGGCTCGCTAACCTGGAGGTGCCGTGTTCGATCCTGGTGTTGGCCTAGAAAATTCATTGCGTCATTGGAATTTTCTGGCATGTTTCACACGTGTCAGTGGTGCCGGACGGAGGACTTGGCAAGGGGAATATATAGTCGTTTGGATGGGATGAGTACACATTGGCGTGCACGTAAAAGAAACCTTGGCAGTTATAGAAATCATTGTAAGTGTAGGCTGTAGCACTGCTGTCTGGGTAAAATTTTCCTGATAGAACAATATATTATCAGAGCATAACAATAGGACAATAAACCCCAATTCATTTCATTGTTTTGTTTTTTTAGTATTTTGAAGAAGTCACAGATGACACTTTGGTTTAGCTGTGCTGTGATGTTGACATGCAGTATTATGGTATTGTTTATTATTCAACTTAACATAATATACCACACTTTCTTTAAAATACATATAATAACTACACATGTATATGATTTTAACTGTTTTATTTATAAAAACAAATGTTAACAATATTAAAAAAAACACAATTTATATGGAAAACAATCACTGGTTTGTACTTTGTTTTACACACAATAGTTTTCCATATTAGTTATGTCGTGTTTTTTATTGTGCCTAATTGCTGAATGCCACCCAAGGCTTATACCGGGTGACACAAAAAAAAGCGTTCATCACCTATTCTGGACAGCACTTGGTCGACGAAGAGGGGTCGTCAGGGACCTCCTGTGGTTCCAGCAGGATGGTGCCACCCCTACACCTCAAACGACGCATTGGCATGGCTACAGCAGCGTTTCCCTGACCAACTGATCAGCCGCAGGTGTGACCCGGAGTGGTCGCCGCATTCACCGAATATCTTAAGGACAGGGTGTATGGCAACAACCCCCAGACTATCCCTGATCTGAAGGCAGCAATCACAGCAGCAATAAAAGCAATCCCAAGGGAAGAATGTGGGAGGGTCATCGAGAACTTTGCCCGCCGGATCCAAATGTGCTTGCAACACCGGGGAGCTCATTTAGAGCACATTTTGGAGCGCCAGTTAAACAGAGTTTTTGTGGTACAGACTTGAAACTTTGGAGATGTCTGCTACATAGACTTAACCTAATGTAGCTGAATTTTTGTGTTAATCTAAAGAAAATCGATTTTTATTGATGAACGTTTTTTTTGTGTCAACCGGTATTAACAATGTTACACTTCAAAAATGATGTTTTATGTTTTAAAACAACATAACAACCTCCAAATATTAACAATATTTCTTTTTTAATCTAATAGTTAAAAAACATTCAGATCACAAATATTAATGACAAAAACTGTCAGTTGATTTTTTCTAACATATTTGATTTTAAATTGGACCTGGTCCCTGTAAAAATCATTAAATAAGCCCATTGTTGCAGGTATTTACGGCATTACTGAGAATTATATATAATATTCCTGAATATTAATATCCCTTTATATATTAGCATTTTGATCATGGAGATGTTTGTACCTTTAAAAAGTACAAATAGAAACAAAAACATTGTATAGAAAATGAATAATGACAAGAAAATAGTACATAGCAAACAATAAAAGCAGTGAGATTCTATTTCAGATATATCGCTTATATATACACACATGCAAAATAAAACCTTATGCATAAAGAAAAAAAATGCATAAGTTGAACAGATCTACATGTATTATGCAAAATAATGAGCACTATTCTGATATGTATATTTTTAAAAATGGAAATGGAGTAATTTTAAATTTATAGTCTTTTAATGTGAAAATATTACGTTGGTTTTATTAAAATTAATATCACAATTCGTTGTCATGTAAACACTGATGAGATTCTTCTATACTGTAATAGGAAGATAAATAAAATACATACATCAATAAAATAAAAATCTGTACAAATTTAAATAACAAATTACAGAATATCAATAGATCTATATAAATAGTGCATTTAAAAAAAATATGTTATAATAATAAAAAGATTTGTTCTAGTTTTTTTGAGATTTAATAAAATCGGTCGAGTGATGTTGAATGATGAACAAAAAAACAATTAAATAATTATAAAAACAAAATGATATATAATTATTATTAAATGATACACAACGGTTATAATTATATAACTATTATATTTAAATGATATATAATCATTATATCTAAAGGGGCATTATGTAGGATTTAAATAAAGAGCTGGTCGTTCTCATACCATTTCAAAAATAGATAATGCAAAATGAATACATTGAAAATTTCAATCAAATTACTCTATTTTGTGCGAAGTTGTCAATAGTTGTAGTTTTGACTAAATGTGTGCATTGATCGTAACAACCGTACTGGTCATTCGAGTCTTAGCCTTGTTACTCCATTTTTAAATTAAATTAAATGGCTGAACTGTTCTAATCTACTTAAAATCAGACCCATCCGATGGCATCGAGAGTTGATGATGTTCTTGTCGTGTTAATAAATGTCTAATTGATCATTTACATAACATTTAAGGCCCAAAGAAAGACCTGCAATAGGCAGATTTAGCTCTTACATAATGCCTGTTTAAATGATACATATATTTAAATAATACATGACCATTACATGTAAACCATAATCATTGTATTACTTGCATAAAAAATGGACTCATAAAGAGAAATAAATAAATATTGAGTGTAAACAACTCTCTTTTTTTTGTCTTTGTTCCCTATTTAATGTCTTTTATTTGTCCAGATTAGCAATATTAATAACATGTTAATAAATATCAGTTATTTACAATGGAAAGTTTAAAACTAAACAGTCTTATGTACAATTTTGTTGAGTATATTTACTATAGCTTTTACATGGCACCGATTTTCTGATCACCAGTAGTGACATTAGTAGACAACTTTTGTTGTGAAGCAAGTTTTTCGAACATGACTCGACACATGGTTTCCAGGTCATACTTATGGTACCAGTTCCAATCAGCCCGAGCATTACTGTCATCAAAAACTTGAGGCCACTGATCGGCTAAAATATAAAAATAAAAGAAATAAAAATACAATTTCATAAGAATAAAAAAGTTTTGTATAATTTACTCTTTGGTTTTCTCTTGGTATTCTTAAAAGGCATGGGATATTGGAGGCAGACCACCAATCACTACTCTTAGGAATGTAGTTCCTTCAATGGTCAACATCATACATGCGGTGGAGTAAGACAAGGTCAGATGTTGCTCCATCTGTGGTGGAGAACGTTACGCCCAACAAGAAAGACTCCAATTAACATTAAAGTCAATCAGAGAATATTTGGTGGTTTGCATCCTGATGATGTGTAATAGTTATAACAGTTATCTCCCTTTACAAAAGTAAATTATTATCTGTTCAATTTATAATAATCAAATATAATGCATGGATTATAATTTCTTTTTTGAGTTATTTTTAAACTAACATCTTTTCTATGGGTATATTGTACAGTTAATGTTAAAGTGACTTTTCCCCCCATATTACTATCAAACAAGGACAATCTCACTCTACTTTTTCTGCCTTAAATAATCATTGATCAACAGTATTTACCTATAGATTGTTTAGTTTTATCAGGACGATATGTAACCTTTAAATGTGGCACATATTTTTTAACTTCTTCTGCCAGTTCCTCTGGTGTAAAACTCATGGCAGTCACATTATAAGTTCTCATTGTTAATTTATCATTTGGGAAACTTAGAAATTTCACTGTTGATCGTAAAGTATCCTTGATGTACATCATAGGTAAACGTGTGTCTGGACGCAAAAAACACTCAAAATTGCCTGTTCTCAATGCTTCATGAAATATCTCTACAGCATAATCTGTAAAAGTATGAACAATTATTATTTTAACTGAAGCTAAATAACATTAGTTGCATCTACAATTAAATACATGTAGCGTAGAACAAAATGCTTACAAAAAAAAGACAGAAAATACTAACAAGCGTTTGTCATGTTAGATACGCCCACATTTTGCAAAAGATGGACACAGAACAAGATAAAAAGTAATTTTTCGTATAATCAGGGGCCATGATCCAGGATGTTACGGTCAGACACGCATTAATATCAAAAGGAACTGAGATCTTTGGGATAAAAATATATATTTTTAAGCATCATCAATATCGGATAAAAATTGTGATCTAGAATTAATGCTGTATTTCTAATGTTTTTTCTTTAATCTATGCAGAGCTATAGCATTACAATTTTCTATCTATTAAATATTGAACAATTGGGTCATTTGTGTGCCTATTTTGCACCACTGCTATATCTGTCTTGATGATCTCATCCACCTATCAGACTTCTGCAAAGTTCACGATAGAAATATCTATTTATTTAAAAATAATCTAACCTGTTGTTCCTCCTCCTGGTTTTGTATCAGCTGAAATAACACCTGGATAACGTAGACTACGGAAGTCCAGACCATATTTATAATGATAGTACTAAAACACAAAAATAATAGTGATATAAGATGACGGATACAATGTTATTACCCTACCTTTAAAAATTTGTTCATTTTAAAGATGCATTATATAAGATTTAGATAAAGAGCGAAGTTATGACTGTTAAGAATTTTTATTGCTACCTTCTACCGATTGAATGATAAAAAGTCTCGAATTATACATTATTAAATGGCGATCTCAATTCAATCCGTTCTAAATCACAACCATCAAATGGACTAGAGGGTCGATTATAGGCTTGTCATGTAAATAAATGTCTAATTAACAATTTATATTACATTTGAGGCTAAAAGAAAGATCTGCAATGGGCAGATTTAGCTCTTACATAATCCATCTTTAAGTAACAACATCATTATTTAGAATATATCTACAGAACTCTGGCTAAAAATCTGAATGATTAAAAACAATAATAAATCTTTTAAATTGTTGAGTGCCTAGCAAATTCACTATTCTGTTACAGTCAATAACTTGTTTACTCACCTCTCCCATAAGTTCAGCATGTACTTTAGACACACCATAAATAGTTCTAGGTCTCTGTATAGTCAGATCTGGGGTTGGGTTCCTGGGGGAATCGGGACCAAAGGCACCTAGAAAGAAGGTGGTCAAAAATTTACATAGGTAATTTGTTTTTAATCCCCCCTACCTCCAACACACACAAAAATAAAAACAACTTCTGGTTTCAATGAAAACATGTTTACATATGATGGACATTTAAGGTGGGCGCGAGTACAGTAAAGTTACCAATTATTTATCAAACAATCTTTATTAGTATGCTCAAGTTTGTTTTCATACGACAGAAATAAACCTTATAGTTGGTTTTATACAATAACGATACCAGTACAAATAAGACGTAATAACCCACCACTCCGTAGAGCTCAGAAAATTTTTTATATGTGTAGCAGTTGCCCTGCACTTACTATTATTGACATTCTTTAAGTTGGGTACATGTAAACGTCAGCAGTTTTTATACGACAGAAATAAACCGTATAATAAGTTTACATGTACAACAAAGATACCAGTAAAACGTAATAACCCACCACTCCCTAAAACTCAAAAAAACATTTATATGCGTAGCTGTTGCCCTGCTCTTAATATTATTGACATAATGTCCCTGACATACATTCTTTAAATTAGGTAAACTTTAGTCTAGTTTTATGTCACGCACTATTGGCTCTTCATAAATAAATAACTGCTCGACATTTCTAAAATCAAAACATCGACCAACTTTCTGGGCACAGTCTATAAAATAAATTGTATACTTACTTTAGGCAATATCCTATACATGGGGTCCAGTACAATAAAAATAAATTGTACTTCATTTATTTGGAAGAAGTGATATGACTTACTCCTAACCTGTGGCAAATACTACTCGAAATTAAGTAAAGGTCCATCAGTTATACTATTTCAGAATTATCTGTTAACTAGGTGTTTGGTTGAATTTTTTTTTGATTATTTACTATCGGACATATTTTCCCAGAGGTTAAAATTTTTCTTTTTTTTTCTTTTAGATAAATTAACTCATTGACCTTATAAAATGTGTTTCTTTTTAATATTTGGACAGTCTCAATATTCATCAATCATATCAATTTTAAAGATAATTCTTTTGGCATACTAAAGATGCTGATCAACATTTGCATTTGATGACAATATTTAATTTTTCATATCTTAATCCATGTTTAAATGTACTCAAACGGATTGTTTAATATTTACCAAAGACAATAAAACCCAATGGTAGGGCTTGGACTCAATTAGATTAAAAAGAAGCCTATCAAAAGATATTAGGTTTACCTAATGCTAAGGGGTAGTGCTACATGTATCTTGTTTATATATTCCACAGAGGAATGCCGATTTTAGAAAAATTTTCAATTCATATCTTTTCCGTACCATTTTTGGATTGATATTATTTTTAAAGATTCAACTTTCACAATGGAATGTTGCAGTTAATAAAACTAGTGAATGTCATCCATGAAGCTATCTGTTATATTGCTTTCACTAAATGCCCTTCAAAGACAGAAACTTTTCCAATGTTGTACATCCTTGTATAGTTTCTAAGGAAATGAGAATTGATCATTAAAGTGTCGACTAGCCCTGTTCAATAGTAGGATATCACTTCTAGTCAGATAAAGCATGCTTGTCATGGCGATTATGATTTTATACTAGAAACACAACTAAATTATTTATGAATGACCAATATTGGTCAATTATACTAACCAATAGTACTTGGGATCATACATTTCAGATTATATTGTCTTGCTACTTCTAGTACATTGTGTACACCTTCAATATTAATCTTCATAGCTAATGGTACATTGGCTTCCCCAACAGCACTCAACAGTGCCCCAAAATGTATCAACCAGTCTATTTCATAGTTGACAACTATTTCTTTTAAACCTCTTGGATCCATAATATCAGCATATAGAAATGGTCCTGTGACATAGAACAACATTTTAAAAATCTTTCTCTAATCTTGAATATTTAATACACTTAATAATAATGATTTGATTTAATAGATCAATTAACAACAGAACCAAACCATTGTTAGAATTTGGTAATTTAAAAGGTGTATACTATCAATTAGAAATGTCTTACAAATGTTAATTTTCTTACCACTTTCAAGAACTGATTTTGATGCTTTAGATATATCTGACATAATGACATTATCACGACCATATTTGTCCCTACAATTATAATCCATTTATTATAATCTCAAATAAACAAAATCATTAAAATAGAATTTTTTTAAAGACATTTATTTCACAATTTTATTTTTTTTACTCGTTTGCATGCAATAGCTACCAAAGGCAATATCTATAAAGAGCCATAAATAAAAATGTTCATACCTTAACATCTTAGCTAATCCTGATCCAAGCTGTCCAAGGGCCCCTGAATATAAAGAACAATTTTACAATACGTTTATAAAACATAAGATTAGGGCTCATCTGACTCGATAATTGGTGCCCAGCAGCTCTACAATTGATGTCAACAAATTCTGAAAGCAAGTCTTAAAAAATCCAATTAAGTTTTAAAGAATTCTTTATCATATTCACAACCTATTTCAAAATAGGTAGATAACTTATGGGAGCATTATGGGAGTTCAGATAAAGAGTTGACAGTTCTTGCTATAATAGTTAAAAAATAGATAACATAAATAGAATATACTGAAAATTTCAGTCAAATTGCTCCACTCTGAACAGAGATATTAGCCATTTGAAAGTTTAATTATTTTTCAAAAAATGTATTTCAATCCGCTAAATATCGCAGACTAATAATGGCATCACGAGTTGATTATGGTCTTGATAAGTTAATTAATGTCTAATTAATAATTTAAATAACATTTCAGGCCTAAAGAAAGACCTGCAATAGGCAGATTTACCCCATGCATAATGTCAATCTGTTTCACAGAGGATTACGAAAGTCTTCTAATATCTCTGTAAAAGATGATTACATGTACCTTTAACATGTGACTTTTCATCACGCGGCGTCGATCATTGGCTTAATGGCGCGTGCACTGTTTACATTAGACCTTAGTGGTTCGGGCGGAATGTAGCCTTTTACTCATTTTAATATCCATTTACACTAAATAGGAAATAATTTTTACCTACGAATAGGTCAAACGTCTTTATTTCGGAGGAAAAAAGTTAATATTTGTGGCGCATTAAGTCGCATCGATGTCATCCTTATCAGTTATTGTCGCGGCCTAGCGAATATTCACTGCTGATTAGTGTGGCATAATGTACATGTATGTTTAAAAGGCGATAACTGTGAATTACACTTAAAACTATGTCCTGTATCACCTTCACAGGCTTTAAAGGACAATATTGATATATGGGACTGTAAGAGGATACCTGACAATTCAATAAAGTAACTGAATGTCATTAGATAAGAGAACACGAGAAAAATAGAAATAGTCCGTACATTCCCTTGTTTATATTCATTCTATATCTTATAAAAACATGGTAATGCACTGACTTTTTCTGTTTTTCTTTCGTGTTCACTTATCTAGTGGCAGTCAATTCTTTTTATGAATTGTCAGATATCCTCTCACAATCTCATGCAACAACTTTTGGTCTTCGAATAAATTATTAGTGAGCAGAAATTCGCCTGTATATCCGTTATCACTCGTCACATCAGTCAGTTATATAGAGGTATGACTCGTGTTTTCCTTTGGCGTTGGTCACTTCCGACTAAGGAAGCCTGTATTACTCAGCTATCGTAGCAATGCTCTCTGTGTTAAAATTATATTTGGAATGTGTTTAACCAGCTCTATCACATATGTGATAATGACTGACACCAATATTGTCCTACAAAAGTCACACAATACCTACATGTAGTAACACTGCAAAATGCATTTGAAATTTAAAACACATTAGGCTACAATTACACCCTAATAAACAATCTCATAAAGAACTCCATCCCATATTTGCATTCAAAAGATTTTATCAATCTCTTCAAGGGGAGATAACTTCAAAATTTACAATCCTATAAATTTTTATAAATGAAATGAAATGGGGTTTAACGTCCTACTGTTTTGCTACTAACTGGTTTAATGAAGACGGGCATACGCCATACAGTGTGCTATGAGGGAAATTTTGCCCTGACACCAGCACTACGGCCTACTCTTATATCGAATTCAAACTGTCAAGGGATCTTTTACATGCACGCCAATTAAATTTTTATAATTATAAATTCTATAAGTTTTACAATTATATTCTATAAATTATTTAAGCTCTTCTCCTTAAAACCAATTCAATAATCACGCCAAGTTCTGCAAAGGACTTGATCCTGTATCATGTTCACATTGCTTTGAAAGTAAAAATATGAATGGAAAGATAAATCATTCAAAATATTTTCGATCCACAAAATTTTGAAATTTGAGATCATTCTAAACTAATCAAAGATCCCACACTGTTCTGTATAAGGGCTATTTTCACAAAAACGTACAAATAATGGAAAAGACAAATTTTGAAAAGTAAATATGAATTTTTAAGGAAATTTTCACTGAATTCTTTAGGTTTATAACTCAAAGAGGAAGTATATGCAATACTCATGCAGGACTCTTAAAAGTAACAAAAATATAACAAAAGTCAGTGTTTTATGTATCCGAACAGACCAACAGAAGAGACATACAATTTATGCGACAGGCCGACAACCATGTGCGGTCAACTTAATTGTTTGGATTTTCCTTCCTATAAACTGTTTTTTCTATGATGTGGGATTTTCCTGCTTGACCATAACCCTGTCTTAGATTAATAGTGACACCTAGTGACATACTTGATAATGGGACATATTATGATATGGTTAACTCCTTAACAAAGCATCAACAGAAAAGACAAATTGTTCTAAAATTTTGACAGAAACAATATTTGATATAGCAGATTTCTATTTCTTATAGTTAAAGTAGCTAAGTCTCTTACTCAATATCATCCAAAATCTTCAACATTGAAAACACGATTTATTTGTCAAATTAAATCAACATTCATGTTGTGATCTTACCGGAAAAAGATGGGCTTTTTATATCCAATATTTAAGACAAAATAAACATTTTACCATTGGTACACGAATCGTGTACCATAATGCGCTTCAGCCCCAGTTGTATCAAGAGACTCGAGGGACGAGGCTAAACACATTGCACCAAATCAAACGGCGTATGTAGAATGGAATAACCGGACGCTAGAAATTTGCACTCGCTTGAAACTGCTGGCTTATTTCGCCGAACATAACTGATTTGAAATTGGAGTAAAAACGGAAACCATTGATTGTAAATCAGTTTATAAACATTTATATTACAGTATTATATGCGTTGCGACCCACTTTTGTCAATTGCTAGGTCCCAAATGTTAGCGATTTAGCTCCTTTAATAGGACATTTTATTCAGCTCTATTGAATGGCTAATTGATAAGCACTGTAATTTGTACTGATCTTTCACCACCTAATGGAATGGAGATTTTTACCAAATAATTTGATATACTAATTTTATTTTGAATAATAACCTTGTCAAAATATTTTCCCAAAGAAGGGACTTCCATGCTGATGTACAATATATAAGTTTTTCCAAAGGTTGCAAAATTTTTATATCATATACTGGGTAAGTAAACTGTTTTTCTGTTATTTGTATGTTTTTGTGAAAATAGCCCATAAGTTTGAGTTAACGCTGTGATTTTTTATAAATAAAAAATCGGAATTACATTAGGGTTCTTCTTCCTTATGACCCAATGGACAACGCCTGCAGAATTGAATAAAGACAACTCTGACCTGTGCAAAGTATTCTCATTCAGTTGTGGATGACAGACGGCTGATGTATATTGTAGTTGACAACAATATACATGTACATAGTAAATTAGGGCTTAAAAAATCACTAATACTCGATCCTGTTAGTTTTACTACTTTTGCACACATTTTAATCTGAATTATCCCAAACTTCTACAAATAAAAAGTAAAATAAAAATAGACTTACCTGTGATAAGAATTCTAGGTTTATTAGAATGTTCATGGATGAAATCTGTGTCGATAGCATGAACATTACGTGTTTGAATCACAGCACAAAATCCATTCAAATTTTTTGCACTATGATTAGTGGCTGCCGACAACAACCTTTTACCTAAACCTTTCACCAACATGATTAGGTTAGAGTTCTTACAGGGAGATGGTCTGAAATTATACAATACATTTTTGATTAATGTAAGATAAAAAAAAAAAATACAAAAAATATATTCAAACAAGGAAGTAGATGTAATCGCATTTCTTGGTTTAACTAGAAATGACAAAGCATACTAGTTGACATTGCAAGATTATGTTAAAAATTGAGTCCCACACATCTCCCAACCCAATTTCTGCAAAGACATTTATCCTAAATTATAATATATTTTTTGTCAAATTGGTTTAAGATATATTATATATTCTACAGTAGTAGCTACATTTAAATCCATCCATGCGCTCCATAATGTCTGTAATTGCGTAAACCATTATTGTAGGATTCAAGATTCCAAGAGAAGAAGTCATAATCAGAAATTTTGTAATTTAACACACTTTAATCGAAACAAAAAATACATATTTAATGTAAATCACTTACAGCATTCACAAGATTCATTAAAGTGAGCAAGGACCACAACTATAGAATTAATCAGAATCGTAAATATAGATATCAGGTAGATCATACATGTATGATAACTTACACCATTCTCCACAGAAGTCTTGCTAAGGGAAGACAACTCTGTTTGGGAGATCGGTATGCCACTAGAGAGTTAACTATTGAAGTCCCCAGCCTTACTTCCATAATAAATATGTGATACACCTTAATTACTTGCACATTTATTTTCTTATTATCAATAAATAAAATCGCTTATCTCCATTTAGTCTAAGAAGAAAATATGTTCATATTCAAACTTACTCAGTCAAAACAATTTGATGCCCAGGTTACAGCAATATAATGATACAATTCTATGAAGTTGGTCAAAATTTTGAAACAAAATTCTATCAACCTTGTTCATTTAACTGAATGAAATCAAAACACTTGGCTACTTTCTCAAATCAATAATTAAAGTTAATTAGTTTAATCTTGTCTTAATTTCTGACAGTTAATTATCTGTTGATCTGTTGCCAAGATATTTAATGAATTGCAAGGATTTAAATCTAACATTCAAACCCAAGGTGACCTGGTCTGATAAAAATAAGTCTATTATGTTATGTAGGTTTAAAGGCTATTATTATTAAACAAAAAAGAACTGAGGGTTAAATAAGGTCTATCAACCTTTTTGGAAAAGGTGGCTGGCTATTGTCCTATCCATATTCCTCAGTTCATAACTGGAAATAAATTGTATGTGATCAGTCAATGAGAAATTATTGTAACAATTGATCAACTAATAGAGTGTATAACTTTAGTGAATCGATAGCAGCTGTCATTAATAACTGACCCTATTATGTAGTTTGTACACTGGTAACTAAATTCGCAATATAATTATAAGGCTAGAAAACTGTATGCTCATTGTAAGAAAATAACAAAAATACATATTACACTTAGAATTGTACATGTCTTACATCTAATGTAAATCAAAATAAAACTATTATCATTTTTAAAAAAAAATCAATGCTACAAAATTAATGAAAAAGTAATGTTTAATATCAAAAAGGTTTCTTGACATCCTCTCTTGCAGCAGCGAGCGGTGACGGTCATGTTTCATATAACATCAATGGATCTACATGTACCTACATCTACTGAAATCCCAACTCAGGATAGTACATGTAATACTAAACATGCTATAGGTATAGCAGGCAGGCAAATGTAACTTCTGTCACTTTAAAGGCAGTTTTTACATGTATATGTAGTTGTGAAGGACTTTGAAAGTTTGGATTGTCTGGGTTTTTGTTGGGCACAGTATTAAAACACTTAACTTACCTTTCAGTACCTACTTAAACATACATTATGCAAGAGCTAAATCTGCCTATTGCAAGTCTTTATTTAGGCTTCAGATGTTACAGAAATTATTAATTAGATCTTTATTTACACGACAAGCTTAAAATCAACTCTGTAGACCCACAGATGGCTTGGATACAGTTTGGATTTAAACAGCCTCGTCCATTTAAAATTAAATCAATAAATGGCGGACCAAGCTAACGTTTACCGTTACTCGCTGATGTCACAAGCGAAAACTGGTGATAAAAAAGCCTGCCAAGAAAGGCTATCATAGCTATTGAGCATGCTACTTGATAATTGAGAATATGTGTGTGGAGTTATGGTTTGTCAATCAAACGATCGCCAATTCTCATAGACGGTAAAGACACAATTGATGGCTATTTCTAGTCCAAACTTTTAACAGTGACAATTCCGTTCAGAACAAAGTAATTTGACTGACATTTTCTTTTTTTATCATCTATTTTTGAGTTATTATAGCAAGAATGGCAGACTCTTTATAAAACTCTTAACTAATGTATCTGTAATATGTTTAGGCCTACATGTAAGCTGGTTCATAAAGAAAGGCTCTTGTCTTTTTTTAATTCTTCCTGGTGATACAGTTATGCTATTTATAGCATAAAAGAATCAATTGTGATCAAATTCTAGGAACACTTTACATTATTGCCTCTACCTATAGATTTTCATAACTGAAAAATTATACTCTGAGCAATTAAAACTTTTGTGTTGTGACAACAAACACTTCCTAATATGGAATCTAGTACACTTATAATTATGTCAAGTCAAGCATGATCTTGTCCACAAAGAAAACAGTACCATTTAAAGTAGCTAGTCTCTAACTCAATATCATACAAAGTCTTTGACATTGAAAACACAAATTATTTGTTAATGTAAATCAACATTGGTGCTGTGATCATAATGTGTTTCAGCGCCATTTTTAACAAGGGACTCGAAGAACAAGGCTTACATATATTCCACAAGTCATGTCATATTCTTATCTGGAGAGCATGCGCAATAAATACTCTCAGTGTAGACTGGAATAACCAGATGCTAAAGATTGCCATTCGATTGAGACTTCTGGCATATTTCGCTGAAAATAACTGATTATAAATTACAGTAAAAACAGAAATGATTGAATGTAAATCAGTTTATATACATTCATATTACAATTATATGCATTGTGACCTATTTGTGACAATTTCTAGGTCCCAAATAATAGCGATTTAGCTCCTTTAATTGGTTGTATTTTAAACAAACACCTGACAATTTAATTATTCTATTAACTTTAAAGTGGTCAATTCTGCTTTATCACAAATGCGCTGTACGACTGGGGCTGCTGTCGTACTCTGGACCATAAGACTCAGTTCTGGAATATGATGCTGTTAAAATTTCCACTACAATGACTGATTCACCATAGAATCCAACAGAGTCGTATCTCTATTTAAAGTTACAATTTCATATTTTCTAAGAAAGTGAAAACATAATTAGTTCTATGTCTTTTGCTCAACAAGTTGTCAACTCACTATTATACGATCATAGATGTCATTCTCACACTTAAAACTCATTTACACCGGAAATAATAACACAATTACCCCCAATTACCTCCCTTGTTTTCTATTCTCCACCACGGAGTAGCTATTTTCAAATGTTTGAATTTGAAGAGGAAAATGAAATTTTTGCCAATTTCTCAACTGGTAATAGTGAATTATAGGATTAATAGGATTATTCTTTAACAAGGTAGGACTGTTTATAGATACCATCTATTTTAAGGCTTTATTTTAATAAATTTTAAAAATAGGACATAAAAATATGAAATTGCAACTTTAAATATTTCAATAATTAGGTCTACAATTACCCCAGTAAAACTGCCAACAAAGAGATAGGTGAAGGGGGGGGGGGTGTAATATGGGCATGAGGGTAATATGGGACATGCAAATTGGGGTGATATAATTTTTGGCTGTGGAATATTTCATAGGTACATGTATAATGATTCAATAAACTAAACAACAAACTTATCTTTTAACCGAAACTGCACTCCAAATTTTTTATTTTGTTCTAAAAGCAGTGTCAGAAATCTGTAAAATGATGTCGAAGCCCATATTACCCCATCCAAGTGGGGTAACATTGTCTTTATATTTTATAAATTGAAAGATAGTTTAGGTAGCTTTAACTAGAAAGTTGATTTGTTTCAATATCACATATTATTCCTAGTGAAATATTCCACAACAAAAACATATGTCCCATATGGTATTTCGTCCCATATTATTACCCCTTCCCCTAATTATTTAAGCAATTATAGGCAACCAAGAGAAAATTTTAATATGTCAGAAGATTATTTTGCCAAATTATGTGTAGGCCAGGTTATTTCTTGGCATGGATTGATAATACAAATTATTGTAGCCTACGTAGAGTAGAGCCTACAAAAGTTATCAATGATTCATTCTTTGTTATCTTGTCTAGTTGGTGTACTAGGTTTGATCTATACTATCACATTATGGTATACCAGGAACCATAACGAAAAGCCGAGCAGGGCCAAAACTGGGATGATGATGAAACTCACAAGAAAATGACGTAAACAATAGACAGAATGACAGTCGAATATGACGGTACCAGTTTAATATCAATACATTAATTTAATAAATTAACATACCTTGGTTTGAAATATAATTTATTTTCACTGGAAATTAACTAATTTCACCCGTGTTCCTCAATTTCTGTTCGCAACTGATTGGCATTTCAACATGTGTATGTCATTCAGTACACACAGTCCACAAATACGGCCAATCAACGATCGTCTGGAAAAGGTGCGTCCCAAAGAAGCAATCTGATTCGATGAAAGAATGTAAACAACCCTCACCTTAATGGTCCGGTTAAGGTGACCCATTTATTGAACTTCGTTGCTGTGACATTCCAGAACGAGAGACACACTGACACATTTCTCCGACGATATCGAATAAATCCATCTTGACTACTGTTGACAGGCTAACGGAGACATTCAACGCAATGTATACTATTTGCTCAACAAATATCGCCGATGCGCAACTTAATTACTAATTAAATTATCATTGTCAAAAAATTAAAATGGGATATGAAATTATCAAAATCAAATAAAAGACATAAAGATAAAGGCGACATAAAAAAAAAATAATTATTTTTTATTTTCAAAATTTACCTTCTTACGATGTTTAAAACCAATGGTAAAAGTTCCAACATGTAGCCAAGCTACGAAATTCCCAATCTCCCAAACGGAGGCAGACCACCATTAAATTTCAAATTGTAGTTATTTGTAGCAATTCTCTCTCTCTCTCTTTTCTCCCCTTTTGCATGCCCATTTTTGTTGATTTTTTGGTCTAGAATGGACGAAGAGGGTTTGAATTAACATTTTCTGCCAGGTTTTGGTAAATATTCATGATTTTGAGGCGGAAGGATAACAGGGTTATCAGGTTGGCTACGGCGATATGTACGACAACTAGTTACATTTTTTAGTATGCTTCTTCAAGTTTGTGTATCTCAAAATTTTGGTGGTCAACCCCATACAAATTTTAGTGCAAAGACATGACCATTTGTTCCTGTGTCTGTAGTGAAAAGCATTCAGGCCAACGAAAATTTGGGAAAAAGTTGGAGGTGGGCAAAGAGGTCAGAATTAACATTGAAGTCAGTGGGGAAATTAATGGTGGTCTGCCTCCAAACAGATCGAGTTGTCTTCCCTTGCAGTCAAAACAATCAGCGAGACGAAGTCTTGTGTGGAGAGTGCGAAATTCCTAATCGCAAGAGTAATGAAGCGGATATAATTATTGTCACGTGTTCCAACCAATACTCTTAAAATGCGTAGGACTGAATAACATAAACAAATTACGACCTGTTAACGACAGCAATGGGCGACATTTTCGTTTGCACGCGTACAGCACATAATACAATATTTTGAATACAACATATACAACCTGGAACTATATAATAATATGTTAAGATGGGAATACGTATCGCCGATTCTGAATTACATGGAAAAGGTCTCTCGAATAAATGTAACAACAGATTTTCGGAATGGCCATGGGGGGCATGATGAATGACTAAATCGACCGATTATTAGTGATCGTTAGTTATGAAAAATGTTTTGTTTTTTTTTTTTTTTTGTTTTTTTTTGGGTGGGGGGGGGGGGGGGGGTCGGGCTCTTCTGGTCTTACTATTCGCAAAATACAATATTATGAAAGTTGAATGTCTAAAAAGAATATCAGTCCAAAGACATGATATGAATTGAAAATTTTGCAACAATTGATATCCTGCAACATTAAACCAGTCGGCACCACCTATAGGCTTAAGTGTTCGGTTATAAATCTCTTTATATTATCTGATTGAATCCAAGCCGGAATAATTAATAATTAATCTGAACAATTCAAATGAAGATCATGCAGATGAGTTGTGTTTTGACATGAAATAAAATGACCAAAACAAATCAATAAGCCAACTTAACCAAACACCAACAAGACAAATATCTCACCAAAACAGTCATAAACTTAAGTAGCCGAGAACTCACGGATGACCAAATAACACTTCTCTCCCGAGGGCTTAAATTCATCCCAACGAAACTAAAAATCAACAGTGACCAATACATCTCTAATATATATAGTGTGGATTACGACAACTAGCTCCCGGTGGTAAAGTGGATTACTTACGTCATCAAATAGCAAGCATCATCTCAAGGCCTACAACCAAATTTGATAACCTAACCAAAAATGAAAGAGAAGCTTTACATCAACTAAAAAATGACCAAGGGATCATGTTAGTGCCAGCTGATAAAGGCAAAGCCACCGTAATCATGGATAAGCGTGAATACCACGAAACTGTGACACAACTACTTGATGATACCACTACGTACAAGAAGCTGAGGAAAGATCCAACTGCAATTTACAAAACTAAACTCACCAACCAACTAAAATCACTTTTAGATAAGAATCACATAACTGACAAGCTCTTCCATCAACTAAAAACAACCCACCCAACAGCACCGTACGCCAGAGCTACTATCAAAATTCATACAAACCCAATTAAAGCTAGACTATTGATTTGTTCGCAAGATTCTGTATTTTATAATACAGCACAGTTTCTCTCTAAACCACTCACGCCTTTAGGGAAGTCAGCAGCCTCATTCATCAAAGACTCCGCCGAATTTTGTCAGGAACTATATCGCCAAGACAATGCAGAAGTAATGATATCGTACGATGTTATAGATTTGTTCACAAATATTCCCCATGATTTAGCCTTAGAAGAACTTAAGATAAGATTAGACAACCTGTCTGAACCGCTGGACAGCACACTTACCAATAACGACCTAATAGACCTCACCAGAACATGTATTCAAGCAACCTACTTCACCTGGGGAGCCCGTTATCACCTCTACTAACTGAAATTTTCATGACCGCGTTTGAAGAGAAAGCCCTGGCAATATCACCCGTTAAACCTATAGCCTATTTTCGCAGAGTGGATGACACGTTTGTCATCTTAAACAGCATAGAAGAACATACAACCTTACTAGAACATCTTAACCAACAGAACGACCGTATCAAATTTACATCAGAAACTGAAAATAATGACACCCTTCCAGTCCTTGATGTAAAAGTAGAGAGAGAAAACGGCACCCTAAAAACCAGTGTATATAGAAAACCAACGCACACAGACCAGTACGTACATTTTAAATCCAACCAACCAATCAGTATCAAAAGAGCAACTTTATCATCCTTAGTAAAACGAGCAAAAAGAATTTCAACACCTGAGAAACTAGATGCAGAGATGACCTACCTCAGAGAAGTTTTTACCACCTTTAATGACTACCCACTCAAATTAGTAGAAGATGTAATAAAGAAAGCACTATCTGACAACACCGAATCCAAAGCACAAGATAAGCCACCTATCAGAATCACTATCCCCTTTAACAGCAAAATATCATACCAAATATGAAGATTGTTGCAACAAGCTGGTATCCAGGTAACCTTCTCAGGCACTAACACCATAAAAGACATCCTCCAAGCTAATGGTAAATGCAAGTCAACCAAACCAACGTCACCAAAGGCTGCGTTTACCAAGTCTTCTGCTCATGTAAAATCAGCTACATTGGAGAAAGTAGGCAACCATTAGATGTTAGACTTAACCAACACTACCAAAACCATATAACCAGACCTCAGCTGTAGCAGACCACATCCATCAAAATCCAAAACACAAGATACTATGGGAAAAGACAAAGAAATTAGCAATCCACCAAAACCACACAAAGAAAAGGAAGATTTTGGAAGCCATCAATATAAAACGCCACAAACCAACATTAAAGGAGCTAAATCGCTAACATTTGGGACCTAGAAATTGACAAAAGTGGGTCGCAACGCATATAATACTGTAATATGAATGTATATAAACTGATTTACATTCAATGGTTTCCGTTTTTACTCCAATTTCAAATCCGTTATGTTCGGCGAAATAAGCCAGCAGTCTCAAGCGAGTGCAAATTTCTAGCGTCTGGTTATTCCAGTCTACATTCACCGTTTGAGTTGGTGCAATGTGTTTAGACTCGTCCCTCAAGTCTCTTGATACAACTGGGGCTGAAGCGCATTATGGTACACGATTCGTGTACCAATGGTAAAATGTTTATTTTGTCTTAAATATTGGATATCAAAAGCCCATCTTTTTCCGATAAGATCACAACATGAATGTTGATTTAATTTGACAAATAAATCGTGTTTTCAATGTTGAAGATTTTGGATGATATTGAGTTAGAGACTTAGCTCCTTTAAATAGAGACGAAGGCATCTATCTACCACGTGCCTATGATGCATTAATCGCAGGAAATTGAATTATACTAATTATAATAACTGCAGTATAAACTCTGAATCACAATAGTACCTGAGTTTACCCTCTGTGTCTATGTGGTTACATATTAATGTATTATAGTGAAGTGAAGTATAATAAGTGAATATAATAAGTGTTTCCTATCTTTTGTTTTCTCATCTACGAAATAATTAATATGTGGTTCCCCTTATAATTGTGTGCTATTATATGATTACTTTCAATATGTTTTTATAAGTTTCCTTCTGATCTGTTACTAGATTAGTGGTGTGATAAAATCTCCCCTAACCATTTGTGGCTAACCAGATGTAATTTATTTTGTATGTTATTATAAGTTTCCCTTTGACCTGTAACTTTACTATTATCAGTGGTTTCCCAATATGGTTTATTGGCGATAATTAGTTGTTATATATTTTGTGTATATGGTTTCATAAGCTCTTATTCCTATATAGAAGATTGACTTAATAACGCAAAGTTAAGCAGTTTTATTCTCCAAAATATAATCGAGATTGGCCCTTTAATGCGTTGCATTAATGAAATTGAATCACAATGTGATCCTATTAATTCATCATTAAAATTGACGTGAAACGGGGTGTTGGATTTTTCTCAATAAAAAGCTCATTGTATGTGTATGCCTACGTAATTTGGAGACGATGATGGCATCATGCATTGTCATCTGTCAAATTTCCTTAAAAGAAACCAGGCAAACCCCTCCTGCAAAAAGTCCGGGATCCGCCCCTGAATGGATGCCATGAACATAAATCAAAAACGCATCCGATATCCCAACTTCACTAACTATTGAATTTCATCCTATAGAAAATCCCCCCTCAACCCGCCCGCTCAGACGCGTAAATTGTAGGGGTGTGTACTCCCCCTTCTCCCGCCTGTAGGAAAAAAATAGCCGGTCTCAATGTTAATAATTAACATGAATTCCCATGCGTAGTAGGCCTACTCAATTTTAACCAACTCATGTGTTTTCTGACCATTATAATTCTGCAAAATCTTCCAACCAAAGTCCAGGAAATGACTCTAGATTTAAAAATTCCTCATGGGGAGCATTCCCTGGACCCACCCACCCCTTAGAAAGCTCGCATCTGCGGTGCTCGGATCATATTAGGGACCTATCAGTCGGTTTCATTTTTACTAAAATCGACCGCCCTACCCCCCCCCCCCCACCAACACCAACAAAATCGCTCTGTATACCACCACAAAAAACCCAACAAAACAAGCTATACGCTTAAATGGTGCGGGGCAAATTAATCTCAAATGTGGATTGACCCCAAACAAATTGCAAAAGAAACCAATTCAGGTTGGTTCAATCATACTTTATTAGACAATAACATACTCAAATTCGGCCGATGTATGCCTAGGCGTAATTAATGTAATTCAATGTGGCGGTCTCCAGGAGATTTCTGAGAGTGATATATTTAACTAGTGCGTTTAAGTTGTGGGACAATAAATAGATGTTTTTAAATTAAAATCTTACAATACAAAGAGGTAATAGAGGCGAAATGTTGCGGAAATAACAAATTTGACCAAACCAATTTTTTAAAAATTCTTTCACATAGTACGAGCCATTTTTTTTTTACAAAATGACTGCCAAATTTGATAATAAAATGGCATTGTCCCCGAATATAACCAGTCACTATCTCGTAAGATACGACTTTTACTATATGTATTAAAATGGTTTTCGGTGTCTCTGGGATTTGAAAATGAATTTTGAAAATCCAACACGATATAAATTTAAAATGGCTACGACTTGTAACATGTCTTTCACATGGTTTTAGATGTCATTTGGTTGAATTCTGATCTCAAAAAATTAATTTCGAAATTCAAAATGGCCGCTAAAATGAAGTCCAAAATTGCGGATATTGCTTTTAAAATATGTCTAATAAGGTTTTCATGGTTACTGAATTCTATTTTGGGTTCAAAATTAAATTTAAGAATTCCAAACATCTGTTTAGCGTTCCTTTTTAAGTGCAATTTTCTTCATTTGGTATGTCTTTGCACCATCTTCACCAGGGTTAAAAATTTATTCGATACATCTAGTGGATCCCTGTTTACAGCCCTTGTGGTATCAATTCCAGGGATGGACTGAAAAGGGGTATGGTAGTTTCAAGGGTCACTAAACTGGTTAATGTTATTGCATAGTTTAGGGCCCCCCGTTAGTCATGAATTTACGTTGTTGTTGACGAATTGTTAAGAATGCCACACGTTAAATATGTGTATAAGCTCGAAAAAACATAGCAAGTACCATAGAAAGTACCATTTACATACAGTTTTTCAAAAATACTCGACTAATATACCAATTGTTAATTTGTAACATATTTAACATCATATCTTTCTACGCGAATTAACAATAAATTGTTCATTGAATAAAACGGAAACATTTTGTATACCTGTAAAATATAATAATATACCATTTGTTAATTTGTAAGATAAGTTATCTAAGATAAGATAAGTTACTCGACTAATATACCAATTGTTAATTTGTAACATATTTAACATCATATCTCTCTACGCGAATTAACAATAAATTGTTCATTGAATAAAACGGAAACATTTTGTATACCTGTAAAATATATACCATTTGTTAATTTATAAGATAAGTTATCTATATGATAAGTTTAGATCTGCCAAGTAATACGGAAATTTACAACACGTTTTAACACTATATCTTTTTACACGACTTAACAATAAATTTATAAATTGTTCATTGAATGAAAAAGAAACATATGTTTTATATAACTTCATGGCGTATGTTTTACTAATAATTAAAGTAATCAAGTAATGCAGGAATTTGAAATACGTTTTAATAACCTATCCTTCCCCTCCCTATTCATGGATTAACAGAAATGCTGTATGGTAGTTTCAGGGCTCCCTAAACTAGTTAATGTTCTTGCGTAGTCATGAATGTACGTCGTTTTTATGAATTGTTAAAATATATGCATTTATAGCTTATAAGCTAAAAACACCAGGTTATACTCTAGAAAACACCAATTACAGTCAGTTTTTTCAAAAGAAATTTCGAGTCTGGTTGGAGAGAACCCCTTGTCATGAAATGAATAACCCTTCTTCACTATCGGTCTAGAATCTAGATGATACCAGAGACGGATCGGGGACAGAAAGGCTCCTGAACCTGACCTCGCGAGATTTTCCTACTGTATGGGGATCCGTTGTGGTTCTCTCCTCCCCGGGACGAAATTTCGTTTGAAAAACTGACTATGAATTTATGTTTTATATAGTATGTATATTGAATACAGTACCCTGAAAACATTATTTTACAAGCAATATTAAAATCGCAATTTTGGATTCTATTTTGATTGTCGTTTTAAATTTACATCATCTTGACTAGGTTTTTTGGTTGAACCTCAAAACCTTTACATAAGACATATTACAAGCCATGTCCAACGGAAACAAATGACGATTAAATAAAATTCCGCCAGTTTGGATTTCATTTTGAATGTCTGCTGCCATGGATTCTCGAAATTGATTTTTGAGATCAGAATTAAACCCAGCGACATCGACAACCACATAAATGACATACTACAAGCTATATCCATATATGGAGAAAATACTATTTTATTGCAATTAATTAAAATTCCGCCATTTTGGATATCATTTTGGATATCATTTTGGCGGCAATTTGGAATTTGTACCATCCTGGATTCTCTATTCTGAATAAACGACGGTTAACTTAAATCCGTCTTTTTGGATTCCATTTTGAATTGCTACCATGTTGGAATTTTGAAATTATCTTTAAATTCAGAGACATCGAAAACCATATAAAAGACACAGTTAAAGTCACATCTTACGAGATTCTTGCTGGTTATATGGGAAAAAATTTTGGCTGCCATTAGCCGTCCATGAAAAAATACATTTTTTGTTTTGTTTTTTTGTTTGTTTGTTTTTTTCAAATTCGTTTTTACGGCACATTTCGCCTCAATAACTGCTCTTGGATTGAAGAATTTAAAAAAAAAAAGTTATTCTCCCACTACTAAAACATACTGGTTACGAGATATCGTTCTCCGAAACATCCTGTAGACCGCCATAATGAGTTAATTAGGCCTACGTTATTTGACCGAATTTGAGTGTGATCTTGTCTGATGCATTATTGAACTGAACTGCGTTGGTTTCTTTTGCAATTTGTTTTGGGTTAAACGTTATCCCTCCCCGGCTATATAATATATCGACTTCAAATTGTCAATAGATTTTTTACATCCACGCCAATGTGTACACGTTCTTTTACGTCCACGCCAATGTGTACACAGGACTTTAGTTTTTCGTCGCACCCATACGTTGTCCCTTGTTAGGCCCTCTGTCCTGCACCACTTACGAAGGGGAACCACACCGGAACACCCGGTCAACATATGGATCAAACACGGGACATAACGGTTAGCGAACCACTGTCTTAAACCCACCCCACCCTCCACCCTCCACCCTCTGCCCTCTCTAGGTATAGAGTATTAAGTTACATATAGAGTTATGATTCTGATAAATTGCACACTACAGTGGCATTGATATATAAATATGCGACAAAACACTTCAAGACAAACATTGTGAAAATGGGTTGAAGTTAATCAAATACAAGAACAGATAACATGGGTACAAATGTTTGATATGAAAAATAGAACTAAGTTCCGTACAGCAACCATTAATAGTCCTTACTGTAACAAAACCAGACTTCCTATATAATAGCACAAGTTAGAATAATAACTGTAGTTGTTGCTGTAGGAAACTTAGTGTGATTTGTTACTGTAGTAATTATCAACTATATGTATATCAAGCATCAAGGATGTATAATATCACATGTCAATCCTGTAACAAAATGTGTCCATCCAGTAACAAAATTAGCCGTTATAGAAAGGACTGTTACAGGACTGCTATTACAGACAATAAATTCTTGATTAAATAATGAATTCTTCCACTATGCTGTTAACTTCTTTCATCTAGGCAAGATCACTCAAATTTATATTTGCTGAGAACAATACAACTTATACCCTGAATATATAAACTTGTCAAAAGGTTGTTACTGGAAAGATTCTTTTAAAAGATACTCATTGATTTTAGTTATCAAATGCTGTTTTTTTTTCTGTAAAATATTTGATCTAGGCAGATCAACTGTTTGTTGTCATTTAACAAGCTCTTGGGGATCTAGATCGTCGGAGACGCTTTCTAAGCGATTTCTGGCTAATAAAATTACTCAGCAATGAAGTGAAATTTTATTTCATTTTAACTCCCTTACCATAAAAACACAATATGTGGTGGTTTAATCCTGTGATGCTGACTTGACAAATATATGCATAATGCATGATGAAACTTACAATGTACGTTTATTATTTTTAGCTTATGGAAACTCTAGACTAGAGGTCACAATTGTCATCCAATTTTGAAATGTATATTTGGTTCCTTTCCATATTCGCGCATATCTGATTGTTACTTTCTGGATTATAGCCCCTGATTGTACGAAAAATAGCGTTTTTAACTTGTGGTCCCTCTAGAGGTTACAATTTTTATCCGATTTAAAAAGCATTCGATTATATCACCGTTACACCATAATTACAGCTGAGTTCACATTTCCTGAAAATGAGACCGTGCTGTCCGACAAAATGGCCGCTCCGCTAAAAGCATATAATATTCAGTTTAGATCTAAATATTAAGGCCATCTGCAGATTTCGCCAATGTCACGAGATGTAAACAGGGCTAGCGCAAACCCTAACCAAAGATCTAGCCCTTATCCTAACCCTAACTCACAATCCTCTGCAACAATCACTTGCCCTAACCCTGTTTACATGTCGTGACCTTGACGAAATCTGCCAGTAGCTTTTACATTAGGATCTGATCGTAATACCCAGGTTGTAGACCATCCAGCGGTTCGAATTTTTTAACCAATTTTGATGAAATTTAACTTATATATCTATACCACAAAGATCTGGGTTTCTTCGATATTGGCTCGTATTGGAATGCAACTTTCTGGATTCTGTTCCCCGATTGTAGGAACATCACGTTTTTAGCTTACGGACCCTCTAGAGGTCATAATTTGTATCTTATTTTCAAAATTGTTCAAATATATCACCGTTACACAATAATTATTTCCGCAAAATCGGACCGAAACTTCCCCGTCAAATAGCCACTCCCCTTTTCGAAAATAGTATAATAAAATCATGTAATACCCAGGCTGTGCACCATCTATAGAGGTCACAATTTTATCCGATTTAGATGAAAGTTAAAAAAGAATGAATGAAGTTTGTGTACCTTTCACTATGAACTTCAACTGTGTGTTAAGGATCAAAAGTTATTGGATCAGTTCGACTTTGGTAGTATCAGACCTTACATTCAAGAGCTATAGCCCCTGCTTTTCACGCAAAATCTGAAATATGTACGGATTTCGTAGGCACTCCAGGTGGAGGGGGCTACTATTGTTGTCCCATTCTGATGAACCTTAAATATGTAAAGGATCAAATGATCTTGAATGATAGGATAGCCCCTTTGCTTTAACCTCTTCCCCGTCAATTTTGTACAAAATGTGGACATATCTTGCATGGCAAACGCTTGTTTCAACTGGCCATAGCAGGGAATTATTTGATGGATAAGGGGCACAAGGAAAGAGTATACATAAAACTCTTATTCCGTCGTTTTTCTAATTACCTAATATGTCATAGATACAACAGACATGAGATGGACTTGAAATAAAGATCGACCGTTCAGTTATCCATCGCGACCCTCGCAACCGCGGGTCTCTTAACCCTGGGAACAGTATAGAGCATAGTGTAATAATATTGCTGGAATTTTTGCTCTTGAAATAAGATGCCTTTATATTTCATTAATTAATATCTTTGGCAAGTTAGTAATTTCAAACATATTCACATATATAGTGTGCACTAAATCAACTTAGTCTGTAATTGACAGTTGACATATAAAAAAGAGCTCTTTATCGAAAACATATGTCACTCATTTACCACCAGAATTACACGTGAGTGGAATTATTCTAATTGCATCATTTAGCTTAAAGTAACCAATCATATCGTTAATTACACAAGTTCAGGGCCATGATCACACTTGATTGTGCGTGATATTCATATGGTTATAAGAGAAACCGGGGAACTTTATAAGGCAGACTTCTATTAGGTTCCAGAGGGCTTACATCTGAGTTCCTAGACAGCCGCGAGGCTGGCTAGGGTAGAGAAATGGTTTTAACTAGTATTGTTATCTATTATGCTTGTATACCTGTATTCAGCTATATATATATATAAAATGTAGAAGCAGACTGTCGCATTGTTATTCCTGGTAAGACAACGTCTTAAGAAACTGTAAGAAGTAAATACACAACGTGAAGCAGAAGTAAAGACAGCTAGAAACAAATTCTAGACGATCACAAGGCTACAGAAATATGTAGTAAGAAAAGATGCATGGGTCGTATGTAGGATGTGGCGACCGGTTTTCTCGCACGCTCTCCACGTCAGACAAAAGACTCATGGTGCTACAATAGCAGGGTTTTCTTCTTCTGAAAGTCTACGTTCTAGAAGTCTTACTTCTACTCACTGCTGTTAAATTCAAGCCTGTTTGTTTTTAATAGAATAGTTACTTGCTTGCAACAATCTGGAGAAAAGGGTACTTGCGGCCAAAATATTGGGTGGGGGGGGGAACTAACACAGGAAATTACATCATTCGTCAACAAAGGGAACATCATTCGTCAACAAAGGGGTCAACAAAGGGGACATCATTCGTCAACAAAAGGGGTCATTTATTATTTTATAATTTAATACTCTGTTACAGGATGGACATAATTTCTAGGGACAGAAATTCTTTTAAAAACAAAGTGGAATAAAACCTATTTGTAACCATTACAAAAATACGTAATTGTTTTTAAACAAGAGTTTACTTTTATATTAATTCATTCAAGTTGGTTTTGGTAAAAATACATATACATTAAGTTTCATCAAAATCGAATAACAATTGTGACCTGTAAGTGTTCACAAACAAAATATGAACGGACCGAGCTAGAAGAACGACGCCTTATAGGCCTAATTGCCGGCACGTCCACGTGAAAATGTAACCGTAAATTGTTTTTATAGAATTTCTATAGAAAACTACACAAAATATTCTACAGGATTGCAAATTGGTCAGGTCATTTTCAAAATTCTCTTTAGGGGCTTTATTCATAGAGGGTGGTTCCCAGCGTGGTTTCCCATTGATAGTGGAAAGTGGTGCAGGATGGAAGGGCTGACAAGGAATGGGTCTTGTTGTTTCGATTGTACGGATTACCCCAGTCATCCCATGGACCTTATATTATAAGGCCCATGAAATAACTGAGGTACAGTGTACACAGAGGCACAGAGGCACAGTGTAAAAAAAATCCTGGCAGTTGGAATTTAATTATGCTGTACGGGCAAAATATCCCCCATAGCACACCCATTCTATGGCGTACGCCTAGTTGGTGCAGAAAAGTAGGATATTAAACCCCATTCATTCATTCATTCATAGATGTACCGAGTGGATGTTTAGTAGTTTTAAAGAAGGCAAATTTCGATTCTTTGGAACCTAAAATATACGTAAATATGGGCGAAAAAGCACATACTAATGTAATACTAGTGTATATAAACTTATATACATTCATATTTTGAATTTTCTGATCACATGTTCATCGAAAATTTATGAGCAGTCCAAATTGAATGATTGACTTCAACCGACTGGAACTATCGTCGTTGCTTTAAGGTGGACCCATTTTCAGTAGAAGTCAGTTGAAACCAGTTAATGTCAGTTCTAAGATCGACAAAACCCCGGCTTTAGGCATAAAGACAATGGGAGTTGAAAGACATAAATATCATACCTTCAAGTTTATTACCAAGAAAAGCCCGAAGCATGCATGATCTATACTTTAAAATAAACAGTTAATCAAAATTAATATGAAAGATTTGCCGAAGGCTCACAAACCTGCACTGTGACTTTCATCTGTGAGAAACTTGTGTAACTATTGCGCTTTAATGAGTGTACACAGTTGGTGGATACATTATAATTTGTTCACCGATTACAAAAATCCATTAACAGTTTATTTATTTAAAATATTTTAAACCAGAAGTTGTTTTTAGAAAACTGCTACTACATTTCTTGTCTCAAATTAAAATAAAAGTCAAGTATAATGAATGCCTTACATATTTTCATAAACAATACTAATTTGTATCTTATAATAATGGTTTCAAAAACTAGATTCAAATTTAAAATATCTTTATGTAAGAGGAGTCAGAATTAAAATATATTAAATATTAAAAATTGTAAATTCAAATAATACAGGAGGTTATATTTTTGCTGATTGTATAAATTAATCATCTATTCAAAATAATATGTGAAGCCAGGTTTCAGTTCACAGACTGAATACCCAAGATTATACTACTGAGGACAACTTTATAGTTTTACACATAAAACTGTTTCTCAAGATTCATATCTAATTTCATATAGGAATTAACACAGTCTCAGACTCTTCTGTTTTTCTTGACGGAGCACAAACCCATTTCTTTACTTAAATATACAACAATTGATTATTCATATTGTATCATAAACCGATTGTTTTAAAGAATTACATGAATTGGCTCACTGTTATGTCATAAAGATGAAGTGAAAGATATATTTTTTTTTCATGCACCTACCAACCCATATCAGCATTAATTATCTTGACATGAAAAACCTGGGTTATATATCATGCACATGACATTTGTAGATTACCTACCCTCTAGCTATAGGTAACTTTGTCAAGATAAGGGTTAATGTTGCCATACTTGTCTTTATTTCTTTTTAGTCCTTGTTTTTTTTAATGTAACAATACCTGATTTGGATTTTTCACTAAAATATCAAATTTTATTCAGCTTAATCTTCAGTAATATCTACTCAGACCTCTCTACTTGGATTCAATCAGATTTAAAAAAGGCCTATCAATTCTGCTCAACAAAATGGTGGCAGGCTTAATACATAGCAAGCAACATAGATCGATTGAATTTTAATTCAACATAACTTTGTATATACCAAATTGAATCAAATTTTTGGATTGTTATTGCTATTAGGGATTAATCTTTCACAATATTGTAGTTTGCAAGGGATTCCAATTGCTCTAAAATGATGGTCAGCTCAAATTCTCATTACCTTCTACTTATTTCATGACATAACATTTTTCTGTCTTAGAAAGTCAGTCAGTTACAGCAGAATAACATTTTTCTATCCTTGAATATTGAGGTCAGAATGGAATCTAAAGAGAGAGAGAGAAATGGGGCTTAATGTCCACTCGACACAAACTAGGTTATTTTGGGACTAACACATAGTTTCAACTCTATTTCAATAATTTCCTTGCAAGTCAGGGTCTTTAGCAGTGGGAGGAAAACTAAGGACCCAGAGAAAACCTACGAGGTTGGACAGGCGACCATACTCCTTGTCACGTACAAATGGGGAATCAAAACCAAGCCAGCTGACTGAATGACAGACCTTATGATACAGCGCACACACACAAACCATTCGGCAAACCTTGCATCATGTAGATAACTATCTAAAGAAGACCTTTAAATTCATTATTTTTGTTAAATTTAAATAATGGACATTAACCCACTTAATGTGTCAAGAAGTTGTATTTTATTAGATCTACTTTAATACATTTACAAAACTGTTAATTTTATCATAGTTATTTGAGCAACATTTATAGCACAGTTTTATTTTAGGCCAATAAATGGCACACTACGCTCGCCAGGAAATTGGCAATTCGAACAATAATATTGGCTTATGAATGCAACAACAAGTAAGGCTGATGTCACCCACCGTAATCCTAAAATAAATAGATGACAATTGCACATTTATCTTTTTCTAAAGCATCCAGTAATTTAATCAGTCTCATTCAATTAGATTTTGGCCAAGGTATTGATGTAATGAAACTACACTCCTAGTTTCATCAGTCCCATTGAATTAGAATCAAAGTTATTATGCTCCAAAGCATCGCCAAATCAAATTGTTTATCTCTGTTTACAGCAGCGTAGCACCACGGTGACAGCACCCCTCTCCTCCTACTAGGTCCAGTCCCTAAATATTAACAGCTCCGTATAGTGGTCTTATACTAACTCTCACAAAAAAGGAAGAATTGACAGGCAGATCTATAGCTTCTTCCCATTTCTGATCCACTAGTTCATTAGCTCCCAGCAATGACAGAAAAAGCCAGGAAATTGACTCAAATTTTCATCATTTGCTAGGCAGGATAACACCCCGAACCTCCCTTCAGGTTGCCTTCGGCATCCCAGCCGAGGAATTAAAAAGTCATGGTAAATAAACAAATACTAACAAATGGTAAATTCATGCTAATAAGTACAATAATTGTAAATACAGAATTCAGTTTTAAAAAACAAATGATTAATTAATATCCTACAGCATAGAAAAGTTTTAAATAACAACCTTATTAAAACAATTTTAGTTTTAACTTGACGACAATACCTACTGCATCTACAAGAAATTCCGAATATAGAAATGTCATTAATAACATCTTAAATATCATATTTATAAAATATTGGGTGGGGGGGGGAAACTAACACAGGAAATTACATCATTCGTCAACAAAGGGAACATCATTCGTCAACAAAGGGGTCAACAAAGGGGACATCATTCGTCAACAAAAGGGGTCATTTATTATTTTATAATTTAATACTCTGTTACAGGATGGACATAATTTCTAGGGACAGAAATTCTTTTAAAAACAAAGTGGAATAAAACCTATTTGTAACCATTACAAAAATACGTAATTGTTTTTAAACAAGAGTTTACTTTTATATTAATTCATTCAAGTTGGTTTTGGTAAAAATACATATACATTAAGTTTCATCAAAATCGAATAACAATTGTGACCTGTAAGTGTTCACAAACAAAATATGAACGGACCGAGCTAGAAGAGCGACGCCTTATAGGCCTAATTGCCGGCACGTCCACGTGAAAATGTAACCGTAAATTGTTTTTATAGAATTTCTATAGAAAACTACACAAAATATTCTACAGGATTGCAAATTGGTCAGGTCATTTTCAAAATTCTCTTTAGGGGCTTTATTCATAGAGGGTGGTTCCCAGCGTGGTTTCCCATTGATAGTGGAAAGTGGTGCAGGATGGAAGGGCTGCCAAGGAATGGGTCTTGTTGTTTCGATTGTACGGATTACTCCAGTCATCCCATGGACCTTATATTATAAGGCCCATGAAATAACTGAGGCACAGTGTACACAGCGTGGATGTAAAAAAAATCCTGGCAGTTGGAATTTAATTATGCTGTACGGGCAAAATATCCCCCATAGCACACCCATTCTATGGCGTACGCCTAGTTGGTGCAGAAAAGTAGGATATTAAACCCCATTCATTCATTCATTCATAGATGTACCGAGTGGATGTTTAGTAGTTTTAAAGAAGGCAAATTTCGATTCTTTGGAACCTAAAATATACGTAAATATGGGCGAAAAAGCACATACGTAAATATGGGCGAAAAAGCACATACTAATGTAATACTAGTGTATATAAACTTATATACATTCATATTTTGAATTTTCTGATCACATGTTCATCGAAAATTTATGAGCAGTCCAAATTGAATGATTGGCTTCAACCGACTGGAACTATCGTCGTTGCTTTAAGGTGGACCCATTTTCAGTAGAAGTCAGTTGAAACCAGTTAATGTCAGTTCTAAGATCGACAAAACCCCGGCTTTAGGCATAAAGACAATGGGAGTTGAAAGACATAAATATCATACCTTCAAGTTTATTACCAAGAAAAGCCCGAAGCATGCATGATCTATACTTTAAAATAAACAGTTAATCAAAATTAATATGAAAGATTTGCCGAAGGCTCACAAACCTGCACTCTGACTTTCATCTGTGAGAAACTAGTGTAACTATTGCGCTTTAATGAGTGTACATAGTTGGTGGATAGATTATAATTTAGTCTGAACTAAAAGATGACCCCATCCCCATATCATTTGTTCACCGATTACAAAAATCCATTAACAGTTTATTTATTTAAAATATTTTAAACCAGAAGTTGTTTTTAGAAAACTGCTACTACATTTCTTGTCTCAAATTAAAATAAAAGTCAAGTATAATGAATGCCTTACATATTTTCATAAACAATACTAATTTGTATCTTATGATAATAATGGTTTCAAAAACTAGATTCAAATTTAAAATATCTTTATGTAAGAGGAGTCAGAATTAAAATATATTAAATAGTAAAAATTGTAAATTCAAATAATACAGGAGGTTATATTTTTTGCTGAATACCCAAGATTATACTACTGAGGACAACTTTATAGTTTTACACATAAAACTGTTTCTCAAGATTCATATCTAATTTCATATAGGAATTAACACAGTCTCAGACTCTTCTGTTTTTCTTGATGGAGCACAAACCCATTTCTTTACTTAAATATACAACAATTGATTATTCATATTGTATCATAAACCGATTGTTTTAAAGAATTACATGACTTGGCTCACTGTTATGTCATAAAGATGAAGTGAAAGATATATTTTTTTTTCATGCACCTACCAACCCATATCAGCATTAATTATCTTGACATGAAAAACCTGGGTTATATAACATGCACATGACATTTGTAGATTACCTACCCTCTAGCTATAGGTAACTTTGTCAAGACAAGGGTTAATGTTGCCATACTTGTCTTTATTTCTTTTTAGTCCTTGTTTTTTTTTAAAGTAACAATACCTGATTTGGATTTTTCACTAAAATATCAAATTTTATTCAGCTTAATCTTCAGTAATATCTACTCAGACCTCTCTACTTGGATTCAATCAGATTTAAAAAAGGCCTATCAATTCTGCTCAACAAAATGGTGGCAGGCTTAATACATAGCAAGCAACATAGATCGATGGAATTTTAATTCAACATAACTTTGTATATACCAAATTGAATCAAATTTTTGGATTGTTATTGCTATTAGGGATTAATCTTTCACAATATTGTAGTTTGCAAGGGATTCCAATTGCTCTAAAATGATGGTCAGCTCAAATTCTCATTACCTTCTACTTATTTCATGACATAACATTTTTCTGTCTTAGAAAGTCAGTCAGTTACAGCAGAATAACATTTTTCTATCCTTGAATATTGAGGTCAGAATGGAATCTAAAGAGAGAGAGAGAAATGGGGCTTAATGTCCACTCGACACAAACTAGGTTATTTTGGGACTAACACATAGTTTCAACTCTATTTCAATAATTTCCTTGCAAGTCGGGGTCTTTAGCAGTGGGAGGAAACCGAAGGACCCAGAGAAAACCTACGAGGTTGGACAGGCGACCATACTCCTTGTCACCTACAAATGGGGAATCAAAACCAAGCCAGCTGACTGAATGACAGACCTTATGATACAGCGCACACACACAAACCATTCGGCAAACCTTGCATCATGTAGATAACTATCTAAAGAAGACCTTTAAATTCATTATTTTTGTTAAATTTAAATAATGGACATTAACCCACTTAATGTGTCAAGAAGTTGTATTTTATTAGATCTACTTTAATACATTTACAAAACTGTTAATTTTATCATAGTTATTTGAGCAACATTTATAGCACAGTTTTATTTTAGGCCAATAAATGGCACACTACGCTCGCCAGGAAATTGGCAATTCGAACAATAATATTGGCTTATGAATGCAACAACAAGTAAGGCTGATGTCACCCACCGTAATCCTAAAATAAATAGATGACAATTGCACATTTATCTTTTTCTAAAGCATCCAGTAATTTAATCGTAGAAAATTTGCATTATTGATTTTGGCCAAGGTATTGATGTAATGAAACTACACTCCTAGTTTCATCAGTCCCATTGAATTAGAATCAAAGTTATTATGCTCCAAAGCATCGCCAAATCAAATTGTTTATCTCTGTTTACAGCAGCGTAGCACCACGGTGACAGCACCCCTCTCCTCCTCCTAGGTCCAGTCCCTAAATATTAACAGCTCCGTATAGTGGTCTTATACTAACTCTCACAAAAAAGGAAGAATTGACAGGCAGATCTCTAGCTTCTTCCCATTTCTGATCCACTAGTTCATTACCTCCCAGCAATGACAGAAAAAGCCAGGAAATTGACTCAAATTTTCATCATTTGCTAGGCAGGATAACACCCCGAACCTCCCTTCAGGTTGCCTTCGGCATCCCAGCCGAGGAATTAAAAAGTCATGGTAAATAAATATATAATAACAAATGGTAAATTCATGCTAATTAAGTACAATAATTGTAAATACAGAATTCAAATGTTTTAAAAAAACAAATGATTAATTAATATCCTACAGCATAGAAAAGTTTTAAATAACAACCTTATTAAAACAATTTTAGTTTTAACTTGACGACAATACGACAATACCTACTGCATCTACAAGAAATTCCGAATATAGAAATGTCATTAATAACATCTTAAATATCATATTTATTTCCCTGTAACTATATTTTTCTACCAAATGGATTATTTCTTGACCTTGAGCTGTTTGTGTATACAGCATATTGATAGTCTTAAAGAAACATGACAAATAAGCAATAAATTATCTCAGCACTGATGACATAGGGCAACTCAGTCTTACATGTACTGGTATGTCACCATTAAGTTGACATTATCCCCATTATTAAAGAACACTTAGGGAGCCTATTGCTCAGCACTACAGTATTCAGAAAGTATATATCACTGGTTTTCTAATCCTATTCCTTCACATTCTATCATATTTGTTGTTTCACTAATTTTCTTTATATTAAATTTAGCCTGTAAATAAAAAAAAAAATAGATATTCAATTTAAAAAAATATGTAATGGTAAGAAATGTTCTTGAAATAATAAGTACACCAGACACTAGGACCACATTTTACATGCCCAATGTTCTACGGATTGATTGGCTGATTTTCTGAGGAAAAGGATGGAATAATAAACTAGCAGTTGCAATGCAAGATACGTCCATATACAATCAGGTGCCATAATCCACAAAGTTATGGAACGATACATACCAATATCGAAAGGAACCTATATTTCAAGTTTCATCAAAAACGAATAAAAATTGTGACCTGTAGAGTGTCCACAAACAATATTTGGACCAAGGGAATACAGGAGCGACGACAATATACAAGTGGGTGTATAAAAATCACTTTATGTATACATTTAGAGCAAAATCAGGGTCCATAATCCACAAAGTTATGGTCCGATACATGCCAATATCGAAAAGAACCTATATTTCAAGTTTCATCAAAATCAGATAAAAATTGTGACTTGTAGAGTGTCCACAAACAATATTTGGACCAACGGAATACAGGAGCGACAACAATATACATGTGGGTGTATTAGAGCAAAAGATCAAAACACTGAAACTTTTATATATTATCCTTTAGACAGGGTCAAGTTTACACATATGATTACGATTCACAACAGAAGGAAGGTCAATCATCTGCATATGTTCAGTAGATCATTGGTCCTTTCACTATGCTGAACTGAGGGCATGTTGAATGTGTACGTATTGGTAATTTAATCATAATATCATTTTACTTTCCCAGTATAAAACCTTGCATTCTATATAAAATATTAACTGAATATTTGTGTATTCAAGAGAAATAACTCTGTATATATATCTTTAAATGAACATTATTTTTATTAGTTGATGTAGTAAATGTAATATAACAATACCTGAGATAGTAACTGAGCAACATGTATAGCTGTTTGTGTATGTAAACTTACAGGACCACACAATACTTCAGATTTACCTTTAGCTAATGCCATTAATAATATCAACTAAAAATAAAAATATAAATCTACATAAATAAAATAAAATTATGTGATATCAAATTAACCAGCAAGACCCAGTGAATATTTTTGGCCATCGAACTTGGGCCTCTACCAAATTGGAGCTGGGCACGGGTGAATAATGCTTCATCACCGAGCTCCACCTCCACATTATGTGGTATCAAATTAACCAGCATGAAACCATGAATGTTTTAGGCCATCAAATTTGGGCCCTGGGCAAATTGGGCACCTCCGCAAATTTGGGCTTTGGCAAATTGGGCCCTGTGTGAATTATAATAAAATATAAGCAATTACAAATCCTAAATAAATTGACGGGGGGGTGGGGGGGAATAAAAATTCAACACAAATAGATCATTTTGGGACTAACAGTATATTATGCTGGCACATAGAAGTGATTAATTTATTTCCTATTTTAATTAAAAGCCTTTGTTAATTCATTCCTTATTCTCCATGTAATGATATCTTATTACCTGATCTTGTAAATAATCATCTACACATCCTCCATGCTGTAAATTGTCTACTAACATCTGACCAGCTACAGTACCAACTTTCTCTGCTGGTACACCTATAGATACAGTATATTACACTAGATATACAAATATTTAATAGGTGACGGGGCCTATGATACCTTCAAATTTATGCGTAATCCTAAAGAATTTTTTAACTTTCCAGACAAGATCTTCTAATTAAAAAAATATATTAAAAGTTTCAAACTTTTCAGACAGGAGATCCTAATTAAAAAGCTCTAAAAACAAACTGGTTTCATCACAATTAAAAATGTTTTCAGGAGAATACCCTTCAATAACAGATGGAATGTGCATGTGGAATTCTTCAATGGTACCGAGATCAATGATCAAAACCCGCACTTTCGCCATTGATTTTTAAGGATCTTCGGCAATCCGGTACCCTAGATTCGTAGAATTGGCTGAGGTGTGCTCAAGGTTTAAATGCTTTGATGTTAAAACCACTCGTGCGTCATTCTGTTGATAATCAAGGTAATCAACAAAGACCAACAACAGTATTAATCTTACCGATAATTGATTGGTGATTGCTTGTCAATCTTTTTAGGTGAATACCGATGGATTAAGGGCGGATTATACAATGTTAATTCAATGCAAATCGTGTGATGGGATCGCTGATTGATGTCTTTTTCTCCTCAACAATTAAAATCTGTTTTGAAAGAGGCATTAGCACTTTGAAGGTCTTTACAGCCTAGTGATATTTTTTTTTTGAATTTTACTATATCTATATATTTATATCGCAACAGTGATAGTTCCTCTTTAAATCTTACTTACCCTTTTTACCCAGCCCAGAACCAGATAGTAAACAACCATTTGTGGTTTCTGCTACTACCCTGTAAAAATAAGTAAAACAGAAAATATATTAAACAAAAATTGGTAAAATATCTTTCATTATATAATGGTGCCTTTAAAGGAATATAAGCTCTAATCTAATACTTGACTTCACCCGGATTTCTGTTTTATTTTTTTTAAATTACCATTCTCAGCCAATCACCTTCTAGTATTATTGACAATTCAGCTGCTATTAGTCTGATAATAACTTTACAATCACCAATGAATATTAATTTTATTGTTTTAACCATACCTCTGATAAACAACTTAGTATTTTATTATATTACATAAACCAGAAATCGGTCATATTTTATGTAAATTCTTACTAGTTTGGGGTTTTTTTTTTAGACTTCAATTTATATCTAGGAATCTGTCAGACTATAACTTACATGATACCACAACCAGATCCCACAGCTCCATGTTCTGGTTCTTTAATAACATCTTGTTTTATATCAACATCTCGATAAAACTCTTTTATTTTCTTCTCAGCATAATCAGCCATTATCTGGGCTACCTGCAAATATAATACAAGAAATCATTGTTAAGTCCATGGCAAACTATGAATTGACTGCAACATGAAATAATTCCAAAGTATTCTTTCGTACCCTATTGTAATATATAATATCAATATTATGAACAGAACAATTTCCTGTGATTCATTCAGTCTATTATTTAGATTGTTTTTAAAGATGTTAGTTATTTGTATAGTTAAAAGTGGCAGCCATAAATAATCACACGCTACATCCGATTTTGAATACTAACTGTCAAGGGGTCTTTTATGTGTATACAGGACCTCACTTTTCAGTCCCATGTGAACAACTAGACACTGTTCCTTGACATGCTGGAAAAACCTTAAGGTACTTTCTCAGCTAATACTGGGATCAAAGTTCTGGTTCATAATCTACAGCCCCTATCTCATACATTCAGTCCATGGGAACAAAGATTTGATCTTACATATTTAAACTTACTTTAAGAGGTAAATTTCCCGCAACAAAAGAATGTATAGTAATAAGTTTTATATCTCCTCTTTCTAATAATTTTATACTATTTAAACATTTTACAGCTTGAATATCTACTCTTACTTCTCCTCCACCCTTTGGGAAGAAACCTCTGTTAAAAAAGAAAGATAACAATAAAATAAACCATTTAGCAAACTGTTTTATGTATGAATTTATATTATTATGTATAAATGTAATTTTCATTTCATTGTGATAAAAGTGTTAAGAGGCCACATATTTGACAACACAGAAGGGAAAATATTTTGAACAACTTTTGGAATGATTTATCTTTTAAAGTCCATGGAAATCTTCACAATGGGAAGATATAAAGGGAAACAACTCTATTTTATAAATTCTGCATTGATCATACCTTCTTTTAATTTGGAAATCAAACTGTACTCCTAACTGTGCTGTCATAGGTCCAAAAACCTAAAAAAAAAACAAACATGAAAAAAAAAAACCCTACAATCTGTCCACAGAAGTAGAGATAAGGATTTGTTGATATGGTACCTTTGATTTTTGATACAAACACAGACTGGGGCTTGAAAATTAAAAAATGCTGTCATCCTCTCCTAATGCAATGATATGGGATTTAACATCATACTTTTCTGCACCAACTAAGGTAATAAGGACAGAACTCTACTACACAATCAGGTTTGAAAAATTTCTAACAAGAACACTTCCTGTATAACATTCACTTCCAAAATAATAAAATATAAAGGAAGAGATTACTTGGAAATTTGCAACTGAAAAATTTGGACCTGTAGTAGAGTGTCTGCAAGAGATAATGGATGAACTGATAAGACCAATGGATTTGACAACATACCTATAAGACCACATGTTTTGTTGAATATATGGGAGTGAAAACATGTACTGAGACAGTCAAAGATCAAGACTTTATGGGACAATGAGTCTATGCTGGACAGAATAATTTGGAGTCATTAGTCATGTTAACTGTGGTTTAACCTCGTTAGGGAAAACATAAGAGATTTTCGGATACAATAAGCTGAAAGTTGGTGGTATAATACTATACAAAGATTGGGTATGGTATAGTTATATGGATTGATAATAATATTGATACTTGAAGAATTTAAAACTTACCAGATTAAAGAAATCTATTGGGGGTGCCATGTCAGCATTGGTGCCACCTCGTAATGTTAAAGAACTAGGACTATCACTATACAACAAACATGGCAGTGCTGCTTGTAGTAATAAACATATACTCCTGAAATATAAATATCACTAAATTATAAGTCTGAATTCAATTAATGAATAAAGAAGAGCGATCAACTCAACTAAAATAACCATGCATGATTTGCATTTTTCGGAAAATGTCAAAATTTTTCACAGCTTAATCCATGCTAATTGATTATTAAACATTTTTAAATTAAAATTAAGAAAATACCAATGCTATAGTATCTCCTGTTTGGATTCAATCAGACTTAAAACAGGCCCATCAATTTGGTTCACAGCAAATAAAGATGGTGGCATCTTGTTAAATTAGCAATTTCTTATATCTTTGTACATACTGAACAGAACTGAAATATTTTGGACTGATGTTCCTATTAAAGATTTAACTTTCCCAATATTGTAATTCGCAACGATTCTATAGCGCTAAAATTATGCATATATAGTTTTTATGTTAAAATTTCCAAGATGGTCCTTTTTTTTTAAAGTTAATATTTATTTAAACAGTTTCCCAATTATTATATTACATTAATGTTCAATTAAGTATAACATTTCCATAACTTTAAAGGTCACACTTTTTGCATTTAGAGCAACAGTATAACAGCTAGACTAGTTACTAATTTCACAAATACTATTTAATAGAATGGGTAGTGGTACAAAAAAAAAAAAATACAAAAAAAAGATAACCATTTCATAAATGAGTTGTTGAGTTACTTGTAATGTTGTAGGCTTATTTACAAGCTATAGAACAAACACCTTACCCAGCAGTTTTAGTATCAGCCAAATAATTGCCTCCCTTCACTTTTCCTGGTTTAAATGATATTTCTGTTGACTGTACTCTTCCACCATTTAATTTACCACTACAAATTTCAGCCATTAATTGTAATCCTGATAAATGTTGAGGCCTGAAAATTAATTGCACCAAAAGCAGTTGTAATTCAGTTCAGGGGGTACATTTTTGCCATTATATTGGGTATTTGATATCACTACTTGAAGTAGTCAATAAATGGACTTTTTCTAATTTGTACCACTCGAGCAAATTGTTATTTTGATAAGCAATTTCATTTTCATTAAAACTCTGCCATGTAAAGACATTACATGAAAGATTCAAAAGTCACAGATCCATATAGATTTATAGAAAACTATGGTAATTACTCAAACTTACCTCAAGCCAGGATTACTACGCCCAGCTCTTATTTTATTCACTGATATTGGACAACTTAATAAACAACTTAAAGCAGCAGCATTCCGTAAAATCTGTCCACCCTGCAATTATGTGTGAATTATAAACTATTAATATTAATACATTCCAAATGAAAAATATTTGTCCCACCCTGTGAGCTGACAAAGTCGCAGCCACACAGTCCCACAGGCCATGTTTCCGACAATGTCAATGTCTTGGATCTTATGAACATATTAAAGTAAAAGTGGACAGTGAAATTGACAGAGAAGATTAAAGCAGCTAAGTCTCTAACTCAATATCATCCCAAATCTTCAACATTGAAAACACGAATTATTTGTCAAATTAAATCAACATTCATGTTGTGATCCTACCAGGAAAAGATGGGCCTCTGATATCCAATATTTAAGACAAAATAAACATTTTACCATTGGTACACGAATCGTGTACCATAATGCGCTTCAGCCCCAGTTGTATCAAGAGACTTGAGGGACGAGGCTAGACACCTTGCACCAAATCAAACGGCGTATGTAGACTGGAATAACCAGACGCTAGAAATTTGCACTCGCTTCAGACTGCTGGCTTATTTCGCCAAACATAACTGATTTGAAATTGGAGTAAAACGGAAACTATTGAATGTAAATCAGTTTATATACATTCATATTACAGTATTATATGCGTTGCGACCCACTTTTGTCAATTTCTAGGTCCCAAATGTTAGCGATTTAGCTCCTTTAACACTTTCAACAACAAATCAATTACTCAACGTACAGGCTGAGTGGACTGGTAAGGGGAGATTTAATTAAGTCCAGTCAGGACTGGGTTGTAAACTTGTAAGTAGGCCTACTAGTACTAAAGTAGTGGCTTATAAGTTGTAATGCATAAGTTTAATCAATTTAATTTAGCTATGTCAGGGATTTATAACGCTTCTGGCTATGGGAACTCGCCAATTTAGGCGCCATTCATACCCCCCCCCCCCCCGGCTAGCACAAACGCCCCCCCCCCCCCACCCCTAAAAAGCGACCATCCATCCATCCATCCATCCATCCATATATAACATGGCTGGTATAAGTAAACAAAATAAAAGTAGACTGTCGTCAGGATCACACGATGAATAGACCGTTTCATACCCCTTCTAGCATACTGCCATCTATCTTAACTTCATCTTTGTCTGGCGAAGCCATCCCTAAACTGTTTAAAAAATTTAACTGTGATCAGGTAAATAAAATATATCGAAGACTTTCAAGCATAACTACTCAGTTGACAGAAATTACCACATGTTACTGCAATATCCGGTACATTTACGCAGGCGTACTGATCAATCTGAACGACAGACTCACCCTACCTGCAGAGAAATGACTCTGACACAGTGAATAGCCATGATATCCATATGACGTTATCTAAACGTCACAGGCCATGAGGTCACATCAACAAACAAATGTAAACACCATCATTATGATCATTATCAACATTACAAGACATAATGTTACATTGTAAACAATAGCCTTCTTGCAGCCTTTAGGATTGTATAATCCGTACAGAACGTCTTATCGCTTCTTCCAATGATTTTTCACAAAAATAACATCATCTACAACTCTAGATTTGACGTCGGCATATTGGCACTATTTTGTGCTTCGGTCGTGTCTATTTCAGATATACACAATCAATTCTGTAAATGTTTTTAGCGTGGGGATTGACTAAATGTTAATTTATTTCAGTTCTAAACAAAAATTTAAAACTTTAACGCAATTTTTAAAAAATAGCCAAATTCTGGCTGGGATTACTGAGCAAAATGGCCATTCACTGTATACGTGCGAAAAAAAAGCCAGCTACCATTTAATTTTCGTACGTTAGTTACGTACGGCGTACTGATGTTTCAGGGAAAATATCCACTTGGCAAACCTTGATGGATTCCGTTTCTCTACATCTTGCCTCGGCTGTATGACGGTAAGTGATATGTAATTGCGATGCGACACCTTTTTACTTATGAGGAAAACTTGCCACTTTTAAAAAGAAGTGTGTAGAATTTTCAGTGCAAAGTTGTCCTTGTTTGAAGAAAATCGGATAAACTTGAAAGAAAAATAGCTTCAGACTTGAAATATTTGTATGATAAAACATTCTTCACAAGGCTTCGTCATGGGCAACCCCGTTGGTAATCCGGGAACTTGAAAGTAGTTTCAATGGCGGACTTCGTCATACATCCGAGGCTAGATGTAGGGTACTGGAATCTGCTGAGGTTTGCCGAGTGGGAAAATATCCTGAAGGGGAGACAAATCGTTTTAGAATGGATGCAGACCAATGATGTCGACTTCATTGATGCGGACTACCATATATTTCGCCATTGACCTTTTTAATGTTAATTTTCGTTGACTGGCTCTAACTTTTCCCTAAAGACGCCTATCACTGATGGAGCAACTGGCGGCAATGGCTCGCCACAGAGCTTTGGATATTATATGTAAGCTGGTTGTTTCATTAAGGCTTATGGTGCGGCTGGATTAAGACCTTAACTGGCCTAAGCACACGGCTTCGCAGCGCCCATCCCCACACATCTGGTATCAAATGATTTATGATGGTCAAGATCACAACCCCCAAAAATCAATGCCGGGCGTAAAACCACAGAAACGAACAGCTAGCGGGAAAGCGTGCAAGAAAAGGGAGAGGAAGCAGATCATCGACCTCGGGCGAAGCATCAAGCTAGTTGGCAATGTTAAGTCAGACTAGTGGCTAAGCATCAAGCTAGTTGGCAATAAAGTTAAGTCAGACTAGTGACGAGTGGGTTTAGTTAATCTCTGATTTGTATCCACCAATTATTGTTATAATTCTTTTTTTCTGATGGCTTCATAGACGTTAATACTTCTACACTGATCATACACAGTAAAATTTGTCCCAAAATTTGTTCAAATCGATCTGCCCTTACGGAAATCATAATCATCAAAGTTGTTATATTGATTTCAAGACGTCATTTTGGGGTCACCTACAGTAGAATACCATCGCGGTCCACGAACATCGAGGTCAATATGGCAATTTTAAACAAATATACTTTTCATTTAATCTTCTTAACATTTCAGTCCTGAATTTTGTTAAAATTAAACAAAAGTGGACTTGACATGACTGGGATTTATAATTTCGTCAACACACAAAACTTCGTTTTTCCTGTGACTAACACGTGGTAATTATTCTGTTTCGTGCTTACACGTGCATTGCGAGGGGCGGGGAGGAGGGGTGTGACCGGACATATTCATAACTGTTTTTATAAACAGTTGTGATAGCCCCACCCCCCGCCCACCATCTTGAAACGGGTGGTGTTTAAAGTATCATTCTAAAAGTACTTGGTTCATTTTGAGTCTAACGTACTGTTAAAGTTCATCTACGTGTGCAATGCTAGCGAAAATCATTTTGCCAGGACAGTGACTTTTTCGCCCACTCTCCATTAAATTACAACTGTCAATGGTTCTTCTACATTAACGACAATGAGTACAGATTCCACCCAAATAACTCGGTGAAAATAAATTGTATGGATTTACATTCCAGGAAAATTCAGCCGTATAATAATATTATAGAACTGTTTGACGTTATGACTATTATGACGTCATAATCGACTTGCGTTATATCCGCCCAACTCTAATTGTATATCTATGGTTACTTATTGTCTTATTTCTCATTAGAGGTTAATTTTTCAAACTATCAACATGTCTTTTAAGACGAGTTTACAATTTTTAACTAACTTTTTTTTTAATTCTATCTGACATCTACTTTAAATGCCTGGAGCTATTACATGTAAGTATACTTTAAAACAAGCTTATAAAAACAAAAGATTGATCTAGCCAAATTATGGAAATCTCAACATTTTTATTTAAAACAACAATCTTTATTTTTAGAACTTAAATGTAACCAGGAATCAGTAAACACCATGTTTAAAGGGTTATGAGGAGAGAGATCATTAAAATATATTTGACTGCAACTTGAATTGAGCCCAATCAGCTATTCCCTTGATCAGTCACTATGACAAATTTTTGGGAGTTTTGTTCTAGAATTATTTTTTTAACAGGCGTGGACTGAATAATCATTTATTTTTACAAAATTATTCATATTAACAAAATTATTTATGGAGTGTATAGTTGTTTATCTTCAATTTTCCTTAAGTACGGTGAGTGAACATGTAAAATTATTTGAATACGATGATCAAAATAATGATTATATTAGCTTCGGGGATTTCTTTTATTGTCTTTAATTTTTATAAAAATAATATTTTTTTCTTTCTTCTTTCTTCTACAGATTTAGCATGTATGGAAACTGTTTGTTTATCTGTTTTCCTGATTACTGATTTAGGTAGATATCTTAATTATAAATTGCTCTATTTGGATTTAAATAAAAATATATTGTTTGGATTGATTTGTATGACAGGCTTTCATAATTACATATTTAGTTTCCTGCATCTCACATATATAGGGACATTCCAAGAAAAGTCTATGCACAAATTCAAAGTATGGCCAATGGAAATTTACAAATAATATTTGTAAATATAATTGGAACAATTACTGTAGTTGTTATGCCAAATATCTGATAAATAAATATATTTTACATATTTCTAAAGGAGCCTTGGCGAATCAGTGAGTAATGCACGACCTCACTAACCTGGAGGTCTGGGGTTCGATCCCGGTCTTGGTAGAGAAAGTCCCTCGGGATTTTCCGTTTTGTTTTTCTCTTTCAAATCATATACATCCATCTATTAAAAAGGGAAATGGGGCTTTCCAACCTTGGACGCCTCCCTGCAAAGACATTGTGTCTTTGCCGAAAAGCTGGAGTGGTATTGTTACTAGGTTGAAGGCCTTAAATCCTTTTATTTTGGGAACTCACTGTATTGCACATAGACTGGCACTTGGTTCATGTGGTGCCGCGGATCAGGTAACTTACCTTATTAAATACCAGGAAATTTTAAATTGTATATATAAGTATTTTGAAAATTCACCCAAAAATCTTAACAAACTAAAATATATTCAAAACATAATGTCTGAAAATGGTACAAGATTTAAACAGATTTCAGGCACAAGGTGGTTATCATTTGATGGGGCTGTTCAAGCAGTTTTAAAAAATTACTCCAGTTTAGTAACTGTCTTAATGGAAGATAATACCCCCAAAATTGTTGGTCTTCTTAAATCTATAACTTCTGTAAAATTCCTTTATTGTACATATTTTCTTTCTGGTGTGTTAGCGGTTCTTTGTAGATTAAGTAAATGTTATCAAAAAAATGATATTATGTTTTCCAATGTAAACCCTTTGCTTCAATCCTCCATTTATCAGTTAAAAAACATTGCTTCTGGAAGTTCTGGATCTAATCTATCCAAATTTCAAAACTTGATATCAAGTGACATTGTCCTTGATCAGTTTGGTGAAGCCTCATTTATTTTTGAGGATCAAATGATCAGAGATGGCTTCAAGCAAAGGGGTGATGCACAAACTAGTTGTTATAAATTTATTTTAAATGTCATAGCTAATTTGAATGCTCGTTTTGAAGAGAAGGGAGATGCTGTTGTATTAAGTTGATGTTTCTAGTTGGATACCCACAGACAGACCGTTTCATTGGCTAATACCTCACATCAGCCAGAACGCGGGTTATATAAGAACTCTTCCAGATCCTAGTGTAGCTTTTCTGCGATATTACCTTAGGTGGAAGTGGACGTAAAACTCTAGAAACGAACGAATTCCTAGTGTAGTAAAGACAAGTAAAACGAAGTTTTGAACTATAAAAACAAAACGAAATAGGATCTGTGTTTTAATCAGATTGATTCGATGTTAGAACACTATGCTGTTTGTTGGTCAGTACTTGTTATCATTTTTTTTCTGTTTTAATAAATTTATATAGCATTCTGTGAGTCGTTGGATTACAAGGTTACATATTGTTGTTGTAGAATATTTGACGAATAACAACACATCTTCTTTCGAAGCCTTATCGATTTAGCGTTGTTACCCAACCTATTTATTTTGAAATTCAAAGCTGATTTTCTCTAGTGAAGTGATAATACTCTTTCAGCTCAGCGACATTTTGTAGTACCATGGGTCTTTTATCAGACGTGGAAGGCTGGCCACCTAATCCGGTCGCCACATCATGCACTCTCATCTTACTACATATCTTAATTAGCCTTTGCTTCCTTTTCACGTTGTGTATTTTCTTCTTACTATCTTCGCTGTTAATACGATTATCTTCTCATTAGTGGGGAGTAATTAATTATAATGATTGGTTAATTAGTCTAATGGGCCGAATACAACCCTTATATGGACAGTGGAAACTTACCTCCAGGAGTGACAGACGTGTTATTTTGTTGTTAACCCAGAATTAAATGTTTGCCAAATTATAACTCTTTTTATGTGTAAATCCGTCACTCATTATTTGAGTGCACGAGAACTGACTTCTATAGAATGTGTGAACCAAATAATTAATATTTAACTACCCACAAAGGTTATATATTAAACACCTCATCATTAAAACAAGCCAACAGTGAGACTGATGCCCCCCCCCCCACCACCACCAATTCAAAAATATAAATATGATATCTATGGGGTGGGGACACGAGACAGAGAAATCTTTTGAAAACAGACTGTAAATGATGCATTATAGAATACCAAACCTGCAGAAACTGATTTGGTTACCATTTCATCAAACCGCCATGTACATTGATGTGCACGTAAAAGATCCCTTGGCTGTTGGAATTCGATATAAAGTAGGTCGTAGTAGCGCTGTCCGGGCAACATTTCCCTCATGGCACACTGTATGGCGTATGTCCGTCTTTATTAGCCTAGTCGGAGCAGAACAATAGGACGTTAAACTCGGTTCATTTCATTTTCCTCATGACACGAATCAAGATATTCACAACACCAAGATCTCTTTTTCTAATGTCTCGAATAAATTTCTAATCTCTGTTTAGCCTAAGCACAGAATGATCAACACCGCGGTCAGTTAAAACATTCACTTTACGAACATTTACACCAAGTTTGATCAGTCCAATGCGATGGTTTTTGTGTTCAAAAAAGTTAGACGTACGGACAAATGGACGTCTGCGAAGCCTTAGACGAGCTCTTTTTAATAAAACACATTTCTTCGAAAAACGGGGGGGGCAATTTAACAATCACGAAGTTATGAATTATAATCTAAAAATAAATTCGTTAGCACATCATGGACACACTAACTTGAAAAAGGATTGGGGTGATCAGTCCTGTTTTTTGTTGTTTCATAGTGACGTCATAGTTTGACCCCCCCAAACCACAAATTCCCTATTAATGGCCGACTATGACTTAGGTTTTTCTATATTCAACTATTTTTTTTTTATGTTATTTTGTTGATGATTATGGCCCATATATTTGCTAGAGGCCTGTAACTTCCACTGACTTTACGGTTCATTGCCCGACAATTTTAATACCTATAACATACGCAATACAAAGATGAAGTTATGAACCTATATATCTATTAATTTAATCAAGCGTAACGTTGAATACGAGTGGTTGAATATTATTACAACCGTGTTTGTTTGAGTTCATATTAACCGTGACTTTTTTATAGGTCAGAGAGGAGTGACAAATAATAACCAATCTCCTCAGCTAAAGATTTGACGCCAGATTCACGCTTGTGGTTGTTATCAGATCTGACGTATTCCTGAGACAGGATCTGAATATCTCATTTTCCAATGTTATTTTAGTATCAAGGTTCAGAAAGAGCAGGCCTTAGAGATATTGAAGGATTTCTTTGTTATTTTGCGGAAAGAGTTAAATTTATACCGATATTTCATCACCGGACAAACCAAAGAACATCTGATTTTTGTTTGTGAATTGAATAGAGTTTTTATTTTGTGGAATTATAATAACAGACAGGTAAGAATTTTAGTATGTTTTGTATAGGTGTTACACGGAATACCACAACTATGTATAATTTGTAAACTAATTTCGATATAGCATTACTAAACAAAAAATACCAGAGACTCCGAAATAACTTGAATAAAAAAAAGAATGAATTGACGTCCAATATATAGTCCGTAAAAGTTACGTTAAATTTCTTAAATTACTCCACGTTTTTAATATCAAAATTAAAATAAATGAAAATTGTCAGATATTTAATGTTTAGAAGGTTTAGATATTATCATAACACCTCTTCCTCGACCAAATACAGTAAATAATTTAAGAGGAAACTCGCGAGTAACCTCTCTTGTCAGCTTACATAAATCTTAAAGGTCGCTTCTATCTCAGTATCATTTGTGGGTGTGACTTAGCATGACAAATTTCAACTGTAAACGTGTATCTATATTCATATAGTTTACAAACATTAACGAAAGTTTAAAGATTTTGTTGGCTTGGGACCCATAGTAACCTTTTATACAGTTGGTTTAAACATTATGTGAGATTTAAATATAAAGAGCTGATACTTCTCGCTATTAATAGTTTTTAAAAATAGATAATGAAAAGGGAACATGTTGAAAATTCCAGTCAATTTACTTCATTCTGAGCGAAGGTATTACCGTTAGGCTCAATACCACTCTTGTAACTGAATAATATGTCAACAAATTGTACTATTTTACAATATTCCATAATTAATTGATGATACAAATTTCATCTTAACACACCTAATTTAAAAAAATGGAAAAATTCAACTAAATGATTTGAAAAGCCTGACGTAAAGCTTTCAAATGTGACTTGCATTTAAAAATATTTTTGAACCCTCTGGACAAGTAAAATATGATTTAATGGATAATTTACACAACAGGTAGGACATATTAACCGTGACTTTTTTATAGGTCAGAGAGGAGTGACAAATAATAACCAATCTCCTCAGCTAAAGATTTGACGCCAGATTCACGCTTGTGGTTGTTATCAGATCTGACGTATTCCTGAGACAGGATCTGAATATCTCATTTTCCAATGTTATTTTAGTATCAAGGTTCAGAAAGAGCAGGCCTTAGAGATATTGAAGGATTTCTTTGTTATTTTGCGGAAAGAGTTAAATTTATACCGATATTTCATCACCGGACAAACCAAAGAACATCTGATTTTTGTTTGTGAATTGAATAGAGTTTTTATTTTGTGGAATTATAATAACAGACAGGTAAGAATTTTAGTATGTTTTGTATAGGTGTTACACGGAATACCACAACTATGTATAATTTGTAAACTAATTTCGATATAGCATTACTAAACAAAAAATACCAGAGACTCCGAAATAACTTGAATAAAAAAAAGAATGAATTGACGTCCAATATATAGTCCGTAAAAGTTACGTTAAATTTCTTAAATTACTCCACGTTTTTAATATCAAAATTAAAATAAATGAAAATTGTCAGATATTTAATGTTTAGAAGGTTTAGATATTATCATAACACCTCTTCCTCGACCAAATACAGTAAATAATTTAAGAGGAAACTCGCGAGTAACCTCTCTTGTCAGCTTACATAAATCTTAAAGGTCGCTTCTATCTCAGTATCATTTGTGGGTGTGACTTAGCATGACAAATTTCAACTGTAAACGTGTATCTATATTCATATAGTTTACAAACATTAACGAAAGTTTAAAGATTTTGTTGGCTTGGGACCCATAGTAACCTTTTATACAGTTGGTTTAAACATTATGTGAGATTTAAATATAAAGAGCTGATACTTCTCGCTATTAATAGTTTTTAAAAATAGATAATGAAAAGGGAACATGTTGAAAATTCCAGTCAATTTACTTCATTCTGAGCGAAGGTATTACCGTTAGGCTCAATACCACTCTTGTAACTGAATAATATGTCAACAAATTGTACTATTTTACAATATTCCATAATTAATTGATGATACAAATTTCATCTTAACACACCTAATTTAAAAAAATGGAAAAATTCAACTAAATGATTTGAAAAGCCTGACGTAAAGCTTTCAAATGTGACTTGCATTTAAAAATATTTTTGAACCCTCTGGACAAGTAAAATATGATTTAATGGATAATTTACACAACAGGTAGGACACTAACACATCTAGTACTTCGAATAAGGCTATTTTTTTATTTTCTGGAGCTGTCAAGCCAGCAAGAGTGTTATTGTCCCTTTAAAGAATAGCGTGGTCTCGATCGTCTATATCGTTGTTACGATAATAAGCAAATTATTCAGTTTTGAATTAATTTATTGTCCATCGTGATTAAATCGGTTGAAAATCACCACTATGCGATGGTCTAGAGAGTTGATTATGGGCTTGTCATGTAAATAAATGTCTTATTAATAATTTATAAAACATTTTCATGTCAAACGAACGATCTGTAATAGGCAGAATTAGCTCTTACATAATGCTTAGTTAAGTTGGTTTTAAACAATTAGACCGGGGTTTAATACTAAAATTTTACTGGGGTATATTTTCAAATCTTTTCTATCATAATGCCCTTCTTAAATTGCTGGCTAAGTTAGAATCCGGGTCAGATCTAAATACACGTTTAGCAAGGAACAGCCGTCAGGATTGGTCAGATCATAAGTTATAGGCTCGCAGTCTGATATCGATATGTGTTAAGCCCTTCCATTGGACTGGAAATATACATTTATTGTTTTATTACTGAAGAACATTTCAATAATGATTCTCTAGTCAATCAGTTAAATAAACAGTAACTATATTCCACAGAATTGTGTACTATGTTTAATATAAAAAGATATCGTTAAAAGTGACAGAAGCTTAATATTTAATACCCAAACTGAAATTTAATCGTTTATATTCTGTACTATCACTGACATGTCAGAGCGGTCAAATTCAATAGTTTTATTTTGAACTAGATCAAAAATGTTTAACACCTTTTTAAATGTAAATCACACTATTGTAAACCTAGCCGTTGGTATGGAGTCATATTCGCGTATTACCATTTGTTTGTTTAATCATGTAACGGGAGAACTGCTACTGAGATCGATACAGCACACAACATAATATGAAATAGATACAGGGACAATTAAATGAAAATGCTCCTAAGAGAACAAAATAAAACAGAATTATTGTGAATAATCAAGTTACATTATTACATATATTCAATAAGTCGCCTTCGCCGTATTTGAAAACGCAGGATATACAAAGGGGGAACGTCAAAGAACTTTTTTTCTTTTACTGTTTTAAGATAGGCCAGGGGCGTGTTTATTTCTGATTTAAAGAGATAGAATTTTCGCATTTGTCATGGGGGTGAGATGTGTGTACAGTGTATTGAATTAATCTTTTATCTTAATTAGCATCGGCATGATTTTCGAAGGACTGACTGTAGGGATATTATCCACACTAATTATTAAAATAATAATATAAGTTATCCGTGAAAGTTTAGGATGATGACTGGATAGGTAACCATCTGCCATACAGGTTTAATGAAATCGGTAATGTTAAGTGTAACGTCCGCACGTTCGATGTTATGTTTAAACAACGTCAGAAATATTGTCAGCTGTACATCTAGCTATTGGTAATGCCAGATATAAAGATAGGTATCTCGAACTATTGGCACCGATGTAGACCTGAATTTTCCTATCTATAAATATATACATGTAAGTATACATAAATTCAAGTCGACTATCCCTGCTTCGATATTTTTGCTAACCATGTCAGTTGTGACAGTGAAAAACGAGTGCCCTTGTCGGACATGACACGACTTTATCATTGTATACTATTAATGACTACCACCGTATTTGTACTCGGGTTGCCGTTGTTATGTATACAGATAAAAAAAAACATAACTGCATGCCATATTTTATTTGTTCTTGTGAGTGATAGCCATGTGTGTAAATGGACACTACACCCTACTTAACATAATTAGTTTGTATTATCTGTGATATGAATGGAAGAAGTAGTCGTATATATAAACTATATGAATAGCCTGTACCTAGTCCAGACTGGTCATTTGTTGATTTAGATTAATTCAGATTTAATATGATTATTTAAAGAAAGATATCAATTCTGATTTTGCAGTTTTACCGGATGAGCTTTGAATTCCTTGACAAGTAAACTCCCCTGGAGGCAATATTCAACCCCATAACACGCTTGGCCATAGCAAACAAGTAACCGATGTAAATCTGAAAATGTCAGAAGTATTGTTGTGACGAGGCATTACCGTCCAATTGATTCCATTCTATTTACATGACACAATATAGTATTACGTTATCTTGATGTATAGCATTGAACTCTGGATTTCATTTTAATCGAAAGAAAAACACAGCCCAATGCAAATATTATTGACAACTCGTTCGCACATTGGGGATTGGATTAAATCAATAGTTATTAAGTGACACTGATTTCTTTTTTGTTAATAAATACCTTTACAGAACACGTACACGGTAGTTCTACTCGTTTCCCCACACCCACCTATTCCCGCTCCCTTTCCGCCTGCCCGCCTCTCCAAAGAAAGATATGGCTCAAAGTCATAATCATTATTTTATATGCGGACCTAGTTATTGTTCATGAACAGGTATTTGATGATAGAATATGTATCATACAAAAACATGTCAAATATAACTGAACTGACTATATCGGTTGTTGGGTTGCGAACATATTGTATTTATCAATGTCAAATGTTATTGACTGAGAAAGAGAACAATGCCTGGATATTTACTGTAAATTCGGGGTTAATGGTCTACATGTTTCTAAAATAAAATCAACAAATATATTGTGTATATCTGACCTATTTGTTGGTCTAATGTTATTTCACGCACCAGGTATCCATTGAATATGAATATTCGTATATAAGAACACAATTATCTAGAAAGGTAATTCAGTACATTAGATTTGTAAATACAGATATGAAATGAAATGGGGTTTACCGCACTACTGGTCTACTCCGAATGGGCTGATTAAGACATGCATACGCAATGCAGTGTGCTATGAGGGAAATTTTGCCCGGACAGCGGCTATACGACCGACTCTTATATCGAATTTCAACTTTCAAGGGATCTTTTACGCGCACGCCAATGTGTACGCGGGACCTCGTTTTTTCCATCTGAACAACTACACCCTTTCCCTTGCTATGCCCCGGGTCTGTACCACTGACGAGGAACAACCACTTTTCTTGGCTAACCCAGGGATCGAACAGGGTACCTCGAGGTTAGCGAGCCAACGTCTTACTCACTGAGCCACGGCCGTGACTCCACATTACAGATAACATGCCATGTCATTTTTAATAACCCGAAACTTAACTAGACCAAAACGTTGCTTTCCTTAGTTTATCTTTCAACAGCATAACCGAGGACGGGGACCTTCTCGGACATTTAGATAGGCTTATTATAAATACATACAGCTGCATTATAAAGTTTAGAATAATTACGTGGTCATGCACTATAAAGTTTTACCTCCTGGTTGTACATTACAAAATTTACAATAACCTCCAAATAATGTATTATTTACAATAACATTACAATAAGGGTTCTTTTACGTACACGCCAACGTCTACACGGGGCTTTTGGTTTTCGTACAGCCCGAACGACTAGACACAAGACAACTCGCCCACCCGTCCTAACCATTGAAAAGGAGATAGAACAGTGGAAAATGCCGGGAAACAGTCTCGGCCATCACCATGCAGGATCCAATCCCGGACCTCTTGATTCACACTTGCGCCCTACCCATTGAGCCAGATAGAGTTTTGAATAATATTATGCATTATAAAATTTAGCATAAATGGTTGAACCTCGATGAAATTACTATCATAATCCCTCTACATGATGCATAAGTTCGTTGAAAGAGTTTAACTCAGAGTTGATTATATGTGTGCGGTAAACAGGGTCAATTGATTGACATTTATTATTAATTAACTATATTATACTATCTAAGATTATCATTAATAATTAATATTAATAATAATAATGGATTTCTATAGCGCCTCGTATCCAAAAGTCTTTCACATTCACCACAGCTTCCCATCATCTCTCTGAATAGGTGTGTTTTTAGCAAGGATTTGAATGTACACAATGATTTTGCATCCTTAATATGTGATGGTAGTTTGTTCCACAGTTTAGGAGCAGCAACAGAAAAACTTCTGTCTCCACATTTCACGTAATTTGATCTCGGAATTTCCAATTGGATTTTGTTTGAAGAACGGGTTTCCCTTTGTGATAATTTTATGTGAAGTAGATCCTGGAGGTAGGTAGGAGAGGTGGTGTTTGGGTCTAAACATTTGTAAGTTAAACATGCATTATGCAAGAGCTAAATCTGATTATTGCAAGTCTTAATTTAGGCTTCAGATGTTATAGAAATTATAAATTAGATCTTTATTTAAACAACAAGACCAAAATCAACTCTGTAGACCCACGAATGGCTCGGCTACAGCTCGGATTTAAATAGGATTTCACTATTTGATTAAATCAAATAAGGGGTAACCTGATGAAAATACGTCAGTTAGATCGAGGCTAAATGATAGAGTGTACTTAGCGAGGCCGCTGTAAAGCGTTTCCGTATGCCATTGAAAACTTTACTTGATAATCGAGATGTGTAGGTGGAGTTAACGCCTGTCAATCAAACGATCGCCGAAGGTGAAGACACATTTCGCTACCATTTCTAGGCAAATATTACAACGATGATAACTATGTTCAGAATAAAGTAATTTGACTGAATTTTTCAATATATTCTTCTTTCATCATCTACTTTTGAACTGTTATAGCAAGAATGGCCAACTCTCTATAAAAATCTCCCATAATGTATCTTTAATAAAAGTATTCTGTAATTAATGCGTTGGTTGATAGGAAGCCAGTGTAAATCTTTCAGTACAGGTGCGATGTGCTCATATGGTTTCGTTTGAATTTTTTGAAGACGTTGTAAAGTTCGTGCAGGGATGCTAAACAGTATCGAATTGCAATAGTCCAGACGAGGTGTGATCAGAGCATTTACTATGGTTTTAGATTTACGAATTAGAAAGGAGAACATTTTTGGGGCATGATCGATATGCTTTTAGTGCTTTTTCGAGTTTGATCTCAATTCATCGAGTGGCTAAATACAGAGATCTTTGTTTATAACTATTGTAGGCTGCATAGTTTTCTGACGAGAACATCTAAAAATGCAATTTTATTATTATAATTAGTTTCAATAGTTAATTATATTAATTATTCAATAATTTGTGCAAATCTGCGATGAAAATAAGAAATACTCTATCTAAGTTTCTATAGTTAGTACCAATATGTATGTTTTCTGTTAAAAATTCCAGTAAAATGTTTGCTGAAGTCTGGATGAATAAACCGAACCCATGGCTGAGCCTTTAATTTGCATAAAATTTCGCTTTCCAATCTGAGAATAATATCGATAGATTTTTAGAATAAATGTTTTTGAAAAGCGGTTATTTTATAGAAGTTGAGGTAATCTATACAATCCAATAACTGGCCGTCGTCAGGTACAATTACATATACATCATTATCATAATGGCCCTAAATTATTATAATATTGCCTTATTATGATGATGCATGTGAAGCGTGAGTATGATATAATGCACGAAACGATCCATGACCATTCGAAAATTAGATTAAAATCGAGAAGATATAATATATGCATTATTTATATATAATTCATGCTTAGATATTGAGTCAACAGTCCCGTGGGAATAATTGTTTTAAATAATGGGGCTTACTAAGATTTAAAAATAAAAGTATTAAGACGGATTAAATTTTTGCATGTACTTTAAATTTAACATATTCTGTTTGTTTGCGATATTTTATTTGCCACTGTGTCAGCCATAATATGTTTTACTTTAAAATCTGTTTATAATTAATGTAAAATCAGAATATAGAAGATCATGCAAGCTATGATCAACTTGGCTGTCTGTGGGCGTATGTACCTAGGTATATCGGCCATTGTGATCTGAATGTGAGAACTATTCGTTACGATATCATCAGTAATAGTTTCTATCAATATCGATTCGTGTATATTGGATGTATGCGCTGTAATTTACTTTTTGGTTCGTCATAGCAACATTAGGCTATGTTAATATTTAGCTATTTCATTTTATGGACATGATTAAATGAGAGATGTTATACATTTTTCAGGTGTTGGGGAAATTCAGTAAAGATGTCTAGAAGCGGGTTACAGTTTTATAACGGTAGAGAAACGGATTATATACCACCTTCGGATTATAATAATCCTTATCATCCCGGTAAACAATATGGTTATAATAATTATGTAAGTTGTGACATAAAAGTATTTCCTAGCTCTTCAAATCCAGATTTTATCCTTCCAATGATGACAATGCAATATTTTGTCATTTTTGAATTATGATATGTGTGATGTAATGAAATATATTCCCATCTAAAGTATTTCCTAGCTCTTCAAAACCAGATTTCCTCCTTCTGATGATGAAAATGAAAATTTTGTCATTTTTTTAGGCATCTTGTGATGTAATTAAATATGTTCTCACCAAAATAGGTTGCATGTTATTTTAATTTGAATTGATGCTACAGTATATACCGTTTTAAAACAACGTAAAAACTACACTTTACTATAAACGTCTGAAGAGGGTATACTGTTTTTTGAAGATATTTACATTAGAATAGTTGACAAACAGTTATTCTCCCCTGTCAAGATTTTTGTATTTGAATAATTTATTTCTTACAGAAGTCCCCGGCTCGTTACGAGGATCCAGATGGACCCTACTATAACGAAAACAGATTGAATCAACCAAGATCAGATGAACCGGCTTACAGCGAATCGGGAACGGCCAATGACAAACAGCCCTGGTCTTATAGAAAGATATGTAGAAGATTTGCCGAAAGAACTTCCATGCAAGGAATTCCATATATTCATGCATCTAAGACGTGGTACTCTAAAGGAGCATGGACTTTGATATTTCTCATTGGAACTGGTGGAATGATATTTCACCTGTACTACCTGTTCAGTATATATTTACAATACCCAAAGCAAACAAAGGTCGAACTCGGTTTTGACGCTTTGCCATTTCCAGCTGTGACGTTTTGTAGCGTCAATCCAATGAGGAAGAGCATGGCCAAACTAGCTAGTAGAGAGCTTCGAGATTTACTGGAAGAAGTTAAACCAGAAAATGCACAGAAATTATATCAGGTAAATGACGTATGTGCCCACCGTGTTACAGCTTTCACGGGGATTACTTTCTGCGATATTGTCAATTAACATCTTCAATCCAGGTCTAGGAGTCGCTAGATGAGTTAAATTTTAGTATCCGGTCTGACGACATAAATATATGATGTTCAGCTATCGCCCTTTAAAGGTCATTCCTCATCAACATACATAATTGTGGCGATACATTAAGTTTACTATGGTAAGTAAACCCGAATTTTCATGCTTTCGGCCAAACACGCAGCTGTGTGGCGACAGAAAAAGACATTGCGAACCTGGTACAAATGAACCCTCCCTGAAACAATAGCATAGCCATATATTTGATTGAATCAAAGACAGTTTCATATTTTTGCTTGACATTGTATTTCAGGACGACGTCGAGGCGGCCCTGGGAGAAGTCGCTGCCGGTGTTGGTCCACTAATACGTAAGAAAAGATTTCTGGATAAACTAAACGTTAACAGATCCTCCACCAGGGTAGAAGTCGAGGAGCGTGAACATTTTGGCGAAGATGATTGGGAAAGAATCGGTACCAAGGATGAAGCTGATGAAATTTATGAAAATTTCCTTTCCTTGTTTAACGCAGAACCAAGGTAAGTGCAGTCTAGTAAGATGATTCATTGATCATTTTCCTACAAAATTAATCTAAATCTGTACAATGTGTGTTTGGAAACGTTTATAAACATATATATACATACATGTCATTTATGATAATTATAAAATCTTTGAGGAGCTTTTCAAAATATATGTTAAATGTTTCAAAGTATACCATTTAGATTTTTTTAAAATTTACAACTTAGATGCGTCTAAATATACGACGGACATGTTTGTAAATATACCACTTACAAGTTTCTAAATATACCACTTAGATGTTCTAAATTATACCAATTCGATGTTTCTAAATATCACGTTTCTAAATATACCCTTAGATGTTTCTAAGCATACCACTTAGATGTTTCTAAACATACCACTTAGATGTTTCTCAATATACCATTTAGATGTTTGAAAACATACCATTTAGATAATTCTAAATATACCACTTAGTTGTTTCTAAATAAACCACTTGGACGTTTCTAACACATAGACAAAAAAAAGGATAGGAAAGCATATATAATTTTGAAATTGCTGCATTAATTTTATATTGTTTCAGACATACTAGACTGAAGATGGGACACGAAATAGATTCTATGTTAATAAAGTGTTCTTTTGCTGGTAGAAGTTGTTATCCTGAGTAAGTTATCAAACCTTTGTACTTCCAGTTGGTAATATGATAATTGATAAAACTGGTCATCATGAAAAGATTTGATATACAAAATAAGTATTTTTAAAGAAAATGGGAAGAACATCAATAATTGCCGTTATGTTGTGACATATTTCAATTGTATTCTGAGAGATGTTTTGATTGGGATTTTCTTACCTCTGTCGTTCACTCACAAATCCCAATTTGAGTAATATTCCTCGCAATACAATCGACTCAAATAGGGTCATATCAGGTATTTATTAGAAAATATGAAATTTATGGTAGTTTATTAGTGTATAACGTTTATTTCCAGGAATTTCACACAAATTGCCGACTCACATTTTGGTAATTGTTACACTTTGCAGACTTCATTGTTTAAAAGTCGTAGAAGTGGACCAGATCAAGGTAAGTCTCGTTTGAAATAAATAATAAATCTCGTGATGGTTTGCATTAGAGTAGGCTTAATTGCGAATGTTGATTAAACATGCAAGAGCTAAATCTGCATATATAAACTATTAATTAGACATTAATTTACGTATGCAGAACATAATCAACTCTCGATGTCAGCGCTATCCTGCGATAATTGTTGGATTATGATCCGATTTGCTGCATAACTTTCCTTCTCGATTTAACGATTAACTGGATAATCGAGACTATGATTTTTGTCGTACCGACTTTAGTAATGATAACCGAGGATATGCGGAACTTTCGAACGCTTATTTCTCGGTTCATAGTGGATCAATTTGACTGAAATTTTCAGCAAATTGCCTCTACATTATCAAGTTTTTAACTATTACAGTGAGAACTGCCAACTCTCATAATGTATCTTTAATTTATGTTTTTTTAATGTTTAAACACTGATTTCGTTGGAAGTACCAGTATAATTAATACATGTTTATTTCTACGAGTGGTTGTGTAGGTTGGGGTCCCAGTGACCAGTGTATTGATTTGCCAGGAGGCCCTATAATGGTGTTCAGACGGTTCGGTTTGTACTATGGTTATTATAATGACCTAAAGCTGCTAGTCGTTACCACAATATGAGCTCATAAACGCTGCTGTAGATTATTTCTTAGTTGAAAATTGGGATTAACGTACCATTCAGTCTTGTGAATGGGTATGCTTTAAATACCATTTACCAAACAGGCAGACAATCCAAACAGTACAGTCACAAATTGTCATGCTTACGAACATGATGACTCGAAAGAAATAAAAATTGCAAGAACTATGGATTGGGCGGGATATTTGGATCTCCCAAATCTAAAAAAGATTACTTGTCTGAAACAATAAATGAATCAATGTATTAGGGAGAGAGAGAGAGAAATGGGGTTTAACGTCCACTCGACACAAACTAGGTCATTTCGGGACTAACACATGGTTCAATTGCTCGTAGGGGTCTTTAGCAGTGGAAGGAAGCCGGAGGACCCGGAGAAAACCCACGGGGTTGGACAGGCGACCCTACTCCTTGCCACGTACAACCGGGGAATCGAAACCCCGCCAGTTGACAAAATGACAGACCGTATGATAAAGCGTGCGTGCTACCTTTTGTCAACATATTTCCAATCGGGATGTTGATATATCGCAGTGTTCGTGATCAATTATACTTAGCATATAACACCAGATCGTCTCTTCTGAGAATTTCGCCATTCATATTTATTTTAGACATAAACTAACGTGGGCCCTTTCCTTTTGAAGGTCTTGAGGTGATACTTTTCTTGCAAAATCACGAGTTTATTAGAGGTATAACTAATGGTAATGGAATACAAATGTTGGTTCATGATCGAGATGTTATGCCCCATCCTTACGATCAAGGTCTCGCAATTGCATCAGCTTCTGAGTCAATCGTTGGTCTTACATTGGTAAGTATTTTAGATTTACATATGTGGCTACGATATTACCAGAGATAACAAAAGCTATGTTTACAAACATGACACTGCAGGTTCTCGTAAAGATATTCCTTTTACTGTAAGCCGTATTCTTCAATTGAATATGTAGGCTATGCTTAATATTCTATGAAAATTGACTATAACAAATGCATTGTGCTTGTTATTAGTATCAACTACAAATTTATAAGCCATTTTCATTTTATTTCAGCTTAGGATCAATAGACTAGGGAAACCTTATGCAACTTGTCAAGATGTAACAGCCTTCCAAAACCTGTATGGAGCTAAATATACTAGAGCGGTAATTACAAATCACACACTTATTCTGCCCTGTAAAACTGTTTAATAATCTCCTATGCAGTATTACGATTTTCGCAAAAGAAAGACATAAATACGTGTCAAGTATCACCGAGTCATACCGCCTCACTGATTGATATTATCAAGAGTTAATAAATTTCAATTAGGTTCTTAAATGATTCATAAGTCGGTTCTTTGGTATTTATAACCAAAATTTCAACCTTGACTGCACCTGTATTGAACTTTAGAAAATTTCTTATATATTATTTTATAGTAGTATTTGCTAAAATACTAAATATTAAAAGTTTTCTAAATATTAAAAGTTTTCTAAATATTAAAAGTTTTCTAAATATTAAAAGTTTTCTAAATATTATAACGTTTTCTAAATATTATATTCACAATATTAATATATATTCACAATATTAATATATATTCACAATATTAATATATATTCACAATATGAATATATATTCTAAATATTAATATATTTTCTTAATAATATATCTTCTAAATATTAATACATTATTTATTTACTAAAATAATGGTATCTAAAATATTGATAACAGTATCTTTCAATAACGTTATAATGGTTACTAATATATGATTTCATTTTCCATGTTCTTTTACAGTCTTGTCAAAAGTTTTGTGAAGCAATACTCATAATGGATAACTGTAACTGTACCGATCCTTTTAAAGAAGAAATAAATCTAAAGATTGGCAACACCAGGGAATTGCCGCATGAATGTCGTTCAGAAAAAGGTAACTAATTTCACTAAACATACAGATATGAAGTTGTCCCAATTTTAATTCATTGTTCTTCACTAAGTTCCTTTTTTTACGAGAATCACTGACTCACTAACCAGGAGGTCCGATCTAAGTATTGACGGAGAAAACTCCCCGGGATTTCCCAGCATGGGTTCGCCTTTTCAGTGGTGCAGGGTGGATGGAACGAAAACCTTTGGTTGCACGTAAAAGAACCTTTGACAGCCAGAATTCAATTTCCGCCTGGGCACAATTTCCCTCATAGTACACGTCATTAAGCCTGCTCGATCCGAAAGCTTGGACATTAAACCCCCTTCCGTTAATTCATCTTAGTTGATATCTAGAAGTTAACTATTCAGAACAAAACACAACACAAGGTATATATGGATACAACTAAATTTCCTGTTATTTAATAACGACGTTTCGTAACACATGCAGGTCAGGTTTTCAAGTTAGTTCTCGTCAGTTATATTTATTATATAATTATACTATAAATATTTTCAGATACGAAATGTATGGTTTCTACTGAACGACGATATGAGATTGGTGATTTAAAATGTACATGTGATGATCCATGCGAGTAAGTATTTTGTAACTAAATGATATCCACTTAATAGTTACCTGAATTCGTATTGACTAATTCACCATGTTAACCTATAGTCATTTCTAATTATTTTAGAATATCGGCAAGAATGAATGAATGAATGAAATGGGTTTAACGACCTTCTTTTTGTGCTCCAACTGGGTTAATGAGGACAGGCATTCGCCATGCAGCGTGCTATGAGGGTAATTTCCCCCACACAGCAATCGAATTCCAACTGTCAAGTGTTCTTTTACGTGCATGCCCAGGTGTAATCGTGACCGCGGGTTTTCGATACGCTGAGCCAGTGCGTTTATCATCGGCAAGATCACCACATTGTATGTTCTGTATTTTCTCATCGAGCAATAATTACAACGTATATTGCATATTACATTATACCCTTTTTGAAATGTTCTTAACGTTGTCTTATTCTATTTGTTATAGTGAAACTAAATATGTGAAGTCAGTATCTGCAAGACAATGGCCATCTAAAAGTTATGCAGTAGGTTTTATTTTCTCTTTTTATTTGACACGATTTATGTGGGGGGGGGGGGGTCGCCAGATAAACGTTGTCACCGCCGTTGTGTGTGTCATTTTCCTTTACATTTTATTATACGTTCACAATTCATGCGGGTGTATATTATCCTCTCTCATGTCCGTCCGACCGCAATCCATTGGATATTGTTTCTCAAACTGTCAGAGATTGGTCTACCATTTCTATGGAGGATCACTGTTGGACACTTTGTGAAACTTTCACAGGTCAGAGTTCCTGAGGGTTGTTTGTCTTGTACATGTATACGCGGCCTATACTCTAGGTCAGAGATCTCGAGATAGTTATTTCCTCTGAACCTGAACATTTGAACGGCATCTTCAAAACGCTTCTGTTGGGGGAGGGGTGTATATTTATTGCTTGGCAACTCCGTATACATTCACTGCATAATGGGGCATATCAGTCAGTTAAGGCAGATAACTGAATTTGCTTTTGTTGTCATTAATGTTTTCATATTCCATTATAGGATTTGTTACTGGATATATTATGTAATAAAAGAGGAAAAGCAGAATGTGCCAATTATGAAAAGGGCGATGACAGATCGCTGGCGTAAGTAATTCATATTTTACTGCGGATATTGTCGTAAATCCTAACTGTCCGACATCCAATTTAAGTTCGCGTGGGTGTGCTACTGGCTATGTTGAACGCTAAAATACTTGCTACGGGCACCGAAACGTAGGGAGGAAGTTTCTGCTAAGACAGGAGTTAAAACCAAATGACCAAATGAGGTCTTTTGCATAAAAATATTTTACTGATATTTATTTAGGTGCTAATTGTTAATGGTTCCCAAATCTTTATATATCAACATTTTGATACGTCTTTTTATTTCTGTTTTCAGCCAGAACTTCGTGAAGTTAAACATTTATTTTGAAGATTTGAATTATCAAAATATTACAGAAGAACCCGACTATCAGGTAATTCTATTAGTAAATGATTTTGCCCATTACAGATATTTTGTTAAATCAACAATATGTGATAGACTGTATGTATATTGAATTCACATGGCCAGATCCATTTAAATACAAGCTTGATGCACATAATTATAGCTGTTACGTTAATGATATCTAAGGCCCTGTTTCACAAAAATCTCCTTAAAATCGTCTTAAACTAAAATTTTACCCTAACTTAAATGAGTTTCACAATAAAATCCACTAAAATAATATTTTATGTTAAAATTGTATCTTAACTTAAAATAGTGGCGTTTCACGATACTATTTTAGGGATAATTTTAACTAAAATCAATTTAACTTAGGACAGCAGTCACCCTCTCCTGACATTAACAACCATTGATCACGCTGTTCGATCTATTATAGTTATATTTGGAATAATGATAATATTGCCATTGGCCCGGGTCACATAATTTTACCTTGCCATTATTAAAAAAAACGAAACACGTATTGTTTCTGTTAGTGTTTTTATTTTATTTTATTTTTTATTTTTGTGTGTGTGTGGGGGGGGGGGGGCTGGATTTAGTCAGAGTGTGCAGCTAAAACTGTACATGGTGCTGAAATTCTGCCAACGTAGATGTGTTTGACATCCGTGGATCTATTTATTAAATATAAATTGGGTCATTTACGGTTGGGACAAAAAATAATCTCAGAACCCCCCCCCCCCCCCCCATATCCCGGTTATTCATCAACGGATCGTTGTCGGGTTTTCATTTTTGGATTCTTTGAACGAATCCCATATGGACTCTGACTGACGGTTGTTCGAAATTCGGAAGTTCGCTCTATTAGTTCTAGAATCAAAGATGTGCCACTACTGATCTTAGCAGAAGCTGGTGACTGTTGATAATAGTTATTGTTTATACCACGGGCTATATCTATTGTATTAGTACTACTTAGCCTTCCATAATATATAATGCATAATACATTTTTTCTCTAGGATTCTCAATTTGCTTCTGATGTTGGTGGAACCGTTGGATTATGGATTGGGTTATCTGCCCTTAGTTTGGTAGAAGTTTTCCAGTTCATCGCTGAAATAATCAACTACACATGTTGTAAACGAAAATCACCACGTGATCAACAAAAACAAAATGAGAGCAAGCAAAATGAGAGTGAAATGAAAGGTTTTAGAAATCAAAACTTCAAACAATAAATTTGACTGACTTTTGATAATTACTTCCGCAGTTATTGTTCTTGATAAGTTTTTAGCATCTTAATCATCACCTCTAAAATCATCACCTGCTCAAAAATTTCTAACAATTTCTTATCGAGTAGAAGCTTATGAATGCTCTAGATGCAAAATGTATTAAAATGTCTTGTGATATCTTGTTTAAAGAGTTACAATATGACAATCTTCACCTGAACCCGTCTCCATTAGCCCAGTCGGGGCAGAACAACTGTAGAGCGTTCATTTCATTTCTTTATCTGGACTGCTTGGACGACTAAGTTGCTAATAGTGTGGGGATTGTTGCCAGACAACCTGTCTTTTTTTTCATATTTGAAAAGAGAAATTTTCTAAAAATGTGATATGTTTTAAAGGCCATTATTTTTTTATGCTTCACAAACTATTGTGTTGTGGTTCCTGTTTGTATTATTTAGAGTTCTCGTTCTTGTTATTATAAGAAACATTTATATTCAAGATTATCGGTGTTGCTTTTTCCCAGATTTTTGTTTATAGTATAGTAATGTTTAGAATTTTATTTTCTGTTTTAAAAAGGAATGAACATATACACCATTTCTCTCTGTATTTATTATTGACTTAGATTATATTGTTTTGAATCTCACACATTTATATAAACACGTTATACAATATTATTTTATTAGTTACTTATTGTTTACTTCAATACGTGTATAACACTTTAAGACACTAGACATCTGGGGCCTGTTTCACGAAATTTTAACTAAGATAAAATCCAAATTTTAGTAATTTGATTGGATAATATTAGATTGATTTTAGTGCTTAGCCAATCAAAAATTGAAGTATCTACTAAAATTTGGATTTTATGTTCAATTAAGATTTCGAGAAACAGGGCCCTGCTAAGTGTCAGCTTGGTCTTCACCAAGTCCTAAGCACTATCCACTATTTATCGTGGGGGCGACACTCTTCGGTAAAGCTTAAGGATCCATCAATTAAAGTAAGATTAACCTGAAACTCTGCATGCTTGTTCCTTTCACAAATGTGCAACGATTGACTTAATCCGATATTTAATATGGCGTCTTAATTCCACTCGGTTCCTATTCCATCTTGCGCCCATGCTTATTAAAATTTAGTCTTAGTACACTGTATGTTATATGAGGTGCTTGAATCATTCTAATATCATTTATACTCGAAAATCGTTCTTTGTTGAACTTAAAATTTCTCTTATCTCCCCTTTTTCACAATAATGTTAGTGTATATATAATCTGTAAATAGAATCTATATTTCTTTATCATCATACAATGTATGTCGTGTTTGTGGGCACACGGGTATTAAAATTCATGGCTTCTGGGACAAAAATTTAAACAACACAAGAAGCTGTTTGTCTTGTAATTAAAGTAAAGTAAACGGGTTATCATCGTACTCATCAACCATGACTTTAACGTTCCGTATCATACTGATCATTCATAGTTTAAAAAGTGTGTTTATGTATATTTTAATAAAAAAAAATAGTTGTTGTTAATGTTTTCTCCTTTCCAGCGTCTTTTCTGTTTGAACGACTGCAGTATATCAAGATGACAGTGGCATTTTAAACGTGAATTCAAGCAGATTTAAAAATACAATGATTTTGTCACCAATAATTTATATCTTACTTTTACTTAGTGATAACGTACAGTCCAATCCGGGGACCAGACAAACATCTGAGTCTCTTTTACTTAACGTAGTATCTCACAAAAACTTGATCTTATACAAGCTAAGCTGAATTCTCCGATAATGATATCCTAGCATTTTCAGAAACCTGGTTAGGTAAAGACTCAATAGTAAAAAACTTAAACATGATGGTTTTCATTTACCTGTACTATTTAACCGTGGGGTGGGAATTTATATTAAAAACTCTCTATTTTATAAACCTAGACCTGATTTTCATATACCAAATCTTGAAGCGGTATGGGTTGAGATCAAAACTAAAAGTAAAACCGTTCTTGTTGGCTGTTTTTACAGGAAACCTAACTCAGCCATTGATTACTGCCACCGGATAGCAAATAGTGTCTCACTAGTTAAAGCTGAAAACAATCCTTGCCTTTTTGTAGGCGATTTTAATTTTAAATATACCATCCAGATTATTTGTTATTATAAAACGCTGTAACTTAACCCAACTGGTTATAAAGAAACCCGGGGGATCACGTGGCTAAGTGGGTAAGACGCTGGCTCGCTAGCCTGGAGGTCGGGTTTTCGATCCCTGCTTTGGCCGAGAAAGTTCATTCAGATTTTCCGGCATGGTTTCCCCTTGTCAGTGATGCAGGATGTGGGCCTGTCTAGTCGTTCGGATGGGACGAAAAACCGAGGTCCCGTGTACACATTGGCGTGCACGTAAAAGATCCCTTGGCAGTTGGAATTCGATATAAGAGTAGGCCGTAGCGCCGTTGCCCGGGCAAAATTTCCCTAATAGCAAACTGTATGGCGTATGCCCGTCTTCATTAGCCCCGGTTAGGAGCAGAACAGTAGGACGTTAAACCCCGTTTCAATTCATTTTATAAAGAAACCAACCCACTCTTCTACTTTATTAGATCTCGTGTTAGTTAGTGGTCCCGATTTCGTTCACACAACAAATGTTCTTGAAGCAAGTTTGAGCGACCACTGCCCAGTTAGAGTGGTTTTTACATTTAATAACCCCAACCGAAAAGCTACGCTAAGACTCTATGTTCATATTCCAAAATCGATTTTGAAGAACCGAAAAGGCACTTTGAAGCATTAAATTGACAAGTATTATTGAGATAAACGAATCCGCTAATAATTTGGGCAACTCTTTTCGTGATGTGTTGATTAAAGCCATTGGGGATTACACCCCACACCAAAGTGTGATTATACGCCCCCGAGAAGAAACCCCCAAAAACTTGACCAAAAAGTTTCAGAGAATAATTGGTGCTGACTTGTCACATCAATTCACACTAATACCCCCTCTGCATTTTAATAACACAATATTTTACGATACCAACGAAATATTTTAAATAATGTATTCGTTAGTAACAATCAATTAAGCGGCATAGATGATGAACGTAGACATTAGCATTTAATGATCTCTCCATCGAATATATAGTGATCAATCTTCCGAAGTGCATGATATTTTAACATTCAACTGTGTCAAAAAAGCCCCCGGACTTGACAACATCAATAATTTAATATTAAAATCGTGTACAAAAAGCCTATGCATACTACTCATGGATCATGACCATATCATATATAGTAAAGGAGCTATAGGTTCTGGTTGTTTCGAAAATCGCGTACAAAATTTCTACTGTGCTAGAAGAATGAACTGTGGTAACCGACACTCTGAGCCTTATTTCTTAAGTTGCGGGTCCAATTCCAAGGAGGGTGACAAGTCCGGAAATACGTCGAAATTTCAAGTTTAACTCGACTTTTGTGCACAACGACCAACCTCAGATGTCATTAGAACACTGCTGAAGAAGACTCCAGACACTTCCTTGCTCCCATAAGACCCCCCCCCCCCCACACACACACACCTACACGTTTACCACCCTCAGAGATGTGTTAATTCAAAATTCAACTTTCGCGTATATTATTTTTTGCGTTAGAAAACGGAGGTCCATTAAGCGGACTGTAGTTTTAATCCTTTTGTATTTGATAATCCCCATACTTGCCTGCTCCTAGCATGAGAACAATAGCTGGCGGCATAATGAGGTAACCCCTTACAGTTGTTTTCTTAATGTATATTTCTTTATGTTCGTTTGTACTCTTTTGACAGTGTTTAAGTGTAAATTGACAGTTTTAACTAAATTGATCAAAACAAAGAATTAAATTGACGGCCAATTGTCTGTGATGCAGAACTACTTCTACGTTAAAACAATAGGTTGGCTTATCCAATTTACGAGTTAATTGGGATTGGGCAATGATATTAATCTTCATACTGACCAATCGCAGACCCATATTCATGCCACATTAAAGATACCATAAATTGATATCGATGTCGTGTCCGAGATCATACATCGAGAACTTATATGACCTTTAAGATAAAGCATACCAATCCGATATCCCGAGGGTAAGTCAAATTTCATTTCTTTGATAATATAAACCGTTCCTTCTTAACGTTTAAAACGACGGATATTCCGGTTCAGTTCAATGCTTTTGTATAAATGACCAGGATATTCTCGGTTCAGTTCAATGCTTTTGTATAAATGTTCACATTTTAGTTATTCCGAAAAAAAGGGCTATTAAATTGGATATTATCGATGACGTAAATCAATTTATGAACCCTTCTGCATGCTACCTTCTTTCGGATATTACGTTTCATGGGGTATATTCATCACGCCGTTTGGTCATTCTGGTACTAACGTGGTACATTTTCTTTCACGTGCTAAAAATGAGCTGCGATGGGCAGGAGTTGGAGGAACCGGAGAAAAACCCCATGTCCCCCCTCCCGACCTTCCCCTCTTATGCCATATACAAATCCGGGATTGAAACTACACCGTTTGACCCAACTTGTGATCATAAGGGTACGACAAAGACTAGCCTTATACCGTGTAGTACAGATAACACTTTGCAAATATGTGTCATATATAAGCCAATCATTATTTATACAGGGTCTAATTGCTATGGGGAGAATAAGTATTAAAATTATACTTTGTGGAATTGTTTCGAATTTATAGTGTATCATTTGTAAGCATGGGTTCAGGTTTCCAAAGACAATTCATAGTAATTACGACCTTAGCTTGTTGTTTTATAAATGTATTATTAGACGCTCGTGCGTTTGTTGTCACTGACACACTGTGAACTTGAGCTCGTGGTGTACAGCAACCTGAAACAGCGTCATATTGGTGAGATACCTGAAAGGTAAATATTATATAGTGTGTATGCGATTTGAAGGCATTGCCACGATCGCTTTGTTATTTATATTATTTGAATAATACTATAATGGTTTTAGAGTAACATAAACAAATATTCGTGTCCAACAACTGGAAAAATTATTGGTTACACTAAGGCAAGTGGAAATGTTCCATTTTCATACCCGTTTTCATAAGACCGGATGGTCTTCATTAGCCCACTCTCTACAGAAAAATAGAACATTTTGCCCGGATAGCGGTGCAACGGTCTACTCTAATATCGAATTCCTACTGCCAGCGGATCTTTTACGTGCGCGACGTTTGACTTTGTACCACTGACAAGTGGGTATCACGTCGGAAAATCCCTATGAACCTTCTTGGCTAACACCGGGGTCGAACACGGGACACCCAAGTTAATGACCCAACATCTTACTCACTGAGCCACCGCGGCTAGTTGGAAGATGAGGAACTCCACTCTAGTTTAGCTATTTGTAAGGTCATCATTAATTATTAATCAAGATATTTTATACATTCTTCAGGTGGAATAAACTGCAGAAGTTAAATAAAGTTCAGTAAAGATGTCTAGAGACGGGTTTCAGTTTTATAACGGTAGAGAAACGGATTATATACCACAATCAGATTTTAATAATTCTTATTCTACCCATCATTCTGGGTATAACAATTACGTAAGTAATGTACTAATGAAATATTGCATTTCAAATAGATTTTAAAGGGGCTAATAAGTCGCTATTCTTTGCCACCTCGAAATGGACACACGTGTCCCAACCATATAATAATGTAATATGAATATTTATAAACTGATTTACATACATGTACATTCAATCGTTTCTGTTTTTACCTTAATTTTTAATCAGTTATGTTCGGCGAAATACGCGAAGAGTCCGAATTGTATGACAGTCTTTGATGTCTGGTTAATCCAGTCTACACTGGTAGCATTCTCTTACATGGGATATGTTTATCCTCGTTCATCGAGTCCCCACATACAAAAGGCTTTCAAAAGCGATTCTCGTGCCAATTTTAAAATTTTATTTAGGTAAGTCAAAAACATCAGTGTTGATTTAAACTGAGCAATAAGACGAAGACTGGATGGTCCTTAAGTGGTTACATATTTCTCTATCAACGACGAACGTGTCATATCTTGTCATTTCTATTATGGATAAATGTTATACAATAAAATCATTTCGTGGAATATTTTGCATTTAAGAAGTTTAACAAACGCTAGCGTAAAACGCCTGACAGTTTTTGGAAATTGAATAAGTAAAGAGGTTTTGGAATATGAATATTTTTTTAGTGGTTAAAATCATCATGATATAAAGCATCTTTAAATTGATAATACAGTAAATCTTGTATCAAACGACCACCAACGGCCAAATTATAAATTGAAAATTATTATATACTCTGTTCTTTGAAGATATTAAATACAGTTAATATTTTTCTTCCAGATTTCTCCGATTGCTTATGATCCTGAGATTCCTTACTATACCGAAAGGAAATTGAACCAACCAAGGTCTGATCAACCGACTAACAGCGAATCAGAGTCGAACAATGAAAAGGAACCCTGGTCTTTTAGGAAGATATGTAGAAGATTTGCCGAAAGAACTTCCATGCAAGGAATTCCATATATTCACGTGTCTAAGACGTGGTTCGCTAAAGGAGCATGGACTTTTATATTTCTCATTGGAACTAGTGGAATGATATTTCACCTGTTCTATCTGTTTGGTATATATTTACAATTTTCAAAACAAACCACAGTCTCGCTCGGTTTTGACGCTTTGCCATTTCCAGCTGTGACGATTTGTAGCGTTAATCCAATGAGACAAAGCATGACAAGTATAGCTGGCGAAGATCTTCAGGATCTACTGAATGACGTTAAACCATCAAATGTACAACAATTATATCAGGTTAGTCTTTTAAAAATTTTCTCGATAAATTCGGATATCGGTCGGTTAAATTGCTGTAGCACAGTTGGAATTCAATTGTTGCCTTGGCAAAATTTCCTTCATAGACCGTATGGCGTATGTTCTATGCCCGTGTTCATTATCCAGGTTGGAACAGAACAGCAGGACGTTAAACTTCGTTCATTCATTCATTCATTCATTCATGCATTCTGTATACAGGTAATACTATAATACAAGTATTTCTCTCAGGATTTTTCATTACTAGAATCTGTTTTATACCAATAAATTGTTCCTGACATTGTCAATATTAGTAAGGAATATTCTGGGGACACTGGTAAATACGTACCTTTTAAATTAGTTCGGTTTGATTATTAAAACAAATACGTTTTTTTTTAAGTCGGATTTTAATCTAGAAACGTTGATGCAATACGCATATTTAAAGGTGATGAAAAAAAAAGGGGTTTAACGTCCTACTGTTCTGCTCCGAACTGGGCTAATAGGGCATAAGCCATGCAGTGTCAGGGCCCGTAACTAAAGGGGGGAGGGGGGTCGAAGCCCCTCTCTGCAAAAAAATTTTCGCGCCCCCCCCCCCCCCTGTGAAAAATTTTTCGACCATAAAAATAATTGATATACATTGTCCGTCAATTTTAAAGCACCCCTGAGAACACTTCTCGCCCCCCCGGTTGCTCTGAGCTAGTTACGGCCCTGTGCAGTGTGCTGTGAGGGAAATTTTGCCCGGACAGCGGCACTACGGCCTACTCTTATATCAAATTCCAACTGTCAAGGGATCTTTTACGTGCACGTCAATGTGTAGACGGGACCTCAGTTTTTCATCCCATTCGAACGACTAGACAACTGTCCTTGTCAGGTCTTCCGTCCTGCATCACTGACAAGGGGGTACCACGCCAGAAAATCGGGATGAACTTTCTCGGCCAATGCAGGGATCGAATTCCCGACCTCCAGACTAGCGAGTCAGCGTCTTACCCACTTAGCCACCGTGACCCCCATATATTTAAAGGTAGTGGATGTGAATACTGATGCGGTATGGAATCACATATAGTTTTACCCTGTACAGTGTATCAAACTGGCACTGCTGTGGCACTATAACCAAGATGTAGTTGTATTAGTTCTTTTTGGTGAGAAAAGAAACAGGACCTCGATGTCTGTGGTGACAGGGTTGTTCTGTTTTTGCATTGACAATAATCACATCTTACTAATAAAAAGGGAGCCACGGTGGCTAGGTTGTTAAGACGCTGGACCGCTAGCCTGAAGGTCGGGTGTTCGATCCCTGCATTGGCCGAGAAAGGTCATCCAGATTTTCCGACGTGGTTTCCACTTGTCAGTGCTGCAGAACGGAGGATGATACGAAAAACCGAGGTTCTGTGTATATATTGGAATGCACGTAAAAGATCCCCTGGCAGTTGGAATTCGATAAAAGAGTAGGCGATAGTGCCGCTGTCCGGACAAAATTTCCCTCATAGCAACACTGTATCGCGTATGCTCGTCTTCATTAGCCCAGTATAGGAGCAGAACAGTAGGACGTTAAACCCCCTTTCATTTCATTTACTAATAAAAAAATATAAAGGGATCAACGAAACATGAAATTTCAGAACCCACCTAACATGGAGCCGCCTAATGGATCACCTTATGGACCACCTTTAGTAAGAAAGAAACGATTTTTAGATAAACTGGAAGTGAAAAGACCACCTACCGAACTAGACATCGAAGACGGTGAAGGTTATGGCAAAGATGAGTGGGAATCAACTAGTACTAGGGATGAGGCGGATGAAATCTATCGATATTTTTATTCCCTGTTTAACTCCGAACCAAGGTAAATGCAATTATGGTATTAGTTTGGTGACAAAAATAAAATTAAAAGAAAAAAATAATGCTGGCTATAGAGTCAGACACCATTGTAACAAGCTTAAGGGTGAATCTTGCATTTTGATTGGTCAATTAGACATTGTCGATTGGACAATAACACCCCTCTGTTTTAGTAATTTCTTTTAAAATGCTAAAATAGCTTGTTACAATTTCGATAAACACTTCCTGTTTCGCATTTAGCGGGGTGTTATTGTCCAATAGACATGTGACATATCCTGGGATTCTACATTAGAACCCGCGACGGGAAGTGTTTATCTCCTAAATGATGGGCTTTAAAACACACTGGTTATATAGTTTGAAGGAATAACAAAGCTGAAGGTGAAAGAAACACTCAGATATCGCACATTTAAGCCTATAAGGTGCAGCTGTGGCTCAGACGTGTCTCCTATCCATATTCTAGTAGACTGTGCTCGCCTCTCAGCTGAAAGGAAACCTCTCACGGATAAACTGAGTTCCCTCAACACGGCTCTCAGTGTTCCGAACTTACTTTTTCCAAAAGTAAGCAAACACGAAATCTATGAGTTAATCTACGAATTCGTGTGTGAGATCGGTATCATTGATATGATGATGTGACCCCGCAGAGACGAAAAGAGTGTTCTACTCTGTGAAGATTTGGGGGCCCACCCCAAGACCCAACGGACGGGATCCATAAGTGATCATCCCGAGGGCTACTGCTAGTCGGACGTCCCTAAGTGAAGGGATGTCGGGTATCCTGTGGGGGGCCGTTTTTTGTCTTGGTTCTGGTCCGGAGGCATCGCTGCACCCCTGAACCTAGGTCGGACAGGCGGCGGGGCCCTTGGGCCCGGCTGAAAGTCCTACCTACCCCTACCCACCCAAAACAACGATCGAAACATTTATGGCCAAGCGGACCAGACTGCGCCCGCTCGCCACCCCTTTTCTACCCCAAAACTTTCTCCGCTCCTTTCGATGAGATTTTTAACTTGGGCATTCCCTGCTAAGACACTATGTCTCAAATTAAACTGGACCAAAGCTTAATCCATACGGCTTCCTCCAGTAAGTTTCCTAGGAAACATCCTTGTCTACGATATCACCTTAGGTGGAAGTAGACGTAAAACCCCAGAAACGAACGACGAACGATTTAAGGGGAGAAATGGAATTTAACGTCCACTCGACACAAACTAGGTCAATTCCGGACTATCAGGTAAAGGAATCGTCGCAGATATACTTTAGTGAATGTCTTGTCAAATTCTTTAAATAGCAGAGAAACTTTCAAAATTCCAATTAATATGCTATATTATGATCGTCATTAATTTTGCTTGTGACATCCATTAAGAATCTCAGTCACGAGTCCATGCTTCGATGCGGTACAGGTAGTAAAATAGCTACATGATTATGTATTTATATACTTTCAGACATACAAGATTGAAGATGGGACATGAAATAGAAACTATGCTAATTAAATGTGCTTTTGCTGGTAGAAGTTGTCATCCCGAGTAAGTTATCATAAATGCGAAATAAGTATTTCAAATCTCCATGTATGGTGTGGTTACACTGAGTAAGATAGGCTTGTTGATGTAAAGGTTAGATTATACTATTGCGTATACAGAAGAATAAATCCATTTGTAAATGGTAACGCGGTGGACCAGTGAGTACGACGCTGGCTCGCTAACCAGGAGGTCCGAAGTTCGATCCCTGTATTGGTCGAGAAAGTTCTCCGGGATTTTCCAGCGTATTTACCCCCTTTTCAGTTGTGCAGGACTGGGGGCCTGACAGGGGTGCGACGAAAACCGAGGTCCCGTGTACACATTGGCAAGCACTTAAAATAACCATTGGCAGTTGGATTTCTATATAAAAGTAGGCCGTAGCACCGCTACCCGGGCAAAATATCCGTCATAGCACACTGGATGGCGTATGTCCGTCTTTTTTTTTTATCCCAGTCGGTGCAAAAAAGAAGAACATTAAACCCCATTTCATTTTCATCTATAAAGCACCAAATCCCCAAAACTGTCTCATTTCGCATAAGTGTGGAAGCCTATAACTACCATTCATAATTTCTACTTTTCGCCTCTTCAGAACACGAAAGTCGAAAAGTCGAAAAGTAGAAGTTACGACAAAATGTGAGGCGACAAGACGGTATACAAGCCAAAATCAACTCGAAAATAGGAAATTAAGAAATAACACACCGCGATAATAGCGCCCCCGTATTTTCTTAATTTCTACTTTTCGACTTGCATTTTGGCTTATATACCGTCTTGTCGACTTTCGGCTATACAAGCCAAAATGTAACTCGAAAAGTAGAAATTAGGAAATTAACACACTGCGCTAATAGCGACCTATGATCTGTCGTACTGTCGACTTTTCCACTTTTCGCCTAGGAAGTGGTTGTAGTCTCTGCCTTCCAGGTCACATTTGAATACGCGCAATTCCCGTCGAAAAGTAGAAATTAAGAAAATACGGGGGCGCTATTATCGCGATGTGTTATTTCTTAATTTCCTATTTTCGAGTTGATTTTGGCTTGTATACCGTCTTGTCGCCTCACTTTTCGACTTTTCGACTTTCGTGTTCTGAAGAGGCGAAAAGTAGAAATTATGAATGGTAGTTATAGGCTTCCATACATAAGACACTAGTACCTAAATATATAATTCAAACAGATAAGTGTTGAATTATTACGCTTGTTTAAAAGTTTGTAGCTGAAGTGACTGATTTGGAATGAGATACCTTCAGAAGACTTGAAGAACACGAATAATTAGTAAAAAAAGCTGGATCAAATCACAGACTGAATATGTTTATTTTATTCATGATTTTTAAACTTTTATTATAATTAGACTATTTAATTAACTTTATATTCAGGAATTTCACTCAAATCACAAATTCGCATTTTGGCAATTGCTACACTTTACAGACGCCATTTTTTAAGAGTCGTAGAAGTGGACCAGGTCGAGGTAAGTGTACAAATATCCATTTCAGTTCATTATCATGGTTGTTTTCATAAAATCGTTTTTAGTGACGGTAACCCGAACCATCTAAAATGTAAAGACGCCTTACTTCTTTTGGCGAAATTGAGAGTTAAGGGGTTTAAATTTGCTTACAGGTACACTAATCCGATTTTACCTAATTATCTCTAGCCTCCAGTTTAAAGGAATATATATATATATATATATATATATATATATATATATATATATATATATATATATATATATATATTTGCTGTACATTACATTATAATAAATATTTACAATACATGTTGCACATGTATATGCAAATAAGTCTATGTGTTAAGGGTAAGAAGCGATATCCTCATACTCTATCACACCTAACTCAACCCGTGTGAGCCGTCTTTCGGGTACAACAATGACATTGATGAAATTATTGTCTTTTTCTCATAAGACCATTCACCTACTCGTAGACTTGGGGTGTCTTTACCATTTACCATTATAGGGATGGGATTGGTTTACTTCACCATATAAGGATGGGATTGGTTTACTTCACCATTATAGGGATGGGATTGGTTTACTTCACCATTATAGGGATGGGATTGGTTTACTTCTCCATTATAGGGATGGGATTGGTTTACTAACGATTTAATTGCTCCTTTTCATTATGAAATTGTTTTATTGTTAATTGAGTGAACACATTTCAAATTGTAGGCGTCAACCAAATCAGTTCTACCCAATTTAGAAAAAAAAAACGTTTCTTAACATTAATTCGCTTGTTATAACCACGGACATTCATCAAAGAAATCCTACTGATTTCACCATACGCTCTTTTCATAATGGGAGGATTATAAACAATATGCTTACTCATTTGATAGTGATCACATTAATGTACAATGTTTCGGGAACATCCAGTAACACATCATGCCGAGATTTTCCCAATGTATGTTTGATATTGACGATCGATAGTACTATTTCATGTAGAAAGGTTGTCAGGAAATGGGGTATTAGTCCTACGAAGGAACAATTTGCCCGGGTTACTGTTTTACATGTACGTCACCATCCAAACGATTATATACTGTTCCTTACTAGCCCCACCCCGTCCTACATCCATGACCAAGGGAACACCACGCTGGAAAACAACTGGATCGAACAGCGGGGCTCCTGGTTAGCGAGCCAGTACCTTACTTACTGAGCATCCATGATTCCCATATTGTCACGGGCAAGACTCGTTATTGCAACCCTTTCGTTTGCATTTCTATTTAAAGGTCTAGAATTAATACTTTTCTTGGAAAAACATGAGTTTATTAGAGGTATAACTAATGGTAATGGAATACAAATAATGGTTCATGATCGTGATTCGATTCCACATCCATATGATGAAGGTATCGCAGTCGCACCAGAATCTGAAACATTCGTTGGTCTTAATATGGTAGGTATTTTTAGTTCATATACAGTACACTATACATGTATTTCTATATAAATGTATGCAATGCAGCGTAATATCTAATGCCCTATTAAATGCAAATTTACACAATAAAGCCTAGTCCATTGGCCAATCACACTATTTTACCGAGATTTCGTCTTATGGTTTGGATGCAGCTATGGCGGGTGTGGCGCCAGGCAGGGTAAGCTTACTCTTCTGGGCACCTGTTACCATTGTTTGTCGTGTTTCTTGAGGGGGGTGTGTGTTTTGTTTTTTTTTCGAATTTTGTCTAATGGTTTGGATTGTTCGTACTTGGTTTTATTTTATTAGTAAAACGACAGGGATGATCGTATAAATGTGTAAATGTGCGGGTGCATGTGTTATTGTGATCGAAGAAAATGGTGTGGCATACTGTCGGAACCTTTGGTGAAACGTCATACATGTAGGGTCATACAGTGAAGGAGATTAAATTCATTGTTCCTAAACGTGTAGGGGGATCACGTGGCTAAGTGGGTAAGACGCTAGCTCGCTAGTCTGGAGGTCGGGTGTTCGATCCCTGCATTGGCCGAGAAAGTTCATCCAGATTTTCCGGCGTGGTTCTCCCTTGTCAGTGATGCAGGACGGAGGGGCTGACAAGGAAAGCTGTCTAGTCGTTCGGATGGGACGAAAAACCGAGGTCCCGTGTACACATTGGCGTGCACGTAAAAGATCCCTTGGCAGTTGGAATTCGATATAAGAGTAGGCCGTAGTGCCGCTGTCCGGGCAAAATTTCCCTCATAGCACACTGTATGGCGTATGCCCGTCTTCATTAGCCCAGGTTAGGAGCAGAACAGTAGGACGTTAAACTCCATTTCATTTCATTTCATTTCCTAAACGTGTACTGTTATGGCATAGCTAAATAAACACTATAGGTTCTTTTTAATGTGGAATGTGTGTATTTGTTGTTGATATATTATATTCACTGGCTTTAAAAGAATTCTGACTAAAATATCGGATCTTCATTTTGCATCCACAATGCAAATGTTTTAACATAATGGACCTATTTATTACAGCTGAGAGTTAGTAGAATGGTTGAACCATATGGATCCTGTGACGACGGAACAACGTTCCAAAATAAATATGGAGCTAAATATACTAGAGCGGTAATTATCGTGTATAATATCTATTTCCATTACCGCGACCTAATCACTACCCAACGCCACCGGACAATCATTTTAATTGGACAGCTATATCAATACTGTATGTTCTGGAATAACTTTTATAATTTGTTTTTCATAAATTAGTATCAAGAAATTGTACTGTCAGACTCGACTCGTAGGTTTAATTATTAAAAATTGTAACCATTTTTAGGCATTTATAGCCAACTGAAATCTAGAAGGAAACTGTCTATTTTTTGAAAAATATAATCCCTTTATTTTCAGTCTTGTCAAAAGTTTTGTGAATCAGTACTCATAATGGATAAATGTAACTGTACAGATTCTAAACAAGAAGAAATAAACCTTAAAATTGCCAATACTAGGGAATTGCCTCATGAATGCCGTTCACAAAAAGGTTAGAAATCCATTAGTAACAAAGCTAGGCAGTGGCGGACGAAGATTATTTTGGTTGGGGTGCGTGGGGGCGGTGCTTTGTCAGCTATCCCGACCAACGGAAAACCCAAATTTACTCGTTTCATAGAAAAGAATACTTATTAGTGATTGTTTGATACTCTCATTTGGAGTACTTAACGTCGATACGCAACTGAAGCCAAAAATATAGTTGTTTCAGTTGTTTCATTTTTAATAATAAAATTTTAAAACTTGTCCCGCAATTGGTGATAATAGTGATATATTTACATTTTCAGATACGAAATGCATGGTTTCTATTAACCGACGATATGAGATCGGCGATTTAAAATGTAAATGTGACGACCCGTGCGAGTAAGTATTTGCATTTAATTGATTCCTATCGAGTGAGTGATGGGGTTTGACAGGTCTCGTCCGTGCGCTTTAGATCATAAGGTTTATCATTGAGTTAAGTAGTGTGGTATCGATCTAAATCCTGTAGGAATAGGGTCGTCGACCCAATCGCAGTTTGCTCCCCACTACTAAAGAATCTAACCAGCAAGCATAATGTTGAATGACATTGTATCTTATGTTAATCCCGAAATGACTTAGTGCCGACTGGGCGTTAACCCACCCCTAAGTGAAAGAGGCCGATCTGACTGCATTTCCTAGATCATCAATAGGAACTATATATATATATATATATATATATACTTATGTCTATTCATTTTAATTACTACATATCCTTGTAATGATTCCTGTATTGTCTTATTCTATTTGTTATAGGGAAACTAAATATGTGAAGTCTGTGTCTGCTAGACAATGGCCATCAAATGATTATGCAGTAGGTTTTATTTCTATTTATATATTGTTTTGTTGGGGTTTTTGAGGTGGTAAGGGGGGGGGGGGGGTAAATATATTTGTTGGAATTCTATACAATAGAGGTTTCCTACTCGCATCTTCAAATTCACATTAACTAAGTAAAATTATCTTATTCATTTTTAGCAATTGTTGTTAAGAGTATTATGTAATAAAAGAGGGGAGACAATATGTAATGGTTATGACCAAGTCGACCATAGATCACTGGCGTAAGTAAATCTTTATGTATAAAATATCCTTAAAAAGTGTTGTGATTGCATAGTGTTGTGACCTCTGTCTGTTCCCATACACCATGTAGTATTCCAGCCTAAACAGCAATTCTAATTTATACCAGAAGAAAAACATTCAATATTTGACTGAGAATATTAGTTGTGATTGGAACCCCAGCCACAGAATGGTGTTTAAGATCATGTTTACTGACGAGTTAAAAAAAACAGTGTTAGTTCCCCCCCCCTCTTGTAATCAGTAGCAATATTAATTATTATAAAAACTGTAAATAGTCATTATATATACAGTATTTAATATGTGTAAAAATTATTTTCAGTTCTTCTGTGTCTACAATTGTGTAAATAATTTCAGCTTATTTATATATATTTTGAAATATTTGGTATCTTTACTGGAAGAAATATCTTTAAAGATTTTACAAAATGGGCCTTTCTTTTGGATATGGGCATCACATCCTCGGTCTTGCCAAGTAACTTGCTAAAGAGTTCTTTAGAATTATACGCAATATCTCAAATAAGTTTGTTACAATAATCAGCAAACTCAAACCTCGTCTTTCTCCACTTTATTTCTACCTGACGCCTACGAGATTCAAATATATATACTGTTTTTACCATTCAATGGTGGCTGACACTCTCGTTATCACACATTTTGGTTGTCTAAACATTCAAAGTAGGATTGAATAGGTTCACCACCAACAATTGGTGGATTTCCATGCAATGAAAAGAGGTTTTGGTAACTAAATCTTCTTGTAACATTTTGGTTTGTTATGCGGAACTTGATTGACTTTTGAGACGCTTTTATAAAAAGTCGTAATTTGAACTAAAGACACGTCGTCCTGAAATCAAAGATCACCACCGTCATCCGTGGACGCTATAAAGAAGAAATGTGTTTTTATTTGAAAACCTTTGCTGAGATTTATAAGTCCTGACATCAAATCCTAAGGAAATTATTTCTCCTATAGAAAGTACAGGATTGCTGTATTATCTTTTTGTTTTTGCCTCTTCAGAATTGTTGGATTTCATTTTGAAAAGGCGAGCATGGTGATAATGTTAATTTCCTGGTTCACAGTTGTTTATCAATTATTTCATAAATGTTTATATTCCTGTTTTCAGTCAGAATTTTGTCAAGTTAAACATTTATTTTGAAAGTTTGAATTATCAAAATATTACAGAAGAAGCTGACTATCAGGTAATTTAAATGATGACATGCTTGATAATTTTAGTACAGAAAATAGCTATGGGGATGTTCCTAAAGATTTTCTGATAAAATTTGATGGTCTCCTAGTGGGTCGAAGTTCAATTATTTTTAAGGCTAATATCATAGTTTTATTCTACTCCTTCGCCAAGGTGTCACAGTCCCCCAATGTCTAATATTCTTTAAATAATACCTTTGATGAAATGTAGAGTTTCCAGAACAATTTTGGAGACGTTTAAGATTTTGAGCCGACGTATGTCTTATAACGGTCAGGTTTGGGTTATGTCCCTTGCTCAAAACATTCTCACTCCCTGGACCTGATGCCATCCGCATTGTAAAGTCCAGGGCAAACCACGAATGTCAGTTTTATATCTTTATTGAATAACAACCATTTATGTCATAGATTTACCGTTACCAACATACATGTATATATATATATGTATTTATATTTGATTCTTAATGCCCATAAATTTATTTCTAGGATTCTCAATTTGCTTCTGATGTCGGTGGAACAGTTGGGTTATGGATTGGATTATCTGCCCTTAGTTTGATGGAGGTTTTCCAGTTTATCGCAGAAATAATCAAATACTTATTATGTAGACGAAAGTCTCCAAGTGATCGAAGAAAACAAAATGATAAAAACGAAACAAGAGAGTGAAATAAAAGATTTTAGAAATCAAAACCTCAAACAATAACCATGACAATACTTATTATGTAGAGGAAAGTCTCTAAGTGATCGAAGAAAACAAAATGATAAAAAAGAAACAAGAGAGTGAAATAAAAGATTTTAGAAATCAAAACCTCAAACAATAACCATGACAATACAACACTATGTTGAAATTAATGTTCTATGCATTTGAATAAAATAAACAGGACTAATAAATATTAGGTTATGTTTGGTGTCTTGCAGTTTATAGATTTTTTTTTTTAAATATCTATTCTAAAAATTTTATTATTTTTATTAAATTTTATTTGTCCCTAGACACTGTTTTATAGTTTCTAGAACGGATATATTGATTTTTTCTTTCTTTATAGCTGGAACATTCGAATACGGTCGTCTAGCATTGTATACCTTATTTAAAACATTATATAGTTTTATTGAGTATTTTATTTCACATTAATTTATCAATGTTTTGAATCTTGGATATTAATACATATACATACCTTTTTCATATATTTCATTTTATCACTGTTAAATTATACAGTTTTTTGTCGTTCACAATTTTAAAGTACACATAAATTAATGTAAATATAATTTAGGTTTCCTACAAGGTACTTAGTGGATTGTCTCATTAACCAAGTTGTTGGCATTGTTTTTAACATGTACATAATGTTCCATAATGTTTTATTTATCATTGTTCTATAAAGATTAATGAACTTAATTACAAACTGTAATTTCAAACATGCGACTATAAAATAAATTTCTTGTCAAGGTTTGCTGAGATTAATAACACGTTACATATTTTAATTAATGTTCTCAATCGTTTACAATATTTGATATTAAATGTTTTTTTAATTGTTAATCATAATGTACAAATGTAAATATTGGAGATCTATATCTTTGTTAATAAAATAGAGGAAAAATTATATTAAACTGAGTTTAGTGGTTATCATAGACCAATCTGATTAAAATACAGATCTATATTTCGTTTCGTTTTTTTTATACTTTCGATGGCCTACACTATGGGGATGCTCGATTCACAGTCCAGAACGTCCCGAATTGACAGAATTGCAATCGAGTAACGCGGAATTCAGTTCTGTCACAGTTCTGTCAGTCCCAACAGTCCCGAAATCCACCTTTTCACTCGATTGTCACTATTTTTGGAATTGAAGGAATTCAATTCCGGAACGTTCAATCGAGTACGTGTAAAGACAAGTAAAACGAAATTTTGAACTATAAAAACGAAACGAAATAGGATCTGTGTTTTCACCAGATTGTTAATAGACCACCCGACCTCTTGTTTGTGTGAATAAATGTACCAATAATTACCTTCATGGATATTGCGGTCACATTTTAAATGTGAAATCAGTCATATTGTACATGAGTAAGCAGTGTCTAAAGTGGATAATATAAGTACGTAGCAGTCGATATTTTGACTGGACGAGTGGGTTGCTGGCCTGACAAGCAATTAGTGATCGCCGTTTCTTATGTACAAAGAAAAATATGTCGGTGCTCAAAATATAATAAGAAATTTAAAGAAAATGGGTATATATATACCAAGATACACTGAACCCAAATAACTGCACGCTTGGCAGAAATGTCCGTAGACGATTGTGGAAATATACATGTTAACCGTTATGAGAAAGGGCGATAACATGAACAATGCGTTTACAATAACGGGTTGACTTATATTCTCATCCTTGTAAATAAATTTAACACGATTCGCTTCAGAAACAAGTCATTACATTTATTTACGATGCTAGACAGTTGTTCTGGACGTTCATTGACTTCGTACAATTACACCTGCCAAACACCTCATCTTATATTGAATTGTTCAAATACAAGTAATAAACGTAAAAAGACAAAAGTGTTATCTCGAGGTCATCAAGTCGCAATGAAGCTCGGATAAACACTAATTATATGAATGGTATGTGAATAAGACTGAATTAATTTGCCCCCTTATCTAAAAAAAGAAATAGGTATCAAACTTAAATAACCATGTCTTTAATAAATATTTTTTCTTTATATAAAAAGGACAATCATCGTGTCATCCACATCACATCACCGATTTTGGTGGCCATTAAATAGTTCATTATTGAATTCTGGGGTTTAAATGTACAGTTAAATTAACCATAGGAAGTATATTTCCATATGCTGTAAATTTGTTTTTACAATGTTATCTATTTAAAAACAAATCGGCAAAATAGTTTATTCGTGGTAAATTCGTCTGTCAAAAGTCTACTGGTACGTTTATACCTGTGTTTTTCTTTATTTAGTTTGAGTCATTCTATGTGTCTATGACTATTCTCTGTCTATGGTTGTATTCCGTCTGACTTGCCATGTTTTTATTTTGCAAAATTAAAATAATTTTCATATATATTTAGCCATGTGTGCCTCTATATTTTCATGTGTTCCAAGGTGTGCCGTTGGCGAAGAAAGGGTTGAGAACCACTGATCTAGGCGCTTGTATGCTCACGTTGAAAATCATTTGCGAGGATTTCATTTGGTCGGATTAAGATCAAAAACATTATAAAGACATTTTTCGTATGGTACATTTTGCTGCAAAGATTGTATTCGTTATACACAGCCGTATACACTGGCAATACCCCTTTACCTAATACGTACTGTTTCATACTAAAAAACCCCAGATACAGACTTTCAGTTCATATTATTTAACAGTTTTACTACTGTAATTGATATCATTAATGTTTTGATTCAAATTTAATCTTGGAGAATATGTTTGGCCAAAGTAATTGTGTAATTATAAAGAGGTCTAACTGTTTCTATTCGTTGATTATGCAAGACCATTATACGCTTCCGTAGAATTTTAACTGCAGCCAAAATTTAATTTTTTTACCAACCGTCGAAAATAAAATTTAAGGTGCATGAGTAAAAATATAACCCAAAAAGTAATTAATATTATTAAGAATCGTCTTATTGGAATTCATAAGCAAAAAAGTCATTAAAAATATGACTGTCAAACAAGTTATGGTTTTTCAAATTCCGATTAAGGCCCTGTATATTCTCATTGTTTTTAAAGGACAATATTGGTGTCAGTCATTATAAAATATGTGATAGAACTGGTTAAATACATCCCAAATATAACTTTAACACAGAGATCATTGCTACGGTAGATATGTAACAAGCACGTGAAGAAACGGGAAGTGACGACAAACATGACAAACACGATTTATCTTACTATATAACTGATTGAAGCAACGAGCGATAACAGACACGCGATCGAATTTCATTTCATTGAATATTCAGTTGAAGATGAAAAGCTATTATATGAGACGGTGAAAGGATATCTAACAATTCAAAAAAAGAATTGGCTGTCATTAGATAAAAGATAATGAACAAATTAGAAAAAGTCCGTGCATTACCATATTTTTATTAAGAACAGAATGAATAAAAACGGGGGAATGCACGGGATTTTTCTATTTTTCTCGTTTTCCCTTATCTAGTGACAGCCAATTCTATTTTTGAATTGTGAGATACCCTCTCACCGTCCCATACAATAACTTTTCAACTTCAACGGAATTATCAGTGAAATGAAATTCGATCGTTTGTCTGTTATCGCTCGTTACATCAGTCAGATACATAGAAGGAAAACTCGTGTTTGTCATGTTTGGCGTCACTTCCCGTTTCTTCACGTGCTTGTTACACATCTCCCGTAGCAATGATCTCTGTGTTAAAATTATATTTGGAATGTATTTAACCAGTTCTATCACATATGTAATTATGACTGACACCAATATTGTCATTTAACACTACAGGTCACCATTTATATCCGATTTTGAGGAAACTTGAGATATAGATTTATATCCTAAAGATCTCGGTTCCTTTCGATATTGACATGTATCGGACCGTAACTTCATGGATTATGTTCCCTAATTGAACGAAAAATCATGTTTTTAGATTGTGGACACTCCAGGGGTCACAAATTTGTATCCGATTTTGATGAAACTTAAAATATATGCTTATTAACCAAAGATCTCGTTTACTGCCTGTCGATATTCGCGCATATTGGAATGTAACTTCTCGGATTAGAGCGTTTTTAGCTTGTGGGCCCTCTAGTGGTCAGAGAGAGAGAGAGAGAGAGAGAGAGAGGGGGGGGGAGAGAGATTTAACGTCCGCTCGACACAAACTAGGTCAATTCGGGACTAACACATGGTTCAATTTTATTTCAACAAGTCGTTTGCGCGTAGGGGTCTTTAACAGTGGGAGGAAACCGGAGGCCCGGAGAAAACCCACGAGGTTGGACAGGCGATCCTACTCCTTGCCTCGTACAACCGATAAATTAAAATTGACTCAATGAAAGACCTTATGATACAGCGCGCACGGGCAACTATTCGGCCATCCAACTCCCCATGAAAGTTAAGATATATTTTTATATCCCAAAGATCTCGGTTCCTTTCGATATTCGCACATATCGGACAGTAACTTTGCTCTTCCGAGGGTGAAAGACACCCCCATCCCCTCCTTAGAGTGTGGGCCCTTTACGGAATCAGGGGCCTCGGGCACCAAGTCCGCCTGTCCTTGTAGAGGACGGAATTGCAACAACCCAACATCTTTATGAAATTGTGAAGATAAGTAAATAATCGAGAGATTTAACTTACCTTTATTGTGTCCAATGATCTTGACCTCGGGACAGTTCACACATTTCGATTACATTTAAAGCCATATTGTTTACCAAGTAAAAGCTCGAGGAAGATATATTTACTTGATGGTCAAACTATTCATATAAAGACGGACTAGAAAAATTGTTCGATACGGTTCACAGCTAAGAGATAATAAAATAAAACATTAGTCGTCCATGCATTTTATTCGATTGTTAGTAGTGGCTATTTACCATAAGGATTTGGGGTTTATATCCGATATCCCTATTGATAAATTCATAGATAAACAGTACGCAGTTAGTTTCATGTTAGTCATAAGTTCGAATGTTATTTAGCATATAATACTTACCGTTAGTTTCAATGTCGTTGGTTTAATGTTTCTATATTTGAAAAAAAACACCGAAAGCCTAATATTTCTTGGATGTTTTTTTTATGTGGCAAAATCATTCTGTAGCTAGCTTAAACATTTAAAGATTTATTTAAGTTTCTTAATTAGTAATAGAATCATCTAATTTAAAGATGTCTAGAAAAGGATTACAGTTTTATAATGGTAGAGAAAGAGATTATATACCCGAACCAGATTATAATAATTCTGATCCTGTCAATCATTCTGGGTATAACTATTATGTAAGTATATCATCCATCTATTATTTAGAAAACAAAATCGCGACAAAAATATCTGGGCTTCTTTTATTTGAATCTTTAAAATACTTATTTCGTAGAAAATGTTACGTCTTCAAAAAAGACCGGCCTTGAGATACATTATGTAACCTATTTTGTATTTTGTAGTGATCGTTAGACATTTTTTTTAAGATTTGCAAGGATTTGTAAGAAATTCGTAAGCATTGATAAATATTTGTAAGGCCCCACTTTCTCAGTATTTTCTATTTTCTAGGCCAATTTGCTCCGAATTTCAATTTCCATATGATAATATTTGCTACTGCATGTGCGAGATTATCATCCGGCCGCCGCCGATCCAAGACGAATGCTAGAAAATCCATGTGTACCACTACCCATTAGTCGAGTATGGAAAGCGAAACCGAAGGCTTGCCACATCCGACAGTCCCCAATACAAATGTCATAGCTATTGAATTTTGGACTTTGCGTTCTTTGACTACGGCTACCCAAATCGTATTATATTATCAGAAACGCAAAGATTTTCTTATACACGTTTTTATATGAAGCAGGATGCGCAGTTTACAAGCATAAATCTTCATAAAACTCCAAAATAAAATGTCTTTCATTCTCTCAACCCACTTAGCTACTGACTGGACTTCTCGAAAAGTTACACACTACATCATGGCCTCCACAGAATCTCAGTGACATCCGATTTAACAAGCTGTTGTTGTTCTTATTGTTTAACGTACACTTCATTTGTCATATTTTTCATTTTTATCTTAGCACACGCGCAGGAGTCTTTCCTGTGGGCGGAAACCGGAGTACCCGGAGTAAACCCACGAGGTTGAGAAGGCGCCCCTATCTCCAAGCCACATACACTCACACCAGGGATCGAAACCACGACCGCATGACAGAGGTGACAAGCCAGCTAGAGGTCGAAGCGCGACAATCTAGACCACTAGGCCATCCCAACCCCCAATTTTGCTCTTTTATATTCCCTGGTATCTCACATTAAATAGGTGATTGGTTAATTACGCCCAATGACGTAAGCATTAGCCAAATATGGATATGTAAATCTGATGCCATACCTGGAAAATTTCCACTGACGCTCAATTACTATATCAGTATGAAAACCTAAACAGATATGAGGTGATATATTTTGTTAATCTACGGGTCATTTTAATATACCAAGGTATCATCTATTTCCGTTGGATTACGGGACTTGTATGTAATAAAGCCTTTTTACGAACTTGAAAGCAATATTGGGTCGGCCATAAAATTGCTACACATGTGTAGTGATTGTAAGACATTTGTAGGGTTTTTCTATCATTCGTATGGCTTGCGATAACTTACGAAAACATTGCAATAGCAATGAGGATATTTTTCCCGGCGAAGTTTAGGAGCATGTTTATATATAATATTTGCAGCACTCTATTTACGACCACGAATGCTCACAAACACTTACACATCTCTGACGGTCACATTGTGATCATTGTGAATTTGTAAGCCTATTCGCCACTTTGTAAGAGTAGCAAAAATGATATTATTATGCAATCTGAACAATTATTTTCATGTCAAGAACACTAGAACGGAGTTACCAAACACCAAGAGCAAATGTGCACGCTGGATTCGTGTCACTCTCCTATTTTCAAACGCTGTTAGGATTGCAGCAGTTACGTCTATCTTGGCTGCTTAACAGAGAGAGAGAGAGAGAGAAATGGGGTTTAACGTCCACTCGACACAAACTAGGTCATTTCGGGACTAACATATGGTTTAATTTTATTTCAATAATTCGCTTGCGCGTAGGGGTCTTTAGCAGTGGGAGGAAACCGGAGGACCCGGAGAAAACCCACGAGGTTGGACAGGCGACCTACTCCTTGTCACGTACAACCGGGGATTCGAAACCACGCCAGTCGACTCAATGACAGACTTTATGGTACAGCGCGCGCACGCTAACCATTCAGCCATCCACCCCCCCTGCTTAAAAGAAAATTGACACACAATATCACAATATCAGTTTTAAAGAAAACTAAATAAAAGAACACATTTTTTTTATCGATGGGCTATATCACAATTTCATTAAATTTGTTAAAAACGCTCAAAATCAAGAGTTGATCTGCGAGAGACCTCGAGATATTCAATGTTCTGTTGCATAAAGTTGCAGAAATACCGGACAGTCTTGAAATCATTTAGTATCAGACACTCCGTATAAATAATCAAACTTTCCATAATTTTTTATTCATTGAATTCAAAGTCTAAAAAAGAGCATTCATTTTTCAAAGAATTACATGCTTATTGAACTGTATACATCTTATAATTCATAGCATACTATAGATGAGCTGTGATAGTGGAGATGAAGTCAGAAAGGGTGACCATATTATCGTGAGAAAAGGATGTTTACCTCCCTATGATAAATATATTTTACGACATAAATTTTTTAAAGAGATCAATAAACATTATACAAAGACATGAACAAGTCCGTCATTTCATTATTACGCTAAATCGAGAATCGTGTGATTTTACACCAAACTGATCGGTAAAGATTAACAATCGTAATTTAAATTTGATATTTTTTCATGAAGATTTCATTTTGGTTGGCTTACATTCTATGGCGATGTAACTTCTTTTTTGAGGTCTTGTGGTAGCCATCGTGATTTAAAATCAGTTTTGCTATACCAAGTTTTGTCAATTTAACACAAACATATAGTTCCTCTTCATTGACGTATAACGTCAGCTTCCACGGTAGTAATATCGCAGAAACTTGATGATCAATCATTTTGATGGTTAAACTAATCTTGGCAAAGACAAAATGTTTGTCATTGGTAAGATTAAAGGTCGTCTGCTCAGCTCTGAACACAAATTTCTTAAATATATTTTAGGCCGACCTAACAGTATTAAACGAAAGAAAAACGAAAGTCTGATTATTCTGCGATAACGGTAAACATACGGTTCCGGGCAAGCTACTTTAGGTTGCTATTCAACCACCTATAACTGGTTAGCAACTGGACTATGATCGGGTGCATAGCAATATAATGAACAACATAGAAAATTCGTCAACTTATTCCCATGATTAATGGAATGCTACATTTTTGACCAAGTGCCCGAAAATAGTACTCTAGTTAAAACCACCATTCCCGAACCTGTTATTTTATACCCATGAGAATCAATTTCAACATCCTATTTGGAATTGCTTCAAATGGCTGATTTATTAGCATGCTTCCATATAGGTGATTGTTTTCATTAATAATTAAATTATAGAACTAACTCTAATTATATCTGAATATCATTCTGATCTTTCAACAGGACGATGCTGAACCATCAAAATCTCACTATAATGAAGTACTACACGAGAATTCAAGTTATAGTGATTCTGGGTCAATGTCTAACGGCAAGGAACCTTGGACATACGGGAAGATCGGTAGACGATTTGCAGAAAGAACCTCTATGCAAGGAATTCCATATATTCTTCACTCCAAAACCAGATATGCTAAAGTAGCATGGACTTTTATCTTCATGATTGGGACAGGTGCAATGATCTTTCACCTGTACTACCTGTCAAATATATATTTCCAGTTTCCAAAGAAGACGAGCGTTACTCTTGGTTTCGAGTCTTTGTCATTTCCAGCAGTTACGTTTTGTAACGTAAATCCAATGAAAAGAAGTCAGAGAAATTTAGCTAGTGCAGAGCTTCAACAAATACTGGAAGCAGTTAAACCATCAAACGTGGCTGATTTATATAAGGTAAGAAAATTGCATAAATGTTAGTTAGTCAACAGTCTGAATCAGGTTGGCTGGATTTGTGCGTCCTTCTATCCGTTATTCTCACATAATATGTACTACAAAGAACAGAGTATGAGACATAACATTAGATGTTCTGAAAAGAGAAAGCTTACTCTAGATAATTAGCCATATTATTATTATGGTTTGTAACTCTTCAACAACTGATAATTAAAATAGCTAAGTCTCTAACTCAATATCATCCAAAGTCTTACACGTTGAAAATACGAATTATTTGTCAGTTGAAATCAACATTGATGTGATCTTACCAGGAAAGGACAGGCTTCTGATATCCAATATTTAAGACAAAATAAACATTTTACCATTGGTACACGAATCGTGTACCATAGTGCGTTTTAGCGACATTTGCAACAACTGACCAGAAAGAACGAGGCTAGATATATTCAACTAGGGAGCCTACTCAATAGACTGGAATAACCAGACACCAGAAATTGCTATAGGGTTGAGACACATGGCGGATTTCGCTGGACATAACTGATTTGAAATTAAGAGTCAAAACGGAAACAATTGAATGTAAATCAGTTTATATACAATTAGATTACATTATTATATGCGTTGCGACCCATTTGGGTCAATTTCTATGTCCCAAATATTAGCGATTTAGCTCCTTTAACCTCAGAAATAATTTGGTTAGATATTGTACTGCTGAAATGGCATCAACGTAATCAAAGTATCCATGTGATAGGGTAGGAACTCATTCATTTTAGCACCGATATTGATAAAGATATGTAAATACTTTAACAGCACTACCTGATGTAAAAAGCAAGCCATTCAGCGATTGTCATTGTTTCTATGTGACCATAAACTTCAAAGGGTTTAATTCTATTTTATAGACGCCCATAGCCCCGCAATCAGGTAATCTGCCTTCTGGTACTCCTCCTGCTGGACCTCAGTTATCACGCAAGAAAAGATTTCTGGATAGACTAGACGTACCCTTGAACGATTCGAGAGTAGACGACAGGGAATATTTCAACGAGGATGAATGGGAAAACATCGGCACAAGGGATGAAACTGATCAAGTTTATGGTACTTTTATATCATTGTTTAATTCAGAACCCAGGTAAAGTTTATCTGAAAGAGGCATAATATGTTCTACTTTATTGGTAAATGTTTAATAAAAATGCATTATGTGAGATTTAGATAATAGTTTACCGTTTTTGCAATACAGTATACTAGGTTACAAATAGATAACGAAAAATGAAAATATTGAACATTTCAGTCAAATTACTTTTTATTCCAGGCGAAGTTATGAATGTTTGAAATTTTGACAAGATAGTCTTGATTGTCCAGTAACATTATTACGATAATAAATAAAGTCTCGGTTGTCTATTTTATCGTAAAATTATTAAAGGGCGAGGGAGTTACAATCTATCTAAGTCGTCCCATTTTATTTTCTAGAAAGAAGTTTATGGTCTTGTCATGTGAATAAACAGTCTAAATAATATTTTATATAAAAATTAAAGTTAGAATAAAGATCGGCAATAATCAAATTTATCCCTTACATAATGCACCTTTCTTGGTTGGCCTGTAATTAACATCTTATACATAGATTCACCGCCGTTTTTAATTGCAATAGAGAAAGTGTTACACTAAAAGCGTAAATATTATGAATCTTGGACCTTTGAGGGTGGCAGTTCATCACATAATACTTAAATAGGTGCAAAGCCTTTAAAATGGCCCTCTTTTGGCCACTTTCTTTGTAATTACTCGCAAATTACTTATTATGTAAGTCGTTAATACTGGTAAGAAATGAAATGGGGTTTAACGTCCTACTGTTCTGCTCCAGCTGGGCTAATGAAGACAGGCATACTAGTGCAATTATTTTAATAACAATACATTTGTTTGTTGAAAATAAATCATTTGTTCAATTGCAATGTTTTGCAGTTCCGTTTATAACTGATACTACCGTAAAAAATTGTCTAAAACAGGAAAAGTTGTCAGCTACAACACCATAATGGTAATGAATTTTGCAGTTTTGTTTTATTTCATTCAATTATTTTCCAGACGCAAGAGATTAAAGATGGGGCATGACATAGAAGACATGTTAGTTAAATGTTCTTTTGCTGGAAGAACATGCCACCCAGAGTAAGTTAAGTTTAATTCAAATTATTTGACCATTAATGCTTTCATATATGTTAGAGCTATATCTGCCTATACTCTAGGACAATTCGTAACCGAACAATTTTTCTCTGGACAAGTCAGCCGCGGACAACTCGTCACCGAGGCCAGTTCATCCCTAGACAATTCGTCCAAGGACTATTCTTCCCCTAAGGCTATTCGTCGTAAGACAACTCGTCCACATGGCAATTCGTCTCATGACAATTCGTCTCCTGGGACAATTCACCCCATAGGACAATTTGTCCACGGACAACAATAATGATTGTTCCATTATCAAAAAACTGAATAATCTTTACTTTTTATCCTAAATCTTAGTTTAGATGCTAGTTTACATCGTTTGATAATTGGAAGGTCTGGAGCACAAGTGATCTAACAACCAACTAAAATGGTTGGTAGTTAGATCACTTGTGCTCTAGACCCTCCAATTGATAGAATAGCATATGCTCTACATGGTTATTGTTCCATTCTGGTGGCTACATCACTGTTTTGTGACTCAAACCACCTGTGGATAGCTTCTGCCAAATACCTTACAGTTCTATAAAAAGGGGTCATATGTTTAAATGATTGAAAATTGAATGGATTGGGTTCAATAGAATTCACGCCCCCCCCCCCCCACACACACACACAACTTACTTCCACCGAAGGGTCTCAGAATTGGCAGAAAATAGTAGTCTTCAGGCAAGAAAAAAAGGAAAACTACTAACTTCTTCCTCCATTTTGGCTTTCATATTTTTTTTAACAACCAGGGGATGAATAGTTATAGGGAACAAATTTTCCTGGGGATAAATTGTCCTCAGGGCCGAATTATCCGGAATCGAATAATCCTCGGGGACGAATTGTCTGGGAACGAATTGTCGGGGTCAAATTGGTGGGGTATGAATAGTCCCAGAGGACGAATTGTCAGGGTACGTGATGTCTGGGGACAAGTTGTACGGGAACGAATTGCCTGCCTATTGTCTGCCTATTGCAGGGTTGTTTTTTTTTATTATTATTTTGGCTTCAAATGTTATATAAACTATTACTTAGACATATATTCACATGACACGCCTATAGACAGAGTCTAGTAGACAGAGTCTCGATTGTCAAGTATCATTGCTACGATATTAAAAAATCTACACTGTGTCTGCAAACACTGATAACTTCGCTCAGAATAAAGTAATTTGAATGATATTAAATTTCGACATATTCATTTTTCATTATTTATTTTCGAACTATTATAGTAAGATCTGTCAGCTTTTTATCTAAATCTTACATAACCTATCTTTAATAAGCTGTTGTAATTTCAGGAATTTCACGCAAATAACAAATTCCAATTACGGAAATTGTTATACATTACAAACATCTGTATTTAAAAGTCGTCGTAGTGGACCAGATCAAGGTAGGATTTTTATTGTATCATGTTCCTTTTTTTAAACGGGTCCATTGTATTCCATAGAATGTGTATATATTTCAAATAACATTGAAAAGGATCGGGTTTTTTGTTTGGTACAATACGAATTTCATGCCGATTCATTTCACGTAACAGAAGACCCGCCCATTTTAACGAACCAATTAATTGTCAATCAGTTCGAAATGATGTATAAGGGTGACGTAAAACTAAAAGTATTTTTATCATCTTTAATAACGAACAGAAAGAAAGAAATTTTCACAATATAACCTATACTTTCAATGTTGGTTTAGTGTTGTCAATTTAACTGCACTTACTAAAACAGTTCTTCCGGTTTATAACTTCTTGCTCTACTCGAACATTTAAAATATATTAAAGGTCTGGAATTGATGTTTTATTTGGAGAATAACGAGTATATTCGAGGTATAACCAATGGTAATGGGGCACAAGTATTGATTCATGATCGCGATGTGATGCCCCATCCTTATGATCAAGGCATAGCAGTTTCGTCAGCAACAGAAACTATGATAGGTCTTAATTTGGTAAGAATATTTTGGATTCTACTGGAAATATTCCATGGAAATATTCCATTTACAATAATATCTTTATTGATTAATAAGGCAATTTCAAATTTCAAAGATTGTGGCGTTAATCGGACATTTATATATAATTTTATATAAAATATGTCTATATGCATAAATCATATTATGCTATAAAATTGATTATTCAACCGGTATTAAGTTATGTAATGATATGATTTATTTTGTATGAAACATGTTTAAAATTCGAAATGCCACATTTCAGAGGTGGGAACAAGTCGGGGGACTTCGAGTCGAGACCCTAGTCGCCGCACCCCATTATGCCCCATACCGCGACTCAAGTCCTTTGTTCTTTGCAGTGGCGAGTTGTCTTGATTTACGAGTCCGGGTCGAGTTTCGTGTCGCGAGAAATATTTCAAGTCGAGTCGTAACTCGGGTCTTTGATGCAACTTGAATCGGACGCGTGTCCGTTTCGCGGGACCCGGGTTCCCACACCTACCACCACATGTTAATTTCCATAATGTACCATCCGTTCGGAAAGAATCGCCTTGATACTTCTTGAATTCCGTTGCAGTAGTATAGATTGCTTTTGTTTGAACCAATTTCCGATATCTTTCTTTTCGTTTCTTTTTAATTATTGTTGTTTTATTGTAGCTGAGAATAAGTAGAATGGGAAAACCTTACGGTGAATGTGAAAATATTGATGAATTTTGGAAGACATACAGAGTTAAATTTACTAGAACGGTAATTATCAACCAAAGTGTGAACATTTTGTGATTGTTTGTAATAGTTTATTTTTAATATATATATGTATAACATTGCGGGTATAACGACAAGTAAGAAGTAGAGTTTGACGCCTGTGCAATGTTGGAAAGTATGTTAATTTCCATTGAGTCAAGTGGTGTAGTTTGCATTCCCCTGTCCAACCTCGCCTGTCCAACCTCGTGGGTTTTCTCCGGATCCTCCGGTGTCCTCCCACAGCTAAAGACAATTATTGAAATAAAATTGAGCCATATTTTAGCCCCGAAATTACCTGGTTTCCTTTTTTCTCCCACACAATAGGAGACTGTCAATCTAAAAGGGATAGGATACTCTCCGTTCTTAACCGTTTTGTATGTATCATTTACAGTCTTGTCAAAAGTTCTGTGAAGCTAAATTAATCATGGATAACTGTAACTGTACCAACGCTTTTACAGAAGAAGTCAATCTGAAAATTGGTAATACCAGAGAATTACCTGAAAATTGTCGTACAGATAAAGGTACTACTATATACATGTTGTGTTATATCATTATTTCCATCTCTCAGAATACATTTCAGATTGTACAATGATAGAGTTAAAATACTGTCAAGTTGTTTCCAGCGCAATGCAATGATGTTTTAATTCCTATAACCAATACTTTAGATGCGGACTCTAAATCGGATCACCCAGTGAGCAATCTAATACCAAGGGGTTAACACTTTCTAAAAGAAAAAGAATTCGGGTTTTAACCCTCTTGGGTTAGAATAATTTAGTCGTGTGAACCCCCACTTAATGATAGCTGGTCATACGTATTCCGGAAAAAGCAAGCACACTATGCCTCGAGTACGAGTTTAATATGGCATTGGTTGTATATAGCTATAGCCGAATTCACTGTTCCCGGTGTAGATATAATAAAATCCTGTTAAAGAAGTTATCATAACCCAATCCTGACCGAACTATTTTGATACAGTATCGATTAAACATTCAAAAACCTTTGTTTTTTATTTCTAGAGCAGAAATGTTTGATTAAAACTGTACGACGATATGAAAGGGGTGACTTAACATGTAAATGCCATGATCCATGCAAGTAAGTTTATTTCCCAGTATTTATATAAGATTACGAAGATGTCAAAGATAAACGTTTGGTAGCAAAGAAATGATATGGGGTTTAACGTCCTACAGTTTTGCCCCGAGTGGGCTAATAAAGAGGGAGGTACCAATTTCGCAGAGTATTTGAAATACCTTTGAAACTTTGTACTAACTCGAACCTAGTACCAAACTTTTTTTTACAGGAATGTCCGATTTCTCCGCCAATCCTTATATTTTTTATTCTTCAGGGAAACTAAATATATAAAATCATTGTCATCGAGACAATGGCCGTCAAATGATTATGGTGTAAGTATCATTTATTTATTTACAGCTGTTTTCCTCAGAGAAATATATACAATGTATATATAATCTAGATCTCTGTGGTTTACATTTGATTTAACGAGAATTTCTGGAGAAATACAAATACATCTTTGACAATATACTTTATGAAAATGGTATCTGGACAAAGTCCGTATTGCATGATTTAGATACAACGGTCTATACATTGAAAATGGTTGAGGTATATTTTCTTTTTGCTTCGGACAAGATCTAATATAAGCAAAGAAGGCAATCCCCCCCCACCTCTCCAATTATCCATGACCCCATTCCCTTTAGGCCGTAAGAGCTGCAGAGAAGGTAATTTATCTTACGGAAAACACCCAATTTGAAAGTAAATTGTCCTGATTGACATCCGCATCTGTATATTTCAGGAGTTGTTATTAGAGATATTATGCGATAAAAAAGGAGACGATGAATGTAAAGCAATAGAACAAACAAATGCTAGAACACTGGCGTAAGTAGATTAATATATATTTTATTTCGATACGATTCATGCACTCAGTTCCAGACATATCACTTGCTCATTTTATACTCATTAGCAAATCTGGTGCCAGTTATCGTTGCTGTTCGTAGTGTTTAATATTTGCTTCCGACGAGAGAGATATCACAGACAAGATGTCGTATTTGAGAATATCCAGAACATGCACAGGAGTACCTGGAATAAGCCCACTATGTTGAGCAGACGTTAAGCCAGTAACCGACCATCTAGAGCTTGAAGCGCGACACCCTGTATCACTAAGCCACCCCAACCCTTAAAATGTGAGTTTCATCGGGATCATCCTGGCGGGTGCCAGTAGGTCATTGGTCTTTATATAACACCCATGACTTTATTTGTCCTGGCAAGCATTTGTCGAAACGTATACCCTTTCAGGTAAACAACACTAATTAGCTCGTTGATCGCTGCCAATACTTTGTGTCGTTGGGAAATTGTTTTCTAAAGTTTTGTCTTTATATTTCAGTCAGAATTTTGTCAAGTTGAACATTTATTTTGAAGATTTAAATTATCAAAATATTACAGAAGGAGCGGACTATGAGGTATGCTTAATTAATCTATAGCAGTGTAAATGCCCCTCCCTCCACCCACACACACACAAAAACAACAACTCGAAAAAGCAGTCTATGCATCTATTGGTGGTCTTTGGTCGGAAGATAATATTGTGTGAAACAAATGGTGATCAGTACAATACGACACAAACTATAATACGATAATAATATGTATCACAGTCTTAGGATACATAACTTATCAAAAATAACTAGCACATTCTTCATATGGTTATATTTATATGCACATATTCTGATTGAGGCTGTCGCTTCAAGATGACTGCCATTGGAAGATTCAAAGCTTAATGTCCATTGGGGAACCAGCAAAGGGTATTGTGGTAGTGTGCTTGATGGGAATTTCGTATGATAGTAACATATGCTACATGTCTGCTACTTATGGGTGAAAAAGTTGTTTATTGATAATGGTTTGCAAGGAGGTATAGAAATATACACCTTAACTATATCACTGCGTATTTGGTATCCTTTTAGTAACTGTTTATGTCCAAATCGATCTTAGAGGCAGACACACAAACTAAGTCGAAGCTTCCATAATTTTAACAAGCTTTTTTTTTATCTTTTTATTCCAGGAATCACAATTTGCGTCTGATATTGGTGGAACAATCGGACTCTGGATTGGATTATCAGCTTTGAGTATGATGGAGGTTTTCCAGTTTTTAGCAGAGTTAATTGGTCACATGTGTTGCGGTAGAAAACCAAACAAACATAAAAATAAAAAGAAACCAGAAATTCATATGGATCGACGCAATGAATTAAACGGACATCATAATAATAGTTTTAAATATTAATTATTGTAGTTGTTAATATTATGTACACTTTATGCAAGTCCTGGTTTTAAAATGCAGATTTTTATATAGTATATATACTTAATGTAAATAGCCTGTAACCGGTGTTATGGTCATTAGTAGTGTGATTTATTCTGTATATATTATTGTTTACTTACATGTTGTACTTATTTACTATATAATTGTTGGTAAATAACCGTGGATCGTTGGCGTTGCCATTTTGCCTAAATGTTGTGTAATAATAAATATTAGAGATAAATTTCGTAATTTAAAAGTAAATATTATGTGGGGTTTCTTTTCTTCACTTTCGGGGAGAGAGAGAGAGAGAAATGGGGTTTAACGTTCACTCGACACAAACTAGGTCATTTCGGAACTAACACACGGTTCAATTTTATTTCCATAATTCGCTTGCGCGTATGGGTCTTTAGCAGTGGGAGGAAACCGGAGGACCCGGCGACCCTTCTCCTTGTAAAACCGAGGAATCGAAACCACGCGAGTTGACTCAATGACAAGACTTTATGGTACAGCGTGCACGTGCTAACCATTCAGCCATCCAACCCCCTTCACTTTCGGGTCCGGACAATTTGTGAAGTCCGTCAAGATCCTTCCTTATCTCTCAATAAACCAACCCACCCAGATAACTTCGAAATATTCGACAGAGGTTCTTCTGTTACCCAACATGAGTCAGAGATTATTGCCCATATAATATATTATAACGTACAGTGATGTATAGCAATACTAAAAGATGTATTATATAAGATTAGGATAAAGAGCTGACCGTTCTTGCTACAATAGTTCCAAAATAGAGAATTCAAAATGAATATATTGAAAGCTTCATTCAAATTGTTTGAAGATTTGACAAGCTGTAGCACAGATTGTTTAATATCGTTGCAACGTTACTGGTGAATCCGCCTATTTCCCAATTATTAAATTACATCATTAAAATGGCAATCGTATTTCAATCTGTTTAAATCTCCGCCACCCGGTTGTCTATAGAGTTGATTATAAGCTTGTCATGTGAATAAATGTTTATATAAATAATTTATATAACATTTGAAGCAAAATAAAAACCTGCAATAGGCAGATTTAGCTCTTACATAATACATCTTTCAGAAACGCCCGGTTATATTTTCTGTACCAAAATAACGCCCGCAAATATTGATTCCAAATTCTGACACCTGTGGAGGGTGAGGCAGTTTCTGATTTATCCATTCCTTTGGGTCTTTTGCCGGTGTTAATACATGTGCGTGTTAATTCTTCAACACACATCTGTGTAGGTTAAATCTGACAAGGAGCTACCCACCTTGTTCTTTGTCTTCTCCTTGTGGTGACGCTCTTCGAAAAAGCCTAATTTAAGACTCCGTCAATTCAAGCCCAATCGACATGAAAATTAGCATGCTTCTTCTTTGAACAATTCTGCATCGATTTGTTGGTGAATTAGATCTTTGAATTTCATCCAACAACATGGTCAGTTCCTGGTTCATATTACGATCGTACTTGTTTTTAATTTACATCCGAACAGACATACATTTCGACAAGCTCAGGTCGTTTAAAAATATTCATTGGTAGTTCATTATCAAATGAGAAATCAGGTGGTAAATACTGTTTTGAACCTGACCATATCCAGTACAATTAAATCTTAAATAATGTGCCATTATTAAGTTAATTACAATAACACTGAACATTATACATAACTCACTTTAATTACAAGTAATTATATTCTTACTAAATTATAACAATTTAATTGTACATTTACATAACGTATATAAAAATATCAGACAGTTTAAGAATCATTTGACACTAATTTTATATTTATACATCAAAATGTCAAAAGCACTTAAATGATGTCCATCGCAATTACAAATCAACTTGGGAGCACTAGGTCTAGTTGGAATATTATACTATACATCGAATATTAAGTTGTGGAATATTTGTGGGCAAATGCATAGAGGAGAATTTCTGTACAATCGGATAGGAACGACTGACACAGAATTTAAACTGTTGATTTTCACTGAAAATGAACTGTTTCGTAGTTATCCATCAGGGACTAGATAAATATTTATCATACAGTAAAAAGATCAGACGTACACCATATATAATAACGATCCATTCTACCATATAATGTACTGAGACGCAATGATTTGCCTTGAAGAGCTGGCGAACTGAAGTGGAATGATTGTAGGCTGGACATTTACCGACATAAGAAAATCAACAACAACCAACGGAGGTCATAACAAATTTACAGTGAAACGTAAGCACAAGGGGTAAAATCAAGTCAGTAACGTTTGTATCCAGACACACAATGGAGGCGATAAATACTACTTCCAGCTGACAAACATTTTGCCATTGGTGATTCTGAAAAAAACGACGTTTAGTATCGTACCACAGCTGCTCGAATAGGGATAGTTCAGGAATTGCTCCAGCGTAATACGTAGTCATAGAGAGCGTAGTTGCCGAGGAACAGCGTCAGTGCAAATTAATCTCTAGTTGAAAGTGTCTGCAGCAAACGATCAAAAAATTGGGTCGGAAACTCGGGTACTCTTGCCTCTTGAGTTAACGCAATATCGCGTTCTCGGTGTTCAGGTGTCAACATAGGCATACAGTAACAGTTGTACTGACCTGAGCATTCTGAAAGACACATTTCATATCCCCATGTCTGCACCATAAAATCTTGATATTCGACATTTCAATTCTGTTGAAATCAAATGTTTGTGTTTTAGAAAATTGATCTGTGTGGCGTTTACACCATGGTGAAAACATCACTGTCATGTGATATCGTCGTGATCTGATGTTGTTACATTCAGAATACAAGATTAAAGTGTATCTCTAAAACTAGACTAAAATCAAATGCTAGGTTTTCATTGCGTTTCAGTACATATATACACTTATTCATACAATTATTTAACAATCACATAATTCCTTTACAATAAAACTTGAAGAATTACATTACAATATTATGGAGTCAACATTATAGCTATTTTAAAAGAATACATTTTTAAAGAAATAAATAACAAGGCTCCATTAATGGTTTCTATTAAAAGCAAAATATTTACCTTACAGTAGATCGAACCTGCGATCTTTAAATCATAAATAATAACATTCTCACAGATTACAATTGGCTTGAATTTCACAATTTAAAAGCGTACCTGAGCTTGATACCAAAAACTGACTTTTAATATTTCAGAAAAGTATTACAATAGCTTAAGGAAGAGTAATAACACTCTTCATTATTACTTATTAAATTAAAGTAATAATATTAAAGTGTAAGATTCTGTTACATTTAAAGTGTTTGCTATTTGGGGCCATAGTAACAGATACAATCTATTTAAAGCTTTGCTATTGGGGGCCATACTAATATAATATACTATCTGTTTTAATAAATCAAATCTGTATCTGTGAAAATTACCTGTGAAAATTAGATATGTTTAATTAATATTCAAGATCAGACCATATGAAAAGCTATTTGGAAATGAGGTGACCCATAATTGTGAATAAAATACTAAGAAGAAATTACTAAATATATTCCACAACACCCCACAAAAATTCTTCTTCCTTACTGGCAGTATTTCTCTTAATCACATTATCACATTCTTCATTTAAACAAATGAAAGTTACAAACTGATCCCCTAGGTTTAAGATCTTCTAAATTAAAATAACAATACATGTACTTAAAACATGATGCAGCTTCTTATTAATATGTTAACACAAATCTGGGTAAATTATTGCATTTTGATTAAGCTTATCTAGGAATTTAAGGCTTTTTAAAACATTTTGTACCTGGATAAACCTGTCTATAAAATAGACACCTGCACAGTAACAAGTTCCTGACATACTTAAATTTTTGGTTGTTTTCCAGCTTGGTTACGAAGAAAATACTAGAGGTTACTCTAAACCAGTTAAATAACTCCAATAAACTATTTTCAGTTTAATCTTTCAAGTAAGGTTGTTCATAGGACAGTTCTTCACATATTGGCCTCTAAGTTTGATTAGTAAATTTGAACAAATTTTTTTTTTCACAGACACAGTAAAATTTGTGCAACACTTCATGAGGATATCATTAAAACTTCCAAATTTCCAAAATCATATTACACAAGTATATAGTGAAAATATCTAAACCTGATACAAGATTATTGCATTCATATTTGTCAGAAAGAATATACATGTAGTCCATACAGTATCAATATCAATTGACTATCCATAATTACACTTCAACAGATACATAAATTATTGTACATCACTGTGCTAAGATTTAGAACTTCTCTCTGATAAAAACTGTTTTAGCCATTCTGAAACTAGTTGTGCATTACCATTTTCATTCCGTTTAGTAAATGGATGTGACTGAAACATAAATAAGTGAAAATAGTGTTATCAAAGACACAATCATAAATATTCTAACTAAAAATATAAACATTGAGCTTGCCTTATTGACTATTAGCCCACTAGCAGCAAAATCACTCTGTTCAAACTAAATCTTTTTCAACAGCTAGATTTAAAAAATCTATTATGATCTCAGTATTCTAAACTTTAAAAATAAAAATGTGAACAAAAAAATAATGTATTCAAAGTTTAGCAAAAGAAAAGTTTGAAATTCAATAGGGTTCTTCAGAATGCCCAAGTATGGGTTTTAAAATTTCCATTGTTCTCTATCACGTTCACATGATTTCCAATCTGATTAAAATACAGATCTATATCTTGTTTTGTTTTTTTATACTTTCGATGGCTTCTACTACATGAAGACCTGACCAGTTGTAGTTCTAGGTCACATCAGAAGTCATACGAGAGGCGTTTGCCTCTATGACATCAGACATTTGATTAACCGATCAGTGTGGGATGTTTCTAGTAGGATTCTCACAGTTCCATGCACTGCACACCAAGAACTCATCGCAACAGACTGTTTAATTGGCTAATCCCTCGCATCATCCAGAACACGGGTTATATAACACCTCTTTCAGATTCTAGAGTAGTAAAGACAAGTAAAACTAAATTTTGAACTATAAAAAACAAAATGAAATAGGATCTGTGTTTTAATCAGATTGACATGATTTCATGAATACGAAAGTAAATGGGGTAAGTAGTAGCCTATGTATTAAAGATTTTTGATGGAGAATAGTACAATTTTTGAAGTAAAGTAGTACATATTAACAATTTCAAAGTAAAGTAACACATATTAACAATTTTTGAAGTAAAGCAGCACATAATATTAACAATTTTTGAAGTAAAGTAGCACATACTAACAATTTTGAAGTAAAGTTGCACATATTAATAATTTTTAGACCATCTGTAATATTTTGTTTATAAATAAATACAAATTACATCAAATAAACTTACTAGAAGTTGTGCCACTGCTAATCTTTGTCTTAAATCTTTCTGTAAACTATAATAAATAAATAAACATTTATAGATAATGTTTTCTAATCTATCACAGTACTGGTAAATAACCATAACTATGGCAACTACCATCACTTATTTTGCTATATTACAGAATGAAATGCACATTAAAATTAATGCAAGTGATGGATGGTAAATCACTTTTAAATAATTTAAAACATTCATTTCTTCCTCATACTAATTTCTTTATAGTAAGTAGTGAAAAGACTGTGTATAATATATAATCCTTTCAGTTCGATGACATACAGTCAGTTGAGTTCACATATCAAATACAATTCGAAGAAACCTGTCAACTTACCATAGATTTACAAAATGCACAAAATTTGCTGAAAAATTCTCTGGGGGTAAGGTCATTGGGCTCTAGAAACAAAGAAAATAATTATTCCTACTTTTAAAATACAAATTTACCATAAAACCATTTATTCATCAAAATCAACAAGGTAAAAGGTGTCATGATTCAAACAAACATAAAATAATAATTAAAGATTTGACAGCACATTCTGGATTATAAAACTTACATATCAGTCTGAAATTTCATTGTTTTTTTTTACGTAATAAATTATGAAGCTAATGACAACTTATTTTGACATAAAAGTACTACATACTTCCAGTCCATATTAATGTATAACCTTGTTACTATGTTAGACGTACAAAATAATCCAGCTTACCTCCATAATAATACAACCCATTAACTCAAATGGCTAAAATTAAAAACAATACAGATATAATATACTTCAAATATGAAATAAATGGATTGGATTCCCAGGCTTGTTAACTCTAAGCTATGGTTATTTTACATTAAAATACTCTATAATATATCAGTCTATGTTGTTGTTAATAAATGAGTATAGAATCATACTTACAGTCATATCAATTCTAAACTGAAAAGGAAAAAAAAAAGATGTTTCAAAGAAGTTACAATATAATTTAGTTTTTAACATGCATTGACTATCACATGTCCAAAATATACATTTCTATATTGATTATCAAATTGTTAGTTATCACCCTATCTGTAGTATGTGAATTATCAGCTTTATTTGATATATTAGCCTATTCATGTCATGGAAAAGTAGACCACTGTTAAGGCGGCTCCTATCTATTGTACATCCATGTAAATTCCATAATTATTAGACAGTTTTAAGTGTTTTCAAGACATGTATATACATCCAAAGCAAGAGTTTTTATTGTAAATATTCTTCAAATCAAATAAAAACTACCAGTATATCTTAAGACTAAAATAACATTCTGATTTCAGCTGGAAATATCAATGAAATAATATACAATACTTACAGAAGGGAATGGTAGTTTGCCAGTAACTATCTGTTTAAAACAAACATATCTTATATTATTACAGTTTAAAAACACAGACTATTATAGTTAATATTCCACAAATGAAAAATATCTTTGCTCAAAGTTTTAAAGACAGTTATGTGTCTAAATACACTGATTTGAAAATATATTTAAACTTCTGAAAAAAATAAGTTGGTAACTAAAAACATGAGCTATGAATTGGAAACTATATTCAATTTCAAATACTGTTATTACAAACTAGGGCCATCAAGTGTTTGTTGCATTTCTCATTTACAGGTTTCTTTATTATTTCATTTATAGTTTTGGGTAGTTTCCAGCGTTCCAGGTTATAAAATAGTTAAAGTATATTGAATATAATTACCTCAAATAATGAAACACCTAAACTCCAAACTTCAGCAGGTATTCCATACTGGTTACCCTGTATTCTCTCTGGCTGAAATCATAAGACACATCAAATATAAAATAAGGTATATAGTAGGTGGTTTTGAGTCTATCATTTCTATTTAACAGGGCTTGCCACGAGCAAATTGGAGGCGAGTAGATGACTACTCACGCAAATATAGACTTGCGCGAGTGAGGCGAGTACATGTATTTACTCACGCAGAATGATGTGCGTGAGTAGCCATTTAAATTTCATGTGCCTAATGGCAATGCTCTTGTCACTTCGGTGGAAGCGGACGTTGAATAAAGCTATTTCACACACAATGACAATGCATACTCTTTTATTTCCTTGGCAGTAATATTATCTGTAAATCGTCTTCCCATGACAAGAACGTTGCAAGAGAAACTGGGCTTCCCTTTGCCATCGTTGGCGTGCTGAGGGGATTCGGGTAAAGCTTAGAAAGGTAAAAGAACAGGAAAAAAAAATCTATCCCATCAATTTGCAGAAAAGATGCGGGATCGAAAGAATTGCTAATAATAGAAACGACAACATGCGCTCAATGTTTGATTATCCAGACACGGCAAAGGACATCCACTTAAAAACCGTCTGGCAGTACGCGTCTCAAAGTATTTTTAGTAACAACAGTTGGCACTGGAAAGACACGCCGCGTGCGCAATAGTGCATCGATATGAAGGCATACAAATTGTTTACAGCTTTTTATATTACGATATTCAATTATTTCTGATTAAATTATTTTTTTATATTTGCGCGAGTACTTAATCACTCACGTAAATTTGGTTTTACGCGAGCGTAGCGTGCGCGCTAGTAATTACTCGCGTCCCGTGGCAAGCCCTGTTTAATATTTTTTATAAAATTCCAGCTACCAGTAATAAAGACATTTTACTTATATACACAAGATCAACAACAAAATGAATGAATTATACAATTATTTTACTTACAGCCATGTAAACATTGGTACCAACAAATGTTGTAGCTATAGATTTTACCAACTGAAATAACAAATTGTGATGTTATACAACAAGTATATCTCTCTTTTTAATTAAAATCTGAAATGATCTAACTATAAAGTTAGTCACATATTATGTGCAACACATCAATCTATTTCTAAGATAATGTCCTATTTTCATCAAGACAAACAAATAGTCATACAGGTTATCTTGGTCTGCACATGACAGGCTTTAATTTCTCACAAATATTAGCAATGATACTTTGATTTGTAAATACTTTTTAGGGCCGATTTTATGATGTTTATCAAACATACCTGTGTACTAACACCAAAATCACATAGTTTAACCTGACCAGCAGTATTTACTAAAATATTGGATGGTTTAATATCTGAAATTATAAAATCATGAATAAACATTTAAAGAGGAAATCGTGATATTGAGCTGAATGGAAATAATCACTAGTATACTGACATTGTCATCCAGGTCAGACAAAATGAGCCAGTTTTGTTGACTATTAATATTATGTACCTTTAATAGCTAAACAATTAAAAGGTTAGATCTATCTCTTAAGGTCACCTTCAGATTTGGTCAAAGGTCGCGAGTTGTATACAGGGCTAGCGCTAACCCTAACCCTAAGCCTAACCCTTACCCAAACCCTAACCCACAATCTCCTCAACAATCACGTGCCCCAACTTTATTTACATCTCAGTGACCTTGACGAAATCTGGAGGTGACCTTAAGAAATAGATGTAGCCATTAAATTAGATAACATGTAACAAATACAGAAACCATCGAATCTCTATTAGACTAAGAGTCATAATGCTCCATTTAATACCATTCTACCTACAGAGATATATTAAACTTATCCACATGGAAACTCAATGGAGTTCAGTTAACTTCATAAATGTAAAAAACTTAATATTCATAAATATAAACTGACAAAAAAGTAGTGTAATATTAAAGGGCCAATCCCGATAATATGTTGGACAATAAAACTGCATAATTTTGTGTTAAAATTCCTTAAAATCCTCTACCAAAGGGCTGAGCAACTAACTTAATATTTGTGATACGTTTTCAAACAACTTAAACCTGTCGGTCTTCATCTGGAAATGGAGACCGGTGTTCCAAACTGTATTATGCGTCTTCTGGATAAACCAGACTTTTATTTTATAAAAATAATGTGTAGGTGAAATTTACCTTTCGTTATCAAGTACAGCACCTGGGTCATTCATTGTATAGACCTCTTAAGGAATGGGAATCGATTATCAGGTCACCCAATGAAAAAATGACCAGAAATCTTAAAAGGGTTACGTGTCCGGATAAGCATTTATGACGTTCACGTCCAAATGACTAAATATTGTGAGCTGAATTTTTGAGACTAGGTAAACACACCATTCCTCTATATTTTGGCGCTTAAATTTCAAACGTACTCGGACTTTTATTTTTGAGACCATGTTCAAATCGGGATAGTCCCTTTAAGTTCAATTTAACAGAGAAATGTTCCTATGTAACTGGCACTGTATTCTTACCTCTGTGAAGGATTTTAAGATTCCACATGTAAATTAAACCGTTTATAATATGTGCTGACATGGCACTTAATACATTTTCAGGAATAGGTATATATCTATCTAAAGATCCACCTGAAACATAAACATAAATCAACATACTAATTGTTGAATAAATTTGAGAGGGCAATAATAAGCTTCTTTTGAGGGTAAAAATTTTGTTTTCTTTTAATGTGGGCAAATATTGTTGACACCTGACACTGGTTAGATTTTTTAGTACATATCTTTCACATTTTCATGAATTGTTCATCGGGTCATATGGTGGAATTTATATTTCAATCGCAAATGTGATACAGGACAAAGCTCCTTATGGAAGTTTTCAAAGCGTACTTGGATTCTTTAAAACTTGTTTTATAGGCCTTGCTGACATTGATTTTAGAAGCTATGACGTAGTTTGGGAGAATTTGTTTCTAGTGGTCATATTAATTAGGTGATCTAACAAGTCACAGTGACCTACAGTGTTAACTAGAACAGAACAATTATGCAGTTTTTTTTACTTTTAGTGAAAGAAGAAACTGTCTTTATTTGGGTGATAAAATATTAAGTTGTGGGGAGAAATCAAAATGGTTATTAAAGTATCTAAACAAATGATCAATTTTACATACCATCCATATATTCTGTACATATAGATATTCTATTTTCAGTAAAGAAGGCACCATAAAAAGCAATAATAGATGCTGAATTACACTGGAAAATAATAATATCATCATATAATTCATGTCCTGTGTTTATTTTTGACAGTTTGGCTCAACTGAAATCGCCCCCCCCCCCCCACACACACACCCATCCAACACCCACCCCAGACAAATACTAAATAAATACAAGGTTCCTTACTGTTTAATTTGTACTGGCATTGGCATTTGAAACTTAGGACAAGATAGGACAATTTTAAAAGATTTACCTTATGTAATATTTCCATCTCTAATAAAATCTGTTTCTGAACTGTTGGTGTCAAATCTAATTTTATAATCTACAAGTATGAAAAAATATCATTTATATCTCTATTTACAATATTTATATGAAGAAATAAAACATTAGCACAATAGTACTAGTAATACATTATTTGTTCTAGGTTTCTTATTCAAATACTAAATTGATAAATCTCATCAGGAATATAATAAAAGAATTTCAGTATGCACCTTTTAAATTTGGAATAGGATTCTACAAACTATATTGTGAATAATAATAGAAGTTTTATTTGCTTGTCAAAAAATAGAAATGAAATGAAATGGAGTTTAACGTCCTACTTTTCTGCACCAACTGGTCCAATGAAGACGGGCATATGCCATACAGTGTGCTATGAAGGAAATTTTGGCCGAACAGTGGCAGTATGGCATACGCTTATTTTGAATTGTAACAATCAAGGGTTCTTTTACGTGCATGTCAATGTGCACATGGGACCTTGTTTTTCGTCTCATCTGAACGACTAGATACTGTTCCTTGTCAGGCCCTCCATCCTGCACCACTGACAAGGGGAAATCACATCAGAAAATTCCAAGGTACTTTCTCGTCGAACACCTGGACAGAACCTGAGATCTCCGTGTTAGCTAGTCAGTGTTTCACTCCCTGAGCCACTACGGCTCCTGTTCTTTATTAGAGTATTAAATGTCTTATTACCTTGACTGCCATCATCAATTTAGTGGGTTTGTGAATAGTTCTGGAAAACACAATGAAAGTTCAAATAAATGGGAAAAGTCATAAAGTCTAATGTTAATTTATCGTTATCAAAATTGACCAGCAGTTAAAATTTTGTAGTGGAAGTCCTGAGGAGATAGACACAATGATCAAAAAAATATCTGAATCGTAATAAATGCTGATTTCACACAGCCATTATTTGAATTTATGGCCATTTGTAGTTTTATTCGGAAGGTATAATGGATTTGATTTTTTAGGGTCAGCAGCTATCCTGTCTGAAGGCTGAAATTAGGAGTTTATAAGTGCAGCTTGATTCAGAGAGTCTCATAGGTCAGGTGACATTTCACTACAATTTCGGGGGTATACTATTTACAATAGTCAAGGAGTCAACCTGTGCAACACTGGGTCAACTGCTAGTAGTAAATATTTTTGACTTTTTGAGATATTTCTGAACCATTTGACTGGTTGGCCTTCTAACTTTAAACTTAAGATATTTTTCTATACCAGAATTAATCATTGTTTATTGCAAAGGTTTAAAGCATTTGCTAAAAATGAAATAACATTACTAGGTTACCTATTGACTTGTCCACCATTGCCAGAACCTAATACTTCCATATGCTGTAAATCATCTTCTTTAATATTTCCACAAGATAAGATCTGTTCTATACTATTATTTGACTGACTTGTACTGTAATAAAATAATAACAATGTTATCAGCTAACATTAGTGCCATTTGTAGACAAATTAAATATTACTAAAATCAATCAAATCATAAAATCAATTAATACTAAATATCTAAAGGTCATATTGGGGTTTCAATGGGTATATTACATTAATATCTAAAAAAAAACACCTTTTCAGCCATTATTTTTGCTAAATTCAATTAGGCTATAATCATAAAAAATCTCAGAGTAGTTTATTGCAAAATATACAAATTAAGATTTTTGGGAGGGAGAATCAGAAACTGAATAGATGTGAAATTAGTAAATATAATTCCTACCTTTCTATTTTGGTTGGTTCTGCTTCTGCTGTTGCCATCTCCTGATCACCTGTTGATTCTTGTTTCGTTGTCTTGATCTTTAAACATAGAAATGTGAGTGTCAGAAAAGTTTCAAAAATCTATCATATTAATTAACTCTGTACATTTAACTATGCAAACAGACAAATAATGCAGGGAAATTTATGATTGTAAAAAAAAGAAAGTGAACTAGCCCTTTCTTATGCCTCAATGAAAAATCTCACAGGGCATTACAAAATTTTCTGTATTGTGTTCACAAGGCTTAACAGTCAAAATGTGAAAAAGGAGTTTTAAAATATTCCATCAAGAATTGTGTCTTGACAGGCTGACAACATGTCAACATTAAATGTGGGTATATAAAAATAAATAAATCACTATAATCTTTAAAACCAATTAATAATTACCTTCAAACCATGAATATTCCTATTTTGTGACGTTTTTCCCACTGAAAATAAAAGTTTTGTATTTCTTAGCTTCGATATTGAGTGATTAAGACTAATTTGGTATCCATATAATTTCAAAAGTCAAAAATATGTGCTATTTAACGTACAAATTTGTTATTATGCATTTATGCATAGTCTTGCTTCTATGAAAAAGATAGTCAGATAATGATTATTACAATGTTTGTTAATAGAAACCAGTGTAAACATAAAATGACCATGAGTTTAAACTGATCAGTTTGGATACCATTAATTATGCTTGGTCTAAAACTATATACTTATCTTTTACTTACATTTGGGGTAAATAATTAAAGGTGGAAATAATCCTCTTGCTAAATCTTCCTCACTTAATTCACAAAAATACTGAAAAATTGTAAATACATCATTATAAGCTTCTGAAATTTCCCTATAGCAACCCACTCAAATCTTTCTTTTTGTGTCATCAACCCACTCAAATCTTTCCTTTTGTTTCAGCAACCCACCCAAATCTTTCGTTTTGTTTCAGCTACCCACCAAAATCTTCCGTTTTGTTTCAGCAACCCACCAAAATCTTACATTTTGTTTCAGCAACCCACCAAAATCTTTCGTTTTGTTTCAGCAACCTACCAAAATCTTTTGTTTTGTTTCAGCAAGCCACCAAAATCTTTATTTTTGTTTTATAAATTTGAGGGGTGTAATATTATGCAGGTTAATCTCATTTTGAAATTATTAATAATAACTTACATCAGAAAACATTGATTTCATTTCTTCTTCACCTCTAACTGTAACTTTATCACCTTCTTCATCTTCATCTAATTAAAAAAATATAGCAATAAACTGTACATAATGTTCATGATATAAATTCTTAAAGATTGGGTCCCCGCCTTGTCCTCCTTTTGGCAATGACAAATTTTCTATAACCATACGATGCTGAAGTTTTTAAAGTTATAAAAAATCTCAACCCAAAAATTGTCTGTTGTATTGATGCTTTCTCACAAACATGATTGTGGAGTAAAGTGGGGCTTATGCTGACCTTACAACAGAGAGCAACTGGCTTTTTGGCAACTGTGAGCAACTGTCTTCAACGGACTTCAACAGAAAAAGTTCAACCCAGTTGAAGCCAATTGTCCACGTTTAACTTTCTGCAACTTGCTTCAACAAGCACACTTGCAACTGGCTGAAAGTAGTTGCTACCATTTGCAAAGTCAACATAAGCCCCGCTTAAGGGCCAGTAGACACATGGATAAAAATAATTGACAGCAAAATACAATTACATTTCAAAAGGAACAAATAATAATGATCAAGAATTCTGATTGAATTTAAAAGGCAGTAACTAAATATGTTTTATGTAACTAATATAGGTATAATGTACATGTATATGTTTTACTTACATTCAAATGCTGTTATGGTTGTATTTGGTATTAACTGGGAAATAACCTCCTGTATAAAAGAAGAAATGTGTGTAAATAATTGTATCTCATTCTCCAAAATTTATTGAAGCTGTCTTGATATGTAATTCCAAACAATTCTTAAAATTAGATGTCTATCCATATATATTAGTATATAACCGGCGACAAATAAAAACATGAAAAGTGTGAGCCATTACCAGTGTTTGTTGAAATGTGACTTCTTCAGGTTGAACCATCCAGTCCATGTCCTGATCACCTTCAACATGAATTCTCAATGTAAATGGGGGTTCATTCATCTTTATATCTTCTTACTGGTCAAAGATATTTACATTATTTTTTTGTAATTGAATGAAACACCTCAGCATCACCATAATATCTAAAATAAAAGAATTAATGTAGATTAGTTGATGGCTATATATGTACATGTATATAAGGAAATCAGAACCATATATTGTGGATCAAGAAATGTTATACGTCATGTACGTTTGACAAACATATGTAAAAACGATTGGAAGGCCAGTAAATTACACTTGTAAAAAAAATTTTATTATTCATATTCATCATTTCATGTAAAATCTTTGAAATAAAATAATAGAATACCATAAGATTTTAAATAAAACAGAAAACTTTTATGGATATGATAATCGTACATTTATCAGTGGGTATGTTATACTATCATGACATCATCAGACAATATAAAGACTTGTTTACTGGCAATTAGCCTACCGTAGATTGCAAAATGTTGGAAATTTCAAATTTGAAGAAATGTACATAATACATAGACTTGTTTTGTCGATAGATTCTGCCAAGAAAAAGAAGCGAGACGAGATAAAATAGAAAAAGACAGATATTCCTATTAGAATTTCAACTTTTGGAATATTATAGTTTGAAAGGGCTTCCTATGATCAAATCATGCCCAGGACTTTAACCAAGCTTCCAAAGTGATTACAACTTCAGGTAGTTTGTGGTTTCCCCTAAATAGCAAAGTGTTTAGACTGCAGATAAATCCATTTCCTAACTGTATCCATATCAATTACATGTAAATCATCAGGTATGCCCTGTTAACACCTGCTGCTCTAGTTCCGTTTCACCAGGATCAAAGGTACAGGAAAGTTTCAGACAAGTCAAAATTATATCCAAGCAAACATCTAAAATGCTCAGAATAATTTATTTATAGTTGTGAATGTATCTCCACTTTGTTAACCAAGATTTTAGACTTAGTCAGTTCATAGGCATTGTCCATGTGTCCACTGATTATTTTTACAGGCTATGATGTTGTATCATTCATAGACAGTATGGTAGGCCTACAAATGATCAGAGAGACCTTTTTGAGAAAAAGACGCCTGTCTGGTCTCATGGTTATATTAGTATTATTAGTCAAATTTCATTTGGATTTTCGCTAACCTCTGGCACCTAGAAATGGACACAAATGGGTCGCAACACATATAATAATGTAATATGAATATATATATAAACTGATTTACATTCAATTGTTTCTGTTTTACTGTTATTTCTATTCTAATCAGTTATGTTCGGCGAAATACACCAGAAGTCTCAATCGATTGGCAATCTCTAGCGTCTGGTTATTTCAGTCTACACTGATAGTATTTATTGCGCATGCTCTCCAGATAAGAATATGGCGTCACTGTTTGACATGATTTGGGGAATATGACGTCTAGGCTAGCTAGTCTCGTGCTTCGAGTCCCTTGTTACAAATAGCGCTGAAACACATTATGCCAAATTATGGTACACCAATTGTTAAATGTTTATTTTCACTTAGATATTGGATATCAGAAGCACATCTTTTCCCGGTAAGATCACAACATCAATGTTGATTTAAATTGCCAAATAAAAACTCGTGTTTTCAATGTCGAAGACTTTTCAAGTCTTTTGTTTTGGTTTGGATGATATTGAGTTAGAGACTTAGCTACTTTAAATAAAAGAATAGTTTTGGTGACTGCACGATCGCGACCACGGTGATTTTGCACTGTGTCCGTATCAAATACTCAATAAAATATAAATGTAGATCGTACATCTATTTACAAAACTTGTGTGTTTTGTTGTTTACTATATGGAGGCGGCCATTTTCTTAACTACTTCCAGTTCAATGAAACCGGATTCAGTTTCCCAGTAGTCTCGATTGTCCAAAGTGCGCTAAAACGAAACAGGAAGTTATTGGTTTTGACCACGTTGGCGGCGCATGCGTTTTCGAAGAAAATAAGCAAGATGGCAGGACATGGAGAAGTAGACGAACTTTTTGACATTAAAACAGCTTTATATATTGGTAATTACCAGCATTGTATCAACGAAGCCCAAAAACTAAAGGTATAACAAAATGCGTTTCTAATCTATGAACACGTTGAATTATACTTAATATGTAACAGGCATTGCCTGACTACTGTCTGAGTCTTGGTAAATTTTAAACAGATTTCTTCGATTATGAACAAACTACTTAACTTTGGTTATTATAAACTTACCTGTGTGTTTGTAATCAACTCCCGTTCGATAAAATCCATTCACAACTAATTATCACAACGATGAAAACAAGTTCTCTCTTGAAAAATTGAAATATCACAAACTTTTCCCAGAGAAAAATACCAATATGGAAGATGGTTACGTCACTCTGCGGAGGATATCATTTCGTATTAGGGGTGACAGCATAGAAAATTCAAGTACAATTACGACAAGAATCTATGACCACTCGGACCAAAGACCACCCGGTTCAAGACCAGTCGGACCAACTGATAGACCACTCAGCCCAAACAAATAGACTACTCGGACCATACAAAAAGACTATTCGGACCCAACAGAAAAACGACTCGGACCAATAATATAATGTTGTTTTAATAAATTGATAATTGCGTTTGTTTTAATATGATTACTCGAACCAATAATAAAGTGTTATTTTAATAAATTGATAATTGTGTTTATTTTAATATGACTACTCGAACCAATAATAAAGTGTTATTTTAATAAATTGATAATTGTGTGTGTTTTAATATGACTACTCGAACTAATAATAACGTGTTGTTTGAATAAATTGATAATTGTATCCCAAATCGCAAAATATCGAGAACCACACTTGTAGTCACGTTTAAAAAGGTGCATATTATAAACGTCTGGTCTTCGTATTATTATGGGCTGTTTATATTAATGCATCAAGGGCGGATAACTTGAAAACGTGTCCCCCCCCCCCCCCCCATATATTAACCCAGTGGTGTAGAACGGAATGAAACCACTGGGGATACCGCGAATGTGGAAAAAGTAAAATTAGGCCATCAGATAAGAACAGTATACCCGTATATGTAGAAACTGTCAAAAGTCTGGACATACCGAGTCTCATTGCAAGAGTAAATAAGAAAAATTAGATTGATATTTTTTTTTGTCACCATTATTAATTAATTTTAAAACTAATCGTTGATTTATTTTCCGTACACAAAATTGAACTAAACAACTCTAAATATAAGAATTCCGTATAAGAATTATTTGCTTCTTTGTATTGTGATTTAATAATAAATAAATAGCATATTGTCTAGCCTTATAATATAATTTAATTGGTCCGACTGGTCTTGTTTTGGTCCGACTGGTCTTAGTCTGAGTAGTCTTTGGTCCGAGTGGTCTGGATACCTACGACAATTGGCATTGAGTTTGAGCGTTCGCACACATAACTACCAGTATTCCTGTATTTTAGTTACCGTTTTTTACATTCTAGTAAAATCTCTGCAAATTTTATAGCTTTACTTTTTAAAATATTTTGTTCTAATTATTTGATTAGCGATTCGGATGGGATAATTTACTTTTGAACACGCATGCCGCACAAACACAACTATACATTCGTTTTACGAGCTTTATCACACTTCGGTCAAAACTGTCGAATCGAGAATTAATGTTCCGCTTCTTACGGGGTCATACAGGCTTAGTAGCATTATATACCCACCCGGGCACCCAATAGGCACGTTGAGGGCTGTCGCAACACGCTTAAAGATGTTACTGAAGCTGTTATTATTCGATCGAAAGAATGCGTATAAAATTAAAAATACACTCAGAGAATTCGGAGGTAAGCTTCATGATCCTTGTTAAATTATTTATAACAGAAAGAAGATAGGATATTTATAGTTTATATATGACTTTATTTTTACGAGTATCCGTGCAATCAGTGATAATTTAATTGTGAAGAAAATTTGATAGACTGGCGATCAATGGTTTCCATATAAATCTCCTATGTAATTGCCTTCAATTGATATTTTTCGTTGCCCAAACCCATATACGATCAAAATGATCGCGCTGTCAAACTATCTTTCAATGTTAACCAACCCCCGCAACAAGTATATTGGATTCAACCAATACGTCACGAAGACATTACAAGTAAATTTTCAAATTTTTCAAGAGAGAACTTGTTTTCATCGTTGTGATAATTAGTTGTGCAATGGATTTTATCGAACGGGAGTTCATTACAAACACACAGGTAAGTTTATAATAACCAAAGTTAAGTAGTTTGTTCATAATCGAAGAAATCTGTTTAAAATTTACGATGGTTCACACAGTAGAGCGAAGCTGGTGTGATTGTTAATATTATATTCATAAAGTCACTTTAAAGTGGCTAAGTAAATTTCTCAACTAAGTCATACAAGTACAAGTATGTTAAATAATTTTGTTTTTCCGAATTGATTTTAATTTAGATTTAAATTGCATGATGAATTTTGTTTTTTAAAAAGAACAAAAAAGTGTGAGAAATATTTTCATTGACGTCAAAAATATGTAATGTCATTAATAGATGCGTCATAGAAATCTCAAATATTGGCATTATTGCTATGATGAGACGCGTAGTCTCACTTCGGCAAGATTTCGTAAGTCGACATGTGCATTGCCAGTTTTGCCTAGTGTATCCGGTTGTGGTCAGAATTGTTTTTTTTAATCTACAGACAGTCTATGGGTGACAGTTTTAGTTACACTCCTGTGTCACCAGAAAAGAGCTTTGCTCAAGCACAGCGCTTCATGTGATGCTTTCAATTTAGGCTATACTAATTGTAATACAAAGATGTCAACAGTTGAATTATTATTTTTATTCAACATTGTATTGTACTACTTGCCTATTAATATTAATGATAATATATATCCTAGTTTTGCTCATCTAATAGCTAGGCATAATCAAAACTGCAAAATCAGATGATTGTGTTTACTATATATGTAGTGATTGATGGCAATTATGACCGCAATGAGTAAGTCTCACTTGGCAATCCAACAAATAAATCATTTTTTGTGATAACAGCATCAATGAATGTATCAATCAACTGTAGGCGAGTGTAGCAGAGACTGCATAAATGCTACAATATAGCAAATGAGGAGTATGGTGAATGGTTAGGTTTGAAAGTCCCAGACTTCTTTGGAACAGTCTGTAGAATTACCCAAGAACTATAACACACAAGTATACTGGTCAGTTGTTTGAGATTTGAGGTAAAAGCAAAAATAAAGGTCTGACTTGTATGTTGTTTGCATACTGAGCCAGTCAAAAGTAAGGTACAGCAACACATGACACTACAGAGTTATGGTGGGTTATGTGATGATGATGATGCTAATCATTATGGCAGCAAATGGTAGGTAAACTTGAAACTCAATGATTAGAAAGTGGAAGGGAACTCACAAAAAAGCATAATTTTGGCCATATTTGTCTCGTATATGTCAACTGAATTTTAAATAACACATCACATAATTAAACTATGAGTTTTACATGGATATCATTTTATAATTTTGAAACTTATTTTTATTTTCAAGTTGAGAGATGTTGATTTGAAAACTCAAAAGGATGTTATTTTGTATAGAGCTTACATAGCTCAGAGAAAATATGGAGTAGTTTTGGATGCAATTACTTCTTCACATTCACCAGAGCTACAGGCTGTAAAAATGTTTGCTGATTACCTTTCCAGTGAAAATCGAAGGTAATTTCTCATTTGTTGGCTAAGTGTATACGTCTATGGGATATTATAATTTAGTGATTTCACTGTTTAGGGATTTGGGAGCTGCGGTGGTTCGGTGAATAAGACACTGACTTGCTAACCAGGAGGTCTCAGGTTCTCTCCCGGTGTTGGCTGAGAAAGTTCCTCTGGTGCATTGGTGCAGGACAAGGGCCTGGCAATTACAGTATCTAATAGTTTGGATGGGATGAAAAACTGGGGTGCTATGTATACATTAGCATGCGTGTTAAAGAACCCTTGACAGTTGGAAGTTGATATCTGTCTGGGCAAAATTTTCCTCATAGCTCACTGTATGGCTTATGTCCATCTTCATTAACCCTGTCAGTTCAGAAAAGGACTAGGATGTTAAACTTCATTTCATTACTGTTTACAGAGCCATAAATAGGAAGTAATATTGTGTTAATAAGTACGTTTACATCAATATTGTTGACTTATTAAAAGTTATTACTTTAAATGTATTTTAGAGATGGTATAGTTAGAGATTTAGATAGTAAAGTGTCTGGAAGTGTTGATGTATCTAACAGTACATTTCTTGTAATGGCTGCCTCTATCTACTATCAAGAACAGGTATTTATTAGTGTATAACTCTTAATATTTTCATTTTATGACAGCATAGTCCGGTATTTTGACTGTTATTGTTAACTTTCTTATGAAGGCATGCGAGAATGTAGATTAAATATAGAGATTAAGACCATGTACATAATCAAAAGTGTTATTAATAATCATCTTGGTTAATCAATTTTAAGATCAATTCTTTTGAATTGACTTTGTGACTTAGACAAATAAAACAATAAGAGTTCTGCGCTCTTTTTGATAGAAGCAAGTCCATTTTTTTGAGGAGTTTATTTCAGATGTACAGTAACAGTACTTAAAATACAGATGTGACGTCATCCTTTGATGTTGGCATACCATTATTTTCAATAATGTATGGGCAACTTGCCAATTATTCATTATCTATACTAAATGAAATATTGGACTTGCGTGACGTATTTCATTGAAAAGCATGTGCAGGATAGTGTCTGTATTTTTAGTTGTTTAGTGGTCTCGAGCTGAAGACATTGTGTAATATATTGAAACAACACTTGGCTAATGCTCTCGACCATTAAACCACACATAATATAACAGTACATTAGAATAGTACATAAATTGAATATTGTTTTATTTATATTCCCCTAGAATACTGATGCAGCACTTAGAACACTCCACCAGTCAGATAATTTAGAATGGTGAGTAAATGTAAATAACTTATACTGGACCAGGAACTGGGCTCCAAGCACTACTCATCATCTTCTTGTTGGGGACAACATTTGTCAAAATAAGCATAAGGCTCCACCAATTCAACTACAATCGATACAAAACTTGGCGTTCGATTTTTGATATGACATAATTCCAAGATTTTGCAGTGATTTTGTGCTAGGTTATGGGCCAGAGAATACTTGTTCATAGGCTACACATTCTGCTCAAACATAGTAGTCTTTAATGATCTTCATAAAATATCATATTATTACTTGTATGTCTCCAAATATTTGACAAATGTAAACAACTGTAACAATAGCTTTAATAACAGTAATACCCAGTGGTGAAATATTTAACAAATTACATGTACAATATAAAATTTACTTTTGTAGCGTTGCTCTTATGATACAGATATTACTAAAATTGGACAGAGTTGATTTAGCCAAGTAAGTTTTACAATTTATTTTTAAAATGTATCATCTTGATGGAATATTTATAATGTATATGTTGCTTTATATAATAGCTGACTGATTTCTTTCTGAAGAGATAATAAAAACTAAAGGGAGATAAATCATGGATTTAACCGGGCTATTGCAGTATCTGCCCTTTATGTCATCTAAAATAGGAAATGTATTTATTTGTAGGAAAGAGTTGAAAAGAATGCAAGAATTAGATGAAGATAGTATCTTAACACAGATGTCTCAAGCATGGTTTAATCTTGCTGTGGTAAGTTACACAATGATAAAATAATTGAAAACACAAACTTTTTACCCACATTTATATCTGACATGGTATTTATGTTCATTAAGACAAAGATTAAGAAGCCTATTGGATTTTCAACAATTCCCAATAATTACTTTCAGTGTTATCATCCAATTGAATATAAATTTATACATCCTTTTCATCAGACGAACAAGCCTATTCAACGATTTATAATAATTACTGACTTTAAGGATATATCCCTTAAAAGTATTTTTTCAAACTTTCAGTTTCAAGGAAACCTGTCTTAATTTTATGAGGAAAAAGTAGAAACTTCTATCACAGAGGTCCAGTGCCAAGAACCTACATGTGTAGTATTGTGAATATGTTAATTTTTATATGAAATGTTTTAATTGTTTTTTATATGTATATTTTTAGGGTGGAGATAAATATCAAGATGCTTATTATATATTTCAAGAACAAGCAGATAAACATGCTGCTACATCTTTATTACTCAATGGACAGGCTGCTTGTTATATGGCACAGGGCAAATTTGATGATGCTGAGACCGTTTTACAGGAAGCACTTGATAAGGTAATCAGGAATAAATTTTACTGTTTGCATGTATCTACTCTTATTCAAATACTATGTAGGTTGATTCGTAACATATTGAACAATGAATTGATCCAAAGTTTCAAGCATTCAGAATAATAAAATCCAAGAGACATTAGCACCATAGATATTGACAGGAAAGAACAAATTGTGTGAAGCAAATCAGCTGTGGTACGAAGCGTTATGTACAGAAACATACCATGCTCCATGAATTGGATCTCTGCATTGTTGGTTATTTCCCTTATTTTGATGGCACAGTTTGTGGTTGCTCTGCCTCTTGAATATCCTGTTTGTACAATTTTATATGTGCTTCCAATTAGTCTATTCAGCTATCATTGATGACATCTATGTTTGAATTTTGTTTTTTTTTTCCTACATTTTTCAGGACAGCAATAATCCAGAAACACTAGTGAATTTAATAGTTTTAACACAACATCTTGGTAAAGCTCCAGAGGTAAGCATCAGAGTTGGCCCTGCACCAATGTTTAATAAAGTCATAGTAATTAAAATTTGTGACGCTTTTCCTCACAATTAGTAAGAATGAAATAGACGGGTACAATACAATGGTAAATTTAATTTCTGGGATAAATTGGCATCTCCAACTCCTCTTATAGTCTTATTTGAATTCAAATGGCCATATAATCTTTCCTGTGCAGTACTAATTCTCACATGCGACCTTTGTTTTCTGTACAATTGGAATGCTTAGAGACATTGGCTTGTTGACAGGTTTATTAATTATGAAAGTTTTTCTCAGCATACTGGTCTATTTTAAAACAATGTCCTGATCAAGCTCCAGTTTGGGGATATTTGAAATAAGTCGGAACTATTTGTATAATAAAGTACCTTCAGTCAACTTCAGTTTAATATCTACTGTTATTTTAGGTGAGCAACAGATATATATCACAGATGAAAGATTCCCATAGAAGTCATCCATTTGTTAAAGATTATTTATTAAAGGTATGTGATAGATGAGGATTTGTATATTTTAGTTAACATAGCGGATGCTTTTGATGTTGTTACTGTAAAAAAAACTGCCAGTATGAAATTAATATTTTTAGTGCAACATAATATTACCAATCACATTAATTTTAATGCACACATTTCTGTTCCATAAATTAAAGAATGTATTATTTAACCTAAACTTTGTCAAACATAACATTCCTCAAAATAATAACCAGCAGAGATAAAATAACAATGGTGTCATGATCTGATAAATGATGTCTTTCTTTCCACACCTATATTCTCTTGAATGTTCTGAGGAAGACAATGACTTGCTAACCCTGTGACACTGTGTACAATCCCAGTTTTGACCGAGAAAAGTTCCTCTGAAAGTTCAGCATGATTTTCTAAGGGCTTGGCAAGGAGCGGTGCATAGCCCTTTGGATGGCACAGAAAAATGAAATGTTATTATCTTGTTGGCAACTTGACTTTTATGTAAGAACACCTTGATAGATGGAATTAGATGAATAGTAGGCAGAAATACCGTTGTTCAGGCAAACTTCCTTCATATTACACTGCATGGTGTATGCGTGTCTTCATTAACCCAAGGCGATTGATTAAATCTCATTTTTGCATGGATCATGTATTTCTCCACCATATACATTTGTCCTGATATTGATAACTCTTAATGTAATGCATGTGGTATTTATCAATTTATTGTAAAATATGATTGATTAAAGTTGTTTTCGTATATTTCTTTAAATGAGATATTTGTTTTATTTTGCAGGAGAGTGAATTTGAGAGAATAGCCAGAAATTATTCAGCAACTGTGTCAACATGATCAAAATCTATAATCACATCTTTTATCGAGTGTACATAGGGATAAAATGTGTAGATACAAATATCTATACGTTACATTCATCAGTATCACTTTATTCAATTCTAGAATAAATATTTCATTTGGTTGAAAAGTTTAACTAAAGTCTTTCTACTTGACGTAAATAGTGGGATTTTGTTACAAAAAAGTGAATCATGTGGTCTATTATGTATTTAAGTGTAAAATTGTATGTAACTTGTTATAAAGGGGGGAATAGTGTTAACTGTTATCAAGAGGGAACAGCCTGATTTTCATGTTATCACTGAAAATGTATTTATCATTAAATGTCTGTACATGGAGATTTTTGTTTTTATCTATGATATTTGCTTAGTACCAACTTTTTAACGGTGTTAGTATTTAATAAGAGAAATGAGTATTTCGTGACGGTGGCGGCTTAATCTCTGAAATCCTCTTATAAAAGTATGTGACAACAAGCTTTAGCATGTTATATAAAATAATGTGAAGTTCTAAAGTAGTTTGCATCTACCTGTCTCTGGTCATTATAATAAATGGTGCAAGTGTATTTGACCAGTACATTATATTATGATCTGATATGGTTGGATCCTACCAATGATTAATACTTGTCTGTCCTGTGTGCTCAGATATTCAACTGAGGCATGTGCCCTGTAGCAGGTTTGTGTTAGATTTAGAGTGGGAATAACCAGTAAACCGATGGTTGAGTGTTAACTTTAGATGTTTTATTGTACTGGAACGGTTTTCCCAGAAAAGATTTGCAGCTTAAGCATATAAATAATTTTATGGCTTGCCTACAGTTTTATAGGTCGTCATATTTATGTTGATGTATATTCTAGCCATACATGTATCGAGTGGACGTTAAACCCTATTTCTCTCTCTCTCTCTCTCCACACACTTGGGAATGAAGGCAGTAGAATTTACATTTTTCATATGATATTAAAGAAAATAACCCAGCATATCGCAAAGGATTCCGAATTTTAGCATTTCATAAACTTGTCATTGAGTTATTGCTTTGATGACTCAGTCAAAATAAATTTTAAAACGTAGGTTGTGAACGTATAGTCTACATTGTTCATCTGACTTTAATAAAAGTTGGTATGTGGCTCAATACAGATCGTTATCTTCCAGTACTGATATATCCTAAGTCAGGATTACTGGGTAAAATAATCCATCAATAATCCATTTATATATTTTACATTTGACTTTTCGTTTTCTAATTATTCATGGGAATAAGTTATTTTTCTTAAAGAATTGGTATATTCAATCATTTGCTAATAATTTGTGGTTTGAATTTTTTTCAAATGGCAGTGGTATGTAAATCGCCCCAAATGGGAGATGGCCAATCTCAGCTCATGCGCTAAACATGGGGTGTTGATGATGGGAAGGTGCATTACATCCCCATCCGTGATATTAATAAAGTAAGGCAACAAGCCTACTCATTATTTCTAGCAATTTTGTTACTTTGTGCACATTCTTTTTTTTTATACGAATGTTATCTTCTTTCACATCACTCTGCTTTCAGTTAAAAATATGCTTAATAAATCAAATTAGGAAAGATGTTCATTCAAGTAGACAGGGGAACAACAGTTGTATGAAGTTATGTATGAACGAATTGACACATGATATTTAAAAGGTTGGTTACCTCTGTCCCAAATGCAAATGAACAGGAGGTGAATTGTAATGGTGCACCCCATCAATCATTGTTAATGCATGAATAATTCTATGTGAAAATTGGGATATTTTCTAGTTATGGAGTTTTAACATGTATTGAAATTATGTCAATTAAATATCTGAATGCCAGGGAGTGCCTGTCGAATATACCCCTCGGGCTTTGAGTGGTCATTTAGTACTTTTATTGCATTCTTGACTGCTCAAGTAATTCAGCCTTCACTGACAAATTTTCACCGACAAAACCCCAATTATTATAACCACGACTGTTGTGCGTGGTAACTTGGTTGAGCGGGTTCTCTCGATATGATCAGACATCATTACCTCTGCACAGGGCGAATAGTGTTGTTGTTCTTTATTAAAAATTTAACGTGCAAGACATTATTATATATTATGGACAGGCTGGTTTAATTAGGTTAATTATATATTAAGGCGTAACATATAAAAAAAAAGAAAATAGGTAAAAACATAAAAATAATATGTTAAAACAGGAGGTCCAGTTGATTGATGTTTGGCGTCATCAGTGTGGATCAAAAAAAAAGTGGAGGAAAAAAGAACCCGCTTACTTTATGCGGAAACGCGAAGTTCTCGCAGTAAAAACCACATAGATGTACCCGTGGATTATTTACATATTAAACTGCCCATGTGAGTATTGTCATATAGTTCAAATTATATGGTTTGCAGTCCATTAAAGTTTTCCCTGTTGTGGATGACTCTTCCAAGATAAAGGTTATCTGGAAAGGGATAGAAAAGCCAGCAGGGGCGAATAGTGTGGGATAAAGTAGTTTATTCCATAGCAAAGGTCCCGCAAAGCAAAAGACACGTTTTCTAAGTTGTAAGTTAATAGCTGGAGATTTTAGAGTATATTTTTTTTAGAACGGAGAGTTCTGCTGATAGTATAGGGTTCTACAAGACTATTTATATACGATGGGGCTTGACCGTTTAACGCTTTAAAGACCAAGAGGAGTAACTTAATTCTTTGATGAATTGGGAGACAATGTTGGGATTGTAGTGCAGGGGAGATGTGTCGAGCTGCTGAATATTGAACATGTTGTAGTTTGTTAATCTCATAGTCTGGGAAGCCATATAGTAAACCACTGTGGTAATATAGTTTAGTTGAGATGAATGCGTTAATGGGCTTCTCTTTATATTCAGAACTGACATAGCGGTGGACATTTTCGATAAAAGGCCAAGGAGCAAGTACCTTATATGTGATCCTTAAAGGAAAGGTTCGCGTCTAATATAGCACCAATATTTCGAGCTTTATGGGTTTCTGAATTATTTCTTTATCAAAATTAATTAGCGTTTGATCAATTTTGCTAGATTTAATTTTAATTCGGTCATCCAATCAAGAATTTCTGTGACACAAAGTTCTATATTTTCTACCGTAGAATGTTGAGAGTGCGTCAAATGCAATATAAAGTTGTGTTTCGTCTATAAACAATGAATATTTAGCCCACAGCATTCAGCAATCTTAGTGGTAGGTTTTGTGAATATTGCGAGCGTGCTTCTTTTGTGTTAGCTTGACGTATTTTAAGATTTCTTATGTTGGGGGGTGCGTAGCTCTAATACGTCGAAGCACACAGCGCTCTCACAATAATTGTTATTCAAGAAGCTTTAATCTATAAGAAACATAAGTACTAATTATTTGACGTCGATCTGGGTTTATTAACGAATGAACATGAATAACACAAATAAAGATATATGAAATCATAATTAAAACATCATTTACAAATTATCTAGTAATGAATAGTTGAATATATAAAGTAAGCATATATTATGTGATCAAGTGCAATTGTAAGCTATTTCACATTATCATATTATGCATAAAAGAAACATACATTTATCAATAGCAAATATAAAGTATTATCATATTATGTGAATAAGTATAGTAAACTATTACACATTATAATATTAGGAATAACATAAACATATATACTAAATGAATTATTAGGCGACACAATTATAAACTAACTCACCTATAAGAAACATAAGTACTAATTATTTGACGTCGATCTGGGTTTATTAACGAATGAACATAATTGTTCGTATTTCGTCTCTTATATTTATACCCAGTCGCTATCGCCAACTTAATATCTTAATAATAATTACACTAGAATTATTTGAACATATACATGATAAGGGTTAACCATATAATACAAAATGTGATATAAATTAACATATTTACATTACTGAGACGTAACTCAAATATAGGTACTAAATCAATGACTAGGATGCATGTTAAGTAATATTAAATTATTTTAAGATTGTTGTGTAGAAAAGGTAAATAGATAAGACAGTGCGTCCAGATTAGAACGATCAGGGTTCGGAGTAAAGATTAACTTATCCACTTTAAAGCAATTAATCAATTAAGATAAGTAAATACATGTATATCAAAATATGTACTATAACAACACCCCGGTATTTGCCAAAAACCACTTGCGCAATCTAACACAGAAAAAAGTTGAGCTTCAGCCTGTCCTACCGAATCAATAACATCTTCGAATCTAGGTATAGGATAGTAAATAGGTTTAGTGATTTTATTCAACTTACGATAGTCGACAGCAAATCTGTAAGTTCCATCCTTCTTCTTTACCATCACGACAGGGGATCTCCAATCAGAATTACTGGGTTGAATAATATTACCCTCCAACATCTGTTGTATCTGTTTGGTACACTCCTGTCTAATTGGTACAGATTGCCTATAGAATGGCATCCTCACAGGTGGGTTATCTCCCGTTTCTATCCTATGTTTGTGAAGATGGGTTTTTCCTAGTTCTGTAAAATCCTTTGCGAAAACGTCTCTTTGACACTTCAAAAACTGTTGTAGTTTATATTTCTGATCATCCGTAAGATCGGAATCACTAAGATCAAATGCGACATCAGATGGTATTGAATCAGTGTCGCTATTTGAACACAGATTAACAGATGGGTTGTTATTAACATTCGGATTATCACTGAATGCACGCACTGAATTAACGTCAATATTGAACGCAGTTCCTAATAAATAATTTTTATGTATATACAAAGGTTCATTGGTATGGTTAATTACCAACATGACAGTCTTATTACCATTTAGTTTGACGAGGCATTTGGCTCCTAACATACGATCTGATTTACGTATAATTGGCTCCACCAGATAAATACCGTCTTTCTTAACGCGCGATATCTTAATTGGTATATCACACTCTTGATTAGGTAATATCTTACAAGGCTTTAACGATCTAGCAAAACCACAATTATAATCAATTAAAGAAACCTGTACTAATCCATCCTTAAGCGAAACAGTTTTATTTGAAAAATCTAATGTAGCTTCATTTTCTTCAATAAAATCGAGACCTAATATAATTGATTGGTGCAAATGTTGGAAAACATGAAATTTTTGTTTGAATACAACGTGCCCTATTCTAACTGGAAGAATAATAGTTCCTAAGACAGGGTGGGTCTCACCTCCTACACCAATAATATTTTGAAATTCTTTAGCACTTAAATTTTCTTTGGAAATACCCGCCTTTTCAATAAACTTTAATGTCGCACATGATATACTTGCTCCTGAGTCTAAAAGTGATTTAGTTTTTGTGCCGTTAATACTCACTAAAATTGTATTCTTATCCATTGGAGCAATTAATTGTACTACTTTATCTTCAGTATGCCTGACCTTACCAGACGTAAGAACAGGCGCCTTATCCTATTGCGAAGACAATCGTGAATTAAAACATGATTCAGTACGATGACCTGTTTTGAAACAATTTTGACATACAAAATGAAAATAAGGACAACTAGATTTAGGTTGACAAATTTTAAAATTACCACAGCCATAACAGGATACATTTGTTTTCCATCTTTGAGATCCATTTTGCCTTGGTTGCTGAAACTGTTGTCTTTGAATACGTTGTCCACCATTTCGTTTCTCTTGCCAAGATCCACCATTATGTTGTCTACCATTCGGTTGCCAATTTCCACCATTATGCCGTCTATCGTTTTGCTGCCAAGATCGGTCATTCTGCTGTCTATCGTTATATTGCCACGATCCACCATTCTGTTGACTTGGTACACCGGTCGGTCGATAGTATCCGTCATATTGTTGATACCAATCAGCACGGCGATTGTCAGAAAACATATCTCCTGAATAAGGTTGGAATTGTTGCGAATTTGATCTATTCGGATGGTTGATACCTTGTTAATCGGTATGCTGTTTTAAAGCTGCAACCAGCATTTCTTGCATATCTTGCGTATCAACCATGCGAACACTTGGAGTTAAACACATCTGTTGTTCTGTTGTTTTAGCAATTTGTCGAACTTCAGCTAATGTCTTAGGGTCTTTATTACGTACCCAAGGTTGTAAGGACGCATTTAGGCCTTTTAATACATACGAAACTAAAATGTTTTCTTGTATTTGATGTCCACTAATGTTACACTGCACTCGGTCGATGTATTCATCCACTGTTTCTGATGGTAACTGTTTCACATCCAAAAGCGAAGTGTCAAATATTTTGGACACAGAAAAACGATCAGATAATGATTTTAAATACGGTTCGATCGATTCAACCGTGAAATCTATGTCTATAGTGTCAAAATATTTCTTTGCGGTACCTTCTAACAAACTGCCTAAAGTAAATAATTGGTGACATATCGGTAAATTACTTACTGTAATGTATGCCCTAAAACGCTTGAGCCATACTTCTATATTTTGTCCAGGGGCACCACTAAATTTTTCTGTGTAAGTTGGTTTACTCACCGACATATCGCTGGTTTCTACACTAAAATTATTTCCAGAGGTATTTCGAGTTTCAGTATTTTCTCTAACACTGGATATTTCTATATTGTCTGCTTCTTTTGCGGTTTCTGTACCTGAAGTACTAGATTCGTTGTTTCTTTCTCCTCTCGTATTCCTAAGATCGTATGGAAATATACTTGGTACAGCTCCAGTACTTTTATCTTGTCGGTTGTTCATATCACACAGGATCTTCCGGACTCCACCACTTGCGAGCGTGCTTCTTTTGTGTTAGCTTGACGTATTTTAAGATTTCTTATGTTGGGGGGTGCGTAGCTCTAATACGTCGAAGCACACAGCGCTCTCACAATAATTGTTATTCAAGAAGCTTTAATCTATAAGAAACATAAGAACTAATTATTTGACGTCGATCTGGGTTTATTAACGAATGAACATGAATAACACAAATAAAGATATATGAAATCATAATTAAAACATCATTTACAAATTATCTAGTAATGAATAGTTGAATATATAAAGTAAGCATATATTATGTGATCAAGTGCAATTGTAAGCTATTTCACATTATCATATTATGCATAAAAGAAACATACATTTATCAATAGCAAATATAAAGTATTATCATATTATGTGAATAAGTATAGTAAACTATTACACATTATAATATTAGGAATAACATAAACATATATACTAAATGAATTATTAGGCGACACAATTATAAACTAACTCACCTATAAGAAACATAAGTACTAATTATTTGACGTCGATCTGGGTTTATTAACGAATGAACATAATTGTTCGTATTTCGTCTCTTATATTTATACCCAGTCGCTATCGCCAACTTGATATCTTAATAATAATTACACTAGAATTATTTGAACATATACATGATAAGGGTTAACCATATAATACAAAATGTGATATAAATTAACATATTTACATTACTGAGACGTAACTCAAATATAGGTACATACTAAATCAATGACTAGGATGCATGTTAAGTAATATTAAATTATTTTAAGATTGTTGTGTAGAAAAGGTAAATAGATAAGACAGTGCGTCCAGATTAGAACGATCAGGGTTCGGAGTAAAGATTAACTTATCCACTTTAAAGCAATTAATCAATTAAGATAAGTAAATACATGTATATCAAAATATGTACTATAACAACATAATAAAAAGTACAGGTCCGAGTACAGAACCTGGCGGTACCCCACAAAGTATAGAATTATTGTCGGATGTTGAATCATTAATCCTAACAGCTTCGTTAGATATGTTATAGTACATGGACTTAAGCTAACAAATCCAAAATTATACCTCTCTAGATCGAACATTCGCTGAGATATGGCCATTTGAAATTAGGGTACTCAAACAGATCATAAATTCAGTATTTTTTTTCAGATTTTCGGGTGCTTTAAACTCACATTTCTAATAGGAGTAGAACTCTCTAACTTTGTACTGTAAGACAACTTTTGGTGTAGATTATGAATTTAATATCACACGCAATTTGCGATTCACACAGTTCGTGTCACCAGGTGGCATAATGTGGAATAAATGAACTATTCACTTTTTTTTTCAGGATTTCCTTAGCCTCTGGCAGAGTCACTATTGAAAACACAGCCTCCAAAATTGGCATAGTTAATGTCAGTTTGTCTTTTATCAATTTACAAAAGATTATGAGTCGATGGGATATATACTTTTCCAAATATTCAGTCTCGAAATTCAATGCACACTGAAAACGTACCAAATATACCCATTTTCACCTTCAATTTTGGCCATGTGGGACAGCGGTTAAAATTCTGAAAAAGTTTGATAATGAAACTTCAAATTACCCTACTATAACAGACATTAAAGTCCATCTTGTGTATTTGATGGCTTATATTTTTAATTGGCGCTTGAAATCTGTGCGGTGATGAAGTTTTCCAAAATAGAGAGGTAAAATATCGGATTTCTTAGTTTAAGGCCATATACTATAACATATATATTTCTTTTTTTTTCGGAGGGTGTCATGTCCCCACGATTGGTCCAGTTGATATGGAATGACCCATCAAGGAGATCCTCGTATCGAGCGTGTCAAGTACGGCTGAGAGATCTAAAGAGTACAAAGATATCTTATTTCTTTCGATCTATAGCCCGATAGATATTATTGGTGAATTTTAGTAAAGCAGCTTCTATGCTGTGGTAATTTCAAGGTTGTTGGAATATGATCATTTAACTGGTGTAGAACACATTTTTCTAGTAAGATAGATTACTATACTAACTGGGTAATTCAACAGAATATCCGGACTAATGTTGGATTTCTTTAATAATTTCTTTAACAGTGGATTTTACTAGTTCTCGAGGAAGTGACCAGATGAAAGAGATCGGTTAACAATTTCGGATATAATAGGTACAAATAGATCGATGTATTAGAGTGAAAACAATCTGCTTATTCAACGAAAAGAACAATGGAAGATTTCCCATCCATGTTACAAGAATTGTAATTCAATTATTTATAGCAATTCAGTCTTTTCACCCATTCTGCACCTTGTGTTTGGTATTTGGTGAATGTTCATGATTATAAGGCGGATAGATCATGAACTAGGGAAACGACCCATGAAAATGACGCCGACGACTATAAATTACTTCTACTATATAGGTGAAGACAAAAATCGAATAGCTTAAGTTAGTCCTTGGGGCGCCCCACCCCATCTGGCACACACATACAAAACAAAACAAATCAAACATATCGGGCAAAATAAAATATTTCGAATTCTAATGGTCTGGGGCTCTTTTACGTGCATGCCAACGTGTGCACGAGACCTCGATTTATCGTTCCATCCGAACGACAATACACGGTTCCTTGTCAGAACATCCATCCTGCATCACTGACAATGGGAGACCGTGCTGAAAAATCTTGAGGAACTTTCTCGGCCATCACTTGGAGAACGTGGTTAGCAAGCCAGCCTATATATTCACGAGTCTTCCAAATTGCAATGGAAATCTGTGTATATAAGATATTATCTTCTAGATCAGATGAGTTCGAATAAGAACACGATTTCATCAGTCACCGCTGTCGACTGAGATAATATGATTCCATTCTACTAAAATTCGATATTAGAAAAGTGGCTTTTGTAGTGAAAAACCAACACCTTAGATAATATAGTCTTTGTTGCTATTTCAGAGTTCACCAAAATGAGCGTATCGGGTCATTCGATTTGCTGAAAGAATAAAAAAAATTCATTAGTTCTACTTGGTAAAAATAACTTGACCAACGAACCCGTTCCCCATAAACAATTATATTATATAAGTTAATCTAGACCAATTTCGGTGAATCAAAGGGGTTAATTTTGCGTGAAAAACTCTTACAAAGGTTTATCTTCGTCCACTATCAGAAAGAATCTTCATGACGCTTGTTGTTGCGTAAGTTTTAGCAAACTGGTGAAGTTATAGTGATAAGTGGGCATCATAATTATAATTCAGTCAGTGAATTGATGCGGGAATTCCCTAAATACGTTACTATAGGTAACACATTTGAAGGTGAAACTTTCAAATAAACTATTTGGGCTATTTGAATTTATATGCATTATATAGAATGAAATCTTTGCGTACACCGCTCCCTCTTATCAACTCATTTTAAACTTAAAGTCTTGTAAATGTGTACGAGAAACCGCAATCGGCTGTTGAAGATTGTTTATGGACGAAAACTTAGATTATTTTTACGTCTTTCACTGAAAGATTGTCAGGGCCCCAAGTCAGTGCTTTCTGTGCTAATCCCTTTCCCTCCTAGCTTTTTAAAACTTAACTGTCTCAGACAACACGGTCTTCTATACGGTAGATACTAATACTAGTCCGTTCATGCCTTCTGACTTTGTCAATGGTGTACAACGGAGGGTCTTGCAAGTGACAATGTATAGTCGTTCGTACGGGACAAAAACTGAGTTACCGAGTACACACTGGGCTGCACCCAGTGACTTCCAAGAACAAAGGGCCTTACTGTGTTACACCAGTATGTTTCAAAACTTATTTCTGGTCGCCAGCAAATCGGGGTAAACAACGTAAGAGGCTTTGTTAGAAAAGAAGGTTACCCTGCACTTTAATCGATTAATTGACAAAAGGGACAATATTGTGGACATATTTTTTTTATTAACAGAGTTTAATCCATTCATTGACAAAAGGGACAACATTGTAGACATATTTTTTTATTAATAAAGTCTATGTACATGATATAATAAAGGTTTTATTTGATGATCAATGTAAAATATATAATATTTATAGACAAAAATATACTCTGGTGATCTACTGAATTTACATATCACTCATTTAATAAATAAGCAATTGACGAAATATATAACACTTTTCATGATACAAATACTCTGAAAATAATATACATTTTTGGGGGGGGGGGGATAAATCAAATCGAAATGATCTGTTTCAGAGAAATTTAATGAATCAAGGAGTGTTAAATTAGCATTTTTAAATGATGTCAAAACTATGCTTTTATTTAGAGTCTATTATATGGCGTTTTTAAAATCGATTGTATTGGGAACGCTAGATATGTGTATTGGGCAATTAAGATTCAACGTTATCTTGTATCCCAATTATAGCACATCGACACCTGGTATTTGTAAGTTCGTCATCATGTGCCAACCCATTTCCATTATTGGGAACGATTATAGCGGTGGATTTTCGATTAAGACGTTGGCTCGCTAACCTAGAAGTCAAGTGTTCAATCCCGGAATGGACCGAGGTTTTTCAAAGTGGTGCAGAACAGAAGGAGCATTACAGTTAAACCCCATTTCATTTCTAAACATCACTCTCCATTCTACTTCTCATGCTGTCTGATTGTTGAAAGAACGTCGACTCCCGGTTACCAATGTGATTTAGGACTCATAAAATAAATCAAAATCTATTTTAAAAGATTTCAGTATTCGTGAGTGATATACAAGATAAAAATAAAACAAAAACATGAAGACAAAACATATTACAATTAACACAAATGGACTATTTGCAAAGAGCACATTTAAAAAAAAGTTTTCTTTTAATAAAAAAAAGTTATTGAGCATTTTAACAAATTCCTACAAATCATATATTGGGTTACTAGGTTGATGAGTTTGTAAAAAGAATATATATATATAAACTAATGGAGACTTTACGTTCAAAACGATTCGTTGTATAATAAAATAAAAAAAAACACGTAAAAACTGGAATGTAAGAAATGTAAGGGAGGGGGCACCAGCAACTGGGCTTATATGGTAATATCTTGAATTAACCCTTAGGCTTAGCATATTATGTAGTCCGGTATTGCAGTCAATGCCCCAGATCATGTCAGTTTTACTTGCCGATTTCTTCAAAGTCTGGTTATGCACAACGGTGTATTAGTTTATTATTTATAATCTCTGGTCTAATGTGTCATAATCGTTGTTATAACCAGGATCTGCACTAGAAACATAGCCTGGATATCCCTTATTGTCCAATCCCTTTTTTAACTGGAAAATAAAAATGAACACACAATTACACCACATTGCATTACAATATAGATTTGTATTTAGAGATAATGTGTCAAGTCAATAACACACAAAACTAACAATAGCTTATATACTAGTAATTTCTAACAGGTTCTTTATATACAGCATTTACATACGAAATTGGGAGAAAATAAAACTTATACATTAACTAATGTACATGGCGTTAAACTCCTTATAAATATAAGGTGAATGAGGCACTAATAGCTATTTCGCCTATCACAACTCGCTATTCGCCAATTCAAATACCTCAACAGCCGATTTTGATAAGCAAAAAATGATGACATCACAAAGAATTCTTTTGTTTCCATGTGACCCCCCCACCCACCCTAATACCATATAATAAATTACCCAACCCACAAATCCTTAATGTAATTTCGTCATTAATATCACAACAATCTCATCATACTTACATTGATATCGTCAGCTGAAATACCATTTTCTAGATTATCTGTTTGATTAGGGTCAATGACAAAGTTGGGACCAGAATATGATGCTACAAGAGCTCTGTGTTTAGGTAAAGCTGGACCCCATTCTTTTGTAGGTGTGGTCAATGTTCTAATTCTCTGTAAGAAACGAAACATGTCATAAGCTACTGTATAAATATAAGAACTCTCTTGAAGGCATTGAATTGGCTATTTGGTTACCCTCAACTAGCTCAAGCAGCAAGTCCTTATGTAGTCTTCATACACATCATCTTTAATTTGGGATACGGGTAGCAAACAATTAGAGTCGATTCTTTTTTCATACCGGATTTCCGAAATCGGAAGATCTTGACTTTTCCTCGATATTGCAAACAACGATCTCATCGTCACCTATAATTTTGTCAGAATCAGTACTTAATAACTTTTCACTGGAAGTCCTCGATGACTTGTTCGAGCATTCCTTCCGTTAAAATCTAAGTATATGGTTTATAGACAAAATGATATTCAATATCTTACCTCCCGGAAGGTCCCTGGTGTAGTACATAACAGAATCAAACCAGGTAAAAATATGGCGACAACCACCACCAGTGTCATTCCCCAACCAAGGGCATCAGCCCAATTAGGTTGACCGTCTAATCGTGTGTAGAATACCCATGAGTAAATCAAGATGAACTGAAAAAATAAATTTGCATTAAATTATTAATGACCAACCAGTTCTTCATTAGATTCATATCTGGTATACACCCTATATAATATGATAAATACACATTACGTCTGCTAGTTTTATACCAAACGGTCCCTTTCATAAAAGACGCAAGTATATTCAGTAAAAAGCCATGCCCAGAAAACCGTTAATTTTTCCACATGATCACGGGTGTGACAGACAGTTAAATCAGAATCTATAATAATTCCCAGAGAGAAATGGCATTAATTCGTTTTCCCCTTAAATATTGTTTCATCTCCATTTTTGGGTCCCAAAATAGTGTATCTTTAACAACCCACTTCAAAAATATTGTTGCCCATCACAAATTGCAGATTAACGTGAGCTCAAATGTCACAACTCCTTGAATTATATATGTTTTCAATTTGTGGTAATCACTAAGTAGACTAAAGTAAGTCTTACCGATACGCCTACTGGAGTAAGGAAACACCAGCAGATCATCCACCAATATTTCCACATGACCCAAGGGAATATACCACACACTTTCTTTCCAACCATTACTTCAATATCTCGAACAAATCGTCTTACACCTATATGCCAATTTAAAAAAAAGAAATCAAAATTTTAAGATTCATACTTGTCGGTATTGCTTGAAAACATGGAGAGAATACTCTTCGAAACATCGCCCCCAAAAATTAGAAATTCTAGCATGTATTATAGTTTATGGCCCTGTCCAGTAACGCAATGACTCCAAAAGATTGTTATTGAGAAACCTTTGTGAGAATAGTTTAAAACGCCAGTTGAAATACACAACTAATTCAAATATTCAAAATATGACATGTGTAGCGTTTATGGCAGAGCAGTAAATGCATTCAAAGTCCTTAAAGGGAGAGAGGGAGAGAAATGAGTTTAACGTCCACTCAACACAACTAGGTCATTTCGGGACTAACACATGATTCAATTTTATTTCAATCATTCGCTTGTGCGTGGGGGTCTTTAGCAGTGGGAGGAAACCGGAGAACCCGAAGAAAACCCACGAAGCTGGACAGGCCACCCAACTCCTTGTCACGTACAACCGGGGAATCGAAAGCATGTCAGTTGACTCAATGACAGACCTCATGTACAGCGCGCACGTGCTAACCATTCGGCCATCCAACCTCCCAGTCCTTGAAGGCTCATCAAACAAATAAAGATCGGCGGCCATTAAGATCAGAAAGGTTCTTATCGGCCAATACTGAGGATCAAATACAAGATCTGTTGTGATAATCACGTGGCAACTACAAATACTAGTTATCTTTGGTGGATCCGAAGGGTTGTCATCGGTCAAAACTGTTTTGTGGTAATCACATGACAACCACAGATGGTATTTTTAAAAAAAAATATGGACCTTACCGTAGACATATCCTAGAGCTATACATTCACATAAAGCTATAACTAAGACATTCCAACCACCAGAGTAATAATCCATTAAATCTAACATATGTAAACCACCCTAAAATATATACACATTAATTATATAAGATCATAGCCAAATAAACAGCTAGGATTTCCATGCAGTGGGTTTCACTTAAAAATGAATAAATCGAATTATATTTTATTAATTAAACATACATTATGTAATAGCTAACTCTGCCTATTTTCAGTTCTTTCTTTAGGTATGAAATGCTATATAAATTATTAATTAGCCATTCATTAACATGAAAAAAACTATAATCAACTCTCGATGCCATCTTATGGGTTCGAATTTCATTGGATTTGCATCAGATCTGCTGTTCAACGCCCATTGATGATTAACTACAAAATTGGATAATCAAGACTTTGTTCATTATCGTATTAGCGGTAACAATGACAACCGGGGCTACGGTGTTTTTAAAATGAGGTTTTCTCGGCGGTCGGCACAGCGTAAAGTAATTTGACTGAAATTTTCAGCATATCCCCGTATATTATCTGTTTTTAACTATTATAGCGAAAACTGCCAAAAGATTAATCTTAAAAGGAACTCACGTTTGTTGTTAAAGTTAAACCCAACAGAAAGAAAATAGTTCCAAATCCCACAACCACAAATGTTTTGTAATTCCTTGATTTAGGGAATAAATCCATGAAAGAAGTGGACACAGTTTCAACCAATACAAACTGAAAGAGAAGATGAAAAAAAAACGTCAGTAAATTTGAAAATAAGAGCTAAACGAACACTCTTTGTTAATCAGATTTTAAAACCAGTCATAAATGGACAAGTAGTATATTTCATAAACAACATCTTGTACGGGGATATATACATTTATTGTGTTACATTACTGATTTTTACATGAAGAAGAAGAGATAAAATATTATGATTTATATTTTTTAAAGATTTTTGTTATGTCGTTGTATAAAATCAAAAAGAATAGAATTGTACCTGACTGTCAACACCTAATGTGACTAACATAACAAAGAACAGAATAGCCCATAAAGTAGATACAGGTAACTTAGTTACAGCGAATGGGTAAACAACAAAGGCAAGGGTTGGTCCTGTAAAACATAGAATTAAAATTTATAATAAACGTAAACATAATCAAAGGCATCATTAATGAGCATTGCAGGGTACAACTTAGAGATGAATGTAATTGGATCGGATATTATTTTCAATTATTCGGCTAGTAATCAGTTAGGTCTAAATATTAAGGTCAACTTTGGTCAAAAGTCACGGGATGTAAACACGACTAGCACTAACCCTAACCCCAACCCTAACCCACAATCTAGTCAACAATCACGTGCCCTAACCCTATTTACATCTCGCGACCTTGAAGAAATCTGCAGTTAGCTTTAATATTTAAAACTGACCATAGTAATCTAAATACATGTTTCAGAAAAGTGTATTCTGGGCCTGTGGTGGCAGCACAGTGGTACCTTTGATCTTGATTAGGCAATCTCTCAAATGTCTGATAAACAAAACTTTTCAAAAGATATTTAAGAATTTTCTGTATCAGACGTTTTAATTAGTAGGTTTATCTGTAGCCGAACTAGATGTTCACATCCCCCTGCATTCTGCCCAGATAAAAGATTTAAGTCATTGAATATCGAATGAATTCATCTCTTACCTTTATCAGCTACTTCAGATATCTCCACACCCATATCTCGAGCCAAAAATCCCAAATAGGAGAAAATAACAAAACCCGCGAAAAAACTGGTGAGACAGTTCCCAAAAGATACAATTATAGCATCTCTGAAAAAAAAAAGAAGAAATATCTCGAATCAAAGACATTGTTTTATTGTTGATATTCCTAGGCCAAAATTAAGAACTCATTAATTACTATCACGAAGACCATTATTCCCGTTTGCCTTACAAAATCAACAAAGGAATACTAGCGATATTTTGACACATCTGGACGGCAAAGCCAATCTTTAAAAAAGCCTTGTCCTGCAGATAAGGTACTTAAGATAGAAATTGAAACGAACACAAAGCAAGGTTAAGTCGGAATTTGTTGGTAAGTATAATATGTTTGCATCTTCTATCATCGCAGATTATTTCACTAATACTGTTGCTTCACCGTCGTATAACTTTAGTATATTATATTGCTGGTGTACTATAAATATGCTACCAACTGTCGTATAACTTTAGTAGTTGCTGGTGTACTATAAATATGCTACCACTTTGTCAATGGAAAAGCCTGTTACTTTGGCATGTTCACATTACATTACAGACATAGAATTTGATAGTACCTTATTTGTAATGACGTCTTCAGAATATGAATCTTTACACGAGGATGAAAGCAGGCTACCGAGAAGGATAACAAAAACACTTACCTAAAACAATCATTATGGAACTTATTATAACTGGATAAAGCAATGAGACCTCCCCAAGATGCTGACAGAGAGAAGAAAATTTGTACAGCGGCATCCTTCCACACATCGGCATCCCACAACCTATCGAGATTAGGAGTGATGTAGTAATATATACCGTCATAACTACCTTCTAGTAATATACCTCTGATAAACAAGATAATCAAGACTACATAGGGAAACGTTGCCGTAAAGTAAACGACCTGTAATAATAAAAAAGAACGTCTAATAGAAAATACAAATAATTAAACAAAATACAAAAAAAACAAGAGGGTGTTCCGTACAAATAAAATTCTTCTGCGACTAAAGAAAAGAAAATTAACAGTCATCAATAGACACTGGTACGGGAAACGTATGTTTGAAAGATATAATCACAAAATTAATGATAAAATTAACAAATAAGACCTTTGAATAACACAAACCTTTCCGGAAGACTTGACTCCTTTACTGAGAGTTGCGCATACAAAGATCCATGCGAGTAAATAACATAACACAAGCTGCCATCTGATTGGACCAAGATCGCTTATATCTTCACTAAAGGCTGACCCCAAAGCGACTCGCCTAAAATAAAGAACATAATTTGATTTGATTCAATCCAAGTGACGTATCTAGTTCACACCTTTAGGACTAATGGTATAATTGCCATGTCTACAAAGGTGAAAGTCATGTAAGAATACACTAATATAAAGAAGCAACGACGAAGAAGTAGCTTGAGACAAAAACTTTCCTCCAGTTGCAATATAATTCAAAGTGATTTTAACCCTTAAGATCGTTCCATAAATCCGAATTATACTACAATAATTTAGAATATACTCTAATCCAAAATCTCTTGCATTCATTATTGTTGATTTCCGTGTATCAGGAAGGGTATGATTCTCATTCATTTGATGAGTCCGCAAAGCTAACGCAGATTAACGTCTAAATGTAACATGACTGTGTATTGTCGTCAACTCCGCCAGCCTTCCGTCGGTCCATCCACCTTACAGACCAGAGTTCCTTGGAACTTTTATTCTGTCCCGAGTTGATAAAGTAGTGTATATAAATTATGTTCCATATATCCATGGAGTGGGACTGAACTGTCGTCAACTTACTCGAGATATTCTGCTGTGGGAAGTTTTCTCTTGATATTTAGTACCTCCTTGGCCAGGGATTCGTTATAAAGAGCAGTCAGAGTTCCGTTACCATCTACACAAGTACCGTTGCCTGTTGAGGTAAAGTTATTAAATGCGCAAAGTGACTCGTTTCTGTAAGACGGTAATCGGTCACTGCAGTCTGAAAATAAACGATCATCTTATAAATATATATTGAACTGTTTTGTATTGTTGGAGATGTTCTGGCATCTGGAAAGAATTAATTCTGCAATTATAGGACCCCCCCCCCCCCAAAAAAACAAAAAAAACCCAAAAAACCCCCAAACTTAATCAACAAACAAAAGAGAACAAGGGAGCAAATAACATATCAAGTTTATTAACACTATAGCCAACTGTCGTGCTGGAAATTCCCTGCATACGGTCAAAGAAGAATTCTTCAGAGATGACTGAGCCCAGAATCGTGTAAAATTGTGTTGGATTTCTACTCGTCATGACTGCTTGAACAGTTAATAAATTTACACCGTTTTGGGGGCACTTTACTCCAAATCGCTAAAGCAATCATAACATAGACCCAAAGTACCACTTTACTTGAAGCATGTCCTGAGTAGGAAGGAATCTAAAATGACTGAAGCCATATAGCTGTAAATACAACTCGTATTATGATGTAATTTAATTGAGACATGAATATACATCTTCTTCAATGTAAATTAACATAAATATATATTTACAGAAGAGTTATAGTTCTTATGTTACACCCAATGTATGGGTTTTATTTATACCAAATTAAACATTTCCTTTACATGTACCTCACCGTGTGTATCCATGTTTTTATACTAATATTGACTATACTTTGTCAACTTGTGCACAAAATAATTCAAATGTCTCTATTGAATACATTTTATAAGGATGCACACATCCCCATATATCTATACAATTACAATTAAAATACATTTGAAACCAAGGTAACGTGTGGTACGGAGTGTTTATGGACGATTTCTTGCGCTGCAGTATGGAAACAGAACCACATTATTTCTTTAGTCATAATGACCAGACGCAGTCTGCAAAGCTTTACCCCAACCTACGACCACAGACCACGATTTCTTTTATTTTAGAGATTATCTTTTGATCACTTACATGGTGTACTCCACTCTCCGCACGTCGTCCAAGGCAGCACTGAGGTAAATGAGGCAAACAGATAATAGAAAGCCCAACCTATTATCATGTTATAATAGATGGCTACCAATGCTGATACAATCACCATACCAAACCCAATACCTGAAAACAATGATTCAATGCATTATATTGACAAACCTTTAAATTTAGAGATGTTACGGTTGTTCCCTGTAATTCAAGATGTCAAACAAAACTCAGCAGTAATCACATATCTGGTTGAATGATTTAGTATAGGTGAATTAGTGATTAAATAGTTTCAGCACCACAGTTTAAACTCCCTCTGGCACAACTCTCTATTACAAGTGTCTAATTTATCTCTGACCAGCCGATATCAAAGAAATAAAGAAATGAAATGGGGGTTAACGCGCCGCTTCTTTTCTGCGCCGACTAGCCTAATGAAGACCTGTACACGCCATACATTGTGCTATGAGGTAAGGTTTAACGGGGTAGCGGCGTTAGAACCTAATTTCTTTTATGTGCTCCCTAAAGTGTACACGGTACCTCGGTTTATGTCCCATCTATCTGCTCAACTAGACACTCTTCGTGCCACGACCACCGTACTGCACCAATTACAAGGGGACCGGTGCAATAAATCTCAAAGAACTTTCTAGGTCAACATCGGGAGCGAACCCGAGACCTCCTAGTTAGCTATCGGGGCCACATTGCTGTCAAGCGATTAGAATCCTTTTTTTCTTTGGTTTGCTGTATGATAATTTATTGTCATAGACATTCGTTTTTAATTCCACTAACTTTTATTTTAATTAATTAAAGTGGGTCGCAGTATCTAACTTCATGAATGATAACGACCCAACTTACCTCTGAAGAGTCTGGCGAATGACCAACAAGTTGCTGGTCCATTACTGGAGAATTGACCAAGAGACAGTTCCATGAAGAATATAGGGATACCAACAATTCCCAACATTATGGTATAGGGTATAAAAAATGCACCTGAAAATAATTACATTGATTACATTTAAACATCTTTATTGACTATTTACGGCCATGGGGGTAATACCACGGTCGAGAAAACAGCAATAACACATTTATTTAGCATTACAAACAGAGACAGGTTTAGCTTTGTTTGTTTATTTTTTACATGATCAGGTTTCCCCATTGTTGGTATGCTAGATATTTATATCATATTTCTTCATACATTTATTCTTCTTCCTGAATCTGGAACATTAAATTCTCATAAAGCTGGCACTAATTCAATGCTTATTATACTGTTATGTCATTAGCTTGATAACGTTGAGAGAATACTCTTCGAACCGTCGCCTAAATAAATCAGTACCGGTTTTCCATAAGTATGTTTATAGTTTATTTAATAAAATGGATATTCGAGAATTAGCCTCGGTTTTCACGTATCGTTTCTACGATAATAAACGATCTGATTTAAGTTCTCATAAAGTTGACACTAATTAAATGCTTATTATTATACTGTAATAATAAAATGGATATTCAAGAATTAGCCTCGGTTTTCACGTACCGTTTCTACGATAATAAAAGATCTGCGGTACACCTTAACCGCTATAACTTCAAACAGAATAAATTAATTTGAATAAAATTGTCAACACATTCATTTTTTCATAACCTATTTTTCAACTGTTATAGTAAGATCGGTCAGCTCTTTATCTAAATCTTACATAATGCATCTTTAAACGAATTAGGTCTACATTATGTATAACTTACACACAAAGACTAGAAGACGGGTGTGGTTTATGTATCATCCTGTAACTGTTCAATATTTTCGTTATGCTTACGGTTTTGCCGCACGAAATCACCCAGGTTTCTTTATAAACTGTTTTGTGGGCGTTGTTTGTGCTATATGTACTTTAGCTGACATATTTACTAATGCGTGTTATACATAAAAATTAATGTAATCCCCTAGGTTTCCATGTGCTTTGATTACATTTATAATCGCTAATGTTCTAAGTTAATCTAAAACCTATACCAATAATCCATGTACCATAACGGAATATTGATACAGCTTAACAAAAATATATTTCTTCACGTTGAAAACTAAGTTTGAAGCCGAAACCATCAATACTTTGGTGGCCACACGGTATTCACAACCGCTTGTAAAACTACATCGTGATATTGCAGCATAAAAGATTTTGTGAAAAGATAATGTGTATTTATTTAATTGTTGTCTTTATCTAACTAGCATTCAAACATAAGCGCGGGTTCCATTTGTTTGTTTAAAAGATGGAAAGGGGGTGTCTGTTTATGGAAAAATCACCATGAACCGAATGAACTAGAAACGGTGACTATACAGAGATCCTCGTGTATTTAACACTAATATATAAATAATTGCCTTAACTTAAATGAGTAAACGTGGTATGGTGGGATTGTTGAATACATTCTTCGTGTATTAAATAGCGATTGCAAAAGCAAATATCTATACAAACAATATTCCCTATTTTGTTTTGTGTTTTGAAGACATGGGTGAGCAATTGTGTACAGTTAATAATATACTAGAGCTGTGGTATTTGTGAGATAGGTCAAAACCACGATGGAAATGAAATGAGGTTTAACGTCCTACTGTTTTGCTCCGAACTGGGCTAATGAAGACGGGCATACGCCATACAGTGAGCTATGAGGGAAATATTGCCCGGACAGCGGCACTACGGCCTACTCTTATATCGAATTCCAACTGTCAAGGGATCTTTTACGTGCACGCCAATGTGTACACGGGACCTCGGTTTTTCGTATCATCCGAATGACTAGACAGCTATCATTGTCAGGCCCTCCGTCCTGCATCACTGACAAGGGGGGACCACGCCGGAAAATCTGGATGAACTTTCTCGGCCAATGCAGGGATCGAACACCCGACCTCCAGGCTAGCGAGCGAGGCTAGCGAGCGAGCGTTTTACCCACTTAGCCGACGTGATCCCCAAACCACGATGGACGGTATATTAATCAGATACACAATACGGAATACAAATAAATCTTTGGCGCTACAGTGACTGGTTTATCATTACCTATGGAAAAGGGGGCATACTGGTTCAACATGATACAAAATACTATAGTTATGGTTATCAAAAGAATGAGCAGAGAGAGAGAGAGAGAGAGAGAGAGAGAGAGAGATTAACGTCCATTCGTCATCGTCAGAAACTGGGTCATTTCGGGACAATCTGATTAAAACACGGATCCTATTTCGTTTCGTTTTTCTTGTCTTTACTACACTAGGATCTGGAAGAGTTGTTATATAGCCCGCGTGCTAGATCATGTAAGGGATTAGCTAATGAAACGGTCTGTTACGGCGAGTTTTGGGCGTAATGTGTACGGAACTATGGGGAACCCACTCAAAAGATCAACGCTGATTGGTTAATCTAATGTCTGAGGTCATAGGGCAAAAGCTGCTCGTATGACCTCTGACGCGACCTTCCACTATAACCGGTCATGTAGTAAAGCCCACCGAAAGTACAAAAACAACGAGACGAAATATAGATCGGTATTTAAAATCAGATTGATTTTGGAACTCACATATAGTTCAATAATTCGCTTGCGCGTAGGGGTATTTAGCAGTAGGAGGAAACCGGAGGACTCAGAGAAAACCCACGAAAAACTGGACAGGCGATCCTACTCCTTGTCACGTACAAGCGGGAAATTGAAACCACGCCATTTGACTCAGTGACAGATCTTATGATACAACACGCACGCGTTAACCATTCGGCCACCCCACCCAGGTTTAAAAGATTCAATAAGTTTGTAGATAACAATAAGTATTAATATAGTATTTTAAACCCCATTCAAAGACCGGGCGTAATTGGATGATACGAATTAGTAATATATTTCCGACACCCTGGTAATAAAATTAATCACGTTATCAACAGTATTAATTTTGCAAATATGTACCAAAACTTAAACTTGTTTCTTAGATATATCATTAAAACCAAGTCATATCTAGTAATATTTATATTTTGGCTAGACTAAGAATTTGTATTATAAACTGGCATAGAGCCCAATCCGACTACTAGCATAAAGTGTTTTTAATATAATACATATAAGTGGGATATATACATAAGTTTTACGAAGCTTACGGCGTATACAAGGACTGATTGTTTGACCAAGATCATGATAATACACCATCTGCGTATTAATACATATCAATGCGTGAATAAACTATAATATATTATGGTCTAACCACAATGTACGATTGTGACTTATAGTTAGCGACAGCCCCAATAAAATGTACTTTATATTTTTATCATCCGGACTTTGAAGCAAAATATTAATATAAAAAACACCTACCTCCGCCATTTTTGTAACAAAGATATGGAAATCTCCATACATTTCCGAGACCAACGGCATATCCCAAACAGGATAAAAAGAAATCAAATTTATTTGTCCAGTTTCCTCGTTCTTCATTTTCGTCCCCCTGAAGAGAAAATTAGAAATATAAGGATGGACCAAAACTAATACATTTCTGTCTCATCATAGAAGGTAAAACTTCACTCTATTTGGATGCTGTCTAATATTTATATAGTCATATGGTGCAACTAAATATTCGAATGCTAAACTTAAGTGACAGTTAAATTGAACATTGTTACTTATACGCTCTAGTCTCGTATCGATCTCTGGTGAGTTGGTTGGGGGATGGCGGTAACCTTTTGATGAGCACTTTCGGGATCTTTGAAGGGGGGGGGGGGGGTAAACCTCTATATTTTCCTTGAAATTCGAAACTAAAAACACAAATTAAAATTGAATATTGGCCCAATTCAATCAATATTGATTTTGTTATCTTGTCGTGAAAATATGGGATCTTTTATCCAATATTTAAGACATAATGGACATTTTAAAATAAATGTATTTCGATGGGTTCGGGTGCCATTGAAATTAACAAAGAAAAACATACCCTAAAAGAAATCCACAGATATGTTAGTAAAACAAATGGATTAACGGAGCCGCCTCATAAATATATATGCACGAATGACTTCTTGAAACATTTATTGTAGCATCGTGCAACCATCTGAGACACCAGGGTACTTTTAAGCACTGCTTACACTCAACCCCGAAGTGCCTTACCAAAGTTATAATGGTAATAGATCGGCCTTAGTGTCAAGCCCCTCATGCAGTTGAACAATGGAATTCCATAACCGAGTTACGTAACATCGTTAGGCAAATCTATCGACCAGTTAACTTGGTTTAAATTGCTTCTTGTTGTTCTTAACGTGATGCTCTTAAAAAAAGTCTACGGATCCGCCAATCGGTGTACAATCATCACGAAACTTGGCAAGTGAGTTCAGTGGGCAATTGCGCAGAAAATGACAACGTAAATTTGACGCCACAATAACGCCATGCTCGGTCCCCGATAATCTAAAGCACAATCATGTAGTTTCGTGTTAATGGTTTTCTTTATCGTTAGCTAATCTGTTAAAATTTAATCCACATAAAGATGCTAACAAAAGGCCTAAATGTCAATTTCAGCCCTGTTGATATTGGAAGCACCAAACACTAACTAAGGCTCATGAAGAATTACAGTTGGCAGACAGTTTAACATTGGATGTCCAAATGATTGTTTTTTACGGAAGCCCATTAGGATCAATCAAATGAAAAAAAAATTCTGGCTATCTTGTAATTACAAGATAGCCTATCTTGTATTTACAAGATAGCCTATCTTGTATTTACAAGATAGCTATCTTGCAATTACAAGATAGCCTATCTTGTATTTACAAGATAGCTATCTTGTATTTACAAGATAGCTATCTTGCAATTACAAGATAGCCTAAGATAGCCTATCTTGTAATTACAAGATAGGCTATCTTGTTATTACAAGATACGGAGAAGCCCATGAGTAACCTATTTTAAGGTCGCCATACACCGATTTATCGAATAGCTAGGTCAACGCCGTACTTTATTTTATGTTACAGAATCGGCACATTCATGTCATGCTCCCATAAATATCATTCGTTATTTTCATGCCCCCATTAAAATCATAACGTTCATAATCTCATTAACTCCAACCAACTTCATATTAATATCATGATTCATCAATTTTAATGCCCCCCTTAAAGCCACAGAACGCTATTTATATTTTTCGGAGACTTCTTTAAATTTTGATTTTTGGCTGTTTTATTGTCTGAAGAAGTTACCGAGTTCAGCGATTTTTTCCATTTCAACAGCAAGTTAAAAACTGTGCGAAGTCAAAACGAACTAAAACAAAAAACATTTTTACGGTTAATCATCAACGGCCATTGAACAGCAGATATGATTCAAATCTGTTGAAAATCGGAGTTAATAATTGTCTTATCATGTTAATAATTTTAATGAGCGGTTGTTATTTCTTGATCAATGGTTAGGCGGTTTGGGGAACATTGAGGGGTGTCAACGGAAAAAGTAGTTGATAGAAAATAATTAATATGTACAATATGTACAATAAATGAACAGTAAGTAACGAAAATACATTCTGAAAAATGGACGCGGCGTCTAACAACAGTTTATTTATAGCTTGCGGTATCTCCCGAGGAATACAAAGTTTTGAGAGGGATTTGAAGCAAATTTTTGATAGGTTATTTAATTTGAATATGTTTTTAGTCCAAATATATCATCATATCACATAGTTTGTACGCGGGAATGTATCTTTAAGGAGAGCATGCAATCAATGTATCATGAATAAATGATATCAATGAGGGTATAAAGTTGGTGGGACTATGAAGTTAATGAGAGTATGAACTTAATGAATGGTTTTTAATGAGGGCACGAAATAGCTAATGATATTAATGGGAGCATGACCTGAATGTGCCGATCCCGTAACATAAAAAAGTACTTCGTTTGCCTAGCTATCCGATAAATCAGTGTAGGGCGACCTTGAAATAAACTGGTTAGAACACTTTTTTTTTCATGTGATTGACCCTAATGGTCTTCCGTAGGTTTTAGTTTAGATTATTGTCGCCAAGGTTGTGATGCATTATGATAACACCTTTTCAACAGTTTCTTTGTGTTAATTACCGATAGCTATAAAAGACACGTGTGCAGATAGGACAAGCGATGCATCAAAGCAGTGAATGTATTAAAAAGGGGTTTATTCACATGCTTTCATCATGTGGGGAGCAGGTAGCTTGACTCATAAATAATAAATAGTTATTTTGTCATTTGATATGTAGGTTGTTTTTTTATTTATGAAAACTACACCCCTTTTCATTTATACACATACGCCCCTTCTACCAGAATTATCACGATTCATAGCTATAGATAATATCGTTATTTATATTCAATATTTCAACAGTTCGAACTTTTCCAAAATACATTTTTTTAATATTCCTTATGTAAGTGAAGTCGTTCAGATGAGACGAAAAACCGATGTCCCGTGCACACATTGGCGTTCACGTAAAAGCACCGTTGACAGTTGGAATTCGATATAATAGTAGACTGTTGTGTCGCTGTCCAGGGGTCTGTTTCACGAAATTTTAACTAAGATAAAATCCAAATTTTATTAATTTGATTGGATACTATTAGATTGATTTTAGTGCTTAGCCAACCAAAATTGAAGTATCTACTAAAACTTGGATTTTATCTTTAGTTAAGATTTCGAGAAACAGGGCCCTGACAATGTCCTGACAAAGTTTCCAGCATAGCACACAATAAGTATGCCTGTCTTCATTAAAGCCCAGTCGATGCAGAACAGTACGACGTTAAACCTCATTTTTTGTATTTATTCGTAAATTCATGTAAATAAGGTATACTGAACGACTATTGTCAAGGTGAGTTTTTATAGGAAACTTACAGTTATGTAAACACTATTCATAATACCGAACTCCTAATAAAAAGGGGATGTCTCGTTAATCACGCTCCAACAGACTTGTTTTCGAAAAAATAAAAAAGGTTAGTATTCAGGTGTGGTCGCATATAATGTCACTGTCTAATTCACAGCAAATTTTGTATATTTTAGAATACTCAGGCGCAATGAAAACGCAGCATTTTTATAAATGGATGACTGTCTTGTAATTTTGAAGGTCACAACGACGATAACAAGTGAGAATGTTGTTCACACGATCATGTAAGCGCATGACCACAAATCGATTCTCTCAAACTTAAAATTTATATTCCATAGACTTTATGGGGCAGACATTAGACACAAAATGAGGCTTTTAAAAAAGCTAAGATCAGTACAACTGTTACAGTTCTGTGGAAGACGCAACGGTTGACACAAAAACATCGAGAGAGCACCATTGTGCAATTGAAGAGGACATATTAAGTTCCAGAGCCACTGGAAGCAGTATTGCAACGAGAGTTGAGAATGACAACATTTTGTTTTTTGTTATGGCTACTAGCGTACGTTGTTGATTGTACCATATCGGTAAATGGTGAGGCTATACAAACATGCCAAAGATCTCATTTTAGCTGCACTATGTCTCGCCAGTACTCTCAGTCAAATTTGTGGCGCCTTTTCGTCGTGTTTCAGATTATCTAATAAATTTCAATAATGATAATATTTATTTTTTGTGGATTAACTGAATTTTAACTGTAAATATTAGAAGACCTTCGGAAAGGTAGCCTGAGATAAACAATCAAATATTCAAAGCTAAGAAATGTATTTCACTGTTAGTTAGCCCACAAGTTCAAGTAGCCACAGTTTACATTGTAGTTTTCTTTTATTCTACTGGAAAACTGCACTAGATTGAAACCCGGTAAATATTACGAGAAATTCCCCATATTACCTACACAATGGAGCCCGATAACTTGAAGATAAGTGCAGGAAATTTACACCTTTTATCACGGGTCGTTAACTTGTATGCGAAGAAAATAATATTAGTCCAGTATTCAGATTCTATTGTAATTTTGAAAGTATATGAATGCCTAGTACGTGGCAAGTGTATGTGTAAATTGGGCGGTCTGACTGGGTAAATTCAACAAACATAATGCTTTAAGACTCTCTATTATCATAAATATATTATCAAAACCATATCTATATCCTCCAGCTAAATGTACATCTTTCCACGAAGCTAAAAGTGTTAATTGTTCTTTACTATCGTTTTATGGAGGGCGGGAAATCACTTCTGACCAGTAAGTAATCATCATCGATCGTTAAAATACACCAATTTGTCTTTCAAGATCCAGTATTCCTAAACTTCAATAGTGTCACACAAAAGCATATATAAATCGAGTGATTGTCAAAGTGTATGCAACAACTTATAAACACATACAGAGTAAAGCATATACTGTAAAATTTATTCAGATCAGTCAATGGAATGGCGTCTACTGCGATTCATATGGTTGTGGTTGTCTTGTTTCATCATGTAGCAATGTACCCCGGATGTGGGAAGCGGTGCCATCGAATGGTTTACCACATCCGACGTCCAATATAATCTCTGCCACACATCTTGTTAGCCTGTGATCGTCAAGAATTGTCTCTGGCATATATTATTGTAATTCTCTTGCGGCTAAGGCTTCGCTTTAAACTTCACTTGTTTTGTACGTATTTTTATCATCAGCTAAAATGTTTGTTTATCACTCAGGAAAAACAATACAACAATTCGTTTCTACCTTTTATGTCAAAGACTGGATAAAATGATTACAAAGGTTTAAACAATGGTATACAAAAACGTCATTTTCTCAACCCCACTAACTTGAAGAACGAGACTAGTACATGATGGCTCTCCTACGAATCAACGGGGTTTACAGAATCCAGTTGGTGTCTCTTGAACCTCAACGGTATCACCTAAAGAATCTACATGGTATCTGATCTTTAAAGAATCTAATGCGTGTCTAGAAGTATTCGAGCCCAGAGTGCTTTTATAGGTGCCAACATGGGCACTAACCTTGAAAGATCTGTCACGCGCATACCTGACTAGTCTAGATCCGTAGATTTGTGCAATTAATTACTCATGTCTAATGAGGTAACCGGGAGAGAGAGAGAGAGAGAGAGAGAGAGGGGGGGTTAATGTCCACTCGACACAAACTAGGTCATTTCGGGACTAACACATGGTTCAATTTTATTTCAATAATTCGCTTGCGCGTAGTGGTCTTTAGCAGTGGGAGGAAACCGGAGGACCCGGAGAAAACCAACGAGGTTGGACAGGCGACCCTACTCCTTGTCACGTACAACTGGGAAATCGAGACCCCGCCAGTTGACTCAACGACATCCAACCGCCCACGTAACCGGGAAACAAATTAACTGTATTTTCAAATAAACGCATTACAAAGGATATAATTCACACACACATATATATAATATATATATGTATTGACAAGTATGTGTCATCGAACTTGTTCATGCCCAAGCCATAAATTTCTTCAATCTGATTAAAACACAGATCCTATTTCGTTTCGTTTTTTTTATAGTTCAAAATTTCGTTTTACTTGTCTTTACTACACTTGGATCTGGAAGAGTTGTTATCATTGATGAGTTCTGAATGGTACGAGGGCTTAGCCAATGAAACGGTCTGTTACGGTGAGCTTTAGGCGTGTTTTGCACGGAACTGTGGGTAATCCACTAGTAGCATCAATGCTGATTGTTTAATCAAATATCTGGCGTCATAGGGTCAAAAGCCGCTCGTATGACCTCTGACGCGACCTATCGTTACAACCGGTCAGATCTTCGTGTAGTGTAGGCCATCGAAAGTATTAAAAAACGAAACGAAATATAGATCTGTAATTTAATCAGATTGAAATTTCTTATATTCGCCTAACGTAATTATTCATATACATAACATATATAGCGCTCTTGAGCAACCAGTTTGTTGGATATTCAACGCTTTATAAATAGATTATTATTACTATTATAAATTACCTAACTATATTGATACACTTATTTGGGGTGATAAAGGTTAGGCGAATTACCTATTGAAAATGTAAATGCTAATGTAATGAAATATAATACCAGTATTACACATGCAATAATGCTAATATTATGTATATTGAGTTGATATTTCACACGCCAACATTTTATTACTGAGAGCTGGAAGTCTTTGGTGTATAAGAGCAATAAAACAAATACTGATAGTCAAAGACATTAATGCCGTGTCACTTTTTCTTCAAGTGGAGGGTAATCGTGTCGAAATGACCAGACTAACCAATAGCCATCGACCAATTTGTTGAAAAACACCACTGTATCTTTCAAGATTCAGTGTTCTCAAAATAGTCATTAATATAAAGTGAATACGTTGTCATTTGGGGATAGTGTGTAAATTTATAGAGAGATGGGGGGGGGGCAACGCCCACTCGACACAAACTAGGTCATTTCGGGACATATTATGGTTTAGCATAAGGGGGAAACCGGAGGCCCCGGCGAAAACTCGCGAGGAGCTTGGAAACCAAACCACGCAACATGACCCACGCGACATTTCTCAGTGACTCAGTCGCTAACCTTGAAGTTCCGTGTACTGTTCGATGGTTGTGTTGACTGAGAAAGTTCATTGGAATGTCACGGTGTTGTCCTCCCTTGTCAGTGGAGCAGAACCGAGGGCGTGGCAAGGAACAGCGTATAGTCAGTCGTTCGGGAATGAGAAAAAATACGAGCTCCCGTATAAACAGCAAAATGCCCCTCATAGCACACTGTATGTCAAATGCCCGGCTATATTGGCCCAGTCGGAGCAGAACAGTAGGACGGTAAACCTCCATTTCATTTTATTTACGCCGACTATTTTTTTTTTTAATGTTTATCATTATGTAGCTTTAAGTCATTGGTCCTATAGCTATAAATACATAACTATTTTATAGCCCCCAAGTGCAAATTTTCATAAACAATAAAAAAAAAAACACACTGGCGATTAACTGTTTTATGGCCATTCAGGTTCGTATTATAATTTTGTTACGCCCATTTCCACAGGCGTTCTAAACAACTAGTTAACAAATGATAACATTAACGTGAACTAAAAAAAAAAAAACCCAGTTTTCTTTAAAAGAACCGTCAATAATTGGCATTCATTCAATGTCATAACTATATGATATAATCTATCCGACACGATCATCAATTATCACGGATTAATCGAGTTGTCACTGAGCAGGCATTTTCATTTCAATCCGAAAACGGAAGAGGCGCATCTATACGCGATTGAAAAAAAAACGTCGCGCAGATATTTCCCATTGTGAGCATTTTTAGTCTCCAGGCAGGGCGAATAATATGTTTAATTAGTCAAACAGGTATAAACTTATCACATTTGTTAGACGTTCTAATGAATAAACGAAATGAGATTACAATGTGAAACACTCTTTAAGATGAAACGATCTGCTCCAATATTCAAGATATCCAATCGCAGCTAAAAATAAAGGTATCAGATTTGTCTCAAAGTTCTTCGCGGCCGCTGCGACGCTTTAGTACTTAAAAGTCGTTCATGAACTGTCATCAGTCAATGAAAGAGTTAACTCATTATCTGACTGCATGAATCGTTTAAATGGTGTTATTCACAAGAACAAAATATTCGCAAAGGGACCACCCCGAAGAAAATTATCCAAATCCTTACTTTCAGTTGTCACTGAATAGAGATCACTCCTTCCCATTCCAAGTCTTCTATACCTCGCCCCATTATTAAATGTTTTACAAAGATACATCAACTGTGCTACATCTAGACCAATTCAATTCAATCATAATAATACAAAAAATTTTTTTTACCGTGTCCACCTTTTTCTTTTTCTTAACGATGACGTTTAGCAACTCATCATGGTATCGATCAACTTTTTTAGATAAATCGTCCACCTGATTTTGCAAGTGGTCAATTTTTCCATCGGTCACTGCTACATCCATCTTGGTGGACTTATCCCAAAATAATGTCCTGTGCCTGGGAAAAAATAGTTCTTTTGAGAAAAACTACCCAAGTGTGTAGGTCGTCAAGGTCAAACCTGTATCCAAGTTATCACAGATCAAGCACAATAGAGGCTAATAATCCAGCCCCGCTCTCGCTAGAGTAATGTTGACAATAACTCGCTTCGTTCGTTCGTTCGTGCCTCGACCAGTCTTTATAACACCTAGAAATACGACAACCCACGAACACCTGCATTTCGATTGGTCGAATTTCTTTTAAAACACCTACCAGATGACGCAGAAACTTATCCTTAAAGATTATTTTTTTGTTTTTTAGCTTTAAAGGTATTTAATATTATAGGTCAATAGGGGTGGGCTTAAGATATTTAGGACATGTTTACGCTATACTGTTAATTAAACCTGAAAATTAAACAAGTATAGTTTACCTATATTTTACTAAGTAAATAACACCTTTCCCGTCACTTCTCACAAATAAACTTTAGATTACATAACTGGGAGACCATTAAAATGATTTTAATGAGCGGTTGTAGATGTACATGCAAATACAATAAGCAGGTAGCTAGGGATTTTCTAATAGAGGGTAAACACAACCTTTTTTTACTGTGGGAACATAATATTGGCGATGGTTTATTTGCTTTTGTGACTCATTGCCTGGGGCGCTGGCACATTAGCCAGGAGGTCCGGGGTTCGATCCCGGTGTTGCTGAAATAGTTACCCGGACAGGGCGCCTAGCAAGGAACAGTATTTAGTCGTTTGGGTGGTACGAAAACCCGACGCTTTGTGTATACGTTGGTGTGTACGTAAAAGAATCTTGACAATTGAAACTTGAAATAACAGTAGGCCGTATTGCGTCTTTATTAGCCCAATCGATGTAGAAAGTAAGTCTTAAACACCGTACTATTTGTTTAATCAAGACTGGATGATTATACATATCAAGACGTTTGTTTATAATAAAATATTGATCTACGCAAAATGTTAGTCCGTAATTCAAGCACAAGACGCTTGTAAACTGATCAATACAAAGATATTCAACATGGCAATTATGGTAGTCGTAATATGAACCCATCATTTTACAAAAGATCGAAGTTTAAAGTAGCTAAGTCTCTAACTCAATATCATCCAATGTCTTTGACATTGAAAACACGAATTATTTGTCAATTTGTCAATTATTTGTCAATGTTGTGATCTTCACGGGAAAAAATGAGCTTCTGATATCCAATATATAAGAGCAAAAAATCATTTTACCATTGGTACACGAATCGTGTACCACAATGCGTTTCAGTACCATTTGTGCTGACATCAAGTCAAGTCAAACGGTGACACCATATTCTTATCTGGAGAGTATGTGCAATAAATATTATCGGTGTAGACTGGAATAATCAGACGCTAGAGATTGCCATTCGATTTAGACTTCTGGCGTATTTCGCCGAACGTAACTGATTTGAAATTAGGGTAAAAACGGAAACCATTGAATGTAAATCAGTTTATATACATTCACATTACATTATTATATGCTATACGACCCATTTGTGTCAATTTCTGGGTCCCAAATATAAGCGATTTAGCTCCTTTAAATGAAATGTAACGCGTTATTATTTAAATATGCAGTGCATAACGGGGTAACATGAATGGCTCCCATATGTAAATCTCTACAAAAAACACTTCATAAATATTTTATAATGTAAATTGATATTGCTGAATACAGTTCGTATGGACAAGTAAACGAGTATGATGTCATCACAGTCATCTTGAAAGCGTACGGTAATTGCCTGAAGTTAATAACGGATAAAACAATCTAAAAATTTGAACTTTGAATGAAGGTGGGAGCATGAATTAAACAAGTACCACTGTACTATGGACCAGTAACTGAGTATGATGTCATCGCAACCATCTTCGAATTATGATATAGAAATTCGCCAATCGATGCGCAATTGTCCAATTAACAAGCATGCGATCGAACATGAAATGGTGGACCCGTAGGCTTTTTTATTTTGAAGAGAGAGAGAGAGAGAGAGAGAGAGTAACGTCCACTCGACACAAACTAGGTCATTTCGGGACTAACACATGGTTCAATCTTATTTCAACAATTCGCTTGCGCGTAGGGGTCTTTAGCAGTGGGAGGGAAACCGGAGGACCCAGAGAAACCCCACGAGGTTGGACAGGCGACCCTACTCCTTGTCACGTACAACCGGGGAATCGAAACAAGCCAGTTGACTCAATGACAGACCTTATGATACAGCGCGCACGTGCTAACCATTCGGCCATCCAGCGCCCAAGAACAACTCGAACAACAAGGACAAGATGAGTAGCGGTTAAGACTCCTGGTCTTTTCGTACGTAACCCGAAAACGAAATACGTTAGTCTCATGTTAATCACTTTCAATTTGCTTCCCTTTCCCCGGTTTTAGGACGTACACGCATAAGTGTATGCCGTCATAAAAACAAAATCTTGCAACACTGAACATAAACAACTTTTTATGACGTTTTATCGCACCAGAACACAGCAATAAGTGTTTATTGACCGTGAATTATTTATTAGCTATAATTGTTACACCACTACGAAAGTAGAGCATATTATTTACATAGATAAAAAACATTCGTTAAATGGATGTTTTGTAAAGAGTTTGCATATTTCTGATACATAACAGGTCAATCAAATTCGACGATAACCATGTGCACCATTTCATTTCAATCCAATACTTTATGTTTACGCGGGCCTCTTAGACTTATCTCTTAAGAACATACATTATTCAAATTTATCAATTTTAACGTAAGTTATGGCTATTTAAAGTTTAAATTGGTTTCTCTTGATTTCATACCACCTTTCATTTCATTTTATAATAAAACGATCTTTCGTTAATCATTTCTTTAATCAATTTCTTTAAGTATAAAATTTACCCAATATAATTTATCTATTTGTAAAATACATTTACTGATATAAGGATAAGTCGATGTCCCGATGGTTTACCGTTGTCTTTTTTCTTTAAAATTATGTTGATGACAGATGTTCAGATTTTATATACATGCTTCATGTGACATTGGTAAATATCAATAAAGAGAATATATTAGGCATATAAATCTTTGGCATATAAATTTTAGTTTTTCAATAGTAATGTAAATATCCACAATCCCCGGGGTGCGATATATGTTTACATTAAAATTGTTATCTTTTATAGGCCTGTTATAATCAGGATATTGTCTTGTTTTTAAGAACGCTATAGACCCATCCTTGTTCGAATATTCAAGATAATACTTACATTCACTCCGATAATAATGTAATCGGATTATCTCAATACCGTTAGATGATTATATACCTATGTGCAGGTAGCCTACCTTGGGTGTGTTTGTTTTGTTGGGTTTTTTTATTATGTTTTTGATAATTTTCATTTCAGCCTTATGCACGGGTTGAAAAGAAAAATACTTAGTGATTTATGAGATCATAACAATAAATCCAAAACATGAAGCTAAGTGAATTTACAACGGCACTGCACCCGCTAATGTATAGGTAAACACATTCTTCCAGGTACGCGATAGCTGCCACATCTTTAGCTATTAGGTTATTATTTATATAATATCTGTATAGGTGCACCCGATTAGATTTTATTACATACTTCGAGAAGGTATTTGTTGAGTAATAAAACCTTCTAGTAGTTTATCGAGGGCTGGCCGTCCTTACCGCACGGTACAAATATTATCACCACTAGAAGCAACAAATTCCAGAACAAGCCAGAACTCATACCAAAATGGCCGCTTTATACAAATGGGTATTTAGGGGAATACTAACCCGAACCCTAACCCTAACCCTTTTAAGAGAAGTAAAAACTAAATTAGACCCAAGTTCAGTCTTTTAAAAAGGGTTAGGGTTCGGGTTAGTTATCCCCAAAATTCTCATTTATATAAAGCGACCATTTTGGACTCCGGAAACACCCGAACCTCGATAAACTACTAGAAGGTTTTATTTGTACCGTGCGGTAAGGACGGCCAGCCCTCGATAAACTACTAGGTTTTATTACTCAACAAATACCTTCTCGAAGTATGTAATAAAATCTAATCGGGTGCTGTATAAGGCCAAAATACATGAAGTTTACAGGGAACCGTTATACAATCACTTGCAAGGGCAATACATGGGTATAATATATATATTTTTAAAAAGAATATTGTTATTCAGTAAATCTGAATTTGGATTGGGAAACAGTCTATGCCTATGTGTAACCCCACTCTCTAATATAATATTAACCATTAGTAAGTAATCTTATAAAATTGGACAAACCCCAGATACAGTGACACATTGTCATTACATAATAAATAGTTGGTGTATGCTATCGTCAAACTGGTCTGTTCGAATCAGTGAACAGTTAGTCCTCCGAACCAGATAAGATATTATCACTCCGCACCCCAAAGATGTCATCTGTGCGTGACTGTCGTTTCATCTTTTTATCGTTTGAGTCATTCATGGGTACTTTACCGTTCATGAAATGCGTGGTGAATGCTAAATAGTTTTGCTGAGTAAAGTTGTGCTTCAACGACGCCCCCTATCCTTATTATTCAATTTAGTCAAACCTACCTTGTGTTTTGTAGGGAATTATATTATCGATACAATGATTCAGTATTCACACCCACGCATGCCTAATGGTTGACAATCCATATTTCCTTTGTTATCATATTAATCTTATTTTATTCAGGTTAGTATTACAATGCATAGAACATAATATTACTTCACATAGAACATATTAAAATACATAGAACATAAAATGAATACTACATAATATTAAAATGAATACTCTATATATAACATTAAAATTGATAGAACATAATATCAAAACACATATATTTATCTATCGCCAAAACTTTTCATAAATTAGATCAAGAAGAATATGTTTTTTAACACCAAGTTATAACACCCCTCTGCAGCTTACAAATGTATTTCTTGAAATAATAACATGGTTAATACATGTTTTTTGACACCCTATCTCTAACAATATATCGCAATTAGACACATAATCGGAGAAAAAATTATCCTTTTTACCCTGGGGCTGATGAGGAGCTGGGCTAACATTGCTGCATGAATAGAGCCGGTTCGTTATCATGTATTTTTACTGTGGATTGCAGTGTTCTCTTTTGTTACTATTGTCTTGTAGTGTTCTAATTTGTTATGACGTAATACTGCAGGTACACAATGAGCTCTTTGTTCCCTTTCATACCTTTCTTTTACCTATATGATCACTTGTTATATCAGACACTGTACACTGGAGAACATAATAAAACCGACATTGAAAGAATAATGACCTATTAAACCTCCTTTCAATTCGGGGACCCGCGGTGACTCAGTGAGTAAGACTGTCGCTTGCTAACCTGCAGGTCCAGCGTTAGCCGAGAAAGTTCATCGGAGTTTTCTGGCGTGGTTCTCCCTTAAAATTGTCAGCGGTCATGGTATGTTTGTTCAGATGGGAAGAAAAATCGACCGACTAGCCATGTACGCAATTTCGTGCACGTAAAAGAGCCCTTCAAGAGTAGGCCGAACGTGTATCCGACTTCATAAGCCCGGTTGATTCAGAACAGTAGGACGTTGAAGCCAGATTTCAATTGGGGGTGGGGTGACAATGTTCTAATGCGTACGCTTTAGATCATAAGATCAGTCATTGACTCAAGTTGCATGGATTCGACGCCACAATTTTACGTGACCAGGAGTTGGGTCGCCTGTCCACCTCATGGATTTTCTTCGAGTCCCCTGTTTCTTCCCACAGCTGCAGGTACCATACACACAAGCGAAAATTGAACCATTTGTCGCGAAAGGACCTAGTTTGTGTCTATAGTGGACATTAAATCCCGGGACTAACATATGATTATATTTTATTTCAATAATTCGCTTGCGCGTAGTGGTCCTTAGCAGTGGGAGGAAACCGGGGGATCCGGAGAAAACCCACGAGGTTGTACAGGCGACCCTACTCCTTGTCACGTACAACCGGGGAATCGAAACCACGTCAGCTGACTCAATGACAGACCTTATGATACAGACCGGAGGCGCCAACCACTCGACCCCCCCCCCCCCCCCGTGAATATTATAAAAGTATATTGTATTATAAAGTATATTACAATATATCTTTATAAAGAGATTGTGGTTCAAGTTAAGTTTTAAGTTTTCATACATTGTACATGTAATTGTGAAATGTGTAAGCCCCAGAAGCACATAATATAATGTACTACGTTTTTATAGAATTTACCATGGTTGTAATCCCACCTTGATCCGAAGAATGTAGGGGGGGGGGATTTAACGCCATTGGGTCAGGTGGCGTGGTTTTCTCCGGGTCACGTGGTTCCCTCCAAACTCATTCACGCGCAAGCGAATTATTCAAATAAAATTGTACCTTGTTTGTATTAAGTGAACGTTAATCTAATTTCTTTGATTCCTAAACCCTATAGCAAGCTAACTGGGTGCCTAGTCGCGCGGATGGTATAAAAACCCGCGGTTCACATCTGTTCACGCGTCAATTCGAAGAAGAGTAGATGGAAATACGACTTGCTGTGTAATTAATTTTTTTGTAGCACGGAATATATGTCTTGTGTTGACACAGCGTTAAATCCATATTATTATATCATTATTATTACAGCTTTTCTTTTGTTATTTACATGTATTGTTATGTAGGGGTTTATCGTTTTTAATCCCTGTCCGTCCATGGACTAGACTGTACACCTGTTCGCAATTCTTATAAATGCTCTACCGTTTGTTATTATCTAATCCATTTGTAACTTGGAAAATCATTTTTTAAAATATAACATTAAGTGAAGCTAAACAGTATTCCTAAAGTCTGATAAGTTCATAATCATGTAAGCGAGATAATCAAATTCGGGGGCAAATAACTCGTCGGGAAGCTCGTGTCAATCAAAGATAGCTATACGCCAAAACACAGCAGCTTTGTCCCTAAAATTAATAGCCATAGACGACAGCTTTTACGAAAAGAAAACGTGGTTATTAACCAAATTTGCTAAGGATACTTAAAAAAATCTAATGACTAACGTGTTAACAAGCTTGGAAAAGATTCGATCGCGTTCACAAAGTTTTTGAACACATTTCGTAAAATTAAGACCATAGCTCAGTTCGAGAGATAGCTTTTACACATTTTAGGTAACATCAAGGTTCATAACTCTAAAAATATTCATCTAATTGTGCCGAAAAGAAATTGACACCCATGTTTATATTATAATGCAACTTTTCGGAAAGTTTCAGAAAATGACATGAAAATTGTTATCTTGTCGGATATTTTCTGGAAGTGTATGCACTGTATGGAGCTCTGAAACTTGTTCGCCCGTCGATACTAGACAGAACAATGGAGATAACTACGGCTGCAGCAGCATCTACTCTTATTAGATGTCGAAAATACCCCATCCTTCGTAGTTGATAATGGCATATTTTACAGAATGTAAAGTTTCTTTACAGTTCTAGACAACGGAATATCAGTGTTTCCAATATTGATCGATAGAATGACACACCTCTTGGGTAAGACGCACGGATAGAAACTCGTTTTTTCATAGTGGAGTTTTAGCATTGTTTAACATAATCTACATAACATTTTAATTCACCGTAAGTGGCTTGAAGCTGTCGATGAGTTGAGAATCATGACCATAGAAATGATGCAGCAGATTGTGATCACGAATGTGCTTACCCAAAGATTTAGATACATTGTGAAGATTATGGAGCCCAAAATAGATCCTTGGGGGAAACCACATAATAAATGTTGATGGCTTGATGATGAGTTGTTAACATACCGAAATCGTCCAGTGAGACATGGCGAAAACCAGGTAATCCATAGTTTGATGACAATCGATCCAGTATGTTACTGTGATTAATAGTATAGAAAGCTGTTGATAAATCCAAAAGGACCAACACTCTTTCCTGAATCAACAGATGATTTTATGGCATCCGGGGCGCATAGTAGGGCTGCTTCAGTGCTGTGACCTGCGCGATAAGCTGACTGGAACTCCTCAAGGAGTTGAAAGTTTTCTAAATGGCTAAGAAGCTGCTGTTTAACAACATTCTCCAGAACGTTGGAAAGGAAAGTCAGATTTGATGCTAGTCGATAATTTTTTAACAATTATGAGTCGAGTGTCGATGGGTGACATCGACAAATAGGCTAAGTAGGTATTTTGCAAGATTCAAGTTTCTTAGACTACGTCACAGACAGTTCCTGCTATCATAAATTTCTGAAACACTAACCTAAAAATGGTAATTGCCCCGCCCTAATAGCTGACGTATCTATACTTAATCACACTTTGTAAATGGTATAAGCCTGTCATAAAGGGGAACTCTATAGAAATTTAGAATCGGGCAATACATTCTCAATAAAGAGACATAGACACTTGATAGAAAACAAAAATAAACAGGAAGATTTGGTTATAATAACAAGAACATATAATGATTTCGACTGTAGGGCTATTATTTGTCGATAAATACGGGTTTGTCGCCTTCGTTTTTGAAAAATGCCCTCAAACTTCGAAAGAGTTACCTCAACATTCTTCACACAAGTCTCGCTATCCAGCGTTAGTGTGGACTGAATTTCTCAAATGCTCATAGAAATGCCCACGTTTATGTCATATTTTTATTGCCCTAATGACGATATTGTGACCTCCCTTTCCCTGCTGCCCTTCCCTTGTTCTAACCACATCCAGGGACACTAATAAAAACCAATTGCACTCAATGTACGTTCACGCACCACCCATCACTCCTGGTTGGCTTACACCTTCAGTGGGACATTGAAACAGTTAACGCTGCTGCTGATCGACTGATTTGGGCTGGTATTTCTCTGATTTCGGTTCCAATTTTAAAAAGTTTGCAGTTTACAACCATGTATGGTCACAATTCCGCATTTAACCCCGCATTTAAACAGTCAAGAGCGGACTATGTAGCTCTGGGCTCTCGGTCTAGGGCCCCAATCGTGGTGAAGAATTCGTGACATGACTAGAAAATAAAACTAGCTCAATTCACTATACCCACACCTTATACTCATACATAATTGTTCTCCCCGGATTTAGGCCATTATATATTTCACTGGATGTCAAATTATTCTATTCCAATCGGGGCCCATGGCCCCTGACCCTTTTGGACCCTGGGATCATGTCTGGTGGATCGAGACTCAGTCTGCCCCGGAAAACAATTAAGTAGTAACTGTACGTACTTGTGTATCATTAGAACAACTTGCCCTGGACCAAAACGCGTCAGAGCTAGGTACAGATTTCTGGAGAAAACGACGCGGGCTGATGTGTTGGGAGATTTTTTTATTATTTTATTGCGGATCCAACATCCGATTCATTTCCACTGATGGCTTCCAGGTAAGATTTCACGGCAGGATTAATGTTTCCATATAATATTCAGAATCAATCAATATGCCTTTGTTTTATACACTTCTTAAATTTATGAAAATGAAAAAGAAAGAAATCGGAAATTGCAACACGGGTGACTTAAAGATTTTTAGCTGTTAGCATACTCAATGCCAATACACTAGCCGTTACCACGACCCCTATTGACATGCATTCTCTCATCATTAACTTCCTTGGCCAGACTTAAAGTGTCTAAATCTTGATCATCTTCTTGTTCTAGGGGTTGTCTCAGTTTACTGTTAAGTGCTAATCCTCACTCATTGGCGAACATAATTGAATGAAACTTGGCAGCTGGCTATTGAAAGGAGTATCAGTCACTCGGTATGCTTTTTTACTCTATCCATCTACTGTCTAGTAGTGTTTAGATCTTAAGGACTTAAGTCATAATCCCTCAACCAAGTGTCATAGTACGGTATGCCACGGCTCAGAACAAAATACAATGTATTGCCCTGCGCCCCCATAAATGACCTACTTTTGGTCTGTTTCTGCCTCTGCTCCGTATGCCATTTGCAATATAGCGAAGGTTACCATATCGTCTGCAGATGTTGACAAATGTTTTTAATTAGTAACCGGAATTGACCCCCCCCCCCCCCCTCACCTTCCCTTTTTTGGGCTGGTATTCTTTAAGTTTCAATTTTCACTCACACAATATTAGTTAATCAAATATAGTTCAAAGACTTTAAATCGTTTTAATAGTGTTTATAAATGCACCTAGTTGCATATTATTGTATTACCTCCTCGTCTTCATTAGCCTAGTCCAGTATACGAGCAGAACAGCGGGACGTTAAACGAATAGAGAGCATTTACATAAAGATTTATCTCTGTTTTCACGAAAATGCCCTATAGTATGGTGGCTGTTAGCTACCATTCTACATTCTAGACTTACCAAATTAATTCATTTTTAGTCGACTTGTCGGGTTGTGAAGGCTACCAGTCGACAAGTTGACAAAATCAAACCTACAAAATAACTTCATTTTGTCGACGTGTCGGGTCAATTCTGTCGACTTCGACTTATTCACAACAAGTCGAGACTGATCGCCTTCACAAACCGACATGTCAAGTATATATAATGGCTGTTAACAGCCACCATACACTCTGATTTGGCAGCCGCATCGGTTTCTCTTTGGATTAGCATGAAATTGTGTGCGTTCAATGCTTACAAATTATAACGAACACAAAACTTCATAAATCTGAACTTCGAAACTGGGAGAAAGAATTTTATAAAAAAAAGAAAAAAAAAGAAGAAAATTGGCGATATTGTTCCAAGGGAGGCAATTCAATGCAAACCCAAATAGTCTCCTATGGACTTCCCTGCTGGTTTCTGTAACATTTCCACTAATTTTCGTTGGCCTGAACACTCTACCCACCACAGAGGGAGGAACATCTGATGATATCTTGCTCCAAAGCTTGTATGACTTTAGGGGTGTCGTAATAGTTCACTTACTCAAACTGTTCTTCACAGTCGTAACACTAGGATATTTCCCCATCCCGGGACAGTTATATACATATAAACATAAAATGCATAGACATCAAGCTTTAAATAAGTGTAATTGCCTTTTATATACCAGCTCTTTTATATACCATTTTTGTCGAACCTGTTAGGATACACAAAACAATTTCCATACTACCGAGTTGCTAATATATTACATAAAATGTTATACAGCCAGTATCATTAATTGTATAAGAACAGAAGAAGAAGAAGAGGGAGAGAGAGAGAGAGAGAGGGGGTAACGTCAGCTTGACACAAAATAGGTCATTTCGGGACTAATATATGGTTCGATTTAGTGGTCTTTAGCAGTGGGAGGAAACCATTGGACCCGGAGAAAACCCACGAGGTTGTACAGGCAATCCTACTTCTTGTCACGTACAACGCCAGCTGACTCAATGACAGACCTTATAATACAGCGCGCAGGCTCTAACCTCGAGAGAGAGAGAGAGAGAGAGAGAGAGAGATGGGGTTTAACGTCCACTCGACACAAACTAGGTCATTTCGGGACTACCATATGGTTTAATTTTATTTCAATAATTCCCTTGCACGTAGGGGTCTTTAGCAGTGGGAGGAAACCGGAGGACCTGGAGAAAACCCACGAGGTTGGACAGGTGACCCTACTCCTTTTCACGTACAACCGGGGATTCGAAACCACGCGAGTTGACTCAATGACAGGCTTTATGATACAGCGCGCACGAGCTAATCTTTCGGCCATCCAACCCCACTATTTATAAAGAAATTGTGGTTCAAGTAAAGTTTTAAGTTTTCAAACATTGTACATGTAATTGTGAAATGTGTAAGCCTCAGAAGCACATGATATAATGTACTACGTTTATATAGAATGTCCCATGGTTGAAATCCAGCCTTGATCCGAAGAATGGAGGGGGAAGGGATTTAACGCCATTGGGTGATTTCTCCGAGTCACATGGTTTCCTCCAAAGACATTCACGCGCAAGCGAATTACTAAAGTAAAATTGTACCATATCTAATATGGTAGTTAGCAAGCTAACTGTTGCCTAGTCGCGTGGATGGTACAAAAACCCGCGGTTCACACCTGTTCACGTGTCAATTCGAAGAAGAGTAGATGGAAATACGACTTGCTGTGTAGGTCATTTCGGGACTAACATGTGGTTCAATTTTATTTCAATAATTCACTTGCGTGTAGTTTAGCAGTAGGAAGAAACCGGAAGACGCAGAGAAAACCCACGTGCTTGGCCGACAGACGACCCTACTCCTTGTCACGTACAACCGGGGAATCGAAACCACGTGCGTTGACTCAATGACAGACCTTATGATACAACGCACACGCGCTAACCATTCGGTCATCGTATTTAAAATGTTTCAAAAATAAGATTGTGTGGTTCGCTCCGCTAAAATGTCTCGCCATCCCCGAGAAAATGTTGCAAATTTAACCGCCGCAAATACGTTCTTCTAAGCAACTTCAAAGTTTTCAATCGTTTTGCAATCAAAATCCCACAGGCACTTGAAGTGATTAAAATAAAACTTCTTACTACTCTTTGACTATATATTAAGAAGTTTTATTTTAATCTCTTCAAGTGCCAATCAGATTGTTTTAGCTACATTCACAATCATCGGAAATCGTTGAAAATTGATAGGCTTTTGGACTCCGGAGCGCTCATAAGATGTTTCACAGAGGAACCAATTGAAAATCAATAGGATCCATCTTCTCATGACCTTAAACACTGTGTATAAATTTATTTAAAGTCAATCGGATATTAACTTTAGCCTCTAGCTAACCGACGGACGGACCGACGACAATATACGACCACATTTCAATGTGGGCGTGTAAAAATTGAATTTTAAAATTTCTTCAATCGTGAAACATCAACTGAGCACAGGCACTGAACAAAGCAGTTGAAGTACGCAAAGTGGGAGCGGGGCGTCACAGAAATTTTTGCCCTGGGGCGCCACATAGGCTTGTGGGGGCCCTGTCTATGATTCATTCAATGATTGTACCTGTTGGTGGCAAAAGTTTATTTCGATCCAATTGATCTATAAGACACGGTCTTAACATGCCACATAAATTACACAGACCTTGCAAGCAATAAACAACAAACATATAATATATATACCATTATAGAATATGCATATTGACAACATATTTCCCTGTCGATCATTTTATGCAATACATTTTATGCCATACTTTGGGTGCTATTGACAAAAAATAACGCTCTTGTCGGTGATTGATCACGACCTATTTAATAATTGTCCAAATTCCAATCATCAATAGGCCTATTATTTTTTCAGTTCTGTATGCAACATATATACTTATTTCCAAGTCGATTACTGTTTGCAATACTTTGACAAAAAACGGTCATGTAGCCTACTTGTAGTTGTCGTCAGTTATAAATATGTCGTATAATATTTCTAAGACTTCTCAAAAATCGGTCACGAATGATACCGGTTACTAAAAAACCAGGCCCGTAGCCTACAGGAGCCCTCAGAAAAAATGTTTTGCCCCCCCCCCCCCCCTCCCCGAAAAAAACATTTGCCAACCATAGCTCTAAAATACCTACTGCAGACTGTGGCAAGTGTGCCCCCCCCCACCCCCCACCCCACACCAACCCCCCTCCCCCCCCCCCCACTTAAAACACTGTCCCAGCAAGCTAGCTACGGGCCTGCAAACCGGTATCTGTCAAATTCCAAATGTGTCTTGAACTCTCCGGTACAATTTCTGTATAGACAGAAGCCTCCGGTTCATTCCTCAACATTTATTTATGTAAGAATAATTTAGAATAATCGGTTCACCGATTTTATATAACTCCTGTCTGGAACGGGGGTCAATAGTCGAGTTAAATAGGGTTATTTCCCTTATTAGTCTGACGACACAGAAAATAAATTGGGTGAAGTAGTTCGTTCATAGTAATGAAACAAAAAATTTTCAGGGGTTTGAAAGACAAAACCAGATGAATTGCTATTTGATAATTGCAGTAAATCGCATATGGAAATAAAATAAACAGAGCATACAAACCTAAAGAGCATTTTTATGTTGCGCTCACAGCAATTGTGTCCATACGCTAACCGGAAATAGTTTCAGGATTGTCTGCCCCTTCAGAAAAGTAACCATCAAAGAAGTAATTTTGTGAAAATAACCATGAGCCGAACAGAAAAAGAACGAACCAAGGCTCTTCAAGAAAAATTCCAAGCTGTGTTATCTAGTCTTTTAAAAGATGAAGATAACAAGTATTGTGTCGATTGTGACGCTAAAGGTATGTATGTGTGAAGAAAGTGTATAACTCCCAGTCGGTCGCTAAAAACAAAATCACTCGATTGCAACAATCTTGTCTATGTGTCATTTGACTACTGTTTCCGTATCTAATAATGGGGGTGTGTACTGTGACAGGAGACTCGAAGTATATTGTTTGTTTTCTGTTGTTTTCTTCAATAAATAATACGGAATCAATTTGGTTTACAGGGACACAAAGTCTGGAATAAGATAGTGATTCATGACCGATAGAAAAACTCACCATATTACATGATAATCATGTAACTAGAGATGTCACTAGACTTAGTGAGTCTTAGATAACAGTATCTGGCTATCAGTTTAAAAACCCAAATGTAGGCAATAGCTTTGCCCTATTACTTAAATTTATACTAGATTACGAAATGTACAAAATTAACAGTAGACCCACAGAATCTATGCCAAACTGGTACCACTTTGGATCAGACACCCCAAACAGGAGATTGTAAACATGTCATTTTGGTCCCACGTCATTTCGGACTTGCAACATTTCAGACTCAAAAAAATATGGCCTCAACGTTTTGGGCAGTGACATTTTGGACTCCAGTAGGTGACAATTCAGACTCAGGAATAAGTTGGAAAGGAAAGGTTGAACACAACTGTCAAATCGATTTATAATAAACCAAAAGTAATTTTACAAAATAATAACATGGAGGTAAAATTTACCGCTCGCAATCATGTACTGCATGTGGAATCGTGGATCATGCACCTTGTAGACCTCTTTTTAAGGAACGACAAAATTTCCATTGTTGAATGTTTATGAAAAGAATGTTTTATTTCTTTCTGTAATATGTACATGTATAAAAAAAAAGTAGCTGATGAATTATTAGAAATAGGCCAATTCAAAACATGTGAAACATGTGGTTATTAAAAAAGAATAAAAGAATAATGTGCTGTTGGATTTATTTCAAAATGACCTACGTAAAAAAACAAAAGTAATTATTTACTCGACAGGCACTGTTTTTAAAAGCCCCTAGAAATTTTTAATATAATCCGTAAGCTACACGTTGACATGACATTTATTGGTCAAGTTCAATACTCCCCGATAAAACAAAATGGAACAAGCAATGTTAATTTTTTATTAGTGGTCTCAACAATCGCCGATCAATTAAATAAAACAAAAGACAGCTATGTTACAAATATATCACACAAATTTTCAACATTCTTCTAATTATTCATCTGGGTTTGTATCATCGCCAGACCGAGTACGAAAAGTCGTTGAGTAAGTCTGAACCATCTTCAAATGAAGTCCGAAAGGTTGTCTTTGTTCAGTCTGAAATGACGCGGGACCGAAATGTTGTGCTACCAAACAAGAAACTATGATTTTTGTGATAGTTATCATTATTGATTTGGTTAATAAATCCTTTGCCTATTAATAGCTGGAGATAAGTCTTAATGTTTGAAAATATCATTAATAAATTATGAAATTTGATAAAATCATAAACAAAATATTAAAAATATCGAATATTTAGAGAGTACACACATGATGATGATAGCCTACAATATATGTACTATGCCAGAGTTATTACAACGCTTGTTACTACCTTACATATCTGTTAATAAGATTTAATTAATCACCTTTTATTATTTATCAATACTGTACGTTGAAAGCTTATATTGAGTAGGTTAATTGGGCTATCTGACTATCTGTCCATTGATAAAGACTTACATGTCTTATGTTGAGAGATTTTTTCTAATCAATGAAGTGTGGAATGTAATAAAATGTTATTGACTGTGAACATGCATGTTTGAATGTATGGAACGCCTAATCTCAATTATGATGGATTGATACCATTCCAAAGCCAAAATACTGTAAATAGTCATTTGTCGGAAAAATACATAGGTCTACATGTATATATGTAGAAATTCCCAAAACAGCCCAAGAGTACCTTAGAAAGCTTTGTCAGAGTCTTTTTACACCTTGCCAGAAACCTTGAAATATTATTATAGACTATGATTAAAAATATGTGCTGTCAAATAATTCAGTACAGTGGTAAGGCTCCTTAGGGGAAAAATGAAGATTTGGGCAGCTACGGAACCAACCTATTTCACTTCAATTTTAAGATTCATAAAATATTAACTATTTTTAGTCAAATAAGAGAGAAATTGAGCTTAACAAACAAACTACATCAGTTTTGGACCGACCAACATATGAGGACTTTTATGAATAATTATCTTGATAATTATCTTGACTCCGTGTCAGACCTTATGATTTATACTTACTACATGCCCAATACCTCTTGTACACCCACCCTGTTAAAAATAGACACAGAAATCAATACTATTGTATGCTTAACTACATCAATTTTATAAAATAATTTTATACCACATACAGGTACAAATAAAATTTAGGCAGCCTAAAAATGAATGAAATGGGGGTTTAACGTCCTACTGTTCTGCTCTGACTGGGTCTAATGAAGACAGAGGCATTCTAAACATAAGAGTATTACAGCTGATGTTTATCCTTTTGAACATTCAATGAACATTAAAAGTAAAGCTTATCAGTTGTTGAATTAACAAACACTATCAAATGAATTTAGAGATAAGTTTTGTAATATATAGTTTATTGTTACAGTATAAGACAATTGTTTATCAACAAGATTAAATCAGTTCTGTAAATAGTAGGGATACTCACCTAATGACACAAAGATAATAATTATATATCTTTATTATTTCTGAAAATATATCTTATTGTTACAGTATAAGACAATTGTTTATCAACAAGATTAAAGCATTTCTGTAACTTGTACCAATACTCACCTAATGATACAGAGATAATTATTATACCTTTATTTCTGAAAATAAATGAAATTATTCATCATCATGACATTAGTAAAATTTTACCAATCTCATCTGAATCATTTACAGCTGGTTGTTTTAAGGTTGCTTTTAGTCAGGTCAGGTACGTTAGTAATTGTGTTTCTGTTTATGTGTGTAGCTGTAGATTGGGTTCTTCTTAGATTTTAAGGAACTGACATTTTTATTGTTTCAGGGCCACGTTGGGCTTCTTGGAATTTGGGAATATTTTTATGTATACGTTGTGCTGGTATCCATAGAAACCTAGGCGTCCATATTAGCCGTGTTAAATCTGTCAATCTAGACACTTGGCAACCAGATCAAGTAGCGGTAAGAAATAATAACTTTTTATAAAAGTTATTTAAAGTTGAAATAGACTCAAAACTAATCAAGACTACACTTAATTTTTATTTCGTGGAATTTCACCCATTTTTAAGCTTTAACTTTACTTTTCTGTACGGTCTTCAGAACACATCTTTTTAAAGATTTCCTCACCTAAACAAATGAAATTTTTTGTACACCCAATTTTTTATTTCATTGTTTCGACATTTTCGAGTTTTAACCTAATTTTTCAGTACAATATTAAAGACACATCCTTGAATGAATAAAAAATTTCCAAACCTGAACAAAAAATAAACAGATTTCAGAATGATTGATATGGAATAGCCTAAAGAAGTTATGAGTACATGTACCATGGAGCCCATATATACAATTCATGTGTAAACTTTTAGATAGATAAACACTATTTGTATTTACTTCTATTGTCATCTCATTTGTATATAATTATATCTTTTTCAGATGATGCAAGAAGTGGGCAATAGTCGAGCTAGAGCTGCCTATGAAGCGGAATTACCAGACAACTACAGAAGACCTCAGACAGACTCGTATCTTTTGAACAAAACATTCATTATATTTTAGAATTCAGGAGTCATAAAGTGACAGTGAAAATTAGAGTATATTGGTTACTAAATTTATATTTTCGAGATACAATTTTTTTATGTCTTATGATCCAATAATATAATTTTTATAACCCAAGAGTACAAAATTACTGGCTGAATGGTTAGCATGCGCGCGCTGTATCATAAAGTCACTCATTGAGTCGACTGGTGTGGTTTCGAATCCCCGGTTGTACATGACAAGGAGTAGGGTCGCCTGTCCAACCTCGTGGGTTTTCTCCGGGTCCTCCGGTTTCCTCCCACTGCTAAAGACCCCTACGCGCAAGCGAATTATTGAAATAAAATTGAACCATATATTAGTCCCGAAATGACCTAGTTTGTGTCGAGTGGACGTTAAACCCCATTTCTCTCTCTCTCTCTCAAATACTACTGGTACTTATTTTAAGAAGAAAATATTAATTTGGATAGAGTGTGTATTTCCTTAATGTTATCAGTGCATTAGAGTCATTTATAAGAGCTAAATATGAACATAAGAAATATATAGCTAAAGAATGGGTACCACCTAAACCAACTGTACCAAAAGATGTAAGTTAAAATGTTTATACTTATTTTACATTGTATACCCTGATTTGTAAAACTGTTGAGATCTTAGATAATATTTTATGTTTTGTGAGTGAATGTTTAGCAAATGGAGTAATGGCAGCTGAGGGCCAAAAGTAGAAGGTACACTGTCTGAATTATGACACCATTTACATGTGTGGGGTTGGATGGCCGATTGGTTAGCACACATGCACGCTGTATAATAAGGTCTGTCATTGTTAGTCCCAAAATTACTTGGTTTGTGTCAAGTGGACGTCAAACCCCATTTCTCTCTCTCTCCATTTACATTTTGGGTTTTAATAATTATTGAAATTTGTATACCTTAATTAGCACTTACATTGGAGCTAAGCGTATTTGGTTTGTGTCCAAATGAATTGTTGAATTGGATATAGATCCGATGTGTTATTTTGTTTTTTACTGAAGCAAGCTCTTAAACATGCATTATGCAAGAGCTAAATCTGATTATTGCAAGTCTTAATTTAGGCTTCAGATGTTATAGAAATTATAAATTAGATCTTTATTTAAACAACAAGACCAAAATCAACTCTGTAGACCCACGGATGGCTCGGCTACAGCTCGGATTTAAATAGGATTTCACTAATTGATTAAATCAAATAAGGGGTAACCTGATGAAAATACGTCAGTTAGATCGAGGCTAAATGATAGAGTGTACTTAGCGAGGACGCTGTAAAGCGTTTCCGTATGCCATTGAAAACTTTACTTGATAATCGAGATATGTAGGTGGAGTTAACGCCTGTCAATCAAACGATCGGCGAAGGTGAAGACGCATTTCGCTACCATTTCTAGTGAAATATTACAACGATGATAACTATGTTCAGAATAGGGTAATTGGACTGAATTTTCCAATATATTCTTCTTTCATCATCTACTTTTGAACTGTTATAGCAAGAATGGCCAACTCTCTATAAAAATCTCCCATAATGTATCTTTAATGATTAAATTTTTAATCGAAAAAATTATCTAAAGTTAGCTTGTTTACGAATTTTAGTTAGAATTTGGGGTACTGTTGCGACAGGTTATCAGCTGATAAGACAAATCAGCACATAAATTCCAAAGAAATAAACAAATCAAAGTGGGTGTGGCAATATAAACTTTTTTTCTGTTGTGATGAAGATAAGTTTATCGCCATATCAGTGGGATAAACGATTAGCCTACTTGAATTATGTATGTATTTTATAATTATATCTAGTTTTATGGAGAGGTAAGAAAATTGACAAATTCTGTTGGGTAAATACACCTGGAAAATAAACGTTTTTCTATATTTTCATTATCAGTGGATTGTTGGTTTCCTGGATGTGGTTTCAAGTCTTTTAATAATTTTATTTTTTCACTCCTTTGTACATGTATCTCCGAACTTTTTCAAAGCATTTACTGGTAGCTTTCATTCTCAGATTATCATTTATCATGCCTTTATAGTTCTGTTAAGGTTCCTTAAACAACTGGGTTTCTTATAGAAATGCATACAGGTCTGTCATCTATTCAGATATCATTGTTGTTTGTAATTGTTTTGTATGTGACAAGGAGTGGGATCGTCTGTTTAGCCTTATTTGGTTTCTCTGGGTTCTCGGGATATCTTCTCCAAGACCCTGCGCACAAATGAATTAATGAAATAAAAATGAACTGGTAGGACTGGTACCATGTGTTACTGGTAGTTCAAAATAACCCCATTTCTCAATTGATTAGTCCAAAATAACCCCATTTCTCAATTGATATAACATGACAAACAAATGTCCTTTTCTCTTAAAAACACTAAAACATTTATTTCTAAAATGAATGAAATATCCATAAATGTTTCACATTTTATCCATTCACAATCTATATACATCATGAAATATACATAAATGTAGCACATTTTATCCATTATCAATACCACAACCTATATACATCATTTAATTAAACATGCATTATGCAAAAGCTAATTCTACCTAGTGCAAGTCTTTCTTTAGGCTTTACATGCTATATAAATTATTAATTAGACATTAATTAACTTATCAAGAACATAACTCTCGATGCCAATTTTAGCCTGCTATATTTAGTGGATTTGAAAACATTTTGGGATGGATGATTTAAATTTAAGGTAAAAATGTAAGATAAGGCTTTGTTTATTATCGTACCAACGGTAGTAAAGATGATTGTGGCTAGCCTAAAATTGAATCGCTAATATCTTGGTTCGGAGTGAAGCAATTTGACTGAAATTATCAGCATATTTGGGGTTTTTTTTATCTATTTTTTAACTATTATAGCGAGAACTGTCAGCTCTTTATCTAATCTTACCTAATGACCCTTTAAACATTGATGTCTTTTCTGTGCTATTGAATAATTTGTTTAAGATTATCTCCCCTTTCAATTATCTCTGTAAAATTGATATTTTCAGTGGGTGGAAGATGATAAAGAAAAAAAGAAACCAAAATCTAAACCATCATCATCTTCAATACAACTCAATGCTGTAAGTAAATTAAAATTATACAGAACACAATTCTATGGAATACTATGATTATGACATTTTGACTTATCAATCAAATGATGGGAGTTAAATGTATATGTATATGTTATATAAGTTGATGTTATTATTGTGCTATATCTGTTATGGTAGACTGGTTTTGTTGTCTAAATATACATAAAACTCCATAAAAATATTTATATTGGAAATACTGCTATTTCCAAAGATTGTGGATATAGTGATCATTTTAAAAACAAGCTGTGCTTTCTGCGTATGTTTTGTCCCTTTCTGTCTAGCTGAAATAAATATTTGCAAATACATGTTTATGCAGGGTAACTGTATGTAATCAGTTTTATATGAAGTATATGTCATCTTCTATTCATTTGTATCTCAGTTAGACAAATTATTTCGACATTTGGGTGATACCAGTCCATAATAATCACAACTATAAATTAATGAGAAATTGAAAGAGAAAAATGAATGGCATGCATATATATTGTCATATGAAGACAATTATTGAATCTGGAAGTGAATCAGTTTATGTTCTTTTCAATAGGCACCTCGATCCTCCACATCAGCCAAAGTGGAAAAAAAAGCAGCTAATGCAGATTCTCAGTCGAAACTGATAGAAAAGAAATCACCACCTTCTCGACCTGTTGTTACTGGAGCAGCAGCAGATCTTATGGGTTTAGGTAAGTTATAGATTAAAACTGTAAAAAATGTAAACAGGAAAACAAATAGTGATGTTGTCTATTGTAAGTAGAATTGGAAGTGTGTATGGATAAATTGAACTCTTTCAAACAAACCCTTGCATTCATGAACCACTTTACTTTATTTACTGGCTGACTGGTAGCCAAGCCTATGTGCTAACCAATGAAGTCTAACAATACTATAAGTGCAGTAACTGTTTTTAGATTAATAACATGGTTGCCTAAATAGGTAATGAAATAGACCTAATAAAAGAATGTCAAATTAACTTAGTTTTAAAAAAATCCACAAACAATAGAAATGATAGTTAGTTTAACAACTGTTAAGATTATCTTGGAAAGCTTAGTTAATTTAGAAATTTGAGAAGTGCCATTCATCACCATCCATTGGAAGTGTATCATATCTCTGAATCCCTCCATTTTAAGCAAACTAATGACACGTTTTCTTGCATCATTATGATTTTCGATTAGAAGTATAAAAGTCCGCCCTGTACAAACTGTCATTTCCCTGGCAATATCGATATAATGTAGCTGGCAAGCTATAATTTGACATCTTCTAAATGGTCTACTTACTTTTACCCATGTACACTGTCAGACATTAGATTCATATATTTTTCAAGAAAATAAAATACATGTGTGTCTTCTACAGATTTTTCATTCTTAAGTACACCACTATTATCTAGCAATAATGCCGGTGAGATGTTACATGTATATGTTTTTGGTGGTGATGGGGTTTTCAATAAATCTTTTTCTACCCCTTCCCCCTTTTTTTTTTTACGTCTTGGACATATATCTTTTCTGTTTGAACCCTATGTACAAGCTAGTAGCTTTTATTATTACCAAAGCAATAATACTGCTGATTGTTTTGTTAAAATTTTTCTTTACTTTTTGATTTGATTTCTATGGTGAATGAAGTTATGTTCTTTATACTTTGAAAGAATAAACTATGTATAGAATAACAATTTTTTTGTTTTTGTGTTGCTTTTATTATGCTGCTTTCAAATCGTGCAATTTTACTTGCAAATTCCAAACTTATTTTGACACGCAAGTTTACATGATTAATGATAACTCTTGTGACTGGATTTAAGCAAATCCAGTTATGATACATGTATAGCAGATTTGATTGAATGCACATCATAATTTGCCTTTCTTTATATATTTTTAGCTGGTCATTGGGGGTTGTTTTATAATGGCCAAACTGATTAAGAAAAGAACTATACATGCTTTGATGCAACTTCCCCTAGTACAATGTGTTCTAATTTTAATCTCTGTGATATTATCCCACGGACTATGTGAATTATTTATATACTGAGATGCAATAAAAACACACCACTTTTATAAATGTATGATTGTAAATACATGTATATCTTACAATTCTGAATGCAACACCAGATCATGTCAATATCCCACAAGGTGATGTTTCCATAATTGTGTAAACAGGCCACAGATAAATCCTCTCAAACACAAAAAAATGAGTTCGACAGAATTTAAAAAAATCACAATTTTATGGTGCAGGGATATTAAATTTATCTTTTAAATAGCTTGGATTAGTTGAACTCCTATAGTTCTGTTGAAGACACAGAGATATATATCGAGGTAGAAACATACATGTACACCGTGGAAATGCTACATCATGTTAATTCAAGAGGTCAAAATTACTAAAGCCACTTGAAGCAGCTTTGCAATGAGAATGGAAAAGAATCCTGCAAGCAGCTTATATCCTGGCATGAGGAGTCTTGCTGTATTATTGACTTTTGAATTTTACCCCTTATTATGTTGTAAAATTGTTATGGCATTTGTAGTTTCTTGATTTTATTTTGTCAGTAATTGTCCAGTCTACAATCATGGCAAAAAATCACATTTCATTTGCATTATGTCTCACCAACACTTCAAATGGTGTGTTCTAATTGCATCTCAGTATACATGTATATCATTCACATAGTAGTATTAGACTGGTTTCCATTGTTTTGAATATGGAGAAACTGGTTTTCATTGATTTGAATATTGAGAAAAATTCATGAATGATTATATTGCAAATACTGGGCATTTAGCAATCACTTCACAAACCAGCTGTGCATTTTATGTGTAGGCCTAGATCAAAAAGTGACCTTTCTTCATCTAGTGAGGGTAATCTCACTTAAAGCAAGGAGCAGCAACTGCAGTCAAGTCTGATCTCACAATGTTGTTAGTCGTCCTATCCCTAAAATTTCAGAACATTAATCAGGAATGAAATATATTGATAATAAGACAACTAGGGTTAGTCTATCCATGGTTGTTATCAAAGTATTTTAATAATTTTGACACCTTTTTTGTTACAATTTTGTCTTCTGAAAATCAATAATCGGTACAGTTTCAGTATGATTATTTAGATACGTGTTGAATAAAGTGTATTTTTATTGTATATTATTTCCTTTTTATATATAAGAAGCATCAAATACAAGTACACCATCATCAAATGGAGATTTGTTTGATATATTTGGATCTCAACCTGCCGGTCAACCACCAGTCTCTCAACCGGCACCAGTAAATGGAACAAATGTTGGTAATACATTCATAGAAAATACTCCACAACAGGTAAGTTTTTCATGTTACTTACTTCAGTTAAAGTCACACTATTTCACACCATATAGTACATATGTATAAGCAATAAAAGTTGTTTTACAGAAACTACTTTCGTCCAAAATTTAGGTTTTTTTTCCATGGCACACCCTTTGTTAATGTTCAGTTTAATGAACTTTTGTGAAATATACAGATTGGATTTCTTGATAAAATTATTTAAAACTTGATGAGATAGCTTTCAAAGAAAATACCTACTGATTTGTTCATTTGAGTAAGGAGTACTCATTTCCAATTTTTTTTTGTAGAATTTTTGCTCACATTTTGAATGTTAGATATGTGAATTGTATAAACACATTCCAAATATAAATTTAATACAGAGATTGTTGCTATCGTTGAACTGTAAACATGATTTAAAGATTCTAAAGGGGATGTCAAAAAAGGAAATCAGTTATTGATACCAACTAAAGTAATAGGTGATTTTAAGCTCATCAAGAGATATATGTTTATTTTTGTTTTAAAGAATGGAAGTACACCAGAAGAAAGTTTATTTGATGATGGACCAAGTAAAGTAACTGAGAAATCCACTAAAGAATCTATATTAGCACTATATGGTAGTAGTAATAATCAACAACAACAAATGTTTGGTGTACCTGGTAAGAGTTTATTCCCTTGGCTTAATTTGGCTTCTATTTTGTGAAATTGTGTGACAAAAGTGGCAATATTTACAAGTTTCTATGATAATCCTGTGATTTTATCATCGTTAAGACCACTTCTCAAACTCTGAGAAATGATATTATTGAGAAATCATGTATTTGCATGTCATTAACATGATTATCAAAGAAACAGTTCTTGTCTTGTAAACTTTGTTTAATTTGGTGTTTAGTTTTTGTGTGTGTCATTTATGAATGGTTAATTGGTCGCTAATTTTGGAAATGAAAATACATGTATTCTCATAGAACTAAAGATGATTTATAGATTAACCCTTAACTGGTCATTGTCAACTATAATCAACACAATGCTATACAGCTAAAGTCGACCACAGCAAGAACCTTTTTTATAAGCCGCATTTGAGTATTTAGTTTCGTTATTTAATTGATATGGCCACGCATGCGTGTCAGACAGGAACTTGTCTTGTCAAGGGCATTGAGAAAAACATGTCTTTGTTCAACATTTTTTGACAAAAAACGTAATTTAACGATGTCGGGAAGGTTAAAGACTCTCAAAGGGGTTGAAATGGTTATGAATTATTCCGACTCGGATTATATCGATGACACTGATTCTGAAGACGATATTCCTGATGAAAATGATTTAGAATGATTTCCAGATTATAGACCAACTTATCTCCTTCAACTTTTTATTGGTGTCAAGAGTCTATCACTTATTATTATCCGGCAGTAGTTGATTGAAATAGGCATACAAAATATTTCACCTCAGCCTTTATTTAGTCTGACAACTTGACGTCATGACGTCAAAATGACGTCGACCGGTTAAGGGTTAATATGCAATACACTGAACTAGGTTGGTAAAAAAAGTACTGGCGTGAAAGAGAATATTTTTTATGGATTTGAAATTTATATACATTAACAGGGTATAAAAATGTAATGGTAATGGGTAAGACATCTTGATATACATATTGAATTTTTCAGCTTTTGGGATAATACTGCCTGGTATCTGCTTAACTAGGCAATATATATTCATTATTGCTATCATGAGTCTCAAAATTACATTAAATCATTCATACTGTAGATACATTATTGTCTTCTATTTATATTATAATCAATACTATTTGCTAGATTAAATGGCTTAACACTTTTTGCTTTACAAAAAATGTCTGTTAGCTTGTTAATGTTAATGACTGCTATTTTACATCCGAACAATCTCCACCTCCGTAAGATCTGAAAATCTCAAGGAGATAAACAGAACAGATTTGAATACTGATCAGATAAAATGATTACATGCTTCATCAGTGAATTCTTGTTCTACAGTTTTTCATTAGTGTTTTGAAATTTCCTACTACAAAATGGCAAATTGAGATAAATCAGTTATCCACAACATGCATCATATTACTACAATTTAGACTATAAAATGAAACTTGATAAGGCATAAGAATTAAAAAATGTAAGTTTTAATTAAAAAATAAAAACCCTTGCCATTGATCTATAAACAATGACTGTTTTTGCTGTATTTTCTTATTTATGTTTTTTTTAAATCTTTTTTTTTTTGTTGATATTTAAATATTATTTTATCTCCCGTGTTACGAAAAACAAGGGGTTGCAAGCTTTGATGTAACAATACCGTGCATTTGAAGCCTTAAATTGGTGTAAATGTATAAAATCCTACAAAGTTTTGTTTAACTTTCTCTCAATTGAAAACAAATTATCACTAAATTTACAAGTATTAAGTTTTTATTACTAAAGATTGGTAAACATTATGGAAAATATGATGTAGATATTTTTGGATGAATTTAAAAATAGTTTGTAAATTCAGTGATAATTTAAAGTACCTTTTGATGGTGATAATACATATATTATAATATGTTGATGCTAATTGATTTTATGAATATAATGTGCAATGATTTAATCCAAATTTGAAAAGATTTTTATTAATTCTTTTTCCAAGCTACTTCACCTAAAAGTCCATCTTTGCCAAAAGGATTTGAACTGAACACACCACCGGCAGGCATGCCATGTTTTCAGTATTATCCGATGCCAAATTCATACTTTTCTTATGATACTAATTTAGGTAGTATTCAAAATCCAAATTACTGCATGGGGAGATATTTTTGGTAGATATTTTATTCAGTTTTTATTTCTCCTTCAAATTTAAGTTTAACAGTTATGGAAAATGGTGCTTGTTATATTTAGATTAAGCTAAATTTAGTTTGTGTTTTCGTTATTTTGTTACTAAATTAAATCCAAATGTTAAGATTAGGGAAACTTTGCTTTTACAACATTATTGAGTAAAAAAATGGTTTTGTTTAGATTATTTTCCCATAAGAAAATAATTTCAAAAGGAAAGACTCAGGGACCCTAGTAATATTTTCATGATGAACATACAGGCTTTTATTGAGGTTTTGTTTTTAAACTTAAGTTATCTTAATTCTTCTTTTTGGCATGGGCTTCTCGTATTTCCTTTCTTTCTAGCAAATTAAGTTATTTATGTTGTTAAATTTCTTGCAATTTGTTTTTGGAAAACTAGTAATAATATTTTATTTTTTTTGTATTATTATGCAAACCACTGCTATCTTCAATGGGATATTTTTGGCAATGTTAATAAACTCATAATGAGTCTAATCATTGTGATCCATCCATTATCTTATATAGATTGGGGGCGTGTGTAGTTCTGGGTGTGCAATAACAAAATTGCAACATATTTATCTTCTAACATGAGTTGTTTGCATAATTTTGTAATATAAAACAGTATTTAAACATCAGTGCTTCACTTTTTAGATAATTGTAATAGTACACTTGTAAAATCAAGTTCACACATTGTACTGCATGGTCTCGTGCTCGTGGAGAAATTGATACCATAACATAATACCATAACATGTTGTGTATTGATTACCTTGAAATCAGTTCTATGATTTAAACATTTATTTATTCAGAAAAATAGAACTTTCTTCTTTTATTATCTTTCCCAACTTTAAATAATGAAGCTTCACACCCAACTTTTAATTTTCTTTTCAACTTCCTTCTGATTAGATAATTATTTTTAAAAAGATAAGCATTAGAAAACATTTTAGATATAAATTCAGTAATGTATTAAGCACAGCAGTTCAAACAGCATAATTAATATTAACAGCAATGTGTTATTTAAATTATCAAACTTTCTTTTGCTTGTGTTTTAATGATTAGTAATAGTTTGTTGCACTAATAGATCACCTGTTAAAAATGTATAAGTTATGTTAAATATCATTGCCTCATCAAAACAGAAGCAGAGGAACTAATTTCACTATATTTTCAGGTGGTATGTACATGCCCCAACAAATGCCACAACAGAACATGGGAATGTTTAGTGGTGGGGCTGGTGGTAATATGATGGGACAACCACAACAGGGTATGCCAGCTATGGGACAACAGCAACAGCAAGCCATGCAATATGGAAATATGGGAATGCAACAGGTTTTAAAAATATTTTCATCTATATTATGTATTTAAGAAATGAAATGATATGAAATGGGGTTTAATATCCTATTGTTCTGCTCCAATTAGGCTTATGAAAACGGACATAAGACATACAGTGTGCTATCGATGGTATTTTGCCAGGACAGCAGCGCTACAGGCTATAGCCTACTTTTATATCGAATTCCAGCTGCCAAGGGTTCTTTTACATGCATGCCTCGGTTTCTTGTCCCATCAAAATGACTATACATTGTCCCTTGTCAGGCCCTCGTACTGCATCACTATAAAGAGGGGACCATGCCAGAAAATCCAAATGAACTTCTCGGTCAACACAGGAATCAAACACGAAACCTCCAGATTATCGAGCTAATATCTTACTCACTGATCCACTGTGGCTTCCATATTATTTAACAGTATTTTCATTAATAAACTGCAGGAAGCCTCAGGTGGCATTTCCAAAGAAGGTAGAACCCAGTCTTTTATTCTTTTTTCACCCACATTTTCATGCGGACGTATATTGTCGTCACCCCTGTCCATCCGTCCATCAATCCACAATTGTTTGTGTGCACTCTACAGGTCACAATTCTTATCCAATTTTGACGAAACTTGAAATATAGGTTTATATCCAAAAGATCTCGGGTTGCTTTCTATATTGGCATGTATTGAATCAAAACTTCATTGATTATGGACCCTATAGAGGTCACAATTTTAAACTGATTTTGATGAAACTTGAAATGCATGTTTATAACCCAAATATCTTGGTTCCTTTCGATATTTGCACATATCGGATCGTAACATCCTGAATTATGGCCCCAGGTTGTACTAAAAATCGCCTTTTTTAGCTTGTGGCCCCTGTGGAGGTCACAATTATTATCCAATCTAAAAATATGTTTGATTATATCACCATTACACCGTAATGAAGTTTGACTTCGAATTTCGTGAAAATTGGACCAAAACTGCCGGCAAAATGGCCGCCGCCTGTACGCGAATAGTGTAAAAATATGGTATATCAAGGTTGTGGACCCTCTAGAGGCCACAATTTTGATCCGATTTTGATGAAACTTGAAATGCAAGTTTTTAATCCAAAGATGTCGGTTCCTTTCAATATTCGCGCATATCGGATCGTAACTTCCTGAATTATGGCCTCTGTGCGAAAAATCGCGTTTTTAGGTTGTGGTCCCTCTAGAGGTCACAATTATTATCCGATTTAAAAAAACGTTCAAATATTTATACTGTAATGTTTGTCGAGTTCGATTTTCGTGAAAATTGGGACAAAACCGCTGGACAAAATGGCCGCCCCTCTTACGCAAATAATGTAAACATCTGGTAAATCCAGGTTGTTGACCCTCTAGAGGTCACTATTTTGATCCGATTTCGATGACACTTGAAATATATGATTAAAACCTAAAGATATTGGTTCGCGCATATCGAATCGTAACTTCCTGAATTATGGCCCTTGATTGATCAAAAAATTACGTTTTTAGCTTATGGTCCCTCTAGAGGTCACAATTTTTATCCGATTTAAAAAAACGTGTGAATATATCACCATTACACACTAAGATCTTGGTTCCTTTTGATAATCATGGATACCCGAACTTAACTTCCTGGATTATGGCCCCTGATTGTTCGAAAAATTGCATTTTTAGCTTGCAGATTCTCTAGAGGTCACAATTTTTTTCAGATTTTAAAAAACGTTTAAATACATCACCATTCCACCATAATGAAGGTTGAATTCGAATTTCGGGAAAATCGAAATGAAACTGTCCGAAAAAATGGCCGCTCTTTGTACGCAAATTGTGTAGAAGTGTGTAATATGAAGGTTGTGGATCCTCTAGAGATCATAATTTTTGTCTTTACATCCCAAAGATCTCAGTCCCTTTTGATATTTGCACATTTCAGACCATAACTTTCTGGATTATTGCCCCTGATTGTACAAAAAAATGCATTTGTTTCTAGCATGTTCTCTATCCATCTCTTGCAAAATGTGGGCGTATCCTGCCTGGCAGCCGCTGGTTAACAAATTTGATGGAATTTGGCTAGAAATAACTGAAACAATATAATTATTATATCTGATGTATGGAGTTATAGTCTTATATTGGTCATTGATTTATAAAAATAAGCAACAGTAGCCAATAAATACCCATGTAAATAAAGCCAATGACCTCTCTCCTTTCATCAAGAAATGAAGACCTGTCATGTAGCAGAATTGAGTAAATTGCACATAACTGTTAACTGTCACATAAACGCAATCACTGTTGACCTTTCGATACTTGCGCATATTGGACCATAACTTCCTGGATTATGGCACCTCATGTATCCCAACCTCATGTATCCAAAAAGAAGATAACATAAAACTAAATAGGGTAAAGAGCTGACAGCCTAATTTATACTTGATGCAGTGGCGGCGCCAGCCGTCGGTGATTGGAGGGGCAAAGCTGGGGCAAAGTCCAAGGTTAAGGGGGCAAAGGCACGAGCTTCAACTAGGTGTAGGGGGCCTGCCCCAGAAAATTTTGAAAAACAGATTGCCGGAAATGCAGCCTGGCAGTATTTCAGGCACTGATTGATGAGGTAAACTGTCAAACGAACGGACTTGCGAATCACGACGAAGCCCACTCACGAGCGTCAAAGCAGGGAGTCCTCCCCCAGAAAATTTTGAAAAATAGACTGCCGGAAATGCTGTCTTACAGTATTCTCTCAGGCACCGATCGTCGAGATAAATAGATCTGCCCAGATACCGTTCGTCGCCTTATCACTAGTTTATCCGACTAGAGAACAAAATGTCAAACGAACGGACTTGCGAACCTCAACAAATTCCCTTTGTGAGCACCAAAGTAGAGAGGCCATCGGGGACCTCGCCAAGAAAATTTTGAAAAATAGACTGTCGGAAATGCTCTACAACATGCAAGTTTATGACTGAGTGGGGATGTGGGATTTATTCACCGTAGAAGGCATTGATTTGATGATACTAAATTTTATTGCTGTAACATTTTTGTGCAAGAAATGAAATTTTTAATTAAAAGTTGGGAGATAGAATGTTACATTGAATGTACAAGGGTATGGCCCCTTTACCATTGAAAGTAATGTCGCTATATCACTAAAGATACTGTGAGGGTATTATAGTATATTTGCCACTGAAAATCTACCTTGTGTAAATTTAGCTTTAGCTGCAATTAATCCTCTCAGCTCAACTCATCATGGTTATTTGGTATTGGCTTGATCTATTCTTGATTTTTATTCATAAACTTATTCTTTATTTTAGCCAAATATGTATGGAATGGGTCAGATGTCTGGTATGCAACAACCAGGTATGATGGGTAATCAAGGTCATATGATGGGTGGTAACCAAATTAACATGATGGCTGGCAACCAGGGTAATATGATGCAGGCTAATATGTATGCTCAACAGCAGCAGATGCAGCAACAGCTCCAAATGCAACAAGTGAGTATTTTTCTTATTGTTCATTAATTATTGATAAAAATCTAAAGCACTTTGGTATGTGTAATGTACAGGAGTCTTAAAATGCATTTACTGAACTTTTTTGTTCAATTCTCAAAAAGTTAATGAAAATGTGCTTACATCTGTTCAAATGTTTTCATAGTGATACTGCAGAAAATGTGCTTGCATCTGATCTGATGTTTTCATAGTGATACCACACTCTGATCCTATTTTATCATAGTGATACCACAGAATTGTCATTTCGAAATAAAAAAATCCAAATTATTTTTCACCTTTGCATTTATTCTTGAACTATAATGTTTTTATTTTAGATGCAACAACAAATGAATGCCATGAAAGTAGGAGGCAATGTGTCAGGAATGGCTGCACAATCAGTACCAGGAGGGTGGGCAACGGGTGCCAGTTCAGGACAGACATTATCAAACAATCTATGGCAATGATTTATTAGGACAGACACTAGTCATTTAAAAAAGCTGGTATTAAATTTGCATTCCATCATTTTGTAATGTGTTCACTTACCTCCAGTTGATCATAAAAAAATTCTTTGACAGAAACTACAAGTTCAAAGACTAAAGGTCAAGGTTGGATTCAGTTGAATAAATTAAAATATCATAAAAGGAATGAATTACTCCAGAAAAGGAACAAGAAGAACTATATTTTCAAGTATAATAAAAAAAACAATAGGACTATTTAAATTTTTATTATGTTTCTCATGTGTACTGTTAGGTATAGTTTAATAATAATAAATAGGTAAATATGTATAATAGATTTATAACAAGTCACATATCGTATATTATAATAGAGATGTTTTTTTCTTGTCTTGTCAAATTTTTGTCACTCCAGTATCTTTCCTTTAAAAAGGCATTGGCTAGCATTTATGAGTGAGTAAAATCTTAATATCTTACTATCTGAACGAAATCTTAATCTTCATATTGAAAGTCTGTGTGTATTTGGTATCACACAAAGAAAAAAAGGCTAAATAAAAGCTGTTATCTCTAGCTTATTTTATTAGAATTAAAGTATTGTGTTATTATTTATGGAAGGTACTGGGTAATAGGAACTAGACAATATTCATGTGATATGTCAGTCATTTGGTGCACAAATAAACTGAATTCAAGTTCAAATCATGTAAGTTATACATTTACTTTCATGATATATAATTTAATGTGCAATGTCTGTTTTCATTAAGCTGTGCTTATTTCATATCTTTTTGTTTGTGTGTAGCTTTGATTAAAATATAGTTTAAAATGTAGTCCCAAAATTAGTTTTTTGTGCTGTGTGGTTTGTATATATGTCGTTTGTGCCAATTAATTATAAATTAAGAGTTTAGAAAAAGATCAATAGAGACATTGGCATTAGACAGAAAAGTGATCAGACATAGCAATATGCAGCTGTTATAATAACTCTGGGATTGAGTCAAATTGTCATTTTGGTCTTCAGCTTAGGTCTTAAATAAGTTAGTTTATTTATCCCTATATTCAAGCCCAGCAACTATAAATGTCTAAAAGCATTATGCAGTCAATTACTGTGGAACATACATGAGAACATTGCAATGGACATAACATCTGATTGATTAATTAATCCGTCTTTAACACGATTCCTAAATACCTCATTTAAATGATTGAGGACAGCAGATTTGAGACTGCTTTGGATGGAATTTTAATTGTTTTCATTCTTATATCAGTTGAACAAGTATGAAATTACTTTTATTTATTATACAGTCGATTTATTTGTTGTTTGTTTATATATTAATGTTATGCTTTCTAAATATTGTAAATATAAAAATGTTTTTCCCAAAAAAAAGGGGAACACACAAAATGTATTATTATATGGATGTAAATATAAGAAATAGATGTTGTAAACTAATATTAAATAGGATTATATGTATATAGCCGTCTATTGTTATTAGTGGTATTGCAATATCCGATTTAAAACTTCATTAGTATAAACATGAAATTCAATAAATCTAGGGTACATTTTCAGTTTCTATTTTTCATTGTCGACTTCTAAAGTATTATTTTATAAGTACATGTACCTTATAGGACATTAAAATGGACATTTATAATTTATAAATTAAAATATCTATTTGTTAATAAATTTATTTTTAGAAAAACAATGACTTCCAATCATTAACAAGCTGGACAAATTTTCCAAAGTTATTTATCTTATCTTCGTTGTTAATGGAATCAATACATGTATATTAGCATATTAAATGGTTTGAAATCAGTATTAAATTTAATGTCCATTTAATAACATTTTGAAAGCTCATAAAAGACAATTGTTGATGAATTCTGGTTGGTGTGTTCTCATCAAATTACATATAAGCCGAGGCACCCACTGTGAAAATGTTCAAAATTTAAGAAGTGTCATGTTCGGGATGGTATTAGCATACATGTACTTAAATATGTATATGAAGGAATGTACATCTGTGTTTCCATGACAGTTTCACACAACAACTTTGTTCTTTTTATAGGAAGTGAAAAATTTAATACCACTGATCCTATAGGGCAGTCAAATTTAAAGTTCATAGATACCACCATACATTTAGCAATAGTATGCTTTTATGCCTAAACTTTACCAGAAAGTTGTGGTAAGTGGAAAACATACTATAACACTACATGAATACTTTTTATATAAATTTAAATGACTGTCTAGATAAACTGTGGTGTATGTAAAGAAATGGCTGAGAACGTGTTAATATTTTGAGTTTAGTCTGTTTATGGAAGTTCATTAATTAATCATTATAACACTTTGTAGAAATTTCATCATCAGTATATATATATATTATGCACATTAAAAATGATATAAGTTTCCACATCTAAACTTGTTTTATGTATTGTATATTATGTTATCGTTATAGATTTTAAAATGGTTTATACTTAACTTAATATATTAAAGAATTGTATTGTTATTACCAAGGGAGAAGTGGTCAACTACACAAAAAGAAATATTTTAAAACGTATATAGTTAGTTGTGTTATTGTATCTAGATCATCATTAATTCACAATTAAGCACAAATAAAATGTTTTTGACTGTTTAATGTCGTTTCAAAGAATGTGTTATTTGAAATCTAAACCATAGAAATGCTTTCTTAAGGCGTTAGTGCATCTGCTATTCTGCTTACTTTATTTGGACTTTTTTACCATGACTATACACTTTGTTACTAAATAGAAATAAGCAGGAGATTCCACTTGAGTTTAGATTTTATTACTGTTTGACCCTTAGTTTATAGTGGGCGGTTGGGTGGCCGAATGGTGGAAACATGCACATTGGATCATAACTTCAGTCATTGAGTCAAGTGACACACATGGTTTCAATTTCCGACTTCTACATGTCGAGGGGAACTATTTCTCTCTCTTATATTGATATTGGCTTTCTGTGGTATTTATATACCCTTTGGATTCACTAACAAAAACCCAATTCTTTCTGATGCTTATTTCAATGTGTGTCTTAAAAATATTTTAAAAGTAGTATTCTGAAAATTGTTCAATATGATTTAAAACATTCTCAAATCTTCTATTAAATGAGAACATGATTAGTCGTCTTTATAGATCGCCCATGTTGAGTATTTATTACACATGTATTTTTGTTCACTTTGTGTCTATTAATTTAATATACTGCTTGTAATATATAATTTACAGTGTATATAATTTAATGTGGTGGAAATAAAAAACTGTAATATATTACCTATATAATTGTTGTAAATTATGCCCAACTCTACTTAAACAAATATATAGAGCTTTTATGCTGGGAGTTATTCTCTTTATCTAATCAAAGTATCCCTAAACCAGTTTCTGCATTTGTATTCCCCTGGCTGTTTTGGGCTTGGCGAGGAATTACTAATATCTGTATTTAATTCACAAATTATCCACTTACTATCTCCCGGACACACTCTCCTGAGTCTTCTCGAAACAACATCTACATTAATATTTTTGTGTCCGTTTTGGTGTATTGCAATAATGGATGGGGGATTCAGAACAAGGCCATATTTTTTTTATATATATTTACTCTAATCCCGTGTTGTATGTGATACTCCTAACTTCTACTAATAATTTTGAAAAGACACTGGCATCTGTTGCTCAGATTCGACCGAGAATATAACATAGCTTACGGTTACCCCCCAGCCCTCCTGCGTCCATCGTCGTTTGAAAATTTCTTAAGAACCCAGTAGGCCTACACTAAAACACAAACGTATACATTTTTGTAAAGTGAAAATATTTTAATCCAAAATCACTTATTACAGATATCAAACTATCAATCCGTAGTAATTTCCACATACATATTTTTGTAAGAGTGTAAATCGGTTTGAAAACTTGAATGCCTTTCTACCCATCCTTCACAGTTACTGCCAGTTTTAGACATTCTTACAGTGAAACGTGGAGATGTCTCGTACGTCACACCATAACTACTCCTGTCCAATGTGGCATCAAATACACTCGCTGCTACTCGAAGAAATTCAGATTTATGTTCGTTTCTTCTTAATCCGTAGAAAATATCACTGGAAGTTAAAGCTCTGTCGTATTGTTCGTGTCCTCCAAGTTTCGTTTTTGATGAAGAAAATTTGACCGCGTGAGTGTTTAGGTCTATTTCATCTCCCCTGGTGAGAAAAGTAATGTATACATCTCTTATGTTAAAATCACCATCTTGTGGTTCTGTTTGAGATTTAGAAACATCAATAATCGTTACACCAGATTCACCAAGTACCTAAAAGGAATAATAACTATTGAAACAGGACCAGATAAAGACGTCATATTTGTATTTTAAAGATACGTTCCTATGAAAGTATTTATAAGATGATTATTTCCAGTAAACGAATGGCATATTTGGTATAATATTAATATATGGAAAGTAGAAACACTCAATCTTAATGGGAAAATACCGGATTTCCATTCCAAAAGACGCCCATTGTACCCCAGCAGGACACATATGTAAGGGTGTCCCTAACTCTGTGATTAAACGGCCGAAAAAGAAATTTGGCAGAGCATAATCCAAGAATTTACATAGGCTTCGATATTTATGGTAAATTATTTTATGGTAAATTATGGACAGCAACTAACATCCTGAAAGTGACAATTAACAATGATAATAAATATAGATTCTAGTGGAATGGGTATTTTTCTTTGGATTAAAATGTTTTGAGAGGAATTTTAGGGATATGTCTTTTTACATGGTCAACTTACGTGGCCTGTAGCTGTAGAAGTGCCAGCATGTGTTATGACCAATGCTGTATTTTCATCTACGCCTATTCCATAATCAACACCATTAGAGAGGTGTCGAGTGTCCGACAATAAGCGGATTAACCGACCTTCTCTGCCTCTGTTACTGTTAAAATTAAAATGAAACAGAAAGTTATTTATTTATGCTATATAGATTCCCACGTTTTAATCGTGGAGTAGTCGTGGTTATCCTATCAGGTCTTATCATATATTAAGGTCATGCGTAGCAATCGTGCTAATCGTATGGGGGGGGGGGGGGTGGATGTATCATACGGTCTGTCACTGAGTCAACTGGCGGGGTTTCGATTCACCGGTTGTACGTGACAAGGAGTAGGGTCGCCTGTCCAACCTCGTGGGATTTCTCCGGGTCCTCCGGTTTCCTCCCAAGAACCCTACGCGCAAGCGAATGATTGAAATAAAATTGGACCATGTGTTACTCCCGAAATGACCTAGTTTGTGTCGAGTGGACGTTAAACTCTCTCTCTCTCTCTCTCCCTCTCTCTCTCTCTCTCTCGCTCTCTCTCTCGCTAATTGTATCGAAACGTATCTGCGCGTACCAGATCGTGGACTCAATAGGGACAATCCTATCGGAACGCATCGCACGACACTGAGAACCTAGCATTAATGTACCCAATTCCGTCGTTTTATACGACGAAATCAACCAAATGGACAATTTGCTCTTGATTAAATAACTAGATAACCAATTCCAAAGCAATATTTTGTTAATTGTAAACCTGCTGAATTGTCCATTGAATATGTCTTCGGAGTTATGAAGAATGAACGTCACTTTTGTTGTTGTTTTGCACTTACCCAAAATGAGTATCCAGAATATATCCATCAAATAAACCAGTACCCCCGTGTTGATTGTATACTAGATCGTCAGAATGACTTGAAGATGTGTGAGCACCGTAACGCAAGGCATCATAACTAACACCACCTAATATAACAGATTTAAAGAACCAGGTGAAATATTTATTAAATTTTCACAGAATTTAAAAGGGAACTGAAGTCGTTGTAGATTTTGTTTTATTTTATACATTATTTTGTTTCGCCCGTTATTAAACAACTAAAATGCCGGATGTGACGTTATGAGGGTAACTGCCAATGACTATGACTAAATAACAAACCAACTCGTTGTCTGTAAGGTACTGGTTGAATTGAAAACTTTTATACGTCATATGCCTTTCTTATACACTGTGATAATAAAGGACCAAACAATTTGCATATAAGGCTGTGCAAGGTTCAAACTATTTTCTAATATATACTCTTCAAAAAAAGTAGGGTGTATTGAAATGCAAATACCTATGCAGGTTGCGATATGATAAATAGTCATGGACATTTGACATGCTTTGAGAGTATGTTCATAGATGAAGAACTTATCGCCCGAACAGAACCACTGAGCTGCACATGCGACACGCAATAGCGCCATACACGTGGGAGGGATCCATTGTAGAATTTGACACTTCAAGGAAGGTTTGATGAAAACTGCCGCGTGCTGGTGTATCTATCCATGTTTGCTTTCCTGTCGGTTCTTGCATAAGATTTACTATTTAGCATATCTTTGCTTTAGTGTGTTACGTTTAATTTGATCGGGAGGAGTGGGTCAGATTGCCCCAAATCGTGATTGGACGGTTGATTAGGAGCATGCCACGACGAATTGCTGAATGTCTGAGGATTGGTGGAGCAATTACTCATTATGACAAAAATCAAAAACGTCCATTTTCACTTTTGACAGTGTATCTCTTTGCGAGTGAAATGGGGCCGCCAGATAAGCCGCCGATATGAACTGTTTATGTTCAGGTGTAGACAATAATTGGCCTAGTATTAACATAAACTGGTTACCTCTAATAAACACAGCAGTGCATTTCCGCAGTTTTGTATTGTTTCTGAATATCCCCTACTTTTTTTTTTAAGAGAATATATTGAATATTTTTTTTAAAATCTGTAACGTCTGGAACTATGACTACCCCGAAAAGGTCTTGTACCAGAGTGCAAGATCAAACGCGTAGCATGTTGTTGTATTATAAATGATCCAGTAATATTACACATACCTTCGACCATCACAGCCGACGGCTGACAAGCTGTACCGGCACTTGACCCAGCTACAACCACACCTATATTGTTTTGTTCTATGATTGCTCTCATTGCTGGAGATAACGTATGTCCATTATCAAAAAATCTATTAATAAATAATCTTTAAAAAAGCACTTCTACTACAACAGGTTATCAAATTAATATGAAATTGATTGTGATTCAGAGAACAGACTTAATAATATCAATATAACTTACGCTGGCCCACGGATCCATTGACCTGATTTGATATGTGCGTTTGCTGTTCATTGCTTACAATGTCTGTGTAGTTTGTGTGTCTAGTCCATGGGTTTGTCTTGTGTGTTTTGTTTTCTTGTGTTGTGGTCCTAATGCACTTACTGTTTAAATTAATAGCTATAAATGACACAAAGAATTTATATACAGGGCAGGTGACTCTATTGTGACTTGAGCTCCATACTTACGATTCTATGATTCTGGCTTGATCACCACCACTAAAGAAGAACCCTGTTTGCTGTTTAATAAGCTGGACCACAACTGGGTCACTATTTGCTGATTTATTAGCAAGGTGGACAGGAATAAAATTGACTTCTTCTGCTCCATAATTTAGGAAAACTGTCTTATAGTATCCGAATGAATCCAACGGATCGGCTGAAGCAGCTGCAATAATTCCAATGCGTGCTGTATTCTGTCCTCCCTTTTTTGTGCATAAAAATATTAAATGCATAGTTTAATTGTTATAGAAAGCGTGCGGATCGGATATCCTGTCTAGTTGTTGTTTAATTTCCATTAATATTTGTTATAACTGTTGATGCTTGATAATTTAACAATGACGCCGTGATAATACAGACATTATATCATGGAATTGTTCTAAAGTTTTTAGTGGGTCCCCTTCTAAAAAAATTAAAGGGGCATTAGGCAAGATTAGATAAAGGGTTAACAGTTCTCGCTATAATAGTTAAATCATAGGTAATGAAAAGAGAATATGCTGAAAATTTCAGTCAAATTGCTTCACTCTGAACCTAGATATTAGCTATTCAATTTTAGGCTAACCCCGGTCGTCATTTTTACCGTTGTTACGACAATAAACAAAGTCTCGATTATCCATCGAGAGTTGATTATGATCTTGTCATGTTAATAAATGTCTAATTATTAGTTTATATAAACTAGGCCCACGGAAAGACCTGTGCTATAGGCAGATTTAGCTCTTGCATAATGTATGTTTAAACCATGGTATCATTATAATGTAGTAGAAGCAAAACGAAATATATATATTATTGCAAATGTCTGGTTAATATAACTTAAAAATATACGTTACCGCCATATCAATAATCTGTCTATAAATGACTGTGTTATTTTCGGATAAACCTCCTCCAACTAAAACAAAACTCTTTCCATATTGTGAAACTTGTTTTGATTGACTTTGTTGTATAAATAGGAACAAGAATATTATTAAGTTCAATTTGGACATGACTGCCGACAGAGCGTTCTTTCTCATCCAATTCAACGATCAAAAACAAAGCATTTTGTATACAAAATTCGTGTCTTATCTTTTTGTTATGTTTCAGAGATTGTTTATCTCAAGTATAATATGCCAAGTTCCACCAAGCTAAGAATCTCGGCAGTAGGACATCACGATCTGTTTTGCCAAGACGTGATCAATTTTACAGTTATATAATAATTTCTGTACCGTTTAAATTTTAATAACGAAATAAAGACAACACTATTCGAAAGGATATACAATAATCTTTTCGTAGCGAGGGGCCCCAGACTATCCGTCGGAAAATCCCGATGAACCAATACGGGACACGGGACCTCCAGGTTAGCGAACGAATACCTAACTAACGGAAATTGAAATATAGCTTTTGGTGACCGTACAGCTGTTCAAATTTGCTCCCAGATTTATTTTGTAAGATTATAAATAACACAAGAACTACGAGTGTAATATATTTTACAAAATGTATGGCTTATTTTCGAATGAAATTAAATTTACAAGTACACAGTAAAACTTCAAAATAAAATCACACATAAATACTTTTCATCATAAAAATTCAATACTTATTTTTCAAAACTCGTACATAATAGATAATAATCAGACTTATTACAGATTATCACACCATTATCAAAGTTATTATATTAGATCAATTTATTTACATTAATAATATGAACCAGCGGCTGTCAGGCAGGATACGCCCACATTTTGCAAGAGATGGATAGAGAATAAGCTAAAAGCAAACGTAATTTTTGTACAATCAGGGGAAATAATCCCGAAAGTTATGGCTTGAAATGTGCAGATATAAAAAGGGACAGGGATCTTTGGGATATAAAGATATGTTTTAAGTTTCATCAAAATCGGATAAAAATTGTGACCTCTAGAGGGTACACAACCGTCGTACACATTTCTACACAATTTGCGTACAAAGAGCGGCCATTTTGTCGGGCAGTTTCATTTCGATTTTCCCGAAATACGAATTCAACCTTCATTATGGTGGAATGGTGATGTATTTAAACGGTTTTTAAAATCGGAAAAAAATTGTGACCTCTAGAGAATCCGCACGCTAAAAATGCGATTTTTCGAACAATCAGGGGCCATAATTCAGGACGTTAAGTTCGGGCATCCGCGATTATCAAAAGGAACCAAGATCTTAATGTGTAATGGTGATATATTCACACGTTTTTTTTTAATCGGACAAAAATTGTGACCTCTAGAGGGACCACAAACTAAAAACGCGATTTTTTGTACAATTCAATCTTCATTATGGTGGAATGGTGATGTATTTAAACGGTTTTTAAAATCGGAAAAAAATTGTGAAATCTAGAGAATCCGCGCGCTAAAAATGCGATTTTTCGAACAATCAGGGGCCATAATCCAGGACGTTAAGTTCGGGCATCCGCGATTATCAAAAGGAACCAAGATCGTAATGTGTAATGGTGATATATTCACACGTTTTTTTTTCAATCGGACAAAAATTGTGACCTCTAGAGGGACCACAAACTAAACGCAATTTTTTGTACAATCAGGGGCCATAATTCAGGAAGTTATGATTCGATATGTGCGAAAATGGAAAAGGACCAAGATATTGGGGTTATAAACATGCATTTCAAGTTTCATTAAAATCAGATGAAAATTGACACACAATATTGTGACACTATTTGCGAATGAAGGGAGGGGGGCATTTTGTCCTTCAGTTTCGGTCCAAATTTTACGAAATTCAAACTCAACCATCCTTAGGGTGTAACGGTGATATATTGTAACTGTTTTTTTTAAATCAGATAAAAATTGTGACCTCTATGGGGTCCACAAGCTATAAAACCGCGATTTTTCGTACAACCAGGGGACATAATTCAGGAAGTTAAGGTCCGATATGCGCGAACATCGCAAGGGACCGAGATCTGTGGGTTATAAACATGCATTTCGTACAATCAGGGGCCATAATCCATGAAGTGACAGTCCGATACATGTCAATATCGAAAGGAACCGAGATCTTAGAGTGGTAAACCTATATTTCAAGTTTCATTGAAATCGGATAAAAATTGTGACCTGTAGAGTGTTCACAAACAATCGTGGACGTCCGGACGGACGGACAGGGGCGACGACAATATACGTCCACATGAAAATGTGGGCGTATAAAAATATTATATTTAGCACAACATATTTTCACAAGTAGTATAAAAGTTATTATATTCAGCACAATTCATTTTCATAAAAAGTTTCGAATGGATTCATGTCAGGCGTAGTGGCAATCGAATTAAATGAAAATCGAATTTTATTTACATCTATTTAAAATCTCACCTTAGTAATACCATCTTTTCACCAACATTATGATATACTTACATGTTAAGTAGCATCCAAATAGTTATACTTAGCACATTTTATTAAGAAGCATCTACGTTATTATATTCAGCACAAAAATATATCAAAAATATAATAATCAATGATTTCAGCAGTTATTATATTCAGCAGAATATATTAACATAGGTATCAATAGTAGTATCAAAGTTATTTTTTCTATTACAGTACATTTGCATAAGTAGTATAATGTTCCAGATAATGGTCAATCGCATCAAAGCAAAATTTGAGTTGTTCCTGAAAATATATAAACAAAGTCTAGAATGTAGATGCAAAGTGAACAATTGGAAATATGGATCAGCACATCAATATGTAACAAATAATTCACACTGATGTTGTGTGGCTGTGGTGCGTTGGTTCGATCCCGGTGTGGGCCAGGAACATGTCTCTTGATTTTCCTGGTGCAGGACGAGTGGAAATGTAATGAAATGGGGATTTAAATTCTAATAAAGACGGGCATACGCCATACAATGTGCTATGAGGGATATGTGCCCGAACAGCACTCAAATGTGTACACGGAACCTCGGGTTTTCGTCCCATCCGAACGACTAGACACAGCTGTCCTTGTCAAGCCCTCCATCCTCCACCGCTGACAAGCGGAAACTACACCGGAAAATCTCGATGAACTTTCTCTGCTAACTCCACTATCCCCGGACGGATGGACTGACAGCGAAATGGTGTTTAACGTCCCACGTGTCTGTGTGTGTGAGTTAGTTGTATTTTACGTCCGCTTCCACCGAGGTGATATCGCAGACATCCCACGTGTCTGTCACCAACTGGGTTATATTTGATATTTGTATTTGTGTCAGATATAAAACTTACATAAGATGTAATAATTTGTGGTCTGGAAGCTCTAAGTTGTAGTATTGTCTGTAATACACTGACATCTTGTTCTATTGTTAATCTCTCTAATATAGCAGCCAATACACAAAATATACCTCCTTTAGTAACACCATCCCTAATATACAACAAATACACATTTAAAATCAGTTTGAGAATAAACAGTCAAATCTCTCGTGAAACCTTTTGTGTATAAAACCTACCATTAAACACATTTCAAATTTGGGGGGTTGGGATGGCCTAGTGGTCTAGAGTGTCACACTTCGACCTCTATCTGGCCGGTCACCTCTGGCTTGCGGCTGTGGTTTCGATCCCTGGTGTGAGCGTATGTGGCATGGAGATAGGGGCGCCTTCTCAACCTCGTGGGTTTACTCCGGGTACTCCGGTTTCCTCCCACACGAAAGACCCCTGCGCGTGCGCTAAGATCATGAAAATAAAAAAAAAAAAAAGACAACTTGTCTGCGATATCACCTTCGGTGGAAGCGGACGTTAAACACTAACAACAACAACAACAACATTTCAAATCACTAAATTTTACCAATAATTTTTGAAACTTTTGTGCATAAAAACCTACGCTAGTATTTAACAAATAATATACAAAAAAAAACAACAAAAAAACACAACACATATTCATTAATCTTTTGTTTTTTAATATATATCCTTTTTGTATACTCACCGACAAACAACAACCAATGGATTACTATTTTCGTAACTTGACTTAACATGTTCAAGTACATTAATCAATGAAATGAAGGATTCTGGTGTCTGTTGTTGATTGTTCCAGAATTTACATTCGTATACTGTAACTGTTTGATTTACATTTGCCTGATAGTATTTAAAAGAAAATAACACCATATTAATTTAAGCAATGAAAAATTTTAAAGGATAACTAATATTGTAACAAAATAAAACCCGGAGTTAAGTTAGTTATTAATCATAACTGTATCATAGCTGTATGTTGTTTAATTTTACAGAAATAAAGCTATAGTTCAATTTTACATAATTAAATAGACGTGCCGAGGATTTGGTGGGTTTTTAAAGGTAACGGTGACCTATAACCAGATAATACTTTTGAGTAGATATCTATAGGAATACAGGAATAGCCAAGATTACCAATTTCCGTGTAAATTGAAAATATCATGGACAGGAAACGCCAAAGTATTGCCAAAAATTGTCAATTTTCGTGGTAATTGAATATATCTAGCAAAATCAGGACCAGGAAGCACAATGTTTATAGCTATTTAAAGAATTTGAGAATTTCAAGGCTTTTCAAAATGATACTGAAATTGCTAATTAAACAAGCCAACAGTGAGGCTGATGTCCCCCGCCGAAATCCCCAAATAAATAAATGACACATATTAATTAATCGCACATCTATTTTTTCCCAAAAGTATCGAGCAATCAAACTGATTATCAACTATACACTAAGTTTCATCACTCTGTATCAGATAGAATCAAAGTTATCTTGTCCCAAAGCATCGAACAAGGAAATTGCTTATCTCTGCTCAGCTTTAGCTCGATATGTTAATCATTGAACTAAGTCAAGAAGAACATCTACATCAAGTTTAAACATTCTACCTCAATTAGAAGCAGAGTTGTTATGTTCGAAAGTCTTGACCAATCAAAATGCTTATTGCTCCTTAGCCTAAGCAGACAATTCTCATCATCGAACTTAGTCAAGGTATTGATGTAATGAAACTATACACCAAGTTTCATCACTCTCACTTAATTAGAACTGCCTATCAAATTGCCTATCTCTACTTACCATAAGCTGAAAATCCTCATCTTCGCACTCTATCAAGGCATTGACCTCATAAACACCAACACCAAGTTTGAAAATTCTAGCTCAATTAGAAGAAGAGTTATTGTGTTCCAAAGTTTCGGCCAATCAAATTGCTTATCGCTCTGCTTACCCTGAGTAGAAAATGCTCAATATTGAACTTAGTCAAGGTATTGATGTAATGAAACTATACACCAAGTTTCATCACTCTCACTTAATTGGAAATAAAGTTATCGTGTCCCAAAGCATCAACCAATCCAATTGCTTATCTGTACTTACCCCAGACAGAAAATGCTCATCTTCACACTCCATCAAGGCATTGACCTAATAAACACCTACGCCAAGTTTGAACATTTTAGCTCAATTAGAAGGAGAGTTATTGTGTTCCAAAGTCTCGGCCTATCAAATTGCTTATCGCTCTGCTTACCATGAGCAGAAAATGCTCATTATCGAACTTAGTCAAGGTATTGATGTAATGAAACTATACACCAAGTGCCATCACTCTCACTTAATTAGAACTAAAGTCATCGTGTCCCAAAGCATCAACCAATCAAATTGCTTATCTTTGCTTACCCTAAGCAGAAAATGCTCATCTTCGAACTCCATCAAGGCATTGACCTAATAAACACCTACACCAAGTTTGAACATTCTAGGTCAATTAGAAGGAGAGTTATTGTGTCCCAATAAGTGTGACGGACAGACAGACAGACGGACGAACCCATTTTACTAGTCCCCTGCTTTCTTCGAAAGGCGGGGCACAATAAAGTGTCCTAAATATATAAGATGCAATAATGTAGACAAACGATGCTAGGTGTTTTGTTTTTAAATTGGGCAGTCTGTAAATTAAAACAAGGATCCTTTTTCGTTTAATTCCTGATATATCAATTCGATAGTCTGTTACTATATTCCGCGAATTAGCGGAACGGAACTTGTAATTATATATGAGTTGATGACGTGTTGGTATTGGTTTTCAACTTACATCTTCTTCCTTGTTGATTTTATAGGTCACTATTGAATAATCATCACCATTCTGTGTGTCACTAGATTTGGTTATAGAAAAATCACCGCACATCAGTTTAGTTTCCGGGAGATACTGACCTATATCCTAAATATAGAAATAAATATATTGAACTACTAATATTAACTGATATACTATGATATAACAAGTAGCAAATCAGTTGTAATATGTTTAGCCAAATATTATACCCCTTTTTCGATATTTAAATAGTTCAAAGTTATGCGGCTACAATAAGACCAAATCCCTATAAGAGTCTAAATATAACCACCGTGTAATAGTCCATCAAGGATCCAGCAATTTAAGAATCAATGTTGATTTAATACACGTTTTAAACTTCAAATGATTAATAGTTTCACATGGCAGTAATATTCACCTTCGATATTTCTTGACCATGATCTAGATCTACGATTATGTAAGATTCAGTTTGTATAACCATTCTCCAGAAATCTATAACAGTATCTGGTAATGGTGTCTGTGTTAATATATACGCTTGTTTCTTTCTGTAGCTCTATAAAATATAATCCATGAAAATATTGATTTGTAACACGTATACGAGTACAAACAGTTAATTTATAAAGATATAATCCATGAAAACACTCCAAAGTGTATGATTTTTAACTTATAAGGCATATATATAAACAATTAATGCATACATGTAGCATTTAACTACAGTCATATAAACTGTTAATATTATACTATAGAGGTATCATTTGTTAACATGGATATAATATAACTGTTAATGTATACAGGTATCATTTACAGGTATATAATCTGTTAATGTATACAGGTATCATTTACTTACAGGTATATATACAGCGTTGATATAATCTGTTGAGTTACCATTAGAAGATGATATAACAAGAAACGGTCGAGCACTTTCACCTAAATAAACACTATCAGTTAGGAACATTTTCATAGACATTATATTATTTGATTTATAAATTCTGTGAATTAAACGGTTATTTTGTAAAATGAATGTTCGTTCGAAAAATATAACTAAATGTTACTGATAGTGCCTTTGATTTTTTTACAGGTTTTGATTTCACACGGTGTGTGCTAATGTGCAAATTGAAAACGAAAATCTACTTGATAAGAGCCACACTTTTTTGGTATTTTTCATAAGGAGATTAAACATCTTTAGTATAGAGAGATCAGAACACGCGAACTAACTTGGATTTAAAATTTTCGGGGGTGGGGGGGTGGATGGCCGAATGGTTAGTGCGTGCGCGCTGTATCACAAGATTCGATTTCCCGGGTGAACGTGACAAAGAGTAGGGTCACCTGTTCAACCTCGTGGGTTTTCTTCGGGTCTTCCGGTTTCCCCCCACTGCTAAAGACCCCTACGCCCAAGCGATTGATTGAAATGAAATTGAACCATATTATGTTATTCCCGAAATGACCTAGTTTGTGTCGAGTTGACGTTAAACCCCATTTCTCTCTCTGTTAAAATTTTCTTTCAAATTTCTTAATACGTGTAACGTACTTACTGGCTAATATTGACATGTTTCTATTTTTATTTTTGTTTTCATCCAACAAAGCAGAATAACAATCATCCTTCGAGTGTACTGGACTGACCTCCATCATCATCTGTAATCCCCGGCAAAATCAAAACATATATAAAATTGGTTCGAATACAATAGGGGCCAAATGATACTGCATGGATATATATATGCTCGTAATATATGTGAATTTCTACCACATCTATAGAATTTCTGACATGAAAGTTTCTCTCAATAAGTATCAGCGTCCAGATCATATAGGTATTATTTGGGTCGAGTCGTTTGGGAAGCACATTTCTACTTGTGCTCCTAAAACAGGAAATTTCATCGTCTTTATTTATCTAGTCAAATAGCGCAAATCAGAATATTCCCACTTACTTCAAATTTTTGTTCTAGGATACATTTTCCAGATGTTTGCATTTTAAGCAGATCTTTGTAGATTGTCTTGTAATCAGCTATAGATGTTGTTATATTTCCAGCTATATACCATTCTAAGATTGCCTCGTGTAAAAATATATACTGATCCTACAATAATAACAGGCTTACTTTCAATCTAGATACAGACTTTAGTTCTGTAAATATAATCGTCATGGGATTGTGATATGGCATTTATTATAAGCAGCCGATTGTGCATGGGTGATTGTTCATAAGAAAAAACTGAAGCCAGAAAAATAATGTAGGAAAATCAGTAATTTAACAGATCACCTACCAATGTCTGAACCATATTGACTCTTTCTGTTCTCATCTGTGAAATACATTTAATAACATCTACTGAATCTTCAGCTTTACCTTCTTCAATAAGATAATCTAAAGCTAAAAATGTTCCCGTTCTTCCTATACCAGCACTGTAATATAACACGTTAATACATATATAATAACATTTCGTCAGTAAGATAACCTATATCCATGTTCCACCTATACTAGCACTGTGACATAATATAATCTATAGCTACGAGGGCTGGCCGAAAGATTCTAAGCCTATCGGTGACCTGTACAACGTCGATGGCTTGCATTAATTTTCTACATAGTCCCATTCGAGGTGTGCACACTTTGGCCAGCGATATGTTGCAGAGCCTGGATACCGACCAAGAGGAAATCTTCTTCAACCTCCCCAACAAAGTCGTTCACAGCTGGCATGACCTCATCATTACTATGAGAATGACGACCGACTAGTTTCTTTTTCATTTTTGGAAACATCCATGGTTACAAATTTGGCTAAAAAATATCAGAATCTGCTTCAAAACGGCGTATATTGTCATTGTCTTGCAGAAACTTTAGTCATTCCTTACATGTCCCTGTTGCTCCTGTAACATCTTTGATGTATAACAAGATACGATAAGTTGTTTCACAACCCTTCTTTTAGAAGATAATTAAGTTTCTTTCTATTCCATAACTGTAACATTATATTGTTTATATAGTAGTACCTCCTCTGTGAGACACTTTCTGAATCGGCACAGTAAATCAATACCACGTACACCTAGAAATCTTCATACATGTACTAGCAATAGCAATCGAATACAAATAATGGGAAACAATCGACCAATCAATGTTTGTGATACTGTACTTAGGAAACAATATAAATGTAAAATTTCTTTTATTTTACTTATATTAAGGTGATAACTATCGGCAACCCCAACCCAACCCTCATTGACAACCTGCAACACTACCACTATAGTGCTAACACTAGTACTAGTCATGTCAAGCTTGATATTCACCGACTGTTATATGAACGGAACATAACAGAACTTTATTTACAACTCAGATCAAATACATGACATATATGAGTGATAGGTTATTTACATATTTACAAGATGGAGGCTTTTAATTCCTTAGTCAAAGGACAAAAATGTGTTAAGTATTATCTTTAAGAACATACATAATTTTATAGTTATTGACTGTTTGCTTGAATTAAAAAGTTTATTATATTTAAAAGTATTAGGTCTTGTATAATAATATCTGGATATATAGTTTTTACGTTCTGTAATAAAATAAGTGTAATTCAATAAGCAGTGATATTCATCACCGACAGTATTTAATTCACATAAAGGACAAATTCTTTCTTCAAAATCTACATTTATCCATCTCCCGACCTCGATAGAGAGTTTATGGTTTTATTTATAATTATTCGGCAATGAGATAAGATACGGTTCTAATATCGTATATTAGATGCTTAACATTATAATCTCATATTGTAAATACTACCTGCAGTGTACAACCATTGGTCCAGGATGTGATGTTGGTGATTTGTTCACCTTGTTTCTGAATTCTACCAATGATGATGCATTAGCAGGAACTCCTTTATCAGGCCAGGACGTATAATGGTAATGTTTAATGGTCCGAGGATTACATCCTTCCTATTAAAACATTAGTTGAAGGATTGGATAAAAACACAAATCATTTATTTCCTTTTAAATTAAATACCAATTTGGCTGTAACAATTTGAATTTGTTTATCTTTAAAATATTTTATTATGATTTAGCCCCTGTTCGGGACAAAATTTCCATATTGAAATCTGTAAACATAGGTTTCAGCTCGTCGAAATAATCATTAAATTGCTGCCATTTATTTTCGCAGAGCCTTAAAATCCCTACACAGATCTCTGTAAATTACACGATTTCTTAGATACGTCCCATAATAATGTAATCTAGTGCGCTTAAGTTATGGCTATCCCTTTCGCAACCGAATATTCGATAACCGTGATTGTTTATCAATCTGCCAATCTGTGTACTTGATTTTAAAACATAGATTATAAAATATCACAGGAACCATTCCACGAAAAGTCAACGCTTCGAAATAAAGTCATAATTGTTTTAAGCCATTGTTCTTGAAACTCCTAAGCACATGTTCCAAAGAACCCTATATTTACTACCTTCGAGTTTGTCTTAACGTATTACTTACTTTAGTTATCTGCAATGTTCTGATAATGAAATGGGCAAAGACATCTTCTGCTAAAAGTTTCACAGAAATTTTCTTGAATGTTTTCAGTTTTCCATTCGTCGGCCAATATTTCAAACACTTTACCTACCAAAAGATATGAATTACTTTGTATTTTTAATCGGAGATATTAGTAACTGTTTACGAAAAACCTTATCTTGTCAGTCAGATACATATGTATCAATTGATTTCACTAGTGTAATTATCAGTTACAATAATTTGAGCAATGCAATGTTACTGTCTAAACTACCGTATACATACATGACCGAGTTCTTGTGGATTGGTAACCATAGCAATTGTTCCTGACTTCACATCCCATATCATCCTCATAAATTCGTTAATATTAACATCGTTTGGACCTGTTGATTAAGTTTATATAATTTGACACATCAATAAAACAGAAGCTATCGGTAGCGCCCGAACTAGATTGTATGTGGATTGGTAGACTTTAAATTCTATATTGATGTATCTTATGCTTATTTTTTAGTATATCTGCGGGAATATACCTACTAGATACCTACCTACACATGGCTGTGCATGTTATATATGGTTCATTAGCTCCATTTTAAAGAATGAGAACATAAGCCAAAAAGATTGCTCGAAAAATGTGGGGTTGCCAAAATATACATTTTGCCCACCACCTGTAAGAACTGGTCGGAGAACGCCTAGTTAGTCGACTGGGTTCCCGCGCCACTAGAAACAACAACTTTAGAAAAGGTATGGGTTAATTAATAATACCACGTTCAGAACAGTATCATATACTATTCAAAAAAAGTAGGGGATATTTGATTTTGGGGGCATAATACTAAAATATGCAAATGACTACGAAAAAAGTCACTATAGAACCTAACAGAAGAAACATTTCCAGTTACATGTGACGCCCAAACGCACCAATAGCTACCGCATGGAATGCATGTGATGCTTGGGATCATCATGGGGGTCCAACCCAAGATTTGCACGACTCTGACTTTGAATGTTACAGTCATTGTGGCATTGAATTCCAGGGTGGAAACATCAGTTTCATTGTTTTAGTGACCAGAAAACAAATTTTGATATGCGTCGGCTTACCCAAAATGAAAGGTTACGTGCCCTTGGCATGCTACAGATCGGCACAACACAGGCGGTTGTGGCGCGGACGATGAATGTTTCTCAGTCTGTCATAAGCAGGCTATGGTCCAGATACCGTGATACACAATATGTACAGGACAGACCACGCTCAGGTCGACCAAGGGCGACAACTCAAGCCCAGGATCGATTTATCCGTACCTTGGCCTTGAGAAATCGTGTCATCACAGCAAATCAGATCAGCGCTCGTCTTCAAACAGACACTGGTGTGAGAGTGAGTGGCCAGACGATTCGGAATCGACTGCATAGGGGTCACCTTCGCGCCCGACGTCCTCGCGTGATCCCTTGTTTGAGAGATCATCACATTCAGGCAAGACGTCGTTGGTGTAGGGATCGTCAACACTGGGATAATCGACGCTGGAGCAATGTGATGTTTTCAGATGAGTCAAGGTTCACTGTTGATTTTTTGGACAGACGTAGGAGGGTGTGGCGTCGTCGAAACGAGCGCTTCCAAGACGTTAACGTCATCAGACATGATCGATTTGGGGGTGGTTCTGTTATGGTGTGGGGAGGCATCACTGTTGTTGGAAGAACGGCTTTACATGTTGTTACAGGGCGTGTTACAGGCCAGTACTACCGGGACAACATCTTGGCAGTCCATGTTGTGCCGTTCGCACGACGTCATGGCCGCCGTTTCATCTTCCAGGATCACAACGCAAGATGTCACAGGGCCAGGATCGTTACAGGTTACCTCCAACAACAGAACATCACCACATTACCTTGGCCAGCACTGAGTCTCGACCTCTCCCCAATCGAGCATGTCTGGGACATGCTTGGACAGAGGTTACGTCAACGTCAACAACGTCCTGCCAATGTCCAAGAACTTGCTGCTGCGTTGCAACAGGAATGGGACAATCTGGACCAAAATGACCTTAGACGTCTCATTAGGAGTATGCCACGTCGGATCAATGCTTGTTTGGCAAACAGAGGAGGATTTACCCGTTACTGACTTGGTTGTGATGCTGTGGTAACTTTGCTGTTTGACCCCGGGTATCATTTTACCCTTATAATGGTCAGTCTGTGCCTTACTTAGTCTAACGATCATTTGGAATAAATCGATGAATGTGAACTTCATTTCATTTTGTCATTTGTTTCTTCGTCAGTTTCATTAGGTGACTTTAATAACACTTAAAAATCAAATATCCCCTACTTTTTTTGAATAGTATATATATTCTATTCAAGGAATGTCTCTTCTTACGATTGTCCCTCTGATCTTACGATTGGTTTTGGTCTTGTTCCAATAGGGGGCAATTTTCCATATCACGTGACTATCACCTGATATATCGAAAATACCATTTGATCGGTAGGGGGCCGATCTCAGTTGGGGGCGCCGAGGCTATTTGCCCGAAAATTTTCTTTGTCACCCGAATTTTCGGAATGAATCATTCAATAACTACAGCCAGTTTTCCACAAAGCTGTGATGGTTGTTTAATTTTACAATTATACAATTATATTTCTATGATATATGGTCTTATTCCATGATGTTTGTGCCCGAAAAACGGAAATACATTGTCCGAACGATGGTCGGTTCAGACCGCCTCCTACGGCTATGGATATACATGTACTAATAACAATAGGGTACTTCTAATGCTCTAAACCCCAAATACTAATTATAAGATGCTCATAGCGTTACAAAACGTATATCGAGCAGTACCATTTTGAATAGCAACGGCTTTAAATAACAGCTAGATCAGGCCTTCTGTTACTTGTACAAGACGGCATTATTTCCGACCAGTGGCAATTTGTAGAGTCCTTACGGAATTAAAACAACACAAAATCATAACAAAACGAAGACATGATAATATGAATGTGGAACGAAAGAAATCTAATATTTACCTTGTGAAGCTATATATTTATTCTTTGTGTTACCATACCCCTGTAAAACATACAAGCATATTTCAAATGGTAAATTTTCTACATGTATAATATACAATGTTAGTCAATTCAGGCGACAGGAACGTGGTCTTTCAGATCTTAAATAAACAGGCTAACCTTTTCTGTGGCAAACTGGGTGAATATGATAATCATTGTATGTTATAAATGGTTTATATATATACTTACGGTGATATAACAGGCATTGACATAATCGGAAGTAGGATCATTGTTTTCAATCTCTAATTTAACTCTGGTATGGTCAACTGAAGAAGAAAAAAATGAACATAGACTGGGTCTTGTTCCGCTTCCCTCAAGCTAGCTTTACAATCGTCTAAAGAAATCCTACCGAGCGTGTTATAAACCTTAAAGCCGAGATAACACCACTTTTACGATCAATCAATTCTGAATACGATTTTGATACTAATTTAAGGGGAGCTGACTTAGGGATTTACGGTCGAAATCCCTTCAATTTGTCCAGTGGAAAGCGTTACTAAGAGGACCCAACGAGTTGTTCTTTGAAGATATCCATCAAAGATTATGTCCGGTATTGAACGTTAAAAGAAAATTTTAAAAAACCCACCGAGAATGTTGTACACAAGCTATAAATAACAAAATATGACCGAGAGATAACTTCTTCTTAAAGGAGACGAACGAAGAGGAACTTATGTTTCAAGAGTACAATATAAGTATGTGACTTTAGGTCGCTTTTGTTAAACATACATTATGCAAGAGCTAAATCTGTCTATTGCAGGTCTTTTTTTAGGCCTGAAATGTTATCTAAATTATTAATTAGAAATTAATCAACTTATCCAGACCATAATCAACTCTAGATGGCATCGCTAGCCTGCGATCTTAAGTGGATTGTGATTCGATTTCCTGCATAACTTTCCTTCTCGATTAAACGATTAAATGGATAATCGAGACTATGCTGTTTAACGTACTGACTTTAGTAATGATGACCGAGGCTAGGCAGATATAAATAAAATAAAACCAAGTACGAACAATCCAAACCATAAGACAGAATTTGAAGTCCTAAAAAACGTTATAGGCAAAATAGTGTATTCAAGCAAAATAGTGTAATCAGCAAATGGACTGCTCCTCGTGTACAAAATACACGACAAACAGTGGTAACAGGTGTCCGGAAGAGTAAGCTTACCCTGCCTGGCGCCACACCCACCATAGCTGCATCTAAACTATTAGTCAAATGTCGGTAAAATAGCGTGATTGGCCAATGAACTATCGGTATGCAAAATGCACGCGATGAACTGTGTTAACGATGTAGTAGACATTATCAGGGAGATAGTAATAGTATACGTGTCAGTTAAATATATCTAGAATAATAGCCGAGAGAGACACGTTATATTTACCAATCAAATCAATATGACGGCCATAAAACTTTTTAAAGGTTTTAATAAGTTTAGTGCGCAAGTATCCTTGTAGTTGAAGATTAGATGACAAATGCCTCGATCTACTTAAAAAATCAGAATAAAAGGAACAACTTCTCGCGTAACGATTTAGCTGAGACACAAACACTCCATAAGCTGGTGATATTGGAATGTTACTACTAAAAATGGAAAGTTAACAATCGGAAAGTCAAAGTCATCACGTTTATCGTGCAATTTAACACTCAGTTTATGGCAATTGTCAAAATCGAGACGCAGATCCAAATAGGAAGCGTAATTGTCACTGTCAGTGGTGTTTTTAATTTCGAGCTCATCAGAATATATGAATTCTACATAATCACTAAATTTAGGATTATTAAGTGATAAAACGTCATCGATATATCGATAAGTTAAATTAAAAAGTCTGACTGATCGTTTATTAGTTTTTACGAGCGTCTGTATGTAATCGGCTTCGTACGAATAGAGAAACAGATCAGCAAGCAAAGGTGCACAGTTGGTGCCCATGGGAATGCCAACCACTTGCTGATATATTTCCCCTCCAAATTCAACAAAGTTGTTATCAATTAAAAAATCCAACATCTGAATTATCTTGATGGCCGTGAATTTGTTTTTGGAATCACTGTGATTCTTAACGAAATATGTAGAATTGTAATTTACAACTAAATATTGATATCTCGCAGTACCTGATTTAGACGAAAAGACACTTGTGAATAATGTCTTTCAACCGGGCTTTTAATTTACTATGGGGAATTTTAGTGTACAAAGTAGAAAAGTCAAACGTTTGAATAGATGAGACTGAAGCAAGGGATCTAGATTGCAAACCATCAAGTAATTTTATTCGCTTAGTTCTCGGTTCATAGTGGATCAATTTGAATGAACTTTTCAGCAAATTGCCTTTACGTTATTTAGTACTTAATTATTATAGTGAGAACTGCCAACTCGTTATTGAATCTCCCATAATGTATCTTTAAGTCCATACGTTTATTTACATTTAGATCTCAAACCCATTCGTACTAATGTTGATATTTTTTTATTTTAAAGCTCAGGGTTATTTAGAAAATAAAATAAACCAAAAATTTGGATTGTTTACTACCAAACACGATTTAACACAAGATTAGCTAGACTACATTCTCTTTGGGCACGTGCTGATGATTGATAAGAATGTTGGGGGTTGGTCCATGTCGATCGAGCATAAAGGGATCTTAATTTATTATAGTAAGGGATAATGAGATGAAATGAAATGAGATTTGAACCAAGGCGGTGCTAGTCATACTCGCACTCACACTTTAAGAAATAAAGTAAGATTTTTTTTCTAATAAATTCTCTACTGGCAAAGCATAATACACCAGGGACGTCGGAAAATGCAACATGCTGAATAAGACAGCAGTCAAGGCACACGGGTTAGGGGTGAATGTAGGTCTGGGATTGCTTCTTTAGCCTAATATTGGAATTAACTTACATGCACAGATATTCTTGTATCTGTTTTTCGGTCGATTTACTTCATTCAGACAAACATCATGAGGCGAACACAAACCTTTTGGTAGATTCTGTGATAAAAAACAGAATGAATTAACTATTGTTTATCTTTCCAATTTGGGAGTTGGGGGTAACAGGAAATAAATTGAATTGAAATGGGGTTTAACGTCCCACTTTTCTGCTCCGATTGGGCTAATGAAGACGGACATACGCTACGGCCTACTCCTATATTGAATTCCAACTGCCAAGGGATCTTTTACGTGCACATCAATCTGTACACAGGACCTCGGTTTTTCGTACCATCCGAATGACTAGACAGATGCTGCCCGTGTCAGGCCTCCGCCCTGCACCACGCCGGTAAATCCGGATGAACTTTCTCACCCAACACCAGGATTGAACCAGTGTCTTACTCACTTAGCCACCGTGGCTCTAGTGGAGGAAACGGGAGGACCTGGTGAAAACTCACGAACTTGGGCAGGTGACGTTACCTATTCTCACATACAAGTCGGGTTCCAAAACCACGACACTTGACTCAATGATATGACCATATGATGTGGAAAGCTGTATAAAGCTATAATTATTAAAGCTCTATCTGTCAGAACACTATAGTTATAACTTCTCTATTATCACCCGTTCTCTAGTTGGCAGGTGTTTTGTGCTCACTTTTGTATTAAGTAAAACATTCTGAGTTTCTGTTTACGTTCACCTACCTCATATTGTAGTTTGAAGGCTTTCGTCATTTTCTTTCTTTGAATTATTTCCCACAAATCTTTCAATTCAATGCGAGTAGATGGTAGATTTTCATATACACCAGAATTAGGTAAGTTAGAATACATTACCACTTCATTACCGCCTTCACCAACATCTTCTTTAATGATCAATTTTTTTCACATTTTCATACACACCAAGATTAGGTTATTTAGAATACATTAACACTTCGTTATGACTTTATTGTAATTGCATTGTTAATTCAATGTTACTTCATCGGTACTTCCATTTATTATATCAATTAGTGACGGGGCAAGCTTATTTTTTTATTTTGAAAGATTGCTAGGAAATCGGATTGTTTAGTTAATTTGGTTACAATTTTTGACTTACTGTGTAGACTTTATTATATATTTCAACACTGACGTAAAATTATCATCCCACAAAACAAATCAAGATATAGAACTCATATAATCAATAATTTTAATATTGACCAAAATCAAAGATTTCCAGACAGTTTAAATCTCAATCCAATCTCACTTAACCCTGTGATCACGAATCGTATTTTGTTACAATTTTCTGGTTTCGACACGCAGAAAACGTTTACTCAAATGACTCTTTGCCAGGGTCCAAATTAATATTCAATTTAAAACAGCTTGACAGTCACGTGGTTACCAGTAACACTGCATTTTACTTTCCAGATTTATAAAAAAAGAAAAGCTAATGCAAATATTAATTTTCGGGAACAACTTTACCTGTTTCAGTCATAGCACCCGCAGGGTTAATTTCGGACGACGAGTCCTTTTTAGAGATAACGGTAAAAGGGATATTTTTATCTTCTTTTTGTTTCTGTTTCCTGAAAAATGATACAGTTAGGGTTATGTAAAGTGGGTGGTATATCGATACGTTGATTTCATCCAGAAATCAATGACACAAGATATTATCATATTTTGTCTACGATCCGAGGAACAAATTAGTCTAACGCAGTGACGAAAATAGTGGCCAATGTGCTTAGGAATGTAATTCGCCACCCATTCTCAATGATCACAAGGTGATCGCTAGACATTGTAGGTGTTAGTGAGTATTAGCGGTCGTTCGTGGTGTGTTGCGAATATCAGGTCTCTGAAATTTGCAAGGAAAGCATATCACAAGCCATTCTTATTGATTGCAAGTCATTTATAGTGGTCGTAAGGCATTTTTAAGGATTTACCAGAATTCGTCTTGACGTTTCCATATGCTGGTTTCACACAGTGGCGAATATGGTGGCGAATGGGCTTTCGAATACAATTCACCACCATTTCGAATGATCACAAGGAGATCGCCAGACACGTGTAGGTGTTCGTGAGGATTCGCGGTCGTTCAAGGGATGTTCGCAACATTTTCTTAACAAAATTCGCAATCACTGATATAATGCCTCACTATTTTCAGTATTTCTCCAGGACAATCTTATCTAATATTTTTTTTACGAATTTAAGTTCTTTCATTAATATTTTAAAAAGCTATATTAATGTCTTTATTCCGGGGATTGGGTGACCGAATGGTTAACGCGTGCGCGTTGGATCATAAGCTCTGTCATTTAGTCAAGTAGTGTGGTTTCGATTCCCCGCTTGTACGTGACAAAGAGTAGGGTTGCCTGGCCAACGCTGTGGGTTTTCTCCGGGTCCTTTGGTTTCTCCCCACTGCTAAAGACCCCTACGAGCTAGCGAATTATTGAAATAAAATTGAACCATAGTCACGAAATGACCTAGTTTGTATCGAGTGAACGTTAAACCACATTTTTCTCTCTTCCCGACTTTATTCCTACCTTCTGTACGTAAAAACAGCAACAATGGCAACAATAAGAACAGCAACACTGACAACAGACACAACAGCTGGTACAGTAGCAGGATCTGCCCCATTGTGTATTGGAACAGCTATAAAAAAATCGGTCTCATTATAATGGTACTGTGTATTAAAAATTATCACCAGGACTTATTTTGAATATTTCCAAGGAAATGGCATATCACAAATTATTATAAATAAGACCGACAATAATAAGTTTTCGCATGTTAATTTGACGATAAAACAGGAACAAAGATGTCTGACTATCCCCACTAAAAGAACTACATGGTTCCTAAAAAGCATTGACGCTTATTTGGTGTCAACTTTTTTTTATGATCATTCAAGAGTTATTATAATATTTGTTTTGTTATCTCAACTGGCCTAATAACCTAAATTACTTCTGTGACACGAAGTAAACAGATTTAGTTCAAATAATGATATCCTTATGATCAGTTCTTGTTTTATCTATAATCATTTTTCTTTTCGCCACATTGATTTGCTTTTCTGTGCATTACGATTCAAAGTTAAATTCAGTCGTAAAACACAAGATAACAGATGTTCTTTTTCATATAACGCCCAGCTTTTCAACAAGTCATACAATTAAGTCTCATTAACTCGCAGATTCTATTTCCGTTTGTTGGGGGGGGGGGGGGGCGAATGGTTAGCACGTGCGCGCTGGCGCTGTATCATACGGTCTGTCATTGAGTCAACTGGCGGGTTTTCGATTCCCCGGTTGTACGTGACAAGGAGTAGGATCGCCTGTCCAACCTCGTGGGTTTTCTCCAGCCCCCCCCCCCCCCACTGCTAAAGACCCCTACGCGCAAGCGAATTATTGAAATAAAATCGAACCATGTGTTAGTCCCGAAATGACCTAGTTTGTGTCGAGTGGACGTTAACCCCCCCCCCCTCTCTCTCTCTCTCTCTCTCTCTACCTCTCTTTCCGTTCGTTTTGTATACTTCAAAGATCGTTTTACTTTTGTCTGTATGTAATGGATTAGATAATGCAATGGACTGTTACGTCGTGGTTTAAATACTGGGAGATTATTTGTTTTCAGTTTCATATGGTTACTTAATACTCAATAGCCGACGTTATAAAACAAAGCTCGCATGCAATATTCTAACGATAATCCATGCGATCAAGAGGCCATTGAAAAAAATTATTGTTTATAGATGATAATTATCTTGAAGTAAATAACTCAACACTTAATTATATGAGTTTGTAATAATTTTATAATTATTTTAGTTGTTTATAATGAATGTATACTTACCCTCAGAACAATTATCCCCTTTCTTTCCCACAATACAACCATTGCAACACGTTCCAGTAATCTGATCACATAATAATCCGGAACATAACTCGACACGCGTATTACATTGTGCTGTTGATGAAGCATTTTGTGACTTGCAGTTAACACTACATAATTCATTACACGATGTTCCCCATCTTCCATTTTTACATTCAGTACAAGAGTTATCATCATCTTGTTTACAATGAATACAATTATCATTACAGTTCTTATCACAATATTCTCCAGTTTTACCTTTAATACATCCATTAATACAGGTACCATTATATCTATCACATCCACCATTACATGTAATATTACAATTATTATCACATCTATCACCATATCTTCCCATAATACAACTGGTACATCTACCATTTCTATTACATGTTATATTACCTGGGATTGGTTGACATCCACTACCACATGTTGAATTACAATATGGACCTACTGTATTAGGTCTACAATCATTACAAGTGCCGTTTGATTTATCGCACGCTGCAGTACAATTACTGGAACATCTTGATCCACAACTTATACCAAACCAACCATTGTTACAATGAACGCAGGATCCATCTAATTTCGTACAAGTGTTGTTTAAACAACCATCATTACATTTCTGATCACAGTTTTCACTGAACCAGCCTTGATGACATGTGTTACATTGTCCTGTTGTCTTGTTACAGTTACCTATACAGTTAGTTATATCACATGATGAATTACATCTTACATCAAACCAACCAGCCGTACAGACAGGACAAGTTCCATCTGATTTAGAACAGTTATTATTTAAACAACCTTCACTACAGTTCTGTTGACAGTTTGTGCCGTACCATCCAATATTACAACTGTTACACTGTCCTGTTGTCTTGTTACAGTTGCCTACACAGTTAGTTATATCACATGATGAATTACATCTTACATCAAACCAACCAGACGTACAGACAGGACAAGTTCCATCTGATTTAGAACAGGTATGATCTACACATCCATTACTACAGTTCTGTTGACAGTCATCACCATATTTACCTTGTTGACAAGTCTCACATTTATCTCCAGTAAAACCTGATTTACATGTACAGGTACCATTATCTTTATTACAGTTATTGTTTGTACAACCATTACTACAGCTCTGTTGACATGCTGTACCATAATAACCCTGTATACATGTATTACAATTACCAGTGGTTGAATTACACAATCTATCTTTACAGTTAATATTACATCGATTCTCACAGTCTTCACCATAATTACCATCTGGACAACCACCTGTAAATGAAAATTGTTAGCTATTTGATATCAATTCCAGTTTAAACAAGTTTACACTGCAAGTCAACTTCCAAACTTCACAAACCACTCTTGTTGAAACACAGGAGAATAACATGTTTATGTACAGTCCTCATTTGAGAAACGGTATCAGGTGTTCTTGAAGAACAATTATACGCTAATAATTATTGGGTGAAAGACCATCTAGAGGGGAGTTTTGGGCTACTGCCTGTGCGCCATTTGTAAGCAATATGAACCGCTTGCAATATTGTGGAGGTTGAATCTGTAATAGGAGAATCAGTCCGAAATGGTGCAATTCCATTCAGCATTTACAAAGATAAGTGGAATTTAAATTTCAACAATCTATGCTGCACGAGCGTAACTATACGCCGCCATCTTTATCGGTAGCGGAGATTGCCCTATAGTTTATATCCGATTGAATGCAAGCCGGGAGATTACCTAGCATTGGTATTTTGATTTTGTTTTCTGAATTAAATGTTAAATAGTCAATCCGAGTACATATTTAGCGTGTGTTAAGCAATGAGAAATTTGATATTTTAGCGAAAATACAAATGGCGAATCGGGACATTAAATTATTACATTGTGGGCTCTAGATGTAATAAAAACTCTTAAAGTGCATTGTGTTGTGCCGAAGTGCTTATCAATTCCGACATTTTGTTATCACGTTTAAATAATAAAATCAGTTTAATTTACCCTTAAATACTTGTACTTCACACAGTGTAAGAGCTTGATTTGGTTTATTTTGAATAAAAACAAATCTACCAGATAAAGATGTTGATGATGTTTGGTTACATTGTGTTATGTTATACACTGGATGGTTTTGTGTTGAAGTATCTGTATAACATGGTGTAGCTAATGTAAATCCTGTTTGATTGCACGGACCTGTATTACTCAACTTCATTGTAAATCCTCGAAGTCTATCTTGTGCTGAAATATACAATACGCTAAATATATAGTTTCCCTTGGTTCGTTAAATTTATTTAGCACAATTTGTTCGTCATGTCGTGTGATAATATATATTTTTTACAAAATTCATTTCGAGAGCAATTTGTTCAGGCTAATAAGTGATAAACTACAGTAAAGTTTAATACCCGGACACAATTAACCATTTTTTAATTGAATTCCAGATACATCCAGGTAATTACATACATATTGTTGGCTATGGTGATTCTACATTAAACATGCATTATGAGAAATGACAGTTGGCGTTATAATACTTGCAAGATATACAATGAAAAAGGAATATTTTGAAAACTCCATTCTGAGATGAGTTATTGTCGACTGCAGAACAGTGTAGTCGCAATTGTCATTGCTACCGTTAATTTACGATAACACGCAAAGTCTCGGTTATTCAATTTTAAATTAAATTATTAACCGCAAGTCGTATTTAAAACCGTTGAATATCTGAAGTATCCGATGGGCGAGGGTTGATTATGGTCTTGTCAAGTCAATAAATGTCTAATTGATAACTTATATAACATTTGAATACTGCCCCTGTAATATTTTAACAATGTTAATTATTCAATACACCATCATACATTAAATTATATTCATTCTACTTACATCCATCTCTGTTATATAGTTTAATGTTGTTAATAATATAGACATGTTGTAGATCAACACACCACCATTCATTGGCACCGGTACCAGTATGAGTACAGGAAAGATGGTTAAAATCACTATCAGTTTTATTATCTACAGCATGAAATGAATCACCGCCTACTTGTGGTGAAGAACTCTGTACAGTTGTTTTGTTTATAGCAACATTCCTGAAAGCTGTAATATAACGTGAAATGAAATGAAATGGGGTTTAATGTCCTCCTGGGCTAATGAAGATGGGCATACGCCATACAGTGTGCTATGAAGGAAAGTGGCACTATGGCCTATTCTTGTATCGAAATGCAATTACCAAGGGATCTTTTACGTGCATGTCAATGTATACACGGGACCTCTGTTTTCTCCCACAGATGGAGGAGGTGGTACGTTTGTCCTCCCCGAGAACATTTTGAAAATTGGACGGCCGCAAACGCGTTTTTCAGCCCAGAAAATCTTTCTCTAGCGAAGTCTCATTGGGCAAGACAGTACAAAATATCGGGAAGATAGATATTAGAACATAACCAATAATATGCAATGTATACATCATCTTTATTATGGATTTGTTTTATAAAAAAAAACAACTCTAACAACGTAGCATTTTTTATATCATTTAAAGTGATTAATTTCTAAAAAGAATTTAGAAAAGCCCAAAATGACAACTGTTCCTAGGCGGGACTGGGTGTCAGGTCCCACGTTACCAATTCAATGCTCCACTATGATCCCTGACTGCCGTCTGTTATAAACAGTAGGTATTTTAGAACTCTGGTCTGTAACATTTGGGGGGGGGGGGGGGTGGTGGCCGAATGGTTAGCACGTTCGCGCTGTATCATAAGGCCTGTCATTGAGTCAACTGGCGTTGTTTCGAATCCCCGGTTGTACGTGACAAGGAGTAGGGTCGCCTGTCCAAGCTTGTGGGTTTTCTCCGGTTCCTCCGGTTTCCTCCCACTGCTAAAGGCCCCTACGCGCAAGCGAATTATTGAAATAAAATTAGACCATATGTTAGTCCCGAAATGACCTAGTTTATGTCGAGTGGACGTTAAACCCCGTTTTTTTTTCTTTCTCTCTCTCTCTCTCTCTGTAACATTTTTTCGGGGGGGGGGGGGGGCAAATCATTTTCGCCGCACCCCCTCCCCCCTAAAGGGTGAGCCTGTTACTCACACAGGGCATATTTTTTTTCTCCTGCATTCATCGAAATACCGTCGAACAAACAAACGTGCGAAGCATTGCCGGCACTTTGTTCTCTACCCGCTCTAATCCTATACATTTATGCAACGAAATGAGCAGAAATAATTTATGGTCTTCTGATTCAGGGGTAAATTGTGTTCAGTTAATACGAACAATCATTGTGCTTATTTGGTTCGGTCCATTTTAAATGTCATTCTAGACTTTTGGAAAATAACAATAACAAAGCTGGGTGAAGGAACATCTTAAAAACTCTATGCGCGAGAAGAATAATTTGAAAAAAGTATGAATGGAAACTGTTGTTAAAGCAAAAACGTAGGTTATATGCATTGGATTTATAGTTCGTTGGGAACCCACGATGGCTCAGTGGGTAAGACGTTTACACGCTTACCCGGAAGTCCCGTGTTCAACCCTTGCATTGACCTAGAAAGTTCATTAGGATTTTCTTCCTTGTCAGTACCACTGACTCAATTATGCAGGACTGGGGCGTGGCAGGAGACAACGTATAGTCGTTCGGATGGGACGAAAAACCGAATGCACATTAAAAATCCCTCGACAGTTGGAATTCGATATAAGAGTAGGCCGTAGCGATGTCTCGGCAAAATTTCCCTCTAGCACACTGTATGGCGTATGCCCGTCTGCATTAGCCCAACGAGTATAACGCAAAAACTCCCTAAAGCACAATGATGTCAATATATGAATGGGTAGACTATTTGCGAAAATTCACACGAATATAAAAAATAAAAGATTGGTGTCATTTTACACGTTGAGTCTTTTGTAATATACAGACCCTATTATTTGCATAAATTTGATTTCGGTTGGTCTGGTCGGGGTAATGAAAAGTTCAAATGCAAATTAAAAACACGCATATCAGAATAACCAATGCTAAACTCCATTGTGTCATTTTTGAAATGTTTGTGAATTTAAAAACAAATGCATTAAAAAATATGCTTTACTCGTCATTAGGTTTAATATTCGAATATTAAAAAATGCCGAAACATGCACCTTCCTCATTGCTAATTATAAATACAAGTAAATAAAACTGTTATACAGTACCCACGGTGTTAAAACGCGATTATTGGAGTAAACATCGTCTCGATGTATCATTTTAGCGCTCTTGCAAGCTACAATATTGTGAAAGATGAGTCTCTAATAGGAATATCAGTCCCAAAATGGTCAAATTGAATCAATTAATTGACGGATCAAAGTTCCTTTGATATTTATTGACGGTTCGTCAATTAAATTGGCAGTGTATGCTAGGGCCAGAGATGCTTTCATCTTGAAGTTTTCGATCAGAATGAAAATTGACGCTAAAACACTGATCGTGTGTGGGCAAGGTCAATTTTGTCAACGTGTATGGGCCGCTTTAGTATGTTGATTTTGTTTTCTTAATTAAATAATTAATGCTGGGTACATATTAGCGTTGATTAAGCCGTTGGTATTTTAGCCGTGGGTAATGGCTCATCGTTACTTTAAGTCAATAAAAAGTAGTCTGATTATTTTGTCTTATGTGTCTATGTTGACATGGATTTGCTCCAATAATATTGAATATCGTCTGCTTACATCTACATGAGCAGATTTCCTGCGTTCTATTTCATTCACAAATTATAAAGCGTTAAACTGCTCGGCCAAAAAGCTTCTACCTATAAAATGGGCAATTGGATCTTTGACCCAAATAGAAGGGGTCTAGACATTTTAGATTTGGTTTTGTAGATAAACAATTTAACATACGATAATTCATGTGCAACATTTATCTACAACATTGGCCCACCAACCATACGTAGCAAATATTATCTCTTTATCAAAATTGAAGCTTCGATCTTTTTATCATTGACCTATATTTCTAACAGATATTTTTTAAAAAAATAATATGACGTATTTATGTTAGAGAGGCAAATATATAAATAAAGGTATTGTTGAGAAATAAACAAATGAAATGAAATGGAGTTTAAAGTCCTACATTTTTGCTTCAACCGTTCTAATGAAGATGGGCATATGTTATGAGGAAAATTTTACCTGGACAGTGGCAATACGACTTTGGTTTCGAATTCCAACTGTCAAGGAAGGGAATTGTTATGTAAATAAAAGGAATGAAATTTAACGAATAATTGTCATAGTACACACCGTCGATGTCGATGCACTGTTTGTTCGGATGGTACGAAAATCTGGGCATCTATCATATTATACTATTTTACATAGATGCCCAGGTTTTTCGTACCATCCGAACAACCAGGTCACTTTCAATACCGACCAGTATGTAATATGTGACAATCGGACTTGAAAAATCCGGCATCCAAACATAAAACACTCTACAACTGGACTATAAGGTAGATAATTATGTTCATAGTAACTAACTGTACATTAAACTTACCATTTATGTTGTAAACTTGGTACAATAGACACCAGATGAATAGAAGCGACACAGACCCCATTATGTAAAATGGGCCTGTACCCTAAACTCAACTACTCTGACAAAATCACAATCGACCTTCTCAAATCAACAAGGAAGAAAACTTAAATTACGTTTAATCACTAAATAAACAACTGATAACACTATCAAATCTGCACGACATTGTATTAAAAAAACTCGTTCCTGGTCAATAACAATTCAATTTATATATATATTGATATGGATTGCTTACCCAGGATAAAATATGATATATACGGGTGCATACATAAAACGCGATTTATTTTCAGGACTTGTTTAAGATAGTAATATTATTTGTTCCTCCACCGAACTTTAAAGGAAATGAAATGAAATGGGGTTTAACGTCCTACTGTTTTGCTCCGATTTGGCTAATGAAGATTGGCATACGCCATACAGTGTACACGGGATAACCGCGCCACGGCCTACATTTATACATTTATATCGAATTCTAACTGCCAATGGATCTTTTATGTGCACGCCATTATGTACACGTAACCTCGTCGTTTTTTCCTCCCATCCGAACAACTATAAGTCGGGTCACAACCCTCAGATCCGTGACCATTTCTCGGGGAACAAAGTTTAACGATGGTTTCTGATTGAAGGGACCCTAGTGAAGATAGTTGCAGTTTGCTACCTCTGAAAACTACTAGCTAACTCCAGGAGAGCCGAATATCAAAATTGAGCTTGACAAACAGTGTTGGCGAAATGACCAGTATAACATATCATTTTATAGGTTTTATTAGTCACTGTACTCATTTTGCATACTTTCCGATTCATCTCACAAACGGGTGATCCAATATGGCTATCAAAATCCAAAATGACGACAGGAATTGGTGCAAAAAGTCCTCTTTCAATACCAATAGTAACATACAAGTGTGATGTGTCGTTTCATGTCTTGTGGGGGACGAGAAACGCTATTTCCAAGTTGATAGCACTAATTTGAATGGAAATAGCACAAATAAAGCATTTGCACAACTACAGACCTACATACATGTAATAATAACAACCAAAAATGGTTCCAGATGTCCATGAATTTTATCCTTCATATATTACAGCTATTATATATAATGCACTGTTTGATAATGTATTCCGCAGTATGACTCGTTGATCTCAGAAAACATACGTCAAGAGTATTTTGAGTAATCTATCGGACTTGCGCACTCAGATTGAGAAGTAATGTTATTTTGGGAGTCATCGACTGAGAAGTTGTTTAAACGCCGAGACATATGGCATCGGGCTTGTATCATACATTTTCCAGTCATGATATGTATTCTGTAATGCAACATAATGTAGGATTGATAGTTAGCACTTTTGACCATTTTTTAAAACTATATCCTGATCTTGTGGTAAACGCGTGGTACACAATATAAATCGTATGCTTCCAAGTTATTGATTAGGTTTTTTTTCCTTCAAATATTAGTGACCGCTTCCGAATTGGGGCATTTGTAGTCTTTTCAAAGAGTCAAATAGAAGCTATATATTACCAAATCTGCGTCTTTTTCAGAATGGCTGAATGGATATCTCTGAAACGCTGTAAAGATCACCTAAAGTGATAAAGGTAAGAGTTTGTCTGAAAGTAGTTGAAGAATTTTGATAAATAGTGGTATGAATGTTACTTAGCTTGCGGTTGTTGAGATTTAGTCTAATGAAATTGCTCGACCTCATAGTTTTTTGGATTTGAATGTGCAAAATTTCGACCCCCCCCCCCCCCCCCGTTATCCCTTTAATAAAATTTGGTTGGTGTATTGATTGAGGGGTGCTTATCCTGACCCGTTCATGCACCAGGCATCTATTTCATGGAGAATCCCACGAAAGAGTGAAATATGAAATTATCGCTGTTACATTGTGTTGCAAAAGGTTTATTTCATCTGATTTTACATAATTTTATGAAATGTTTCTTTTCTCAAATTTCTCAGCAGTGTAGGTCATATACTTTGAGTATTGGATTAGCGGTCGGGGCAAACAATGATCCCGGCATCTTCAAACCTCTGCACGCCGCCGACATTGGCACCCTGAAGGGACATATAGACATTGTTGACTTCTATATTCTCCTAAAACTCGTGATGGACCGCAGTTAAATCCAGAACCTACGAAGGCCCAGAAGGCTCATTCCAAATTCGAAATTCCAAATGCGAAATTCCAAATTCATATTTTACCAATAAAATAGAAAATTGGCACCTCCCCTCAATTAAACAAATTAGAATTTAAATAAATTGTAATTTTACACAACTAATTGGTGCTAGTTTATCTATACAAAAGACCAGAAGACTCATTCCAAATTCCAAATGCGAAATTCCAAATTCCAAATTCCAAATTCCAAATGCGAAATTTCAAATTTCAAATTCCAAATTCCAAATGCGATCTTATAATGTGGTCGTATATTGTCGTCGCCCCGTCCGTCCGCCCGTCCGCCCGTCTGTCCGGCTAAAGTTAATATCCGATCGACTATAAATTTATACACAGTGTCATGAGACGAAGAAGCCTATTGATTTTCAGGGATTTCCGATTATTACTGCCAGAGTTATGGCCCTTGATCACTTCAAAAAATATCGTGGACGCTCTTGAGGCCAAAGTAAATATCCGATTGACTTTAAATTTATACACAGTATTTAAGGTCGTGAGACGAAGAATCCTATTGATTTTCAGCTATTTCCGATTATTACTGCCAGAGTTATGGCCCTTGATCCCTTAAAAAATCTTGTGGACGTTCTAAAGGCCAAAGTAAATATCCGATTGACTTTAAATTTATACACAATATTTAAGGTCGTGAGACGACGAAACCTATTGATTTTCAGCCATTTCCGATTATTACTGCCAGAGTTATGGCCCTTGATCACTTCAAAAAATCTTGTGGACGCTCTGGAGGCTAAAGTGAATATCCGATTGACTTTAGATTTATACACAGTGTTTAAGGTCGTGAAAGAAAAAAGTCTATTGATTTTCAACGATTTCCGATGATTACTGCTAAAGTTATGGCCCTTAATCACTTTGAAAAATCTTGTGACGCTCTAGAGGTTAATGTTATCATCCGCTTGACTTCAGATTGATACTGCAGAGTTTAAGGTCATGAGACGAACAAGTATAATATATTGATTTTCATTGAATTTTGATAACTTGAACAGCTAAATCCATGATATTAAATGTTTCGTATACTAAACGTTAGCATGGGGCAAAACTTTATAAAAATCAACCAAATTCTAATGATTTTCTGATAATTACTTAACTAGTTGTTACTCTTAATCAGATTTTAGTGTATTATAAATGTTTCATTACCGCAAAAAGTAAAAATATGCCGCAACTCTTGTTGACTGCCCGGACGATGATGATTGTAATGTCACGTGATTATGTCGAATTTGGAATTTGCAATTTCGCATTTGGAATTTGCAATTTCAAATCTAATAACTTGGAGAGAGAGAGAGAGAGAGAGAGAGAGAGAGAGAGAGAGAGAGAGAGACATGGTGTTTAAAGTCTACTCGACACAAACTAGGTCATTTCGGGACTAACATATGTTTTTTAATTTTATTTCAATAATTCGCTTGCGCATAGGGGTCTTTGGCAGTGGAAGGAAACCAGAGAAAACCCACGAGGCTGGACGGGCGACCCTACTCCTTGTCACGTACAACCGGGGATTTGAAACTCTGCCAGTTTATTCAATGACAGACCGTATGATACAGCGCGCGCGTGCTAACCATTTGGCCATCCACCCCCCCCCCCCTAATAATTTGGAACGGGTGTTTATCCGGCCCAGGCATCAGCTAGTTAAACTAGCACTAATTACTGTAATTAGTTGTGTAAAATTACAATTTATTTAAATTCTAATTTGTTTAATTGATGGGGGCTGCCAATTTGCTATTTGATTCATTTGATTGGTAAGACATGAATTTCGCATTTGGAATTTGGAATTTGGAATGAGCCTTCTGGGCTTTCGTAAGAACCTCTCGTTAGGATTATGCAGGAGCAACTTTTAAAGGAACATTATAACTTTTTAATAGCAGCTTTTATCGGAGCATTATGACTTTTTAATAGCAGCTTTTAACGGAACATTATGACTTATTAATATTTCATTACAAATTCCTCAAATTGTCCGGGACAAGCGTCACTCAATCAACGTGCCTATCAAATTTAGTATAAACCCATTAAAGGGTTTGGAGAAGTTGAAATCTGCTTTATCATGGTGTTGTTTCACCAAAATTATGGGATCGAGCAATTGCATTCGATAAGTAACATTCATGCCAATAATATTTATCAAAATTCTCCAATTACTTTCAAACAAACTCTTATCTTTATCATCTTAGGGTGAACCCTACCACATTTTAGAAACATCCATTCAGCCATTATGAAAAAGTAGTAGATTTAGTATAAAATATTTTCTATTCGACCCTTAAATGTATTGGGACTTGTGTTGGGACTTGAGACTACGAATGCTCCAATTCCTATGCGCTCACTATTATTAGCCAAAAAAAACCCCCAAAACATTCAGTGATTTGGAAGCATACAATTTGTAGCGTGTACCACGCGTATGCCATTAGATCACGGTAGATTTATGCAAAGGGTCAAAAGAGCTACCTATCAACCTTACATTATGCTGCATTACAGGCTCCAGAATTCATCATCGCCTCTTTGGAATGGCAGGAATGTAGTGAATAAAAAGTGTTTATTTATATAATACACACCTGATACTTCTCAATCTGAGTGCGCAAGTCCGACAGATGACTCAAAATACTCAGACACATTGCACATGTTTTCTGAGATTTGAGAGTCATACTACGGAATACATAATTATAATTATATAGTATTATAATGTATAATGATAGCTGAAATTTATGCAAGATAAGATTCGTTGATGTCTGGAACATTTTATGTTTTTTATTTTTACACGTGTAGGTCTACAGTCGCGAAAATACTTCATTTTTGTATGCTATCTCATTTAAAATTAATTATATCAACTTGGAAATGGCATATTCGTGTTTCTCGCCCCCACTACCCCAGAAACGACATATCACACGTGTTGTTATTGGTATTGAAAGAATACTTTTCGAGTCAATTTGAATTTGGCAGTCATATTGTATCAGGGGATCACGTGGCTAAGTGGGTAAGACGCTAGCTCGTTAGCCTGGAGGTCGGGTGTTCGATCCCTGCATTGGCCGAGAAAGTTCATCCAGATTCCCGGCGTGGTTCTCCCTTGTCAGTGATGCAGGATGGAGGGGCTGACAAGGAAAGCTGTCTAGTCGTTCGGATGGGACGAAAAACCGAGGTCCCGTGTACACATTGGCGTGCACGTAAAATATCCCTTGGCAGTTGGAATTCGATATAAGAGTAGGCCGTAGTGCCGCTGTCCAGGCAAAATTTCCCTCATAGCACACTCCATTTCATTTCATTTCATATTGTATCACCTGTTTGTGAAATGAATTGGAAACTTCCAAAATGAGTTGGGTGACCAACAAAACCTATAAAATGATATATTACACGTGCCATTTCGCCAACGATCTTGGCAAGGTCAAGTTCATACCATTTATGGTGGCCATCTTGGATTTCAGGCTCTCCTGGGGTTAGTCTGTAGATTTCATAAGAAGGGTTCCCTCTATCAGAAACCGTCGTCAAATTTTGTTCCCCGAGCAATGGTCAAGGATCTGTCAGTTGTGACCCGACTATATACGCTGTTCTTTGCCAGATTCTCTGTTCTGCACCACTGACAAGAAGGGATCACGCCGGACAATCCGATGAACTTTCTTGGCCAACGCAGGCTTCGAAATTTACAGGAGCTAAACCTCTAACTCAATACTGCCCATGATTTAAACACGATTAAAAAATTCAATATTGGTATATTTCAATCAGTGTTGAAGTTAATAAATTAATATCCAATTTTTAAGACCAATAGAAATTTTAAAATCAGTATGCGAGTTGTGTACTCCCTGGTTTCGGGTGCCATTTGGCTGATTTAATTTTAATCAGATTGGTGTCAAAACTTTTCAGGATGTATAAACCAGGATGCTGTAACCAGTGTCGTAGTTTCCTCAATTTCGATAAGAGGCTATATTTAGATACACGCCGGAAAACCCATTATCAAATGAGATATATTTATTCTACACATATCCTTATCACAATTCAAATTTTAGAGATATCAACGTGGCTCAGATTAGGTTAGAGTGGCTGCTATCGACATGAGTAATCATAGTCATTTATAATTTCTTGAAAATTGCCTATCGTTCCAAATTCTTTCTTATTGGTTTAAATATTATCGAAATATTTACTATTATAATTGTTATCATTATTATCCTTATCATTATTGAAGTATGTTTTTCACTTTATCCCACCACCCCGCACCAAAAGAAAAAAAAGACAAAAAAATCCCCCCAAAACAACTGTATATACTTTCATTTTTTGCCGAAATTATCAAAAAAAATTTGGTGTTAACACTGATTTTAAGGCAAGCTCGAGATTTATTCCGGAATGCCTAACCTATATTCCGTTATCATTCAAAGTATAGAAAGAAAGTACACTCTATAGAGAGGGCTGACAGTATGAATTCAATTTGGACAAGTTTCCTCAATCGATGGACATACCAATTTTGTCTTTCTGGCGATTCCCCAACATGAATAAACGTCCGTGAAAAGATAGTCGAATATTTGATTATTTGGTAATGTTCGTAATTATAATTACATGCAAACTTTAAGCGACACTGGTGTAAGCGAGGCCGACGTATGTGTGACATGGTTATATGGCTGCAGGTGATAATCCTCAATAATGAGAAGATTGTTGGACATGGAATCTTCTGATCTAGCCCGCAAACATTAAATCAACCCTCAATCAGTGGCACAGGTCGGAGGGCGCTAGGAACAGTGTCTAGTTGATTGGATGGTATGCAAAAGTCCCGTGTATACGTTGGTATGCACGCAAAAGAACCTTTGGCAGATGGAATTCAATTGTTGTCCGGACAAAATGTCCTTCATTGCAGACGTATGACCGTCTTCATTAGTAGACCGGTTTGCGCAGAAAAGTAGGACGTTAAACCCCATTGCATTTCATTTATCCATCGCTTTTCCTTCTATACACAGATTTATGAAACCTGTTAGTTACCGCGACAGCTTACTAGATACCCATTATATTGAGAACGTGGCCTTGGGTCATTTATCACTTGTTCTCACAATGTTTACCTAAATAATCAGAATACGATTGTTAAGACATAGTGTCTTTATTGTCTCAAGAGGTAATAATGATCATATAAAATATAGTAAATAAATAATTATGAAAATAGTAAACATGCAAATACACAAAATACATAACAACATGTGCAAATGATAAAAAATAATTTTGAATATATTAATATGAATATTTATCGCTGATGCGCGATAATTAAAAAGCTTGAGATGCGTTCTCATTATATAAAATGGAGGTTATGATGTAACCATATTTCGAGAGATCTGAAAGTTATTTGTTCCTCACATTCGATATGAACATGAAAGATTATTTTATCGAACGTGAACGATCTTTAATACTTGGTACAACGGTATAATTATTGATGATAATTAACATAGGTCTATTGTATCAATTATACCTTATAGTGCTATTTACGAATATCTAGTTTATAAATTATTTTTAAAACAAAATATATTTGAAATGTCTAAAACATTGAATGAGCGCAATAGTTAGCTGAATAAAACTATGAATATAAAATACAGCGTACTATATAGCTGGGCAAAATGATTAAACATATTAGAATCTCTTATCTAAATAATAAAAATACGGTTGTTAAAGGACCATATTAGTGTCAGTCATAATCATATATGAGATAGAACTGGTTAAACACGTTCAAAAAATATAATTTTAATACACAGATCATTGCTACGATAGATGCGTTTTCAAAAAAACCGAAGTGACGAACGCAAAAGGAAAACACGCGACACAAACTGGTCATTTCGGGACTAACACATGGTTTAATTTAATTTCAATAATTCACTTGCGCGTAGGGGTCTTTAGCAGTGGGAGGAAACCGGAGGACCAAGGAGAAAACACATGAGGTTGGGCAGGCGACCTTACTCCTTGTCACGTACAACCGGGGATTTGAAAACATGCCAGTTGACTCAATGACAGGCCTTATGGTACAGCGCACGTGCTAACCATTCGGCCATCCAACCCCCCTGAGTGATAACAGATACACGGCCGAATTTCTGCTCACTAATAATTCCTTCGAAGACCAAAAGTTGTCATGTCAGGCTGTGAGAGGATATATGATAATTTAAAAAAAGAATCGAATGTCACTAAAGGAAAAACGAGAAAAATAGAAATAGTCCGTACATTCCCTTGTTTTTATTACTTCTATATTTAATAAAAACATAGTAATGAACGGACTTTTTCTATTTTTCTCGTTTTCTCTTATCTAGTGACAGTCAATTATTTTTTTTTTAAATTGTCAGATATCCCCCCACAGTCTCATACAAAAACGTTTGGACTTTGAAGGAATTTTTAGTGAGCAGAAATTCGCCCGTGTATCAGTTATCACTCGTCACTTCAGTCATTTATATAGACGGATATCTCGTGTTTTCCTTTTGAGTTCGTCACTTCCGTTTTTTGAAATCATCATTTAACGCCTCTATCACATATGTGATAATGACTGACACCAATATTGTCCTTTAACACAGTCATGCTGTCTTTAATGTCTCAAGAGGTAAAAATGATAATACAATATAGAGAAAATATGCAATGAAAACGGTAAACATTAAAATAACGCGCAAATAATAAACATGCCAATAATAAATATGCAAATAATAGTTATGCAAATATGTAATAATTGAAATACGCAATAAATATATATCAAGGGTCAATAATAAAAGAAATTATGAATATATTAATATTATGAATATAATAATTCTGGATCGCTGATGCGCGATAATTAATACGCTTGATAAGATGGCAGATCTAAGCTCCGATTTACATGTACGCGTTTCAGTGGCGTTCCCGTGCAAGTTTTCACCGGTTACATGGATACGGCTCCATTACATTTGAATTAGACCAACCTTTTCGCTGGAATGCTGCGAAAACACATACATGGAAAACGGGCATTAGTTAAAACTGCGATTGTGACTGTTAATGATTGTATTTTCAGAAACACCAAGATCATGATAATAAATGCACTAGAAGATAGACCCAGTGCAGCCAAAGTTCCATAATTCGTTTCTAATGGAGAGGATTAGGTTATAACCCAGACAAAGACATACTGACATTTGATAACAAGCATGACCCCGTGTGAAATACGGGCGTTTTCCATTCAAATCAGTATTTTAATTTCCTGTTATGTTCTGGTTAAGAACGTATTAAAAGCGCCTTTAAAACGTCGCAATACTGTATTACAACAGGGAACATCAATAGGCCTAATGTAAACAATAATATCAAAGAAGGCGCTAGTGACGTCATCAATTCTACTCGACCTTTCAATATGGCGTCTAGAAGCTTTTATATGATGTGACTAAAATTGTTGTCAGTAGTATTAAAGTTATTATCTGAATTACAATATATTTACATAAGTAGTATAATTTTCTAGGTAAAGTTGGATCGCATCAAAACAAAATTTGAGTTGTTCCTGAAATAAAAAAAAAGTTAATGTAAATTCTAATATTCTATAATATCAGGTTCACAATAGCATTGCTAGCGGGTAATGGTTTGTTTAATCAACAGACTAAAATAAATTAAATCACCTATCCATCTAATCAAAAAATGATAATATGTTTCTTAAATTTTCTGAAATCTGTTTTGCATGCTGCAAAAATGCATAATATAAAACTTACATAAGATGTTATAATCTGTGGTCTGGAAGCTCTAAGTTGTACTATTGTCTGTAATACACTGACATCTTGTTCTATTGTTAATCTCTCTAATATAGCAGTCAATACACAAAATATACCTCCTTTAGTAACACCATCCCTAATATACAACAAATACACATTTAAAATCAGTTTAAGAATAAACAGTCAAATCTCTTGTGAAACCTTTTGTGTATAAAACCTACAATTTAACAAATTTTCAAATCATTAAACTCCAATATTAATGTATGAAACCTTTTGTGTATGAAACATTCCGTTTAAATATATTTTCAAACATTCTTTCTCATAATATACTAATATCGGTAATAATTTTTAATGTGTTTCCTTACTTACCGACAAACAACAACCAATGGATTACTATTTTCGTAACTTGACTTAACATGTTCAAGTACATTAATCAATGAAATGAAGGATTCTGGTGTCTGTTGTTGATCGTTCCAGAATTTACATTCGTATACTTTAACTGTTTGATTTACATTTACCTGTAAAAAATGTGCCAATGGTTGATTACTAGTCACACGGCAATACAATATGCAAAGAACGAACGTGTAGAGCAAGAAGCGACCAAAAATATAATACTCCTGGTTTGGAAAATAGTAACAAAATATATTGGTAAACAGATGAACAAAACACAAACAGAACACGAATACAACATACATAGATACAAACTAGGTGAGAAGGAACTAGAAAACTACAACCAATACTAGATATTCCAGGAATATAAATCATTCCTGCAAATTGCATGGCAACGTACAAATTCTAGATTATATTCAAATCTTTAGAGGCAATGAGAATGCTTGGTAAGTGTACAGACTACTGGAAACCATGAAAATGTTTCTCGTTAAACATTATCACATTTATTGTACATTGATCAAGATGTATTAGTTCACCACGGAAATACCTTCGCCACATTGCAGTTATTGCAAGACATAGCACGCACTTAGGATTTTAAAGATGGCCTTAAAATCGTGAGCTATTGAAATGACAAAATATCATTAAGGTGAAAGTTGGTCAAATGATGACAAAGATCTAAAACTAACGGATATGTAAAGGATGTTGATGGTTCTCATAACCCAATAAGGATGTTTATTACGTTGACAGAAGTCATCCAAATGATCTAAACACTTCACCAACGTCTCCCCAGATCAAACAGGGAATTTAGATAGGTTATCTAACTTTTTGATAAATAGGCTCTAGACTCTTAAATTTCGAAAATCATATTGAACTTACGTCTATATCACTTCCGATTTTATAGCCCACTATTGAATAATCATCTTTATTCTGCGTGTCACTAGATTTGGTAATAGAAAAATCACCGCACATCAGCTTGGTTTCCGGAAGATACTGACCTATATCCTAAATATATATAGAAATAAATATACACGTATTGAACTACTAATAATAAAATGATCATTGGTGGAGATTTTTGCGCTATTGGATTTCAACCAGAAGCTCTTTACTCATTTGGTGAACGTGTCTTCAGGCCTAAACAAGTTTTACAGCTATCATTCATTGCATTAAAATTGATTAACGGTTTAAATCAACCTTCTTTCGTGTTTATAATTTTGGTAGTAATGCAATATTCACCCTCGATATTTCTTGACCATGATCTAGATCTACGATTATGTAAGATTCAGTTTGTATAACCATTCTCCAGAAATCTATAACAGTATCTGGTAATGGTGTCTGTGTTAATATATACGCTTGTTTCTTTCTGTAACTCTGTAAAACAAAAAAAATAATAAGACTTCCGCCTGATGTTATTTTAGAATCTAGATTGTTAATTTACATAAGATACCATTTACTTACATTTATATAAATTGTTAATTTATAAATGTATCATCTACTTACATGTATATAAACTTTTAATGTATAAAGGTATTATTTGCTTACAGGTATAGGTATCAATTATTTACATCAATTATATATATTGATGTATACAGGTATATAATATGTTAATGTATAGAGGTATAATTTACTTACAGGTATATACACAGCGTTGATATAATCAGTTCCGCTATCAATAGCTGATATAAATGGTCGTACGCTTTCACCTACATTTAAGAAGAAACAAACCTCTGCATTTAAGCTATTCGCTTAGTTTGAGAAATACAACAACCGTTTCCACGCCGTAAGGGCTTCTAAGGATAGTATTCAAATTAGCCAGCCATATCTACCAACCAGAAATGAAATGGGGTTAAATGTCGCAATGATCTGCACCAACCAGGTTGTGAAAACATGAGCTAAGAGGGAATTTTACCAGGAGCGCATGCAAATGCGGTGTCCCATCCCATCTTAACAACTAGACTATGTTACATGCTAGGCCTTCTGTCATGTATCACAGCCAACAGCAGTGAGAATATATTGAAAATATTTATATGCACTATGTAAATTGATGATTGGTGCTCTCAAATTTCTTATTACGTGTACTGTACTTACTGGCTAATATTGCCCTGTTTCTGTTTTTATTTTTATTTTCATCTAACAAAGCTGAATAACAATCATCCTTCGTGTGCACTGGACTGACCTTCTTCATCATCTGTAATACCCGACAAAATCAGTACATATATAAATATCATTAGTTCGAATACAAAAGGGACTACTAAATGATACTGCATTAATATATGTGAATTTCTACCACATGTATCAAATAAGTATCAGCGTCCAGATCATATACGGTATTATTTGGGTCGAGTCGTTTAGGAAGCACAATTTTATTTATGCACCTAGTATAGGTAATTTTACAGTCTATATTAACCTAGTTCCATTCTCAAATAGCGCGAATCAGAATATTCCCACTTACTTCAAATTTTTGTTCCAGGAGACATTTTCCAGATGTTTGCATTTTAAGCAGATCTTTGTAGATTGTCTTGTAATCAGCTATAGATGTTGTTATGTTTCCAGCTATATACCATTCTAAGATTCCCTCGTGTAAAAATATATACTGATCCTACAATAATTTAACATTGATTTAAAATTAAAGTAACATAATGGACTCCATTTCCACTTCATGACTTAAAATGGGGTTGGACTGTCGGACTAATACCCTTTTAACATGAGAACGGAAACAGGATTTTAAGAAAGGCAATAAGTAAATCACCTACCAATGTCTGAATCATATTGACTCTTTCTGTTCTCATCCGTGATACACACCGAACAACATCTACTGAATCTCCAGCTTTACCTTCTTCAATAAGATAATCTAAAGCTAAAAATGTTCCTGTTCTTCCTATACCAGCACTGAAATATAATATGACACGATAAATGGTAAGACAATAAGCGATCATACGATATTCGGAAACTGGCCTTCCTATAGCAGCACTGCTATGTAACATATAAACACATCATATATGCCTAATGCTAGAACAATACTTGTTCTTCCTATCCCGGTACTGCAAAAATCTTCCCAGTTCTGTAATACAGTAAGATATTATGGTATTTCTCTGTTAATTTTGCACACAATATCTCATTCGGATAATTTCCGAATAGCGACCATACAGGATTGATATCTGTTGTGTCCAAAAGAAGATTGGTTTCAATGTCATATTAATTATGTTTTGTTTTCCCACATGCAAGCTAAGAATACCACATGAATTATTCAAGTGGTTGTTGTTTATTACAATAAAAACGTCCAATGCATTATACATATTCTTATGGACAGGAAGATTTAATTAATATTGCTTACAAATGAAGCTATTGACCGAAGACTTTGTCTGAAGTAACATCTGATTTTAGCATAATCAAATTGCGTTAAAAATTTTATGAAGTAAAATTAGCATATATCATTTTGTCATTCTTATAGGATAGACCAAAAGTAATATAAAATAAATTCATCACTAACCTACAGTGTACGATCATTGGTCCAGGATGTGGAGTTGGTGATTTGTTCACCTTGTTTCTGAATTCTACCAATGATGCTGCATCAGCAGGAACACCTTTATCAGGCCAGGATGTATAATGGTATTGTATAATGGTCCTTGGTTCCCACCCCTCCTGTTAAAAATTGTAAATGTCTTGATAACAAAGGACAATATATTCTTTGTGGTATAAACTTAATAGTAACAATTTGCGTTGGTATTTGTCAACGTAGATTAAATTGCGACAAGTCATATAATATGTCTTGAAATTCGATTTAATTATTTGATATCACTGCATTTAATGTGGTTATAATAAATTAAAGAATACATTGTCATTATCTTAAGTATTCTTATTGTCTGACTTCCTATCGATACTAATATTGGACTGTCTGTCTGTCTGCCTGTCTGTTCAGGACTGGCGACTACACTTGGATTGTCCCAAGGGAGGTTGAATTTGGTGTATAGGGATAGCCCGGGCCGAAGTGGACTACCGCTTCTGGTTAAACTACTTTCAACCCGTGCAGCGCCGGGTCATCCGCCAGTTGATAATATTATTACATTCCACCGAACAGATTTAAAGAAGGCAAGTCTCAAATTCAATACCATTGACAGTCTTCGGCATTGCAAATACGACTTATTGGTCAGTTTAAATCAACATTGATGTTGTTATCTTTCCGTGAAAAGGTGGGCTTCTGATATCCAATATTTAAGACAAAATGAACATTTTAAAATTGGCACCTAGATCGCGTACCAGAATGCTTTCGGGCGCAACTTGTAACGAAGCGACTCGATGAACGAGTACTGTTGAAAAGATCTGGAGAAAATATAGGTACACAACTAGCAGTCAATACATACCAATTTCTTCATTTAGAATGTCGCTCCTTGTACGAAGCTGACCTATTTCGAGTTCTACTGTGTAAAATTCATCCAATTTGATGTATCACCAAACTATTTGCAGTGTAGTAGCATGGGGGACATTAATTAAGGGTGTGGTAATTATGCAAAGGTGAATACTTCTAAATACAAACTTTTTAATATAGTATGGGGTTCATGTAAATGGATATAATCGGTGTTTAGAACTATTGAGTCAGCTTCAAATACATTGTAAGACATTTTGATATGGTTTTTTTTTCATTTTGCTGTGAGTGCTGATTTAACTGGTATCTTACTGACCGTTCGAACTAATTCCAATCTTTCTTTGCGTGCACTTTATTACTTAAAAACTGCACATGAAATATTGCAAGTATTACTTACTTTAGTTATTTCTAACGTTCTTATTGTGAAGTGTGCAAAGATATCTTCCGCTAAAACTTTCACAGAGATTTTCTTGAACGATTTAGTTTTTCCATTCATCGGCCAGTATTCCAAACACTTTACCTGCCAAATAATGAAAAATTGCCTTGTATCTAGGAGACGGGGATATTATCTGGCAAAATCTACCTGAGTATATATGGCCAGTTAACTTATTTTTTATATCATATTTGACATGCGATAATGGAAACTTGAGTAAAAATGAGATATTGGTACGTGAGTAGAAATGAGATATTGCGATGTTAGTGGAATGAGATAATGAGATGTGATTTAATTAATCAGGCATTTAGATGCGGCTAGAAATAAGATATTAGATCCGGCTAGAAATAAGATGCGAATAGAAATAGGTATTTAGATCCGGCTAGATATAGATATTTATACGCGAATAGATAAAAGATATTTAGATGCAAATAGATATAAGGTATTTAGATGCGAAAAGATATAAAGTATTTAGATGTGGATATAAATAAGATATTTAGATGTGGATATAAATGGTATTGAGCTGTAGGTAGAGATGAAATGTAAAGTTGAAATGTAAAGTTGAAATGTCCATTGCACAAATGCACTGTCATTTGAAATTTACCAATATTTACAGTTGAAACATTCCAAAGTTACAATCTAAAAGGCTACCAAAATAAAACAGTACATACAACACCGAGTTCTTGTGAATTGGTAACCATTACAATTTTTCCTGTTTTCACATCCCATATCAACCGCATAAATTCGTTAATATTAACATCGTTTGGACCTGTGATCAATTTTATTAAAGGTACAACAAATTGTTAATCTTTAGCAACGAAAACTCCTGTTTTTATTTTAACAAAACAAATGATTTAAAGCCACAGAATAGGCTTCCCACTCCCATAAACTGATTAAAACAAGCCAACAGTGAGGCTGATGTCCCCCGCCGAAATTCCCAAATAAATAGATGACACATATTAATCAATCGTACATTTATTTTTTTTTTTCAAAAGTATCAAGAAATCAAACTGATTATCAATTATACACTAAGTGTCATCACTCTCTATCAGATAGAATCAAAGTCATCTTGTCCCAAAGCATCGACCAATGAAATTTCTTAGCTCTGCTTAGCTTTAGCTCAAAATGTTAATCAATGAACCTAATGAACATCTACGTCAAGTTTAAACATTCTACCTCAATTAAAAGCAGAGTTGTTATGTTCCAAAGTCTTGACCAATCAAATTGCTTAACGAAAATTCTCATTATCGAACTTAGTCAAGGTAATGATATAATGAATCTATACTCGAAGTTTTATCACTCTCACCTAATTAAAACCAAAGTTATCATGCCCCAGAGCATCAACCAATCGATTGCTTATCTCTGCTTACCATGTTCATCATCGAACTCCATCAAGGCATTCACTTAGCTTTGTAAATATACCTTTGTAAATAAATATATTACTTAAATAACATAAAATTATTTTTACCTTGTGAAGCTATATATTTATTTTTGACATTACCATAACCCTGCAAGAAATAAACGGCATGTGAAATAATACACTTAAGTTAATTAATCAATTAATACATGAATGTACTTAATTTTTATGGACGATATATGCTATCACGGTTTATGTACTTGACTCAATGCTGTTGTTGTTTACCCAATTCTAGTGTTATATCAAAGAGTTGAAACTATGGGTCAATTACTCGATTTGACTAGGGTAGATTTTGAGAAATTATACCTATTCACATTGTACAAAATTGTTGCAAACATCACGTTCAGGATTTAGACCATTGATATTTTGAAAACTGACCCGAAGACCGATGGGGTTATAAATCTGGCGTAAAACAAACAAAATAATTTACTTACAGTGATATAACAGGCATTGACATAATCTGAAGTGGGATCATTGTTTTCAATCTCCAATTTAACTCTAGTATGATCAACTGTGCGCAATAAAAAAAAATCACATAAGAACGTATTTATCAGATTTTTAGAATTTTAAAATATTAGTTCCAAGAATTGAAACAGTTTGTGTTTTATTGCAGTTTACATTTCAGTTTGCTGGTACGTTTAGAACCCAAGCTCCACAAGCTTCCAATGGTGTCACACCTAATAATGAGAATACGCTTAATTCATTTTGTTCAGCTAACAAAAAAAAAAAAAAAAAAAAAAAATAACTTACATGCACATATATCCTTGTATCTATTCTTAGGTCGATTTATTTTATTCAGACAAACATCATGAGGCGAACATAGGCCTTTTGGTAGATTCTGAAAAAAACCTCACCAAATTCACAGTCAACTGAAAATGGTTTGAACTGAACATGGGGTCGGTGATAAACACAAATTTTACAATTTCTTGCCATTTTCATATAAGAGATGGAGTCTATGTTATGATAAGATAACAGATACAAAAAACCCCAACAAATTCAGCCACACATCATTATTTAGTATTCAAATGGTTTGCAAGACATTGCTTTATAGAAGTCTAAATGTTTTGTTAAAATATGAACATATATATTATGTACCTCATATTCTGGTTTGAAAGTTTTTGCCGTTTTCTTTCTTTGAATTATTTCCCACAAATCTTTCAATTCAATGCGGGTAGATGGTAGATTTTCATATACACCAGAATTAGGTAAGTTAGAATACATTACTACTTCATTACCGCCTTCACTAACTTCTTCTTTAAAGATAAATTATTGTTTGTTTTATAATTTCATACACACCAGAATTAGGTAATACATTAACAATTTATTAACAGTTTCAATATTGCGTCAATATCAATATTGCGTCAATATCACTTTAATATTGCGTCAATATTAATTCAATCTTAAGATAATGAAATATAATAATATATCGTCTCATAACTTTATCTTATAGTTTAACTCAGTAAACACTTACACCAATTACATGTTCTATTTAAAGAATTGGAATACATCTGATTTATTATTTTGTCTTTTGCTCGTAAACTTGCCCTTCTTTTTTTTTTTTGAAGAAGAAGAAATGGAGCAGTCGTTATCGATGTTCAAAGTTATGTGCAATTTAAAACAGTGTCGAAATTGGTGGTTGAAACCCTTGGTCGGTATTAACCGGACCGGGTGCCTCAAAACAACTACACACACATATAAAGTAAAGAATACAAGCTAATGGCAGAGGGTGCGATTATTCTTTTTAGGAACCCATGTTATATTTGTTTATAATTCAACTTTTTCAAACACACTAAATAGGTTAAATGAAAACGTCTTCAAATGAATTAAAAATAAATATTCATTCAATAGCTTTACCAGTTTCATTTTCACTGTCTGTTACAGTGGGCTGTTGATTGTCCTTCATGTACCTTTCTCTGAAAAATATCGAAAATTAAAGTTATACAAAAGCTAAACGAGTCGTGATTTCTTCAACACTGGGGATACATTTTCAAGGTATGGTTATCAAAATTCCCCTTTACTTAAAAAATCTTAAAATTCCAGAGTTACCCAACAACGCAAGATTTTCAATATGATGTGCCAATCACAGTTTTAAGGTTCCTTTAAAATACAAATCAGTCGACCTTGTGATAAGATTTGAACTCATGTTTCTTTGATGAAAAAGATAAGTGATGTATCGTTAATATTTGTATACCACGAAACAGTAATACTATTAATTTCTCAAACAGCAAGTATGGTAATACGAAATATAATATTCAAGAGATCGTAACGTATTTAATGATACGGTATATTTGTGTATGGTATATTGTATTATTGTATTTGTATTGTATTGAACACAACAGGTGATGACAAAGGCACTTGTTTTGATAAAATACTTAACACTTTTACTTTTACTTCCATGTTTGTTGTTTCATCGATTTGGTATATTTTACATACACGTTTTAAAGGAGAATGTGAGTTACATTTGTTATCTTCTTACCAATCTGATTCGTTTCGTTTTTCATACTTTCGATGGCCGTAACGACAAGTTAAACAAAATGCTGAACTATAAAAAATGAAACGAAATAAGATCTGTGTTTTAATCAGACTGTCTTCTTACCTTATTTTCACACCAATGAAACTAACCACACCAACCACGGTAAGAATAGCAAGAATAGCTACAGCAGGATGTGCCCCATCGGGTTTGGGGGTAGCTTTAAAAGAACATAATTATTTTGTCAAGATATTTATCTTACATTTTTTTTAAATGTTGACTAGAAAAAGAAACCTAGTCAAAATATTTCAAGGGAAGTTAACATGGTAATGTAAAGATGTTCTTTCGATAAAGCAGAAGCAGCCGAGTCTATTCTTTGCTCAGTATCCAGACACATAGATGTCGATCACCAGTGTTACAATTTGGCGAATGTCCGAGTCAAATTAATGCTGATGACGTCACCGTTAAAATAAGCCTCAGCGGGGTCCATCAGTTAATCTGCAGCCCTGCATGCAGCCCTGCGAGAACCTTAATCTGGGGACACGGATATAACAATGGAAACAAAACGTTGATGCGTTGATAGTGGAGTGGCATGTTTATTAGCTTTGATTATACAAATTCTTGTTGAGACTAGCGTCTCTGGTATTCACGTATACTTATTAGCACCGATTTCATTTGATACATACTAGAAACAGTTCTTCAGCCTACTGAAATAAGTTTTAACATTCTACATTTTTGCATCTACTGGGCTATTGTTGACGGGACGAGTATAAATACATATAAATAAATACAAAATACCTTCACTGCACATTAGACCTATAAATCCATCCTCACAACCAACATGTTCACAACTGCCACTTGTTGTATTACATGGTGTACCTCTAGCGCATCGTCCACAGGCGTTAGCACAATTATCTCCATAATATCCAGCACTACAATCTAAACATATACAAAATATAAATCATTTACAACATAAATGACGTAATGTATTACTTTGGAATGGGGTTTTATAATTGGACGTTTGTAGAATTATCACCATAATACAATACAATCTTAAAATATATAATACTAGCGGATGAACAGGTGCTGCACGCTATCTAGCTTATGTTACGCCCTGGTCCGAGGTACCCATATATACCAAATTTCAGCCTCTGACCAGCCCTAGTGTAGCCGCCAACCCTGAACAGACAAACAAACAGACAAGACAAACGACAGTCACAAATATTCACATAATGACGTAATGTATTATTGGAATGGGTTTTTTAATCGGATGCTTTGCTGGCATTTAAACATAATACTTATAATTATAATTCACAATAAATTCTATAATTTTATTATATTTACTTTCAGAACAATAGTTTCCCTTCTTTCCAGCAATGCATCCAAGGGAACAATTTCCGGTCATCTGATCACATGATGGTTTTGTGCACTGTTCACTGGATGTGGCATTGCAAGAGGTCGACGATGCAATATTCCGTGGCTTACAGGTAAAACTACAAATTTCATTACACGATGTTCTCCATCTTCCATCTTTACATTCAGTACAGGAGTTATCATCATCTTGTTTACAATGAATACAATTATAATTACAGTTTTTATCACAATATTCTCCACTTTTACCTTTAATACATCCATTAATACATGTACCATTATATCTATCACATCCACCATTACATGTAATAGTACAATTCTTATCACATCTATCACCATATCTTCCCATAATACAACTGGTACATCTACCCTTTCTATCACATGTTATATTACCTGTGATTGGTTGACATCCACTACCACATGTTGAATTACAATATGGACCTACTGTATTAGGTTTACACTGACGACACATACCGCTAGATTTATCACACACTGCAGAGCAATTACTGGAACATTTTGATCCACAAGTTCCGTTTGATTTAGAACAGTTATTATTTAAACAACCAGTACTACAGTTCTGTTGACAGTTGTCACCATATTTACCTTGTTGACAAGTCTCACATTTATCTCCAGTAAAACCCGATTTACATGTATTACAATTACCAGTTGTTGAATTACACAATCCATCTTTACAGTTAATATTACATTTTTTCTCACAGTCTTCACCATAATTACCATCTGGACAACCACCTGTTGATAAAGAGATTAGCTATGTGATGTTAAATGTGAATGGAACGACAATGATACCTTCATCGGTAAGCATACTGTTTTGTTTTATGGAAATTTTCAGTAGGTTTAAATACCGTGCATGTGTATTTTAACATTGGCTTAAGATTCTGTGATACATTCATATATTATTTTGTTGGCATTCTAATCGTAACTCGTTTTCACGTGTTCCGTGCTCAAGTCTTTTTAATCCATATTTTGTTATCACGTTTAAATAATCATATCAGTTTAATTTACCTTTAAATACTTGTACTTCACACAGTGTAAGAGCTTGTTTTGGTTTATTTTGAATAAAAACAAATCTACCAGATAAAGATGTTGATGATGTTTGGTTACATCCTGCTATGTTATAAACTGTGTGGTTTTGATGTGAAGTATCTGTATAACATGATCTAGCTGATTCCAATCCTGTTCCATTACATTGACCTGTATTACTTAACTTCATTGTAAATCCCCGAAGTCTTCCTTGTACTAAAAAGAAATAATACATAGATTGAACAATTTACAATAAAACATGATTCTGTCCGATTTTACTTTAATTCTGTTTGTACATGTCCATATCCAGGTGTGAAAAGCCGTGAAACAAATTATAAACTTAATACCCTTGAAGAATTGATAATGGTTCATATTCTCACTCATTGTAGTAAGTCATTATATTACACGCATATTACTAGCTATACATTTTGAACTTAATTATATTTATAAATTATTCACAAAACTATGTATAATTATATTAATATTGTTAAAAATATATATTGTAGATCAATACACCACCATACATTAAATTATAGTCATTCTACTTACATATATTTCTGTTATATAATTTAATGTTGTTAATAATATAGACATGTTTTAGATCAACACACCACCATTCAATGTCACCGGTACCAGTATGAGTACAGGAAAGATGGTTAAAATGACTATCAGTATTATTATCTACAGCATGAGGTGAGTCTCCAGCACCTTTTGCTTGTGATGAAGAACTTTGTTTAGTTGGTTTGTTTATAGCCACATTCCTAAAAACTGTAATATAACGTGAAATGAAATGAAATGGGCTTGGTTTTTTTTAAAAAAAGATACAATACTAAAATTAAGTTGTATCGCCGTTTTCCATTTTAAAAAAAAATGCCAATATTGATACCATTTGTATCTAACAATATTAATGCATAACATCGAATACACTTAGAAAAAAGATGCTGAGAGCTATACATACTGTAATTAAAGATGCAATATGTCAGATTTAGGTAAATGAATACATTGAAGATTTCATTCAAATTACTGCACCCTAAGCGCAGTTACGAGTGTTTGAGGTTTTGACAAGAAATAGCCGATTGTTTAGTATTATTGTCATGATAATAAACACAGTCTTGATTGTCAATCCTAATATTGAGTGACGTCCATTTTAACTGTAGTATCACTGATTAAACGACGCGCCAATCTCATGCAGCCATCCGATGATCTAAAGAGTGGATTATGGATCAGTCATATTAATAAATGTTTAAATAATAATTTAGGAAACACTTGAAGCCAGAAAAAAACCCTGCAATGGGCATATTTAGCTCTTACATATTGTATATTTAAAGTAGCTAAGTCTCTAACTCAATATCATCCAAAGTCGTACACGTTGAAAATACGAATTATGTGTCAATTCAAATCAGCATTGATGTTGTGATCTTTAAACCAGGAAAAGGCAGGCTTCTGATATCCAATATTTAAGAAAAAATAAATATTTTACCATTGGTACACGAATCATTTGCAACAAGTGACCAGAAAGAACGAGGCTAGACATATTCAACTGGAGAGCCTGCTGAATAGACTGGAATAACCAGACGCTAGAAATTGCTATAGGGATGAGACACATGGCTTATTTCGCTGGACATAACTGATTTGAAATTAGAGTCAAAACGGAAACAATTGAATGTAAATCAGTTTATATACAATCAGATTACATTATTATATGCGTTGCGACCCATTTGGGTCAATTTCTAGGTCCCAAAATATTAGCGATTTAGCTCATTTAATCACGGGTCTGTAAACAGACGAAATTCATTGTATTACGTATAGTGATCTGATACACATCCGCGTCGGAAACAAACCCTTTCGTCAAAATAACACAGACCTCAAAATGAAGGACTGTCTTACGTTGACTAACTACTTAATTGTAAGTATAATCTATAACAAACTTTTGTTGTTCTATATACTAGGGTTACTAAACACACAATTTGACCTGATATAGGTCCATATATTATTTATACCGGATATATTCATCAAAATGAATCCGCATATTTAATGAATCAGTTCTCAATGGGTGGGTTAAATTTACTTATTCAGTATTACTATCGACGACTTATACGCTTGAATACCATTGCTAGGGTGACCCACCATAAATAAATATCTCCATATATCTCCTTATATCTCGACAATTACGCCACAATATTTATATATATGCCAAGCCTCAAATCAGTTTCACACAATTATAGTCACTAAATAAACGATCATGTTGTACTTAATAAGCTATGACCATTAATCATCTATAAATAATAGACTGAAAACTGGTTCCAAGTGTCGTCCATAACATCCAGACACTTTTGAGTAAAAGATAGGTTACGTGCCCTTGTTTTGAAATTGTCTCGCTTAACCAGTCTATCGACCACTCTACGTCTGATTGACAGGTCGGGATAATCAAGACTACTTTTTTACGAAACATAACAGAAAGCTAGAACAAGAAATTGAATTTAGAAATAAGCACGTTAGGTAGCTCAACAATCGTTTTAAGAACCTTGTAAAAGTAAAATGAAACTACTGCTAGTATCATGTTCCTGTCTAATCCGAGTGATTCAGAGATATTATTTGTACTAAACCAAAAGATGCCGCTCTTAACGGTACAGTTAATGATAAAGCGATTTAAAAAATGAAACGAACGTAATTTCTAAATCTGCTGTAATAACCAAGAAGCTTAATTTCACTGCTATTCAAAATCGTCAACAATAAATTTTTTACGGCTGTAATAGTTGATAGATTTGTAGAGAATTGCACGTGCCATGGCTATTTATAGTATCATACTGTCAGAAAGTTGGTCTCGGCACGGCGAATGTGTACGCTTCAGTGGTAGTCTCGAACTATCAGCGGTGGACTTTATTTCTGTAGAGCACATGGGCCACCCTACCATTGCAGATTTACTACAATAAAACAACACGACTTTAAAGTATCTAGAATGTACGCTTGGGAACGAAATCTATATACAACGAGGATGGTGTCATTTTGATCAAGTAACTACAGGGGAGGATACAGAGGGTTTACGGGGGTGCGCCCCCTTTAATGATTGACAATTTCTGTTTTTGATATGCCTTAACTACAATAAAAACGTTTCTAGGGATTAAGAGTATTTACGATATTATTATCCGCATCAATTTTACAATGGCATATTGTTCATTTATTTATCCATATTTAGGGTTCTCGTATACGCTTACCAAACTAATCTAGGCAGTCTGAAAAGTGTTTCGTTTTTTTTTAGGGTTTATGGGATTTTAATTACTATTCAAAAACAGCTCCTGGCGTGGATTGATCATTCTGAAAAATAGAATTTAACTACTGTTTTAAGAAATTTGTTTCGCATGACTCGTTCCGTCTGGTCGTTTATACGTATAAATATACAATGTGCTTTTATATACTAACTTTGCTTGGCTTGTTCGAACACATAAATATTCAATTAACTTACGACTAGTTCTGATCTGTTAATATATAATATTGTATAAAATGTTATAAAATCTCAAAACCCTTTATTATATAAAAACGTAGAAGGTTTATATATATCAAGATTTCGGAAATAAGAATGTAACAAACTGTTTACATGTAAAATTACTTTTTGGAGTTCACTTGCCGTGGGTTTATTCCGGGAAACATCGTTAGAAAAATGTCCAAAAATATTTTGCCTCACCACGTTCGGCAACAACCTCGTTTGCATCCCCACTCCTATTAAAAAAATTCGTGTATTTATCCTAAGATTGTGTTGTTGTTGTTTATTACAGATTTAACGTCCAATACAATGAATATGATATTATGGACAGGTTGATTTAAATAAATTATTTACATTTGAAAATTGTTAAAAACACAAAATAAAAAATAAAAATTAAAGGGTCCTCCGATTCCAAAGTTTCTTAAAGCACACTTATAAATTCGCTGTCGTGAGAAGAGAGGGCGGGTCATCTTCTCCCTTTGTCATAATAAAGTTAAAACAGGAGGTCCAACTGACTGGTGTTTAGCGTCATCAGGGCGGATTGAAAAAAAAACCGTGGGGAAAACCCTAAGATTATGGCATTCGAAAATAAGAGCACAGTCTTCACCCAATGATCACGTCGTTACTCACATAATTTCAATGTATCAGTAGGTCAAATTTCGAACAATGGGCGAAAGATTGATATACCGGTAGGCTACAAACGAATTAAGGATTTTGAACATAATACGACTACACAAAAATAAATTAATGAAAACAAGATTATCATTGCTTTTGGTTGTAGGTTTCGGATGGTATTTCAAACGAGGTCTAATATCAATGACATAATATGTACGTAAATAAAATTTATTCTGATTTATATATATATACTTATATTATATATATATATATATATATATATATATATATATATATATATATATATATATATGTTCATATACCTAAATCTTAGAAATTCTTGTAAACACGTTACAGGGATACATTTAATACAAGTATTTAGGATAACCTGATATAAACAATGTAGATGTGTAGGAGCAAGGGTATAATATATTAAAACAAAGGATGATATTACACTGACTAATATATAATCAAATAATTACTTATTAATATATATTTAACTTACCAGTTATGCAGAAAGCTTGGTTCAATAAATAGAAAGTGATCAGCAGCGTTTGGGAATCCATTCTATCACAATCAACCCTAGGTCTCAAGTAAACCAGATTTTATGAAACAATTCCCACAAATCGTAAACCAGGAAGAAAGAATAGAACTAAATATATTATACTAACGATGATATTGTTATACAAGCACTATGTATATTGTACACTAGGCATCCAACTATGTATATGGGGACCAGGCAGTTAATTAACAAAGTAGCTTGTTCCGGAAAGCATGTTATATCTATATATTTATTATGTTACAAAATAAAAAAATATACATTTGTTGTATTACAGAATAAACAATTATTCATTTGTTATATTACAGGATAAAAAATATACATTTATTATTTTAATGAATAAACAGTTTGACATTTACAGAATAAACAATTAAACATTTATGATTCTAAAGCATAGCCAATTAATATTTTTATAATAATGTGCACAAAGGCGTCACCTCACGTTGCAAATATTGATGATAGAAAATGTTAAGTAATGATTAATCTATCTATTATAAGCACAGCTTTCATTACATTTGTGCATAGACGCATGAGGACAATTTCGCATTATTTTACCATTATCATTTATATGCCACATAAATCTTGTAATAATAGCTGTTAGCTGTTTTGTAGTGGTGGACAAAAAAGTACAAAATTAATTTGTTTGATTTCCATCATTTTTGAAAATTGTAATATACGGATAGAAACAAAGGTGCATAAGCACAAGTAAAATGTTAATAAAGATATCGTTGACACCTCTTTTATTCCCTTCCAATATTTACATATGCAGAGACGTGTTCCAATGTCTTATAATAAGGATCAGCTACACCACCGTGGTCATTTGAAGCTTGTTCTAATGTATCGTAAGTGTTTTCTTCCGTAACAACTGGACTGACGTAGGTATCTGGACGATTATTATATCTATAACCAGGTGTTTCTCTAGCTGGTTTAGGTGGAGGCCTTCTAAAAAGAAAGAAATATTCAAGAATTCATGACCAAACTGTCTATCACTAATTAATGGATAGAAAGTAGTACTTTGGTGCATTGATCAAATAAAAAGTTGCATAAGTTTAAAAGGAACACAATTTAAGGGAGATAAATGATTTACATATTGGAAAGATCTGTAAAGCACCACCATTACATCGTTAATACATAAGATTATTTCTAGCTTACTTGTAGTAGTAATTATAGTCAAAGTGGATCATACAATACCTTTTGATGTAATAACAGAAGCCGATAATACCAATCAGCACTGTGACTGCTATTCCAAACAAAGCTCCTATAATACCATCAACCACAGGGCTTATACTCGATCTACTCTTTTCAGGTTTATCTTAAAATTGAATTATATATAGAATAAAGTACAAATCTAAGTGATACAGGTGCAACTAATTACACATGTTAATACTTTACTACGTCATTTGGCGGCGCTTAGCAGTATCAGAGCTATAAATGAAATGGGGTTTAATAACCTACTATTCTGCACCTACTATTCTACACCGACTGGGGGGGGGGGGGGGTCACGTGGCTAAGTGGGTAAGACGACTCGCTAGCCTGGAGGTCGGGTGTTCGATCCCTGCATTGGCCGAGAAAGTTCATCCAGATTTCCCGGCGTGGTTTCCCCTTGTCAGTGATGCAGGACGGAGGGCCTGACAAGTTGTCTAGTCGTTCGGATGGGACCAAAAACCGAGGTCCCGTGTACATATTGGCATGGCAGTTGGAATTTGATATAAGAGTAGGCCGTAGCGCCGCTGCCCGGGCAAAATTTCCCTCATAGCACACTGTATGGCGTATGCCCATCTTCATTAGCCCAGTTTAGGAGCAGAACAGTAGGACGTTAAACCCTATAAATTTCATTGCACCGACTGGGCATATGCCATGCAGTGTGATATGGGAGAAATTTGACCTGGATAGTGGCACTACGGCCTACTCTTTATTTCGAATTCTAATTGTTACGGTTTTACAGTTTTTCGTGCCATCGGAATCACCAGACCCCCCCCCCCCCCCAAGAGTCCTGCACTGGGCCAACACCATGATCGAAGACGGGACCTTCAACACGGACTCGAGTATATATCTTACTGCAATATACTAACTAGTACCTTGGGAACAGTCACTTCCTGTCTTTCCGGTTTGACATCCATCCGAACAACTTCCTGTCATCTGATCACATAAGCTGATAGCAGAATCATCCGGTGTATTACAGTTAAAACTACAACTTTCATTACACGATGTTCCCCATCTTCCATTTTTACATTCAGTACAAGAGTTATTATCATCTTGTTTACAATGAATACAATTATTATTACAGTTCTTATCACAATATTGCCCACTTTTTCCTTTAATACATCCATTAATACATGTACCATTATATCTATCACATCCACCATTACATGTAATATTACAATTATTATCACATCTATCACCATATCTTCCCATAATACAACTGGTACATCTACCATTTCTATTACATGTTATATTACCTGGGATTGGTTGACATCCACTACCACATGTTGAATTACAATATGGACCTACTGTATTAGGTCTACAATCAGTACAAGTGCCGTTAGATTTATCACACCCTCTAATACAATTACTTGAACATTTAGATGCACAGTTTGTACCATACCAACCGGCTGTACAAACAGAGCAAGACCCATCTAATTTAATGCATGTGTTATATAAGCAACCTTCATTACACTGACTTTTACAGTTTTGATCGTACCAGCCTGGATAGCATGCTCTACATTGTCCTGTAGTCTGGTTACAGTTACCTAAACAGTTAGTTATATCACATGATGAATTACATCTTACATCAAACCAACCAGCCGTACAGACAGGACAAGTTGCGTCTGATTTAGAACAGTTATTATTTAAACAGCCCTCACTACAGCCCTGTTGACAGTTTTTACCGTACCATCCATTATTACAACTGTTACATTGTCCTGTAGTCTTGTTACAGTTGCCTACACAGTTTGTTATATCACATGATGAATTACATCTTACATCAAACCAACCAGACGTACAGACAGGACAAGTTCCGTCTGATTTAGAACAGGTATGATCTACACATCCAGTACTACAGTTCTGCTGACAGTCATCACCATATTTACCTTGTTGACAATTCTCACATTTATCTCCAGTAAAACCTGATTTACATGTACAGGTACCATTATCTTTATTACAGTTATTGTTTGTACAACCATTACTACATCTATATTGACATGTTGTACCATAGAAACCTGGTTTACATTCAAAACACTCTCCTGTATTTATGTTACAGTTACCTATACAGTTAGTTACTGTACATCTCTGTTGACATGTTGTACCATAATAACCCTGTATACATGTAATACAATTACCAGTTGTTGAATTACACAATCTATCTTTACAGTTAATATAACATTGATTCTCACAGTCTTCGCCATAATTACCATCTGGACAACCACCTGTTATAATACAACATAAATAAACCATGATTACATCTATATATTCAACACAAACCCACAATGACCTGTTTTACAGTACCATTCGGTTAAGCTGGATAGCAATTGTAAAGTTATCATTGCATAGAAAGATTGTGTAGGCCATCATAATTACCTACACCACGCCTGTCTGCTTCCAATTTTGGGTATTATATGACTGCAGTTCTAAGACAAATATATTTAACTTAATCTGAACTTCCAAACTACTCCCTTGGATAGCGTTCCAAAACGACGTTGATTATTTAATTTACCTTTAAATACTTGTACTTCACACAGTGTAAGAGGTTGATTTGGTCGACTTTGAATAAAAACAAATCTACCAGATAAAGATGTTGATGACGTTTGGTTACATTCTGTTATGTTATACACTGCGTGGTTTTGTTGTGAAGTATCTGTATAACATGATGTAGCTGATGTCAATCCTGCTCTATTACACGGGTCTGTATTACTCAACTTCATCGTAAATCCTCGAAGTCTTTCTTGAACTGAAATATAACATACGGTAATTAGTGTATTCAAACGCATTTACTGTTTTTGTTCTTATCTCAATCTACATTTTCTGAATGAAATTTTGTTCAAAACAATAACAAATAAAAACCTCATAATAATCTTAAATACCGACATTACTAAGCTTATTTTAGCCAAATAAAGCGTAGAAATTCGCCAACAAAGCAGCCATGTCTCGGCAGCAGCTTAACCCAAAGACAAAACAAACATGATAAATGTGACCTCTATCGTGTTCACAAGCTTGAAATAAATACTTTAACAACCATAACACCTAGCATGTAGCATCTATCTAGGGTTCGTCCACTTAAAACTCGAATGATTTACGCCTCTGTTAGGATCACGATGGTTTTGGCCAAGAAAGGGAGGATATCGATAGAATTCGTCCTCTTATGACCAATTTTGTAAGGAATCAGTTAAAAACCAATCGGGGGATAACTCTGGCATGGAAGGTCACAGACCATAATACTTCATATCCGTCCAAAACTGTAACATCTATCTCTTTCGCAAGCTATTTGTGGACAAATTTGAAATCAATTTAAACCTATAGCCTGTATCGCATTCACAAGGTTTTCGGCGAATTGAGCATGGTACGGAAAGCCACCGAGCGCTGAATATCGATAGAGTTCATCCTCTCATGGCCATACTGCTTACACTAAATTTGGAGAGAGAGAGAGAGAGAGAGAGAGAGAGAGAGAGAGAGAGAGAGAAATGGAGTGTAACGCCCACTCGACACAAACTAGGTCATTTCGGGACTAACATATGGTTTAATTTTATTTCAATAATTCGCTTGCGCGTAGGGGTTTTTAGCAGTAGGAGGAAACCGGAGGACCCGGAGAAAACCCACGAGGTTGGGCAGGCGACCCTACTCCTTGTCACGTACAATCGGGGATTCGAAACCACACCAGTTGACTCAATGACAGACTTTATGATACAGCGTGCACACGCTAACCATTCAGCCATCCAACCCCCCACTAAATTTGGAAAGGATCCGTTAAACTGCAGACTCTATCGCGTCGACACGATTTTCGGTAAAAGGGGGTAACTCCAGGATCGATCCCAAAGTCCATAGGGTTTATCTTTTCAACTGATCTCAATTTTTTCGGCCAAATTTGAAAAACATCCGTTAAAAATTACAGCCTATATCACAAGATTTTCGGCAAAATGGGCATAGCTCTGGATTGGAATATTGAAGAAAAATAATTAATGAAATACTGTAGCCTCTATTATGTTCACAAGCCAATTGTTGACGGACATTCCTAAAAACAAACCATTACGGTGACGACACAATACTTCCACAGGAAATGTGATCGTATCAAAATGAACTGGATACAAGGCGCTCTAAACCTACACTTCTTTCGCATTTTCTGAGAACATTTGGTTTGAGTACCCGAATATTTTGATTAATAGAAGGCATGGAACCCAGTACAGTATGTGATGTATGTGCATTCTTATCAATATGAATGAACAATATTCAAGATGTCCATCCAAGATCTATGTTCCTTAAATGCCAAAGTAATAAAACATATTTTTACTCCATCAAGGATGCTATATATTCAAGAATGTCGGCTCATCTTTTAGTCACGTGCAAAAGTAGAAGAACAGTAAGTTGTTAGCTGTTTACACTGAAATGGGCATCGATTTCAGAATCTGACAGAATATAACCCCGGGGTTAACAACAGCTACAATTCAGAACAACAGGATCAGTGGATTATTGCTAATAAATCGTTTATTACAACAGATATTACAAAATGGTGTATGCTAAGTACAGACGATGTAAGAATTGGATTGGTAATAAACAAACAGCCCAACAAAAAGGAATAAAACAAATAATTCAATACACCACCATGCATCAAATTATAGTCATTCTACTTACATTCATCTCTGTTATATAATTTAATGTTATTAATAATATAGACATGTTGTAGATCAACACACCACCATTCAATGGCACCGTTACCAGTATGAGTACAGGAATGATGGATAAAATCACTATCAGTATTGTTATCTATAGCATGAAATGAATCACCGTATTCTTGTGGTGAAGAACTCTGTACAGTTGGTTTGTTTATAGCCACATTCCTGAATGCTGTAATAATACAAAATATAGTCTGTAATTATAACAATTATTATATGTTATTATAAATCTTGCTTTAAAGAGACATAATACTTATAATTAGCTGTATTTGTATTTTCCCAATTAGGGATATGACCAAACGATACAAGTGGTTTCTTTATAGAAACATTTAATCTGCGTTAAACCTTTGTATTGTTCATAGTAAATGATAAAATGAATTACGGGGAGACGCGGAGGCTCAAAGGGTGAGACGTTGGTTTGCTATCCTGCAGGTTCCATGTTCGATCCCGGTGTTGGAAAGAAATTTCATCATGTTTACTGGCGTGGTTCCCAATTGTCAGTTATGCAGGTCGTTCGGGTGGGACGAACAACCGAAGTCCCGTTGGCGTGCACTTAAAAGAACCCTTGATAGTTGAAATTCGAAATAAGAGTAGTCCGTAGCGCTGCTATTGGACCAAATGTCCCTCATATCACACTGCCATACGTATCTATCGCTCGAAGACTAAATACTTCTACGCCGTAGCGTGTCACTTATGTTTTGAATGAACACACTGAATGGTGCATGACTGTCTTCATTAACCACTTTCAGTATATAGGTCACAAGAACACTCCAGGAATATCGCACATGTCTATTTATAATATGCCAAAAAAATCTATTAACATGATATGAAGATAGAATAAACCTTTACGGTGGGGGTGGGGGTCGCTTCTAAATTAATCAATGTACTTAAATTTTGCACTGGAAAAAGTCAATTGATAACTACAATTAATTCTGACCTTGCCCCCCCCCCCCCCCCAGGAAAAAAAATAGTCGGTCGCAAAATCAGTGCAGTCGGTCGCAAAATAAGAGCAGTCGCAAAATCAGTGCAGTCGGTCGCAAAATAAGAGCAGTCGGTATCAAAATAAGTGCTGACTGCACACGTCACGCTACTCACGCAAAACTTTAGTATAAAATAAATTTGTCAACTTAATGTGTTTCACTCTTATTCTGTTGTGAGTATGTAGGTCTAAGAACAAAATTTCCCCCAGGGAGAAAAATAGTCGGTTCAAAAGAGATTTGTACACAAAATGAAACGAGACTGAACTTAAAAGTTTATGTCAATTTCCAAATCTTCCCAGCAGACAAGACTGGTGACAGGGTCTAGACCATACGTTTCTACATGTACAAATTATGACATAATTTATCTCTGCGAACATTTGCATATCACCCATTTACCGCCTTGGTTCTGCGAGATTAACTTTTAAAAAAGTTAATGTGAATTTGTCAAAGCATAATTATTGGGGATTAGAATTAACAGGGGTTTGGCTGTTTTAAATCTCTCAACTCAAGATATTCGTGTTTCAAAACCCTGATCTGTATAAATAATATTATATTATGAATATATATATTGTATTGTATTAGTGCTATTAATAGTATATTATGTAAATAGTGTATATTGTTATGACATTACATGTTTATCATTGAAATCGTTTCGGTTGGTTTTGATTTTATCTGTTTGAAATATAATTTTCTGTGGATAACTGTGACCTCTCGGTTTTATTATTTCTAAAGAGAAAGAATTTTGTTCTTAAAAGACGTATTCTTAGATTTTTCTTCAATTTTGAGATTAAAATCCCTTTTTGAAAATATCACAAAAAACACCTTAAAATTTGTAAAAAAGGTATTTTTTGTGATATTTTCAATTGTTTTGTGGTTTGTTTTTTAGATTGTTTTCGAAAGTGTATAGCTTCTTCGACTGGACCAACTGAATTTGAATAAAACTAATAGGCCATGGTGATACTCCACCCTGGCAAAGTAAACTAAGCCATTACTTTTACCGTTTATGGTTATCTTATATATTAACCTCGCAATCTTTATTATTTATGTTGATAAAAGGTTAAAAATCAAAAAAGCGTAAGAATTGAAATTTTTAAAATCTGTTTAGTTTGAACATAATGGCAAAAGGAATGGAATCTTTTTAACGTCTCAACACGATACTTCGGTTATCTTCTGACCCCTTAAAATGGTAATTAAATTCTATTTATTGATATGGTGAGGGGGGGGGGGGGCGGAAAGCGGCATTTCTCCCAATTCCCCTTCCAATTCAAACTGTCATGCTTTATTAAAGCCGATGTAAACTTGACGACTATTTTTGTAAGTTATTTGTTAGTATGGATTCAAACCTGCAACAACCCTAGCCCACAGCCTTATATGCTCGTCCCCAACGTTCTCCAGTCAGAATGTCAATGGTAGACCCAATTTCAGATCTGAACATTGTAATTATCTTCTATGACTCATCTATGCGTCTGCAATGCATGCGATTTAACTTGCAGGACACCAACTGAATTCAAACTGTTGGTGGATCTTTTAGGTGCACGGTGTACACAACACACTTCCTTGCAAGATCCGTGCATTACTCTTGATTTAACAGTAATAAAAATCCCAAGTATTCTCTTAAAACGCTTGGTGTAATCATCTTACCTTCGAGGTCATTGGTTACTGGGTCACGATTCTATGGAATACAATTACTGCTTATTGCTGAGCGACGATTCGACTTTTGGCTTATCAAGACCAGGTTGAAAGGTCAATCAGTAAATAATAAGCAGTAGTTGTTGTATTCCATCTATGTGACCTGTATATTAATTGGTCTAGACGGTGTTTAGGGCGGGAAGGCTTCTAGTTTGAAGGCACTAAATCGCTAATATTTGCGACCTAGAAATTGACACAAATGGGTCGTAACGCATATAATAATTTAATATGAATGTATTTCTTACAGACCCTCAAAAATCTGTAGCATTCTATAGAATTTCAATCAGATTAAAACACGGATCCTATTTCGTTTCGTTTTTTTTTTTTTTATATATAGTTCAAAATTTCGTTTTACTTATCTTTACTACACTGTAAGCTCTGGAAGAGTTGTTATATTACCGGCGTTTTGGTTGAAGTGAGGGATAGGTCAATGAAACGGTCTGCGCGACTTCATGGCGTGCCATGCACGGAACTGTGGGTAAACCACTAGAAACATCAATTAACGCTGATTGATTAATCAATGTCTGACGTCATATGGTCAAAAGCCGCTCGTATGACCCCTGACACGACCTTCGAGTACAGCTTGTCAGATAATCAGATTGATAGAATTTCATCCTGGTTTGTTCGCTTTACCCGTTTGTCCTAAAAATTGATGAAACGTAATGATCACACAATGCAAAAAGTCATGAGATTTCGTGCTTTTTTTTGCCCATCTGCCCGAAAAAACCCGATTGCCTGAATCTTTGCGAAATTATCAAAATATCAACGTGACAGAGAAGGGTCTGACTAACAACTCTACGTTCGTGCGATATATTAGGCCTATATACGTGCATTGTCGGACTGAGCATACACCTGTGTCTTCGGACCAACTGGTGCCCTTGATCCAATTTTCCATGGCGCTGAAAACCCCGTGACATGGCGAGTTTGATTCATCTGTTCATAGATTATTTTTCTACTCGGATTTAGGCCATTAATCCAATTATAGTTTTCAGTGGATGCGAAGATGAATTTTTTTTAGCTTGAAAACGTGGGCTACATGTCAAATTTTTACTTTCGGATTGGGGTCGATGTAGGGCCGGTGTGGCAGTTTCAGATGGTTCCTGGTGTGTGATTACCGTTTGGCGCATGCGCAGTTGTAGGAGTCAACTCACACCGTTACAGTCGCGGTGTGCACTGACTCCTCGTGATAGGATTTCCCCTAAGATATTCTTACGGTCAAATCAATATATAGACTATTATGTACCGATATTTACAGTAGGCCTATTACCACCACGAGAGGATGCAAATTGACGATCTTTATTATTATTATTTAGTATATATAATTATATACCCGTCCACAATGCGAACATTCTCTCTTGTATTTGGGCTATCTACATACATGCATGTTTGAATGTATGGGATGGTATAATAAATCTATATTTATGTTAAAGAAAACGTTAATGAACTCCATACTTTTATATTTGTGATAAATGAAGCCAATCATCAATTTGTATGGTTTCCACTGATCGTACGTGTGTAGAACGACTAATCACTAAAAAAAACCAACGGCAACAAATCACGAACGATAGAAGTATCAATTTCAAGCCAATCAACTTAGATCCGTTGATCGTGTAACTACTCATCACTAAAACAACAGCTAATCACGATAACAAGTATGTTTATTAATGACAAAACTCTAATCAAGTACATGATATACTTTTTCCTGTACTGACCAGGAACCAACTCGCACCGCAGGAAGTAGATATAGTTTCGTTGTTAAGGCAAACATCAGTTTCGGACATGCGCAAGTGCCCAGGAGAAAACACACACCAGGAGTCAACTCAAACTATCACACCGGCCTACCCGTGACTCCGCCGGTCTGAGACCCTTGTCAGCTCATGTATTTCCCTTTAGGAGAATTATACAAATAAATCATTAATATTTTAATGAAATCGGGGAGGGTGGGGGGATGGTAAGCACGACGTGCGTTCTATATCATAAGGTCGGTCATTGAGTCAACTGGCGTGGTTTCGAATCCCCGGTTGTGTAGGCTAGACCGTACCTGACAAGACGAAGAAGTAGGGTCGCCTGTCCAACCTCGTGGGTTTTCTTCGGATCCTCCAGTCTCCTCCCACTGACCTAGTTTGTTTCGAGTGGACGTTAAACCCATTTCTCTCACTGAAATCGGGGAAGAAAATATACTGGATAGTCTAAGGGAGATAACTCTATTTTTTAAAATAGAGTTGTCCCCCTTAGACCGTCCGGTATATTTTATTATTCGGCCACAGATCACTAATGATTTCCCCATTGACTTTAATGTTAATTTTCGTCTCTTAGACCGACTCTAACTTTTTCCCAAATTTTCGTTGGATAGAACGCTTTCTACCACAGATGGAGCAACAGTGGCAACCTCTTGCACAAAAGCACGTATGAGGTTCACCATAGAAAACTTGAGATACACAAGCTGGAAGTAGAGATAAAAAAAAACCATGCAATTTTTGACCCTACATTTCAACCTAACCAACCAACCTCTCAACTCTTGTATCCTTCCGCCTCAAAATCATGAATATTCACCAAAACCTGGCAGAAATTATATTTTCAAACCCTTTTCTTCGATTCTACACCAGGGGGGGGGGGAGGGAAAAGGGAGAGAAAGACTAAAAATTATATTTGGTGAGCTGTGTCCATTCAATCGACGATTAAAGGTAAATAACTCCATTTGATTTAGACCTTCACCTTTAGGATGCATTCTTTTAATAAATTTAGACAGCCACGAATCCAAAGTGGTCGGAAGAAAATACACATCTATGTTTATGTTAGCCCTTTGAGAAGCGCTATTGATAGTACGGAGATAAATATTACAAAATTAAAATCAGTACTACTGGAAACCTGTCCTAATTTCCCTTGCAACCCTATGGAAACAAGTCAAAGTCCAATATAGGCTAATATTTATCACAATAAAACGACCCTGAACCGACGGCCTTCAACTTTCCAGTCTTCGAAAACATAAAATGTCAAATCGACTATGTCCCCGTTTCCTGCGATTAGGATACCACTTCGTATGTATTTTTTGAAAGAAAGGGATTATATCAAAGTACATAGTGTCTGGCTTTTATAAACTGACACCATCTAGTACAGTTCTATGCTGACACAACTTGGAATATTACCATAGTTAATTATTGTTAGATACTTTTACTTTAGTGTCTGTAGTCTCGATTAACACATCTGCCAATAGCTTTTCGATTTTTGTCAACTAACTAAGGATTAAACAACGACGTCTATACTAACGTTAGTATAGACGTCATTGGCATTGAAGACTTAGGGCCAATACGTACGTCATTTGTATTTTTCGAAAATATCAAATAATCTATGTTAAAATATACTGAAATTTATTATTGAACATTTAGTTAAAGTCTGTGGCTATCAACTGAGCAATTTTGAATTCCTTAGGCTACAAAATAGAAATGAAATGGGGTTTAACGTCCTACTAAAATATAATACTCATCTTGATCTCAATCCAAAAATGGTTCATTGTTTGGCGTCCACAGCAGACAATTGTTTTGACAATATAATTCAAGTGGCACCAATAATTATCACTGAAATCTTTGATGATCTTCTTTTTAAAGCGGAAATTTCAAATTTTTAAGTTATATTTTTAAAATTTATTAAAATAAAGCCTTAAAATAGATGGTATCCATAAACAGTCCTACCTTGTTAAAGAATAATCCTATTAATTCTATAATTCACTATTGCCAGCTGAGAAATTGGCAAAAATATCATTTTCAACTTCAAATTCCAACCATTAACACCACCTTTCGACGACATGGAGATCACTCTGGGCTACAGTTGGATACCAATAACTCAAAATGTTGAAAAGGTGACTTGGGCACTTGTGTTATGACCATAAGTGATCTGAGCGTGACATATATTATCAGCTTCCGTCTGCGCGCAAGCGAATTCTTGCAATAAAAATATACCATATCATGTCAGTTCCGAAATGACCTTTACCTGCTTTTAGGATCGCTTTCTCAGGGAATAATATAATTCAAACGTATCTATCTTAGTTTGTGGCGTTGAAATAATATGTAACTGCTACTTTTCAGACTACTAAATACAGAAGAACCTTTAACTGTAATGGTGAAGATGGATATCATCAAAAGGTACCGTTTCAACCTTTGTTATCTTTGAAAGATGGGGATCTTACCAAATCGAAACTATTTATTATGGTGGTGACGAAATTCATAACGCAGGGCATGTGCACACACATATTTATACAAGTGCGTTTTCCAATTTTTGGTTCCATACATTTCAAATCATGAGAGACCGTATTGCAAAAATAAAAGTTAGAACACAGTCCCTTAATCAAATACGAACATGGATATCGGTTATTTATTTGGAAATGACACTTTCTTTTAATACTGACAAGGACAGCTGTCTAGTCGTTTGGATGGGACGAAAAACCGAGGTCCCGTGTACACATTGGCGTGCACGTAAAAGATCCCTTGGCAGTTGGAATTCGATATAAGAGTAGGCGATAGTGCCGCTGCCCGGGCAAAATTTCCCCCATAGCACACTGTATGGTGTATGCCCGTTTTCATTAGCCCAGGTTAGGAGCAAAACAGTAGGACGTTAAACCCCATTTCATTTCATTTTCATTTAATTTGCTGATTACACTATTTAGCTCGAATACATTATTTTGCCAATAACGTTTTTTAGGACTTCGAATTCTGTCTTATGGTTTGGATTGTTCGTACTTGGTTTTATTTTATTTTTTACCTTTCAAGTTACATGGGTGAGAACATCAAATCAGTCTGGCATTATTTTGTTTCAAATTCACTTAATGTTGTAAATATTGTTTTCTTCCAGATTTGTGGTTGGTTTATGTGGATGTTCTGTTTCATTTGATTCTTCTTTACGAGCTAGATGTCGACTTAACACACCATATGAATGTAAGATACTAAATATACAACTTCTGATAAAATACTTTGTACCTTTAAAAAAGGGTTATATGTTGGTATGCCCAAATCTAAAGATTAGCTTGTCTTGAGAGTTTTCAGATTATCTTCGACAGTCATGACTCGGCGTAATTACGAAACTCATGACATATCGCCAGTATAAGATATCCTTTCTATTTTCTGCAAGTTAATCAAAAATAGATTTATTGATAATCACACATGAAAATTACGCGTTTACATTACCTAGAAAAGTCACCAAAGCTTCCAATAGTTGGGGGAAATTAACATTTTCAGTAGTCTCATACTTCTTCAAATTATTTCAGTTTTCTGCCAAAGAAGTTTGAATTATCTGCAAAAGTAAAACCAGCTTGAATGTAAAAGTCCAAAACGATGCAGGTAAATTATATTGAATATTTCACTTTTATTTGTACTTTGCTGAAAATTTCAGCCAAATTGATCCACCCTGATCCGAGATTTTAGCGATTGAATTTTCGGCCTAGCCTCGATCATCATTAAAAGTTGGTATTATAAAAACATAGTTTCGGTTAGCCATTTCATGATTAAATCATAATTGAAAGTTGAGCAGCAAATCTGATCGTAATCCAGTAAATATTGCTGGCTAGCGTTAACATCGAGAGTTGATTATGGCCGGGATAAGTTAAATAATGTCTAATCAATACTTTAGATAACATTTCAGGCCAAAAGAAAGATCCGCAATAGGCAGATTTAGCTCTTGCATATAATGTATGTTTAATTAACATAATAATTTATCAACTTCCCGATTGGACCAAAATCACTCGAAACTCGACAACATTTCATCTCAAATGACAACGATATAAATGGTAAATTACATTTTTACAATTGCATTCTTTAATTTTGTTTTTACAGCGAAACGCATTATCATATTGACGATTCAACAGGAAAATGGCCGTCTCAGTTTCACTCTGTAAGTAGTTGGTTATACATTGGTTCAAAAACTAACAGTGCTAAAATAATTTTATTATCGAAACGGAATTAACGGATTGCGATCTGCAAACCTGCAGCTTTCTAGACCAGATTAGTAATTAGACCGTTAACGTTTTTATGCCTGAAAAAGAGACGAAACTTGAAACACTCATATCATTACACTTATGAAATTATGAAAATTCATTAATTTAATTTGAAACATTACAGATTCACGTTGAAAGAAGTTTGGCCAGCAAAGGAATAACCAGGAATTCTGCACAGATCAAGTTAGTATTCTTCTGTAACTATACTTAGTCTCAGGACTTTTCATGGCTATTCTGATGATAGACTGTCATTAGCACAACTAACAGCAATGCAAAAGGGCCAAAATTCGGGAAAATCATACTTTGACAGACACAAACGAAAGATTTGTCAGACTATAAATCTGATCTGAATTCAAAGATCAATCTTTTGATTTTGGTGGTGCATGAAATCGCATTGTACCCAACTTTATACCTTGAATGACGTGTAATATGTGTTCCTATCTGGTCATTTATTATATTTTCTATAAGGTTGTACCTTTTGAAATAGGATCATACAGGGTATTTTTGATAGCGGGCTTCCCAGTAGTCCTGTAAGTGAAAACTGTATTTTCATACGCCCACATTTTCATGTCGTCGCCCCTTTCAGTCCGTCGCGCCTTTCAGTCCGTCTGTCCGTCCACAGTGTGTTTGTGGACACTCTACAGGTCACAATTCTTATCCGATTTTAGCGAAACTTGAAATAAAGGTTTATCTCCAAAGGATCTCGGTTGCTTTCGATATTGGCATGTATCGGATCGAAACTTCATAGATTATGACCCCTGATTCTACGAAAAATGACGTTTTTAGCTTGTGGACACCGTAGAGGTCACAATTTTAATCTGATTTTGATGAAACTTGAAATGCATGTTTATAACCCAAAGATCTTGGTTCCTTTCGATATTTGCGCATATTGGATCGTCACTTCCTGAATTATGGCCCCTGATTGTACAAAAATCGCGTTTCTAGCTTGTGGTCCCTCTAGAGGTCACAATTATAATCCGGTTTAAAAAAAAAACGTTTGAATATATCACCGTTACACCGTAATGATGGTTGAGTTCATTGTACAAAATTCAGAGGTCACAATTTTTATCCGATTTAAAAAAAAACGTGTGAATATATCACTGTTACACACAAAGATCTTGGTTCCTTTTGATAATCGCGCATATCCGAACGTAACTTCCTGGAGTATGTCCCCTGATTGTTCGAAAAATCGCATTTTTAGCTTGCGGATTCTCTAGAGGTCACAGTTCTTTTTCCGATTTTAAAAACCGTTTAAATATATCACCATTCCACCATAATGAAGGTTGAATCCGAATTTCGGGAAAATTGAAATGAAACAGCACAACAAAATGGCCGCTCTTTGATGAAACTTGAAATGTATGTTCATAACTCAAAGATCTCGGTTCCTTTCGATATTCGCGCATATCTTCCTGGATATGTCTCCTGATTGTACAAAAAATCACATCTCTTGCAAAATGTGGGCGTATCTTGCATGGCAACCGCTTGTTAATGAATATAAATAATTTAGTTACTACTATTATGAGATTATATACTCATCACAATGTCACATAATCCTTTTTTTATAGGGACACAATGGTAAAAGTAGACATTGATACACGTAAATTTCATCAGAAAGAATATACTGAAATCTACGATATTAACGTAAGTCGAATCACTATTACATAGACATTTCTTATATTCAACATTGGCATATTCAAGGCTCAATATTCCAGATATACATGTACATGAACATTGATGTATTCAAGGCACAATTCCAGAATATAAAGCAAAGACCTTCAGACAAAACACAATTAAAAAAAATCAACCTTATCAAAAAGCATATTTGTTCAATAACGTAAATTATGACGATTTAAAGTTGACATTAATGTGTACTGATTTCACGGACCATCTTTGATTTACCCATCTTTTCCCCGGACAAAGCCAAATTGTCAAGAACATCTCTCTGTCCTTCTTACTTAACCTTTTACCACATTGACTCTTTTAACTACATGTACTTTTGTGTGGTATTTGCTGAGTAGCATGTTGATCCACGCACGGGTAAAATCTGACCATGGACCTTATAATACGCCCATGATCTGACAATTGACAGCTATAAATGACAATTACTGTAATTCATTTCACTTCTTGAAGTTGTATTTTTTTTCAGTGGTTAGATTTATTATGGAAAGTTGGAGGTTTATCAGCTATTTTAATTGGAATGTCGGTAATTACAGTACTAGAGATAATCTGGTTAATAGGAAGATGTTTCGTTTCATGTTGTACAGCAATAAGGTAATTTATATATAGAAGATGAAAACTTTTGGTACCGATTGATGGCTTGTGCATTGGTAATGTGCTTTTTTAAATCACGGCATAATGGTGGCTGAATGGTCAAATGGGGCACTTTACATGGTAAGGTCTGTCATTGAATCAAGTGACGTAGTTTCGATCTCACATTTGTACGTTACAAAAAGTAGAATCGATTGCCTAACCTCGTGAGTTTTCTTCGGGTCCTCCGGACCCCCTCCCCCGCCTGTCTTAGAACTCTACGCACAAGCGAATTATTGAAATAATTGTGTCCCGAGTATTGGGTGAACCTTAAACTTCGTATACTAAGAAAGAGAAACTTTTTTTTCTGATGTTATCCTGCACAGTTTGACACTATTTTGTTAGTTAAAGTAGCAAAGTCTCTAACTCAATATCATCCAAAATCTTCAACATTGAAAACACGATTTATTTGTCAAATTAAATCAAAATTCATGTTGTGATCTTACCGGAAAAAGATGGGCTTTTGATATCCAATATTTAAGACAAAATAAACATTTTACCATTGGTACACGATAATGCGCTTCAGCCCCAGTGGTATCAAGAGACTCGAGGGAAGAGGCTAGACACATTGCACCAAATCAAACGGCGTATGTAGACTGGAATAACCAGACGCTAGAAATTTGCACTCGCTTGAGACTGCTGGCTTATTTCGCCGAACATAACTGATTTGAAATTGGAGTAAAAACGGAAACCATTGAATGTAAATTAGTTTATATACATTCATATTACAGTATTATATGGGTTGCTACCCACTTTTCACTTTGTAAATTTCTAGGTCCCAAATGTTAGCGATTTAGCTCCTTTAAGTGCCATCATGTAGCAATATTTGGGTTCATTTTGTACACGAAAAGCTGGGGGGGGGGGGGGCTGAATGGTTAGCACGTGCGCACTGTATCATATTAAGGTCTGTCATTGAGTCAACTGGTGTGGTTTCGAATCCCCGGTTGTACGTAACAAGGAGTAGGGTCGCCTGTCCAACCTCGTGGGTTCTGTCCGGGTCCCCCCACTGCTAGAGACCCCTACGCGCAAGCGAATTATTGAAATAAAATTGAACCATGTGTTAGTCCCGAAATGTCCTGGTTTGTGTCTAGTGGACGTTAACCCCCCCCCCTCTCTCTTTCCCTCTCTCTCTCTCACACACACTCTGATCTCTCTCTCTCCCCTCCCCCTCTCTCTATCTCTCTCTCTCTCTCTCTCTCTCTCTCTCACAAAAAGCGTTCTTCCGTCGTTTTCAAACGATTATCCCCAAATAGATGAAGATTTATCGAATAGGCTTATACATATATGCCTTTTCATTTGGTACGTTTATATAGCATAAATATATATTAATAATGTGTTAATGGATTTTCGTACTTCTTAAATACCCATGGACGTCTACATTTGATATACGTGAATGTTTCAGTAAACACTAAAAATCGTACAAAATAAATAATAATTTCTTGAAATATTTTAATATAGATTTGTATTTTTTCAGTAAAAACGATCCACACCATCTTAAAATACAGATAGAAGCAGAGACTCGGTCAACCTGGACAAACAATCATCAACTTACACGTGAGACTAATAGACAAGAACCACCAGCCCTACCCCGACGACCGTCTCATCATCGGATGCCAAATATGCTGCGACCAATTATAGAAGAGGTTCCGCCAGTGACAAATCCGAATGTTTTAATAACCAACGATGATTACGATGACATTGATCACATTTATGCACAGGTCTGGGATCCGGCGTCTACAGCGCGATCTAATATTCTCCCGGACAACAACGTAAATGCCGTAACAAACCAACTCTCAAGAAAACGCAGTAATTACAATATCAAAGTTACAAATAAACCTGTTGCTGAGTGTAAGAGGAACTACTTTTTAAGAGTGGAAGGATCTGCTCCTCTAAATCATAATCGTGGTTCCATGGCACCTCACCTTCTACAGACATATTCCTCCCAGCAGACAAGATTGGTGACAGGGTCTAGACCAGGCATTTTCTACATGTAGAAATTATAACATTAATTTATAACCTAATTCCCGCCTTTTTGGGGGTTCTGCATTTATGAATTGATTGAATAGGTTCAAAAGAGATTTGTACACAAAATGAAACGAGACTGAACTTAAAAGTTTATGTCAATTTCCAAATCTTCCCAGCAGACAAGACTGGTGACAGGGTCTAGACCATACGTTTCCACATGTACAAATTATGACATAATTTATCTCTGCGAACATTTGCATATCACCCATTTACCGCCTTGGTTCTGCGAGATTAACTTTTAAAAAAGTTAATGTGAATTTGTCAAAGCATAATTATTGGGGATTAGAATTAACAGGGGTTTGGCTGTTTTAAATCTCTCAACTCAAGATATTCGTGTTTCAAAACCCTGATCTGTATAAATAATATTATATTATGAATATATATATTGTATTGTATTAGTGCTATTAATAGTATATTATGTAAATCGTTTCGGTTTCAAAATTATGCATCGCCGTCTTAATGAATTAATGAGGTAAACAAATAATGCCAGAATAGATCCCAAAGTCGGTCGCAAAATCAGTGCAGTCGGTCGTAAGATATGAGCAGTCGGTATCAAAATAAATGCTCACTGCACACGTCACTCTACTCACGCAAAGCTTTAGTATAAAATAACCTTGTCGACTTATCATGTTTGAAAAAAATGTTTTTCACCCCATCGCAAAAAAATAGTCGGTCTCAAAAAAAAAGTGCTCACGGCAGTCGGTCTCAGACTAAATGAATTAATGGGTTGTTTTCTGACCATCAGAATTCTGCAAAATCTCTCCCCAAAGTCCAGGGCATTTCAGAGACCAAGTAAGCGTCCCATTGAGGTAAAGTGCCCAGTCCTCAAAAATTAAAAGCTCAGTTACATATATCGGCGCTCAATTCCATTATGCCATCATTCTTCAACTCCTTCTCTGACTTTTACTATCTCATCACTATCATATTCACGGTTACAGTGAATCGCCCAGTTAGTAGTACCACTAGTGAGTGAGTCGTGGGTCGAAAGACTGTAGAATTGTTAGTTCTACTCTCACAAAACAGCCGACATTGACAGATAGGCCTCAAGGTTCTGTCCCATTTCTTATCCTCTCGTTAACGAGAATTTGGATCCATTTGCCATGACATTGACTAAAATTGTCAGGCCCAGTCCCAAAAATTAAAAGCTCGGTTACACATCTCAAATTTTTTCGCGCCTGCGGCGCTCGATTCCATTATAACATCATTCTTCCACTCCTCTGTTGTCTTATACTGTCTCAGCACTATCATATTCATTCACGGTTATACTGAACTGCCTAGTTATGTTAGTAGTACCACAGGCACTGGTGTGTGGGTCGTGGGGCGTCAGACTATACAAAAGTTCTGTCAACTCTTGCAAAACAGGCGGAATTGACAGAGGCAGATCTCGAGATTTTGTCTAATTGACTCACATTTCTGGCCCCCTCGTCCACAAGAATTTCTCCCAGCAATGACCTCAAATGCCAAGACATTGACTCAATTTTTCAAAATTTTCTCAGGTTGCTCAGTGTTATAGGCACAATCATATATGACATAAACTTTATGTCAACTTAAATAAAACTGCTTTCCAGCGAGACAACGATCGGCAAACAACTATAATTATACAATACAATCTATGTTCTACCGGGGCGCTTAATGTTATAGCCAGTATTTTGTTGACATTCATTGTGGGGTGGGATTGTGGCTGAGATGGCGCCCTAGATTCACTTCACATGGCCCCTACAAAACTCGCACCTGTGCTGCTCGGTTCCTGACTGCGTCACTCGTACTAGGGGTATGGGCATCAGTCGGTCGCATTTTCGCTAAACACCCCCCCCCCCCCCAAACAAAATCGTTATGTACGCCCCTGCCTACGATTTATCCAATAGTACTCTGCAGTACTACCCAATACCACCTAATACTACCAAATAACACCACCTACTTCCTCATTATTGTTAAAAACTGACAGAATACTACTATAAGTGGCGACCTTAAAATCATCTCGTAACGAGTTCATTATATCGTAATCACGAGTAGATTATATCGTAATTAAGAGTAGATTATATCGTTATTACAAGTATTTATAACTATGTTGTATTTATGAGGTAACATGTCGTAATTACAACATAATGATCTTCCGTACTCTCATTTCTTTTGTAGGATACACTTGGGACAGGAGCAAAGCCGAGTGAACTGACAAAGCTGATAAACAAAGTGCATCGTGATGGTATTCTATACACAGCTCCCACTATAAGGCTACTAAATATTCGGTCAGTATCTGTTAAAGGAGCTAAATCTATATTCTTTGGAACATAAAATGGACGAAAATGGGTATTAATGTAATATGAATGTACATAAACTGTTTTTGTCATTTCTAATAGTCTAATTGAATGGCAGTCGGTCGCGCCTGGTTAGTCTATTCTACATCAGAAGTATGGTTTGGCATTTCAATTAAGCTCTGATGTTTAACCTCGTTCAGCAAGACGCCTCATCACAAATCGGGCTCAAGAGCATAGATTACCGGCGTGTACTGGTTTTAAAATTATTCACTGGTGTCTTAAATATTTTGTATCAGGAGCCCATATTTTCACGTTAAGATAACAACATCACTATTGATTGTAATGTCAAAGACTCTCGATAAAATTAAGTTCGAACTTTATACGCTCTTTTATACAGTTTTTGTCGTCATTTATTGATATAGAGGGACTTTAATTGTGTCGTTCTGTGTCAAGTGCATAATTAAGAATAACACAGACGGAGAAAATGACTGTTTTGGAGAATAGCTTCCTTGTTGAAGATATATTGTAATTTAAAATGTACGCTTGAAAATGTATGTTGTACAAAGTGGGTGTCATTTTCATTAATACTAATAATGTATTCTTGATAAAGCGACCCACATTAAAGCGCTGTACAAACATAATTTAACTAGGTTATAATTAACTTCATGCCATTCCATTGAAACACCTCTTCGTTCGCGAAATAATAATTTATCGCCAAGGAACCATTTTATAATAGGCCTGAACTGGACTAATGAAGACGGGCATACACCATACAGTGTGCTATGAGGGAAATTTTGCCCGGACAGCGGCACTACGGCCTACACTTATATCGAATTCCAAGCGTCAAGGGATCTCTTACGTGCACGCCAATGTGTACACGGGACCCCGGTTATTCGTCCCATCCGAACGACTAGACAGCTGTCCTCCTTCCTGCATCACTGACAAGTGTGAACCACGCCGGAAAATCTGGATGAACTTTCTCGGCCTATGCAGGTATCGAACAGGCTAGCGAGCTAGCGTCTTACCCAGAGAAAATATCGAAAACTAAATTGTTTATCACGGTTAAACAAAAAATGTAAACAAAAGCAACATATAAACATACAAAACCAAAACGACAAGACAGGGTACGATTATTTTAAAATATGATTACCCAAAAATTTTCAATTAGAACCTATACTGCACTTTGCGATTAGAACAGCAAGAAAAAAGGGAGGGGGGGATCTATAACCCTTAAAGATACATTATGGGAGATTAGATAAAGAGCTGATAGTTCTCACTATAATAGTTAAAAACTAGATAATGTAAAGGGGGTTTGCTGAAAATTTCAGCAGGCCTTGCAGGTCTTTCCTTAGGCCTGAAATATTATCTAAATTATTAATTAGAGATTAAGTAATTATCTAGACCATAATCAACTCTCTATGTCATCGCTAGCCTGCGATATATATTGGATTATATGCAATGGATAATCGAGACTATGTTTTTTATCGTAAAGACTTTAGTAATGATAATCGACGCTAGACCGAAAATTCAATTTGACTGAAATTTTCAGCAAATTCCCTTTACATTATCTAGTTTTAAACTATCATAGTGAGAACTGCCAGCTCTTTATCTAATCTCCCATAATGTATCTTTAAGAGACTTTGCTTAGATTTCAATCGACAGACGATTACTTAATATATATAATATATATATCTCGTAATCAGAAATTCTTCAAAATAAATAACAAGATGTCTAAATAAAACATAAATGTAACATATTTCTCGGAAATCTAAAATTGTTGAACGGTCTCTTTATAGCACAATAATATACCTAAAAGCACAATTTCCTGTTCGTACTTGCTCTGGTGTTTTAATGCAACTACATTTATTGTTTTCTTTTAATTTTAGAATACTTTATGTATTGTGCAATTATAGTTTTTGCTATTAGTGACACTAATACACTGCATCTGAAGAAGAACCGCGTTTCGGTGAATGCAACTACCAATATGTTAGGAACCAACAAACACAGTGCATAGTTTAAGTCATTTTCTTTAGCTTTTATAATGATAGCTGTGACACCTCCTTTATTCCTTTCCAAGATTTACATATACAGGGACTTGTTTCAATGTCTTATAATAAGGATCAGCTACATCACCATGGTCATTTGAAGCTTGTTCTAATGTATCGTAAGTGTTTTCTTCCGTTACAACTGGACTGACGTAGGTATCTGGACGATTATTATATCTATAACCAGGTGCTTCTCTAGCTGGTTGAGGTGGAGGCTTTCTAAAAAGAAATATTCAAGAATTCATGACCAAACTGTCAATCACTAATTAATGGATAGAAAGTAGTACTTTGGTGCATTGATCAAATAAAAAGCTGCAGTAACATTAAACTTTAAAGGAACACAATTTAAGGGAGTTAAATGATTTACATATTGAAAAGATCTGTAAAACACCGCCATATATTTATTATACGCACTACATTTTAATACATAAGATTATTTTTTATTTGAAAAAAAAACACATAAAAGCACCTAAAACACAAGTAATAATTATAGTCAAATGGGAACATACAATACCTTTTGATGTAATAACAGAAGCCGATAATACCAATCAGCCCTGTGACTACTATCCCAAACAAAGCTCCTATAATACCACCAACCACAGGGCTTATACCTTCAGATGCACTCTTTTCAGGTTTATCTTAAAATTCAAATGTATATAGAATAAAGTACAAATCTAAATGATACAGTTGCATCTAGTTACAGTTGTAAGGTTTACTACGTCATTTGGCGCTAAATTTGGGATGAACTATTAATTTTATAGCAATCAATTATCAATTGACATAAATTTACGTTAGCAGTATCAGAGTTATAAATGAAATGAGATTTAACATTCCACTTCTCTGCAGCGACTGGGCATAAGCCATAAGTGTGATATGGGGGACATTTGACGAATTCGAATTCCAACTGCCACGCTCTTTCGTCCCACCCGAACCACTATGCACTATGCCTTGCCAGACTCCCCCCCCCCTTGCTGAAAAGGGAGAACCAGGCAGGAAAATTCAGATGAACTTTCTCGGCCATCACCATGATCCAACACGGGGCCTCCAGGTTCGCGAGCCAACGTCCTAGTCACTGAGCGACCCGACACGGACTCGAGTATATATTTTACTGCAATATACTAGTACCTTGGGAACAGTCGCTTCCTGTCTTTCCGGTTTGACATCCATCCGAACAACTTCCTGTCATCTGGTCACATACACTAATAAAAGAATCATCCGGTGTATTACAGTTAAAACTACAAATTTCATTACACGATGTTCCCCATCTTCCATCTTTACATTCAGTACAAGAGTTATTATCATCTTGTTTACAATGAATACAATTATCATTACAGTACTTATCACAATATTCTCCACTTTTACCTTTAATACATCCATTAATACAGGTACCATTATATCTATCACATCCACTATTACATGTAATATTACAATTCATATCACATCTATCACCATATCTTCCCATAATACAACTGGTACATCTACCATTTCTATTACATGTTATATTGCCTGTGATTGGTTGACATCCACTACCACATGTTGAATTACAATATGGACCTACTGTATTAGGTCTACAATCAGTACAAGTGCCGTTAGATTTATCACACCCTCTAATACAATTACTTACGCATTTAGATGCACAGTTTGTACCATACCAACCGGTTGTACAAACAGAGCAAGACCCATCTAATTTAATGCATGTGTTATATAAGCAACCCTCATTACACTGACTTTTACAGTTTTGACCGTACCAACCTGGATAGCATGCTCTACATTGTCCTGTAGTCTTGTTACAGTTGCCTACACAGTTAGTTATATCACATGATGAATTGCATCTTGCATCAAACCAACCAGACGTACAGACAGGACAAGTTCCATCTGATTTAGAACAGGTATGATCTACACATCCATTACTACAGTTCTGTTGACAGTCATCACCATATTTACCTTGTTGACAATTCTCACATATATCTCCAGTAAAACCTGATTTACATGTACAGGTACCATTATCTTTATTACAGTTATTGTTTGTACAACCATTACTACATCTATGTTGACAGTTTGTACCATAAAAACCTGGTTTACATTCAAAACACTCTCCTGTATTTATGTTACAGTTACCTATACAGTTATCAACTGCACATGTCTGTTGACAGTTTGTACCATAGAAACCTGGTTTACATTCAGAACACTCTCCTGTATTTATGTTACAGTTATCTATACAGTTATCAGCTGCACATGTCTGTTGACATGTTGTACCATAGAAACCTGGTTTACATTCAAAACACTCTCCTGTATTTATGTTACAGTTACCTATACAGTTATCAACTGCACATATCTGTTGACAGTTTGTACCATAGAAACCTGGTTTACATTCAGAACACTCTCCTGTATTTATGTTACAGTTACCTATACAGTTAGTTACTGTACATGTCTGTTGACATATTGTACCATAGAAACCTGATGTACATGTACAGGTACCATTATCTTTATTACAGTTATTGTTTGTACAACCATTACTACAGCTCTGTTGACATGCTGTACCATAATAACCCTGTATACATGTATTACAATTACCAGTGGTTGAATTACACAATCTATCTTTACAGTTAATATTACATCGATTCTCACAGTCTTCACCATAATTACCATCTGGACAACCACCTGTAAATGAAAATTGTTAGCTATTTGATATCAATTCCAGTTTAAACAAGTTTACACTGCAAGTCAACTTCCAAACTTCACAAACCACTCTTGTTGAAACACAGGAGAATAACATGTTTATGTACAGTCCTCATTTGAGAAATGGTATCAGGTGTTCTTGAAGAACAATTATACCCTAATAATTATTGGGTGAAAGACCATCTAGAGGGGAGTTTTGGGCTACTGCCTGTGCGCCATTTGTAAGCAATATGAACCGCTTGCAATATTGTGGAGGTTGAATCTGTAATAGGAGAATCAGTCCGAAATGGTGCAATTCCATTCAGCATTTACAAAGATAAGTGGAATTTAAATTTCAACAATCTATGCTGCACGAGCGTAACTATACGCCGCCATTTTTATCGGTAGCGGAGATTGCCCTATAGTTTATATCCGATTGAATGCAAGCCGGGAGATTACCTAGCATTGGTATTTTGATTTTGTTTTCTGAATTAAATGTTAAATAGTCAATCCGAGTACATATTTAGCGTGTGTTAAGCAATGAGAAATTTGATATTTTAGCGAAAATACAAATGGCGAATCGGGACATTAAATTATTACATTGTGGGCTCTAGATGTAATAAAAACTCTTAAAGTGCATTGTGTTGTGCCGAAGTGCTTATCAATTCCGACATTTTGTTATCACGTTTAAATAATAAAATCAGTTTAATTTACCCTTAAATACTTGTACTTCACACAGTGTAAGAGCTTGATTTGGTTTATTTTGAATAAAAACAAATCTACCAGATAAAGATGTTGATGATGTTTGGTTACATTGTGTTATGTTATACACTGGATGGTTTTGTGTTGAAGTATCTGTATAACATGGTGTAGCTAATGTAAATCCTGTTTGATTGCACGGACCTGTATTACTCAACTTCATTGTAAATCCTCGAAGTCTATCTTGTGCTGAAATATATAATACGCTAAATATATAGTTTCCCTTGGTTCGTTAAATTTATTTAGCACAATTTGTTCGTCATGTCGTGTGATAATATATATTTTTTACAAAATTCATTTCGAGAGCAATTTGTTCAGGCTAATAAGTGATAAACTACAGTAAAGTTTAATACCCGGACACAATTAACCATTTTTTAATTGAATTCCAGATACATCCAGGTAATTACATACATATTGTTGGCTATGGTGATTCTACATTAAACATGCATTATGAGAAATGACAGTTGGCGTTATAATACTTGCAAGATATACAATGAAAAAGGAATATTTTGAAAACTCCATTCTGAGATGAGTTATTGTCGACTGCAGAACAGTGTAGTCGCAATTGTCATTGCTACCGTTAATTTACGATAACACGCAAAGTCTCGGTTATTCAATTTTAAATTAAATTATTAACCGCAAGTCGTATTTAAAACCGTTGAATATCTGAAGTATCCGATGGGCGAGGGTTGATTATGGTCTTGTCAAGTCAATAAATGTCTAATTGATAACTTATATAACATTTGAATACTGCCCCTGTAATATTTTAACAATGTTAATTATTCAATACACCATCATACATTAAATTATATTCATTCTACTTACATCCATCTCTGTTATATAGTTTAATGTTGTTAATAATATAGACATGTTGTAGATCAACACACCACCATTCATTGGCACCGGTACCAGTATGAGTACAGGAAAGATGGTTAAAATCACTATCAGTTTTATTATCTACAGCATGAAATGAATCACCGCTTACTTGTGGTGAAGAACTCTGTACAGTTGTTTTGTTTATAGCAACATTCCTGAAAGCTGTAATATAACGTGAAATGAAATGAAATGGGGTTTAATGTCCTCCTGGGCTAATGAAGATGGGCATACGCCATACAGTGTGCTATGAAGGAAAGTGGCACTATGGCCTATTCTTGTATCGAAATGCAATTACCAAGGGATCTTTTACGTGCATGTCAATGTATACACGGGACCTCGGTTTTCTCCCACAGATGGAGGAGGTGGTACGTTTGTCCACCCCGAGAACATTTTGAAAATTGGACGGCCGCAAACGCGTTTTTCAGCCCAGAAAATCTTTCTCTAGCGAAGTCTCATTGGGCAAGACAGTACAAAATATCGGGAAGATAGATATTAGAACATAACCAATAATATGCAATGTATACATCATCTTTATTATGGATTTGTTTTATAAAAAAAAAAAACTCTAACAACGTAGCATTTTTTATATCATTTAAAGTGATTAATTTCTAAAAAGAATTTAGAAAAGCCCAAAATGACAACTGTTCCTAGGCGGGACTGGGTGTCAGGTCCCACGTTACCAATTCAATGCTCCACTATGATCCCTGACTGCCGTCTGTTATAAACAGTAGGTATTTTAGAACTCTGGTCTGTAACATTTGGGGGGGGGGGGGGGGGGTTGGTGGCCGAATGGTTAGCACGTTCGCGCTGTATCATAAGGCCTGTCATTGAGTCAACTGGCGTTGTTTCGAATCCCCGGTTGTACGTGACAAGGAGTAGGGTCGCCTGTCCAAGCTTGTGGGTTTTCTCCGGTTCCTCCGGTTTCCTCCCACTGCTAAAGGCCCCTACGCGCAAGCGAATTATTGAAATAAAATTAGACCATATGTTAGTCCCGAAATGACCTAGTTTATGTCGAGTGGACGTTAAACCCCGTTTTTTTTTCTCTCTCTCTCTCTCTCTCTCTGTAACATTTTTTCGGGGGGGGGGGGGCAAATCATTTTCGCCGCACCCCCTCCCCCCTAAAGGGTGAGCCTGTTACTCACACAGGGCATATTTTTTTTCTCCTGCATTCATCGAAATACCGTCGAACAAACAAACGTGCGAAGCATTGCCGGCACTTTGTTCTCTACCCGCTCTAATCCTATACATTTATGCAACGAAATGAGCAGAAATAATTTATGGTCTTCTGATTCAGGGGTAAATTGTGTTCAGTTAATACGAACAATCATTGTGCTTATTTGGTTCGGTCCATTTTAAATGTCATTCTAGACTTTTGGAAAATAACAATAACAAAGCTGGGTGAAGGAACATCTTAAAAACTCTATGCGCGAGAAGAATAATTTGAAAAAAGTATGAATGGAAACTGTTGTTAAAGCAAAAACGTAGGTTATATGCATTGGATTTATAGTTCGTTGGGAACCCACGATGGCTCAGTGGGTAAGACGTTTACACGCTTACCCGGAAGTCCCGTGTTCAACCCTTGCATTGACCTAGAAAGTTCATTAGGATTTTCTTCCTTGTCAGTACCACTGACTCAATTATGCAGGACTGGGGCGTGGCAGGAGACAACGTATAGTCGTTCGGATGGGACGAAAAACCGAATGCACATTAAAAATCCCTCGACAGTTGGAATTCGATATAAGAGTAGGCCGTAGCGATGTCTCGGCAAAATTTCCCTCTAGCACACTGTATGGCGTATGCCCGTCTGCATTAGCCCAACGAGTATAACGCAAAAACTCCCTAAAGCACAATGATGTCAATATATGAATGGGTAGACTATTTGCGAAAATTCACACGAATATAAAAAATAAAAGATTGGTGTCATTTTACACGTTGAGTCTTTTGTAATATACAGACCCTATTATTTGCATAAATTTGATTTCGGTTGGTCTGGTCGGGGTAATGAAAAGTTCAAATGCAAATTAAAAACACGCATATCAGAATAACCAATGCTAAACTCCATTGTGTCATTTTTGAAATGTTTGTGAATTTAAAAACAAATGCATTAAAAAATATGCTTTACTCGTCATTAGGTTTAATATTCGAATATTAAAAAATGCCGAAACATGCACCTTCCTCATTGCTAATTATAAATACAAGTAAATAAAACTGTTATACAGTACCCACGGTGTTAAAACGCGATTATTGGAGTAAACATCGTCTCGATGTATCATTTTAGCGCTCTTGCAAGCTACAATATTGTGAAAGATGAGTCTCTAATAGGAATATCAGTCCCAAAATGGTCAAATTGAATCAATTAATTGACGGATCAAAGTTCCTTTGATATTTATTGACGGTTCGTCAATTAAATTGGCAGTGCATGCTAGGGCCAGAGATGCTTTCATCTTGAAGTTTTCGATCAGAATGAAAATTGACGCTAAAACACTGATCGTGTGTGGGCAAGGTCAATTTTGTCAACGTGTATGGGCCGCTTTAGTATGTTGATTTTGTTTTCTTAATTAAATAATTAATGCTGGGTACATATTAGCGTTGATTAAGCCGTTGGTATTTTAGCCGTGGGTAATGGCTCATCGTTACTTTAAGTCAATAAAAAGTAATCTGATTATTTTGTCTTATGTGTCTATGTTGACATGGATTTGCTCCAATAATATTGAATATCGTCTGCTTACATCTACATGAGCAGATTTCCTGCGTTCTATTTCATTCACAAATTATAAAGCGTTAAACTGCTCGGCCAAAAAGCTTCTACCTATAAAATGGGCAATTGGATCTTTGACCCAAATAGAAGGGGTCTAGACATTTTAGATTTGGTTTTGTAGATAAACAATTTAACATACGATAATTCATGTGCAACATTTATCTACAACATTGGCCCACCAACCATACGTAGCAAATATTATCTCTTTATCAAAATTGAAGCTTCGATCTTTTTATCATTGACCTATATTTCTAACAGATATTTTTTAAAAAAATAATATGACGTATTTATGTTAGAGAGGCAAATATATAAATAAAGGTATTGTTGAGAAATAAACAAATAAAATGAAATGGAGTTTAAAGTCCTACATTTTTGCTTCAACCGTTCTAATGAAGATGGGCATATGTTATGAGGAAAATTTTACCTGGACAGTGGCAATACGACTTTGGTTTCGAATTCCAACTGTCAAGGAAGGGAATTGTTATGTAAATAAAAGGAATGAAATTTAACGAATAATTGTCATAGTACACACCGTCGATGTCGATGCACTGTTTGTTCGGATGGTACGAAAATCTGGGCATCTATCATATTATACTATTTTACATAGATGCCCAGGTTTTTCGTACCATCCGAACAACCAGGTCACTTTCAATACCGACCAGTATGTAATATGTGACAATCGGACTTGAAAAATCCGGCATCCAAACATAAAACACTCTACAACTGGACTATAAGGTAGATAATTATGTTCATAGTAACTAACTGTACATTAAACTTACCATTTATGTTGTAAACTTGGTACAATAGACACCAGATGAATAGAAGCGACACAGACCCCATTATGTAAAATGGGCCTGTACCCTAAACTCAACTACTCTGACAAAATCACAATCGACCTTCTCAAATCAACAAGGAAGAAAACTTAAATTACGTTTAATCACTAAATAAACAACTGATAACACTATCAAATCTGCACGACATTGTATTAAAAAAACTCGTTCCTGGTCAATAACAATTCAATTTATATATATATTGATATGGATTGCTTACCCAGGATAAAATATGATATATACGGGTGCATACATAAAACGCGATTTATTTTCAGGACTTGTTTAAGATAGTAATATTATTTGTTCCTCCACCGAACTTTAAAGGAAATGAAATAAAATGGGGTTTAACGTCCTACTGTTTTGCTCCGATTTGGCTAATGAAGATTGGCATACGCCATACAGTGTACACGGGATAACCGCGCCACGGCCTACATTTATACATTTATATCGAATTCTAACTGCCAATGGATCTTTTATGTGCACGCCATTATGTACACGTAACCTCGTCGTTTTTTCCTCCCATCCGAACAACTATAAGTCGGGTCACAACCCTCAGATCCGTGACCATTTCTTGGGGAACAAAGTTTGACGATGGTTTCTGATTGAAGGGACCCTAGTGAAGATAGTTGCAGTTTGCTACCTCTGAAAACTACTAGCTAACTCCAGGAGAGCCGAATATCAAAATTGAGCTTGACAAACAGTGTTGGCGAAATGACCAGTATAACATATCATTTTATAGGTTTTATTAGTCACTGTACTCATTTTGCATACTTTCCGATTCATCTCACAAACGGGTGATCCAATATGGCTATCAAAATCCAAAATGACGACAGGAATTGGTGCAAAAAGTCTTCTTTCAATACCAATAGTAACATACAAGTGTGATGTGTCGTTTCATGTCTTGTGGGGGACGAGAAACGCTATTTCCAAGTTGATAGCACTAATTTGAATGGAAATAGCACAAATAAAGCATTTGCACAACTACAGACCTACATACATGTAATAATAACAACCAAAAATGGTTCCAGATGTCCATGAATTTTATCCTTCATATATTACAGCTATTATATATAATGCACTGTTTGATAATGTATTCCGCAGTATGACTCGTTGATCTCAGAAAACATACGTCAAGAGTATTTTGAGTAATCTATCGGACTTGCGCACTCAGATTGAGAAGTAATGTTATTTTGGGAGTCATCGACTGAGAAGTTGTTTAAACGCCGAGACATATGGCATCGGGCTTGTATCATACATTTTCCAGTCATGATATGTATTCTGTAATGCAACATAATGTAGGATTGATAGTTAGCACTTTTGACCATTTTTTTAAACTATATCCTGATCTTGTGGTAAACGCGTGGTACACAATATAAATCGTATGCTTCCAAGTTATTGATTAGGTTTTTTTTCCTTCAAATATTAGTGACCGCTTCCGAATTGGGGCATTTGTAGTCTTTTCAAAGAGTCAAATAGAAGCTATATATTACCAAATCTGCGTCTTTTTCAGAATGGCTGAATGGATATCTCTGAAACGCTGTAAAGATCACCTAAAGTGATAAAGGTAAGAGTTAGTCTGAAAGTAGTTGAAGAATTTTGATAAATAGTGGTATGAATGTTACTTAGCTTGCGGTTGTTGAGATTTAGTCTAATGAAATTGCTCGACCTCATAGTGTTTTGGATTTGAATGTGCAAAATTTCGACCCCCCCCCCCCCGTTATCCCTTTAATAAAATTTGGTTGGTGTATTGATTGAGGGGTGCTTATCCTGACCCGTTCATGCACCAGGCATCTATTTCATGGAGAATCCCACGAAAGAGTGAAATATGAAATTATCGCTGTTACATTGTGTTGCAAAAGGTTTATTTCATCTGATTTTACATAATTTTATGAAAAGGTTTCTTTTCTCAAATTTCTCAGCAGTGTAGGTCATATACTTTGAGTATTGGATTAGCGGTCGGGGCAAACAATGATCCCGGCATCTTCAAACCTCTGCACGCCGCCGACATTGGCACCCTGAAGGGACATATAGACATTGTGGACTTCTCGATTCTCCTAAAACTCGTGATGGACCGCAGTTAAATCCAGAACCTACGAAGGCCCAGAAGGCTCATTCCAAATTCGAAATTCCAAATGCGAAATTCCAAATTCATATTTTACCAATAAAATAGAAAATTGGCACCTCCCCTCAATTAAACAAATTAGAATTTAAATAAATTGTAATTTTACACAACTAATTGGTGCTAGTTTATCTATACAAAAGACCAGAAGACTCATTCCAAATTCCAAATGCGAAATTCCAAATTCCAAATTCCAAATTCCAAATGCGAAATTTCAAATTTCAAATTCCAAATTCCAAATGCGATCTTATAATGTGGTCGTATATTGTCGTCGCCCCGTCCGTCCGCCCGTCTGTCCGGCTAAAGTTAATATCCGATCGACTATAAATTTATACACAGTGTCATGAGACGAAGAAGCCTATTGATTTTCAGGGATTTCCGATTATTACTGCCAGAGTTATGGCCCTTGATCACTTCAAAAAATATCGTGGACGCTCTTGAGGCCAAAGTAAATATCCGATTGACTTTAAATTTATACACAGTATTTAAGGTCGTGAGACGAAGAATCCTATTGATTTTCAGCTATTTCCGATTATTACTGCCAGAGTTATGGCCCTTGATCCCTTAAAAAATCTTGTGGACGTTCTAAAGGCCAAAGTAAATATCCGATTGACTTTAAATTTATACACAATATTTAAGGTCGTGAGACGACGAAACCTATTGATTTTCAGCCATTTCCGATTATTACTGCCAGAGTTATGGCCCTTGATCACTTCAAAAAATCTTGTGGACGCTCTGGAGGCTAAAGTGAATATCCGATTGACTTTAGATTTATACACAGTGTTTAAGGTCGTGAAAGAAAAAAGTCTATTGATTTTCAACGATTTCCGATGATTACTGCTAAAGTTATGGCCCTTAATCACTTTGAAAAATCTTGTGACGCTCTAGAGGTTAATGTTATCATCCGCTTGACTTCAGATTGATACTGCAGAGTTTAAGGTCATGAGACGAACAAGTATAATATATTGATTTTCATTGAATTTTGATAACTTGAACAGCTAAATCCATGATATTAAATGTTTCGTATACTAAACGTTAGCATGGGGCAAAACTTTATAAAAATCAACCAAATTCTAATGATTTTCTGATAATTACTTAACTAGTTGTTACTCTTAATCAGATTTTAGTGTATTATAAATGTTTCATTACCGCAAAAAGTAAAAATATGCCGCAACTCTTGTTGACTGCCCGGACGATGATGATTGTAATGTCACGTGATTATGTCGAATTTGGAATTTGCAATTTCGCATTTGGAATTTGCAATTTCAAATCTAATAACTTGGAGAGAGAGAGAGAGAGAGAGAGAGAGAGAGAGAGAGAGACATGGTGTTTAAAGTCTACTCGACACAAACTAGGTCATTTCGGGACTAACATATGTTTTTTAATTTTATTTCAATAATTCGCTTGCGCATAGGGGTCTTTGGCAGTGGAAGGAAACCAGAGAAAACCCACGAGGCTGGACGGGCGACCCTACTCCTTGTCACGTACAACCGGGGATTTGAAACTCTGCCAGTTGATTCAATGACAGACCGTATGATACAGCGCGCGCGTGCTAACCATTTGGCCATCCACCCCCCACCCCCCCACCCTAATAATTTGGAACGGGTGTTTATCCGGCCCAGGCATCAGCTAGTTAAACTAGCACTAATTACTGTAATTAGTTGTGTAAAATTACAATTTATTTAAATTCTAATTTGTTTAATTGATGGGGGCTGCCAATTTGCTATTTGATTCATTTGATTGGTAAGACATGAATTTCGCATTTGGAATTTGGAATTTGGAATGAGCCTTCTGGGCTTTCGTAAGAACCTCTCGTTAGGATTATGCAGGAGCAACTTTTAACGGAACATTATAACTTTTTAATAGCAGCTTTTATCGGAGCATTATGACTTTTTAATAGCAGCTTTTAACGGAACATTATGACTTATTAATATTTCATTACAAATTCCTCAAATTGTCCGGGACAAGCGTCACTCAATCAACGTGCCTATCAAATTTAGTATAAACCCATTAAAGGGTTTGGAGAAGTTGAAATCTGCTTTATCATGGTGTTGTTTCACCAAAATTATGGGATCGAGCAATTGCATTCGATAAGTAACATTCATGCCAATAATATTTATCAAAATTCTCCAATTACTTTCAAACAAACTCTTATCTTTATCATCTTAGGGTGAACCCTACCACATTTTAGAAACATCCATTCAGCCATTATGAAAAAGTAGTAGATTTAGTATAAAATATTTTCTATTCGACCCTTAAATGTATTGGGACTTGTGTTGGGACTTGAGACTACGAATGCTCCAATTCCTATGCGCTCACTATTATTAGCCAAACCCCCCCCCCCCCCCAAAACATTCAGTGATTTGGAAGCATACAATTTGTAGCGTGTACCACGCGTATGCCATTAGATCACGGTAGATTTATGCAAAGGGTCAAAAGAGCTACCTATCAACCTTACATTATGCTGCATTACAGGCTCCAGAATTCATCATCGCCTCTTTGGAATGGCAGGAATGTAGTGAATAAAAAGTGTTTATTTATATAATACACACCTGATACTTCTCAATCTGAGTGCGCAAGTCCGACAGATGACTCAAAATACTCAGACACATTGCACATGTTTTCTGAGATTTGAGAGTCATACTACGGAATACATAATTATAATTATATAGTATTATAATGTATAATGATAGCTGAAATTTATGCAGGATAAGATTCGTTGATGTCTGGAACATTTTATGTTTTTTATTTTTACACGTGTAGGTCTACAGTCGCGAAAATACTTCATTTTTGTATGCTATCTCATTTAAAATTAATTATATCAACTTGGAAATGGCATGTTCGTGTTTCTCGCCCCCACTACCCCAGAAACGACATATCACACGTGTTGTTATTGGTATTGAAAGAATACTTTTCGAGTCAATTTGAATTTGGCAGTCATATTGTATCAGGGGATCACGTGGCTAAGTGGGTAAGACGCTAGCTCGTTAGCCTGGAGGTCGGGTGTTCGATCCCTGCATTGGCCGAGAAAGTTCATCCAGATTTCCCGGCGTGGTTCTCCCTTGTCAGTGATGCAGGATGGAGGGGCTGACAAGGAAAGCTGTCTAGTCGTTCGGATGGGACGAAAAACCGAGGTCCCGTGTATACATTGGCGTGCACGTAAAATATCCCTTGGCAGTTGGAATTCGATATAAGAGTAGGCCGTAGTGCCGCTGTCCAGGCAAAATTTCCCTCATAGCACACTCCATTTCATTTCATTTCATATTGTATCACCTGTTTGTGAAATGAATTGGAAACTTCCAAAATGAGTTGGGTGACCAACAAAACCTATAAAATGATATATTACACGTGCCATTTCGCCAACGATCTTGGCAAGGTCAAGTTCAGACCATTTTTGGTGGCCATCTTGGATTTCAGGCTCTCCTGGGGTTAGTCTGTAGATTTCATAAGAAGGGTTCCCTCTATCAGAAACCGTCGTCAAATTTTGTTCCCCGAGCAATGGTCAAGGATCTGTCAGTTGTGACCCGACTATATACGCTGTTCTTTGCCAGATTCTCTGTTCTGCACCACTGACAAGAAGGGATCACGCCGGACAATCCGATGAACTTTCTTGGCCAACGCAGGCTTCGAAATTTACAGGAGCTAAACCTCTAACTCAATACTGCCCATGATTTAAACACGATTAAAAAATTCAATATTGGTATATTTCAATCAGTGTTGAAGTTAATAAATTAATATCCAATTTTTAAGACCAATAGAAATTTTAAAATCAGTATGCGAGTTGTGTACTCCCTGGTTTCGGGTGCCATTTGGCTGATTTAATTTTAATCAGATTGGTGTCAAAACTTTTCAGGATGTATAAACCAGGATGCTGTAACCAGTGTCGTAGTTTCCTCAATTTCGATAAGAGGCTATATTTAGATACACGCCGGAAAACCCATTATCAAATGAGATATATTTATTCTACACATATCCTTATCACAATTCAAATTTTAGAGATATCAACGTGGCTCAGATTAGGTTAGAGTGGCTGCTATCGACATGAGTAATCATAGTCATTTATAATTTCTTGAAAATTGCCTATCGTTCCAAATTCTTTCTTATTGGTTTAAATATTATCGAAATATTTACTATTATAATTGTTATCATTATTATCCTTATCATTATTGAAGTATGTTTTTCACTTTATCCCACCACCCCGCACCAAAAGAAAAAAAAGACAAAAAAATCCCCACAAAACAACTGTATATACTTTCATTTTTTGCCGAAATTATCAAAAAAAATTTGGTGTTAACACTGATTTTAAGGCAAGCTCGAGATTTATTCCGGAATGCCTAACCTATATTCCGTTATCATTCAAAGTATAGAAAGAAAGTACACTCTATAGAGAGGGCTGACAGTATGAATTCAATTTGGACAAGTTTCCTCAATCGATGGACATACCAATTTTGTCTTTCTGGCGATTCCCCAACATGAATAAACGTCCGTGAAAAGATAGTCGAATATTTGATTATTTGGTAATGTTCGTAATTATAATTACATGCAAACTTTAAGCGACACTGGTGTAAGCGAGGCCGACGTATGTGTGACATGGTTATATGGCTGCAGGTGATAATCCTCAATAATGAGAAGATTGTTGGACATGGAATCTTCTGATCTAGCCCGCAAACATTAAATCGACCCTCAATCAGTGGCACAGGTCGGAGGGCGCTAGGAACAGTGTCTAGTTGATTGGATGGTATGCAAAAGTCCCGTGTATACGTTGGTATGCACGCAAAAGAACCTTTGGCAGATGGAATTCAATTGTTGTCCGGACAAAATGTCCTTCATTGCAGACGTATGACCGTCTTCATTAGTAGACCGGTTTGCGCAGAAAAGTAGGACGTTAAACCCCATTGCATTTCATTTATCCATCGCTTTTCCTTCTATACACAGATTTATGAAACCTGTTAGTTACCGCGACAGCTTACTAGATACCCATTATATTGAGAACGTGGCCTTGGGTCATTTATCACTTGTTCTCACAATGTTTACCTAAATAATCAGAATACGATTGTTAAGACATAGTGTCTTTATTGTCTCAAGAGGTAATAATGATCATATAAAATATAGTAAATAAATAATTATGAAAATAGTAAACATGCAAATACACAAAATACATAACAACATGTGCAAATGATAAAAAATAATTTTGAATATATTAATATGAATATTTATCGCTGATGCGCGATAATTAAAAAGCTTGAGATGCGTTCTCATTATATAAAATGGAGGTTATGATGTAACCATATTTCGAGAGATCTGAAAGTTATTTGTTCCTCACATTCGATATGAACATGAAAGATTATTTTATCGAACGTGAACGATCTTTAATACTTGGTACAACGGTATAATTATTGATGATAATTAACATAGGTCTATTGTATCAATTATACCTTATAGTGCTATTTACGAATATCTAGTTTATAAATTATTTTTAAAACAAAATATATTTGAAATGTCTAAAACATTGAATGAGCGCAATAGTTAGCTGAATAAAACTATGAATATAAAATACAGCGTACTATATAGCTGAGCAAAATGATTAAACATATTAGAATCTCTTATCTAAATAATAAAAATACGGTTGTTAAAGGACCATATTAGTGTCAGTCATAATCATATATGAGATAGAACTGGTTAAACACGTTCAAAAAATATAATTTTAATACACAGATCATTGCTACGATAGATGCGTTTTCAAAAAAACCGAAGTGACGAACGCAAAAGGAAAACACGCGACACAAACTGGTCATTTCGGGACTAACACATGGTTTAATTTAATTTCAATAATTCACTTGCGCGTAGGGGTCTTTAGCAGTGGGATGAAACCGGAGGACCAAGGAGAAAACACATGAGGTTGGGCAGGCGACCTTACTCCTTGTCACGTACAACCGGGGATTTGAAACCATGCCAGTTGACTCAATGACAGGCCTTATGGTACAGCGCACGTGCTAACCATTCGGCCATCCAACCCCCCTGAGTGATAACAGATACACGGCCGAATTTCTGCTCACTAATAATTCCTTCGAAGACCAAAAGTTGTCATGTCAGGCTGTGAGAGGATATATGATAATTTAAAAAAAGAATCGAATGTCACTAAAGGAAAAACGAGAAAAATAGAAATAGTCCGTACATTCCCTTGTTTTTATTACTTCTATATTTAATAAAAACATAGTAATGAACGGAATTTTTCTATTTTTCTCGTTTTCTCTTATCTAGTGACAGTCAATTATTTTTTTTTAAATTGTCAGATATCCCCCCACAGTCTCATACAAAAACGTTTGGACTTTGAAGGAATTTTTAGTGAGCAGAAATTCGCCCGTGTATCAGTTATCACTCGTCACTTCAGTCATTTATATAGACGGATATCTCGTGTTTTCCTTTTGAGTTCGTCACTTCCGTTTTTTGAAATCATCATTTAACGCCTCTATCACATATGTGATAATGACTGACACCAATATTGTCCTTTAACACAGTCATGCTGTCTTTAATGTCTCAAGAGGTAAAAATGATAATACAATATAGAGAAAATATGCAATGAAAACGGTAAACATTAAAATAACGCGCAAATAATAAACATGCCAATAATAAATATGCAAATAATAGTTATGCAAATATGTAATAATTGAAATACGCAATAAATATATATCAAGGGTCAATAATAAAAGAAATTATGAATATATTAATATTATGAATATAATAATTCTGGATCGCTGATGCGCGATAATTAATACGCTTGATAAGATGGCAGATCTAAGCTCCGATTTACATGTACGCGTTTCAGTGGCGTTCCCGTGCAAGTTTTCACCGGTTACATGGATACGGCTCCATTACATTTGAATTAGACCAACCTTTTCGCTGGAATGCTGCGAAAACACATACATGGAAAACGGGCATTAGTTAAAACTGCGATTGTGACTGTTAATGATTGTATTTTCAGAAACACCAAGATCATGATAATAAATGCACTAGAAGATAGACCCAGTGCAGCCAAAGTTCCATAATTCGTTTCTAATGGAGAGGATTAGGTTATAACCCAGACAAAGACATACTGACATTTGATAACAAGCATGACCCCGTGTGAAATACGGGCGTTTTCCATTCAAATCAGTATTTTAATTTCCTGTTATGTTCTGGTTAAGAACGTATTAAAAGCGCCTTTAAAACGTCGCAATACTGTATTACAACAGGGAACATCAATAGGCCTAATGTAAACAATAATATCAAAGAAGGCGCTAGTGACGTCATCAATTCTACTCGACCTTTCAATATGGCGTCTAGAAGCTTTTATATGATGTGACTAAAATTGTTGTCAGTAGTATTAAAGTTATTATCTGAATTACAATATATTTACATAAGTAGTATAATTTTCTAGGTAAAGTTGGATCGCATCAAAACAAAATTTGAGTTGTTCCTGAAATAAAAAAAAAGTTAATGTAAATTCTAATATTCTATAATATCAGGTTCACAATAGCATTGCTAGCGGGTAATGGTTTGTTTAATCAACAGACTAAAATAAATTAAATCACCTATCCATCTAATCAAAAAATGATAATATGTTTCTTAAATTTTCTGAAATCTGTTTTGCATGCTGCAAAAATGCATAATATAAAACTTACATAAGATGTTATAATCTGTGGTCTGGAAGCTCTAAGTTGTACTATTGTCTGTAATACACTGACATCTTGTTCTATTGTTAATCTCTCTAATATAGCAGTCAATACACAAAATATACCTCCTTTAGTAACACCATCCCTAATATACAACAAATACACATTTAAAATCAGTTTAAGAATAAACAGTCAAATCTCTTGTGAAACCTTTTGTATAAAACCTACAATTTAACAAATTTTCAAATCATTAAACTCCAATATTAATGTATGAAACCTTTTGTGTATGAAACATTCCGTTTAAATATATTTTCAAACATTCTTTCTCATAATATACTAATATCGGTAATAATTTTTAATGTGTTTCCTTACTTACCGACAAACAACAACCAATGGATTACTATTTTCGTAACTTGACTTAACATGTTCAAGTACATTAATCAATGAAATGAAGGATTCTGGTGTCTGTTGTTGATCGTTCCAGAATTTACATTCGTATACTTTAACTGTTTGATTTACATTTACCTGTAAAAAAATGTGCCAATGGTTGATTACTAGTCACACGGCAATACAATATGCAAAGAACGAACGTGTAGAGCAAGAAGCGACCAAAAATATAATACTCCTGGTTTGGAAAATAGTAACAAAATATATTGGTAAACAGATGAACAAAACACAAACAGAACACGAATACAACATACATAGATACAAACTAGGTGAGAAGGAACTAGAAAACTACAACCAATACTAGATATTCCAGGAATATAAATCATTCCTGCAAATTGCATGGCAACGTACAAATTCTAGATTATATTCAAATCTTTAGAGGCAATGAGAATGCTTGGTAAGTGTACAGACTACTGGAAACCATGAAAATGTTTCTCGTTAAACATTATCACATTTATTGTACATTGATCAAGATGTATTAGTTCACCACGGAAATACCTTCACCACATTGCAGTTATTGCAAGACATAGCACGCACTTAGGATTTTAAAGATGGCCTTAAAATCGTGAGCTATTGAAATGACAAAATATCATTAAGGTGAAAGTTGGTCAAATGATGACAAAGATCTAAAACTAACGGATATGTAAAGGATGTTGATGGTTCTCATAACCAAATAAGGATGTTTATTACGTTGACAGAAGTCATCCAAATGATCTAAACACTTCACCAACGTCTCCCCAGATCAAACAGGGAATTTAGATAGGTTATCTAACTTTTTGATAAATAGGCTCTAGACTCTTAAATTTCGAAAATCATATTGAACTTACGTCTATATCACTTCCGATTTTATAGCCCACTATTGAATAATCATCTTTATTCTGCGTGTCACTAGATTTGGTAATAGAAAAATCACCGCACATCAGCTTGGTTTCCGGAAGATACTGACCTATATCCTAAATATATATAGAAATAAATATACACGTATTGAACTACTAATAATAAAATGATCATTGGTGGAGATTTTTGCGCTATTGGATTTCAACCAGAAGCTCTTTACTCATTTGGTGAACGTGTCTTCAGGCCTAAACAAGTTTTACAGCTATCATTCATTGCATTAAAATTGATTAACGGTTTAAATCAACCTTCTTTCGTGTTTATAATTTTGGTAGTAATGCAATATTCACCCTCGATATTTCTTGACCATGATCTAGATCTACGATTATGTAAGATTCAGTTTGTATAACCATTCTCCAGAAATCTATAACAGTATCTGGTAATGGTGTCTGTGTTAATATATACGCTTGTTTCTTTCTGTAACTCTGTAAAACAAAAAAAATAATAAGACTTCCGCCTGATGTTATTTTAGAATCTAGATTGTTAATTTACATAAGATACCATTTACTTACATTTATATAAATTGTTAATTTATAAATGTATCATCTACTTACATGTATATAAACTTTTAATGTATAAAGGTATTATTTGCTTACAGGTATAGGTATCAATTATTTACATCAATTATATATATTGATGTATACAGGTATATAATATGTTAATGTATAGAGGTATAATTTACTTACAGGTATATACACAGCGTTGATATAATCAGTTCCGCTATCAATAGATGATATAAATGGTCGTACGCTTTAACCTACATTTAAGAAGAAACAAACCTCTGCATTTAAGCTATTCGCTTAGTTTGAGAAATACAACAACCGTTTCCACGCCGTAAGGGCTTCTAAGGATAGTATTCAAATTAGCCAGCCATATCTACCAACCAGAAATGAAATGGGGTTAAATGTCGCAATGATCTGCACCAACCAGGTTGTGAAAACATGAGCTAAGAGGGAATTTTACCAGGAGCGCATGCAAATGCGGTGTCCCATCCCATCTTAACAACTAGACTATGTTACATGCTAGGCCTTCTGTCATGTATCACAGCCAACAGCAGTGAGAATATATTGAAAATATTTATATGCACTATGTAAATTGATGATTGGTGCTCTCAAATTTCTTATTACGTGTACTGTACTTACTGGCTAATATTGCCCTGTTTCTGTTTTTATTTTTATTTTCATCTAACAAAGCTGAATAACAATCATCCTTCGTGTGCACTGGACTGACCTTCTTCATCATCTGTAATACCCGACAAAATCAGTACATATATAAATATCATTAGTTCGAATACAAAAGGGACTACTAAATGATACTGCATTAATATATGTGAATTTCTACCACATGTATCAAATAAGTATCAGCGTCCAGATCATATACGGTATTATTTGGGTCGAGTCGTTTAGGAAGCACAATTTTATTTATGCACCTAGTATAGGTAATTTTACAGTCTATATTAACCTAGTTCCATTCTCAAATAGCGCGAATCAGAATATTCCCACTTACTTCAAATTTTTGTTCCAGGAGACATTTTCCAGATGTTTGCATTTTAAGCAGATCTTTGTAGATTGTCTTGTAATCAGCTATAGATGTTGTTATGTTTCCAGCTATATACCATTCTAAGATTCCCTCGTGTAAAAATATATACTGATCCTACAATAATTTAACATTGATTTAAAATTAAAGTAACATAATGGACTCCATTTCCACTTCATGACTTAAAATGGGGTTGGACTGTCGGACTAATACCCTTTTAACATGAGAACGGAAACAGGATTTTAAGAAAGGCAATAAGTAAATCACCTACCAATGTCTGAATCATATTGACTCTTTCTGTTCTCATCCGTGATACACACCGAACAACATCTACTGAATCTCCAGCTTTACCTTCTTCAATAAGATAATCTAAAGCTAAAAATGTTCCTGTTCTTCCTATACCAGCACTGAAATATAATATGACACGATAAATGGTAAGACAATAAGCGATCATACGATATTCGGAAACTGGCCTTCCTATAGCAGCACTGCTATGTAACATATAAACACATCATATATGCCTAATGCTAGAACAATACTTGTTCTTCCTATCCCGGTACTGCAAAAATCTTCCCAGTTCTGTAATACAGTAAGATATTATGGTATTTCTCTGTTAATTTTGCACACAATATCTCATTCGGATAATTTCCGAATAGCGACCATACAGGATTGATATCTGTTGTGTCCAAAAGAAGATTGGTTTCAATGTCATATTAATTATGTTTTGTTTTCCCACATGCAAGCTAAGAATACCACATGAATTATTCAAGTGGTTGTTGTTTATTACAATTAAAACGTCCAATGCATTATACATATTCTTATGGACAGGAAGATTTAATTAATATTGCTTACAAATGAAGCTATTGACCGAAGACTTTGTCTGAAGTAACATCTGATTTTAGCATAATCAAATTGCGTTAAAAATTTTATGAAGTAAAATTAGCATATATCATTTTGTCATTCTTATAGGATAGACCAAAAGTAATATAAAATAAATTCATCACTAACCTACAGTGTACGATCATTGGTCCAGGATGTGGAGTTGGTGATTTGTTCACCTTGTTTCTGAATTCTACCAATGATGCTGCATCAGCAGGAACACCTTTATCAGGCCAGGATGTATAATGGTATTGTATAATGGTCCTTGGTTCCCACCCCTCCTGTTAAAAATTGTAAATGTCTTGATAACAAAGGACAATATATTCTTTGTGGTATAAACTTAATAGTAACAATTTGCGTTGGTATTTGTCAACGTAGATTAAATTGCGACAAGTCATATAATATGTCTTGAAATTCGATTTAATTATTTGATATCACTGCATTTAATGTGGTTATAATAAATTAAAGAATACATTGTCATTATCTTAAGTATTCTTATTGTCTGACTTCCTATCGATACTAATATTGGACTGTCTGTCTGTCTGCCTGTCTGTTCAGGACTGGCGACTACACTTGGATTGTCCCAAGGGAGGTTGAATTTGGTGTATAGGGATAGCCCGGGCCGAAGTGGACTACCGCTTCTGGTTATACTACTTTCAACCCGTGCAGCGCCGGGTCATCCGCCAGTTGATAATATTATTACATTCCACCGAACAGATTTAAAGAAGGCAAGTCTCAAATTCAATACCATTGACAGTCTTCGGCATTGCAAATACGACTTATTGGTCAGTTTAAATCAACATTGATGTTGTTATCTTTCCGTGAAAAGGTGGGCTTCTGATATCCAATATTTAAGACAAAATGAACATTTTAAAATTGGCACCTAGATCGCGTACCAGAATGCTTTCGGGCGCAACTTGTAACGAAGCGACTCGATGAACGAGTACTGTTGAAAAGATCTGGAGAAAATATAGGTACACAACTAGCAGTCAATACATACCAATTTCTTCATTTAGAATGTCGCTCCTTGTACGAAGCTGACCTATTTCGAGTTCTACTGTGTAAAATTCATCCAATTTGATGTATCACCAAACTATTTGCAGTGTAGTAGCATGGGGGACATTAATTAAGGGTGTGGTAATTATGCAAAGGTGAATACTTCTAAATACAAACTTTTTAATATAGTATGGGGTTCATGTAAATGGATATAATCGGTGTTTAGAACTATTGAGTCAGCTTCAAATACATTGTAAGACATTTTGATATGGTTTTTTTTTCATTTTGCTGTGAGTGCTGATTTAACTGGTATCTTACTGACCGTTCGAACTAATTCCAATCTTTCTTTGCGTGCACTTTATTACTTAAAAACTGCACATGAAATATTGCAAGTATTACTTACTTTAGTTATTTCTAACGTTCTTATTGTGAAGTGTGCAAAGATATCTTCCGCTAAAACTTTCACAGAGATTTTCTTGAACGATTTAGTTTTTCCATTCATCGGCCAGTATTCCAAACACTTTACCTGCCAAATAATGAAAAATTGCCTTGTATCTAGGAGACGGGGATATTATCTGGCAAAATCTACCTGAGTATATATGGCCAGTTAACTTATTTTTTATATCATATTTGACATGCGATAATGGAAACTTGAGTAAAAATGAGATATTGGTACGTGAGTAGAAATGAGATATTGCGATGTTAGTGGAATGAGATAATGAGATGTGATTTAATTAATCAGGCATTTAGATGCGGCTAGAAATAAGATATTAGATCCGGCTAGAAATAAGATGCGAATAGAAATAGGTATTTAGATCCGGCTAGATATAGATATTTATACGCGAATAGATAAAAGATATTTAGATGCAAATAGATATAAGGTATTTAGATGCGAAAAGATATAAAGTATTTAGATGTGGATATAAATAAGATATTTAGATGTGGATATAAATGGTATTGAGCTGTAGGTAGAGATGAAATGTAAAGTTGAAATGTAAAGTTGAAATGTCCATTGCACAAATGCACTGTCATTTGAAATTTACCAATATTTACAGTTGAAACATTCCAAAGTTACAATCTAAAAGGCTACCAAAATAAAACAGTACATACAACACCGAGTTCTTGTGAATTGGTAACCATTACAATTTTTCCTGTTTTCACATCCCATATCAACCGCATAAATTCGTTAATATTAACATCGTTTGGACCTGTGATCAATTTTATTAAAGGTACAACAAATTGTTAATCTTTAGCAACGAAAACTCCTGTTTTTATTTTAACAAAACAAATGATTTAAAGCCACAGAATAGGCTTCCCACTCCCATAAACTGATTAAAACAAGCCAACAGTGAGGCTGATGTCCCCCGCCGAAATTCCCAAATAAATAGATGACACATATTAATCAATCGTACATTTATTTTTTTTTTTCAAAAGTATCAAGAAATCAAACTGATTATCAATTATACACTAAGTGTCATCACTCTCTATCAGATAGAATCAAAGTCATCTTGTCCCAAAGCATCGACCAATGAAATTTCTTAGCTCTGCTTAGCTTTAGCTCAAAATGTTAATCAATGAACCTAATGAACATCTACGTCAAGTTTAAACATTCTACCTCAATTAAAAGCAGAGTTGTTATGTTCCAAAGTCTTGACCAATCAAATTGCTTAACGAAAATTCTCATTATCGAACTTAGTCAAGGTAATGATATAATGAATCTATACTCGAAGTTTTATCACTCTCACCTAATTAAAACCAAAGTTATCATGCCCCAGAGCATCAACCAATCGATTGCTTATCTCTGCTTACCATGTTCATCATCGAACTCCATCAAGGCATTCACTTAGCTTTGTAAATATACCTTTGTAAATAAATATATTACTTAAATAACATAAAATTATTTTTACCTTGTGAAGCTATATATTTATTTTTGACATTACCATAACCCTGCAAGAAATAAACGGCATGTGAAATAATACACTTAAGTTAATTAATCAATTAATACATGAATGTACTTAATTTTTATGGACGATATAATGCTATCACGGTTTATGTACTTGACTCAATGCTGTTGTTGTTTACCCAATTCTAGTGTTATATCAAAGAGTTGAAACTATGGGTCAATTACTCGATTTGACTAGGGTAGATTTTGAGAAATTATACCTATTCACATTGTACAAAATTGTTGCAAACATCACGTTCAGGATTTAGACCATTGATATTTTGAAAACTGACCCGAAGACCGATGGGGTTATAAATCTGGCGTAAAACAAACAAAATAATTTACTTACAGTGATATAACAGGCATTGACATAATCTGAAGTGGGATCATTGTTTTCAATCTCCAATTTAACTCTGGTATGATCAACTGTGCGCAATAAAAAAAAATCACATAAGAACGTATTTATCAGATTTTTAGAATTTTAAAATATTAGTTCCAAGAATTGAAACAGTTTGTGTTTTATTGCAGTTTACATTTCAGTTTGCTGGTACGTTTAGAACCCAAGCTCCACAAGCTTCCAATGGTGTCACACCTAATAATGAGAATACGCTTAATTCATTTTGTTCAGCTAACAAAAAAAAAAAAAAAAAAAAAAAAATAACTTACATGCACATATATCCTTGTATCTATTCTTAGGTCGATTTATTTTATTCAGACAAACATCATGAGGCGAACATAGGCCTTTTGGTAGATTCTGAAAAAAACCTCACCAAATTCACAGTCAACTGAAAATGGTTTGAACTGAACATGGGGTCGGTGATAAACACAAATTTTACAATTTCTTGCCATTTTCATATAAGAGATGGAGTCTATGTTATGATAAGATAACAGATACAAAAAACCCCAACAAATTCAGCCACACATCATTATTTAGTATTCAAATGGTTTGCAAGACATTGCTTTATAGAAGTCTAAATGTTTTGTTAAAATATGAACATATATATTATGTACCTCATATTCTGGTTTGAAAGTTTTTGCCGTTTTCTTTCTTTGAATTATTTCCCACAAATCTTTCAATTCAATGCGGGTAGATGGTAGATTTTCATATACACCAGAATTAGGTAAGTTAGAATACATTACTACTTCATTACCGCCTTCACTAACTTCTTCTTTAAAGATAAATTATTGTTTGTTTTATAATTTCATACACACCAGAATTAGGTAATACATTAACAATTTATTAACAGTTTCAATATTGCGTCAATATCAATATTGCGTCAATATCACTTTAATATTGCGTCAATATTAATTCAATCTTAAGATAATGAAATATAATAATATATCGTCTCATAACTTTATCTTATAGTTTAACTCAGTAAACACTTACACCAATTACATGTTCTATTTAAAGAATTGGAATACATCTGATTTATTATTTTGTCTTTTGCTCGTAAACTTGCCCTTCTTTTTTTTTTTTGAAGAAGAAATGGAGCAGTCGTTATCGATGTTCAAAGTTATGTGCAATTTAAAACAGTGTCGAAATTGGTGGTTGAAACCCTTGGTCGGTATTAACCGGACCGGGTGCCTCAAAACAACTACACACACATATAAAGTAAAGAATACAAGCTAATGGCAGAGGGTGCGATTATTCTTTTTAGGAACCCATGTTATATTTGTTTATAATTCAACTTTTTCAAACACACTAAATAGGTTAAATGAAAACGTCTTCAAATGAATTAAAAATAAATATTCATTCAATAGCTTTACCAGTTTCATTTTCACTGTCTGTTACAGTGGGCTGTTGATTGTCCTTCATGTACCTTTCTCTGAAAAATATCGAAAATTAAAGTTATACAAAAGCTAAACGAGTCGTGATTTCTTCAACACTGGGGATACATTTTCAAGGTATGGTTATCAAAATTCCCCTTTACTTAAAAAATCTTAAAATTCCAGAGTTACCCAACAACGCAAGATTTTCAATATGATGTGCCAATCACAGTTTTAAGGTTCCTTTAAAATACAAATCAGTCGACCTTGTGATAAGATTTGAACTCATGTTTCTTTGATGAAAAAGATAAGTGATGTATCGTTAATATTTGTATAACACGAAACAGTAATACTATTAATTTCTCAAACAGCAAGTATGGTAATACGAAATATAATATTCAAGAGATCGTAACGTATTTAATGATACGGTATATTTGTGTATGGTATATTGTATTATTGTATTTGTATTGTATTGAACACAACAGGTGATGACAAAGGCACTTGTTTTGATAAAATACTTAACACTTTTACTTTTACTTCCATGTTTGTTGTTTCATCGATTTGGTATATTTTACATACACGTTTTAAAGGAGAATGTGAGTTACATTTGTTATCTTTTTACCAATCTGATTCGTTTCGTTTTTCATACTTTCGATGGCCGTAACGACAAGTTAAACAAAATGCTGAACTATAAAAAATGAAACGAAATAAGATCTGTGTTTTAATCAGACTGTCTGCTTACCTTATTTTCACACCAATGAAACTAACCACACCAACCACACCAACCACGGCAAGAATAGCAAGAATAGCTACAGCAGGATGTGCCCCATCGGGTTTGGGGGTAGCTTTAAAAGAACATAATTATTTTGTCAAGATATTTATCTTACATTTTTTTTAAATGTTGACTAGAAAAAGAAACCTAGTCAAAATATTTCAAGGGAAGTTAACATGGTAATGTAAAGATGTTCTTTCGATAAAGCAGAAGCAGCCGAGTCTATTCTTTGCTCAGTATCCAGACACATAGATGTCGATCACCAGTGTTACAATTTGGCGAATGTCCGAGTCAAATTAATGCTGATGACGTCACCGTTAAAATAAGCCTCAGCGGGGTCCATCAGTTAATCTGCAGCCCTGCATGCAGCCCTGCGAGAACCTTAATCTGGGGACACGGATATAACAATGGAAACAAAACGTTGATGCGTTGATAGTGGAGTGGCATGTTTATTAGCTTTGATTATACTAATTCTTGTTGAGACTAGCGTCTCTGGTATTCACGTATACTTATTAGCACCGATTTCATTTGATACATACTAGAAACAGTTCTTCAGCCTACTGAAATAAGTTTTAACATCCTACATTTTTGCATCTACTGGGCTATTGTTGACGGGACGAGTATAAATACATATAAATAAATACAAAATACCTTCACTGCACATTAGACCTATAAATCCATCCTCACAACCAACATGTTCACAACTGCCACTTGTTGTATTACATGGTGTACCTCTAGCACATCGTCCACAGGCGTTAGCACAATTATCTCCATAATATCCAGCACTACAATCTAAACATATACAAAATATAAATCATTTACAACATAAATGACGTAATGTATTACTTTGGAATGGGGTTTTATAATTGGACGTTTGTAGAATTATCACCATAATACAATACAATCTTAAAATATATAATACTAGCGGATGAACAGGTGCTGCACGCTATCTAGCTTATGTTACGCCCTGGTCCGAGGTACCCATATATACCAAATTTCAGCCTCTGGCCAGCCCTAGTGTAGCCGCCAACCCTGAACAGACAAACAAACAGACAAGACAAACGACAGTCACAAATATTCACATAATGACGTAATGTATTATTGGAATGGGTTTTTTAATCGGATGCTTTGCTGGCATTTAAACATAATACTTATAATTATAATTCACAATAAATTCTATAATTTTATTATATTTACTTTCAGAACAATAGTTTCCCTTCTTTCCAGCAATGCATCCAAGGGAACAATTTCCGGTCATCTGATCACATGATGGTTTTGTGCACTGTTCACTGGATGTGGCATTGCAAGAGGTCGACGATGCAATATTCCGTGGCTTACAGGTAAAACTACAAATTTCATTACACGATGTTCCCCATCTTCCATCTTTACATTCAGTACAGGAGTTATCATCATCTTGTTTACAATGAATACAATTATAATTACAGTTTTTATCACAATATTCTCCACTTTTACCTTTAATACATCCATCAATACATGTACCATTATATCTATCACATCCACCATTACATGTAATAGTACAATTCTTATCACATCTATCACCATATCTTCCCATAATACAACTGGTACATCTACCATTTCTATCACATGTTATATTACCTGTGATTGGTTGACATCCACTACCACATGTTGAATTACAATATGGACCTACTGTATTAGGTTTACACTGACGACACATACCGCTAGATTTATCACACACTGCAGAGCAATTACTGGAACATTTTGATCCACAAGTTCCGTTTGATTTAGAACAGTTATTATTTAAACAACCAGTACTACAGTTCTGTTGACAGTTGTCACCATATTTACCTTGTTGACAAGTCTCACATTTATCTCCAGTAAAACCCGATTTACATGTATTACAATTACCAGTTGTTGAATTACACAATCCATCTTTACAGTTAATATTACATTTTTTCTCACAGTCTTCACCATAATTACCATCTGGACAACCACCTGTTGATAAAGAGATTAGCTATGTGATGTTAAATGTGAATGGAACGACAATGATACCTTCATCGGTAAGCATACTGTTTTGTTTTATGGAAATTTTCAGTAGGTTTAAATACCGTGCATGTGTATTTTAACATTGGCTTAAGATTCTGTGATACATTCATATATTATTTTATTGGCATTCTAATCGTAACTCGTTTTCACGTGTTCCGTGCTCAAGTCTTTTTAATCCATATTTTGTTATCACGTTTAAATAATCATATCAGTTTAATTTACCTTTAAATACTTGTACTTCACACAGTGTAAGAGCTTGATTTGGTTTATTTTGAATAAAAACAAATCTACCAGATAAAGATGTTGATGATGTTTGGTTACATCCTGCTATGTTATAAACTGTGTGGTTTTGTTGTGAAGTATCTGTATAACATGATCTAGCTGATTCCAATCCTGTTCCTCTACATTGACCTGTATTACTTAACTTCATTGTAAATCCCCGAAGTCTTCCTTGTACTAAAAAGAAATAATACATAGATTGAACAATTTACAATAAAACATGATTCTGTCCGATTTTACTTTAATTCTGTTTGTACATGTCCATATCCAGGTGTGAAAAGCCGTGAAACAAATTATAAACTTAATACCCTTGAAGAATTGATAATGGTTCATATTCTCACTCATTGTAGTAAGTCATTATATTACACGCATATTACTAGCTATACATTTTGAACTTAATTATATTTATAAATTATTCACAAAACTATGTATAATTATATTAATATTGTTAAAAATATATATTGTAGATCAATACACCACCATACATTAAATTATAGTCATTCTACTTACATATATTTCTGTTATATAATTTAATGTTGTTAATAATATAGACATGTTTTAGATCAACACACCACCATTCAATGGCACCCTTTTCAGTATGAGTACAGGAATTACCGTTAAAATAACTATCAGTATTATTATCTACAGCATGAGGTGAGTCTCCAGCACCTTTTGCTTGTGATGAAGAACTTTGTTCAGTTGGTTTGTTTATAGCCACATTCCTAAAAACTGTAATATAACGTGAAATGAAATGAAATGGGGTTTAAAGTCCCCCTGGGCTTGGTTTTTTTTAAAAAAAGATACAATACTAAAATTAAGTTGTATCGCCGTTTTCCATTTTAAAAAAAAATGCCAATATTGATACCATTTGTATCTAACAATATTAATGCATAACATCGAATACACTTACAAAAGAGATGCTGAGAGCTATACATACTGTAATTAAAGATGCAATATGTCAGATTTAGGTAAATGAATACATTGAAGATTTCATTCAAATTACTGCACCCTAAGCGCAGTTACGAGTGTTTGAGGTTTTGACAAGAAATAGCCGATTGTTTAGTATTATTGTCATGATAATAAACACAGTCTTGATTGTCAATCCTAATATTGAGTGACGTCCATTTTAACTGTAGTATCACTGATTAAACGACGCGCCAATCTCATGCAGCCATCCGATGATCTAAAGAGTGGATTATGGATCAGTCATATTAATAAATGTTTAAATAATAATTTAGGAAACACTTGAAGCCAGAAAAAAAACCTGCAATGGGCATATTTAGCTCTTACATACTGTATATTTAAAGTAGCTAAGTCTCTAACTCAATATCATCCAAAGTCGTACACGTTGAAAATACGAATTGTAAATCCCCGATGGCATATGTACGTAAATAAAATTTACTCTGATTTATATATATATACTTATATATTATATATATATGTATATATATATGTTCATATACCTAAATCTTAGAAATTCTTGGAAACACGTTACAGGGATACATTTAATACAAGTATTTAGGATAACCTGATATAAACAATGTAGATGTGTAGGAGCAAGGGTATAATATATTAAAACAAAGGATGATATTACACTGACTATAATATAATCAAATAATTACTTATTAATATATATTTAACTTACCAGTTATGCAGAAAGCTTGGTTCAATAAATAGAAAGTGATCAGCAGCGTTTGCGAATCCATTCTATCACAATCAACCCTAGGTCTCAAGTAAACCAGATTTTATGAAACAATTCCCACAAATCGTAAACCAGGAAGAAAGAATAGAACTAAATATATTATACTAACGGTGATATTGTTATACAAGCACTATGTATATTGTACACTAGGCATCCAACTATGTATATGGGGACCAGGCAGTTAATTAACAAAGTAGCTTGTTCCGGAAAGCAAGTAATAATCTGTTGGTTTTCTATCTGTATGTATTCCATATGATAAATTCGGTTGTTTTGCTTAAAATTAAGATAATATGTGTATTACACCCGTGTTAAAAAATAAAATTATCTGACCAAAAATGGGGTTCGATCACAGGAAGGCACTATTTTTGTTTAGTTTTACTCGATTATACATCTAGTAGTGGATAATAATATGCAAATAAATCGGCCAATAAGGAGGTAAACGGCAACCCGTTTTTATCGTTCGGTAAATTTATGACCTCCATCATCTGGATAAAAAGGTCCACTTTATGGTATGATGCATATGTTTTAGGCTCGGTTATACATAATATCTTGAAATATTTTTTTTCTTTTTGTGGAGTTATCTCGACTGTCCCAGGATTTAAATGCCCCAGGTTTCAGTAGGGTTAGGGTCTTGTAAACTGACTTTATAACAAAAGCCACGTGTTGGCCTTTATGTTCCCATGACGGAGGTAATAAATTTACCGAATGGTAAAAAACGGGTAGATGTTTACCTCCTTATAGGCCAATTTATTTCGTTATTATTACCCTCTTGAGGTGGTAATAATATTGGATCGGGTGCATCAACCCGAGTTCACTACACAATGACGAATCTTCATTACTTTTTTTTAAAAAAATTTTTTCATATAAACAAATTCGAATGCCTGTATTGGTTTAAAAATAAACAATAATACATTTATTATTACACAGAATAATCAACTATACATTTACTATATTACAGAATAATCAATTATACATGTATTATATTACAGAATAAATAATTATGCATTTATTATTGTACAGAATAACAATTATATATTTATTATGTTACAAAATAAAAAAATATACATTTGTTGTATTACAGAATAAACAATTATTCATTTGTTATATTACAGGATAAAAAATATACATTTATTATTTTAATGAATAAACAGTTTGACATTTACAGAATAAACAATTAAACATTTATGATTCTAAAGCATAGCCAATTAATATTTTTATAATAATGTGCACAAAGGCGTCACCTCACGCTGCAAATATTGATGATAGAAAATGTATAGTAATGATTAATCTATCTATTATAAGCACAGCTTTCATTACATTTGTGCATAGACGCATGAGGACAATTTCGCATTATTTTACCATTATCATTTATATGCCACATAAATCTTGTAATAATAGCTGTTAGCTGTTTTGTAGTGGTGGACAAAAAGTACAAAATTAATTTGTTTGATTTCCATCATTTTTGAAAATTGTAATATACGGATAGAAACAAAGGTGCATAAGCACAAGTAAAATGTTAATAAAGATATCGTTGACACCTCTTTTATTCCCTTCCAATATTTACATATGCAGAGACGTGTTCCAATGTCTTATAATAAGGATCAGCTACACCACCGTGGTCATTTGAAGCTTGTTCTAATGTATCGTAAGTGTTTTCTTCCGTAACAACTGGACTGACGTAGGTATCTGGACGATTATTATATCTATAACCAGGTGTTTCTCTAGCTGGTTTAGGTGGAGGCCTTCTAAAAAGAAAGAAATATTCAAGAATTCATGACCAAACTGTCTATCACTAATTAATGGATAGAAAGTAGTACTTTGGTGCATTGATCAAATAAAAAGTTGCATAAGTTTAAAAGGAACACAATTTAAGGGAGATAAATGATTTACATATTGGAAAGATCTGTAAAGCACCACCATTACATCGTTAATACATAAGATTATTTCTAGCTTACTTGTAGTAGTAATTATAGTCAAAGGGGATCATACAATACCTTTTGATGTAATAACAGAAGCCGATAATACCAATCAGCACTGTGACTGCTATTCCAAACAAAGCTCCTATAATACCATCAACCACAGGGCTTATACTCGATCTACTCTTTTCAGGTTTATCTTAAAATTGAATTATATATAGAATAAAGTACAAATCTAAGTGATACAGGTGCAACTAATTACACATGTTAATACTTTACTACGTCATTTGGCGGCGCTTAGCAGTATCAGAGCTATAAATGAAATGGGGTTTAATAACCTACTATTCTGCACCTACTATTCTACACCGACTGGGGGGGGGGGGGGTCACGTGGCTAAGTGGTTAAGACGACTCGCTAGCCTGGAGGTCGGGTGTTCGATCCCTGCATTGGCCGAGAAAGTTCATCCAGATTTCCCGGCGTGGCTTCTCCTTGTCAGTGATGCAGGACGGAGGGCCTGACAAGTTGTCTAGTCGTTCGGATGGGACCAAAAACCGAGGTCCCGTGTACATATTGGCATGCACGTAAAAGATCCCATGGCAGTTGGAATTTGATATAAGAGTAGGCCGTAGCGCCGCTGCCCGGGCAAAATTTCCCTCATAGCACACTGTATGGCGTATGCCCGTCTTCATTAGCCCAGTTTAGGAGCAGAACAGTAGGACGTTAAACCCTATAAATTTCATTGCACCGACTGGGCATATGCCATGCAGTGTGATATGGGAGAAATTTGACCTGGATAGTGGCACTACGGCCTACTCTTTATTTCGAATTCTAATTGTTACGGTTTTACGGTTTTTCGTGCCATCGGAATCACTAGATCCCCCCCCCCCCCCAAGAGTCCTGCACTGGGCCAACACCATGATCGAAGACGGGACCTTCAACACGGACTCGAGTATATATCTTACTGCAATATACTAACTAGTACCTTGGGAACAGTCACTTCCTGTCTTTCCGGTTTGACATCCATCCGAACAACTTCCTGTCATCTGATCACATAAGCTGATAGCAGAATCATCCGGTGTATTACAGTTAAAACTACAACTTTCATTACACGATGTTCCCCATCTTCCATTTTTACATTCAGTACAAGAGTTATTATCATCTTGTTTACAATGAATACAATTATTATTACAGTTCTTATCACAATATTGCCCACTTTTACCTTTAATACATCCATTAATACATGTACCATTATATCTATCACATCCACCATTACATGTAATATTACAATTATTATCACATCTATCACCATATCTTCCCATAATACAACTGGTACATCTACCATTTCTATTACATGTTATATTACCTGGGATTGGTTGACATCCACTACCACATGTTGAATTACAATATGGACCTACTGTATTAGGTCTACAATCAGTACAAGTGCCGTTAGGTTTATCACACGCTCTAATACAATTACTTGAACATTTAGATGCACAGTTTGTACCATACCAACCGGCTGTACAAACAGAGCAAGACCCATCTAATTTAATGCATGTGTTATATAAGCAACCTTCATTACACTGACTTTTACAGTTTTGACCGTACCAACCTGGATAACATGCTCTACATTGTCCTGTACTCTGGTTACAGTTGCCTAAACAGTTAGTTATATCACATGATGAATTACATCTTACATCAAACCAACCAGCCGTACAGACAGGACAAGTTGCGTCTGATTTAGAACAGTTATTATTTAAACAGCCCTCACTACAGCCCTGTTGACAGTTTTTACCGTACCATCCATTATTACAACTGTTACATTGTCCTGTAGTCTTGTTACAGTTGCCTACACAGTTTGTTATATCACATGATGAATTACATCTTACATCAAACCAACCAGACGTACAGACAGGACAAGTTCCGTCTGATTTAGAACAGGTATGATCTACACATCCAGTACTACAGTTCTGCTGACAGTCATCACCATATTTACCTTGTTGACAATTCTCACATTTATCTCCAGTAAAACCTGATTTACATGTACAGGTACCATTATCTTTATTACAGTTATTGTTTGTACAACCATTACTACATCTATATTGACATGTTGTACCATAGAAACCTGGTTTACATTCAAAACACTCTCCTGTATTTATGTTACAGTTACCTATACAGTTAGTTACTGTACATCTCTGTTGACATGTTGTACCATAATAACCCTGTATACATGTAATACAATTACCAGTTGTTGAATTACACAATCTATCTTTACAGTTAATATAACATTGATTCTCACAGTCTTCGCCATAATTACCATCTGGACAACCACCTGTTATAATACAACATAAATAAACCATGATTACATCTATATATTCAACACAAACCCACAATGACCTGTTTTACAGTACCATTCGGTTAAGCTGGATAGCAATTGTAAAGTTATCATTGCATAGAAAGATTGTGTAGGCCATCATAATTACCTACACCACGCCTGTCTGCTTCCAATTTTTGGTATTATATGACTGCAGTTCTAAGACAAATATATTTAACTTAATCTGAACTTCCAAACTACTCCCTTGAATAGCGTTCCAAAACGACGTTGATTATTTAATTTACCTTTAAATACTTGTACTTCACACAGTGTAAGAGGTTGATTTGGTCGACTTTGAATAAAAACAAATCTACCAGATAAAGATGTTGATGATGTTTGGTTACATTCTGTTATGTTATACACTGCGTGGTTTTGTTGTGAAGTATCTGTATAACATGATGTAGCTGATGTCAATCCTGCTCTATTACACGGGTCTGTATTACTCAACTTCATCGTAAATCCTCGAAGTCTTTCTTGAACTGAAATATAACATACGGTAATTAGTGTATTCAAACGCATTTACTGTTTTTGTTCTTATCTCAATCTACATTTTCTGAATGAAATTTTGTTCAAAACAATAACAAATAAAAACCTCATAATAATCTTAAATACCGACATTACTAAGCTTATTTTAGCCAAATAAAGCGTAGAAATTCGCCAACAAAGCAGCCATGTCTCGGCAGCAGCTTAACCCAAAGACAAAACAAACATGATAAATGTGACCTCTATCGTGTTCACAAGCTTGAAATAAATACTTTAACAACCATAACACCTAGCATGTAGCATCTATCTAGGGTTCGTCCACTTAAAACTCGAATGATTTACGCCTCTGTTAGGATCACGATGGTTTTGGCCAAGAAAGGGAGGATATCGATAGAATTCGTCCTCTTATGACCAATTTTGTAAGGAATCAGTTAAAAACCAATCGGGGGATAACTCTGGCATGGAAGGTCACAGACCATAATACTTCATATCCGTCCAAAACTGTAACATCTATCTCTTTCGCAAGCTATTTGTGGACAAATTTGAAATCAATTTAAACCTATAGCCTGTATCGCATTCACAAGGTTTTCGGCGAATTGAGCATGGTACGGAAAGCCACCGAGCGCTGAATATCGATAGAGTTCATCCTCTCATGGCCATACTGCTTACACTAAATTTGGAGAGAGAGAGAGAGAGAGAGAGAGAGAAATGGAGTGTAACGCCCACTCGACACAAACTAGGTCATTTCGGGACTAACATATGGTTTAATTTTATTTCAATAATTCGCTTGCGCGTAGGGGTTTTTAGCAGTAGGAGGAAACCGGAGGACCCGGAGAAAACCCACGAGGTTGGGCAGGCGACCCTACTCCTTGTCACGTACAATCGGGGATTCGAAACCACACCAGTTGACTCAATGACAGACTTTATGATACAGCGTGCACACGCTAACCATTCAGCCATCCAACCCCCCACTAAATTTGGAAAGGATCCGTTAAACTGCAGACTCTATCGCGTCGACACGATTTTCGGTAAAAGGGGGTAACTCCAGGATCGATCCCAAAGTCCATAGGGTTTATCTTTTCAACTGATCTCAATTTTTTCGGCCAAATTTGAAAAACATCCGTTAAAAATTACAGCCTATATCACAAGATTTTCGGCAAAATGGGCATAGCTCTGGATTGGAATATTGAAGAAAAATAATTAATGAAATACTGTAGCCTCTATTATGTTCACAAGCCAATTGTTGACGGACATTCCTAAAAACAAACCATTACGGTGACGACACAATACTTCCACAGGAAATGTGATCGTATCAAAATGAACTGGATACAAGGCGCTCTAAACCTACACTTCTTTCGCATTTTCTGAGAACATTTGGTTTGAGTACCCGAATATTTTGATTAATAGAAGGCATGGAACCCAGTACAGTATGTGATGTATGTGCATTCTTATCAATATGAATGAACAATATTCAAGATGTCCATCCAAGATCTATGTTCCTTAAATGCCAAAGTAATAAAACATATTTTTACTCCATCAAGGATGCTATATATTCAAGAATGTCGGCTCATCTTTTAGTCACGTGCAAAAGTAGAAGAACAGTAAGTTGTTAGCTGTTTACACTGAAATGGGCATCGATTTCAGAATCTGACAGAATATAACCCCGGGGTTAACAACAGCTACAATTCAGAACAACAGGATCAGTGGATTATTGCTAATAAATCGTTTATTACAACAGATATTACAAAATGGTGTATGCTAAGTACAGACGATGTAAGAATTGGATTGGTAATAAACAAACAGCCCAACAAAAAGGAATAAAACAAATAATTCAATACACCACCATGCATCAAATTATAGTCATTCTACTTACATTCATCTCTGTTATATAATTTAATGTTATTAATAATATAGACATGTTGTAGATCAACACACCACCATTCAATGGCACCGTTACCAGTATGAGTACAGGAATGATGGATAAAATCACTATCAGTATTGTTATCTATAGCATGAAATGAATCACCGTATTCTTGTGGTGAAGAACTCTGTACAGTTGTTTTGTTTATAGCCACATTCCTGAATGCTGTAATAATACAAAATATAGTCTGTAATTATAACAATTATTATATGTTATTATAAATCTTGCTTTAAAGAGACATAATACTTATAATTAGCTATATTTGTATTTTCCCAATTAGGGATATGACCAAACGATACAAGTGGTTTCTTTATAGAAACATTTAATCTGCGTTGAACCTTTGTATTGTTCATATTAAATGATAAAATGAATTACGGGGAGCCGCGGAGGCTCAGAGGGTGAGACGTTGGTTTGCTATCCTGCAGGTTCCATGTTCGATCCCGGTGTTGGCCAAGAATTTTCATCAGGTTTACCGGCGTGGTTCCCATTTGGCAGTTATGCAGGTCGTTCGGGCGGGACGAACAACCGAAGTCCCGTTGGCGTGCACTTAAAAGAACCCTTGATAGTTGAAATTCGAAATAAGAGTAGTCCGTAGCGCTGCTATTGGACCAAATGTCCCTCATATCACACTGCCATACGTATCTATCGCTCGAAGACTAAATACTTCTACGCCGTAGCGTGTCACTTATGTTTTGAATGAACACACTGAATGGCGCATGACTGTCTTCATTAACCACTTTCAGTATATAGGTCACAAGAACACTCCAGGAATATCGCACATGTCTATTTATAATATGCCAAAAAAATCTATTAACATGATATGAAGATAGAATAAACCTTTACGGGAGGGGTGGAGGGGGCGGGTCGCTTCTAAATTAATCCATGTACTTAAATTTTGCACTGGAAAAAGTCAATTGACAACTACAATCAATTCTGACCTGCCTAAACAAACTATATTTATAATGTATGTATTCAACTTACCTGTTATACAGAAAAATTGGTATACAAGACAAAAAATGAACAGGGATATTTGAGACACCATTTTATAACTGATAACTTCAGATCTCAACTAAAATATTACACTTACAAGAACCCACTAAAAATGTTAAACATGGAAGATAAATAAATCTAAATAAATATTTGATAGTAAAGGTTATATCAACATAGTGTCTAATTTTTTTTAGCAATGAAATACACAGTTTTAGAACGGGAAGTAAACAACCAAGAGCAATTTATAACTGAAAACATTTTTTATCAATATATCTAGGCAACAAAGATAAACAATATATCCAAAAATAGACTTACTTACACTTACAGTAAATTGTAACGGAGAGACCGAATACTACTATAATATAAGTGACGACCTTAAAATCATCTCGTAACAAGTAGATTATATCGTAATTACAAGTATTTATAACTATGTAGTATTTATGAGGTAACATGTCGTAATTACAACATAATGATCTTCCGTACTCTTGTTTCTTTTGTAGGATACAGTTGGGATAGGAGCAAAGCCGAGTGAACTGACAAAGCTGATAAACAAAGTGCATCGTGATGGTATTCTATACACAGCTCCCACCATAAGGCTACTAAATATTCGGTCAGTATCTGTTAAGCGAACTAAATCTATATTCTTTGGAACATAAAATGGACGAAAATGGGTATTAATGTAATATGAATGTACATAAACTGTTTTTGTAATTTCTAATAGTCTAATTGAATGGCAGTCGGTCGCGCCTGGTTAGTCTATTCTACATCAGAAGAATGGTTTGGCATTTCAATTAAGCTCTGATGTTTAACCTCGTTCAGCAAGGCACCTCATCACAAATCGGGCTCGAGAGCATAGATTACCGGCGTGTACTGGTTTTAAAATTATTCACTGTTGTCTTAAATATTTTGTATCAGGAGCCCATATTTTCACGGTAAGATAAAAACATCACTATTGATTGTAATGTCAAAGACTCTCGATAAAATTGAGGTAGAATTTTATACGCTCTTGTATACAGTTTGTGTCGTCATTTATTGATATAGGGGGACTTTAATTGTGTCGTTCTGTGTCAAGTGCATAATTAAGAATAAGATCTGTGATGAACTTCACAGCACCACAGACAATTTATAGGGTTGGTTAACACAGACAAAAAAATGACTGTTTTGGAGAATAGCTTCCTTGTTGGAGATATATTGTAATTTAAAATGTACGCTTGAAAATTAAATAGTGTATGTTGTAAAAAGTGGGTGTCATTTTGATTAATACTAATAATGTATTCTTGATAAAGCGACCCACATTAAAGCGCTGTACAAACATAATTTAACTATGATATAATTAACTTCATGCAATTCCATTGAAAAAGCTCTTCGTTCCCGAAATAATAATTTATCGCCAAGGAACCTTTTTTCAATAGGCCTGTAAACAACTAAAATGAAATGAAACGGGGTTTAACGTCCTACTATTCTGCTCCGAACTGGACTAATGAAGACGGGCATACGCCATGCCGTGTGCTATGAGGGAGATTTTGCCCGTAATCACGTGCAATTACGTGCATGTTTTTGTTTATACGTCGCCATTTTGGACTATTGAATTGAAAGCAAAAACAAAATGGATAGTAATACGAAGTCAGACGAATAATCAATCCTTTTTAGCCAACATATTGACGATGGAATAGATGTGAATGCAAATATCGACGAGGATCTATCCAAAGCCTGCAGAAAATTTGGACCAAAAGGCATTCTTTTTCAAGAATTCTGACAGTGAACCATGATTGGAGGTTTTCGGTATGTTCAGAGAAGGATTTGACCGACTGTTTTAAGTGGACTGTACCCAAAAATACTTTACAACGGAACTCTTGGGCGATAAATACTCTCAAGTCTGTGTGGAGAAATAATCGCAATATGGACGAAAAGAAAATTCTGAAAGATGTCTTAGACATGGATAACCGATCTAAATACATGTATGTCGGTAAGTACGCCGTCTATTTCGGTCCTGAATGTAAGAAACTGTACCATAACAAATTTTAATTGTCAAAAGAATAAAAATTTATTTCTGTGTTTTTTTGTATTATTTCGATCATCTACGTCATCAGCGGTTGATATGAGCCGAATATATTGACCTGAGATGACGTCATTAGCGGTTGATATGAAATATCAACCTGTCATGACGTCATCAGCGGTTGATATGAACGAATATATCAACCTATGATGATGTCATGACAGGTTGTTATGAGATATAACTGCTATGGACATCAAAGTAAAAACTACCGCCAGTTGTATATTTTAAAATATGATTTCCCCCAAATTTTCAATTAGAACCTATACTGCACTTTGCGATTAGAACAGCAAGAAAAAAAGGAGGGGGGATCTATAACCCTTAAAGATACATAAAGAGCTGGCAGTTCTCACTATAATAATTAAAAACTAGATAATGTAAAGGGGGTTTGCTGAAAATTTCAGAAGGGCTTGCAGGTCTTTCTTTAGGCCTGAAATCTTATCTAAATTATTAATTAGACATTAAGTAACTATCTAGACCATAATCAACTCTCTATGTCATCGCTAGCCTGCGATATATATTGGATTATATGCAATGGATAATCGAGACTATGTTTTTTATCGTAAAGACTTTAGTAATGATGATAGAGGCTAGACCGAAAATTCAATCGCTAAATTCTCGGTTCAGAGTGGATCAATTTGACTGAAATTTCCAGCAAATTCCCTTTACATTATCTAGTTTTTAACTATCACAGTTAAAACTGCCAGCTCTTTATCTAATCTCCCATAATGTATCTTTAAGAGACTTTGCTTAGATTTCAATCGACAGACGATTACTTAATATATATAATATATATATATCTCGTAATCAGAAATTCTTCAAAATAAATAACAAGATGTCTAAATAAAACATAAATGTAACATATTTCTCGGAAATCAAAAATTGTTGAACGGTCTCTTTATAGCACAATAATATGCCTAAAAGCACAATTTCCTGTTCGTACTTGCTCTGGTGTTTTAGTGCAACTACATTTATTGTTTTCTTTTAATTTTAGAATACTTAATGTATTGTGTAATAGTCTTTGCTATTAGTGACACTGATACACTTCATCTGAAGACGAACAGCGTTTCGGTGAATGCAACTACCAATATGTTAGAAACCAACAAACACGGTGCATAGTTTAAGTCATTTTCTTTAGCTTTTATAATGATAGCTGTGGCACCTCCTTTATTCCTTTCCAAGATTTACATATACAGGGACTTGTTTCAATGTCTTATAATAAGGATCAGCTACATCACCATGGTCATTTGAAGCTTGTTCTAATGTATCGTAAGTGTTTTCTTCCGTTACAACTGGACTGACGTAGGTATCTGGACGATTATTATATCTATAACCAGGTGTTTCTCTAGCTGGTTGAGGTGGAGGCTTTCTAAAAAGAAATATTCAAGAATTCATGACCAAACTGTCAATCACTAATAAATGGATAGAAAGTAGTACTTTGGTGCATTGATCAAATAAAAAGCTGCAGTAACATTAAACTTTAAAGGAACACAATTTAAGGGAGTTAAATGATTTACATATTGAAAAGATCTGTAAAACACCGCCATATATTTATTATACGCACTACATTTTAATACATAAGATTATTTTTTATTTGAAAAAAAAACACATAAAAGCACCTAAAACACAAGTAATAATTATAGTCAAAGGGGATCATACAATACCTTTTGATGTAATAACAGAAGCCGATAATACCAATCAGCCCTGTGGCTACTATCCCAAACAAAGCTCCTATAATACCACCAACCACAGGGCTAAAACCTTCAGATGCACTCTTTTCAGGTTTATCTTAAAATTCAAATGTATATAGAATAAAGTACAAATCTAAATGATACAGTTGCATCTAGTTACAGTTGTAAGGATTTTACTACGTCATTTGGCGCTAAACTTGGGATGAACTATTAATTTTATAGCAATCAATTATCAATTGACATAAATTTACGTTAGCAGTATCAGAGTTATAAATGAAATGAGATTTAACATTCCACTTCTCTGCAGCGACTGGGCATAAGCCATAAGTGTGATATGGGGGACTGCCACGCTCTTTCGTCCCACCCGAACCACTATGCACTATGCCTTGCCAGACTCCCCCCCCCCCTTGCTGAAAAGGGAGAACCAGGCAGGAAAATTCAGATGAACTTTCTCGGCCATCACCATGATCCAACACGGGGCCTCCAGGTTCGCGAGCCAACGTCCTAGTCACTGAGCGACCCGACACGGACTCGAGTATATATTTTACTGCAATATACTAGTACCTTGGGAACAGTCGCTTCCTGTCTTTCCGGTTTGACATCCACCCGAACAACTTCCTGTCATCTGGTCACATACACTAATAAAAGAATCATCCGGTGTATTACAGTTAAAACTACAAATTTCATTACACGATGTTCCCGATCTTCCATCTTTACATTCAGTACAAGAGTTATTATCATCTTGTTTACAATGAATACAATTATCATTACAGTACTTATCACAATATTCTCCACTTTTACCTTTAATACATCCATTAATACAGGTACCATTATATCTATCACATCCACTATTACATGTAATATTACAAGACATATCACATCTATCACCATATCTTCCCATAATACAACTGGTACATACACCATTTCTATTACATGTTATATTACCTGTGATTGGTTGACATCCACTACCACATGTTGAATTACAATATGGACCTACTGTATTTGGTTTACACTGACGACAAATACCACTAGATTTATCACACCCTCTAATACAATTACTTACACATTTAGATGCACAGTTTGTACCATACCAACCGGTTGTACAAACAGAGCAAGACCCATCTAATTTAATGCATGTGTTATATAAGCAACCCTCATTACACTGACTTTTACAGTTTTGACCGTACCAACCTGGATAACATGCTCTACATTGTCCTGTATTCTGGTTACAGTTGCCTATACAGTTAGTTATGTTGCATGTGGAATTGCATCTTGCATCAAACCAACCAGACGTACAGACGTGACAAGTTCTGTCTGATTTAGAACAGTTATGATTTAAACAGCCCTCACCACAGCCCTGTTGACAGTTTGTACCGTACCATCCATTATTACAACTATTACATTGTCCTGTAGTCTTGTTACAGTTACCAATACAGTTAGTTATATCACATGATGAATTGCATCTTGCATCAGACCAACCAGACGTACAGACAGGACAAGTTCCATCTGATTTAGAACAGGTATGATCTACACATCCATTACTACAGTTCTGTTGACAGTCATCACCATATTTACCTTGTTGACAATTCTCACATTTATCTCCAGTAAAACCTGATTTACATGTACAGGTACCATTATCTTTATTACAGTTATTGTTTGTACAACCATTACTACATCTATATTGACAGTTTGAACCATAGAAACCTCGTTTACATTCAGAACACTTTCCTGTATTTATGTTACAGTTACCTATACAGTTAGTTACTGTACATGTCTGTTGACAGTTTGTACCATAGAAACCTGGTTTACAGTCAGAACACTCTCCTGTATTTCTGTCACAGTTACCTATACAGTTAGTTACTGTACATCTCTGTTGACATGTTGTACCATAGAAACCTGGTTTACATTCAGAACACTCTCCTGTATTTATGTTACAGTTATCTATACAGTTATCAGCTGTACATCTCTGTTGACATATTGTACCATAGAAACCCTGTATACATGTATTACAATTACCAGTTGTTGAATTACACAATCTATCTTTACAGTTAATATTACATTGGACCTCACAGTCTTCACCATAATTACCATCTGGACAACTACCTTTTTTGAATACACAAATAAAAGTATTTAAGACTATATAAGAAAAGGTACATTGCAAATTTATGATGCCCTTATGCGTGAAAGGGGAACATGCTCACGGTATCACGCATATTGTTTCATTATCTAGGTTAATGGCAACGTCAAGTTGCCAGTATTTACCCCCCACCTCCCCTCCCATTTATTCTTTAGATTCATTTAATGCGGCTTATACGACGTCTTTTCAAGGACTCATGAACACTTTCAGTGCCAGTTTCATAATTCCAACCTTGTGTCACCCCACACACACCTTCCGAATTATGATCTTACAAAATCTTAATCTAAGCGAATCGTCGTATGACCAAACTCAGAACAATTTGGAAAAAACTGCATTAAGTATAAAATATTCCCTTTTTAAAGCAGTATAACTATAGCTAATCTGATCCACGCGTAGTGATATTATAATGAAAAGAGCATGCCAACTGAAAATAAATATTAAAAACTTAATTTCAACAACAGGGTTATGTTCAAAGTGAAGATTAATTGTTCCGTGTTTACGAAAATCCAACGGATATTAATTGTTATACCTTTAAATATTTGCACTTCACACAACGTAAGAGCAGTATTGTTTACACTTATAAAGACGAATCGCCCAGACAATGGAGTAGATGATGGTTGGTTGCATCTTTCTATGGTGTACACAGTTTGTGGTAACGTTCTGGAATCTTTGTAACAATGTATAGCCGATATAAATCCCGATTTGTCACACTTACCACCAGCTCCCATTCGCATTTCGAATCCTTTTAATCGACCCTGTTCTGAAACGTATAGTAAATCCTGATTTATCACCCTTACCACTAGTCCTCATTCGTATCCTGAATCCTTAGATTTATTCCAGAATAAGATATTCAATTCATACAGTTTGCTATGGGGGATATTTTTTCCGGACAGCGGCACCACCACCTACATATATATCCAATGTCAAGATTTCTTTTACGTGTACGTCCTTGAGTAAACAGGACCTATGTTTTTCGTTTCATCCGAATGACTTTAAGTTGACCCTTGCCAGGACCTCTCTCAAGGTAAGTGAGCCAATTACATGTACGGATGTAAAATTTGAACGACGACAGATTGCAAATCGACAAATTCATTTTCACCCAAACAAAGAGAAATGAATGAAATGGAGTTTAACGTCCTACTGTTCTGCTCCGAACTAGGCAAATAAAGACGGGAATACGCCATACAGTGTGCTGAGAGGGACATTTTGCCAGGACAGGGGCACTACGGCCTACTCTTATTTTGAATTCCAACTGTCAAGGGGTCTTTTATGTGCACGCCAATGTGTAAACGGGACCTCGGTTTTTCTTCCCATCCGAACGACTAGACAGCTGTCCTTGTCAGGCCCTCCGTTCTGCATAACTGACAAGGTGGGGGGGGGCACGCCGGAAAATCTGGATGAACTTTCTCGGCCAATGCAGGGGTCGAACACCTGACCTCCAAGCTAGCGATCCAGCGTCTTACCCACTTAGCCATCGTGGATCCCAAACAAAAAGGAAGTGCCATATTGATAATAATTAAGGCTAATCAGTTCAACTGATGCTTCCATTTCCTGTAAACTTTGTCTCTTAAAAGGGTGCATCTCTGGTATTATTTTTCAAAAATTTCTGGGATATTATGGCTTTTCATAAGGGTTGTCCTTGGTGAAATTCACAGTCGTTCGTCGTTTATATGCGGAGTTAAACATGCATTATTCAAGCGCTTAACCTGCCTATTGCAAGTCTTTCTTTAGGCCTTAAATGTATGAATTATTAATTAGACATTAATTAACATGACAAGACCATAATCAACTCCCGAAGCCATCACGTGGCCCCGATTTTAATTAGATTAGAACGGTTCGGCCATTTAATGATTTAATTTTAAAATGGAGAAGCGAGGCTAAGACTCAAATGACCAGTACGGTGGTTACAATCAATACACACATCTGGTCAAAACTAGAACTTGGTTCAAAATAAAGTGATTTGAATGAAATTTTCAATTCATTCATTTTGCATCATCTATTTTTGAAATATTATAGCAAAAATGGCCAGTTCTTTATCTAAATCTTACACAATGACGCCATCATGATGACTGAAGTCGCTACGGTGTGCTGGTGTGCATGTTTTCAATGTCTGTGTATGTTAAACATAGTGTTATATAGAACAGATTGTTGTATAACTATAAGACTATACAGGGCTACTAACCATTATCTCTGTTATATAGTTTTATATTGTTGAAATCATAGACATGTTGTAGATCAACACACCACCATTCATTGCCATTGAAACCAGTATGTGTACAGGAACGATGATTGAAATTACCATCAGTATTATTATCCACTGCACGAGATGAGTCACCGTTAGTAAATGGTGAACCCCCCCGTGGTAATACGTAATGTTGAACTCTGTGCCGTTGGTTTGTTTATGGCGACGTTTCTAAAAGCTAAATTACACATAGTTATCAGGCATTCCTAAACAAGGGCGATAAATCGCGTGCTTTGAACGGACAAGGTATTGTTTCCTCTGAATGTGGCACACCTTTACAGCCATTCTTTCTTTCTCCATTTTGCATAGCATGTTGTGTTGACCTTTTGGTCTAGTTCGGTGAATAATAGTTTAATTCACACCTAAGGGTATTTTATCATAATATAAACATATTATCATCATTGACAAAGAGTCTATGCTGTGTGTTATATATAACAGTATTCAAGGTATAGATGCTTTCCATGATTTACTCCTGTGCTGGTAAAATGCAGTTTTTTTTTCTTTTAACGATAAATAATAATTACTACACGTAAGTAATTACAAATAATATATAGTAAGAAATTATTTACCTGTCGTGGTAAACACTTGACAAAATAAGAAAAGGCATGAAAGTGGAAAATATGTAGACATCTTGTGGGCTAAATATAGCACTGAGCAGTGCACATTCTATAATCAACCAGGAAGAATGTGATAATAACATATCTCCTTATCGATAGTACAATAGATATGTGGATACGTGTACATTAGCCTATCATAATGTTATAAAGCAAAATTTACGCAATGTTTTACCTTTTGGGGAATCATTGAACTACTTGCCCGGAGGCTAAAAAAAGCTAATGTCGAGCCTTGTAGTACTACGATGGAGAGATTGAACTAGATCTCGGTGAGACATCATTCGACGTTCCTAGAAAGACGTACACCATTCACAGTTCTTAAAGAGTTCATGCAGATCCTTTAGCGCTTGCAGGTGTAGGTGGCTTTGGCTTTTGCCAGTCTTAAGATCTGAGCACCCTCGCCCCTCCCTCTGTGTACGCCCTTGTTAATAATCATACGAAAATATTAGGGTGTTGAGGCTTTATATTTCATATTTTTATGCATGCAATATTAATAGTGTACTAAATAAATTATAGGCGAGGCTGTGTATTCTGATACAAATACACCAGGAAATTGGTTAGGATGTCTTGTGTTGAAGATGCACAGTAAAAAAGGTAAAGGTAAAGAGGAACAAATTGTGTGTACAATTCCGAAATAGGCACAATCAATAAATACTTTTTGCAAAATGATCTAGTTTCTGCAAAATGAATTAATTTCTTCAAAAGAAAAGTTTTCATCATTTAAATCTTCGTGTAAAATTATGTTGACTATAGTTCTCGTGGTCGTACGGTTATAATTTATTCTATACTGGCATCGGTAAATTTGTCTTATACTGAATCTTTCTTTTTGAACATACAAATTCATTGCTGCAATTCTTAGGTAAAAATTATGTAATGCTGGCGTTACACTGTCCCGAAATTGACACCAGATGGCCATACGAATATTATGGAATTATGAAACTCCGGACGGCCCCGAACTTGGTCAAAAACCAATCAACAACCGAATCACACCCCCGAATTACACACGACGGTAATACGAAGATGTGAATTTTGTATATAGAGAATCTCCTATCAGTCTTTTTTGATATCAAAAAAGACGAGTAGGAGATTTTATTTATCACCCAATCCCTTCTTACATGCACAGATAGATAAATATAATTCTTTGCTGTAGATTTCACTTTTACTGAACATTACGGCGTAGTGATACATCATTTTTTGACAGCAATTCAGCCATTGCAAAGTCCTTTATATTGACCCAGTGTTTCCATCAAGGTCAATTGAATAACAATAGTTCATTTTTAATAACAAAAAAGTTACTTTTAATAAGAAATGAACTGTTCTTTGAAAATAAAAAAAAGTAGTTCCTTTTCAACTGACCAATCAAATTCATGTAAAGCGGTATCTCCTAAGGAGATATCGCAGTAGATTATGAAATATATCACACAAGCAATATCTACTGTAGAATGTATTATTGGGTGATAAAGTTGTTTATACGCGCAGGCTACACGATGCCTCTGTAGAATTGCTCAGGACTGACTTAGGAAGATGTTTTATCGGGCGTCACAGTCTTTCGAAATAGAATTTGTCACACGATAAAGTAACTTAGGCTCTGATCGTAAAAACATCGGGCCATTCGCGAGGGCGTCTTAAGCCAGCGTATGACTGCCTGTGAAGATTTTCAGGCTCCGGCAGCAACTTCGTGAGTGCTGGCAAAATCTTTGGCATACTTAAAAATTGCCGAGAAACCTTGCGAAGGTTCATTTTCGTGATGAATTCGTGTGTCCATTTTGACCTTCCTAAGGCAAGGCCATCGTGAGGGCATCTTGTCAAATCGCGTAATATTCGTCTTTACTTCGTGGTTTAGTTGCATATTTAAAATTACTTGTATAAACGCATAGGCTTTAAAATCTGGGCTTTCTCGTTTAAACAATATTTCTTTCAAACACGTGGTCGTAGCTATAGCTTCAAACAAAAACCAATCAGTTTAAAATACAGATATATATTTCGTTTCGTTTTTTTATACTTTCGTTGGCCTACACTACATGAAGATCTGACCAGCTGTACTGGGAGGTCACGCCAGGGATCATACGAGCGGCTTTTGACTCTGTGACGTCAGACATTGATTAATCAATCGGTGTTGACGTTTCTAGGCTTTACCCACAGTTCCGTGTGTGCAGAGCACGCCAAGAAGTCGCCGTAACAGACCGTTTCGCCGTAACAGACAGTTTCGTTGGCTAATTCCTCACACCAACTAGAACGCCTGTTATATAACAACTCTTTCAGATCCGAGTATTGTGAAAACAAGTAAAACGAAATTTCGAACTATAAAAAACGAAACGAAACAGGATCTGTGTTTTAATCAGATTGAGCAAATACACAAAAATGTGTTTATGGTGAATATAGCGAAAATAGATATGGATATTTATTTAATCACATTTCTCTTCTAGTCAAAGCAATACAACTAAAAAATGTTTATTCTTTGTTTAAACAGCCTAAAATGTCGATGAATAATCGTGGGTTGTTTCCGGTCCATGATTCAGGGTACAGTCGCATATATTCTGTTTCTACCGGATTGGGAAATCGAAAACTTAAAGGCACATCAAGATGACTGTTTGCAGGCATACTAAAAATCTGAAATAAATACAAATATATAGTCTGTAAGTAGTCGCATAAATTGTTATTCAAGCCACTGTGCCGTGTCATTGATTGAAGACATTCTTCCATCATGAATTTTGATTATTTACATCATGTAAAAGTGTTTCAGGAAATCAGTGTATACACGGATGTAATAATATCGACTAGCTAGAGGATATTTAAATATCTTTAAGGCGGCCATTGCCTTTTGTTATCGGAAACCAGAGAGGCCCATTAAGTGACTTCATCAGCCAAAATATTCCCTAGTCCACAATCAATATCCCACACCCTCTATGTCTAATTAGCCTCATCTCCCACATATGTCACCGACTGCAAGAAATGAAATGAAATGGGGTTTAACAGTGAACCAACGGGAAAAATGAAGACGGTCATGCAGTGTACCATGAGGGTGACGCTATGGCCTACTGTTCGTGCTGTTTCAAATTCAGGGGGGGGGGGGTCGCCTTATGGTTAGCACGTGCGTGCTGTATCACACGGTCTGTCATTGAGTCAACTGGAGGGGTTTCGATTCCCCGGTTGTACGTGCGTGCTGTATCACACGGTCTGTCATTGAGTCAACTGGAGGGGTTTCGATTCCCCGGTTGTACGTGACAAGGAGTAGGGTCACCTGTCCAACCTCGTGGGTTTTCTCCGGGTCCTCCGGTTTCCTCCTACTAGTGCTAAAGATCGCCGAATGGTTAGCACGTGCGCGCTGTATCATATGGCCTGTCATTGAGTCAACTGGCAGGGTTTCGATTCCCCGGTTGTACGTGACAAGGGGAAGTGTCGCCTGTCAAACCTCGCGGGTTTTTCTCCGGGTCCTCCGGTTTCCTCCCACTGCTAAAGATCCCTACGAGCAAGCAAATTGTTGAAATAGGATTGAACCATGTGTTGGTCCCAAGGTGGTCTGGTTTCTGTCGAGTGGGCGTTAAACCCCATTTCTCTCTCTCTCTCTGTGTCTCAAATTCCAACTATCAAGGGTTCTTTTAGGTGCACACCAGTGTGTACACTAGACCTCAATTTTCCGTCCCATCCGAACGACTAGACGATATTCCTCGCCAGATCCAGCACCACTGGCAAGGGGAAGCATACCGTAACATTGAGCCACCGCGCCTTCCGATTGCAAGAAATTAGATAACCCGTTGATCGATTTCTTGTTAAACGATGCTTAGTCCTTCAAAAACCGCAACTACTATGATTGTAAATATATTCTTTGAATGGCATGATTGTAAGTATTCTAACCTTGACGAACCCATCATCATCCACAATATTCTTCCATTTTAATTCATTATCCATAAACTGTAAAACAAATGACTTGATAATATTGTCTACTTTGACCTTGTCATTTGCCTGGCGAACTTTGATCCCCGTAACAAGAGCTGGCCCATCGACATCCTCCAATTCAATAGTGTGATACTTCTCAGCATTGTTCAGCAGTCCACTCTCAGGTAAATCATCAAACATGACAGAGAGGAGGGAACCATCTTTTGACAGAATACTCTTTGAGCAGTTTTCAAAACCTATAATATAAACCATAATAATATAGAATCATGTTTTATGGTTACAATGAACGTGGTTTCTCCTTGTTTAGCGGGGGGTTGGATGGCTGAATGGTTAGCGTGTTCGCGCTGTATCATAAAGTCTGTCATTGAGTCAACTGGCGTGGTTTCGATTCCCCGGTTGAACGTGACAAGGAGTAGGGTCGCCTGTCCAACCTCGTGGGTTTTCTCAGGGTCCTCCGGTTTCCTCCCACTGCTAAAGACCCCTATGCGCAAACGAATTATTGACGAATTAATTATTGAAATAAAAATTAAAACCATACGTTAGTCCCAAAATGACCTAGTGTGTGTCGAGTGGACGTTAAACATTATTTCTCTCTCTCTTCCCCCTTGTCTAGCTGTCTAGTCGTTCGGATGGGTCGAAAAAACAAGGTCCCCTGTACACATTGGCGTGCACTTTAAAGACCCCTTGGCAGATGGAATTCGATGTAAGAGTAGGCCACATCGCCGCTGTCCTGACAGAATTTCCCCACATATCACACACTGTATAGCGTATGCCCGTCTTCATTAGCCATTCGGAGGTAGGACGTTAAAACGAATTTCTTTCCCTGATTTCATGATAGGACGAATACAGGTCCTCTTTTTATAGCAATTATCCATACCTCTCCCCCTCCCCCACTCTTTCGCATGGTAAATTTCTTGAGGACTTTTTGGTCTTAAATCGAAGAAGGGTTTTTGAGTTCCTATTTCTCGCAGGTTTTGGTGAATATTCATAATTTTGGAGCGGAAGGATCAGAAAATAAACAGACTTGAATTAGGGTGGTCGTCACTGCTTATAGCTTATAGATTTCTTTGAACAGGCCTAGCAAACATTCAGTAACGGTCAACCACCTTCAATATTTAGTTGATATAATATGGAGGTCAATGGGCCGGGAATTATCAGTCTGAAATCATAACCTGACGCTTCCCCCCGCCGCCCACAACCACCTCAAAAATCGACTTACTTCCCTTGAAACGTGCTGCGAATGATAGCTGAGGGAGATTTACAATACGTAATTGAAATTGAATACGCGTGATATTTTAAAATACAGAACAATTTAATGGTGGATTATAATTCTATCACACGAACATTTATATATGGTCCCCGAAAATCAATTCATCTTTAAATATATCAGTTATATTAATCAGTGGTGAGTGTAACTCCATCTACTAAATAAATTTAAGTGCGTGTTTTTTCTTTTAGAGGTATACCATTTTGAAGCAATGATAATCACAAAAAAAACAGCAACCATTTAACAAATATTATAAATGATCTTAATTAAAACTATCCCATTGTCACGCGCATTTAAGAACCATAAATCTGTGAAATTGTAGCCATTTCCGCCTAAGGCGTTTTGTACCCGTATTCGTTATAGGCTGGTTGAAAATCTTATTATGAATGGACATATTGCATTTGTCTCGTATTTCGCATACATTCTAATTTGAAATTTCCAGATGCAACAACTTGAACTGGTAGTCTTGCTGGGGCTACTGAACGACTATAGTAACTCCTTGACTCGGCTACAGCTTTAAATATTTATTCAATCAAAATCCAGAAGATATTTGTTTACATCCTACCTGGAAGAGGGTCATCTGTGTAGCAGGCTTTTATATCTAGTAATAGGTATGGTTTACCAGTCCATTTGTGGGGATATATGCGTATTATTCGAGCATCGAGCGGTCTGGGTAGTAGAAACCTTTCAGGAACTAACACGGATTCTCTGTTTCTACTTCCGGTATCGAAGATCTATTTAGAAATAATTGTAATTGTATACATATATATATTTGAAAATATATATATATATATTTGAAATTGGAGCCACTCTAGCTCAATGAGAAAGACGTTGGCTTGCTAAACTGGAAGTTCCGTGTTCGACCCCTCCGTTTTCCAGCCTGGTTCCCCCTTGTGGTGCAGAACAGAGGGACTGGCAACGAACAAAGTATATGCGTTCGGATGGGACGAAACAGCGAGTTCCTGTGTAAACATTGACTTGCACGTAAAAGATCCCTTGGCAGTTGGGATTCGATATAAGAGTAGGTCGTAACACAGTTCTCCGGGCAAAATTTTCCCTCATGCTATGAGGGAAATTTTTCACCGAACTGCAGCGCTATACGACCCATCCTTATCTCCAACCGCCAAGTGTTCTTTTATGTTCACGCTAATCTACCCATATTTCGAATTCCAACTGACACCAAGTCCTGCAGAACTGAGAAGAAAACTGTGATGGGAAATCATCGGGATCGAATCCAGGACCATCTGGTTAGCGAGCCAGTGCCTTACTCAATGAGCCACCCTGGCTATCAAATCTATAACACCGATCAACAATTTTATTTATTTCGCAACGGTTATATTCATTCATAAACATCGGTGAAAATTAACTACCAATTGTTATGATCTTTAAGAGGCATTTAGTAACTGGGTAGAGCAATAAACTATAACACATACTTATGGAAGAACAATTACTGATTTACTGAGTATTCTCTCTTCGAAACGTCGCCTAAAATAAATCAGTAATTGTTCTTCCATAAGTATGTGTTATATTTTATTACCCATTGTTATACATGACTCATTCATCACCAGTTTCTCTACTTCAATCATCGGGGGGGGGGGGGGTCGGTGCGCGTTTGATCGTAAGGCCTGTCATTGAGTCAGGTGGCGTAGGGTCGCCTGTCCAACCTCCGGGGTTTTCTCCGGGTCCCCCGGTTTCCTCCCATTACTAAGGACCCCTACGCGCAAGCGAAATATTGAAATAAAATTGAACCATATGTTAGTCCCGAAATGTCCTAGGTTGTATCGAGTGGACGATAAACACCATTCCTCTCTCTCTACTACAATCATCAAATAATTGGAAGTAACATATTATCTATACCCTTTTGTTGCCTTTCATATCTGTATAGTATCTCCACTTGCCAGCACCATTTTGATAAAACAAAGAAAACTGACTTATTCCACCCCAGTCATTTAAATCATTGTTACCAGCAGTTTTCAACGAGAAGATTCTTGAAGGCGCAAGAAACTTGACCTGAAATAAGAAGAAATGGATCGAAAAATTAAACGAACTATAAATATAGAATACAGCAGTTTACTACCATTATTCGATTCTTACCGGAACAAATTCTTCAATTCAGTGTTCAAATGTATTAAAACCTTAACATGCTCCCCAAATGGCATTTTGTATGACCGATAACCTTTTTGAATGATAATGGAGGAAAATACAACTAAGTTTAGACGATGTCAACAAAACAGTATACCATCGTGATGATATATTAAACAGTAGTTATTCTATCCTTGATTTACCGAAACTGAAAATTATATCTGCAATATTCACTCCACTTTGATGCATATTCGTTGGTAAATAAGACGATTCGCATGTACGTTTTTTCGACAAAGAAAGAATGGCAACAACGGTTGATAACTCAGAGGTAATATAACAGGTATATATTTCCTTGTCTTACGTTAATTTACATTAAGTCGCCTGTCCAACTTCGTGGGTTTTCTCCGGGTCCTCCAGTTTCCTCCCACTGCTAAAGACCCCTACGCGCAAGCGAATTATGGAAATAAAATTGAACCATATGTTAGTACCGAAATGGCCTAGTTTGTATCGAGTGGATCGTTAAACCGTTAACCCCCCCCCCTCTCTCTCTCTCTCTCTCCCTCTCTCTCTCTCTCTCTCTCTCTCATTTACATTAAAATTTAAGAAAAAATGTTCATCTCATCCAAACAACTATATGTTGTCCCATGCCAGTGCATATACTAACACAAATTTGTAAGTTTGGAAAGTTTGTCACTGTACCTGCAGATACTGGTTCCTTCTTTGCGAAGAAAATAAATATGGATATTCCTTTTCCATATAAGCAGCGCTTTGGGCATCAGAGTCATGAACTTTCGCCGAGAATGTATCTTTTATTTCCCTTCTACCAGAATATCTCCAGACTGTATTGCTTTTACATTCTTCAGAATCTATAAAAGAGGGAAATGATACAATTTACATGCTAATTTTTACCATTAAATTACAAATTATGGCGTACACGCATTTATAAAGTTTTACTGCACTCTTGTTTATTATTAAATATACATTTAAAATTCAATGAAATAGGACTTTTAGCATTTAAAAGATTCTTAATTATTGCTATTTCACAGATCAATCGCAGACCCTACCTTGCTGTTTCTTTTTTAGTTTAAGTTTTCCTACATGTTTAATGTTCATAAGATTTTTATGTTTGGTCTTTTTGTAGGGAGATATCTTGGTAGGGCTATGTTTATGCTTGACCTTTTTGTTGTGAGATGTCTTGATAGGACCATATTTGTGTTTGGTTCGTTCGCTGCGAGATGTCTTCGTAGGACCATATTCGTGTTTTTTCCTTTTATTGTGAGATGTGTTGGTATTAACATGTTTGTGTCTGGTCTTTTTGTTGTGATATGTCTTGGCAGGGCCATGTTTGTACTGAGTCTTTTTGTTGTGAGATGTCTTAGTAGGACCATCATTACTAATTGGCCAATCAGAAGAATTTTCAGTATTTGCTTCAATGCAGTAACGAACCCGGAATGCGGCATAAGGAGATCCATCCCACATTTCAGGAAAGAAGCGTAGCTGTCTTGTCTTGATTCGGTTGGTTAAAGTGACAGTCGTTACTAAATCGGGTGTGGCCAAGTTTCCATGATTAACAAATACCTATTAAAACAGATAAAACGGACTTTAAAGATGCATTCCCGCGAAAGTATTTATAGGGTAGTTATTTCAGAAAAACGTATGGGAAATATATATATATATATCTGGTAAGTAGATAACCTACACTCAGTCTTTACTAGGACAATACTGGATTCCCAGAAAAACACTTAAAATAGATTTTCACGGTTTGAGGTAGCTGTTTGCGATTAAATGTCTTGAGGGGGATTTGAAGCAAACTTTGGATTGGTAAATTAGTTTGAATATATTTTTACTGTAGTCCAAATATATCATCAAATCACACAGTTTGTACGTGGGAGGGCATCTTTAAGGCTTTCGTCTTAGACGAAATGTTTTGACGAGCTAGGATAAAGTAAAATACAAAGCCGCACGGCAATAAAGATTTAATTGATTTTAAATTTGTTTTTTTGTACACGATCATAAAATAATCAATTGATTAACCAGAATATTGTAACGATACGATCCCCAACAGTCACACATCACGTGTAAATAGGGATAATTAAAATTATGCTACATTATAATAAGCTTAAGCTTACTCTTACTGATTTAAATGGCGGAAGTGAGAAATCCATAATTAATAATCTAAAAATAATAATAATATTAATTTCTTACATCTCTTTGTGTTTTCGGACTTTCTATTGGTATCCAAGATCCGACGCGATTTCTATATTTGGCTATATACTTTAAGATTAGTCCAGCTCGCTCTTTGATTGGCCCTTGTAATGGTCCAGGTCTTCCCTTGACATCCCAGCCGAGAATTAAACTTGGTTGGTTAAAGATTATACCCAGTGGTAATTTATTATTTTGCTCTAACAAATCTTGGTTATTTTCCAAAACGGTGAAATAATGTTCCTTAAATATTTCAGTTTCTTCGCAGTCTTAAATAAAATAAAGAACTGAATTTTAATGCACTATAATTTGAGATTTGTGATGTACTATGAGAATGAGATGATATTGTATAATGATAGTAACATTTAATGGTTGGTCTCTTCAGTCTTGTCGATACAAAAGGCTGCACGGAATAGATCCTACGTAACCATGTTGTAAATGCATGAATATAATGTAAATATCAGAAATTTTTATTAATCAAGCATTTTCTAACAAATGCATGTATTCGGATACTTTAAAATAAAATACTGGTGCGTAATCAAATCCGTACGATCAGAGGCAGATCAAGGCCACAACAGCAAGTCACAATTACATGACACTCAGGACTAAGTATAAAAACGTAATAAGTCGAACTTTTATGTTCTTATTTCTTAAAAGAAAATAAATGATATTATCATAACATTAATATGTAACCAAGATTTGCTTCATTTAACCCATCATCTGACTTGTTGGGTTGCTCAAGAAAATGTCTATCAGCTCACGACTCTAATAATTAAATCTCATTTGCCCGATTTCAGTAATTTTAGACGTGTTAAGCCCCGTTTACATGACCAAATAATACACATATGTGCATATTTGCATATATGTATTAATTACTCACGTATGCAAAAGTATATTTGCTAAGCGTTCACATGTTATATAAGCATTCACAGTAAATATGTAATAAAGTGTTTAGATGCTATTTAGTCATGGAGCGGATAGCAAGGATTCGTCGTCAAAGAACCTTTCAATTCTTTTAAGTGTATGAATTTTTACCTTGCATTGATCAGAGGTTTTCTCAAAGCCTTTCTCAGACAGTTCTGTTGATAAACTTTTATAAATGTTGCCATTATTTACAGTTGGGTCCTCTAACTGATGCTCAATACTATTTTCAAGCCAAATACTTATCAAAGCCCTAGTTGCTTCATCATCCCATGCGATTCCGCGACTTTTGCGACCGACTTTACCTCTAGACATGTTGCTGACTATTCAGACTACTAATGATGTATTTGTTTTACCCAAAACACCACTCAACATCATATATTTAGCGATGATGCAACTGATAATGAGATATATACACATATGCAAATATTGCTGAGCGTTTATATGACACAATCTGCACAAATACTTACCCTAAATACTTTTGCATATATGCAAATATACTTTTGCATCTGGTCAGGACTAGGTGCAAATTTGCACCTGCAGTATTTTTACACATGTATGCAAATGCGTTTACATGACGAAATTTGCATACATGAGTAATTTTGCATATATGCAAAAGATTTGCACGTGTGCAAATTTCGTCATGTAAACGGGGCTTAAGAAACGCATCATACTGTGAGATACGCTCGTAACTCTTGAGAGCTGCTTCTTCATCAGGATAATTATGCAACAGTCAATCTGTTTATTTGAATCAGTGTTATTATTCCAAAAAAATTCTTGAACACATACTGTATAACTATTATAAGATGGTGCCTTCGCGTAATCAAAGAGACTAATGTCGAGGAGAAAATCGCCAAGACCTTTTGGAAAATGAGAGCGAAAGTCGCTTAACTGTATGGATGCCAGCAAGTGTCCCGTCTTGCCTCGTAGTGCACTACCGAATTACAACCGAGTTGGGTTTGCGAAGCGTGAAACTAAAGAAAATAAGTAACCCAACTTAATTTTCGTCAAATCTTCTTTGGGTCGATTTGTTGCTTGGGTTATAAACTGCTTAACAAAAAATGTAATACTATACAGTATACTTGCCCGCCTTCTTATTTTCTTTTGATTCTACTTCTTTGGATGAACTGTTTAATTAATAATAAAATACTAATTAGCATTATGTGATTATGAATAAAACTAAAACAATTTTTATAAAACAATGGCGGTCTAAAGTTTTAATTTCTTATAGCTCCATCGGGCATCACCAAGAGACAGAGTACCCTAGATGCAAGTTAATATTATATAGACTTACACAACAGTGACGAAACACTGGCTAACTCTGCACAGACTAGGCCATGAGTATGAGAGTCTAAGACATTGACATGATGATGAGTATGATGAGTCAACTCCTGTCACTGTCAGTGTCAAGACCAATGAAATTTTATAGTTTATTGACCTAGTCCGCATCACAGACTCAGTGCTGTTTACATCAAGCTGATTATGGCTACGAAACCGTGTTTACCTGTTTACAATCAAAATAGAAGTAATCAGCACAAAAAAGGCTTTCATCTTGTTTCTCTCATCTTTACAACTTCAAGAAAGAAAGTAAATAAAGCAGGTACTTCCGTTTGATACGTCATACTTGGTTACAAAAATACGACGTTTGATATGACGTCATGTTTGTGTGACGTCATCTTGAAAGGGATTATTTTGTAATTTTGCACTTTGAGCATTCAAGGTAGGCTTGCGACACGTTTTCCAAGACAAAAAGAAATATTAGACACAACGAAGATGTCCGAGATATCTGATCCGATTTATAATATATACTGAACACTGCCTTCGTATGAGAAGGGGGGGGGCGCTATTCTCACTTTAAAACCTAGAATAGAAGCAATAGGCCTAGGTCTAGGCCTACTTTTGACTTTGTAAACAGTAAACAATAGTCGGAATATGTCTATGCTTTCTAGGTCTTAAAGTTACCAACACTGTGAACTGACTTATGTATATTATTAACTTCCAATTAAAAAAAAACAATTCAATAGTAGGCTTACTTTACTTTGATACAGGACCCTCCGGGCATTTGGACTAGGATTAGTATTCCCATAAATCCACAGTTATAAAGCGGCCATTGTGAACTCCAGAAATTCCCCAACTGGTCTACAATTAGCATCTCCCTATTTTTTTTTAACACCCCAAATCATGTTGAACTGGATTCAAACGGAAGGGGTTCGGTTACCCTGACGGTGACAGGAGCCCCGCGCGGAACGAGGGCGGACCGTAGCTCGACGACGCGAAAGCCCGGGCAGTTGACTTCCCCCCAAAAAGTGGACTGACGCAATCCGATTCTAATTCTATTCAACCCATTACCCACGTTCAGATATATCACCGGTTTTCGTCTACTTTACGACCAAGTAACATTATTGTAGCCTATTGTTCTGTTTTTTTTTTTTTTTATTATTAATTTTTATCACCCAATAACACATTTTACAGTGTGATAAATTTCATAATCTACTTTGATATCCCCTTAGGAGATATGTCGCTTTACATGAATTTGATTGATCAATTATAGAGGAAGCGGTACACTTTCCTATATTTTGAGCCAATTATAATTATATTTTTACTGAATGTTTAGTAATAATTGAGATCATAGGCAAATGTGTCAGGTGACCTTTAAACATTTTATTAATCTTTGCCTTAATTCTTTCTTTCCACACTGGCCTTCCGTACTCTATCAAACATCCCATGTCGATATTTTTTCCATGTGTGTTGGTTGATATGTAAAGAAATGAAACAGAAGAACTGACAGACATTAATCTATAAATTCTACCCTGGTGTTACAACTCTACTGTGTGATATTTTCATATTGACTCTCAAAACAAGTACAGATATATAAGTAGATAATATGATAATACAATATCGCGCCAATTTCAGATTATTATAACCTTTGGAATTGAGCCCTGAAAAATGTGCCCAGGTGAAGTCCGGGAATGAGAGAACTTACATTAACCAGGGGACTTTCCGCATCATGTTAATTCAAACCAAACGGAAATTGTTATATTTAAAATTTCAAAACACGAAAATTGCACTGAATAAAATAGACAGCGACACGTAGATAGCATCATTGTGGTGTGTCTAAACTATATAGTCACCGCCCCCAACTGAGTCCAATACACACCTTGTATTGCCAATTTAACTAACGGGAATCCAGTAGCCTATATGCCACCGGATTATTGACAATATATTACAATTCTGTCAACACGTTGATGCCAATTGCTATATTATTATGGGTGCCGTTTTTATTATTGGTTGTATTTTACAGCTTCGGTGGCTTATAAACTTTCTTTCTTTTTTTTAATGTATTTAATTCAATTCAGCCTACCTAACTTTATAAAATTTGTTCTACAGTGAACAGATTACCCTTGACGACTGGAAATATACAAACCAAACATGTTAAAGGAAGGCAAATATATATAAAAATGCTACTCCAATGTGAAAATACAAATAAGACAATTAACGCAAAATTTGCAAAACATAAAACCCAACAAGAAGAGTCAAATTCGTCGATTATTACCATCACCACTGATGTTTGTGGCAGCCAAACAAAATATACGCCTAACGATCGGATAGTCACTTAAGGGGTGGTGTTGGTGGGGGGGGGGGGGGGGGCAGACGATCGTTGGCCCGATCGCGCCAGGTTTTAAAATCGCTCGGAAAATCGCTCGTATCTAGCATGTTAGATATTTTCGGCCGAATATTTTTCTCCGGGGATCAAATTCAGCGTATATTGTTGGGCGAACCATTTTTATTAGCCAATCGGAGACATGACTGATATCCCATGATCTCAAATGTCCGCCTGAGCGTGGAATCTAACTCCTGCACCACAAGTTGCGATTTGTCCAACGAGCCATTTTAGGTATTCTGCGTTTTATTTTTATCAAATAAATAGCAAGCTACAACTATTTCAACGATTCGCCATTTAGAACAAGTCACATAATCGACGTAATTTACGCGCAGAATGACATATACTCTCGAGACGATCGTTACGTGTGCCCGTTCGTGATCAGCCGTACAAAATCGCTGGCGAATTTTAATCGGCGCGATCAGGCAAAAAATTACTTCAGATATCGAACTGGCTGAAGAAATCAAGCCTTAACTTTCATTTTAGAGTAACCTACAATAATATTAATATATAGCGAGATAGTTTATTGGTTTAAATCGTATATATGTGAAGAGGAAAAATAATCTAGTCAAAATTTGTTATTACTGAACGTTGTTAAAATAAATCTGATTCTAATATCATTCATCTACAAATAAGACAATTAACGCAAAATTTGCAAAACATAAAACCCAACAAGAAGAGTCAAATTCGTCGATTATTACCATCACCACTGATGTTTGTGGCAGCCAAACAAAATATACGCCTAACGATCGGATAGTCACTTAAGGGGTGGTGTTGGTGGGGGGGGGGGCAGACGATCGTTGGCCCGATCGCGCCAGGTTTTAAAATCGCTCGGAAAATCGCTCGTATCTAGCATGTTAGATATTTTCGGCCGAATATTTTTCTCCGGGGATCAAATTCAGCGTATATTGTTGGGCGAACCATTTTTATTAGCCAATCGGAGACATGACTGATATCCCATGATCTCAAATGTCCGCCTGAGCGTGGAATCTAACTCCTGCACCACAAGTTGCGATTTGTCCAACGAGCCATTTTAGGTATTCTGCGTTTTATTTTTATCAAATAAATAGCAAGCTACAACTATTTCAACGATTCGCCATTTAGAACAAGTCACATAATCGACGTAATTTACGCGCAGAATGACATATACTCTCGAGACGATCGTTACGTGTGCCCGTTCGTGATCAGCCGTACAAAATCGCTGGCGAATTTTAATCGGCGCGATCAGGCAAAAAATTACTTCAGATATCGAACTGGCTGAAGAAATCAAGCCTTAACTTTCATTTTAGAGTAACCTACAATAATATTAATATATAGCGAGATAGTTTATTGGTTTAAATCGTATATATGTGAAGAGGAAAAATAATCTAGTCAAAATTTGTTATTACTGAACGTTGTTAAAATAAATCTGATTCTAATATCATTCATCTACTAAAATCATCTCCTCGCCCACATCTGATCAGATTACGCGGGAGCCGCGCTGGCTCGGTACCTAGAGATCCCGCGTTCGTCCCCGGTGTTAGCCGAGAGAGTTTATCGGGATTTTCCGGCGTTGTTCCCGCTGGTCAGTGGTGTCGCACGGAGGGCCTGGAGAGGATCTTTGATTTATTTTATTCTAGACATATTATGCATAAGTTTATACGTGTTTTTCTTAGTCACTAGAGGCAAATAATTTTTGGGGATCGAATAAGTGCATAAGTGCATAATTATTATGCTCCGGAGAATATCTTTAAAATGTACCTATATTTTAAAATATCCCCTGTTACATATTTTTCATCAATATGGATTTCTCATTTCGTCTTTCGATTGATATTCAAGTTTTATATTTTACCGGGCTGACATTTAGTTACCATCGTATCGATCCAACACACCATCCATTCATCAGTGTAAAACTCAACAAAGTCACGTGCATGATGCAGACGAACATGGATCAGATCTTATAAAGTGTAGACAATCGGAACCATATGGACGAAACGAAATAAAGAATACTTTTAATAAGATTGATTTTACGTCTACCGACATTTCCCATGTAAAATTCCCCATTCAGGAGCCGATAACGTAATTAGCATGGCTACCTGTATAGTTTATGACCATCAGTCTGATGTAATCTAATTGAGGAACCGCCACTTTTGATACTTTGATGGATATCTTATATACTATACAGTGTTTGTTTAATCATTCCAAAACTTTTTTGAGAACTTATATATTCTTTGTAGAAATGAGTATTTCTTTATCCAGAACTGTAGCTTTAGGAACCTCATATTTGACACAAGGCCTGCTATAATGCATGCCATGGATATCGTATACAGGACAGTATATGTTTAATCTTTCCAAAACTGCCGATTCGTCTTTGAGAACTTATATAAATTATGTGTTTTATGAATATTATTTCTTAACCCAGAACTGTAGCTTTAGAAACCTCATATTTTGATACATGGCCTACTGTGATGGATATCGTATAGTAGACAGTGTATGGTTAGTATTTTTCCAAACTTCAGATTCAACTTTGTGAACTTCTATATTGTGTGTTTTATGAGTATTCTTTGCTCCAGAACCGTAGCTTAAAGGTATTTTATCTGTAAATGAGCCATTTATATGTAGATGCTAGAGTTTATCAGACATAAAACAAAGCTTTTAGAAGATTTATTATAAATAATGATGTAAGTGTGTATAGTATGTTTCTAGTGGCTATAGTCTGTCTATCTATATTGTATATAATATATAGATCTGTTTACTTCCTTGATAAAAAAAACTTTACCTTAGTTTCTTTAAATCAGAACATTCCTGTCCCATCCCTTCAGGTGAGTGACTGACTAGTTGGTGTTTAACGTCTGCTTCTACTGTAGTGATATCGCAGACAAGGAGAGAGAGAGAGAGAGAGAGAGAGAGAGAGAGAGAGAAATGGGGTTTAACGTCCACTCGACACAAACCAGGTCATTTCGGGACTAACATATGGTTTAATTTTATTTACATAATTCGCTGGCGCGTAGGGGTCTTTAGCAGTGGGAGGAAACCGGAGGACCTGGAGAAAATCCACGAGGTTGGACAGGCGACCCTACTTCATGTCACGTACAACCGGGGATTCGAAACCACGCCAGTTGACTCAATTACAGACTTTATGATACAGCGCGCGCACGCTAACCATTCAGCCATTCAGCCATTCAACCCCCCCGCAGACAAGGAGTTGGGTAAGATTAATCTTGCGTCTGTTATTCGAATATCATCGTGGAATCTTTCCATTTATTAAATATGGCTATGGATTAGCTTAGTTGGCATTATTCCGTTTTATTAGAAAACATTACATAGGTTCAGCTAGCCGAGTAGCCTTAGTTTATGGTGGATATTCTGTCTTGATTGGTATCTATTTACAATGAAGAATTATTGCTAACCTATTTGCATGGGTGTGGGTGTGTCTAACCTAGACTTTTGTCCGACAAGTACAACACTGGCTCACTAATGTGTGTTCGATTACTAGCACCGCGCTTACTCAAGCCTTCAGGAGTGCGTTCGGGTTACCGATGACGTCATTTAAACGACTTATTCGCACCAGGCCGAAGTAACCCTCCCCCAAGTGTCCCATAATCCAATTATATGGCAACAAATCATCTTTTTGATCAAAGTTATATTTTCAGATTAAGTTTAGGCGACGGAAGAATTATTTTTGACACCTTTTTCTGATTAAAAATATAGTGTTTCCATTCCACAGTAGTGTTGTGTTTATTTTAGCGATTCTACAACTTGGTGCAACGATTCTAGGAGTTAGAAACGGAGACCCGACGCCCTTTTAGTTGCCCCAAGGAACGCTCTATCGCAGAACTGAGATGTTTATTAAATCGTTTTGATTATAGGTCAATTTTCCAAAATCATTGTGTGGAGTCATAAGCCATGAATGAAGAGAGTGGGTTGAGTCCCCAAGTAGGCTCCCTCCTGAAATTTGGTATACGGTTGAAGGAAAATACGTAAGAATTCCTCAAAACCCTAGCGTCATGTGTACACCCAGGTCAGCCGGTGTAAACACGAGTAAAACGAATTCGATGATCACAAACAACCTGGAGTACGACAGAGGAAATTTTTGCGCTTGATATAATGATATCCGATTGTCCTTCTTCTTGGGTGCCTTAATTCGGTTATGACAGCTATCGATAGCTCCGATTGTTTTGGGAAATGTACAAAATTTCTTGACGTCCGGGGGGTAATGGCCATTGAATAGTTGTTTTCATTAGATTGTTTATCTTCGCCTCAGATCCTCTATCGGATAGTGAACGAAATGGATCTGGGTTAGCAACATGCCAAGGAAACACCATTGCTTGTGTTGGAATTGTAACTGATGTGCGCCCCTGGCATTGCTATCCTAACAACAATTCTGGAGCTTGTTAACAAAGTAGTCAAATGTTAATTTGGTTAAACGAAAGTGTGATTTAAAGTCTTCTAAGGGTTGCAGGAGGGACTGTATGTTCTGCACAATATTCTATCCTTGGAGCTTTATGTCGCTTCTCCGGATTTGATAGTTCCAGCAAGATGCCAATGAAAAAGTCAGTATCAATTGAAGTTTCTTGGTGGATTACTATATGCTCGTCGTTATTTATCAGAACATCGAGCATGATTGTTTGGCGGGGTTTATGTTCCATTTTGATACCTAAACAAAGCGGGCTCACGTTTACTCATTGAAAAAGACGCTGGGTCGCTTATACCAGGTCTCGTGTTCGCCCCTGGTGATGACCGAGAAAATTCCCTGTGATTTTCTATCGCGGTTTCTCATTGTTAGTAGTAAAGGTCGGTGGTCTGGCTAAGGAACAGTGTCTTGTCGCTCGGATGTGACGAAAAACGGGGTCCCTGTGTACACGTAAAAGAGCCCATCACAGTTGGAATTCTAAATAAGAGACGGCCCTAACGCCGCTGTTCGGGCACTATTTTCCTCATAGATAGCACCGTGCATGACCTATAACAGTTTTCGTTAGCCCTCTTGGTGCAGAAATATAGGACGTTAATCCCCATTCCATTTCTTCTTTCACATAGCTACATGTATCTTCGTAAACACCACCCGTGACGGATTTGTAAATTAAGACAATGGTGTGCTCTGCCATTGGCTAATACCCGTAATCTATGCTAACATCACCTATCATCAAAAATGAATGTGACACATAGAAACTGTCGTGGCGTTAAACTATATAATTCAAGTTCTATAAAGCGAACTGTTTTGAGTAAATGTGACTGTAAGAAGGTATTTAAAGTGAAGGTATCTGTTACAATAAGTGTGTTTATAATCACAATATCGTGTCTATAAAAGCTTAACTACTTGACAAGTTCAAGTATTTATATCTTTAAGATGTTGTATAGGAGATAATTCAAGGAGCTAGAAAACACTACGTTTCTTTAATAACTGATTTTCTTGCAGAATATTTGAAATAAGATGTAAACAGCATTGTTTTAACTTCTCTTAACATATTGCATCTGTGAGTCTTTATGAGTGCATTTCTACAAGTAGGGTAGTGCATCGTTTAATTGAAAGACAGATAAGTCATGAACTGCATATTATCTGGCGTTTTTCGGGAATTAAGATATCTGGTAGTCTTGTTGACTCGTTCTTAAACCATCGGTATTGATGAGTTCCGTTTACCAGTCCTGTTATATGATCATTCTGGACCGGCCCGTAGCCACGGGGGGGGGGGGGGGGGGGGGGAGGGGGGCTAAGTTGGATTTCTATAGGGAATATCAGTTTAAAATAATTCAATTCCGTTCAGTATTTACAAATGTGATTTATTGAATATTCGGTAACTATCGCGATTCTCTGCAAATGATATAAACAAGCCAACATTACGTAAATTTTGGGAGAATCTTTATTGATTTCTTATTACTTGATGTTATGGTTGTGTTTCCTTCATTAAATGTTAAAGATGCATTTATGTAAGCGTTAAATCTGCCCATTGTGGGTCTTTTTTTCTGGCTTTAAATTTAAATCTTATATAAATTATTATTTAGACATGTATTCACATCACAAGATATAATCAAATCATCAGAGGACCGAGGTTTAAATGGATTGGAACACACGCGAGATTTACAAATTTAAAAATAAAAAGGATAATCGAGATTTATTCTCGGTTGTCAAGTACTGTTGATACGATAACTATCTACGCTAAGTCTTCAAAGAGTCATAACTTTGCCCAGAATAGAGTAATTTGAATGAAGTTTTCAATTTTGAAACTATTATAGCAAAAGCGTCCAACTCTCTATCTAAATCTTATATAATGCATCTTTAAATTGATCAGTTTGGGTATATTTAGCGTTGGTTAAACATTGAGAAATCCAAATGACGATCAGGGGTTTTGATTAAACAATGTTTGATATCTTGTCATTGCAATTCATCGTCCAGGTAAATGTCGCTCTAATATAATTTCAGCATTGTAGTCGATGTTTAGAATAATATTTTAAAAACAGATTTATAATTCCAATCCAGGAAGAAAGGTTACTAATGTTAAGTGGGTGGCTTTCGCTGTGAAGTTGACTGTAGTTGGTGTTTATTGGTGATCTTGCAAAGCTAATAATCTGTACCGCTAAATAGCTTCAGAGGTATTCTATTCAGCAGATTGACTCCCTTAGCACCGCGCTTTAATTTTTTATACACTTAACCAATATAGATATATATACAAATAAAAGGCGTTAACGTACGTTCTGGGCATTTTATAACACAAAAAGTTTGTTTGGCTGAATATATGTAACTAATGCAAATACGATGTATACCCTCGTAGCTAAATGTAACAATTGTTTTTACAAACAAATTCCTGTCATTCTTAGACAAAACAATTCCAATTCTCGTCATTTATAAAAACAAATAGTGAAAGTTCCGTAATCTAAATCAACATTGGAAATAAATGGGTAGGATATCAAAATAGCAGTTTATCAAGTACGGAGTTAGTGGGATTTAAATTGTGGCTATTTTTTAATATTAATTATAGAATGCTTTCAGTTTAAGGTAAGGAAACAGTCTAAGCAATACTTAAAGTCTCGATGCGCCATTTTAGAGCCAAATGAATCATTTGCAAGCTACAATATTGTGAAAGGTTAATCTCTAATAGGAATATAAGTCCACAAATGATCCAATTCCATTTAGTGTTTACAAAGATATATGGAATTGAAATTTCATCGATTTATGTAATAAGTTGGCCGCCATTTTGTTCCCGCGAACATTTATTGGTAGGTCTTTTTTAAAATCCGATTGAATCCAAACCGGGACATTATCTGTCATTAGTGTTTTTGAGTTTGTTTTCTTAATTAAATATTAAATAATCAATACCTAATCACGTTGTCCGTAGTCAACGGGTTGTAGATTAGCAGTGTTGCGGCCCGTGTGTGAAATAGCTTTATTTAACGTCCGATTCCACCGAGGTGATATCGCAGACAAAGTTGCGATCCTTGTCACTGAAGTCTTTTAACACACTCTGAGGAGAGCGCTAGATCGGAGACGGTCTGGCACATAAGTCGTCATGTGTGGAGTGTGGGCTAGGGTTGGGGCTGCAGATTTCATCAGGGTCTCCAGACGTAAATAGAGTTAACCCTAACTCTAGACCTAGCCCTAAACCTTACCTTAACCCTAACCCACAATCCACATATATGACGTCATTAATTTTGTGCTAGACCGTCTTCGATCTAGCGTTCTCCACACACTCTGAGTGTTTGAGATGTTTTGAAGTCAGTAGAACTGAAAGTGGGCCTTTAATATATGGTTGATCAGTTTTTACATTTTCTCTTAAAATAAAAAGTCTATTTGAGGAACTGTGCGCTTATTTATATCAATTTGTCAGCGAATAACAGGTAGACAGTATTAAAAATAGACGATATTAACATGTTAAAATAACACAGTTTGTTATTAATGTGTGTGTTTAGACACGTATGATACAGGATTATGCAGTGTACTAAGAAGGAAACGAAATGAAACGTACTTTAACGTCCTACTGTTCTGCTCCGACGTGGCTAATGAAATGAAATGAATTAATGAAATGAAATGTAGGTTGAATACCCTACTGATCTGCTCTGAATGGGCTTGGGCGAATGAAGACGGAGAACCAGGAAGGAAGATTTTGCTGAAGACATCAATAAACTGTCGAATAACTTACCTCTATAGTATTAGTAAGTGTCGGTTTTGTTTCCTACTTACATTTCCATAAATCAGAGTTATGATAAACTTTGATTTTTGTTTCTCACTGCAAACTTCCTATTTTTACTATCGTCATCGTCACGAAAAAGAGGTTAAAATGGACACATTAATCCTTGTCATCATTTTTATTTCGTTATTTTATTAACACTGTTAGCGTGACACTTATATTATAACCCTTGTATCAATAAGTTACATTTATTAGGTCTATTGTAATAAATTTCACGAATCATTTTAAAATTTGCGACAATTTACGCGAGCTAATCAGCAATTAAAACAAAAATATTTGCCCATTTTTGTCGAGTTCAAATGCTTGAAAAATTAGTAAAGAGACTAGTCGAAACGTCGCTCAGTAATCATCATTGCTTGATAATGACTAGAGAAGCCTCGTCGAAACGTCGCTCAGTAATAAGCAGTAACTGTATTCCACAGAATTGTGACCTGTATAGCAGTGAAAGTTCTTTCCACTTTTCAAGTCTTTTAGTCAATGCGTGCCTTACACTTCTGTGGCTTATTTCTCCATCGTTATGTGTCCGACTAGACACAATTTGCACAACCACAAGAAGATACGGCATTGTAATATACATGTACCTCCAATATTGGCGTATATATTCCCTTCTGATTGAATGACTAACGAGTGATTAATGTCCTACTTTTCAGCACCAACCGGGATAATGAAGACGAGTTTAGGGAAATTCCAGCTGTCAAGGGTTCTTTACGTCCATGGTGACGTATAGACGGGACCCCATTTTTTTTACTACTCGAAAGACTAGACGCTGTTCCTTGCCAGACCATCCATCCTGCACCCGTGACAAGGAGAAACCATGCTGGTAAATCCCGGGGAACTTCCTCGGTCAAGACCGGGATCGAACCCCCCGTTCCTTCTAATAATAAATAAAAATTATATAGACAATATATTAATGATATGTATTTTAAAAGATATATTAATCTGATATGTACATGTATATCACAATATCGTAGTAATACATAGAAAAATATAAATCATTTACATACTCTTTTCATCAATATATCATAGGCATCTAAAAATTATAACACGAATAAGATTCGACAAACGGTATTATAAATACATCTTTCATATATTATTCCCTCCTTTATTCGATATATTCAAATCCATATACCCATAATATAGTTTACAAAATGAAATATTTTTTCATTTATAACGTCTTATTTCACCCTTAAAAGCCTTTCGCGTGTATCATTTGTCCAAGTCTCAGTATTGTTGTATTTACCTCCCTTTGTTGGGCAAAATGTCTGCCTATTTTTGTGACATTTTTATCGCGGGACACTGATCTCACCCTATCAACACTATCACTAACCAAGCAGTAGGCTACGTAATTAGAAATATCTTTTTTAGGTGCACGAGATGTATTTTTCACGCTTCATTAAACATCTTTTCGCAACGTAAATGTTAAGTTGTCTCACTTCGGCAACCATATCTAATGAACCTGTTAAGCGCCAAATGTTTAAACCTATTAAAATTCTCTTACTGTACTACACAATTTTTATCATCCTCTTTTATACATCTAAACATTCTGGAACTTTACATACAAACTTTCCATCTTCAACGATCTAAAAGAGAAGCACAACAATCTTTAAAGATACATTATGGGAGATAAGATAAAGAGATGGCAGTTCTCGATATAATAGTTAAAAACTAGATAGTGTAAAGGTAATTTGCTGAAAATTTCAGTCAAATTGATCCACTATGAGCCGAGAAAGAAGCCGGTGAAATTTTTGCATAGTCTCGGTTATCATTACTAAAATCATTAATATAAACAGCATAGTCTCGATTATCCACTTTTTCTGATTTAATTATCTTTGGCCGTTAGCGGCATATAGGAATCTAATCCAGCCTACATCGAAGGCTAGCCTTGACATCGAGAGTTTATTATAGTCTTGATAAGTTAATTAATGTCTAATTGATAATTTAGATAACATTTCAGGCCTAAAGAAAGACTTGTAATAAGCAAATTTTGCTCTTGCATAATGCATGTTTAAGTTATAACTGTTCTTAAATGTGATGATTGGTATAATGGCCTTATATCGTTGTTCAGTAGAAGTAAATGTGGCAATAATATTTTGTTTTAAATACAAAATACTAATTAGCTGACGATAATACCTTAATCAATCAGGCGATCTACTCAAATTGTTGGGTAGCTAATCCAAATGTAGGCCCATGATTCGACTAAAATCCGTAAAAAAAAACCACTTCAAGTTAAATCAACCTAATCCCATACCTTCTTTTTGAAAACTCCTTTAGGTGATAAACTGATAATATTTCTTACCTTTAATCTCTTTCTTTTACAGGGAAATTTTCTTCTTGTACAAAAATTACGCTTTATACATTTTCCATACTTTTTCAAACAACGGAAATCGTTCTTTTTACATTTGGGACAATTTATATCTTTGACGTAACTACATGCACTGCATGACGTATGTTGACATTGTGCTTGGCATTCTTGGTGCATATCTGCTACGTTTCTGAAACATTGGTGATAGGAGAAAATAAATGAAAACCTATAATATATTAAACTTATTCTCCAGATTGTAATAAAACTAAATTAAGAAATATAACTTTTAGTCATGATGGATCAATCAGATATAAAAACCGTTTTGGCTTCTGATTTTTGACGGTTCAATTTAGTCAAGCTGTACGTTTGCTTCCACCTAGGGTGATATCGCAGACAGGTGCCTCCTACGAGAGGGGGGTTGGATGGCCGAATGGTTAGCACGTGCACGCTGTATCATAAAGCCTGTCATTGAGTCAACTGGCGTGGTTTCGAATCCCCGGTTGTACGTGACAAGGAGAAGGGTCGCCTGTCCAACCTCGTGGGTTTTCTCCGGGTCCTCCGGCTTCCTCCCACTGCTTAAGACCCCTACGCGCAGAGCGAATTATTGAAATAAAATTAAACAATATGTTAGTCCCGAAATGACCTAATTTGTGTCGAGTGGACGTTAAACCCCATTTCTCTCTCTCTCTCTCTCGCGCGCTCTCTCTCTCTCTCTCGCCTCCTACGAGACATGCAGGAAAAACAGTCGTGAATGAGAGGCTAGTCCAGCATAGGATGAAAATGAAACCGCGAGTAGGAAATTTTATCGCCTCCATTTTCTTAGTATAAAATTCAATCATGCCCTTTGAAAACATGTGTACAATGGTAGTGTTAATTATTATTCGTGTTTCCTTCAAGCCGTTTTGCTATTCGGTACAAGTAAGTAGAGCATAGCCTAATCAGAACCGTTGGGGAGATGGTCTGAAGATGCAGTCTTGCCATCATATCTCCGATCCGTTGAAGGCTGATTCCTATTAAGGTTATTAATGGCGAGAGATTTGAAAACGGAGGAAATATGTACCGAAAGTAATAAAAATGAACTATAATAATTGTTAAGCTAAGAATATATTTGTATTTCAACACATAGGTTTTTAGAATACAAAAAAAAATAACGGATATATAATAATATGATAGTGAACCTTGAACTAGACAAATAACTCACATAGCTGAACAGATCGCTCTAGGATTTCTTTTACAATATGTAGGTGAACAAACAGGTCGACAGAAAGATGTTCTCCCTTCATCCGCTTGTTGTCCTGGTACTGAAATATTTATACATAACGCTTTTTTGTTAAAATTTAATTCTTTCTATACCGTTTAAAAATATATTCTCCACTTGTGTCGCGATCCTGAACACTTTGATTTAAAATATATATTCAAATCCCCAGGAAAAATATATAGTCCAAGATAAGCTCAGCTTACAATATTCTAGATGATAATCTGATGGGTGCTGGTGTTACCGAACAACGTGTGAGTAATACTAGCAAAATATTAACGTTGTGTAATTAATGTTTTGTGGGGGGGGGGGGGTTCGTGGGTTTTTTTTATGCCATAATATGATTTACTGTGCATTCTGTCTTCCCATTGCCATACCATACTTCCAAATAGAAATGGGTTCTATGGGTTGCTTGATAAACATATGCTCGAATAAAGAATTTAAAATATGGAAATTATTGTACATTTTACATTCGATAGAATTGGTTAAAAATTCTAAAAGCAAATGTTTTACAGTGGGCATGTTTTTAATAACTGTTTTAGGAAAATGAATGTGACATTATTTACTATTATTAAAACAGGAAGAGAAAAAATTCAGAGACTAGAATACAAAATACAAGTTAAAGATTGCCGATAAAGAAACATTGGATGTTTATTATATCAAAACAAAGGGTTGTTGGTATGACTGAGTTTTGTTTATAAAGTAGTAACAACATATTTTCAGTAAAGGCGGGTCTAATATAAACTTACTAGGAGGGAAAAAATCAGAAATGTTCTGCATTGATTCGGAATTATTCCCGAGTCATCTTAGAGTAGACAAAAAACAGCGAGAATTCATCGAATTCTTAACGAGATACCTTACTAGCAACAATCGAGAGTTGTCTTGAATATGGTTTCTTTACAGATATTTATTTTGTGTTTAAATAAATAAATAAATAAATAAATAAAAAATTAGGACTTTACAAATAGTTCAATAGCGCACATATAAGGAAGATTATAAGACAATAAACAAAAAATGTTGGGTTTTTTTAAATTGAAGAAATTCCTATTCCATACTTACAATTGGTGCAGCTTCCAACTAAATCTGATTGTCCCGGAAATACAACGCTGTTAGATTCTTGTTTTAAAGGCTGACAATATAATCCTTGATCACATTTACCTAAATACTCATATTCTCCCCCGCACCTCTCCCCCTTCACCTTAGCACATACTGGACAACACCCACATATACTTGTAGTCACACCGCCTTTACAAGTCTGTATTGACAATGTGTTCGGCATACAGTGTAATTTTTCACATGGCGGACACCGTAGTCCGTTAATTAATCTTAAGGCAATTAATAATATTACTGATGAATTTATTATTATACACGTGCGTGCATTGTTTCTATTCATGGCTGGTAAATAGGAATGGGATGATTGTTCTACACAATAACGCTATATCTTCAGTCTAATATTGGTTATACAAACTTTTCAAATCACATTTTGGTTATAATTTAGCGAATCCAAGACGATTTTGAGATGTCAGTGTTACTATTTGTATTATTTTGGATTTCACAACGTTGCAATAAATTAATTCAGTTGATAATCACATTTTTCTGATCATTAAATTTTATCATTTCTGTTCAGAATAAACACAAATCCAATTAATGAATTCCACCACTATCCTAAATATTCAAATTCTCAAAGTTAACTCGAAAGCACCAAGTTTGAAAGGAGAGACGACTATGTCTAAAAGATATATTTTCCAAATTAACTCGACATTTCGCGCCCTTTAGCCATATTCTGTCTTGTAAGGAGGATTTTTTTTCTTTTGAAGCCTCTTCTAATTAGCCAAACAAATCTTCACCCTTTCAACACCTTATCTGTGAAAACCATTCTTATTTTTATTTTCTCTTCTTTTTTTTCTTCTTCACTATAATTGGCTTTTGTCTGTCTTTTACTTCAACGGTGACCTGCAAAGGATAAGAGCATGTATAACATAAACAATAAGACTATAAGTAACAGATTTTATCTTTTACTTATATTATATTATAGTATACACCCGAAAGAATTATCATAGCTGTGGTTTATGACACGTGATGGTATGGAGACAATGATGGGAATGGGGCGGTTACAACATTAAAAAAAATATTGTGTCTTGATATCTACAACTTATTTAGATTCAAATACCAATAACATACGAGGAAACGTCGCAAATTCGATTATTAGAAGTTCAGAAATCTTCAGCTAATGGTGGCTATATGAACCCCCCTCAAAAACACACACACACGAACACAGCAAATTGAATGTGGTCTATCGTCGTGGCTACAAGATTGCAAAGTGCCAAGTGCAAGATCATTGTTCGAGAAGTGAAAACGTCAGCGTCAAACGTGTTCCCCTAACCATACTAGTGTTGTCTTATCTCTTATATTGATTATTTAGAGTGGGACTTTTTAAATTAGATATAAGATCAAACACTTTTGATTTTAACCGTTGTCTTGAACCTCACTTCAAAGGCTTTGATGACATGTTCTACGTTTTCGGAGATAAGACATATCTGGCTACCTGGAGCCTACCTTAAAGCCACGATATGCCAGAAAAAGACTTCGGATACCATTGTATGCATATTATAATCTAAGGTCATCCTAAACCAAAATTCCTCTTATAAATCAAAGAATGATTCAAATCGTTCATTTCCATTTTACGAGTGGGCTTTCTTGATTAAATGGACCACCTGCCCTTTCTCGCTGGATTTTTATAACAGCAATGTTTGCAGAAGTCTATACCTATTCTGTTAATACAATTTGGGATGAATTTATGAACGTTTAATGTAGAAACGCCTCTTAATTTTGAATTTTGAGAAGATAAAAATTAAAAAGAAAACATTGAAGACCATTATGCCCCTTAACATTTAATAAAATGAAATGGGGTTTAACGCCCTACGGTTCTGCACCTACATGGCTAATGGAGACGGCCATACGCCATGCACTGTGCAATGAGGGAAAGTTTGCCCGGACAGCAGTGTAACGGCCTACTATTATTTCGAATACCATCTGTCAAGGGTTCTTTTACGTACACGTTTTTCGTCCCATCCGAACGACTATATGTTGTTCCTTGTCATGCTATGCACCACCTTACAGCACTGACAACCTGGATCGAACACGGGGCCTCCATTTTAGCGAGTCAACGCCTTACTCACTGAGCTCCCAGAAAATAAAGGACACTAAATATACTAAAAATGCATATATTTTTTGCACAAAAGAACTTATACAACAATCTTTGACTTTGGGCGACACACATTTCGCTGATTTTGTTTCCTTAAAATTTTAAAGAAAAAAAAGTCAGCTACTTTACTAGTACTAAATGGTTTTGAAAGAGCCCACCCTTTATGGGTTTATGATATGATATTTTATTATTTAAAATATTCATTATCAGGCTTATCAAATATCTTATGAATTTATATCACATTTAACCTGTGCATATACCGTGCTTTAACTTGTAATGAGGTCTGCACTTAGTAACTTATTCTCCATTGTTTGTTAGTAAAAATAAGAACGTTAAGATTTTTCTTGTGGACATTTTTATCATTCCACATGATATCTTATACAAGATAATCTTCAATCTATTTTAATTGATATACCAAGAATTGAGAAATTCTACCAGTTTATAAGGAAAATGAAATATGATAGAAATCAATTGAAATTTGAATTTCTCTTTGCTATTACAGATACAAACCGGGACATATTTTCTTTAAAAAAAAGAGAAAAAAAGTTAGCGATGTTATTATTATCATTATTATGTCTGCGTGATAGGTATTAACTGAAACCGGCAAAAGTTCATAATTTATATATGATTGCCACGTTCTTCTGAAATAAATTCATCTACCTAATTTCTTACGTTAAAAAACACAACACAATTTATATGGAATACAATCACTGGTTTATACACATATAGCACGACGTTTCGACAAGTATTCTCTTATCGTTATCAAGTACAAAATGATAAATTAGCAAACTAAAAGGTAATATAAATAGTACCTTTTAGTTTGCTCATTTATCATTATTACCGTAAATATATTAATTCATAAAACTGAAAATCATGAAAGATAAAATCAGTTTAGTGGGGCATTGAGGGGCCTCTAGCACCCTACCCGCGCCCCGGTATAACCGGGTCTACAATTTATCTGTCTAAAATGACATTTTCAGACGAAACAATACTTTTTTCCCCCGCAAAAATGCGATAAATTTGGGCATCATATTTATCTGAATAAGTATTTGCCCTCCTTTCTTTGTGATTATATTATAAGTTTCCATATATATAATAAAATAAAAGTTGTGATTATAAGTTTCCGTATATAAAATAAAATAAAAGGAAAAAATTGGTTGTAAATACAGAAAAAAATAATCGTCAGGCTGTAACGGTTCTTGTCGTTCCCAATAATCAGAAAAATCTAAAACAAATTGTTAATTGAGTTTGTTTAAAAGACAACCGTTTAACTTACTTGTATTTTCAGTAATTAAACTCTGTCCATTGTGAAATAAGGGCCACCTTCATTCGACACAGAATCCAACATCTTTTTTTTAAATTCCAGAAATGCGTACGTAATTACTATTAGAATTTTAATATGGTCACAGAGGTTTGGCGAGTTGTTTTAAATACGTTTGTTTTAACGCCATGGAATTCCAACAGATCACCCAAATTGTACTAAACCACGTTTCTACTACACTGTGTCAAGAATCAACCAATGAGGTCAAAGAGTGTGATGACGACACTCTCGCCATTCATAAACCGATTGTTTGCTAATGTGTCGAGAAATTTTATTGGTGAATATTCTATTACACTCAACATCTACGTCGATCCATCCCTCTTCTGATTTTACATTTAAGCAAATAATATGCCTTCTTATGGAAAGCGGATTGGGTCATAATTCTATTTCTTGGTTCTAACTGTTTCGCCAAATAATGACGATTATTTCTAAATTAAACACGTTCCCACAGATTGTGTAGCCGTTATAAATGTCTTGTCATTTCTCTTTCTCTCACCGTGTGACCAAAACGTCGTATTGAAATAAATACCTCATGCCAAATACATAGCCTATTTTAGAGACCCACGAGCCCAAATTAATGAAAAGTTTATAGAAACGCCGAGTCTGTTTATTTAATACAAGTTCAGCGAACTACTATTGGACAAATATCTCTGGTCAAGAATAAGGTCTGTACACACACACACACACACAAATATATAACAAGGTGATAACAATTAGCACCTACTTTATAAACGGTGTGATGTTGATATGTATTCTATATTCACCTAATTTGGATAAATGAGAAATATCATCTTCACATGTCACGATGGGTTAAAAGTACGGCGACATATACATTTTATATATTCCTAATCTGTTCAATTCATCAGTAATGGACGCCAGATTACAGCTCCATCCCACCGACGCAAATCACTTACAATCGCGAATCAAAAGCGAAATATAGAAATTAAAAATAAAGTTCCAATTCAAACATGGACACTCTACAGATTCAGTGTTGATTATCGGTTGATTATTATTTACAGGTGGGACATTTACCATATGAATAAGTATTGTATTTGATGGTAATTATCAGCTACTTGAGCTTGAGTTGTCAATAAACGCTCCTACTTGGGAACAAGATGTTAAACACATGTAATGACAATATAGGATGGAACTAGGGACTAGATTAAAGAATGTGTACAACAGGTACAACAGGTACAACAATTCTAACTAACTATGACACTTTCAATGTCCTACACCGTTGATTATAATTTCGATTTTAATTAAAGAAGTGTTATAACTTTAACCTGGAATATGAATCTAATTAATAATGGACAATATCAAATTTAAAATAACCTTAAAGGTACATTATGGGAGAATAGGTAAAGAGCTGGTAGTTCTCACTATAATAGTTAAAAACTAGATAATGTAAAGGGAATTTGCTGAAAATTTCAGTCAAATTGATTCACTCTGAACCGAGATTTTAGTGATTGAATTTTCGGCCTAGCCTCGATCTTCATTACTGAACTCGGTACGATAAAAAAATACCAACATAGTCTCGATTATCCATTCCATGATTAAATTATGAATTGAAGTCGAACAGGAAATCGGAACCTGATCCAGTAAACATCGTAGGCTAGCGATGACATCGAAAGTTGATTATGGTTTGGATAAGTTAATTAATGTCTAATTAATAATTTAGATAACATTTCAGGCCTAAAGAAAGACCTGCAATAGAAAGATTTAGCTCTTGCATAATATATGTTTAAGCTCATCTAATTTGGTCGAAAGCCAAAGCACTGGCCTTAGAGTAATGCATTTTTCTCGAGCCTTCATAACCACTATAAACTGTGTCCTATAAGCTCTCAAATTGGCAGAAGTTAAAGGGTCTAATAAAGAAAAATAACGAAAGGGACAAATAATATCTTAATTACTTGAATGAATAAATCAGGAAATCAGTGAGTATCTCGTATGATCAGTTTATACGTTATTCTCGATTTATGAAAAATGACAGAAAAGGCGATCGGTGATTTCTTTCACGTAAATATTCCGAAATGTCTTGTTGAGTAGCTCGATCGTCAAGATCTTTAAGATTACTTTAAATGTAAAGGCATGGGATTAGGAATAGGCATGTTGTAACCTTATATAGCTTGAAGAATATTTGGACTTGAATTGATAAACTAAACTAAATCAGAGACAAGTCGAGAGACAAAGGTAAAGTCACATTTACTTATAAAAAGTATCTTCGTATTCCTAGGTAGATCAATTTACGCATGATGTATTGATTGTGACGTATAATCTCGTATTTTAGTGGGAAGGAAATTAAGATGATACTTGATGCGCAATGTCTAAAACATGTAAGATAGTGAATGAAACGAACTGGTAATTCGAGAATAATAGATCTCACTCCCAGTTTTATTGTAGTGGCTCCATAAACGTCAAGAAGGCGACTATTTATCGTATTGACCTTGCCTATACTAGATAGATAAATCTGGATGGCTTTAATCCTGTGTTTTATATATAAGATTGTATCAGTGATTAACGAAACATAAATAAAATAAAGCAATTAATCATTCGAATTCGGCTAAGACTAACTTGTCTTAAAGTGAACGAAGTAAAAAAAGTTTTCAAACATTTTCTGGCAATCGGTAATTCCCGGAGTAGTTCAATTAATACATGAACCACCATGCAGGCGGATGGGGTTAAAGGAGCTAAATCGCTAATATTTGGGACCTAGAAGTTGACCCAAATGGGTCGCAACGCATATAATAATGTAATCTGATTGTATATAGACTGATAAATTACATTCAATTGTTTCCGTTTTGACTCTAATTTCAAATCAGTTACGTCCAGCGAAATACGGCATGGGTCTCAACCGAATGGCAATTTCTAGCGTCTGTTTATTCCAGTCTATTGCGCATGCTCTCCAGATAAGATATGGCGTGACCGTTTGACATGAGATGTGGAATATGTCTAGTCTCGTTCTTTCTGGTCACTTGTTACAAATGACGCTGAAACGCACTATGGTACACGATTCGTGTACACATGGTAAAATGTTTATTTTGTCTTAAATATTGGATATCAGAAGCCTACCTTTTCCCGGTAAGATCACAACATCAATGTTGATTAGAACTGACAAATAATTCACGTTTTCAACGTGTAAGACTTTGGATGATATTGAGTTAGAGACTGAGCTACTTTAAGTAGGAAAGCAAAAATGAAATGAAATGAAATGAAATGGGGTTTAACGTCCTACCGTTCTGCTCCTATACCGGCCTAATGAAGACGGGCACACGCCATACAGTGTGCTATGAGGGAAATTTTGCCCGGGCAGCGGCACTATCGCCTACTCTTATATCGAATTCCAAATGCCAAGGAATCTGTTACGTGCATTACAATGTATACACGGGACCTCAGTTTTTCGTAATATGCGAAGGACTAGACAGCTGTCCTTGTCAGACTCTCCGTTCTGCACCACTGACAAGGGGAAACCACGTCGGGAAATCCCGATGAACTTTCTCGGCCAATGCAGGGATCGAACACCCGACCTCCAGGCTAGCGAGCCACCGTCTTAACCACCTAGCCACCGTGGCTCCCAAGTTAGAAAGCAGAAGAGGATATTTCCATTAAAGTTAAAATAATGTATTGGATTGGATTGAACAGATGGACACGATAAAATATCGAAAGACAAAGCGGGAATGGGATTGTAGAACACCAACACCGATATATGTATTTATTATCCAGGGGCCGGTTGTTTAAAACTCAGTTATTTTAACGAGGGCATGGCAAGGGATAAGGTTTAGTCGTTCGGATGGGACGTAAAACCGAGGTCCCATGTCTATGGACAGTGACATGTCTTCATCGAAATTCAACTGTAAAGGTTTCTTTTATGTGCACGTCAATGTGTATGTTACGTTATTATTTTCTGTAGGCCTGTATAACTTTGTACGCAACCGTCAAGTCATGTGGTCATTAAAGTAGTGTCATGACTCATGGCATCTATCATACCCCTCGCAGTGTTTCGTTTGATTAGAGATAATTCCACTGCTGTAAAGCAAGCAAATTTCTGTTCCAAATTATGACTGGTCAATAGTCCGATTAACAACCAATAGCTAACTGCGTAACAATATCATTATGCTTTAAACAGAATTCCAAATTGGACCAAATATGTTAACATAACGTAACGTCATGAGTTTATTATGCCCAATTAACCAGCGCATAGCAGAATATTGCAGAAAAAACTAATTGCGTGACAAACCGGTTATCAACACGGATACAATGTAAACAATATTGTTTGGAGCGAACAATAGTATCACCGTTTTTAATACCTTAAATCACTGTCCAAAGTTTTGGGGAAGACCCCAGATTAAACGAAGGGCTGTCATGTTGCTGTACTTGGAATATATTTGATGGAACGGGAAGAACAGACACACTCCCTCAAAAGCTCAAGTATCAGAAGCCAATCCAGTAATGGCCAGAGAGGGATTTCTCGGGCCATTGCTTCAGGAATATGGGCTTCTATCTGACTTGTGTTATTCTGCTGTCCACGCCTCAAATAGGCTCACAACCTTTCTGACTACTGCAAAGGGGGGCATAACGAAACATGGTGGCTGGTTATCAACTATTTCTGATTGCATTAAGATACATTATTCTGAGTAAGTTTGGTGAGCATATGAAAAATAGTTCTGATGTTGCATCATTAGAGATTAATAAAATGTATGGTGGATCTACTAAACCAAAATTATCATCTAAACAGAAGTCATTTCATTCTAAACCCAAAGAAAATTCTTCAAGACATAACTTTAAGCCTTCAGATAAAGAACTGTACTGTAAATTTTGTGGAAGACTACATGTTTTCAAGAAGTCATTGTGTCCTGCATGGGATACAGCATGTGGAAAGTGTCATAAACTAAATCATTTTTCTGAAAAGTGCCCGTATATAAGTCATTCTACTGCTCAGGTCAACACAGCAGAATTGTACACTGTAACTGAATCCTTATTTTCTATAGACAGTAAACACATTTATGTACATATGCTATTAGATCAGCAGTATGTAAGATTCCAATGTAACTCTGGTGCAACTGTTAATATTTTACCTAAACAATATCTTAAAGGATACTCATTAGAAAGTTGCTCTACAACATTGGGTATGTGGAATAAGACTGAAATACAACCTAGAGGAAAATGTTGTGTCAAACTTGTCAATCCAAACTCAACAAACGAATATACAGTAACTTTTATTATTGTCAAAGAAAACCTGACTCCTATATTAGGGAAAGAAACTTCTGAAGATCTTGGAATTATAACAGTGAAGTATAAAGTTTAATTTCGTGTCTGCTGTTAATTCTACAATTTATGTTCAACCTCTAACAGACTTTGCCGATGTATTTGAAAGCGGTAAAATTGGAAATTTACCTGGAATTTTGCTATAAATGATACTGTACAACCCGTTATCTTACCTCCCAATAGAATACCTATTTCTCTTCAATCTCTGGTCAAAGACAAACTAAATGAGTTAAGTCCGGTGTTTTAGCTGTTCAAGAATCACCAACACCCTGGAACAGTAAGATGCTGATTGCAACAAAGAAATTTGGAGAATTTTGTGTTTGTTTAGATCCTCGTTCTCTGAATAAGACTCTTACGTGAAAGACGTCAACTTCCTGTACTTGATGTCGTTTTACATCAATTACCTTCTGGTGATCAACCTTCCGGTGGAAAATTGGTTCGAGTATTTTCCAAGTTAGATTTTTCTGATGGATACTAGCATTGTGTCTTAGATGAAGAATCAAGTCTTGTGACAACGTTCCAGACCCAATTTGGTCATTATAGATGGCTAAGATTACCTTCTGGTACTAACGTTAGCTTAGAAATCTTCCAAAAACGTTTAACTACTGCGTTAGCTGGTTTAACTGGTATTTTAAACATTGCTGATGACATGGTAGTATATGGTCAAGGCGAATCTGATGAAGCTGCTAACTCTGATCATGACAGAAATCTAAAGAATCTTTACTAATATGTCGTAAACTAAACATTCAGATCAACAAAAACAAGTGTGATTTTCATAATTCTGAAATTACATATCTAGTGATGGTGTTATAGTCGATTCTTTGAAAGTAAAGGCCATAACTGAAATGCCTAAGCCTTAAACCTTTGAAGAAGTCAGACGTTATTGTGGTGTCATAAACTATCTGTTATAATTTCTGCCAATATTGTCTGAAGTCATTGAACCTATTCGCAAACTTATGCATAGAGACAATGCCTGGAATTGGTCAACAGATCAAACTAACACATGTAGTCACTACAGCTCATGCATTAGCATATTATAACCCATCTGACGAATTGTTTATACTATTTGATGCTAGTCTGCATGGCATTGGAGGTGTTCTACTACAGCACGGAAGACCAATCGCTTATGCGATACGCACAAATCGAAAAAGAAACGCTTGCGATAGTATACTTGCTTGAACAATTTCACTGGCATACATTCGGACGGTTAATACATGTTATTTCTGATCATCGACCATTAGAATCGATCATGAAAAGCCTATGTCTCAGGTACCTCGTCGTTTACAGGGTATGCTTTTGCGTGCTGCAGCTTATGATATCAAAGTTTCGTATCTAAACGGTTCTGATATGCATATCGTAGATCTTCTATCACCTTCATTTATTAATGACTCCTCTGAAAGTGAAAGTATTAACTTTGAATCTGTTAATACCACTGATTATCTTCCTATCAGACCTGAATGATTCAACAAAATCGTTGAAGCTACCAAAAATGATAATGTGTTACAATTATTGTCTGATATTATCTTAACTGGCTGGCATTCTCAACAACTCTACTCATATTTTAGTTTTCGAGATGAACTTATTGTTGATGATGGCGTAATTTATGAAGGCGACTGTGTATTCATTTCTGGAACTCTCAGGTCAGAATTTAAGAAACAAGCACATGTTGCACATCGGTATTAATGGCTATCTAAGAAGAGCTCGACAATGTATGTTCTGGCCTGGCATGTCCAGCGATATTAAAAATATTGTATCATCATGTGAAATTTGTCATCAATACGAAAACTCACAGCAAAAAGGAAACTCTTAAGAAGGAATTTGAACTTTACTCGATCGGGTCGTCGAACTTTAAAACCTTACCATTTGAAAGACTATGTAACATAATGCATGCCCTATAATGTAATCTAGTGACTGTGTTGAGTTATACACATAGGGGTGTGTTTCATTGTTTATTTTATTTCTAATCAGTCATGTTGGGTATTATAATATGAGATCTATTTCTTTCTGAAAAGAGAAAGGATGTTACGTTATTATTGTCTATAGGCCTGTATAACTTTGATTACTGCAAAAGGCATAACGAAACAGTGTACACAGGAGCTTGTGTTTTTGTCTCATCTACACAACTAGACACTGTTCTTTGCCAGGCCCTTGGTCCTGCACTGCTGGCTGTCAGAAACCACGCTGCAAAATCCCGGGGAACTTTCTTGACCAACACCAGGATCAGTGTACATATAATCATACTGTATATTGAAAGGAGCATGGCCGACAACTCGACATTTTAACCCGACAATACGACATTTTTACGCGACATTACATGTACGAAATTTTTAATGTCGTGGTGCCGGTTTAAAATATATTGTCGGGTTAAAATGTCGTGATGTCAGGTTGTCGTGATACCAATCAGCATTCATAATAACAGTGTCTAACATTAATGAAATATGCGCATAGTTTTCTTTAGCTTAATTATGGAAACGAATAATAACGTCATATTAAACAGTTTCGGTCAAATCTCTTTCATGATCAATTAAAGTTCTTTCACCTACTCTTTATTATAATTTCAAACGCAAACCCCAAAAAACCGAAATAATACAATACAGGCTCAAAAAACCTAAATGATACAATACAGGCAAACCCATATACCCACAAAAAGGTTGTTAGGTAAATGAAAGGGTATCATGGAACCTTAGCATTATAATGGGTTAAACACACTCTACCTCACGCATGGCACCAGTCATATAATTATGTCGAATTGGAACGCTTATTTGTGATCACTTCTCCGCCGATTGAAAATTTTGTTGTTCACCGAATCCACACTTTTTTTTAAGTTCCATGCCATAAATTTAATTTAGTAAACCATACCAACCTTAATTAGACACTTCCTTTTAATCCATTGGCTAATAATAATTAAAGGTATTTGTTGCTGACAATATAGTAAGCTGATTCAACAGGTAACAGTACCACACTAGTGTCAGTATATCATCATGACTGGAAAGAATCATTTAATTCTACTATAGTCACTTCATACAATAATATTCATCTTCACTAACCAGTTTCTTAGATGTCTATATATCTCTTGGATGTTATATAATAGTATTAGTTGTTAATTCAAATACAGCAAAATGAACAATGCCAGGACAAGGAATTCCCGATCACCAAGAACAAAAGATTCACTACGTATTTTCTCTTGACTGCATGAACCTGCCTGGGACCATATCGTATTAAAACCCAAAGGCAAGGAACAGCGTCTAGTCATTCGGATGGGACAAAAAACAACAATATTTCGTGTAGAAATCGGCGTGCGCGTAAAAGAACCCCTGACAGAATTAAATGGCTGGTGTGGCAAAATTTCCCTCATTATAGCACACTGCAATCTGATGAAAACACAGATCCTAAGCGTTTCGTTTTTTATATTTCAAAATTTCGTTTTACTTGTCTTTACTACACTAGTATTCTAGTTAATGTGAGGGATTAGCCAATGAAGCGGTCTGTTACAGCGAGTTCTTGGCGTACGTGCACGGAACTGTGGGTAAAGTACTAGAAACGTCAACGCTGTTCGATTAATCAATGTCTGACGTCATAGGGTCAAAAGCCGCTCGTATGACCTCTGACACGACCTATCACTACAACCGGCCAGATATTCATGCAGTGTAGGCCACCGAAAGTATAAAAAAAATCGAAACGAAATATAGATCTGTATTAATCAGATTGAGCGACAATAAAACGGTGTCAATATTTTATACTTTGTATACATTATTTTGTATCTAAAAGAAATAAGGGTGGTGTGTAAACCCTTTTTTATATACCCATTTTAATTTAAGTACATTAACATGAATAGGATTATCCACAAGTTGGCTTCCGTCTAGTTATATACATGTGCCTTGCGATATCACTTTAGTGAACGGGGACGTTAAATAAAGCTATTTAACTAATTTACATCAATGACCGCAGTTTGCGGAGGTCAGGGGTGAATACGTATTTTAACGCGTGATATTGTGGAAATGGAAATTTGCAGAGCACATCAGTGCTTACTACTAGATTATTAGGGCTTTCTGACTTTTGAAGTATATTGTGTGAATAATATTTGGCCGGGTGGCAACTGGTTGGGGTGGGGGTCTTTCGAATAGTGTTAATTTAACACATATATGATTTCTGCATGACCATTTTGTTGGTGGAAATTCGAATTAGTTCACCTCATAAATATATTTTCAGCTATAGCTTCTGTTACATTTTTATACAAAAACAAATCTGTACCGAAAAGACGAAACTAGTGTTGAGCAGGATGCAAGGAAAGGTTCCTGAATTGCGATGATGGCAACTCCCACCTACAAACATACACTAGCTAGATATATATATACACTAACATACCGTATATAAACACACAATACCTTAATCTATCTTCATTACCCATACATACAAACCTTGTTTTCATAAATAACATTAAATATGATACACCTTTAGTCACAAAAATCAAATCATCAAAAGCTGGTTTTACATTCACATAACTTTTACATGTATTTCATTCATTCATACAAAATCTCAAAATTCTTTCATATTGTCAAAAAATTCAGCGGTGTACATTTTCTTTTAACCTAGTCGATTTCATCTGCATATCTTGTTATAAGAAACGCCCGTACATCATTTTACCGCCGAAATGCTACTATATTGTCCAATTTTAGATTAGTATAAACTACTATAAACTGCATGTATAACTAAACTAGTTGGTTTTATCACTTCACTGTCCCCCCGATTGATGCAGAAAAATAGAACTTAAACCTCATTTTATTTAATTTTTTCCCACTTCACTATAGGCTACATTATAATATAAAACAATTTTATTTTCCATAAAAAAAACAATATTGTGTTGGTAATTAAGTGAACCGTTACATATTTTCCTTTTCAGAGGAAATATTAGTAAGGAGATATATATTAAGGAATGTATATATGATTTGACTTTAGAAATGCAACAGATCACTTATATCATCTTCTGTGTATAACTTTATTATATTCCTTCTCCATGTTCTCATAGTGTCGAGTCATCTCGTTTAGTACACCTCTTTAAAGATACATTGTGGGAGATAAGATAAAGTACATGATGTAAAGGGAATATGCTGAAAATTTCAGTCAAATTGCTTCACTCTAAGCCGTTGAAAATCGGACAGATAAGATGGCATCGAAAGTTGATTAAGGTCTTTTCATGTTAATAAATGTTGAATTAATTGTTTATATAACATTTCAGGCTTAAAGAAAGACCTGAAATAGGCAGATTTACCTCTTGCATAATGCATATTTAATTCTACTTTCCCTATCAGGTCCTGTTCAAATGTGACCAATTTCCCCAAATTGTGCCCCATATTAGGTGTGGCTATTTTCAGGTATTAATTAATCAATTACTAATTGTAAAGTAAAGCATAGTTGGCCTTAAATATGAATGAATATAGGCCTAGTTTAAGTTATTTATATCCTGAAATGTATTCATAGCCTGTAACTTTGGGCCTCCCATTTCCTACAACCGGCCCTGCTGCTCAAGTCATGGTTAAAATGACTTCAGAGGTGAGAAGGCCAGTGACAAAACTATTCAACATACAATTTACTAACCTCACAAGAGTCCTCTCTTGAATTGATTATTTATTTGCAAACATAAATAAATAAAGACTGCAAGATTTGTATTGATAAACCCATTTGCACAGATAGGATTATTTTTTCATTATTTGTGGGGTAAACATGACCACCATTAGACACAAATAAAAAATCAAATATCAGCATTAAAAACTGGTAAAAAATATAAGTCAGTCAAGTGTGTCATCAGAAATTTAAACTCTCATCAATGTAGATGCTAGATAAATAGTAAAAAAATCATGTATCTATATACTCAAAAAACAATTTCAAGGACAGTTAAATGGATAGATTTGAACATATTTGAGCGTTTTATATTACTGACTACACGTAGAATTGTTTGTCCTTTTATGCTGAATATTATGTTGTGTCTGTAAAGATAACCCACCATCACGATTTGCAATAACCATCACTTCTGAGTTCCTTCCCTTCAGGACTTTTGAACCAGACAGTGGCTGAGGGTGTCATCAGATCTTTGTAGTGTCTTCGTAGTGAAGTTTGTATTTCTTGACAAAAAAATGGTTTAGAAACAGCAGTAGAACATAGCCAAGATTTACTATGATCTTAATAAATTTACATTTAGTTTACAGCTAAGTACATAGGAAAATATGTTTAGTGTATTTTTAGTATCCACATCTACAACTAAACAATGATTTCAAAATACATATATTATTTTATTAACAAAAACAAGGCTTGTTTATTATTATAAAAATATACAAGACATCTTACAGTAACAGACAATATAATAAATAACTACACATATTCATATATCTATAGTTGATTTAAGGCAGCTCTCTATTTGATTTTAAACTAAAGATTTGGCAAACTTAGAAAATGTTAATGTAACCTTTCTCATAATACATAAATCCAAGAGGATATTCTTTTAACTGCGAATTATAGATGCATTATGTAAGATTTAAATAAAGAGCGGACAGCTGACCGTTCTTGCTAAAAAGGTTCTAAAATAGATAATGAAAAATGAATATATTGAAAATTTCATTCAAGGCTAGGTTATCCATTTTATTATTGCTAAATATTTAAATCTTGCAGGTACCTGTGTGGCAGGTAACATTGACTTTCAGGATCGTGTTATGGAAAGGATATGTTGACATAATTAATTGCATTATTTAAAAAATTATGACAATTTTAAAACCACACATGCATGATTGGGTGGTCATAACTACTAATCTAAAGAACTTCAGCCATTTATACCATAAATTTGATCAATGTATGAGCCTCCTCATCAACCAATATGTTCAGTGAAACTTACTCTGTAACCAGTACTGCTAGAAAAATAAGTTGTCCACAATTTGAAATATTATACAAACCAAACATGAGTTTTTGGATGTGCGAGTTAAATATCATAAAATCAGGAATGTATACAAGAATTCACTGGTCAAAGATGGTTATAATCTATTATAAGAAAATATTATGTCACTTAAAAGTGAACCACATTGACATACACCCAAATACTGACCTCTGATGATATTACACAATTCATAATACAAATATACATGAACAACATATTAATAAATAACAAAATTCAATGAATATATATCACTGAATATCTATTAACAAGTGTATTTATGAAACAATTGATATCATTGACAGACATTTATGATCTTTGAAGTAAAAGTAATAATTTAATTTTGCTCTCACTTAATTGTAAGATAATGGTGTGTATCTAAAATGAGGGATTTCTAAATCAAAAGTAAATTTACCTCAAAAGCATAACATCTAACTTTGTTTAAATACAAACATTAGAATATTATTTTGGAACAACATTGATTATGTAGTGTGGAGATTCACAAAATGCTTCCTTTAAAATAAAAAGAAAACAAGTCTTATAATTAGAGTTACCTCCCATAAGCAAACTAGACAGGGGATGCTCGATTCACAGTCCAGAACGAACCGAATTGACAGAACTGCAATCGAGTGACGCGAATTCAGTCTTCTCACAGTTCTGTCAGTCCCGACTACGGCGGTGGTGTGAGTAGAATCGTGACGTAATTAAACACAACGAATATGTTTCGGCTGCATGGTTGGTTAAGATATCTACTTATCCAGTTGCATTGTAACCCGAAATACCCCTTTTCACTCGATTGTCACTATTTTTGGGATTGAGAGAATTCAATTCTGTAACGTTCAATCGAGTACCCCCATAGAGTAATGTTTTAGGATGGACGGGAATATTGACACTTAAATGTTGATACATGCCCAACCACATCAATTAAGCTGTTTAATTTGATTCATTCTTTACATGGCAAGTAACACCCTTCTCCTTTAGATAGCACTTTGGAGACAAGTCCACCAAATCCAATCACACATTGTGAAACTACACTATAAAATATTTTGCTATTGTTTCACTTCTATAAATAACAACTGATATTCACTAATGAGGTAACAATGTAAACAGCTAGTTGTCTTTAAAATAATAATCTTTTAGCCAGCACCCCTGAAATAAACAAATACATTTATTAAATACAATATTTAATATAAATTTTTAAGTGGGTGACAATTAGGGCTCTTGTTTCACTCACATAAATACAGTTAATTTTAAGGTAAGAGCCTGGGCCCTTATTCACAAAAACTTAAACTAAGATACAATCGAAATTTTAAGAAATACTGCAATTCGATTGGCTGACCAATATGCAAATTGGATATATGCAAATTGATTTTACTGATCAGCCAATCGAATTGCAGTATTTCTTAAAATTTCGATTGTATCTTAGTTTAAGTTTTCGTGAATAAGGGCCCTGGATTACAATAATAACAATATTGAATGTTTTATCAGGGATTGAGGCAGGAACCTGCGTCGACCTTTTGCACCTTGGATTTTGTCAGAAAATGTTTGCATTAAAGAGAGAGAGAGAGAGAAAAATGGGGTTTAACGTCCACTCAACACAAGACTAGGTCATTTCGGGACTAACATATGGTTTAATTTTATTTCAATAATCCGCTTGCGCGTAGGGGTCTTTAGCAGTGGGAGGAAACCGGAGGACCCGGAGAAAACCCACGAGGCTGGACAGGCAACCCTACTCCTTGTCACGTACAACCGGGGATTCGAAACCATGCCAGTTGACTCAATGACTGTTTTCTTTAAATTGAGTAGATAACATTATGAGTTTTATGGCAATAGATCCCTTAGGACCTTATACACATAAAATAAATTCAGGAAACAGCTTTTTCATAGGCCACGAGTTCAATTATGTATGCAAGTATTATACCAATAAAAAGAGTTTCCCTTAAAACATTCTACTTTTATGAACAAGGATCTTGGTAAGTAAGTAAAACTTTCAACTTTTCAAGGTATATATTAGATACCATATATTTATAACCAGTTACCTATATTTAGATTATAAATAAAAAGTCTACTGTAGGTAATAAAATAATGGTACAATAAAAACATCCCACCTTGATCTCCTGGTTGTTTTCTTTTTATACCAGCTTTTTGTCTTTCTTGTTCTTTAGGTATTATTTTATTAGAACCAGGTTGAGGTAATTGAGAACCACAAGATGGTGGAGGTTTATTACTAAAATAATTCATCTGTAAACCCTGTTGATTAATAAATAAATACATATACCATTAAAAGAGCACAACAACAAATAATAAACATCAAACTTTATAAACGCTAATACAGAACTGCTGTCATTACATTTATTAATTAGAAACATGACATTGACTACCATTTTGGGACTGATATGTGTTAAGTCTATTTTAAGTACAAGCATATCACTGTAAATGGAATCAAGTACCATGACAACACCTACAAAGTTAGTCAGCTGAAATCTTTGAAAAACGTTTAAAATGTGCACAGCTCGTAAATTGAAACTCAATATGGATTGGGGCACATAATGTCCCAAATTTTGCATAATTGAATTTCAACATCCCTGTTAAACTATATTATATGTAGTCAAATCAAGCCAAGATTAAAGGTATTTTTTATCAATTACCAGCTCTGCAGATCACAAAAGTGCCAGTTTATCTTTAATGCAGGATTAGATAAACATCAATCACTGAAGTATTATCATGATTGGTGTCGTTTGAAACCTAAACAAACTACGTGTATACCAGAACTGGATCAGTCCTGGGCAGACCAATTCTTGCAAATAAGAGACTCAATGAAATTTAAAATGACAAGAATGCAAAAGAAATACTGTCCTGCTTGTTTACCTCTTTAGCTGTACATCTTCTTAATGGATCTAAACACAACATACTTTCTAAAACCTCTAATAAATCTTCACTAGCTGCTATAAATATATCTTTTAATGGTTGACGTGGATATTCTTTAAACTGTATATAATCTGGTAAGGCTTTCATTTCCTGATAAATATTACAAAACACATAAAAACACTGGTAAACCTAGTCCTGAGATAGATATAAATGCAGTTACATTAAATAAAATTGAAATGTACTTGGAAATGAAATGGGGTTAAACGTCCTACTTTTGTCAGGCCCTCCACCCTGCACCAAATCTACTTGGAATCTTATTTGGTATATTTTCAAAAGCATATTATCTGGAGTAATAATACATAACTATTTAGAAATATATGTAAACATACCGGCCAATCCTCAGTGGTTGGAGTACCGGTCACTTGAAATATTCTACTCAACTGATCTAAATCAGAATCGCCAGGAAATAAAGGTACCTAAAATATATTAATTCATAAACAAATATGTAGCTATGTACAAGGAAACGTTATTTCATACTATATAATTAGTTTATGGACAGTGTATCAGGTTCTTGATTAATTTTATCCACGCTAAAATATTCCCAATTGAATATTCAATAATTAAATATGAAAACAAAATTAAAATATCAACATTAGAGACAGAGAGAGAGAGAGAGAGAAATGGGGTTTAAGGTGCACTCGACACAAACTAGGTCATTTTGGGATTAACATTTGTATTTCAATAATTCCCTTGTGTGTAGGATTAACAGTAAGAGGAAATCGAAGGACCCAGAGAAAACCCACGAGATTGGACAGGCGACCTACTCCATGTCACGTACAACCAGGGAATTGCAAACCACGCGCAAGCGCTAAACATTCAGCCATCAACCCCCATTAACATTAGACAATCTTCCAAGCTTGGATGCAATCAGGTTAAAAACCAACTCATCAAATGATTTCATCAAAACTAATAGGTTGTTATGGCTTGTGTTGGATGTCAAATGTTGACAATTCATCATATCTTTGTAAATACTGAATAGAATTGAACCATTTTTGGACTGATATTCAGTTTACAGATAGAACGTTTATAATATTGTAGTTTGTAATGAATTAACAATCCCTCAAATGATGTTCAAGAGACTATAATAAAATTCTATATAATAACCTACCCTGATTAATAATTCTGCTAATATACAACCAACTGCCCATAAATCTACACCAGTACCATAGTATCTAGCACCATATAATAACTCAGGACATCGATACCATCTGTAATAATAACAACCGTACATACAATCATCTAAATGTTAAATTAATGAAATTGTACATTATAGTTTTCTGGGACATTTTCTATGCCAACCAGACTAATGAAGACCAGTAAATACATCATGCTGTGTGCCAAGAGAAAAAAATTGCCCAGAGAACATTGTTTCTGGCTACTCTATTTCGAATAACAACAACCAAGATTTTTTATATGTGCATGGGACTTCGTTTTCTGTCTCATCCGAACAGCTCAATACTTTTCTTTGTCAGGCCCTCTTGTACTAAAAAATCTTGGGGATATTTCTAGCCCAACACCGGAGTTGAACCTATGAACCGGAGTTGAACCCCCTGCCCACCCACACCCCATTGGTCAGTGATCCAGTGCCACACTCACCGAGCAGCTAAGACTCTAAAATCTTAGATGAGCACCATTATGAATGAATTTTGGTGAAAATAGGATTTATCTTACCTTGTGACAACTTGATGAGAATATGGCCGACTAGGAGAACCAAAGAATTTTGCTAAACCAAAATCTCCAATCTTTAATACCCCTTGCTCATTAACTAATAAATTATTGGGTTTCATATCCTGTAATTACAAGGTTTACAATAGAACTAGATTCAACTAACAGTATAAATTCAGTTATCCATTTTGTTAGTTCCAGTGTCTACTTTTCCATACAGACTAAGGATGTAACAGTATAAAAATATCGAGTCTGCTACTTGGTGATTAAAATATTAATTTTCTAGAGGCATTTAGTAACTGGATAGAGCAATAAACTATAACACATACTTATGGAAGAACAATTACTGATTTATTTAGGCAATGTTTCGAAAAGTATTCTCTCAACGTTTTCAACTTGATTTAGAATATTTTCAAAAGTGTAACTTTTTTTCTAATCTGAACATCAAATTAAGGGGTCCAAGTTAAATCTTTTACTGACACAAACTCTAACACTAACTTTTTGTTCTGACCTCACCCATGGTCATGGATGGCATCTCTATCTAATTTCTAAGTCTAAAAAATTAAATGGTGTTATTTGTAATAAACTTACCCTATGTAAAATCCAATGAGCATGAAGATATTCTAAACCTAGTAATGTTTGCAATACATAGGATTTTATATGTGGAGGAGTTAAAACTATATTTGTATCTTTTATAATAATCTGTAAATAAAAACCAGGAAAAAATAAAATTATTATATTAAGGTTAAATTGTAATTTTTCTCCCATAAATAATGAAGAATAGATAGAAACAGAAACAATTATTCAAAATTTCAAATTTTTTGTACCGGTAATCAAAATGATTATTGGAAATAAACAACTAATCTGTCATTATTTAATCAATTGTGCATCTTCTGGTTTAAACAAACTTCTTAATGTTATGGGTGATACATGTACCTACTGCAAGGTATAGTTACCAAAGTTTAAAAGTAAATTAACATTACCTCAAGGTCTGTTTCCATAAAATCAAACACTAAGCTAATATTAGATTTTTGACCAAAAACATCTAATAACTGTAATAAATAAAAATACATAATAAACATAATTTTGATTCATTTTAATTAGCTTCTCTGAAATAGTGTTTTGTAAATCTATTGTTACAAAAAACCTCTGCATATGCATCCATTTAACCTTGAAACCAAGATTTGATATACGTGTACGCTATGACATACATTAATTCATTAAATTTGAAACCAAGATTTGATATACATTATCTTTGAAATCGAGATTTGATATATGCCATGCCATGCCATGATATTAACTTGGAAACCACAAGTAAAGACTAGCAACTATGAAAGAGTGGTCTCCAGTGATATGGGATCCGGATGGTGACACATACATGAGACGGCACTCAGGTGACCGGAGAGCTAGGGCTGGCTTATTTCTGGTGAAGATGTTAGTGAGATACTGAGGAGCCTGGTTGTTGATGCACTCACAAGTTGGAGGATCTTGTATCATATCCTGTATAACACAGGGAGCCAGTGGATGATGTAGTCAGGTACAGTAGTCTATATATATACCATGGCATTAACTTTGAAACCAAGATTTGATATAAGGTATATGGCATACATGTACTTGGACAACCTCCTATGTGTACCTACCCCAATGATATTAGCATGTTCTAGTTCTTGAAGTAATTTTATTTCTCGTAAAGCTGTTCTGTTAATACCATCTGCTGCTTCTGCTCTTGTTCCTATTTTGATCTGTTTAACAAGAAAGCATTAACTTTTTATACGGTTCAGGGTTCAGACATTAGAGACTTGACCCTTAAAAACGTTGAAATTCTGACTTGATGTACATGTAGTGCATTTTTCCTACTGTATTTTACGCATAAATTATGCAGAAAATCTACAGAAAAATACACTATCGGTAACCAAGCGAATTACGATAATAATTGGGTAAAGTAAGTTAGCCCAACTGTTAGTCAATTTTTGGGATACATGTACATGTACGAGATTGTAGTTTATATTTTGTACACTGATTGTCAGTTTAATATTCCGCATGATTATGCTGGATAATGATTCTACCAAGCATGTGAATGCAAGTCTCATCAAATACACATTTAGGAGAAATATTTTCTTAGGACCTCTCTTACCTTTTTTACAGCAACAATCCTGTCTGTTTTAGTATCCCTTGCCTTGTAAACTGTAGCAAACTGTGAAATAATAATAAAATAATATTATCTATCACATACCGACCTCAGACATCTATTCTCAACTTGAGTTACATGTACATGTAAGTCTAACTTTTGTGTTGTTAATTCACCAGAATGAAAAATACAAAAGATTTAGCCCCATTTTGAAGCCTTATAAAGCAAAAATGGCTACCCAACAAGAGATCAACTAAGTTAAGTAAATGCTTCATATTTCATTGCACAAAGAGTTATTAATTGGATACCTGTATAAATAAGAGAAATTTGAGGGGTTTTGTACAATATTTATGTTTTTATATGTGTGATTTATTTTGAATCAAACTTATACATAAATTACGTTTTGTATGGTATATGTATGACGAGAAAAATCATAAAAATCTACAGAAATATATGTAGAATTTATTTGCAGTCATCAAAATAGCTCTGTTTATAAAAAAAAGTCAAATTATCCAAATAGGTCAACTCAAAATTATTTTTTAGAGAAAACATTGATGTCATTTTAGAATTGTTAGCTGATTTTCTTAAGACATATTTCGTATTTAAAGAAATTTGGTCACACGTCACTCATCATTCGAGGAGACGGGAGCTGCATTGGTACATTACCGGTATAAAGAAAATCCGATCACATTTAGTATTTTATCAGAATAAGTGGGAAGTCTAAGCAGTAAGCCTCCCTGGACCATCCTATTTTCTAAATGAAATGGGGTTTAACATTCTACTTTTGTCCACTGACACTGTGCTATGAGAGAAATTTTCCCCGGTAAGTGCGGCACTACAGCCTACTCTTATATCAAGTTCCAACTTTCAAGGGATATTTTACGTGCACGCTAACGTGTACAAAGGAGGACCTGTTTCCAGACCATCCGACGACTAGACACTGTCCTTGCTAAACTCTCCTTACTTTTTAGTGCCTTACATGTATAACTAGATGGATTTAGCAAGTGTAGGGTGCCCCATGCAGCGAAAATTTTCCATACAGAAAGTTGAACTCGACACGGCGAATGTGCACGTTTCAGTGGCTTGTCTCGAAGTGATTTCTGGTTACTCACGCGGTGCGATAACATTAGCGCAAGTGTCTATGAGTCTATAAATAGTCATCACATCTATCAACTATTACAGCCGAAAAAAACCTTTAGGTTTTTGGTTATTTCAGCAGCTTTAGAAATTATGTTCGTTTTATTTTTTAAATGGCTTCATCATCAACTTTACCGTTAGGAGCGGCATCTTTTGGTTTAGTACAAATAATGAGATACTAGGAGTAGTTTCATTTTACTTTTACAAGGTTCTTAAAACAATTGTTGAGTTGCCTAATGTGTGTGTTTCTAAATTCAATTTCTTGTTCCAGCTTTCTGTTATGTTTCGTAAAAAAGTAGTCTAGATTATTCCGCCTGTCAATCAGACGGAGAATGGTCCGTAGACTGGTTAAGCGAGACTAATTACAAAACAAGGGCATGTAACCTATTTTTAAATCGAAACTGCCCGGATGTTATGGCCGACACTCGCAACCATTTTTCAGTTTATTATTTATCGATGGGTAAATGGTCATAGCTTATTAAGTAAGAGAGTGAAAGAGAGTGAGAGAGTTTAACATCTCGATACAACTACATGTAGGTCATTTTGGGACTAATACATGGTTCAATTTTATTTCAATAATTCGCTTGTGTGTAGGTCTTTAGCAGTGGGAGGAAACCGGAGGACCCGGAGAAAACATATGAGACTGGACAGGCGACTCTAATCCTTGTCATGTACAACCCAGGAATCAAAACCACGCCAGTTGACTCAATGACAGACTTTATGATACAGCATGCAATTGCTAACCATTCGACCATCCAACTTATTCCAGGCCCCCTAGTTAAAGGAGCTAAATCGCTAATATTTTGGACCTAGAAATTGGCACAAATGGGTCGCAACACATATAATAATGCAATATGAATTTATATAAACTGTTTTACATTCAATCGTGTCCGTTTTACTGTGAATCGTCATCAGTTATGTTCGGCGAAATACGCCAGAAGTCTCAGTCGAATGGCAATCTCTAGCGCCTGGTTATTCCACTCTACACTGATAGTATTTATTGCACATGCTCTCCAAATAAGAATATGATATCACCGTTTGACATGACTTATGGAATATGTCTAGCCTCATTCTTTGAGCACCTTGTTACAAATGGCGCTGATATGCATTATGGTACACGATTCGTGTACCAATGGTCAAATGTTTATTTTGTCTTAAATATTGGATATCAGAAGCCCATCTTTTCCTGGTAAGATCACAACACCAACACTGATTTAAATTGCAAAAAAATTCGTGTTTTCAATGTCGAAGATTTTGGATGATATTAAGTGACTATAAATGTGTGAAACTGATTTGAGGCTTGGTATATATATATAAATATTGTGGTGTAATTGTCGAGTTCTTCAGATAAATATTGAAATGCTTTAAAATGTCTATTATAATTAAGCCTTAAAATAGTTTTACCTATCTTAATCCCAATTAACACTCAACAAGTCAAAAGCAAGTGCTAGCAGGTTTGTCGCCATTTTTACTTAAGTTTCCATGTAAATTCAACAATATTGAATTGTTTCCAAGGATCCACATTGATAACATTGGCTTCCATAATGTCTTAAGAATAATAATTTACCTGTCCTTCGCCAAGAAAGTCAATTTTTTCATATCTATTGACTCTTTCTTCGGACATGGTGCTATATTTCGTTTCCCTGATGCTAAGCACTATTCTTCCTTCAACATTAGAGAACATGTAACGGGAGTAATCATTGTCATAAACCATGACAGGTGCTCTTTTGACGGGTTGAGTGTTAATTACAGAATGAGATTAATTAGTGAATAAGAAGATTAATAACGTGTAGAATACCTGACTTACACCACAATCGTTATTATGTAATATGTAGCTAGTTTGCAACATGCTGCAATGTTAGCTTGACATACACCAGTTTTGCTGAAATGCCCTAATTAAAGTAGCTAAGTCTCTAACTCAATATCATCCAAAACCTTCGACAATGAAAACATGAATTATTTGTCAATTTTAATCAACATTGGTGTTGTGATCTTACCGGGAAAAGATGGGCTTCTGATACTCAATATTTATGACAAAATAAACATTTTACGATTGGTACACGAATCGTGTACCATTATGCGTTTCAGCGCAATTTGTAACTACCGACTCGGAAGAACGAGATTAGGCATATTCCACAAGTCATGTCAAACGGTGACTCCATATTCTTATCTGGAGAGCATGTGCAATAAATACTATCAGTGTAGAGTGGAATAACCAGGCGCTAGAGATTGCCATTCGACTGAGACTTCTGGCGTATTTCGCCGAACATAACTGCTTTGAAATTAGGGTAAAAACGGAAACGACTGAATGTAAATCAGTTTATTTACATTCATATTACATTATTATATACGTTGCGACCCATTTGTGTCAATTTGTAGGTCCCAAATATTAGCGATTTAGCTCCTTTAAGCTTGATAAATTGAAGCTGCTAAAAATGTAGTTACTTTAGAAACGGTGTCTGATCGAAAGGACATAGTCCGATCAGACACCGTTACTAAAGTAACTACTAACAATTAGGATAGTAAAAAACCCCTGAATAATCAAGCCTTTATTTATTTTTTTTTGGGGGGGGGGGATAAAATGGCAATAAATCAAATGGTTATGATTCATACAATTCAATTTCATTTTGTAAAAAACACAGTGTTAATAATCTTTATTTTAATAGGTCATAGCACTATACATTCTTTCATCACATACACAAACAATTATGTTTATATAGTCAATGCTGATTATTATAAAGGCATTATCACTTTCAAAAAGGAAATAAATGTAATTAAGTTTAGACATTATTTTCAAAATATGGCTAGACTAGCTATCAAAAATCCAATCACTCACTTATTGTCAGAAACATGTTTAAGAGTGTCTGCTATAACTCCTTGAAAACTACCATAGGCTATAATGTGTACAACTTGTAATAAATCTTAATGATCTATATATCTCTCTCAAATTTTGCATAAAATCATATATATTGAATACTTCAGATTTAACTGTTTTGTCAAATCCATTAGTAAATTTTCATTTTATTGACCGTACAAGATCTCCAAGGCACCAATACCATGTCTTTTTAATCAAGAGGGAGAAAATTTAAACAGTGAACTAAACCATGTATAGCATTTTAGCACCATATAACAATGCACATATATTTGATATTGGTTTTACTTTTAATTAATTTATTTTTAACAAGACACATGTAAATAAAAAATTATCATCATAGAGTGACTGGTATATATTTAAATCAATAAAATAGACCCCTGATCATAAATCCAAATCTTTGATACATAAATCTAATTTTGACAAAAAAATTACATTCTTTACTTTTGTTTATATTTCTGTCACACATCTACATAATCATATTTCATGTAAATTTCCACTTGCACATGTAAATACTGGTCTGCTATAATAATCATGAGAAAAAAAATTCACATGGTACATAATAGTCCCCTTTTACCAGACTTTATTAACTGCAATAATGTCTCCACATTATGTATATTATACATTTCTACATAAAATAGTTTATAATTTAAACGGCAGGATCAAGATAATTTATCATCTGGTGATCTATTTTCAGGGTTATCTTTTCCTGTTTCAGCTGATTCAAAATTAGATTTGTCATGTAGATAACTTGAAGAATCAGAAGGACTTAATGGAGTGTCATCATATTCATCATGATCTATTGATTGATTTGCTATATTTTTATATATTGCCATGGCCTGAAAAAAAAGATGATAAATTCAAATAATTAATTTTGTTCACTCATTTTTTTTTTGCTTTGTAGCAGACAAAGTCCTCACACAAATTTAAAAGTATATTTAGTCTACTATTAACACATGTTAAATAGTACATTGTTTGAAATGGAGTTTTCTACCCCGCCCGGGCAAATGAAGAAGTGCATATGCCATGCAGTGTGCTATGAGGAAAGTTTTGCCCAAACAGTGGAACTATAACCTAATCTTATTTCGAATCTCAACTGTCAATGGTTATTTTACGGGCACGTCATTGCCTTCACTGAACTTAAGTTTGTCGCCCTATCTAAATGGGATCTCTGCTTAGTGAGACAGCACTTTAATCACTGAGCCACTATGGTTCATTTTGTGAACAATGCAGGACATCATGCCAATATGTCTACCTATTGAAACACAGATCATTTATTCTCAAGAATATCAAAAAATAAAAAGCACAAACAAATTCATACTAACCTGCCCGACCATGCTAGAAACATCTCCCGTATTTGTTGGCAAAATAAGAGTATTTCCTTTCTTAGCTAAATTACTAAATGCTCCTACATATTGTTCAGCAACATTAAAGGACACAGCATTTATACCATTCTGAAAATAAATACAAGAAATTACGGTGGACTTAAGTTTTTGGTCACAGAGCTTAATTAGTGTTAATAGGAGGTAACTGACCAAAATGTCAATGGTAGAAACGTTGTACATTCAAAATTACTGTATCCATGGTAACTACAAATATAATTGTTGCATTAATTTCCTGACAGATATATTATTAGTCAGTTTGGCCAGTCAAGCAAGACTGACATGTAAATCAAGTCAGAACATGTTATACAATATAACATCTGGCATGCTACATTCTACATTTCTGGTTGTGTGCAGTTGAAACAACTGCAACACATGGAGTTTACATGTTAATCACACAAAATTACCGGCTAAAATAGTAAAAGTGTAATGCTTTAATAACACATTTATTAAATTTACCCTTTGTGAGAGTGCAGAAGAAACTATATCAATGGATTTGGCCTTGGCATTAGCTTTTGCTATCAACGCTTCCGCTTCACCTGTAAAATGATGGAATCAATGTAATTAAATTATATCTTTATTTCGATTTGTCTTTATGGTTCTGATTTTACTACACTGAGATCTAACATATACTCAGAGCGACTACTGTTCGAAAAGCAAACATTATGCACAAAACTTTAGTAAGCTTATAAATAGATCATTTAGACAGTGTCTTGTAGTGACAGGAACAGCAGCATTTTCATTGGCTATATAATTAAGAATACAACACAGTAATAAAACTAGTCACATGTTATGTAAAATGGTGTCTGGTATATAGTAAACTATCTTATATAAAACGTCAAAACATCAGGTAATAAATGCATTCAAACATTTCTAATTATATGCAAGGTTAATTAAATATTAAATTATACAAAGTTTTCAAGATATTTATAAACACCATGACATTTTAAATAATTTTGACAAAGATTGAAACAGTATTTGCTAATAATTCATTTTCTCACCAGTGGCCTGATTTACTTGTTCTGCTTTAAAAGCTTCAGAATTTAAAATTCTTGATTTCTTTTTACCCTCAGCTACATTGATTTCAGCTTCTCTAATACCTATAACAAAATAAAGCTACATTATTTAGATATGCAATGCAGTTATTTTCTATGAAACAGGAATAAGAATCAAATAGAAATAAACAATAAAGCAGAGCATTACAAAAATAGATTACAAAAAAATGGTCAATGTTTTAAAATAAGTCAAATGATAGACCTATTTCATCACATTTCATAATAGTTTTAAACAATGTTGATGTCCCTGAATAGACTTTCGTCGAGTGGCCTTTAGTAACACACACAAATTTATATATAGAATAACAATTATCGGTTTATAAATATGTAATGTTTCAATGATGGTACTCTTGTTTTAACATCTGCTTGATAAAAACGAGAGTTAACATTGTCGAAACGTTGCATATTCAGAAACTGGGAATTGTTATTTCACATATAAATTTGAGCGTGTTTGTAACTTTTTGGAAACTTAAACACATGAAAATAAGACTTTTTTTACCTTCAGATTCTAAAACAGCTGCTCTCTTTTTTCTTTCTGCTTCCACTTGCATCTGCATGGCTTCTTGAACTTTAGCTGGCAATTTTACATCACCTATAGACAAGAACATAAAGTCGTTATGTAATTATAATGTAATATAGTAAAGCCATACTCTTTCTACATACATAACATTTTGTGCATAATCGGCTGATCCACTGCAGATCCTTGCATGTTCATCCGCCCTTAAATACATTATATAATCAAACTAGATATAATATAAAAATAAATTATATCTGTTAACAAAGCATGTTTCTCTACTCTGTTATCTCATCCTGATATCATTTAACCAAATCTCTATGGAATAAATTGTCTGCCGATATTTGGCTGATTATGCACATGGTAAGGGTGATGATTTTCTGGAATATGACATTTACAATCTAAAACGGAATATTGTGGAAAAGACCTATTTTTCAAAAATATATAAATGTGATAAAAAAAAAACACACTCATTGCTGACATTTTATTTTTCTAAATCCTCCACAAAACATCTAATTTAGTTTCTTGATTATTTCCTAAAACTGAAAAAACACAATTTCCAATTTTGTGAAACAGGTAATCGTCACCCCTATATAGAACTATATTATGCAATAGTGAATCAGCAGTGTGACTACATTTGGAGAGAGAGAGAGAGAAATGGGGTTTAACGTCCACTCGACACAAACTAGATCATTTCGGGACTAACATATGGTTTAATTTTATTTCAATAATTTGCTTGCGCGTAGGGGTCTTTAGCAGTGGGAGGAAACCGGAGGACCCGGAGAAAACCCACGAGGTTGGACAGGCGACCCTACTCCTTCTCACGTACAACCTGGGATTCAAAACCACACCAGTTGACTCAATGACAGGCCTTATGATACAGCACGCATGAACACACAAGTTTCATATAACAAAAAACCTTATTATTGTATAATAAATATTATTGTGAAGTGAATAAACCCTGACAGTTGTATGAACCCATACTATAAACATCCTGTTGTAGATGAGTGTACCCATGACCCGAGACAATACTACACAGATGAATTAAACTTACGTATTTCATATCTCATACAACTAATACCCCACGCTTCAGCAGCTTTATTTATAGCATCTGAATAAAATAAAAAAAAATAATTAAAAGATTATTTTATCTGAACAAGAAGATAGTCTGCAGCATTTTTGTTGGGCACAATAAAGAATTACTCACTGATGAGCTACCGTGACTCCTCTTTGTCAAACACATGCTACACAATTCCATGTGGCAAATATAATATTTTGGCTGATAGTGTGATATTTTCACACGCTCTGTACATATGACAAGTAGCTACTTTTGGGATTCATATCCAGGGTCTCTAGTGTGAAAGGCATACACATTATCCCATCAATCATAGGTTTCAATACTGACTAAGCTTCCATAGGGTGCACAGATAGCATTAACCAGTAACATAAACTGTTACATGTACATTTTTCACAACAATAAATGATTAATGATTAGTTTTCTTTCAAATTTCGTCAAATCTCAACAATTTCTAAATAAAATCTAACTTACGAACAATGGCTGTATTAAGTGATTCTCTTTCTCTAAATACTCCATCAAGTGTAATTTTACCAATCTCAGATCTCATTGTAGTTTGAGCTAGTTGAGTTATAGCATATTCTGGATCTTCTACTCCATAAGAAGCCTGAAATTTAAGAAATATTTTTGTACCAGTATACAGAACTGCATGACAATTAAATATGAAATGGAGATAATAACTGAATAAAACACTTGTCCTGGGTTTTCTATCTTTTTTAACCAAAATTGAAGAACATCATTTCTGATTTTAATATAGATTTATATATGGTAAGCATTAAATGCAAAACAATGTGATAAATAATCTTTACCTTATATGGATCGATTACACGTAAATATAGCACAGCATCCATAGTTAATGTTACATTATCTATAAAAATATAAAACTAGTTACTTGTCGAAACTTCTTAATTTAAAATATGACAAGATGTACATGTAGGCTAATACAGAGAGAGAGAGAGAGAGTTGGGGTTTAATGTTCACTTGACACAAATTAGTTCATTTTGGGACTAACATACATGTATGGTTTAATTTTATTTCAATAATTTGCTTACGCGTAGGGGTCCACATGAAAATATACAGTAGATCTGTATTTTAATCAGATTGCTAAATCAACCTGATGATGTAAAGCCTGGGCCTTTTAACAATAACCGAGACTTACCAATGGTAATAGCTGCCTGATGTGGAACATCTATTGCTATTTCTTTCAATGTCTGAACATATTTAATGGAATCAACAACGGGAAGAAGAAAATTTAAACCCTGCAAATAAAAAGCAAGAAACAAATTACGATTTTGAAACAGATTTTCATTGGTATGACTATACAGGATTAGCCCATTGTGTATTTCCATAGTCAAAATAAGAGGGGTAGGGCCAACAACATCTTAAAAGGAGCTGATTGTCATTTGCAATGTCTTTCACCATATCCCGGTTTTATTGTCTGCAGAGTATGCATAATGTTGACATATTTTCGATTCATCATATCTTGTAAATATTGAAGATATCTGAACCATTTTTGGGCACACATATTCCTTTCTGCATTTCCAACTTACAACATTGTTGTGTACCAAGGATAAAAAAAATCACTAAAATAATGATCAGAGAATTTAGGATATTTATGAGTGCTAGTACTCACAATCTATATATATCCAAAATGCGGGCATGCTTCATTGTCGCGACCGAGTTTGTGTATTTGCCAGTATGAGCGCATGTTCCCAAGGCATTCCCCCCCAAGTGACGAACTATGTTCTAAGAATAGGTTGGGGAAAATACCTCCAAGGCATTATATTCCGCCCTACACACAGTGAGTGGCAGTTGTCCAGGACATTATATAACGACCTACGCACTTAACGGGTTAAACACTTTTAGTACTCTGGAATGTTTCAAAAAAAATTTTCCCAAAAAACTTACTGGGTCTAAAACTCTATGCCATTTACCAAACCTTTCTATGACCCAGGCTTCTTGTTGAGGTACAAATAATATAACTGTGTTAAATGGTAGTCGTGATCGAAATCTTACTTGCTGTTGACCTTGGGTAAGTAATCTCTGCAAAAATCAAATACAATTTATTTAGATCTAAATGAAAATATACCATATTTTCTACACCATGTAGGTCAACATCTTCCAATAGTTCCTCTAGTTAAAATATAGAGAAATAAACAAGGGGGTTATATCAAGTTCAATGTTAAGTTCAACCTAAGCTGCAAACAAGAATGCTACGCCTTTATAGGCCTAATAGGTACCACACATGTATATTAATAATAAGGTAGCCCACGTGTCGTGTATTTTATTGACATTTCAAATGTAGGTCTAATAATAAAGCGAATGCCATAACAATTTTAAGATTAAAATTGAAGTAACGCCGTGTTTACGCATCCTTATAATGCCAATGTATCTTATGTAACAAGCAAAATAATTGCATCAATCCATGATGATCCAAGAAAAAACGAGAAAACCCCCGAGATATATGGCCCATGGCATGGGTTTGATGATGTGCCGTTTTCTTGAATAAAAATTAATTAACAATATACAGACCTGAAGAATACGACCATTGCTTGGTTTAATAATGCTTCTAATCATCTTTTCACGATATAAATATTATCATAAATAACACAAAATGTGTTCTGCTAGACCTACACACACCGGTGATATCACAATGAATTGAGAGTTATCTGTCCTTCGACAAAATTGAAGGGAGCAGTCATTGTATTGATCTGAAGCGCAAATTAAATAAATATTTTTTATACCGTGTATAATGCGTTTCATTTAAGTTGATATTTTACGAACAGTTTGTGTAAAGGAAACCACTCTAGTTTAAGACTCTAAAGGTCTCAAATGGAATATTAGAAAAAACTGTTAAATGGTCATATGTCTTTGCACCAAAATTTGTATGAGGTTAATCACCAAATGTTTTGGGTTTAATTCATTTTGACAGTCATGCGCAGCTTTAGGATTACCATTATAGATTGTATTGTATTCTGTAATCCTGCAATATATGTTAAAACCATGTTTCCCTCTGTGTGACCTTTCCTCATAGATTAAGTCGTTGGTTTTCTCTGGGTGCTTCGGTTTCCTTTACACTTCTAAAAACATACCACGGAAATAAATGAGTCAGTCATGTTAGCCCCGAAATACATAGTGTGAAATAGCCCCTTTTCAAATGAAAAAAAAAAGAAATCACAACCAGTGTAAAACACTCAGGGCTATCAAGACTCAGATAATGCGCATCAAATTACCACCTCCCCACGCCCCACGCCATCTACCCCGATTATATGACCTCTTAAGGGTATCAGCAGTCGACACGGCGCGCCCTTGATCTTGGGCGGGAAATATATTCGAAAAATATGTTGGTTGGAATAATGGGAGACAACTCAGATGCAGACCACCATTAATTTTCCTATTGACTGCAATGTTAATTCTGTCCTCTTTGCCCGGCTCCAACTTTTCCCCAAATTTTCGTTATGCTGAATGCTTTTCACTTCATACAGAGAAACAAATGGTCATGTCTTTGCAACAAAATTTGTATTAGGTTGACCACCAAAATTTTGAGATACATATTGGAAGAAGCATACTAAAAGCATGTGACTATTCACCGTACATAGCACCGTAACCAACCTGATAACTCTGTTATCTTTCCGCCTCTAAATCATGAATATTTACCAACACCTGTCATAAAATGTTAATTCAAACCATCTCTGTCCATTCTAGACCAAAACATCTACCATATCAGGAATCGTTGTACCACACGCCAGAACCACCACTTGTTCTTCTCGGACAACAGTCCTTTTTTTAAAATTAAATCAATAAATGGCGGACCAAGCTAACGTTTACCGTTAGTCGCTGATGTCATTACCGGAAACTGGTGATGTCAAGCGAGGCTACCATAGCCATTGAGCATGTTACTTGATAATCGAGAATATGTGGGTGGGGTTATCGTCTGTCAATCAAACGATCGCCAATTCTCATAGACGGTGCAGACACAATTGATGCCTATTTCTAGTCCAAACTTCCAACAGTGATAATTCCGTTCAGAACAAAGTAATTTGACTGAAATTTTCATCATTTTTTATCATCTATTTTAAAATTATTATAGCAAGAATGGTCAACTCTTTATAAAACTCTTGATTAATGTATCTTTAAACTTTTAATTAGTACCTGTATGGAAATACTACATGTTCACCATGTTCTCACACGAGTATGGATCTAGTGTGATGATTCTCCAATATAGGCAGTAACGAGATGGGACAATCACAGCAAGCGGGTGATAGTTTGTAGCGGTGCCCAAGTGTAGTGGTTTAGTATTGCTGCCACACGAAGGTCGCGAGTAAACCAGTTGGGAATCTTGGAAGCGTAAAATGCTGTCAGTACAAGGATTCTTGTTATCAGGTGCGCCGAAGGCTCCGAAATTCTTTTGGATTTATTTACCACAGAAGGATATATATTTTGTCCTTATGAAGCTTTTCAATAATTGCCAACAGGAAATAGAAGCTATATAAGCATTGAAGAATGTTTTTAGAGCAAGTGGCCCGTGGATATAAAACAATCGGTCAAATAGCTTTTACTGAATATTTTTAGAAATTCTGACCCCTAGATGGTCCACAGCCTGGGTATTACATCTTTTTACACCATTTGCCTAAAAGGGGGCGACCATTTTGTGGGTCAGTTTTTACAATTAAATACAAATTGTGACCTCTGGATGGCCCACAAGCGCATAATGTGATTTTTCGTACAATCAGGGCCATAATCCAGGAACCGAGACCTTTGGGTTATAAACATCAACATCGGATTTGTGACCTTAGAATGTCCACAACCTTGGTATAATTATGCATATATTTGTCCAGTTCAGAATCACAGGAAACCACCATCGACCTATTTTCATGGTATTGAATTTAGAAAAGGCCGCTTGATGGTTATCCGTCCCTCATCAAGAATTGCCGTGTAAATAGAAAACAAAATTACACATAATATTACAATTCTGTCAAATTTTCAGTTAAAATTATCAAAGTGTATCTTCAATTACGAAATACAAATTCAACAGTATAAAAGATACATAAATTTCAACATAACTGATCAACAGTGAATATTCGTTAGGCCTCTACTATCACTGAGATGTATGATATGCTCCCAATATTAACCTTTTGCCTTCTGCAATTGAAATTCTAGAATATTTTCTTTTTTTTTTTCCTTTTATTTTTGAAGTTATAGAAAAATAGATAAAAGTGTTTGAAGTATATCTTCATAAAAAAATTAAAAAAATATTTCCTATTTAGTGTAAATCAGTATGATTATTAGGCAATATTCTGCCCGGTACAGTTCACGTTGTGTAAACATTACACGAGCTATCGAGCCAATGATCGATGCCATATGATGTGACGTCACAGGTAGAATGCAATTATAAAGGTCACTCATCTTACACAGTGTTATTTGCCTACGATATCACCCTTGGTTGAAGTGGACGTATAACTCCAGGAACGAACGAACACAGTTTTATAAGAAGGCATGGGCGTGGATTTAGGGGGGACAGGGGGAGGGGGCGGTCCCCCCCCCCTTAGAATCGGAAGGGGGGGGGCGAATAGGTCTCTGCCCCCCCCCCCCATGATTTTGATCGCCAGGACAGATTTTCAGGTTTATATCCACATGAATGTCCCGTACTGAAGGCTATCTAACCACTGCCTTGGGTCTCGCCACAGTTACTGATCTTCACGATATCTTCCTCCTTAATTGTATTTAGTCAATTTTACTATATCGTCATCATATTACCCCTAGTTACAGCTTTCATCGAAATAACACTGGTAAACTGTTCGTAATTATTATTTTGGCTTAGTAATGAAAGGTTCCAGGGTTCGTCCCCCCCCCCCCAAAAAAAAAAGTTATGACAAATCCACGTCCTTGTAAGAAGGCCTTCACAATAGCTCTATGAAACAGATTGAAATTTTAAATCCAAATATTAATGTAAATGGGAAAATAATTAAGCCAAAAAAATAGCTACCTGTTATATCGTGACACATTTCAGGGCGATGTTCAGGATTGGCACGGTAATAGAGTGTGCGTGGACCATAAATACTTTAGATGAAAACATATTTTATTTTCGCGTATAAAAGAGATTTGGTGAACACGTTATTACATTTTTTTTATGTTCAAATGGTTTTCTTTTATGTATATAGTTACGGTACAAATCTGTGTTTTATTGTTCAACGAAATATCTCTCATGTTTTCTATTAATGTTGATGTGGTTTTGCATTAATATTAACATGAAGCACAATAAATAGCTTTCTCTGTCTGTAAAACATTTTTTTTTATTCGTTCATTAATCATTTTTGTCTGTCGATTTATTACAAATTACATTGCAAAGAGCATATGTAGGATATTTGTGCCCGTTTAATTTGCCCTTCTTCAATTCTTTAAACGAATTCTTTTAACGATACTTGGTAAAAAAAACATCTTTGGATTGCATAGATCAAGCCTGTGGGAAACATTAAGAACACATTTCTCACTGTTAACAAAATTTACGGTCCTAGTTCCCGTTAGCAAGCGTCAAATTTCAACAGCTCTTGGCAACCAATGAGAACAAAGGTTTTCTATTGGCGTAAAATTTGATTGGCTCGAAGCAAAAACATGTGAAAGCGATATTAAATTCTCGAGTATGACCTGCAGACTTTTGACCCTGGAATTGATGGCGCTTTTCTTTGTTTATCAGATTATCTGCTTGTTTGTAGCGGGGCATGGTCAGTCTCTAGTAGATCCAATCTCTGATAATATTCTACCCGCGATTCATCTCTTCTAATATTGAACTCAGCCTGTCTCTAATTTAGAGACCAACTTGATAGTCTCTGTACCTGACTAAACTATTAACATCGTTATAGCTCACATATATTTTCGCGCTATATTTTGAAGAGGTTAGCAGACGACGGTACTCTGATTTAAATACCAATAGCAGAAGTGTAATATATAAATGGTTTTATTGATACCAATTCTCAAACGCGCGGTGTTGTGTTTATCTTTCCAGTTCTGCTTCCACGATCAGCACCACATTAATATTCAGCTTTGGCCTACATATAAACAAAACAACTCAGATATCTGGGACCTACAAACCAAATGTTAGTTGACGCGTAACAAGTGTATTATAGTGGTTGTTAAAATTACATAACTTGTGGAATGGTTAACGGATGTGTGAATTTTAATGTAAACAAACATTTATGTTAACGTTCTGCATGTGTGCATTAATAAGACGTTGTCTGGGATTGCAGTACAGCTTGTAAGTTTTGCTACGTGCTTTGTATTCTGTAGGAGCTTACTTGAAGTGATCGGGAATTAACTCAAAGTAAGTCAATGTTTTATTTACATTAAAGCACCCGTCCACTACTGTGTATACTTCCTTATGTTATATGATAATTGTATCCCAAATTAGAATTGTAAGATCTCCATTAACGTAATTGACCCGTCTATAATCACTAATTATTTAAACTGCTGGCAGTATAACCTCTCAGTAGCAAATTCCTTCCGGAGGCATAGCCCCAGGGTGTATATAATAATATATGGTAGAGTAGCAATAGAATAGAATAGAATAGAATTAGAACAGAGTAGAAATTTTATTGCACCGAAACGTTCTTTGAGGACAGAATACAATATACAAAGTATTAAATGCAAGTACAAAAAATTTGGAGAGTACAATGACGGGCATAAATTCAGAGCTCTCATTATATAAATAGACAGTAAACCTGCATACATAGTACATATATTATATATATACAGGGATGGCCTCTATAGTGGTCTAGAGTGTCGCGCTTCGAGCTCCCGCTGGCCGGTCACCTCTGACTTGCGGTCGTGGTTTCGATACCTGGTGTGAGCGTATGTGGCTTGAAGAAAGGCCCCCCTTTCAGCCTTCGTAGGTTTACTCCGGGTACTCCGGTTTCCTCCCACAGCAAAGACCCCTGCGCGTGCGCTAAGAAAATGAAAATAAGACAACTTTTCTGCGATATCACCCGAAGAACAACAACCTCAACACAAAACGTACAAAGTATAAAATCACGTAACCCTACATACAGGGTACATAACATATGAAAATACAAAACAAAACGCGTGCACATAAAAGATAATAAAATATCACGCATATTTAACATTTCAGTTGTCTCTGCAAAAAAAAGAGAAGTAGACAAAGGCTGTGACACTTCTGGCTATAATACTCGGTGGGTTGAATAGATTTTCAAATGAAAAGGTTAGACCAGTATTTCAAGGATTGGATATATATTGTTTTCTTAAATCTTCATATATTTGACATTCCATAAGAAACTGTTATTCAGATTCAGTTTTGTTTGCATTGCATTTTTTACAGAGGCGATCATGATAACAGATAAGTCGAGATCTTTATCATCTGGAAATGCTTAACAAAATGCTATCATTTAGAAACGTATGTTAATTGCCCTTAAAACAAACATATTTATTTGGTATATTATATTAGTAGCTTAATCGATAAAGAATCCCTTTCTCTTTGTTTAGCAATATCATACGGCTTATGGACGGTGTTCACTAGCGTAACTACACAATAAATTAATGTATTAGTTCCATTCGAGAAATAACAGTGTGAAAGACAGATATATTATGTACAGTCTCTTTGTATAATTAATAACATAGACCGTGTATGGAACTGGTTGACTTCATAACATCACTATTAACGTAATTAAAAAAAAAAGAAAAATGTTTAAGGAAAACTAGTCGTAGTGTTCCGTCAGCATATATTACTAAATTTAATGAGCATTCATGTTTTAACAATTTGAATAGGAGATATATACAAGTATGATGCACTAACATGGTACATTTTTATACGCCCACATGAATTTAATGTGGACGTATATTGCCGTCCGTCCGTCATCCACAATTTCCTGTGAACGCTCTAACGCCAAAAGTTATCCGATTGTTTTAAATTTTTTAAATTAATACATGTTGTTTACACACCCGATTATATTTTATTACATACTTCGAGAAGGTATTTGTTGAGTAATAAAACCTTCTAGTAGTTTATCGAGAGCTGGCCGTCCTTACCGCACGGTACAAATATTATCACCACTAGAAGCAACAAATTCCAGAACAAGCCAGAACTCATACCAAAATGGCCGCTTTATACAAATGAGTATTTAGGGGAAAACTAACCTAAACCCTAACCCTTTTAAGAGAAGTAAAAACTAAATTAGACCCAAGTTCAGTCTTTTAAAAAGGGTTAGGGTTCGGGTTAGTTATCCCCAAAATTCTCATTTATATAAAGCGGCCATTTTGGACTCCGGAAGCACCCGAACCTCGATAAACTACTAGAAGGTTTTATTTGTACCGTGCGGTAAGGACGGCCAGCCCTCGATAAACTACTAGAAGGTTTTATTACTCAACAAATACCTTCTCGAAGTATGTAATAAAATCTAATCGGGTGGTTTACATTAGTGCGATGAAGAATCCTATTTAATTTCAATAATTTCCGTTTATTACGTCTAGAATTATGGACCTTGTTTCTCTTTGTTGAACCTTGTGAACGCGCTAACGCCAAAAGTTATCATATGATCTTTGTGAAATTTATTATTGAAATTAGGGAAACAAAGAAGCCTAGAAAATTTTAGCAATTTCCGTTCATTACATCTAGAGTTATGGACCTTGTTTCACTTTATTGAACCTTGTGAACGCTCTAACGTCAAAATTTATCATCCAAACTGTGTGAAATTTATATGCATTATTTAAATTAGTGAAACGAGGAATCGTATTGCATTTCAGCAATTTCCCATAATTACTTATAGAGTTATAGCTCCTGTTTCACTTTGTTGCGCCTTGTGACGCTGTAACATGTAACGTTATCTGCCGATCTGTATGAAATTTATATGCGACATTTAATTCAGCAATTTCGGTCAATTATTTCTAGAGTTATGGCACATGTTTTACTTTTTGAACCTTGTGAACGTTCGAGTGACACAAGTAATTATCCGATCTGTATGAAATTTGTATGCATTATTCAAATTAGTAAAGCGAACAATTTTCTGTAAATTACTTCCAGGTTTAAGCCCCTTGTTTCAGATTGTAGAACGCTGTGAACTCTTAAACGACACAAATTATAATCTGATTTGTATGAAATTGTCTTGTAAATGCTCCCAGTTACCTACAAAAGAATAAATATACGACAACCCTTGTCAACCGCTATGGAATTATCTTGTGTCAGATAAAGTTATACGTACGTCCCTTTGAGACACAGGTATCGTTTATCTTTGACATATATATGTATATTAATCCAATGCAGCGTGTGACGAACTATTAATAAAATGCTATTATATTTTACAGATCAATGATAAATGTCCTGACTATTAATGATAACTGCCATTATAGATCATTACCAAACGGAATAATTATTCATTTAACGAACAATTCAGATTGAACAGGAACTATATTTATCTTCAGATCGATGTAATTGCTTCAAAGTACAGAACCTTGAAAACATTTGAAACTACTTATTTCCAAACGTCTGGTGTCGACGCCTTCTGTATAAAGGAAAGTGAATATATATATATGTCCATTGTGAAACTTAGACATACTTCCTGATCGATTAAGAAACTTGGAATGTCGACAACTCGTCGAGGACTATAGAATTAAATATCTCAGTTCTCTGGATTCAACTTAAAAGTTTAAAAAATCGTAGAAATAGTTTCCCGTTTTACAGCAAGTATGGGCAAATTTAAAACTTTTGAGATTGTATTGAACAGTCCACACAGTGTTTATTTCGCGGGCGATATTTTACAAGGCCACGTTAATATAGAACTGAATGAAGCTATGAAGTTAAAAGGTAAGTTTTACTATCATTATAAGAATAATTAATACGTTCCATTTAGTAAATTTTATTATCGTTATAAGAATACACGTAGTGTATATGTCCAATTTGGTAAGTTATACTATCATATACATTCCAGTCAGCGGTTAAGCCGCTGCCGAATGTTAAAGGACAATGTTGGTGTCAGCCATTATTACATATGTGATAGAACTGGTTTAACACATACCAAAAATAATTTTAACACAAAGATCATTGCTATGAAGGTTTGAAGAAACGGGAAGTGACGCAAACTGGATTGTAAGATCCTCTCACAGTCTCATATAACAACTTTTCGTCTTCAAAGGAATTATCAGTGAGCTGAAAATCGACCTTGTATCTCTTTTCACTCGTTACGTCAGTCAGTTATATATAAGGACAATCCGTGTTTTCATTTTTTTGCGTCACTCTTCGTTACTCATCTACCATAGCAATTATCTATGTGTTAAAATTATATTTGGAGTGTGTTTAACCGGTTCTATCGCATATATAATAATGGTTGACACCAACATTGTCCTTGACAACAGGCAAAAATTATGTTTTTCAGATAGTGCCAATGAATCCCCCAGATGTTAATGTGACCTTAAACCAATAGGAATTCATTCAATGTATAGAACGGTTTTAGTAAGAATGTCCCTACGTGGTGAACTTACTACAATCCATTTAGGCAGATGTTATAAATGTGTTGCTATGATTATAAATATACTCATGTTTCCTGATATCATTATTTTACCTAAATAAATATATCTGCCTTCATCTCACTAAAACTGCCGGTTTTTAGAACATTTACTCCATTCGTCCAATCTGAATAACGATATAATAATTACGTAATGGCTGCATGTTAATACTATCTACTGGTTTTAACTACATTTATATACTATGACGAAGAGCGTGACATTATTTTGAAATGTAGGCCTATTCACATACTTATTTAAACTAATTACCGAAAAACCAAAAACTGACCTACATATATCTAAGCATTGTTCACTAGAGTCCGCTGACATTTTGAAAACCACTACGGTAGAGGGTATATAATGCGAACGGAATCTTAAAACGGATATTAACTTAGCATGCAATCGCATTTGAAAACCCAGAATTTAACTTAAAATGATGTTGTAGATGATGGCTTGATCATATCCGTGGCCGATAAAACATACCAGTCTTTCCAGATATAGGCCCACATTTCATCTCATTCAATTTACAACCTACAGGTAAAACAAACAATATTTCGACAAAGCAATAAACCGTCAAAACAATAAAAGAAAGCCCCAAACTGATTGATGAATAAGCTTTGAAAAGATAAACGTTACAGACAGAACAATCTAGCAAACTAAGAAAAACACGTTGATATATTAATTGCACTCGGAACGTATAATAACGTGTTCTAAAAACGTAATAACACATTAGAAATTCTTTGAAAATACATTTTAGGTGTTAAATAATAACTATTTAATACGAATCCTCTATTTTTGTAGCGCGATAATGCTAAAACAGAAGTTTCTAATACATGTGTTCTACAATGCCACCTGTTGGGAATGTAACCCACGAAGAATTTCTTTAATCAGCTTTATCATTCTTTGTATACAAGGTCAGAAACATTTACACGGGGGAGTCAAGGTTCACTAAGGCAACCTCTTGTTACTATTCACCATTTGTAGGTTATAATCAGAATTGTCGATCAGGAAATATTTGTTCTTATTTATACAACACTTTCACCATTCAAAGAAAGCTGTTCATTTTTCTTTTTTTAAAAAAAAACAAAAAAACTGTCCATTTTTTTTCTAAAAACAACAATGAAAGTGATTTATTCGTTTTTGTCGGTTTTTTTTATTCCGTATTTTATATTTTACCGCATTGTTCTTAAGATCTATTATCGGTAAGTGTTCTTAGTTGTGTACTGTAAACAGCCAATGAAAGGGCAATGGCAGTGGTATGATTGAATGTACTGTTGGAAAATCAAAACCATAAAGAAGAAATGACATTTAATTAGACTCCAGTATCAAGTATTAAAATTATTCATGATAAAGTTTAACACACGGAGATACGTATTCCTAATAATGGATCTCGCGTCGACCTTAGCTTCTGGGGTCCATCCCCCTCCGATTATTTACAGTAGTGAGCATTTTCTTGCAGTAGTGCGGATATGCTTAGTATTTACAGCGAATAGAGGTCTTTCACTCAGTAATATTGTATGTCTATTGTCCATTGAAACCAAATCATATAATGTAACCAATATCCATTCATCAATAGACCATTTCTGGTAATTTTCATTCGGTTACTAACGAACAAGTAAAGGTAACATCTTAGTGCATGCAAAAGTTTTGTCTGGTTTTTGCACTGAAGTAATTTTCTGGGCGCCGTTCACCGCTGGCGCCGTTCGTAAAAATTCTTGGTAATACAGTTTATAGTATACATGTATTATCTTATGTATTGCTTTGAGGAAACATATTATAGCAACTAATAAATGTCATATGTCTAGGCTATATAGGAATTAAAATGTTCATATTTTATTAATAACTAAACGAAACGTATTAAAGATGCATTATGTAAGATTTAGATACAGAGCTGGCCGTTCATTCTATAATAGTTCCAAAATAGATCATTCAATATTTAATATGATGGAAATTTCATTCAAATCACCTTATTCTGAGCCACCTTATCACTGTGTGAAGTTTTGAAATATATAGATTGTTTATTATCGCAGCAACTTTAATGTTAATCAAGACTCGGCTTCGCTTTTCCATTTTTAAATTGAATCATTAAATGGTGATCGTATTTTAATCTGTTTATATCTGAGCATGGTCTAGAGAGTTGATTATAGGCTTGTCATGTGAATAAATGTCGGAATAGTAATTTATATAGCATTTGAAGCCAGAATAAAACCATTGGCAGATTCAGTTCTCACATAATGCATCTTAAATAATATATTGGTCTGTTGATTTACGTACAGTCGTTTTATTTCTGATGGGGATCACGTGGCTAAGTGGGTAAGACGCTGGCTCGCTAGCCTGGAGGTCGGGTGTTCGATCCCTGCACTGGCCGAGAAAGTTCATCCAGATTTTCCAGCGTGGTTTCCCCTTGTCCGTGATGCAGGACGGAGGGCCTGACAAGGACAGCTGTCTAGCCGTTCGGATGGGGCGGAAAACCGAAGTCTCATGTACACATTTGCGTGCACGTAAAATATCCCTTGGTAGTTGGAATTCGATATAAGAGTAGGCCGTAGTGCCGCTGCCCGGGCAAAATTTCCCTCATAGCACACTGTATGGCGTATGCCCGTCTTCATTAGCCCAGTTTAGGAGCAGAACAGTAGGACGCTAAACCCCATTTCATTTCATTTATTCCTGATAAAAATAGGCTGACAAAATATTTTTTGTTTATATAGAATTTGCTTAATATAATTATGACATTTCAGCTGTGGGGTTGGTAAAAATTTGTTTATACATTTATATCGGACAAGTTCAAATATATATATATATATATATACATTTTCAAATGTTTTCAAGCGAGTTATAGACGCATACTGTCGTCAAAACTGTCTTACTCGTAGATCGGAGCTTTGAATTTCGATATCTGGACGAATCTATGACTATCTTGAATATAACCTTCTTTAATTAAAAGAGTTAATGCCCCTTAGAGCGGTGGTGGCTCTTTAAGTAACAACCGTTCTCCTAATAACCCACCACAGCCCTCCGTGTATCCACTACCATGTTAGGTATCCCCCTTGGTATGTGTCTATAGTTATTTCGGAATACGATGCTAGCTTCATCCTATCAGGGGGCAGGGCAGCCTACTATTTAAGTGAATGGTATGTATAGTTGGTGTTTGTCCTGCTGCTTTGTAAACGAAATACAGAAGCAGTAGGAAAAATGACAATGATGTTTTCTGGTGCAAATCACGTGCTTTTGGTACTACTTCAAAGTACCATTGTAAGTAGACACAACACTTGTAACAAAAGGCGGGCCCCCTAAAGCACCAATGTCCCAGATTCCCTAATAAATGGCCTGTCATAGGGTAGCGGACGTAATAACCATGATTAAATATGTTTTTTCATAGAATAGAAATACGGTACGTTATAGATCCAGTAACAATGAACGACAACAATCTATAAGCGTAAAGGGCTTTACAAATTCACGTTTCAACTTGTCGTTACTAATTTGCCGAGAATAACTTATGTTTGTAGAATAGTCTGGAAGCTAGGTGTTAATATCGTGTGGAACGGTAAAGCAATTTCTAGAAACTGTATAGTTTGTCAAAAGTTAAATGAGCTGTTGTTTCCCTGACTTAATTCTCTCTACCTTAGCAAACTTAATGATACGTCAGGCACTAAACGACAAAGATAGCTTTAAGATTGTCATAAAGGATCTCTAGTTCCATTTCAAAGTCAGACACTTTTCTATCCTAAGAGCTGTCATAAACCTGATTTCGATGCCAGAAAGAATGTTGTTCTGCGCAGAGTTTTCCTATATAAATTGTTCCATATGACTACACACTGGATAAAATTAATTAACCGTGTAGATGTAAATCTATAATTAAATTTTCTAGGCCAATGGATATTACTAACCCAATTTGTAAATGATTTTTCCTTGACGTTAACCTGTTGCACTTAATCATATTTAGGTCAGTTGCATAATGAAATAGGCGTGAATCTAAGACTCCTAAATGATTTTCTGCTGATTATAGAATAATGACTACGCATAGGGTATAAGTAATTTCGGAACTAAAAACATTCAGCAAATTAAAGCGTACGTGTCGTAGTCTTTTTAAGCTTAGATTAAAATTTTATTTACATGTAGTTTATTTTATATTCACCCACATAATGACTTGTGGACGTGCTAGAGAGTCTAGAGGCTTAAGAATCCCATTGACATGAAATTCCTACACAGTGTTTCTGCGACAAAGAACCATTTTGTCTTTCAACATTTCCCGATAATTAATGTCAAAATTAACGCCCCTAACTATTTTGAACAATCTTTTGACACCCTAGAGGCTATATCTTTTCATGAGAGTAAGGCATGTAATTTTTATATTTTCTTTTTTAATTTTTAAGTGAATAAGTACCATAACTGAGTTACGGTATGTCAATTGTTCACGAAGACATTATTTTGATGCTACAGAGGCTAAAGATCTCGACTTTATATTTATACGCAGTGTTTATGTTAATAAGAACAGAAAAGGGTTTCTAAACAACGCGTTACATTGTATATGTCTTGTTGATGCTCTGGAGGATGATTTATTGTCCACTTGCCTTGAAATAAATATATATATATATATATAAATATATATATATATACAAGATTTATGGACTGTACGGACGACTTAGCTGATGGGGGCGTATGTTTCGTTGTCTGATTACCTATTATTTCAAAACATTGCAAAAACAATGTCTAATAGAACATAAACAATCAAATTAAACGTAACTGACATCTGATTTGACCTGATTCATGGTGTTGATGATGCTTATGATTTCGGTACTTTTCATGGACACAGTACATGTCCTGATCAAAAATTAATGAAGAGCGGACACTGTTTATTATTGGACATTTTATCTCCATTTTCTAACTTCAAATAAAAGAAAATAATTCATCGTGCAACTACCATTATAGCGGTTATTTAGGAACTGTTGTCCCCAAATGACAATTGTGGTTTGGTAATCAACTTCCTACTTACAGCCGTGTGAATTGTCGACGTTAGTGCCCAACTGTGTCTACTTAAGTATTAATCAGACTTATGGTATCAGTACTGGCGACTCATTAACCTCACGAGGAGTACCGATACGGGAATCATTTCTCTCTGCTGTGAATACAAATTAAATATTAACCAACTGACCCGATATATAGCTAGGTATTCATAAGTTTAATGATTTGACATGAGAAGAGCTACAATTTATTGTTAGTTCAGTCAGTGATATAGATAAAAGTTATAATAAAACCGACAATTATGTTGTTTGGCAAAGGGTACAATTTAAAATTATTGTCGAAAAGATACTGTGAAGGGTACACTGTAAAAAATATCCATTTTTTATGTGGCCGAATTCCGTAATTTAACACCTTTTTTCTGTTAATCGATGGATTTTTTGGAGAAATTGTGTTAATTGTCTGAATTATTTCTTCAAATTACGTGTTTTATGTATTTCTGTGGAATATTCAGTATTAAACAGGAAATTTCCGTGAAATTTAGGGATAAAATGTTTTATTCCCTTCTATAACGGACTTAATTCTGTTATTTTACGGAATAAACGGTGGAATGACAAGGAAGTTCCGTGAAATTTAGGGATAAAATGTTTTATTCCGTTCTGTAATGGACTTAATTCTGTTCTTTTACGGGATAAACGGTGCAACGATAAGTAATCGTATACATATATAATCATTCCTAATAATCATCATGTTGTAGTATTCATTTTACGTTTTTTCACGGAAATTTTTGTTACAGTGTACACTGATATCGCAAATAATTTTTAAACGTAACCTCTTTTCGCTATTATAAGAATCGAGAGCAAGGTATCACACACCGCTACTCGTCAGTGGTTGGAGGCTTTCAGATGTATGTTTGCGGTATTATCAATTCGCAGGTATGCAGACTCTGCCATAGAGACAAACCGACTTACACTGGCCAACCGGTTGTACTATCCGGACTTTAGCGTGCTTGATTACCAGATATTACAACCTTAACACCCGCAGCATTAAAACATACTTTTACATATTTATGAAAATACTTACAATCTGATTACCGTGTGATGAATAACAATACACTTTATAGATCTTATAAATAATGGAAATTAGATATACATGTCAATTAATATACCAAACGTTACAAAATATGATTCTTCATATTATGGTTAATAAATTGAAATGAATACTATAACATGATGATTATTAGGAATGATTATATATGTATACGATTACTTATCGTTGCACCGTTTATCCCGTAAAACAACAGAATTAAGTCCATTACAGAACGGAATAAAACATTTTATCCCTAAATTTCACGGAACTTCCTTGTCATTCCACCGTTTATTCCGTAAAATAACATAATTAAGTCCGTTATAGAAGGGAATAAAACATTTTATCCCTAAATTTCACGGAAATTTCCTGTTTAATACTGAATATTCCACAGAAATACATAAAACACGTAATTTGAAGAAATAATTCAGACAATTAACACAATTTCTCCAAAAAATCCATCGATTAACAGAAAAAAGGTGTTAAATTACGGAATTCGGCCACATAAAAAATGGATATTTTTTACAGTGTAGCAGCTATAATTTCACTTTACTCAATTTATTTTTGCTGAAGTCAAGCATTTTATGTTAACTTAATAGAAATGGCACATTGCCGATAAATATTTATATAAAAAAAATATAAAACGATGCAGGATACATGCTATTATATTTACATTACCATGCTAAATATCGTGATCGCGGAAACAGGTTAAGACAAATTGACCTCTGTGCTTGTTCCCAGAACAATAGGGATTTGTATTAAACGTACTACGCCCGTATTTACTTCTGTATCTATACGTTGCATCTCTTAAAGTATATCAGGCCTTCTTCTTTGGTCGGATCGTTTAACTGTTTATTGTGAACAGAACAACAAAAAGAAACTGGATATGAGAAGCCTTATCTCGAGGATGAACATCTTTGATATATACACTATGTATGCCCTTTGATCAGAAGGCTATGCCAATATAGCGAATGGTCTGCAGTGACTGCACCATCTGGTTTTGTGTCTCTAAAAGTTATTTATTTTTATGTGCCCACATTGAAATGTGGTCGTATATTGTCATCGCTCCCGTCCGTCAGTCGGTCCAGCGTCCAAGATTTCTTGTGGACGCTCTAGATGCTAAAATTAATATCCGACTGACTTTGAATTTGTACATAGTATTTAAAGGTCTTAAGACGAAGAACCCTATTGATTTTCAAACATTTCCGATAATTACTGCCAGAGTTAGGGTCCTTGATCACTTGGAAAGTTTTTTGGGACAGTCTAGCGGATAAAGTGAATATCCGATTGATTTTGAATTTGTACACAGTGTTTAAGATCACGAGACGAAGAATCCTAATGATTTTCTAACATTTCCAACAATTACTGTCAGAGTTATGGTCCTTGATCACTTTGAAAAATCTTGTGGACAATATAGAGGTTGAAGTTAATATCCGATTGACTTTAAATTTATACTCAGGGTCTAAAATCATGAGACGCGGAAGCCTATTGATTTTCATTGAAAATAACTGCCAGAGTTATGGAACTTGATCACTTTGAAAAATCTTGTGGTCGCTCTAGAGGCTAAAGTTAATATTCGATTGACTTTAAATTTATACACAGTGTTTAAAGTGATGAGACGAAGATTCCTTTTGATTTTCAACGATAATTACTTCCAAAGTTATTGTCCTTGATATTAAATGTTTTGAGCAGAACTAGAAGCCAAACAAATTTTAATGATTTCTGATAATTACTTAATGGGTTGTTACTCGTAGTCACATTTTAGTGTGTTGTAAATGCTTTCATTATTGACAAAAGAAAAAATATGCGACAAACCTTGTTGACTGGCCAGTTGACTTAGCTGCTGTGTGCGTATCTTTCGTTGCCTGATAGTGATAACCTATCTTTATTTTATTGGTAATTATTTTAATTTCTACACAAATGTTGATAATGGCAATGCTTGATAAATATACGAATCTGAATCACCATATATTTTATAAAATTACTTGACCTGTCTTGTCAAATTAGTTTGAAAAGCTAATAAATTCGTGGAGGATAGCAAAGTCAAAGCGATGTGGGTTTTTTTTCAGTGGGCTTTTCTCTGACTGGCAACGATCATCAATAATCAAGTGAGAAGGGGTATGAGATCAACCGATACCGATCGTAATTAAAATTACCATGGTATCAAGTACATGGTTGGAAATCGATAGAACATCAGCTAACTACAGCGTTCAATTTAATTTGGCTGCATAACCAACTGCATTTCTTAATAGTAACATGGTCTCAATTGGGAGATAAGTTCGCGTCATTTGAATTCCTTTTAGTAATGATTTTATTTCTGTGAAAATTGGATTTCATCATCGAATCTGCAATAAATCCACACTTGCATAATGGTCCTCATCCCCCCGACCCTCCGTCATAGATAACTCTTGACACTTTCAAACATAAAAATTAAAATAGAAGATTTATCGATCAATAAGGTAATGATCTTCAAAGTACAGAAGACCTAATTTCAATCAAATGAAAAAAAAAATACATCGTAAAATTACGACACAATTATCTCGTAATTACGCCGAAGTTATCTCGTAATTACGCCGAAATTATCTCGTAATTACGCCGAAATTATCTCGTAATTACGATATACATGTACTATCTTTTAATTTCATGCATGCTGGCTTCTAAACTCCGAGTCCAAATTATATCTCCATTTATTAACGATCATAGTGACGGGTGTCGTGTACGATTCTCGACATGTTCCCTTTTTCTAGACAAGAATATTTTACCGCTTCTCATTTGTTTGTTATGGGAAGGGATGGATTTTAACATCTCATCCACAAATTACTTGTTAATGTAACATATGGTTTTTGTTTACTCTTCTTCGAATTCTTACTGTCAAGTATCGTTTTACATGCACACCAATGTTTATGCGGGCGGGCCTTGTTTTTTTTGTACCACCCGATCGACAGTTTTTTTTGTGTGTATTTTCTTTTATAAAATCCATGCACATAGTTAACATGTTTATGTTTGTATGTAAGCTGTGACGATTATTTCAACATGTTATGATTTTATGTAAACATAATCTTATAATTTGAACATATATCAACAGAAATGAAATGAAATGGGGTTTAACGTCCTACTGTTCTGCTCCTAAACTGGGCTAATGAAGACAGGCTTACGCCATACAGTGTGCTATGAGGGAAATTTTGCCCGGGCAGCGGCGCTACGGCCTACTCTTATATCGAATTCCAACTGCCAATGGATCTTTTACGTGCACGCCAATATGTACACGGGACCTCCGGTTTTCGTCCCATCCGAACGACTAGACAACTGTCCTTGTCAGACCCTCCGTCCTGCATCACTGACAAGGGGAAACCACGCCGGAAAATCTGGATGAACTTTCTCGACCAATGCAGGGATCGAACACCCGACCTCCAGGCTAGCGAGCCAGCGTCTTACCCACTTAGCCACGTGATCCCCTATATTTCAACAGATTACTGTTAATATAAAAATACTACACGTCAGTCTACCAGACATTCTTTGTAAATATCTTATGTTTTATATTCATCTAAACAATAGAATATCTTCTGGGAAATGAAAATGGGTATAACGTCCTACTGTACTGCACCGACTGACCGGCTAATGAAGACGGGTATACGCCATGCAGTGTGCAATGCCTTTCATGGGTTCTTAGCCGTTCTACACCCCCACCAAATGAAATGTAAAGGGATTTCAGGTGCTACTTTTCTGCACCTACCGGGTTATTAAAAACGACTGTCTTATCCCATACAGTGGGAAATGCCCTGCTCTGATTCGATTTCCAACTGTCAAGCTTTAGGGTTCTATTACGTTCAGGCCAACTTGAACACTGCACCGCGTATTTTTTTGTCCCATCCAAACGACTAGACACTCTCCGTCCCAGCCCCGATCGTCCTGCACTACAGACAAAGGGAAAACCGCGCCGTAAAATCCCAAGAACTTTCTCGGCCAACCTAAGAACTCCAGGTTAGTGAGCCAGCGTTTTACTCACTCAGCCACCGCGGTTCCCACTTGCATTACCACGGCGGATGTTAGTTTCTAGTTTACTGCTCACATTATCACCCCCATCTAATTTAGGAACTTACTACAGCAATTTTCTGCCCCTTACCCTACATGTCCACAATTCAGGATTGTTGGTGTAGGTTAATGAAACGTACAAAAAACCGTCCTAACTACGCTGCGTTGGGTATTATACTATATTAACTGTAGGAGGCTACAAGCGCATTTCACTGTCAGACACTGCTAGTCGACATGTTAACCAAAAGCATTTGTTTTTATACGCCGACATTGAAATGTGGTCGTATATTGTCGTCGCCCCCGTCCGCCCGTCGGTCTGTCCGTCTTTCCGTCCGGTGTCCACAATTGCTCTAGAGGCTAAAGATAATATCCGATTGACTTTAGATTTATACACAGTGTTTAAGGTCATGAGACGAAGAAGTCTATTGATTTTCAGCGATTTCCGATAATTACTGCCAGAGTTATGGCTCTTTATCACTTAATTACTGCCCGAGTTATGCCCTTAATCACTTTGAACAAAATTGTGGACGCTCTAGAAGCTACAGTTAAGATCCGATTGACTTGAAATTTATACACAGTGTTTAAGGTCATCAGACGAAGAATCTCCCTCTGATTTTCAGCGATTTCCGATTATTACTGCCAGATTTATGGCCCTTGATCACTTTGAAAAATCTTGTGGATGCTTTATGATCATAGTTATCATGACCATACTTAATGAGTTGTTACTCTAAAATCAGATTTTAGTGTATTATAAATGTTTCATTACCGACAAAAGTAAAAATAGGCGACACCTCTTGTTGACTGCCCGGACGATTTAGCTGCTGTGGGCGTATGTTTCGTTGCCTGGCAGCCTATCTTTAATGATGTGAAAAGATAATATAAGACAATATAAGTGGTCCCATTAACTTGACCTTTTCGAGGTCAATGCCATTAACCTTCTTGTCGAAAATTACAGATCCGTGAAGCATACCTGTTTGGTACAGAAACTTTAACTGGATTTGTGTTCCAAAAATCTTACTGATAACTATAGATATAGTTGGAATTGAAATATTACGTATCGAGGATATTGAATTAAACCAAAAATAACTTGATAATGTAGCATCAATCGGTGTCTGCTTTTGAAAAGATAAAATAACAGGAACAAACGACATCGTACAAATACGGGTTAATACATAAAATAAATAATTATAAATGATAACCCGCTTTATTTTGTAATTTAAAGGTTAAATGTATTCTCTTTCGCTACTCATTTATGTACTTATATCCACGATGCGTGCTTTAGAACGTACATAAATTGTTAGTACACTCTATCTTTCTTTACTAATATTCAAAATAATGCTATGCAAGTAGTCATTGTATTTTAGGATAATTATTAAAGGGACTATCCCGATTTGAACAGGGTCTCAAAAACAAAGTCTGACTACGTATGAAATTTAAGGGCCAAAATCTAGAGGAATGATGTAATCACTTGTCTCAAAATTTCAGCTCAAAATATTGAGTCGTTTGGACGTGAACGTCAAAACTGCTTTTCCGGACACGTAGCTCTTTCAAGATTTCGAGTCAATTTTTTCGTTGGGTGACGTGATAATCGATTCCCGTCTCTTTAGAGGTCTATACAATGAATGACCCAGGTGCTGTACTTGATAACGAAAGGTAAATTTCACCTACACATTGTTTTTATAAAATAAAAGTCTGGTTTTATCCAGACACCGCCTAATACAGCTTGGGACACCGGTCTCCATTTCCAGATGATGACTGTGGGTTAAGTTTTTTGAAAACGTATCACAAGTGTTGCGTTAGTTGCTCGGCCCTAAGGTAGAAGATTTTAAGGGATTTTAAAGGAGCTAAGTCGCTAATATCTGAGACCTAGAAATTGACACAAATGGGTCGGAACGCATACAATAATGTAATATGAATGTATATAAATTGATTTACTGTAATTTCTAATCAGTTAGGTTCGGCGACATACGCCAGTATTCTCAATCGAATTTCTATCTCTAGCTTCTGGTTATTCCAGTCTACGCCGATAGTATTTATTTGGCATGCTCTCCAGATAAGAATATAGCGTCACCGTTTGACATGACTTGTGGAATATGCCTAGCCTCGTTTTTCGAGTCCCTTATTACACATAGCGCTGAAACGCATTATGGTACACGATTCGTGTACCAATTGTAAAATGTTTATTTTGTCTTAAATATTGGATATCAGAAGGCCATCTTTTCCCGGTAAGATCACAACATCAATGTTGATTTAAACCGCCAAATAAATCGTGTTTTCAATGTCGAATATTTTGGATGATATTGAGTTAGAGACTTAGCTACTTTAACACAAATTTAAGCAGTTTTATTCTCTAAAATATTATCGGGATTGGCCCGTTAAGTTCAGATGTCAACTGATAATACCAGAATACTGTCACCCTAAACTGCTATTTAATATTATCGCCACGGGCATACAATTCGATTCCACATCTCTCTCGGTAGCAATAATGTCTTTGAGAATAGTATTTAGTGCGGGTAAACGGACTACCCTGGATCAATTTCTAATAACGATTAGAACCAGTTAGAATGTTGTGGATCCTAATACAATTTAGAATGCAGTTTACGCTGTTTTTAATCTAATAGTTTCTGTAACATCAACCTATGGAGAGACTCGATAATAACACACCTCGAAGTAAATTACTGTACATGTCTCAGCTCAGGAATAATACACTATTAGTTAGCATTCATATTAAAGTAACCACGCTCCACATACATTTTGCCATAAAATACCCAACGCTAATATGTACTCAGATTGACTATTTAACGTTTAATTAAGAAAAAAAATCAAATTACGAATCGGATCTAAAATGGGCCCATCAATAATCATTCGCTGACAAGAACAAGGCGGCGAGCTTATTGCATAGCGAGTAGCATTGCTCGATGAAATTTCACTTCAACATGTCTATGTAAATACGTACTGTATTGAACCAATTTTTATTTTATATTCCCTTTCAGAATATTGTAATTTGCAAGGAATTCATAAAGTGACGTAATGAGGCTTTAATGTTATTGGTAATTATCTGATATAATTATGGGAGTATCACTGTTTAAACCCAGGCCATTCAGGGCATTCGGAGTGTGATATTGCAAAGTACGAGTATAAATTAGTCTTAACAATCTACATACTACTTATCATTCAATTATCATACGCCCATATTTATAAACGAATGGGGTCCTTCTATGGTTTATCCCCACGAAGGCGCAGTTATTGACCGTAACGGATTAAACGAGGTTGTTTTCGACGACTTCGTGGGAATCCAGCTCCTAGGGATTAAAATGGATTAAAATCGTAAGAGTGGTGTTATAGATTGTTATGATAAGAATTTACACTTTCATAATCCCCAAAGTAACTAATTAACCAACATTTTAGCATCATTTTTGGCATAAGAAAAGAAACAAAACAACACTATAACAAACATTAATTTAATTTCGTCAAATAAGACATCCTGTCTAAATACTCGACTAAAGTCAATTCCTCTTCCTCGTGGTTTCCTTTTAATTCCTGGAGCATATTTATATCTCTTCCTTGGTGGTTAATATTTTGTTCTTGTTGTAAAAATGTGATCATTTCAAAAACATTCGGATGTGATTTTCCAACTAGCTTCTTGATTCTTGCATGCCATCCTTCCAGAGTGTTCTTGGTTCAGAGTGAACATAAATTCATAAAATCTTTAACAGCTTTAATTGGGTCCTAATAGCAACATGCCTCTCTTCAAACAGAGCCGACAAGTAGATATCTGCGCCTTCGTGGGAAGGATTAATAATAATAATAATAATAATAATAATAATAATAATTAATAATAATAATAATTTTATTTTAATCAGTGTCACCATCTTTACAAAAATACATTGCACAAATACATAGAAACAAAATTATTAAGATGCCAGCCGATAACGACTTATGAGACACTATACATATGCAAAACAATTAAAACATTCAACAGTATAGGTTAAAAAATGATAAATAGCAATAAAAGTGAGACACATACAATACAAATAACTACGTAAACGTTTAGGTTAAAAGAGCATTTTTCCTCTGTTCAAACATTCTATATATACAAGATGCAAAATGAGGTAAAATATCAGTAGTATTCATTAAGAAGTACATTTTATTTACATTATCATACAGGTTAAAAGTTGGTTCAATTTGGCAGGCTCTGGTACATATTGATTGTCTTATATCGTTATAAAAATCACAATTAAAAACAAAATGTTCTTCATCCTCAACTTGTCTATCATTACAAAATATACATATTCTTTCATACACGGGCTCGGGTGGTTTTGAAAAACGTCCAGTTTCAATTCTGAGGGGAAGTGATCCAGCTCTTAATTTTGACAAAACTCGTCTGTGTGACCTATTCTTAACTACTTGAACAAACGGTTCCGTACCAAACAATGTTTTATATTTACGATATGATCTCAGTTTATTGCCATTTAGACAAGTCTTACCATCCCATAAGCTCTGTGACCAATGATCTATATCCTTTTCGGATAACTTTGTTTTAACATTATTGAGGCACACAATATCATTTTGATTGACTAAAACATCTAGCTCCTCACCTAACTTCAAAACCCGATAATCCCATGATGTTTTACGCCTAATGCTCCACTTATGCACATCTTTACATAAGTTACTTCCCTTTAGTTTAATTCTATTCCAGTAGCGAAATAGTTCTATTTTCAGAATGGTATCCCCCTGTAACCAGCCCAAATCCCCCCGAGAAGCTATGTTGCTGCTCCGTTTAGTTAAACCCAAATAAAATTTACAGGCATTATTGTTAAGCACATTAATACATCTATGGGTATTGATTCCCCATATTCCAGATGCATATGTAAGGATAGGTAATACAAGGGCTTCATATAACTTATTATATACATTCAAATTAAAGCCACCAAATTGAGTGAACTTTGTTTTTATCACAGCTAATGCCCTATTTGCTGATTTTGAGAGTTCTTTAGCACTAAATGAGTAGTCACAGAATTCATTGAGCCATATACCTAAGTATTTATATTCACTGGTGTATACGATATTTAAGTTATCACAATTAAATTTAACAGTGCACCTGTTGACACTAGGATTACGGAAATGGACAATTTTAGTTTTATCTTCATTTATGACTAACCTCCACTTACGACACCAATTGCTTAATACATCTAACAGTCGTTGTAGTTTGTTTTCATCTGGTGCTAAAAGAACTATATCATCTGCATATAATAATGCAGAGATCATTTTACCATCGATATCTATACCACATTCAATAGCATTCAGTTCCATAACTAAATCATTTACATATATAGAAAATAATGTTGGTGATAAAACACAACCCTGTTTGACACCTTGAGTTACTTGAAACCATTCAGTTAATGAAGAGTTCACTTTAACGGAACAAGACACATTCTCATAAAGTGATACTATACTATCCAGAAATTTACCATGAATACCTAGAGTTTTTAATTTAAACAACAAACAGGATCTATTCAAACCATCGAAAGCTTTTTTGCAGTCAACAAAGCAAGCAAATGTTTGCTGTTTGCCTGATTTTCTATTGTTTATAATACTGTTCAACACATAAATGTGGTCGACACAATTTCTTTCTTTACGAAAACCGTTTTGTTCCTCCGCCAGGACGTCATTATCCTCTAACCACTGTGACAGTCTTGTATTCAGGATGTGTGTGTATACTTTGCTTGGGATAGATAATAAAGTGATTCCCCTATATGCCATTGGGTCCCATTTCTTTCCACTATCGTTCTTAGGGATCGGATTGATTATGCCTTTAAGCCACAATTCCGGAACTTTACCAGTTTCAAAGCACTTATTTATAATATTGTGTAATAAAACTATAGAGGTCTCGTTGCGGATGCATTCACTGACTATATGGTCTATTCCTGCCGATTTTCCTAATTTCATATGATATACGGATTTTCGGACCTCGTGCTCGCCTATTCTCCCGTTTAAAGATTTACAGTCTTGTTCCAAAAATATGTGCCTACCGTTTTTTATATCCTCCAAGTGTGCAGCATCAAAATCGTCGCTTAATGGTACATTCAGCAAATTGTTGTAGTCGGCTTTCCACCTATCTAGAACAGCTCCATGATCTAAAATAAATCCGTTTTCAGTTTCTATTTTTAATGGAATTCCATTTCTCCTATCGTTAACGATTCCGATTTTTCCAAACTGTTTCCAAAAGTCTCTCTTATTTGGGTTACCATACGTTGAGATAAGCGTCCTGTTGTTGTGCTTGGTATTGACGTTTATATCTACGATTAGTCTTATCAAAAGTTTTTCTTTTCACACAGAATTCTGTTCGAAATTTCCTCCGTGAACCATGCTCAGTGCAGTTTAACCATGCCTTCTCTTTTTTACATACAATGTCCCACAGAGTGGATAGTTCCTCGTTCCAAATCCAATACGGCTTAGATAAACACTTCCGTCTTTTTGTTGTAGCTGTTCCGGACGGTATCTTACGAAATGGCACGGCACGATTTTGTAACTCTGTTTCTATAATCTCTATAAACTTAGCATATGCAGTGTTTATGTTTTGAGTTTCATTCAGGTCTGTTTCAAGATCATTAATCCGTTCGGACAAAGCTTCTGCCGTTTTAAGAAAATCACTAGGTATCTTTCTCGTGTCATACCAATTATTATTACTGGCTGTTTTATTGGTACATGTCTCCGAATCCAGAATTTGTATATCTATTGTCCACATGATGGGCCCATGGTCTGGCACTGATTTTTCAAATTGTATCCCGCTCCGGTTTATAAGGTCTGACATGAGAAATATGTTGCAAGATTTACACCTAGATAACTGTTCGTTTGCTGTTAGTGCATAGTCAACCACCGACTTGCCCCGTTTTGATACACATGAAAAGTTATTTGAACCAATTTCACCATAAACTCGTCCATTTAACATACACATATTGCAACTTGTCAAAAAGTCAATCAGTTTTTCGCCATATCCCTTACTTGTGTGGTCTAAGATATCCCTCGGTGGTATACCATCCATTCCTGCAATGAAGTCTTGTTCTTCACCACATCTAGAATTGAAGTCGCCCACAATATATAATAATCCTTCATTTTGGAAACAATATGTCTGTTGTAAGAGGTTATCAAAAAATTCATCAGCGTTACGATTCCTAATTTCCGGTGGGAGATAACACGAACAAATACAAATGTCACATTCGCTAAGAAATTTATGACGAAATTTTAGCCATAGGATATCTTCTTTAGAGTCGTCTAAAACGTTCACATCATAAACTTCGAATAATTCCAATTTTACCAATACACCTACACCCCCGAGCCTCTTTTAGCATTTTTATGCAACGCATTTCTATTTCGCCCATACCACTCGTAACCTGGAACATTGAGTTTATCGTTTCCCTTTAAAAATGTCTCACACAAACATAAAATGTCAAAGTTTAAAAAGTTGAGGATTGAAGTGCGAATACTGTAGTTGTCAGAACGATCGTCACGTGACCACCCATTCACGTTCCATGTACCGAGTCTGACGTTGTCCTATCTTCTTACGTTAACACCTTTCACATTTCTTGTTATTCTGCCTCTCACAATTTTATAATCCCGATCACCACCGACTATCTTCAAAATGTTCATTAAATTAGAGTTATTTGTTCTCACAGCATTTGGTAAGTCATGTTCAATATACACCCTATAGAAATTCTTAGTATCTTTCAGTCCCGATTTTGCCTTCATAATTCTCACCTTCTGATCTGTTGTCTCTATTGTAGCTATTATAGGGCTGATTCGGTCGCTGTTCATCTGGGTTGGTATTCGTGATGCTTTGGTTACTTTAATGTCAGTTAATCTCAGGGCTTCAACAAACAGGCGATCAACAGTGTTCACTACTAAGTCTTCATCGCTCTCTTCACCTTGACAGGGCAACAGATTCTTAATCACCACATTCAGTTTACGTTCATTTATTACGTCATTATCACCCGAATTTCTAGCCACTTTTAAATCTTCCAAATCCTTTTCTATATGTTTTATGTCCCTAGTAATTCCCTCTCTGATAGTCTAAGCTTCTTTTAACGCACCACATTCGCGATCACCACAGTCTATACTTTGTATTCTGCTTTCGATATTTAACTCGATCTTAGTCATTTCTTCTTTTATTTCACCCTTGAGCTTTAGTGAGAGGTTATCACTGATTTTCAATTCCATATTAGCAAATTCAGTTTTTAATTTCCTATCTATCACTTCTTCAATTTTCTGTTCCATTTTTGTTATATTATTATTAATCTTAGTCATTTCACTGTGCGTATCACTCATATGTCCCGTTAAATTACCTATCATTTCAATTATCTGATCGAACCTCGGATCGTCATTTTTTGTCGTTTTGGCCTTTTTACCTGCTGTTCATCCACGTCTATATCTTCATCTACATCTCCGTTTATTCCACGTTTAAAGCTATGAGTTCTGACCCTAAATGGCTCCGATTTCTGCTTTTCGATTGAATCACAATGTATCTGGGCTGGTGTAGCCACTGTGCTGTTTTTAGATGCCATCACTTCGTTAACGTATTCTTCCGACGATGTCTTACTCAATAAACCACTTACTGTTAAATCCATTTAAAGTCACCGTGTATCCGCAACTAGAAGAAAACACCCAAACGGACAAGTAAATCTGATATGTCTTTCTAAAACTCCTGGTATAGTAGACAATCTCCTAAAATCTCCTAAAATCTCAACTTCTGATAGTGTTCACTGAAGCGTGGAGCGCTCCACCGATAGACGTCTTGTCAGTTCAACCTACACATAATTTTGGTCACGCTCTGTAACTGCGCCTTCGTGGGAATACACCCCTTCTATATTATTGCCATTCCTATCTGTCCACATATTGTTTTTCTTGATTTCTCTTGAGCAAAGTGTGGACTCCCCAAAGACTATCATCCGCTTGACTTGGACATTTATACACATTGGTTTATGTTCATAAAATGAATACGATTATTGCCTTTTGATAATTACTTTTGGAGTAATTGCACGTGTTCACTTGTGGACGTTCTAGAGACGGGGTCACCCCACTATGCCAGTTTTTAATCCCTGATTATCGGATTATAATTAACACCTTAATCGTTCAGCAGATTAATCATTTATCATTTGGCATTTGAACTGTGTTTATCATATTTATCATGATAATGAGCTCTTTTCAGAGGATACTATATATGGAACCACTGTGATTTGTCAACAACTTTGATGTAACCCTGAAACAGCTTGCTGCTGGTGCCTCTATGAAGCCCAGGAAAAGGAAGTACCGGGAGTTGGAAGATAGACTGGTAACTGAAAGGCGGCGCCAGATCCATGAAGGGCATTACACCGTCATCCAGTACGGGGTTGTTGTCTCCCACTTAGTAAATGATAAAATGTACAATAATGTGTAAAAAGGTGGATGTGAAATGGAATAAAGTATTGAATTGAATTGTCTTTCGGTGAACTGTTTTAATCCTCTTGTAGATCCTTAATTAATCCTAACTAATCTCCATTATTGCATCGTTAATTGTTAATTAATCCCTTAACAAAGGAACTGGCATAGTGGGGGGGTAATCTAGGGACAGCAGGTGTAATCCAATTAAATTGAAATTTAAACAGTAATTATATTCATGAGACAATTAGGACTGCAGTTTTCAATGATTTCCGATTATTATCTTCTGACTTATATGATGCTGATGGCATATTTCCTTGTCTGGCAATCTGGATTTCGATTATTTTATTACTCGTGTTCCAGTATAATAATGGGAATTAGTATTTATATTATCTGTGCCTTCTAGCACTATTCTATGGTAAAGCGATTAATCATTGACAAATATTATATCAATTGTATATAAATATGAGCAGAGTGAGCGGGGTAAATTGTTTGATTGACTTTTAAACAGACGTGTTTAGTAACTGTTCCACAATTAATTGAATTTACATGTATGACCCATGAATGTCCTATATGAACACTTTCAAACTGAATATTTTCGTTGGAATTCTCAAGCTGATTCAGTAATAATTGACAGTCTACTAACCATTATATGCGACAAGCATAACTGAATATTATTGTCTATCCATGATCATATCGAGGAATACCTTAAATCGTTTTTGACCAGCTACTTGTCCTTGTAGGTTGAAGTTCGTTTTACTGCTTTAGTCTGCTTTACTGTCTTTAGCGTGTTTTTACTATACCTTTAATACGGTCTAATAGTCTGTACCACTACCAGTCTATATCCATTTCTACGTATACAATTAGAATAAAAGTAAACATCATTATTAGAATTATGTAACAGTTGTTCTTCTCCTGTAATTGCCTGTTCTAGTTTTCTATTTCTAATCAAATCTCCGGTTTCTTAGGAGCAGACATGTCAGAAATCATTCTGTTTAACATACATCACTAAAAAGGGGAATTAATTCGAGAAAATATTGAAGTCTCTCGGTAACTTAAGCCGAAAGTTTCTAACACGAAGGGAAGGCGTTGATTATGGACTGAAAAGATCAAGATTAGCTTGAAAATTTAGTCCGGAACAACATAAGGACGGTGTGTTCCCACTTAGCCGGCAGACTGTTAATCCTTTGATTGATCTTAAAACTATAGTCTGTTTAAAAGTAGTCACTCAAGAACTGTTCACTAGTGTTCAGCGTTAATGAGCTCTTAATCCCTCTTAATAAAATTTATTAACCAACTAATTAATGACATTTTGAACACAGTTCATGCCGGCGTTATGAATTCAAACATGAATTCAATTCACTATATTAATATAAATAGATGGTCGATCTGTGTCGAAATTATATTTATTTTAAAATGGCAAACGTTCAGGTTAATATTCGCTTTATCTCCAATAATCAAGGTGGCCGATATTTAATACACAATGGTTACAAGTTCAGTATAAAGTCAAGCAGACCAAATGCCGTCCATTGGAAATGTTCAACAAAAACTTGTCCAGCTACTGTAAACACCAAGAATGATGTTCTTACCACTGTTGCTTTTTAATGTTATTTAATAAAAGTTAAATTTGTTAAAATCAATACAGTTTTAGTCTTAAAAAAGATATGGACTATGGTTTATAACACCATTGTTCTAGGATTAACTCTGGATTAGCGGCAAAATTTGACATCAAAGCCTGCCGGCTAAGTGGGAACACCCAATAAGGACGTACAATGTTAATTTCAATAATTTGCTTACGCGTAGGACTCTTTAGCAGGGGTCTTCCCATATCGCCGACTCACCGAGTTTTGGAAAGTCGAAAGCGGCACCCTTTGATGGGATTAAAACGGATTAAAAGCGTTAATGAGGCAGGGGCCAGTCATTATTAATATAGTTCACGGAAATTGATTTTTATCAGAAGTCGACTCACTCACTAATTAATAAAATTAATTGGAAAAGCTCATCCTAATATTTTTGAAGTGATGGCATTTTTGCAAGAAGAGCAAAAGAACATTGAAATTCAGTGGCCAGCGACAACCACCCAAAAATAAAAAATACACCGATATCAACAGGAAGATTGAAGATTCCAAGCATAGATATGAACAAGGAAGACTGAATTTATTAGAATTTTTGGACTATGGTGGACACTTTATGCGTGAAAAAATTTAAAATTGTGTTATGTTAGGTGTTAAAGATTGTTATAAATTAAAAAGAAAAATAATGCTCCCAAAATTATCTGCTTAATGAAGTTTATCCTTCAGCTTGGGTCTATTGTTCTTAGCCACTCATTCCCATAACGTCGACCAAATTTTTTCCCCTAAAACTCGACGAGTCGGCGATATGGGAATGAACCCTTTAGCAGTGGGAGGGCCTGGAGAAATCCCATGAGGTTTTGCAGGTAACTGTACTTGGCATCGAAACGACACCATGTGATTCAAGGACAGACCTTATGCACTCGGCAAACTTCGCTACCCTACATCTAGTGTCGGCTGTATGACGGTAAGTAATATGTAGCAACACCCATACAATTGTGATGCGGCTACCGGTTCAGTTCTCAAAATAGCGTTGTTGAAAGAGTGTGTAGAGTTTTCATTGCAAGGTTGTCCTTTGTTTAAAAATACATTATGGGAGATTAGCTAAAGAGCTGGTAGTTCTCCCTATAATAGTTAAAAACTAGATGATTTAAAGGGAATTTGCTAAAAATTTCAGTCAAATTGATCCACTCTGAACTGAATATTAAGCGATTGAATTTTGGGCCTAGCCTCGATCATCATTACTAAACTCGGTACGATAAAAACATAGTCTCGATTACCCATTTTTTGATTTAATCAGAAGCAGTAGACCGGGTTTTATTCCAGTAAATATTGCAGACTAGCGATACCATGCCATCGAGGGTTGGTTATGTTCTGGATAAGTTAATTAATGTCTAATTAATAATTTAAATAACATTTCAGGCCTAAAGAAAGAACTGTAATTGGCAAATTGAGCTCTTGCATAATGTATGTTTAAAGAAAATCTGATAAACTTGAAAGTACATAACAAACAATATACAGTTTCTTGAGATAAACACTCTTCACAGGCGTCTTCATGGGCGCCACAATTTGCAATGGTTAGATATATGGCACCGGAGTCCGCAGAGGTTTGCCGAGTGAGATCTTATGATTTAAACCGCACCCCACCCTGTCACACACACACCATAATACACCTACATCACCACTACCTCGCACCTTCTTTTATATTAAGCAATACGCTTTGCTGATACACAATAAAAGGGGGTTTAACGTTCTACTTATCTGCACCAGCCGGGCTTATGAAGATGGAACCATAATACAAGACCTATTAAACTAGTCAGGCAGGATGCCATTTTTAGAACATTTACTATTTCTAACTCATCTATCAATTTCACCGTCATTTCGCCATGATATTTAAAACTGTTGGGAGATTTATTTTCTCTTTTCTGGAATTTCAATTAAAGGTTTAAACATGTAATTATGAAATAATTTATTTCACTTACTTTCTAGTACATTTCTGTCTTACAACTAATATTTTTGCGAATTACTGAAACACGGGTTTTGTAATGCTGTCAATCAAGTTTATTTAGACACATACGCACTGCATGCGCTGTTCTTTAGTCCGATTATTCTGACTCTTCCATGTCACTGAATCTTTCCGTGAAAGATATATGTTGGCAGACGTTGGCCAGTTTCTGTCCTATAACTTATATTTTGCGAATTACTGAAACACAAGTTTTGCCTTGCAGTCAGTTAAGTTTTAGACATCCATGGCATGACAATGAACCTTTCCGTTAAAGATATATGTTGACAGATGTTGGTCAGTCAGAATTCTAGGGACTTTCGAAGTATCGGAAGATTCGAATCCCTACTTGACTTCGAAACAACTATCCTACACATCATCTTTCATTTAAGCATACCGTTCTTACATATCTTCATTTTTGGAGGGGAAGACAAATTCATTCATCGTCAAAATCTGTATATGTTTTATGTAATAAATATCTTTAGTATCTATATAGTAATTCGACTGCTACCATGACATGAACGCCTAACTTCACAAAATTAATATTTCTGGATTATTGTGTCGGAGTCGTGCATAGAGACTCTTAAAAGATGACCCGATTCCTTGGCGAATCGGAAATAAATAAACCTAAACTAACAGCGCCAAGCTTTTGTGACTCTAACCGAGACCGACATTGTCTCCATATAACAAGTCACGTGATATCCTACATATGAAAGTTGATGGTGTGCGAAAGTTGCTATGAAAGCGTGAAGGACAAATAGGATGTGGCAGAGCGCAAATGTAAAATGTAATGAGGGAAATGTAAAATGTAGACACGTCAAAAAAGCATTTTCCCGCAAAACATTTGTCATTTAACACTTAACATTTGAAATGAAATGGGGTTTAACGTCCTACTGTTCTGCTCCTATACTGGGCTAATGAAGACAGGCATACGCCATACAGTGTGCTATGAGGGAAATTTTGCCCGGGCAGCGGCACTATCGCCTACTCTTATATCGAATTCCAACTGCCAAGGGATCTTTTACGTGCATTCTAATGTATACACGGGACCTCGGTTTTTCGTCTCATCCGAAGGACTAGACAACTGTTCTTGTCAGCCCCTCCGTTCTGCACCACTGACAAGGGGAAACCACGTCAGAAAATCAGGATGAACTTTCTCGGCCAATGCAGGGATCGGGCACCCGACCTCCAAGCTAGCGTCTTAACCACCTAGCCACCGACTTAACATTTGACGTTTTACATTTAACTTAACATTTGACGTTTTACATTTAACTTAACATTTGACGTTTTACATTTAACTCTTGCCTTAGAGGTATGTTGACTTCATCATTATCGGTATTAGGATTTTGTACATTGTACTTTTTACATATAATCAATGGAAACGACATTTTCGTAGAGCATTTAATATTGGCAGCCATACCCTTCCATAAATGACAAGATATCTATACAGGATGGCGATTCTCATTCTAACCCCGCTTCTTTCTTTCAAATTACACCCATTTCAGTCACCACAGATAACCAAACACATAATTGTGAGATATCGGCGACACTACCGAACAGATGAATTTTAATCATTATAACAACATTACAATAAATAAAGACCATCATATATACAACCAATGTTATTAAAATATATAATTAAACAATAAATATCTCAATAAACTAACTATCAATAAAACAAAAACCCGTGTTGTCTGTCTCGCAGTATCGCCGGAAGTGACGCAAACGTGTCAATGCACGCACGCATATATCATTTATATCTACCTTTAGAGATGACTATATGTCATATTAATATTATGTGAAACAGCAGTTGACTAAATGTCATGATGAATGGATAATTTCGTCTTTACCCCCATCAAGTTAGTTGGTCTGGACACCATAGTTCTATATTTGCTGTATATTACTATGATTCATAAAAACACATAAAATGTATCATCTAAATAAAGATTTATTGCCAGTATTGTTTATGTGATTGATTGCCCGTGTCTGTTAAATGAAATTATTATTAATTTAAATGTCTGAAAGTCTCCAATGTCTGGAATAATAATCAACAATGAATTGTTTTCTCATATAATAACGTGATTTCTAAATTTGTGTATAGTAATAATGATCATTTTCCAGAGCGCTCAACATATGTAATTAATGCTATATCTTGTATTTTGCCTATTTTGTATAGTTCATACTAAAATTGTTAATGTCGTATTGAAATGTGGTCGTATATTGTCTTGCGGTCGGCCCGCAGGTCCGTCCGTCCGTCCAGCGTCCACAATTTCTGGTGGACGCTCTATAGGCTAAAGTTAATATCCGATTGACTTCAAATGTATACACAGTGTCATGAGACGAAGAAGCCAATTGATTTTCAGCGATTTCCGATAATGACTGACAGAGTTATGGTCCTTGATTACTTGGAAAAAATTTGTGTATGCTCTAAAGGCTAAAGTTAAAGACATATTATGGGAGATTAGATAAAAAAGCTGGCAGTTCCCATTATAATAGTTAATAACTAGATAATGTAAAGGGAATTTGCTGAAAGTTTCAATCAAATTGATCCACTCTGAACCGAGATTTTAGCGATTGAATTTTCAACCTAGCCTCGATCATCATTACTAACATCGGTACGACTTAGTTGTCTTAGGCGTATGTTTCGTTGTGGATGAGGTAGAATTAAAGAAACAGTCTCGAAAATATATTTTAATGAATAAAATTAGTTCAATTGTATGCAGCAAAACTGAAGACGTTCAATCTAACGTCTGGCGCTCTGGAAACGTTCATTCTATGTACAAACACCCGAACCTCTTGAAACGTTCATTCTATGTACAGACATCCGAAAATTTGAAAACGTCCATTCTATGTACATACATCTGAAGCTCTGGAACCTTTCATTCTAATCATCACCAGACATCTGAAGCTCTGAAAACGTTGATGTTATGTAAAGACATCTGAAGCTCGCGAAACATTCATTCTAATCATCACCAGACACCTGAAGTTCTGAAAATGTTTTAAAAACGTTCATTGTACAGACATCTGAAGCTCTGGAAACGTTCATGCAATTTATGTTCAGACATCTGAAGCTCTGGAAACGTTAATTCTAGTCATGTACAGACATATAAAACTCTGGAAACGTTCATTCTATGTACATACATTTAAAGCTCTGTAATACTTTTGAATACTACAATTTTCCAAACGGCTATAATTATGATAACTGGACTTGACAATTTGGCGTTTGATTTGTACATATCAGATCATCCTTTGAACTCTGTGAATGCTCTTACATAGTTTGTGAAAAACACACTGATTCATGAACCCAACTGAGATGGCAATATTAGCTATGATCTGTCCCTGGTTTCATTTAACAGCATTTATCTTATGTCTACCCGAAGTTTGTAAAAAATTCGTTCTGTAAATATGCATGGGCGAAGGCGCATGAATACTGATGTGTACATGTATAACTTAAAACCAGTTGAAATATCGTTCTGCCTCTTCCGTCAGATTAAATTGAATACCTCATTTTTCAAATTAAAACGTAGGTATGCAGTTTGCTTTGGATGAAGCTATTGATTGAGGATATTTTCAATGAAAGGAGGCAAGTCTCTAACTCAGTATCATCGACAGTCTTAGACATTGCAAACACGACTTGTTGGTCAATTTAAATCAACATTGTTTAAATTGACCGTAATATTTAAGACAAAATGAAAATTTTAAAGAATGTATTCGAGCGCGATTTGTAAAGAAGCGACATGTTGAACGACGCTAAGCATATCCTAAACGGGAGAATACTATCGGTGTAGACTGGAATAACCAGACGCCAAAAGACCGCTATTCAATTTAGGCTCTTCGCGTATTTCGCGGAACATAACTGAATAGAAATTACAATAAAAACAGAAACGATTGAATGTAAATCAGTTTATATACATTCATATTACATTGTTATATGCGTTGCGACCCATTTGTGTCCAATTCAAGGTACCAAAAAATAACGATTTAGCTCCTTTAAGTTTACATGGGGTCTTTCAAATATCAACCCACTAAACGTAAACGAGAAACAAACACTTTAGATTTAATACAGCAAGTGCTAATCCTTTTATTTTCATATATCTTTTTTTTTTTCAGGGATACGAGTTATTTTCCGAGGAAAGGCATTTGTTCATTGGACAGATCAGAATATGCGCGGTCCGGGAGAAAGCCGGTACCGAGAAATACGACACCATTCCGCCACTGAAGAATATTTTGATGTTTCGAACACACTTCTATCAAAAGGTTTGTCTCCGTTTTGAGCTGTCTCTCATTATTGATATCTCAAAGATACACAACAACAATTGTTTGGGAGATAAATATTCAAGTATGCATTTATGAATTACTTTGTAATGTAATCCCAGACAAAGTTTACATTTCTCTTTATCTAATTTTGTTTAATGTACGTTTCTTGTAATAATTAATACATATTGATGAATATTGGCATCACACACAACTTGACATTGTGCTTACTGGCCTGTTCTAACAAATTAACCAATCCCAATACATTGTTTATAGACATGGTTTATCAAGTCTCTACTGCGGCTGTCTTCGTCTAAAACAAACTGATCATTCAAATCCGTCTTCATTGGTCTAGTTGGTGCAGAAAATTAGGACAACCGAACCCCATTTCATTTTCAAACTAGGATAATCTTTTATGGTTATTGACTGAGTTTATTCCTTAAATATACCAGGGAAAGTTTCTTTAATAATGAAATACCGTGTTTTATGCATGTATAAATATATGTAACGTATTATTTGAACAGAGCTGATATAGACATAGAGAATTTCCTACCAGTCTTTTTTATATCAAAAAAGACGAGTAGGAGATTTTATTTATCACCCAATCCCTTCTTACATGCACAGATAGATAAATATAATTCTTTGTTGTAGATTTCTCTTTTACTGAACGTTACAGCGTAGTGATACATCATTTTTTGACAGCAATTCAACCATTGCAAAGTCCTTTATATTGACCCAGTTTTTCCATCAAGGTCAATTGAATAACAATAGTTTATTTTTAATACAAAAAAGAAGTTACTTTTAATAAGAAATGAACTGTTCTTTGAAAATAAAAAAAGTAGTTCCTTTTCAACTGACCAATCAAATTCATGTAAAGCGATATCTCCTAAGGAGATATCGCAGTAGATTATAAAATATATCACACAAGCGATATCTACTGTAGAATGTATTATTGGGTGATAAAATGTATTTGAAGTCCTTTCTCTTCAGAAATTGCATCCATAATTTATATATCGTACATCACATTTACGTTGTGGTAACTGCCACGAGCTATTAAATTAAATCACTCAGAAGACCGGTAAATTATTATTATGTCTAATCGTAATAATGAGATTAAGCGGTAGATAGTCTATACTAATTCAATAATCAAGAGGAAATTATTGATAATTTTATCCAGACTTATTACATTAGCTATAGCGGCAAAAATACTCCTGACTGGAATTAATGTGTAGCGTATGAAATAGACAGCGGCCATCATTCTATTTACAATGTATGGTGTTATTTTTAGATTTTCATAATTTTTGACAGACAATTACTACTGTGTACACTGTAAAACGTAGGCCATTGATGTATAGAGCCAATAAAGTCGACCAGTAGGTCTACGTAGAGGAAGCTAATTATTTATTCTATGACGTCAAGATGAGTGTCATACTATAACCGAGTGAGTGGCCAGGTCAACCGGGTTTGATTCCATGGTTAACCGATAAACAGCGTCTAGTCGTTGGGGTAGGACGACAAACCGACGTCCCGTGTACACCTTGACGTACACATAAAATAACCACTGGCAGTTGAAATTCATTATTCCGGATTGAACAGAACCGCATAAGGTGGTTAATCCTGCAAACAATACCGGGTTAGTCAGAGCGGTCAAAATTCAAATTATTGTGGGGTGCCCAAAATTAGGAAATCAATTTTATATCGAGTAGTGTCTGTTCATTTCCAGTCAGTGTTTTCCACTAATAAAACTTTAACTTGATCAGAGAATGTCAGACTTGAAGTTGTGTTGTCTCGACCTTATGACTGTTCCCTTGGTATTTGGTTGGTCTTGTGTCGTGCTTCCATTCTAGATCAATGCGGTAATTAAACTATCTCCGTGCTGTGTGTTTACTTTCATATGGTTAGACGTTTCCTTCCAAAGTTTCGTTTCTAACCCAGACAAGACGGACTACACAGGCGCCCTAGTCCAAAATTGCGGTAAAATTGGTATCGATGTGTTGTCGATGAAAATAACTCGAGGTAACTGGCACCGTTTACACGTTTTGATTGAATTTCTTATCTGAGAGAAAACAGAGAAAGGCTTCCGAAAATTGATTTATGGCTTGGAATCAAATTGTTGGCATATGCTAACAGTGAATTTAATTTAGTTGATTCGACCACCTTGTTTCATTATCTGTGATAGGGATGTGCCAGTTTTCAACCCCGAACGATTATATTTAAGCAGAAAATAAATTGACTATTATTTGGCTCGGTCTGGGCTATTTTCATAGCAGGATACATTTAAAGGGCACATAGGGTAAACCGCGTAACATTTATACGTGCTCAAATGTCGTATGTGTTGATATACCAACATTAAATTTCGTCTAAATCCACTCTTAATTGAGATATATTACCGCAAAAACACAACATAACCTAACACACTTTAAATTTCACAAAGGCGTATGACGTCACACAGACCAACTGTTTATTGGAAGTCTGTAATACTCTTCCCCTGTATATATGTATATTCCAACATGCACTAGTCGGTGATTAGTACCACTGTTTAAGGACCATGTAGAACTCGGAAATGTGAATTCAGACTGATATCTCTGTTCACATTAATCCATTGCCATCACCTTGATTCTTTATAACAAGGAAGAACCCAGCATATCGCAATATTTCTGAAAAATATCTTGGAAGGAGTTGACCACTTCGAATTGTTGCAACGTGAGGTGAAAAGTAACTTAAAGGCTGTGACGCCACTTCAGAGGGGATTTCCCTATTATCCGCTTTCTCTTACCCATTGCTCCTCAAAATTATGAATGATGTAAATTCTAGCAATTGTTACGAATTCTATACTAAAAAGTCAACAGAAAGTGTCATGAGAAAATGGAGAATTGTTATAAATTGAGTAAATGCAAATTAAGTAAATTTATTGTTATGCACCCTTTCAATTATGTGATTATCTGTTGTAAAAGGTATATTAGCTTTCCGTTCTTTAATCAAAACTATTGCTGTGTAAAACCGCTAAATTAGCATAAGTCTATTTGATTAGATCAAATTATGATAGACCAAATGGTCAACGTTGTTGCGTGCTTGGATTGTAAAGCGTCTGCAAGGCAATCAGATCCAAGACTGAAACTTTTTATCTGCTTCAGGCATGATTTTCGATATGTCATTTACAAAGAAGCCCAATACCTTGCCTCTGGAATCTAATCGTCGACACATTGATAAATATTAGACAGTTTTCCTGATAGACTGGTTAACATTTAAAGCTGAACTCCGATTACAAAACTACAGAAATAATTAAATAAAACAAGGTAACATCCTAAACGACCGCCATACTTGGTTTAAATTTGAAGAAGAAACATGGCGATCGCTTAGGGGTAACAAAAAAAAGACAGGCCACGCCCACATCCAGTGTCAAGCAAACTGTCCACATCCGCTTAGTCAGTCAACTACCAATTACCTCCTGACTGATCGAGGTTCTTTCACTATCACTACTATCAGTTAACTAAAAATATTATTGCTACACAATTATTATGTCTGATCATGTACATGTTATTTTACTAATTAGATGAAATAAGCCAACCACGATGTACTTTTGCTCTAAAGAAATGAAACATCTTTCAGGGAGCTAAACGTCTAACTAAATATTTTCCATAATATTCGAATTAAAAATCCCAGATTATAATTCGATATTGTTCCATTTCAATCAATATTGATGTTGTTATCTTGCTGTGAACATATGAGATCCTAATATCCAATATTTAAGACACAAAGATCATTTTAAAACCAGAACACGAGTACAATGAACAAAGAATAACATATCCTACAAGGATCGCCAGTATCCCCAGTGTCAAAGCTCCCTTCTACTCCACTAATTACTGGGTCAATTCACGGGGTTTTCGCGAATTCAAATTATCTACCCTAGAGCTTAGGATGATTCTACGAAACAATCAAAAACAGTTTACATCCGAGACGTAGCGTCTTTGTTTTACATTCACTACAATAAAGCAGTTGGTACGATCAATTATGATGAGAAGGGTTGCAAGAAATTTAATGTCAAAGAAGTCCTATCTTAGTTGCAATAAAATGCGAGTTGCTTCCCTTCGGCCACTCGATTGGTAGATAAATATAGCAGATCGCGTATTTCACCGAACATAATTGATTAGAAATTACAATAAAACTTTTAAAAATTATATATAAATCACTATATATACATTCGTATTTCATTAATATGTACTTTTAGATCCATGTACGTCTTATTTTAAATTCCAAAGAATAGAGCCATACGCGCTATAAATGGAAATTGGCGTTCCTAATCACTTCCGTTAATTTCGTTTTTGTACATTGAAAGTGCTAATTTTGTTAGTGTTTTAAAATTAAATTCATGTTGAATTTCGACAGAATTATGGCACTTATTCACTTCGTAAAATCTTGTGAGTATTTTAGCAACAAAATTGATCATGTAATATGATTGGAATTTATAAACAATGTTCGATTAAATAAATGAATTCTATTGATTTTCAACAATTTTCGTTAATTACCACTAGACCACTAGAGTTATCGCCTTCGTTCACTTCGAAAACTCTTGTGAACTTTCTAGTTACCAATGTTATTGCCCGATCAGCTTAAAATGTGTATGCGTTCAGAATTATTGTAATGAAGAAGAAGCCTATTGTTTTGAATAATTTCCATTAATTACTTTTAGAGATAATATGGCACTTTATTTAATTCGTAAAATCTTGTAAACAGTTATTGTCCGATTTGCTTGAAATTGTCATACATTGTTCAAATTAGTGAAACGCAGAATCCTATCTAATCTTATTGAATTTCAACAAATTCAATTGATTACTTCTAGAATTATCATCCTTGTTCATTTTGTAGAAACTTGTGAATAATTAACCGCAAAAGCTAATTGTTGTCAGTTCAGTTAATGTAAGATTACCCTTGGTAAAATTATATCATGATTTAATAACATGAAATAATTTATAAAAGGACACAGTAATTGTTTCATATCTATTCTTGTAACCGTTTACTGCACTTGTACTCTTAACCGATGGGACTGGACTGAGAGCAAGTTAATATTTCCTTTAACTGGTTAACGCGTTAAAAAAAAAATTATTATCGAAGCTTCTAAAACATGGTCATTTTCGTACCAAACCTATTTCAGAGAGTAAAAAAACTTATTCTTGGTCATTGCTTTTATTCTGGACCCCAAATCCAGCCGTTAGGTGGCATTTTGACAAGAAAATGTTAAAAAAAACCCAAATAGAATTTAGTGAATTAGGTCTTGACCCTTGATTCCTAGTGTGAGACCGGAGACATCTCAGTTCTATTAAAGGTTGATCTCATTTATACGTTAACCAGTTAACTGCTCTCAGCTCTGCGATGGGGGATTAGGGTCTTTTGGTCGCCTGATCATGATGATCTGCCCTTTTACGAGTAAGGGCAAAATGACGATTTTTAGACCATCTGGCGGAGACAGTAATGTATTTCTGGATTTGTGGTCTCTTGACACTTTAAAAAAGCCAGACGAAATAATTTAATTTCACGTAAAAAGTTATGTATTCTGATATCACTAAGGAATTCTCTGTTAATAGATTTAATAGTCTGAAAAATGTATAAATATTCCTCATATATTATGTCGACAGTTTTTGCAAGCTGAAACGTCGACTCTATACCTTTGTTTCTTTCGAATTTAGTTTGGTCTTTGATCTGAAAGCTGTATTTTGATCACAATTTAGATACTGGCTAGAATGTAAATTCCTTTCGATTGTATTTGGTAATATAGAGATGGTACTCTGGCACTTACATGTACTTCATTGGCACCTCGTGTATAGCATGGTTGTGGCAATTCGATTAGCCTATATAATATATTTAAGTAATAACTATATGAAGATAATGAGAATAACATCCCCAATAATCAATAGTACAACAGCTATATATTATAGTTTTCTTATTTCTATTTTAATGAGGGCTCCGTGTACCTAATTTGTTTGGCTAATTTAACTAACGATTCGTTCAATTGATTAAGTAGACAGAAATCCGCTAATGTTTTAAAACAGCATTTTTTATTATCAGCAGATGATTAAGGATTATGTCAGTTTGTTTTAGTGTCAATAATCATGTGGTAAATCCGCCAAAGAACTATTAATACACTCTTTAACACCCTTGTTACTATATAAACTTATTTGTTAAGTTTCTATTCAAGTCCCCACATCAAAATGTCATCAACGTCAAATTTGTATTTATAGGCAAACATTGTTTCTAATGTTTAAACGATATTATGTACGGTTATTTTGAAACTATAGTGTCTCTGTGGAACATCTTATTGTTGCCCCCCCCCTCCCCTCCCCTCCCCGGGAACCGCGGTGGCTCGTGGTCGCTCATATTATTGATTGAAACAGTTCATCGCGAATTTCGGGCGTGAGTCTCCCTTGTCAGTGGTACATGATTTCGAAATAAGAGTAGGCCAGCATAGTGCCGCTGTTCGGACAAAACTTCCCTCATAGAACACTGTATGGCGTGATGGTATAGTATTGTTATGCCACAGTAGACCATTAAGTGGGTCTTTAATATGAGGAGTTTATCGTAGTCATTGTAGAAGAATAGATTACACGGATAATGTATACTGCATGTAATTATATACACACAAAGAAAGGAATCAGAAAAATAGAACACCTCTGTTTTAGTAATCAAAATAAACGTAAAACTAACATAAAAACATATATTTTAAATTGAACGGAACAATCAACCACAAATCCATCAACATTCATAGTTTTTGATAATGACAGATTTTCCAGGTCTCACGATGTTAGAAATGCTATTATCACCAAATAAAAGGTTTCAAGATCTGTAGAATGTTTTATTTATTACCACTAGAATGTAATATTTATTACCATAAGGCTAAAACATACATCGAACAAAAAATGGAATAGTAAATAGTAAACCCCCGATTGCAGCAGAAAGAAGGACAGCGGACTTCTTATTTAAGGCCATCTACACTCAAAGCCATAAAAAACGCAATGCCAAATTCAAAGTTTATTTACTGCAACAACTTTCAACAAATTTACATAACAATTGACAAAATCGAGATTACAAGCATCTGTGGATAATTTCATGAAAGAATTCACTACAAATGCACAAAACCGAAACGCCAGAGAACCATGAAACAAAGCAGGGGTCAGCTGAAATCAATATCGAGTATGTCCACCCTGAGCTCTTACACCTGTCTGAAGTAGCCTTGGCAAGGACTGGCACAGATGTCTCACTACACGCTGTGGGATTGTTTGCCAATGATTTTAGAGTGCCTGTGCCAACTCTGCAACAGTTCGTGGTGGCACGGCTTGAGTTCGAACCCGTCGTCCAAGTTCATCCCAAAGGTGTTCGATCGGGTTACGAGCAAAGCGTTCATGTCGACGTCGGTAGATACGGTGACGTCCATCAGGAAAACTGAGGTTGAATCGGAATTCATCCGAGAAGATGATATGACTTCAATTTGCTATATATATGGAAAAAATATTGGTTTAAATTCAGCTGCCCCTAGCCTAAACTTCAATAAAACAGTCCAGAATACTTAAGCCGGGTTGTGAACACAAGACTGTCGTGGTTTAAAATCGCCAGTATTTATAAGCTTGCTTATCGTTCGCCCTCTGATCAGCACATTAGTTATGTGTAATTGTCTCTTTTCAGACCCCGCGACAAAGTCAGAGACGCGAGTTATACCAGCAGGTCAATACACCTACCCGTTCCAGTTTCAGTTACCATCCAATATCCCATCATCATTTGAAGGTCAATATGGTCACATCCGGTATTACATCAAGGTCATGATAGAGAAACCATGGAGATGTGATTACACGTGCCAGAAAGTATATACTGTGATCTGTCCGTTAGATTTAAACAGAGATCCAGCAGCTGCTGTGAGTATTTACTATTTACTTCTTTTACTATACTATATATTCTCCACAGACTATTGGGTTTTTTTTCTAGTAACCAACGAATGTTGTTGATTTGTATTCGGAGCTGCGATGGTTTCGCGCCTAATACTCTAGCTCGCAAATCTGGAGGTCTCGGATTTGATCCCGGTGTTGGCCGACGACGTTCCTCGGGAATTTCTGACGTGCGTTCCCCCTGTCAGTGGTACGGAACTGAGGGCTTGGCAAGGAACAGTGTCTGGTCATTAATTCTGGTGGGGCGAAAAACCGAGGTGCCGTGTTCACAGTGGTGTGTATAGTAGGGCGTAGCGCCGCAGTTATTTGGGCAAAATGTCCTTCACTGCACACTGTATGAAGACCGTCTCCATTAGCCGGTACGGTTTCAGAACAATAGGACGTTGAACCCCTTTTAATTGCTTTCATTTCAGTTGGATTCTTTGAAGTGTAATGGCATTTATTCCCCTCGAAAAAAAAAATGGATTGTTTGTGTCTGAAATCTGAAAAAAAATATCTAAATCACGATGGGTAACTCTAAAAGTCTACTTACGAGGGCTGGATGAAATGTTCTAAGTCTGAAAAGGGTAGATTAATTGGGTTGAAACAAAACATTTTGTCAGCAACGAATGAATGAATCGTAGACATATGAACTGTAGTGTATTATTGTCTTCGTACCAGTGCCTCTTGTGAACCCACCCATTGAAATTACCAGGGGGTGATGTCCGTTCCTTTTCAACAATAAAGACGTGGGCAGCGGATTTAAGTGTGGCGGGAAGAGCCTTAACGCCCACCCCGCTCCTGCAAGACCAGCAACAGCAACTATTTAAGAAAACATTACCCGGGTGCGTGACATAGGGATGGCTGAACTTCGACCCCATGCATGCAATTACTAAAATGTTAGCATTTAATCAATGTTTCAAGTTCACATGGACTGTTTTATATTATATTTGTATTTGCAAAACCCCGAGTTAATTCTTTGAACGATGACATATAATCATAATGACAATTGACTGAATATATACAGTTCACTAAACCTAATTATTATTTTTTTCGCCATTCAACCAGTGTGCAAGTTTTTCTAAATTAGTTTTACCACTTTCAGACACCAATCCGATCCCAAAAGCAAAAGAAATTGTGCTGTCTCTGCTGTCGAACTGGTCCGGTCAGCGCTACTTTAAGTTTAAACCAAAGAGGCTTTGTATCGGGGGAGACTATTCATGTTGATGCGGAAATCACAAATTTAACGAGAAGGAAAATGGGTGCAACTTCTATAGAGCTTAAAATGGTATGTATGTCAGAAATATTTATGTAAATGCCTCATAATTGGTTTGGTTGTTGACTTTAACATGTAATACGTGTAATACATGGTACCATAAATGTTTACAGTAACTATAATTTTGAATTGACCAAAGTATGTCGGAAGGAATAGTTGAAAATGGCATATCTGCAGCGTCCCTTACTTCCATATTGTCTGGCCTGGGGCCCCAGACCCCACCGCGTGGTTTTCGCACATTTGACGCTTCGTCACTATAGCTTTCTTTTCGCATATTTGGCACTTCGTCACTATAGCTCTTCAACATGAAATGTTTGGACTCCCCCCCCCCCACCTCCCTGGAGTTATGATATGTTATAATCCTTTTCGCGGCTGCAAGCTTTAGAATCCGTCCACCAAGCAGGTTAATAGTATAGTATCTACAGTGAACATACTGATTATCTCTTGACAATAATGGCATTAGAAAAAATTGGTAAAGAGTTTCTATTATCGCTCTTATTTCCCTGCAACGCTTAATGATTTTAATTTTCATTTTCAGACCACAACGTTCTTTACAAAAACCAAAACACGATCAGTCACTCAACAAATTATGAAAAGAAAACGGGGTAGGGTGGCTACTGGAGAATCAGAAAATTGGAACAGTGAACCAATAGTTATCCCTCCTTTAGCCCCATCCCTTCTTATTGGTTGTAATATAATTGACGTCAGATACATTCTTGAGGTAGGATCATACATTATTGAAATTATGATTGTGAACGCTGTTTTATACGATAAAAAGAAAATCTTCCTTGTCAGATCATAATGCAATTGTAAACGTCGTTGAGTTGTATTTTTTGTTTTGTGTCCTCGACAGCTCTGGTTTAGAGTAGAAATTTGAGTTCCTTTTTGTGTGGCGCACCGAATCTCTAGCCCTGTCTCTATATCATGAAGGGGTTGTTGTGTGACCCAACAATTTAGTTGATTTTAAACACATGTGACCTCCCTTCTGTGGCGCCGCATGATAAAGGAGAGGGGGTTTAACGTCCACTCGACATAAACCAGGTCATTTCGGGACTAACATATGGTTCAATATTTATTTCAATAATTCGCTTGCGCGTAAGGGTCTTTTTTAGCAGTGGGAGGAAACCAGAGGACCGGAGAAAACCTACGAGGTTGGACAGGCGACCTACTCCTTGTCACATACAACCGGGGAATCGAAATCACGCCAGTTGACTCAATGGCACACCTTATGATACAGCGCGGACGCGCTAACCATACGCCCCCCCCCCTCAACATGATACAGGGACTTTTCTACAACACTAATCATTCTTAAACAGCCGCTAGTATTTAGAGATTTAGCTGATTTGAAACGCCATCCTTATTTAGCATATACATGTAGGTTGCTTCTGCGATGAATACATTCTACCAATTCAGTCGGTGTTGGGATCTTAATGGGACACATTTACGGAATCTACGTGAACAACGATTGTTAGGATATTGTAGTGTTTTAAAATAATGCTGATTGGCCTCAAGAACTAAAATATAAGGATATGTTCTTATAACTATATTGATACATTAGGCCTAACAGTCTGACCCAATCCACCGATTTGGAGATCATGCAGAGACGTCACGAGCTATGAAGGAACCGTCAATTAATATTCTCAATGTTATATATTATAGTTACGGGTAGAACCAGTGGGTCCAGCCTTCGATTTATCGATTCCAATAGAGATATTCATTGGAACCGTGCCTTTACATTCAACAATACAGCGACACCTGGCAATTAGTCAAGGGAGGCAATCATATCATCACTCGCATGGCGCTGGAGCTGAACAATTATACCATCCTAATACATACTTACGTAAGTTTAAACATTTGTAATTAGTATTTTTATGATTAGCAAAATATGAAAATAGTTTAATCATAGTATTTCTTGATGGTTATAATGCTCCCAATTTTAACACGGCCGCATATGGTTGTCAGTACTGTCTGTTAGCCCGTACATCCACTCCCACGTCTTTGGCGCTTGCTCTTATAACCATAATATTGACATGGAATTGGCATAGTGTTTACGTGGTTAAACATACATTATGCAAGAGCTAAATCTGCCAATTGCAGGTCTTTCGTTAGGCCTAAAATGTTATATAAGTTATTAATTAGACCATAATCAACTCTCGATGTCATCGCTACCCTGCGATACTTACTGGATTAGAATCCGAACTGCTGCTCAACGCTCATTGATAATTCAATCAAAAATTGGATAATCGGGACTATGTTTTTATCGTACCGACTTTAGTAATGATGATCGAGGCTAACCCCAAAATTCAATTTGACTGAAATTTTTAGCAAATTCCCTTTACATTATCTAGTTTTTAACTATTATAGTGGGAACTGCCAACTCTTTATCTAATCTCCCATAATGTATCTTTAAGACGAAGAAACTAATTACTGATTTCAGATAATTAGTGCGTTATTGCTCTTGATTACCCTGAAAGATTCCCTGTTCGTGCTAGCTGCTAAAATACGGGGGGGGGGGGTCACGTGGCTAAATGGGTAAGACGCTGGCTCGCTAGCCTGGAGGTCGGGTGTTCGATCCCTGCATTGGCTGAGAAAGTTCATCTAGATTTTCCGGCGTGGTTCCCCCTTGTCAGGGATGCAGGACGGATGAGACAAAAAACCGAGGTCCCGTGTATACATTGGAATGCACGTAAAAGATCCCTTGGCAGTTGGAATTCGATATAAATAAGAGTAGGCGATAGTGCCGCTGCCCGGGCAAGATTTCCCTCATAGCACACTGTATGGCGTATGCCCGTCTTCATTAGCCCAGCATAGGAGCAGAACAGTAGGACGTTAAACCCAATTCATTTCATTTCATTTCATTGCTAAAATACGACCGAGTCGGAATTTATGGACAATTTATGTTGATTAGATGAAGATCATTTTTATACGCCCACATAGAAATGTGGACGTATATTGCCGTCGCCCCCGTCCGTACGGACGTCCGTCCGTCGTCCACAATTTCTTGTGAACGCTCTAACGCCAAAAGTTAACATCCGATCTTTGTGAAATTTATATGCAATATTTAAATTAGGGAAACGAAAAAGCCTATTGAATTTCAGCAATTTCCGTTTATTACTTCTAGAGCTATGGCCCTTGTTTCACTTTTTTTTAACCTTGTGAACGCTCTAGCCCCAAAAGTTATCATCCTATCTTTCTGAAATTTCTATGCATTATCTAAATTAGTGAAACGAAGAAGCCTATTTAATTTCAATAATTTCCGTTTATGACGTCTAGAGTTATGGCCCTTGTTTCACTTTATTGAACCTTGTGAACGCTCTAACACCAAACTTTATCATCCGATCTTTCTGAAATTTATATGCATTATTTAAATAAGTGAAACGAAGAAGCTTATTGAATTTCAGCAATTTCTGTTTATTACGTCTAGAGTTATGGCCCTTGTTTCACTTTATTGAACTTTGTGAATGCTCAAATTATAATCTGATCTGTATGGAACTGTCTTGTAAAGGCCCCCAATTACCTACAAAGGAATAAATATGCGACAACCCTTGTTGACCGCTCGGACGATTTAGCCGCTGTGGGCGTATGTTTCCTTGCCTGGCAACCTATCTTAAAATATAATTATTGTTGGCGATCTACAGGCTTTAGCGATCCTCGCTGTCTTAAATTTATAGACGGTTGGTATGTCAACAGGGCCGCATACAGAATTTATATTGTAGAGAATGCGGAACCCAAATTGAGAGGCCCGAAGTTACAGGATATGCATATATTCCAGGATATGAATAACTTTAACTAGGCCTATATTCATTCATATTTAAGTCCAACTATGCTTTACTTCACAATTAGTTGATTCATATATGAAAATAGCGACCCCTGATAGCCCTGCTGCCAGATTGCCTGGAAATGTTAGTGCGGGGCTTTATTTGAGGAAATTGGTCAGATGTGCCAAAATCCGGCCCTGTGTAAAGGGGAGGAGTGCAGTTTGTTACATTTTACATTAAAACAGTTTGTGACATCCGTATTTTCATTTCATATGTTTGCGCAATATCATCGGTACCGTACAGTGTTGATTTCTTTTCTATATGTGGAGACAGCTATCATTCCCGGCAAAGACAAAACAAACACCGAACGGGCGCAGCCAAATAATTTATTGATGCTTGATATATACAAATATACTTTGTTTACGATTTTATATAATAAAAGACATGTTGATTGTACCTTTTGAGATTTTATAACGTTTTATAATATAGCGGCAAATAATTAGTAAGTTAATTGTATATTTTTTGTGTCGTGTTGTTATTTATTAATATCGATGTAATTATATATATTAATAACTTTGTAATTGTATTTGTTAATAACTTTCTACTTGTATTTATATATTTTAGCCCCTCCTGGCTTTGCTAAATATCCCTTTTATACCTCCCGGGTTACAGAAGAAGACGACGAAGATCGGGACAAGGGAGACAACTACTATACCCCCGCCTACGTTTATTATTTGTGGAACAGTGATCAAAATAACTCCAACCACCCTCCTTAAAGTCTGGGAATATGGAGATTTAGTCGAAATCTAAATTAAATTGATTTATAATGTAAACATATATTTTATCTACATCAACTATAGCCCAGAGGAAATTTAACGTGCCTTTTTTATGTTTAATGTCGTCACGCCCACCCTTTCATCGTCCACAATTGTTCTAGAGTCTAATGTTATCATTTAATTACTTGCAGATTAACATGATCATTCGATTGTTCATGATTTCCGAGTTATCGTCCTTAATCATTTTTCTAAATCTACACGCTCTGGATGCTACAGTTATCATTAGATGGTCTTTAATTTTATCATTCGTGTATACCCAGTGTTTCTGTTCATTAGAAGAAAAAAACTTCATTTGAAGAACAAAATGTCACCACAACCTTTATGGTCTGCTCAAACGACTTAATAGCTATGGGTGTAATGCCTGACAATCCATCTTTGTATCCATAAACCAACGAGTAAATGTATATAATATTATGAAAAATGCGACATGTTCTATCAATCAGTATCTTCAACATGCCGTCGCCTCAAGGGGTTACACATTCTATTGACGTACTCGTGTGAGACGGATTAATCCTTAACTTTGCTAAATTAGTTTGGTTAGATAGGTTTATTTGATAAGTAAAAGGAATTTGAATGTAGTAGTATATAAATGAGTGAATGAAATTTGGTGGGGTTGGGGCGGGGGGGGGGGGGGGTACGTCCTACTTTAGCAAATGACAGTGTCGATTAAAAATGTGATCCATATTTTGTTCTTTTTATAACAATTGTACATTAAATATTTTTATACATGTTATCACATTAGTTCTTGTATCGTTGACATATATATCATTTAGATTATCTTTTTTTATATGAAATAAAATTTAGTTTTTAGATTTCTTAAATTGTCGGGGTATGATTACAACGTTTTTTTCCCAAAAATTAATTTCGTGCAACCGGAGTTTATCGCCTCTTACATATTAGTATTCTACGCATCCTGGCTAAAAATTTATTTTTTTAAAACACGAGAACAGTTCCCGCTAATCTAGCCTAGTTGTGGGCGTGTCTGTTAGGGGTAACCCACCGCACAAACTGTCTGGCAGTGGCCATTAATGATTCCTGTGGTGGTACTAAACAGCTCCAAAGCTGTTTTAGGTGGTACAGATTTCAGCTAATCTAGCCTTGCTATGGACTGGAAATTAGATAACTCTTGTCAGAGAGACGCCACCACTAAAAATGTCTGACAATTACATAGCTCTGCCAGGGGTTCCCAACCATTAGAAATGTCTGTCAGGGTGTTTTTGTAATACATGAAAATGTACGGTACACTAGTTGAGGGGCATGTCATTTTGGGCGTGGAATACCACACCCACCACCAGAAACCCGGCAGACTTAGATTCTCATGATACCAGATATACATTTAGTTTAAGATGTTGTACATCTCTATATTCTTTTAAAAAACAACTTAAAACACATTTATTTAATCAGGCTTTTAACTGACTCTGTATACAATCGTTAACATGTCCATAATCTTGTTGTTTATGTGTGATTTACATGGTCACTTTGTAAAGTGCCCCTGAACATGTTATATGAAAGGGTGCACTATAAATATGCTGTAATAATAATAATAATAATAATAATACCATATAGGAGAAAATTGGTACACTTTTCAGCTAGGTTGACCCCCTGGGCTCCTGGTCTATTAAGCTCCACCCAATCTACTAGAGGGAAAACAATATGCTTATTCAACGAAAAGAATAAAGGAAGATTACCTGCGGTTTGTCCCTGTGAAGTGAGAGTGGTAGTTGCCTCAGCTCTGTGAAGACCTACACTCAGATGATTCCATCTACGAGATCGAAGTTTCTGAAATATCATACAATGATTCACACATATCGTGTTAATTTTAATTATACCCAATACATGGGTGTTCGTAATTTTTGCTTTTGAAAGTTTGGCCAGATTTCTGAAAATCATATTTTTTTCAAAAAAAAATTCAAACCATAATTATTTCTATATCTGTTGCTTAAAGATACATTATGTAAGATTTAGATAACGAGCTAGCCATTCTTGCTATAATAGTTCGAAAATAGATAATGTAAAATGAATAATTTGAAAATTTCATTCAAATTACCCCATTCTGAGCGAAGAGATTAGCCTTTGAAGGTTTGACAAGACGTGTGCGATAATATTACCCTTTGAAGGTTTGACAAAACGTGTGCAATAATTTCAACCACCGCACCGGTTGTTCGAAGTTAAGTCTCGCTTCTCCATTTTTAGCTTAAATCAAAATATAGCTGAACGGCTCTAATCTATTTAACATCGGAGAAATCCGATGCCATCGAGAGTTGATTATGGCCTCGACAAGTTAATTAATGTCTAATTAATAATTTAGAAAACATTTCAGGCCTATGCTCTTGCATAATGTATGTTTAATAGGTTGTCAAATCACTATTATACAATCAAAGAAATCATTCTTTCACTTACAAAACATTCACATAAAAATTGTCCAGGTCAAACAGATAAGGATAATGATGCCTGATCGACCGATGCAAAATTATCTATAAACCTTGTTTTGATCAATGACACTATTAGTTTCGATGGCTAAAGTAACACTTTCAAAATCAAACGTTTTACTTTCAACAAAAAATGATATTTTGCAACCGAGACTAGTGAATTATATTATTTTATATTATTTATAGTACAGAGGTTCCCAAGCTTTTGTTAGTTGCGAGTTTTGAGACCCCAGAAATGATAATCTGGTCGAAGAACAAAGTCGCCTTTTTCTATAAACATCATTATTTACAGATCAAAATGTTGTAATGAGAGACTGGGGAAACAAATCGTGAGCGTGAGAGAGTAAAGACGATTGGCAATGTGGCAAGAGGTGTATAGATCAGAGATTTGTATGCTTTTCGTGAAAACATAGCATTTTTTCAAAAGTTTCATAGTAGTCCGTCAAAAGAATCCACAAAAAGTGCTCCGCGACCCCTGTTGGAAGGTTCGACAAGATCTATAGCGTACACTGTTCATTTTCGCAGCGTGCTTGGCAATCGAGTCGAAGTCTCGATTATCCATTTTATCGTTAAACTTTTAAATCTCACGGATGTTCTAATCCATTTGAATCTCAGCAATCCTGTGTACTGGAAGGTTTCGCAAGATCTTGCGTACATTGATCATTATAGCAGCAATGGTACTTGGCAATCGAGTCGAAGTCTCGATTACCGTTTATCGTTAAACTTTTAAATCTCACGGATGTTCTAATCCATTTGAATCACAACCCTCCGGTACGGTAATCTAGAGAGTGGATGATGGACTTTTCATGTGAATAAATGACTAAAAAATAGTTTATATAACAAAGACCTACAATAGGCAGATTTAACTCTAACATAAAACATCTTTAAAGAAAAATATAATAAGTATTTATTTAGTGTAAAAACATAAAAGTGTTACTGAGTATATTTCAGTATTTATAAAACCGGAATTCAATGATGAGATTAGGAATCGAATATTTAAGATAATTTCAATACAAAATTCAACCTCGTGCTCAACCCAGGATATGATGATACATTGGAATTGAACTAAAAAAAACATTAACATAATACATAGGGATAAACGTCTATACCGGGTAATAAATATACATCATTCTCGAATGAAACCAAATAAATATTCTATCATATTCCAAACAAATTTTGGAGGTGGATGGATATCATCATTTACAGCTGCTATTGACATGTCCCAATAGTCTAAATACACAACACGAGAATGAAACTCTTTCATTTCTTCGTGTAAAATAGATACAAGATGGCGACCCATAAAATCATTTATGCAAGGGACCCAACCAGTACAGTAAAATACATGTGGCCCTTTTATTAATACTTGAAGTTCACTGTTTCTATTCAATGCATTTCTTAGAGCAGGTAGAAACGATTGGATTGTATCTCTGAAAATATTATATCGCATTCTCGCAAAATGACCATACATGTGCATTGCCACCACATATCGTCCACTTTTAGGTATACTATTAAATATAGATGTATAAGACTTTATTGTGTATTTTGCTCTGCCCGGTCCTTTGATATCGCTGTACAGATTAGGATAAGCGTGTAGTATAAACTCCACGGAACCTTTCCAGTCTTTGCGATGACACACACTTCTAGACACGAATTTGCATTTAATGGACTTTGTTAATGCAACGAACCATTGTTGCATGGTGGAATCTCCCACCATTATTAACTTTGTTTTATTCAGAGCTTTGGATATTTTAGTTGAAAGATTATCTGAAGTGTCACATTTTGTTGATTGATAAAATGACCCGTTAAAATATCCAGTCGGTGTAGAGAGATCCCACGTTTCACATTTAGGGAGATTTGAACACAGTGGAAGATTGGTCCTTGAAATATCTTTACCTGATAAAAGATAAAATAAAATTGATATTAGCGTTGATTTTTTCTGCAAATTAGCTAAAAAGTCGGGTATACGAAATGGGGTTTAATGTCCTACTATTCTGCTCCTATACTGGGCTAATGAAGACGGGCATACGCCATACAGTGTGCTATGAGGGAAATTTTGCCCGGGCAGCGGCACTATCGCCTACTCTTATATCGAATTCCAACTGCCAAGGGATCTTTTACGTGCATTCCAATGTATACACGGGACCTCGGTTTTTCGTCTCATCCGAAGGACTAGACAGCTGTCCTTGTCAGGCCCTCCGTTCTGCACTACTGACAAGGGGAAACCACATCGGAAAATCCAGATGAACTTTCTCGGCCAATGCAGGGGTCGAACACCCGACCTCCAGGCTAGCGAGCCAGCGTCTTAACCACCCAGCCACCGTGGCTCCCTCGGGTATACGACATCAATTGAATTCCAACCGCCAGGGGTTCTTTTACGTGCATACAGGGCCTCGATTTTCGTCATATCTCAACGGCTAGACGCATTTTCTTGCCAGGATCTACAGACTGCACCACTACAAGGGCATACCATGCTTGAAAATTCTGGGAAACTATCTCGGGCAACACCGGTTTCGAACCCCGACCACATGGTTAGTTTGCCAATTTGGTAAAAGTCCACTCGACACAAAAATGGTCATTTTGTTACTAACATATCAAATAATTTTATTTCAATAATTCGCTTGCACGTAGGGGTCTTTAGCAGAGTGGGGGGGTGGGATGGGGTCGGGGGTAACCGGGGAACATTGGGAGGGGGGGAACCCAAAGCACTTTAATGTGTAAAATACATCCCACTTACTTACCTTCAATGTTTACTATTACTGAAAGGTTTCGATCTGTGTGACTGCATGGTGCCCTGTTAATAATGTTAATGACAGTTTTATACGTGTATATAATAAATAAAACAAAATTAAGACTGAAAATCGAGTTTGTAAATAAAATATTTCCGTTTTTTTTTTTCAATAAACACTTACCATGTCAACTTTCCTATTATATGAAGGTGAAATAGTTTAACGTTCTTACATTTACGTACCGACTAGGCAAATGAAGAAAGGCATGCGGTGGTACTACACCCTACTCTTATATCCAATTCCAGTTGTCAAGGGTTCTTTTAGTAGCACAAAAATATACATGGGACCTGGGTTTTTCCTAACATCCGACGCCGGGATCGAACCCCGGGCCTACTATTAGAGAGCCAGTGTCTTATTCACTGAGTTACCTTTATTCTTACATGTTATCGTTACATGCATTAGGGTATAATCCAACAGTGCCTGGAGTCAACCAAAATACATGTATATAAGAAATACCTTGATAGCAGTTTACTTTCGGCATGCGTAGCTCCAACATCGGAAAATCTGTAGTCTCTGAGCCCCGAAAAATCGTCACAAGTTAGAGTAGCTGATGGCGGACGGCCACAATACCAAGGACGTCCATCATTGAGTGTGGTGAAATTGCAGATTTCCTGATATCCAATTATTTTAGGCAATGGTAAACATAGAGTGTTTTGATTCAATGTGCCTTTGATAAACAAACCAATGTGATAATACATAGAATTCAGTGTTCTGTACCATCTGAATAATGTGGCACTTTCTTCTCTGTAATAGGGTATAACAATCGAAACAGTGTTAGTACCATTCCAAAGTGTAGGAAATCTCACTAAATACGTCCCGTTATTGAAATCAAACACCCGACCCGACATCGCCCTTTTGTTCTTAGACCTCGTTATCCAGGCACGGACATCGTCTCCGCCCCGTTTTAAAATGTTTCCGTGTTTGTCTTTTAGGATTAACTGTATCTGCAATTCGTGTTTAGTTTTAAGAGCTAAACGACCGGTTAAGACTATGATTACAGATTTTGAAAGATCGGGCACTTGCGTTTCATTTGTAATTCTCTTGTCACGTATCGTCATTTTTTCTGCCGTTATCATCTGTTTTGTAAACAGAAATTGGTTATCCGAGATAAGTAAATGGTTATAAATTTGATTCTGAGAGTAACACATACACTGCGACCCTCGGCACTTAGGTGAAGGCGTTAAAGTAACATTTATACACGCATCTGAACATTTCCTACACCCGTGATTTAGACTGGATACCTTTATATCTTTAGGTAGTTGATAAATAAAATCGGACAGATCCAAAGACGTATTTATAAGTTGCTTGTATCTGTCTACATATTGTGGATAATTCATTTTAAAGTGATTCATATTTATTATGAACCTATCGTTTGAAAAATCCAAACCAGGCGACACACCAATTGTGTTTCTGTAAAATAAAATTCACAATAGCTAAACATATATTATGCAAGAGCTAAATCTGCCTATTGCAGGTATCTCTTTAGGACTGAAAAGTTATATAAATTATAAATTAGACATTTATTAACAAAACGAGACTATAATCAACTCTCGATGGCATCGGATACTCGAGATTTTAACTAGATTAGAACGGTTCACCTTTTAATTTAAAAATAGGAAAGCGAGACTAAGTCTCTAATATACCAGTGCCCTGGTTAAGACAATGCACACATCTTGTCAAAACTACAAACAGTGATAACTTGGCTCAGAATGGAGTAATTTGAAAGAAATTTTCAATATCTTCATTTTAAATTATCTATTTTTTAAGCTATATTATAGCCAGAATGGTCAGCTCTTTATGTAAATTTTACAGAATGTATGTTTAATGATTCTTAATGAAGGAGTAGCATTTCTTTAGTTGATAAATAACTACATTTCGAAATACTTCGCCTATATATGTCTGATGATTGGGGAAAGGGTGGGATCCAGTGGTCTAACGTGTGGGCTTTAGATCATAAGGTCTTTCATTGAGTCAAATGACGTGGTTTCAATCCTTCATCATGTGTTAGCTCCGAAATTACATATTGTTTGTGTCATACACCACATTTGTTTCGGAAGTCCTAAAATATAGATCGATCTGATTATTGTGTTTCAATTAATGAAGAATGAACCTACCGCCATTTAATTGTCAGGAAAAGTGAAAACAATCCACAGACTAAATAACCGAATATTTTAAAGCGCCTCATCTTAATATATCTGTAAAAGAAATGATAATTTAATCTGTGTATTAACACCTCTAATATATAAGAAAGATCTGTGTAGTACAACTGGTTCACTGTCTTCAACGCTGTGTTTTTCCTTTCGTGACCAAAACTGCAGACTAAGTTTTATTTTTGAAAATGTGGGGCAATTGATCGTCACAACCCCCCCCCCCTCCGTTCTCAAAAATAATATGCTTTTTTTATAGATGTCAAGACAGTCTGCGTGAGTTCCCCGCTCTCTCTTTTATAGGTGCCAACAGTCCTCATGGACTAAAACCCTAAATTCTAAATATTTAATAGACATGCACCCTACCTTGCATACCGGCAGGGACTATTACCTAATTTGGCCAACAAAATATATTCCATCACTGTCGGTGGGGTTTCAAAAACAAGCGGCCAAATGATGTTTATAACAATCAAAAAGCTAACTGACCACACTGTTTATTACCCTTTCATTTATGGCAAGGTTTTGGGTCGCCATGTCTATATACCATTTAATGTATCAAAATACCACACATTACGTGCTATATTTCTTGTTGATGAATTTGGAACCAATAATTGGAAAGGCCGTAATATTGTTACATCTCAGAATAGTTTCTATACTGATATACGTACGGAGGTTTGAACAGAGAAAGTACTAATAAATCTATAGTTAGTATGAACATAACATAAAGTACGCGAGTGGCCACGTGGAATTCCATAAAATGAAAATTTAATCATAACTGAAACGAAAACATTTGTAACGCTATTTAAAAACAAGTGAATTACATTAAAAATTTAAATACAGAAAAAAGTTGAAATCTTTAAAGGAACATAATAAACAAGGGAAAAAGATACAATCAAATTACTATTTCCCACATGGCTCACCGTAGTGAATGTCTGTTTTATATACGTCAGAAAAATGACCGTACATTGCATAAGACTGTTACATAACAAAATCTAATATATGGTTTTTGTTTCTAGAGGGGTGAATGATTTCATGTGTCTTCAATGATGCAGACAGCAGAAAATTGTTATATCAAAATTATTATTAATATTTCACTTCTAATAGTTATTATAGCAATTCTCATTCTCCACAATAAGCTCCAAATGACCTACTTAGTCTTTTGCCATCAACATTTGACCCGATTTCAAAGTTTTGCACTTAAAAAAAAAAATATATGACATCACTTCAAAAAAAAGAAAAAAGAAACGTCACAACCAGGCATCACTTCCCTTTAGATGTTACCGATTTTGTCAAGAATCTTAAAGAAAAAAAAATTATTAACTAATTATAGTAATAGTAATCATTTCAACTGGGCAAAATTTAGCCATTTTAAAAGTTGCACAGAAACTTTGATTACAAACCAATTTTAATACAAATTTTAAAAAAGCACCAAATGACCTACTTAAAGGGAGAATAACACTCTTGCTGGCTTGACAGCTCCAGAAAATAAATAATAGCCTTATTCTAAGTACTAGATGTTTAAGTGTCCTACCTGTTGTGTAAATTATCCGTTACATCCTACTTTACTTGTCCAGAGGGTTCGAAAATATTTTTAAATCCAAGTCACATTTGAAAAGGTTTAGGTTATAGGCTTTTAAATTAGGTATGTTAAGATGAAATTTGTATCACTAATTAATTGGAATATTGTAAAATAGTACAATTTGTTGACCAGAATAAAGATTGGGACATATTATTCAGTTACAACAAGAGTGGTATTGAGCCTTTAATCGTTTGTCATTTTGACATGATTTCAAAGTTTTGCTCTTTTGAATGCGAACTCAAATCCTACACAATATGAACCTGTTAACACCTATTCATCTCGAATGACTGGGTTACAGAATCAACAGTCTTCCATGTAGAATATAGCAATAAATAAAGTAATCACCAAACCACCTTGTCTCTCGTGCAACTTGGTGTTATACTGACTAAAAGATATATACAGACAGACGACAATGTTATAAGTTGTTACAAGCCATGATTTATCAGCGACAATAATGTGTCATCTGTCATTGTCCTCGTCCTACAAAACTTTATATTTAGTTAAATAGTTTTACTGACATCGAAATTCTACTTCTGAAAAAGGGGATTAAAATTCACACCTATCTAAAACCAATATGTGTGAACTTAAATATTTCTGGCGACGTATCTTTGCTTGATAAAGACGGGAGAACCCTCGTCGAAACGTCGCCAGAAATAAAGGCCAGAACGAAGCTGTTTATGTGAACTTATTTGAAGAACATATTTTTTGGTAAATTTTTATTTATTTTCAAGAAAACACATTATACCACATTTTGAAGTAAAAACATAGAAAAAGTTCAAAAATATAAAAATGTTTTACACATTTACAATGCTATAACAATAAGAAATTCTTTAATAACCCTCAAAAAAGAAGTTTGGTCTTTTTATATAAAGAACTATCTGTGCATACTAATTTATGATGACAAGCATAGTTACCACAAGATAGTCACAATATATAGTTAGCACAAGATGGAGTATAGGGTAATGTGGAGTAGCTATGAAAGATACAGAAATCAAATTTATATCGATAATAACACCAGTATTTAATATCGGCCATTTTAAAACTTGCGCGAGTGGTGGAAGTGGGGCAAATAGCCCACTACTGGTCGGGGCATAGCGCCTATACCTGGGCGACATACCCGACACTACTGACCCGGGCTGATTACCCCCAAATTAACGCAAACAATTTTTATACGCCCATATTGTAATGTGGTCGTATATTGCCGTCGTTCCCATTCGTCCGTCCGGCTTCCACAATTGCTTGTGGAAAATTGCTTCTTGAAGCAAGAAAGCGAGTGTAAATTATTAGCAAACAGATTAAACAACTTAGAACAATATACACGAAAAGCCCATCTGCGAGTATTTGGGATAAAAGAAACACCAAATGAAGATTGTGTCAAAATTGTCTCCATGTTAATCAAAGATAAGCTGAAAATTGATAAACCAATCTCTATTGAGGCGGCTCATCGTCTTGGTCCTTTTCCCCATGTTTCAAATGATGACACTACTCCAAAAACTGAAAAACCCAGGGGAATTATCGTCCGATTTTTGAGAAGGGACGAGAGGCAATTAGTTGTTTCAAACAGACGAAAATTGACCAAATCAGGTATTTCTTTCGTCGAAGATATGACAGTGGAGAACATTAGACTCTTAGATAAACTTCAAAAACACCCACTCGTAAAATCATCACGGTTCTCAAATAGAAAGGTTAAAGTACAAGGACACAAAAAGTTTGTAGAGTGGAGTTAGTTCCAGAATTAGATAACCAGTTAATTAGGAAATTAAGTATGGCGGTATATTAGTGCCAAAATTCTAACATGCTATCGTCTAACTTCTAACGTGCTATCGTCTAACTTCTAACGTCTATTCGTGTAACTTCTTATCTAAGACAATGTATATTCTAATTTCTTCATTTGTTCCTCGTAAATGGGGCCTTCTAATCTTGCAATTTTTATTCTATTTCATGTTATTTCTATTATTGTAAGGACAAATTTTCATTTCGACAACGCTTAACATGTTTAGAATGACCATTGAACAAATTTAGAATGAACATTGAACAAATTTAGAATTTGATACGTCTACCTAGCAACCGTCATTATGACGTCGTTTGGTGTCGCCACTGTATGCGCAACTATCCACGCAATTACTGCTCACGGCCGGAAGTTAAGACCGTTTTACGGCAGTTCGTGAGAGAAAAGTAAACATCTTTTTGCATTGTCCGTATAGATATACGGTCCATGCATGTACAAATGACAAGATATCAACTTCAAGATGGAACACCATGAATGTATTAACTTTTTAAGTGGCCGACTTCAACGTATTATTTATATACTTGAAAGTAACAGCTATAACTCGTTAGCAGACATTATGAACAATTTGGAAATATTGATGGGTACATTTGCTGATGTTATAAACAGTCCATCGAATTCCAATGATCTTGACGAGGAGATGCCACATGCAATTTTACAGTGTTTGCACTTTTTATGTGGCGCAGTGGATCAGCTGGATCGATTAAATACGGATCAAGTAGTAACACAGACACGACACCCTATTGTGGGGACAAGTACTGGCCAACGAGGTAGACCAAAATTTTGCATTCCAGTAGAGACATTGGAATACCTTTTGGATAACGACTTTTCAGTCCCACAAATAGCGCACTTACTTTCATTGAGCAAGAGAACTATTTTTAGAAGGATGTCAGAATATGATTTATCTGTTAGAAACTTATACAGTGATATAACAGATGAGGAAATTGACACACAAGTAATTAAAGTTTTACATCAATATCCAAATATTGGGTATCGCAGCATCTGCAGCCATTTAAGAGCCTCTGGGTTAAGAGTTCCAGTCAGTAAAGTGCGTGACAGTTCTCGCAGAGTTGACCTAGATGGAGTGGTATTCCGAAAACTGACTTCAAGTCCAATTCAAAGAAGAATTTATTCTGTACCTGGGCCAAACTATTTGTGGCATGTAGATGGATATCACAAATTGATCAGGTAGGTATATTAATACTAGAAGTTAATGTTGGAACAGGTCCAGAAAAATCCAGATGAGCTTTCTCAGCCATTGATGCAGGGATTGAACTCGGGGACTTCCAGGTTAGCAATGGTTTCTGCTTGTCAGTGATGCAGAACAGAGGGCTTGATAAGGACAGCTGCCTAGTCGTTTGGATGGGACAAAAAACTGAGGTCCTGTTAACAAAAGGGCGTGCACGTAAAAGATCCCTTGGGAGTTGGAATTCGATATAAGAGTAGGCCGAAGCCGGAAAATTTCCCTCATAGCACATTGTATGGCATATGCCCGTCTTCCATTAGCCTAGGTTAGGTGCAGAAGAGTAGGACGTTAAACCCTACTTCATTTCATTTCCAGGTTAGCAAGCCAAAGATTTTACTCACTTAGCCACTGTGGCTCCCCCACCACATTACTATGTACAAGATTGATTAATCAGATTTCTTAATAATTATATAAAATGATATTAGACAATTATTTGTAGTCCAGAAAGTCTATATTTTAAAGGCATTTTAATATTTTTAATTGCAAATTCATACATGTTCACAGTACAAGTTAGATATGTTTTGCTCTATGTTTCAGTTGGCGCTTTGTTATTCATGGCGGTATTGATGGATATTCTAGGCTTCCGGTGTATCTTAAAGTTAATAATAACAATAGGTCTCAAACCGTCCTTGATTGTTTTAAACATGCTGTCCATGAATATGGAGTTCCCAAAAGGGTGAGATCGGATAAAGGTGGGGAAAATATTGGTATTGCAGAGTATATGCTGAGAGCTCAAGGATGTGGAAGAGGTAGTCATATAACAGGAAGGAGTGTTCATAATCAGAGGTATGGTATATTTTCTAAAAACATGTATTATTTGAAATGGGAGAACACAGCCTACAACATTTGTCCAAAGCCTGTAGTTTTAAATTACCGTCTCTATAAAGGATTCACAAATTTCAGCTACTTCATGCATGACCCATGTTTCATTCAATGGTATTTGAAACTGAGGTCTGAGCTGGGACCTATTTTTATACACCAACTTGAAATGTGGTAGTATATTACCCCACTGTCTCTTCACATATCAGTAATAGTGTATGTCTTTAACAATTTTCATTAATTAAGAGAGTGACTTGAAGAATTTTGTAAACGAAAGTTTTTACAAAAAAAGGATGCAGTGTGTTTACTATGGGTAGCATATCCCTGTCCAGTTTGAATTCACATGTGTGTTGATGTTTGATTCAGGTGTTGCTAGACAGTGGATATTTTCCTGCAGTTGAGGGAACCGACTTAGATGGGGAAATAGTTTCTCTCTATATGTGTATATCTGGTTTTTAATATGAACCAGGGGAGGAAGAGAACCAGATTGACTCTTGGTCTCAATGTCTGAATATACAAGTGTATTATTTCATTGAAACAGAGATTGTGATTCGTTGATCCCCAGAAAAATAATGCGAATTGTTTTTATTGTAGAATTGAGAGATTTTGGAGGGATCTGTGGTGTGGTTGTGTTAATGTATTTTACAATCTATTCTGCTATATGGAAACCAACAACATTCTTGTACCTACAGACGAACTTCATCTTCAAGTCTTGCACTATGTATTTTTACCCAGAATTCAACGTAGTCTTGACCAATTTTGTGAAGCTTTCAAGAGAAGACCATTGAGGACAGAACATAATAAATCTCCTCTTCAACTGTTTATTGCAGGGCAGATTATCCACTCAACTATAGATTTACAAGAGGTACACCTTATTGCTACCTTAAACATCTGTTATTTTTTTTTACACCCACATCTCAGTATGGGCATATAATGTTGCCACCCAACAACCTGATTTTTGTTAATTTTGATGAGAATCATAGGGGTCATGAGAGGACGAACGACATCAATATTTAGCATTTCGCAACCTTTTGTTCCTCCCTTCCCTTTATTTCTCAAAGATATGAAGGATCCTCATTACAGTAAATTTGGGCTTATTTCCATCTATTGCTAATTTAAAATGTAGAGTCGTAACTAGAGCATACAAATTATAATTACTCATGCTGATGATAGTTCCTTTGAATATTGGGAAGTATAAGACAAACTTTATTTTTCAACAGAATGAATTGCAAGATTATGGGAGGAGTCAAGAAGGTGTTTCAATGTCAGGCCATACTTTTGATCCAGTGGAGGTTCCTTCAACAGAATTTCCAACTGAACAGTTGATGATGGTAAACCCGTTAGCTGAATCCGAATCGCATGGTATAGACATTTTCATCAGATGCAGAGATATTTTAATTGCCAATAATGTGTAGAACATAATATGTATGTTTATGTACTTAAAGATACATTATGGGAGATTTTTTATAAGGAGTTAACTATTCTTGCTATAACAGTTCAAAAATAGATGATGAAAGAATATATTGAAAATTTCAGTCAAATTACTCTATTCTGAACATAGTTACTACCAGTGTCATGTTTGACTAGAAATGGGATTGAATTCCATCTTCACCGATTTTTAGCATGGCCGATCATTTGATTGACATGTGTTAACTCCACCTACATAATCTTGTTGTCTTTTGTCAGTGTCATCATATCCGAGTTTGTGTTTTACCTTTTTGGATTTTTATAACTATTGGATAAAATGAATGAGATAGTAAATTTCCATTCTTACCTGTAATTTGGGCATGCGTTAAATCAAGTGAATATAGGACATAATATTATAATACAATTATGATAAATCTATAGGTAGACACCAGGGGCGTCGTGCCTGTTGGGGAAATAATTTTTTTTTTATTGATATCATTAAGATAGAAGACCTGTTCGTCTGTATTAGTCATCACATGGTCTCCAGGAATTGTATTATTTGTCATTATCTGTGTTTAGTTTATTGCACTTTAAATAGTTTAGATGTCATTTGTTGAGGCCTCGCTAAACAGCGGCCTCATACACTCTATCATTTAGCCTCGACCCGGGAGTATGATGTCAACGGTTAAACCCTGCCCACCACGCCATTTAAAAATTAAAGTAGACAACGAATCCAAGCCAATCGTGGGTCTACAGAGATGATTTTGTGCTTGTGTAAATAAAGATCTAATTTATAATTTCTACATGTATGACATCTGAAACCTAAATAAAGACTTGCAATAATCAGATTTAGCTCTTGCATAGTGTATGTTTAAAGCACAATTAAAAACTTTAAAACAAACTTTTTGTTACATATTTTATTTTTAAAGTAGCAAAATTTAATATTTGCAATAACAGTAAAATTGACTAAAAACCATTTATTTTCATGCTGTCAGGACACTCAGAAATGTTTCTAAAGAATAATATGAGAATTTCAATAGATTGATTAAATGAATTTCAATAGATTGATTAAATGAATTTCAATAGATTGATGAAATGAATGACAAACACCACAAGACAAATGTACAAAAATTAATAAAGATATGTGCAGGTTGGCAAGTAACGAAAAATATTCCCATGGATGATTTACAAACATTAAAAACTGATCAAGAGTAACAACCCCATGAAGTAATTTTCCAAAAAATTTACTTGTATAAGATACTTGTGAAAATTAAAAGGCTTCGTTACTCATGACCATAAAAACAGGGTGATAACAATACGCGACATATAGGCACAAAAAATCAAAACATTGGTACTTTTCAAATTCAATAATAAGCCAAATTATGGGAAGAATTTAAAATAGTAAAACTTAAAATAAACCAAATGTACACATAATCAGACAGTCATTTTGTTTTCCAGTACACTGATTAAACTAGACCAAAATAACTATTAGCAAATGCATAATCAAACATATTAAACACTATGTCTTTTGTAACATCGCACTTCCTAGATAGATTAAGAGTACACGTGCATGTACTGCTTGTTGGCAATAGAGTATCACTGGCGGTAAATTCAATTGTCGGAGTGTTTGTAAAGCCCAGAATTGGTACTTGATCTATACCTGTAATAAATTTAAGTATGTCTGATAGTTGTATACTTCCTCGTCTGTGTGCTGAAAAAGAAAAATATTCTTGAAAGTAACACGATCTATTCATTCAAACAGTCTTACTGTGCAAAGAAATGAACTAAGGTTTATTGTTCAATCAATGCCTGGGTAATAAAAGGTCCAACACATTGCATATGTTCTTTCCATGGTTAGATGAGCAATGTGGGAAATGTTGCCCCCAGATGTTTAAATTGTGCTGTCAATTTGTAAGCAGGACTTTGGGGTTAGATCTAAATATCATGGCTACCTCCATATTTCATCATGGTCACAAGATGTAAACAGGACAAGCCCTAGCCCTAGACAAAATCTGGAGGTGGCCTTAATATTTAGATATGACAGAACCAGGGTTCATTGTATCATTTGAGGGACTAGTCACTCTTTTCCTTTTCAGCCTGGGGGTTGGATGGCTGAATGGTTAGCGCATGCACATTGTATAATAAGATCTGTCTTTGCGACGACTGGTGTGGTTCCAATTACCTGTTGTTGGGTCGCCTGTCCAACCTCTTGGGGTTTTCTCAGGGTTCTGGGGTTTCCTCCCAATGATCTGATCACTGACAAGGGGTCCATACTAGTATCCATTCAGATTTGAAACAACTATTTAAAATACAAGAAATAAATATACCTGCCACCTCCTTCATGTAGTCGAGGAAGAATCTGTACATACTCTTTTCTTGGATATACCCATTCGAACCTTCCTCAGAAAATTTTACTTTTAACAACTTAACTAATGTTGGGTAGGTCAGCAGCAAAGTTTTCCCATTATTCATGTCGAACAAAGACATTAGATCTTTCTTAATTTGGCACAACTGAAATATACTATTCAAAAAAAGTAGGGGATATTTGATTTTGGGGGCATAATACTAAAATATGCAAATGACTACGAAAAAAGTCACTATAGAACCTAACAGAAGAAACATTTCTAGTTACATGTGACGCCCAAACGCACCAATAGCTACCGCATGGAATGCAGGTGATGCTTGGGATCATCATGGGGGTCCAACTCAAGATTTGCACGACTCTGACTTTGAATGTTACAGTCATTGTGGCATTGAATTCCAGGGTGGAAACATCAGTTTAATTGTTTTAGTGACCAGAAAACAAATTTTGATATGCGTCGGCTTACCCAAAATGAAAGGTTACGTGCCCTTGGCATGCTACAGATCGGCACAACACAGGCGGTTGTGGCGCGGACGATGAATGTTTCTCAGTCTGTCATAAGCAGGCTATGGTCCAGATACCGTAATACACAATCTGTACAGGACAGACCACGCTCAGGTCGACCAAGGGCGACAACTCAAGCCCAGGATCGATTTATCCGTACCTTGGCCTTGAGAAATCGTGTCATCACAGCAATTCAGATCAGCGCTCGTCTTCAAACAGACACTGGTGTGAGAGTGAGTGGCCAGACGATTCGGAATCGACTGCATAGGTGTCACCTTCGCGCCCGACGTCCTCGCGTGATCCCTTGTTTGAGAGATCATCACATTCAGGCAAGACGTCGTTGGTGTAGGGATCGTCAACACTGGGATAATCGACGCTGGAGCAATGTGATGTTTTCAGATGAGTCAAGGTTCACTGTTGATTTTTTGGACAGACGTAGGAGGGTGTGGCGTCGTCGAAACGAGCGCTTCCAAGACGTTAACGTCATCAGACATGATCGATTTGGGGGTGGTTCTGTTATGGTGTGGGGAGGCATCACTGTTGCTGGAAGAACGGCTTTACATGTTGTTGCAGGGCGTGTTACAGGCCAGTACTACCGGGACAACATCTTGGCAGTCCATGGTTTTCCGTTCGCACGACGTCATGGCCGCCGTTTCATCTTCCAGGATGACAACGCAAGATGTCACAGGGCCAGGATCGTTACAGGTTACCTCCAACAACAGAACATCACCACATTACCTTGGCCAGCACTGAGTCCCGACCTCTCCCCCATCGAGCATGTCTGGGACATGCTTGGACAGAGGTTACGTCAACGTCAACAACGTCCTGCCAATGTCCAAGAACTTGCTGCTGCGTTGTAACAGGAATGGGACAATCTGGACCAAAATGACCTTAGACGTCTCATTAGAAGTATGCCACGTCGGATCAATGCTTGTTTGGCAAACAGAGGAGGATTTACCCGTTACTGACTTGGTTGTGATGCTGTGGTAACTTTGCTGTTTGACCCCGGGTATCATTTTACCCTTATAATGGTCAGTCTGTGCCTTACTTAGTCTAACGATCATTTGGAATAAATCGATGAATGTGAACTTCATTTCAATTTGTCATTTGTTTCTTCGTCAGTTTCATTAGGTGACTTTAATAACACTTACAAATCAAATATCCCCTACTTTTTTTGAACAATATATATATTGGTAATACATATTTTATCTGGTTATCAGATATAAAAATACACTATTCTGCTAGGTGTATTTAGGTTATTTGTTAACCTTGTAATTGCTTAAAATGGGTGGTCTATCTGGATTGCGGATGATATTTTGGGTAAATTAGGTCTCATGGAAATAAACTAGGTCAGCAACATCAACCATCATGTAGGAGGATTTAGTCATAGCCTTTGGTGCCCACCCCTCACAGCTAATTTTGAGAAATTGGGGCAAGCAGTATCCATATTAGTAAACTGTGTTTGCAAAGTGACCAATCTAGTAAGAGTGCCCTGCCATCCTGGTGGACGGGGTTCAGTCTTCCTTGATTAGTTCCTGTTGGCTGCCATGAAACACTTGACAGTGTCACACTGGAATAGTGTAACACAGGGTAGTGCTGTACACATATGTACACAATGTGAATTGATCGTAATCCAGAGACATTTAAACTTTCTTATTTTTAAAGGCTTATAACAACTATTATTTTGTTGCACTGTAAAGTGCCCTTGAATACATCTTTGCGCTATGTCAATTTTGTAATAATTATAATTTAAACACTGTTATAACACATTAAACTTTAATACCTGCAAAATGCCAATTCTTTTCAATCCAATACTAAATTGTTTCATTTCTTGTGTGTCTGGGGTCAGAAGAACTCCCCTTGGATCATTTAACAAATAAGGCACTGGTCCACCTTCTAATAAAGACAATCCTGAAAGTAAAGATGGAAAGTCCAATTTTAAGTTTTTAGCGAATATGCAAAGTTATGGAAGTTACTAAAAACTAAAGGCCAATTAATGCTATGAGAATAAAATGATCTAACCATAATATATTTTTAAGTCATAATTTTGCTTATATACCTACCAACAACAATTCCAGCAATTTCAAAAGCCTTTTTGTGAAGCAATGTCAAGTATGCTTCATGTCCAATATCCTTCTCAGATACTAAATAGCCATCTTTTATCAATCTTTCTTTAATGGCTTGCAGAGCTAATGTAAGAAATTCTCGTCTGGGTCCTCCCATGTCAGATGCCTCTTCACCAATGAAAGTGACGTCTAGCAAATAGGATATATCTACATTTCTGGAAAACTCTGATAACATGTCATTAAAAATATCATCACGTGATATGAATATTTCAAAAGCTGTATTCTCCTTGCTGTCATAATCTTCTTCAAGTACATCCATTTTCTTCCCTCTAATAAATTTCTTGCTATATGTACTTATAATGAGATCCGGACTTTTTATATCACACCTGTGAGGTAAACAAAAGTTTCAAACAATGACTGTTGGCAACAAAAATACACCCACCACTGCCCTAGTCGTCCAAACAGATATGGGTTAAACAACGCATAAAAAATTTCAACAAGATGACTTAGGTCATCAACATTCCATGGAAACAAAAAAATATAAATCCAAAAAAATTCCTAAGTAGGAAAAGGCACAACTACTATAATAGGTTGAAGTGTGTACACACACAGTTTAAAAAAATATCTGGAACAATTTATATATATATGCTCCGGAAACAAAATCGGGACAGAGGTGCCCTTTTCAATATCCATCCCTATCTTCGTCTGGTGCAGGATAAAAAGAGCAGATCATAATTAAATGAGAGCTCAAAAGCAAAAAAATTGTTTTCAAGCATTTTAGGATCTAACAATATTTTGTAGCAAAGGCAAACAACACTGAAAGTTATATTATTTCCTCCTACGATGATAGACAACTAATATAAATTTCAGGGATCGACAATTATCGATAAGTGTTGAAAATCTACAGGCTTCTTCATTTCATTGAGATACACAACCCATATCAAAATACACACTGAATATTACCGGAATGAAATTTGAATGAAAGACAAAGATAAGCATTTGGTATGAATACAGTAATGGGAAATTTCAATCAATGCAAGTTTGACCAAAATATTACAACCATGTGAAAAAGGCTATACAATAATTAATAATTTAAACAGCAGGCAATCAATAAGACCTACTTTCTTGAAATTCTTGCATATAAAACCTCAAGAATAAACTATGGGATAAAGTATTTCTATTTTAATACCTACATTTCCAATAGTGTTTCTTTTAGGCACCGTTCACGATGTACATTTTCATCTTCGCTTCTTATACTACAAATACAAAAATAATTTAGAAATTAGTGTGACCCAGCTTGAATATATAGCAATATGCTATCAATGTTTCAAATTTGTCCTCCATTTTTTTTCTGTATCAAGCTAAACTAACAGTTTTATCGCTTTTCTGTTACTTTATGTAAGATTTAGCTGAAGACCCGGACGTTTCAACGTTAATAGTTTAAAAATTTAATCATAATTACTTTTTTTCTTAACTTGTTCGATCCCTGCATTGCCTGAGAAAGTTCATTGGGATTTCCCAGCATGGTTTCCCCTTGTCAATTGTGCAAGATGGAGGGCTTGTCAGAGGCAACTGTCTAGTTTTTGGGATGGGACAAAAATCTGACATCACCTGTATATCTCAGTGTGCATGTAAAAGATCCATTGACAGTTGGAATTCAATATAAGAAAAGGCCATAGTGCCTGCTCAGGCTAAATTTCCCTCATAGCACACACTGTATGTAGTATAACCATCTTCATTAGCACAGCCAAATGAAGTTACGAATGTATGAAGTTTGACAAGATTTAGCCTAAATCGTCTTGATAATCAAGTGCCAATGCTACAACAATCTATGAAGTCATGTGAATAAATGTCTAAATAATAATTTATAGTTAATTTGAAGCCAGACAAAACATCTGCAATAGACAGATTTGGCACTTAAATAATGCATACAGATTTAGCACTTAAATATTGCATCTTTAAATATGTTACACTAAAATTTTCCAGTCATTTACCTTAAGGCAGTCACAACTTCTGATTGTTTGTCATTCTCCCCAGCACTAAAAAAAAAATAGAAAATTTATTTCAACTCTTACTTGCAAAACTTTCATTCAAGGCTTCAATTTAATACTTTGATTTAGTTGACTTTCTTGGAGAGGAGACAGAAGGTTTAAAGTCTACTCAAGAAAAACCTGGTAATTTCTAGGCTTATCCGGCTTACCTGTGGTATAATAATATTTCAGTAATTTGCTTACGCTTAGGGGTTTGCGATGGGGAAAACATAGAGAAAACACAAGTTTCTCAGAAAAGAAAATGCAAAAATAAACAATACAAATAAGAATAAAGTTTTCGGTACAGACCCATAGATCTTCTCAGTTCAATTTCACAGTTAAATACAAGGCATCATATAATACTATTAATGCAAATGTTCAACAGATTGAGGTCAGATATACCTTTCACTCAGACCATTGCAGGTTGAAGAATGAATTTCTATGACATCTTTATTAAAACTGTCTTGACACAGCGGACACTGAACATAGTTGATTCTGAAAAATATTTAAATCATAATCCAATAAAGATATAACTTATAAATACCAACATATAATATACAAAACGAACATCTGAAAATAAAACAAACCAATAGAGAGGCTGATCTTCCCATCTTAATCCCAAAATAAACATTAATAAGTTGCACATTCGTCTCGTAATAAAGTATCGAGCAATCAAATTAGTTATCACTCTGTTAAACCAGAGCAGAAAATATTCACAAAAGAACATACATAAGTTTCATTACTCTTTCTCAACAATCTAACACTATGGCTGTTTTATTCCCAAATGAAAAGATGACCCAGACTTGTCTTGGTTTTGATTTAGGGAAACTATACACCAAGTTTCATCACTCTCTCAGTTAGAATCAAAGTAATCATGTCCCAGAGCATCAACCAACCCAATTGCATATCTCTGCTCAGTCCTTGCGGAAAATTATAATCATCAAACTCTGTCAAGGCATTTAACTGATCAACATCTTAAAACCGAGTTATTATGTTCCTTAGGCTAAAATTCACATCATCAAACTTAGTAAGGACATCCACACCAAGTATGAACATTAATTCTACCTCAATTGGAAGAAGAGTTATTCTTTGTACTTTTTCTCAACTATCTTCTAGTTAATGTCATTAAAAACAATATTAAGAATAAACAAGCCAACAGTGAGGCTGATGTCCCCCGCCGAAATCCCAAAATAAATAGATGAAACATATTAATTATTCGCCCATTTATTTTTTTCAAACGTATAGAGCAATCAAACTGTACATGAAGTGTCATCCAAAAGTGTTTTATAAAGAAAAATGCTAAAACCGACGAGAAAAATGAAAATGTACCCTAGTTAGGGGGACCCTAAAGGCAGACAAAGGCGCCCCTCTATCCAAGGGAAAGGGCCCTCGTGTCCGAATCATTCGTTTCTATACACTGTTACTGTCGAATCCATTACTGAATGAGAATGCAGTCATTGTATTGGCATAAAAATCATCAATCAAGATGAACCCAAGTTATCTTATCCCAAAGTATCAACCAATCAAATTGCTTATCTCTGCCTACCCTAAGCAGAAAATGCTCATCTTCAAACTCCATCAAGGCATTGACCTAATAAGCATACACACCAATTTTGAACATTTTAACTCAATTAGAAGGAGAGTTATTGTGTTCCAAAGTCTCGGCAAATCAAATTGCTTATCGCTCTGCTTACCCTGAGCAGAAAATGCTCATTATCGATCTTAGTCAAGGCATTACTGTAATGAAACTATACACCAAGTTTCATCACTCTCACTTAATTAGAACTAAAGTTATCGTGTCCCAAAGCATCAACCAATCAAATTGCTTATCTCTGCTTACCCTAAGCGGAAAATGCTCATCTTCGAACTCCATCAAGGCATTGACCTAATAAGCATATACACCAAGTTTGAACATTTTAACTCAATTAGAGAGCGAGAGAGAGAAATGGGGTTTAACATCCACTCAACACAACTAGGTCATTTCAGGACTAACATATGGTTTAATTTTATTTCAACAATCCGCTTGCGCGTAGGAATCTTTAGCAGTGGGAGGAAACCGGAGTGCCTGGAGGAAACCCACGAGGTTAAGAAGGCGCCCCTATCTCCATGCCACATACGCTCACACCAGGGCTCGAAACCACAGCCGCAAGCCAGAGGTGACGGCCAGCTAGAGGTCAAAGCGTGGCACTTTAGACCACTAGGCCATCCCAACCCCCAACTCAATTAGAAGGAGATTTATTGTGTTCCAAAGTCTCAACCAATCAAATTGCGTATCGCTCTGCTTACCCTGAGCAGAAAATGCTCATTATCGAATTTAGTCAAGGTATTACTGTAACGAAACTATACACTAAGTTTCATCACTCTCACTTAATTAGAACTAAAGTTATCTTGTCCCAAAGCATCAACCAATCAAATTGCTTATCTCGGCTTACCCTAAGCGGAGAATGCTCATCTTCGAAATCCATCAAGGCATTGACCTAATAAACACATACACCAAGTTTGAACATTCTAGCTCAATTAGGAAGAGAGTTATTGTGTCCCAAAAAGTGTGAAGGACAGACAGACAGACGGACGAACCCATTTTAATAGTCCCAACTTTATTCGAAAGGCGGGGGACAATAAAATGTGAACATATCGTGATATTAAACATAACAAGTGCCAGTATGAATGGGAATAGTGAATCTCAACAATGCGTAAAATAAAACATAGATAAGGTGCCCCACGCAGCGAAAATTTGCTCTAATAACTGCTGTTTACCCTCAAATGATGAGCTCTCAAGTGATTACACAACAGAGATAATCAGCAGTATGGTAGTGTAAATATATACATCTTTCAAATTAATATATGAATATTTTGGCATTATTATCAATATGTTTGGAGATATTTTTTGATGGTGGGGCACCCTATACCAGACTATTAATAACACATTCAAATTACTTTGCCGGAGTTTCATCTAAATTTTCTGTACATTTCACTGCCTGAAATAACAAGTTCAGTAAACACTTCCACCATAATCAGACATGAAGAGTTATTTTTGTACAGCAATTTGAAGCTTATATCATAAACCTCAACTGTGACAACCATTTTAGTAAAATATACAACTGGGTAGATTTTATGAAAGTTGATCAAAATTTACCAAAGTATTAAGTCTGTTTAAATTCATTGCAATTCTCTAGTCATGAAAAATAAATTAAATTAACACCCTTATTAGTTGCATCAAACATTTCCCTGGATTTAGATTGGGATAACGGTGAATTGAAATGGGGATTAACATCCTATTTTTCTGAACCGGCCCAGATTGTTTAAATAATAATGCACCAATCAAAGATATCCTTTTGCATTTTAGTATGAAAACAATCTTTTTTTTTACAAGTGTCATAAATAGTTTATAAGTGAAATACATACCGGTACACAAGTATACTTGCATATTGGTTGTTGCGACTTCTTCATTGGCTTAAAATTGATCTCTGGTAAAATATCTAGGTCATTATCATCATTGTTACAATTTTTCTGAAAGTAAATGAAAGACATTTCAACTTACATTAAATATAAGAACGCAAGTAAAATACATAAAGTAAAGAAAAATGAAAGGTCTTGCAAGATTAAAGATGAATTGGTCATTATAATACTAGTTGCTCTATTATAAAATGTAACATGCCAATAGTGAGGCTGATGCCTGCGCATTAAATCTCAAAATAAAAAGATGACACATATTACTGATTTGGGGGTTGGGATGGCCTAGTGTGTCTCGCATTGAGCTCCAGCTGGTAGTGGCTTGCAATCATGGTTTTGATTCCTGGTGCGAGCACATGTGGCTTAGGGATAGAGGCACCTTTCCCTCCCGGGAAAGAGTATTGCGCATACACTCAATATACTGAAAAAAAAATTAATAATAAGACAACTTGTCTTCGTTATCACACTAGGGAACAAGCTTAGTTATGGTATTGATGTAGGTAAATTTGTAGTAAGGTAAGTTTCACTGTAATCATAACAAGAGTCATTGTTTAAAATAATCCCTGAAGAACAACACAACAGGCGAAAATGTCAACTTAATTAAAATTGAATGTTAAATACTTACATCACAATCCTCTACATGCCTCCTCAAATTCTTTAAGGGTATTTCATCATTGCATATTATACATACTTCAGTTGGTCCCTGAGACAAGTCCTAGAATTACAATGGGTAATTTAAAGTACAGAAGAACAACACCACACATAGCTGAATAAAGTCCAAAAAGACAAACCAATACATAAGACACATCAGTACACACAAAACATTGCAATCAAGTGAATGTTCCCAAGTCTGTCCTTAAGCATCCATTGCAACTGCAGCCCATATTCCCAAAGCAGCAGAGATACAGACGTCAATCATAACGAAATACAACAAGAAGAGAGGCAGCTAAAATCCTGAAAACGATAAATGAAATTGGTTTTAACGTCCTACTTTTCTGTATCAAATACATAAAATCAAACATAATATTGTGAGGGAAAATTTGCATATCTGCCTACCTACTCTCCACTAAATTCAAACTTTTATGGGTTCATTTGCGAACCCAAAACACCTTACATCATGATTGTCTGTTATAAAATATATCAATGTCAGTACATTAAAAAAAAAAAAATGATTAAGATCTTATTAATTTGTAGAAATGGGGCAAACCATAATGCAAAATCCAAAACAGGGGATGCAATTGATAGGGTCAATATATAGTACAATGTAGGAATGAATATATTAAACACAGTAAGGACACAATTCCTTCTCCAAAAAATTATGTACTAAATTTAATATGAAAGAAAAAACTTACATCACCTTCTACAGATACACTGGCAAAGGCCAAATTCCTTTGGATTGGCCTTGCATAGCACATTGCTTGGCCCAAACAGCTCTCATTTGCTAAATAGTTTGTGTGGAAGCCCGTAGATGGCTGAATCATTAGTTCCAAAGACCATCTGCTGCCAAATTCTGTTCGCAGAAGTTCATATCCACCGCAGGGCTTGAGTGCCGGAAATACACTTTCCAATTTTTCTTTAAAGTACAGAGGGTTGTCATTTTTTTCAAATGTTACTTTTTTCTCACCCAGTCCATTTTCAAATGATTCTTTCTTTTGTTCTCTAGTAGGTACAAAATTCTGAAAAAAAAAGTCAAAATTCAATTAAATTACTAAACAGGAATCTAATCAGTAAAAGGATTATCCTTTGCTTGCTTCTTTTTCCACTGTCTAATCTCAGAGTTCAGTAGCCCGATTTACATGATCCACCATTATTCCAACTCATATACGGTAATAATAATTTATATCTATATTTGATAATTAATATATTCACTGTTTTTGTGTCAAAATTGGTATTTTAAATTGAAATTGGCAATTGTTTTTGTTAAAAAAAACGTTTCTCAAAATGTGATTTCTAAGCAAGTGATTTGAAGCAATACATGGGTTATGTCCCTTAGTTACAAATTCCATACTTGCTTAGAGATCGCATTTTGAGGAGGGAATTTTAACTTAAAAATTTTATGAATTTTAATGAAAATAAAAATTCAACTTTAGGAAATGAATATTATCAAATATTGATATAGATTATTGTGATATTAGTCAAAATAATGGTAGATCAGGTTTGGAATAAAGAACGTGGTGTGTATGCAATTTCAAATATCGATATATAAGTTATGAGTTGAAATTTAATGGTGGATATGGGTAAATCATGCTACATCACACAGTCTGCAGTATCTCCAAGTCTTCCTCCTCTGTTCTCACAATCGCTAGCCATATACAACCAACAACTCATTCTCTAAAATTATTCACTGTGACTGACTGTCTTATGTTTATGTGATTCAAGGGCTCATATTTTCACAGTACTAAGATACCATCACTATTGACGAGAATGGACCATACCAATAATTTGTGTGTATATCATGATGTCGAAGACTCTGTATACTGTTGTTAACGTTACTTTTAGTGTTAAACGTAAAACAAAGTAAAATGTAAAATATTGTAAAATGCTACCAAGTATTAATACATATAAATTTCGCACCTCAAAGTTGCAATTTCATATTTTTAAGTTATATTTTTAAAATGTATTAAAGTAAAGCCTTAAAGATTGTACCTATAAACAGTCCTACCTAGTTAAAGAATAATCCTATTTATCCAATAATTCACCATTGCCAGTTGAGAAATTGGCAAATATATCATTTTCAACTTTAAATTCAAACGTTTGAAGATAGCTATACCATTCGGGGAATGTAAAAACAAGGGAGGTAATTGTGTTATTATTTCCTGTGTCAATGATTTTAAAGTGTGGAGAATAATGACTATGGTCGTATAATAGTGAGTTGACCGCCTATTTATTATTGAGCAAAAGACATAGAAATAATTATTTATATCTATGTTTTGAATTTCCGGTTCTTTGAAAATATGAAAATTGAAATTATCGCTTTAACTAGGCCTAAGCGTCAGTACCTACCTGGTCTTTGTCAATTATTACAGAGAACCTGTGCGTCCAAAAACTCACAGGCCCACTGACTGAAGTGACAGTGGCAGGGAAATGTTTCTTAGTACTAGGCCTAGTGCCAGGCCTGCTGTAACTACTGTACGGGGAAAAAAGCTTCTTGATTTCTGATGCCATGGGTGGAGCATGTGAGGTTGGTACATGTATTTCGGGTTTATTATTCTTAATATTATCTGTTTGTTGGGATTCTGATACTTCGGTAAGTGCCTGTGCGGCCTGCTTTAAAAGATTCAGAGCTTTCGATTTGGCAATTGAATCTGACATCTTTTAGCCGGTTGTGCCAATGCCGTTATTCGTAATTGTTGTCGTAAAACAGTATAAACTTCCGGCCGTGAGCAGTAATTGCGTGGATAGCTGCGCATACAGTGGCGACACCAAACGATGTCATAATGACGGTTGCTAGGTGGACGTATCAAATTCTTAATTTGTTCAATGTTCATTCTAAACATGTTAAGCGTTGTTGAAATGAAAATTTGTCCTTACAATAATAGAAATAACATGAAATAGAATAAAAATTGCAAGATTAGAAGGCCCCATTTACGAGGAACAACTGAAGAAATTAGAATATACATTGTCTTAGATAAGAAGTTACACGAATAGACGTTAGAAGTTAGACGATAGCACGTTAGAAGTTAGACGATAGCATGTTAGAATTTTGGCACTAATATACCGCCATACTGTACTACTTATATTAAATGCTCATTTTAATTGAAGATATGGTTATCAGTTAGCTTATACATAAACGACTTACTCTGTAAACTGACTGCTTAAACTACATCAATTATTGTTCACTTTATGGCAAGATTTCCTAATCCGTCAGCCATATGGCAAGTTAATATGATCTTAATTATCCTGTTCGAGTATTATTAGTCTTCATTGACTATCACGATGGACGTGACCCATGTGGTGACACTGTTATATCTTCATGCGAGGATAATATTGTCCTTAGTTATGTCATTTTCTTTCATATATATTCTTATTTACTTATATATATGCACTGAAAAAACCCTTGTGTTGGATCTCAACACAAGAACTTGTGTTAAAAATATTTAACACATGTTTGTGTTGTATTGCATTGCAATGACACAAGTTTGTGTTTTTTTCAATGTCTTAACACAAACTTGTGTACATTTATAAAATCTTATGTGTTTTTTTTCCATATAATTAATTACGTCGGGTGTGAACGATGGCAGCATAGGACATGTAATACTGGTAAGACTTTAATGTTGTTTTTTAAATTCAAAGCTATTGTATTAAATTCAACACTATTGTACTAAATTAAAAACTCAACACTATTGTATACTCAATTCAAAACTCAACACTATTGTACTAAAAATATTGTATCTTTCAGATATATCTAGAGCTCAGTACCGCAGGATGGTTAAAGAATTGACAATGGTGGCCTTCAAATGTATTGAATGTTCAGCACCTGATGAAACCACGAGTTTTACTTCACCGAGGGCGGAGAGTACAAGACTGTCTTTACCTGTTGATCAGACTACATTCCATTTATCCGTTTGCCCTGATGTCGATATGCCAGAAAATATCCAGGAAAAGTAAGTACAAGCATAGTTTATCACATCCAGAACAAGTTTTAGTATTATCCTTATCCTATATCATAATCTATACAAGTTTTTTTATATTGTTAACATTCAGTTTTTATTGTATTTTTATTATGAACAGTTCATTGACGGATGAGTCCATAGGCGACGATTTATCACATGTTTTATTCACAATTAGTTTTTTATATTTTTGTAGACTGCTTACAGCCAGAAAGATGCTGTATATAAGTTTTTTTAGAAAAGTCCTTGCCTTGCCATTCCTACCCGCTGAACATATATTGCCAACATTCAATAAATTAGAAGAAAAGGCCACAACCGATCAAATTAAAGTGGTTATGAAATACATAATGGATAATTGGCTGACCAGTAATATATGGACCATCCCAACATGGAGCGTGTTTGGCAGGACAATCCGAACCAATAATGATGTCGAGGGATGGCATAATCGAATCAACCAAAAGGCCAGAAAAGGGAATTTACAGTTTTATCTACTGATATCTTTGTTGTATAAAGAAGCAGCGCAGCTACCGACACAAATGAAAATGGTCTCAGAAGGAAAATTAAGAAGACACCAGAAAAAACAATCACGAACTACACAAAGCAAGTTATTTCAACTTTGGAATTTATATACCAGTCAGGAAATAAGCACCAACCAGCTACTAAAAAGATGTGGGGGATATATGGACCGAACTGAAGGACAGACTTACGTAATAAATGACTGACTGAACGACAAACTGACAGACTAAATTACTAAATGACTGGCCTAATAAAATGTATTAGTTGATGATATTGTTGAGGTTATAATAAAATGTATTATTTAATAAATTGTTTATGTAATAAATTCATACATAAATGTATTATTTAATAAATTGTTGATGTGATAAATTCATACATAAATGTATAATTTAATAAATTGTCGATGTAATAAATTCATACATAAATGTATAATTTAATAAATTGTTGATGTAATAAATTCATATATTAGTGATTATTTGTGGTATTTATTTGTAACTTGGAATGAGTCGGGTGTTTTAAAAGTTGGGATGAATTGTCTTTTGACTTGGGATGAGTTGTCTTTTGACTTGGGATGAGTTGTCTTTAAAAGTGGGATGAGTTGTCTTTTATTGGGATGAGTTGTCTGGGATGAGTTGTCTTTGGGAATCTTATTATGTTCCTTTATCACTAGCCTATATGTAAAACCACTCTTCCTGAATTTGAATGTCGAGTAATTCACTTGATTTATTTTTTAATATTTCTAATTATCTAAAAGGATATATTAATTATTACAAACATTAAGTAGAAATCGCAATGTATGTATCGTGCGATGCATTTAATAACTCTTTTAAAACAACGTATTTTATAACAGTATACTGATATAAGAGATCAAAGTTTTAGTCAATTATTATCTAAATATAAACTATTTATTTAATTAGATATAATAAAAGATTATTCTGATTCTACTCTTTGTATATTTTCACATCTTGTCTCAGACAATATACAGAGACAGGTTATTACAATGTCTGCATTTGGCAGTGTCTGATTGATATCGCCCCAATAAACTTGACACATCAAAGACAATAACAATTGTGTTATATCTACGTTTTAAAAAAATGTTTGAATGGGCGTGGAAATAGTCGAGTTAATCTTTTTATTTAATTTAATTGGTTCATTAATCGAAATTGGAAATTTATTCTTACCTGTAAATGACCAATTAAAATGAATTACTCTTAAAACAAAGAAAGAAATATTTATTGAAGTAATTTTGCGGTATTAAACCCTTTGGTACTGCAAATGTTAACTGTATTATTAAGCATTAGTATCGAAAAAAGTGATATTGTTGTGAAAAAAGTTTGTTCAGAAAATAAGAATATAAGGTTTGTGATTTTGGTATTTTTTAATACAATGTATTTATAACGCAAATCTTTCGTTTCGGTTAAAACAAAATATACCTCCATTTTAATTGGCCGAAGGATGTGTGACTAATAGAAATATGGCGGGCGGACAAACTGACCAAACAGTATATTTCGAGGTATTTGAGGTAAGCTAATTTAATATTATATCATAACTGCATGTGCATAATTGTGTTTCTGTTTGATTAAATATTCAAAAAATCATTCTTAGGATACAACCTCGACACCAGTCCGCCCTGAATTGCAATGTTTGTTTTGTGTTCTGGGCGCCATTTTGAATATAATACAATCCAGCGATAGTGTAGTCTAATTCCTTTAAAAGGGAATCCGAATTTGTTAATTTTCTGCAATACCACTTCGGTGGAAGCGGACGTTAAATAAAGCTATTTCACGTACAAAGACCTACAATAAAATCCAGGTGAATTGGGAAAAATATTCATGTATTTTCTTGATGAAGAGTAGCTATTTCAATTTGTAAATGCCCAGTCATCTTAGACAAATAATAATTCCAACTTCAAATCAGTTGTATTTATTCAAATCATACCATAACCATGAAGAATTGTATTTTTCCACTTGCATAATAATAAAAACTTGACTTTTATTATTTTATTTCTTCAGGCCAAGAGCATGGAAAATTGGTAATTGCCTTGTATCACTGCTAACTATAAATCACAGGGAGCCTTGGGCAGAAATGATAATATGGTTCTCAGATATGTTACTGTGTACAGACTGAACAGAAAATATTTATACACTTGCTATTACAGTACTGGCCAAATTAATAGCAATTTTTTCTAAAAACGTTGCAGAAGTAACTCACTAAAATTGAAGTATGAATAAAATCATACACCGTGAATATATTGAACTGAATATTCTTACACATAACCATAGGCGTACGGGGAAATTTTTGACTGGGGGGCGGTGGTGGTTGGTGCCCCAAAAATGTAGTTAGGTTCTTAGTATGTTACATAATAATAATAAATTCGCTGTTGAATTGGACACATTCAAGAACACAATATTTTTTTATACAACTTTTACAAAGTACAATTGTGTGCCCAAATTTTCCCAGCATTTGGTTCCCAGCCCCCCCCCCCAGCTCGTACGCCTATGCACATAACCATATTGACATCTACTTCACATTGCATGGTTGGTCGACGCAACGCCGTGTATAGATAAAGTTGCGACAACTGTGAAGCCAGGAATTTCATATGACGTCATGCAAACTTATTATCTATTTATATGACCTATTATATTGTTGGATGTCATAGATTTCAGCGAATAAGTGTATATAGGACATAAAACATACATTTTTTAAACGAAAAGTATAGCTGAACATACTATTATTAGTATTATACAACAAGAAGCGCACATTATTGTTATATAGCCTTATTCTATAAGAAAAATCAAAATAAAAGATACACTAGATAAAAGTACTATTAAACCAGGGGCGGATCTAGGAATTTTGAAAAGGGGGGGCGCTGCAAAATGAAGGCATTGACCGCGGAGACGGGGCTTGCCGCTGAGGGGGGGGGGGGGGGTCCCCAAGAAAATTATCCGTCATTTCCTTGCATCTGTAGCCATTCCAAGAGCTATTTCCCAGACTGGTGTGTTTGAGTCGATGGTTCGAGTCATTTGTGATCCCTACAACGGGTTGGGAACGGACATATTTGAGTCTGAGAAACGGCCCTTTCAGCCGTAAAAAAGGGCACTGTTGAAAATTAGGGGGGGGGGGCGCCCCTCGCGTCCCCATTGAATCCGCCTCTGATTAAACATATTTAACTTGCATTCGCTTTTAAAGGAGCTAAATCGCTAATATTTGGGAACTAGAAATTGTCACAAATGGTCGCACTAACCTTGATGTTGACAAATACGTAAGACGATATGAACATCAAGGTGATATATGCATATATGCAGCATAGATAATTAAAACTTCTATTCAAGTTAAACCAACTGTATCTATTTATGTCTTACGTCGAGCTGAATACATTTTAGGATTTATTGTCATTAAAACATCTATTGGTGGTTAACAGTGTGTAACTAAAAACTAAAATTGGATCTTATTATTGCCAATGATATAATGTACCTTGAATTTTTTATCACGAAGTCTATCGCATCCAGATATTTAAAGCACGTTTACAATATATTCATTTTTTTGTATCGTAAAATTCATCTTCATTTGACGAACTACACCCAAACTACAGTCAGTGTAAACACGGTTTGGAGACTGTATCTGAAGTACAGGGTACATCGAACTACAGTGTACATCATGCTTAAGAGACACTATCTAATATCCAACAGGAAAAATGACGATTAATTTAATATCCGCCAATTGGTGTTGCTGCTATTTTGTATTTTCAAAATTTATCTTCAAATTCAGAGACATCGAAAACCATATAAAGGACATTGCAAAAGTCATATCTTACGTATCTTAAGAGATGCCCTTTTAGTCTACCAAATTTATGTTTTTTTTTGTTAAATTGCCTTATACATGTATTACCAAATTCGGTAGCCCTTTTAAAAGAAATGCCCGGCACCACATGGAAAATACATTTCTTTAATTGATGTTTGTCAAATTCGATTTCCGCACATTTCGCGTACATAACCACGATATAATGGTCGAACATTACGTACATCAGATAAACTATTTTTAAAGCCCAAAACTGTTCAACTAGTCTCTTTTAGTTATCAAGCACCTGTTTTATGGGATAATCTACCATTTAGTTTAAGATGTTGTACATCTCTATATTCTTTTAAAAAACAACTTAAATCACATTTATTTAATGAGGCTTTTAACTGACTCTGTATACAATTGTTAACATGTCCATAATCTTGTTGTTTATTTATGATTACATTGTCACTTTGTAAAGTGCCCCTGAACATGTTTTATGAAAGGGCGCGCTATAAATATGCTGTAATAATAATAATAATAATAATATTACCAAATTTGGCGGCCATTATGAAAGAAACGCCCGGCACCATATAACAAATACTTCTTTTTTTTAATTTGACGTTTGTCAAATTCGATTTTTCGGCACATTTCGCTTTCATAACCACTCTGTGTATGAGGAATTTAAAAAGAAATCATTTACAATCCAACGAGTAAATAGTAAAACACACTGATTACGAGATATCGCTCTCAGAAAATTCCCCGATTTTGGGTATGATTTTGTTTGATATATTTATCACTGAACCAAACTGCATTGGTTTCTTTTGCATTTTTTTTTAGGGTAAAACGTTATATTATCCCTCAACGTCTAATACTGCAAGAAAAAAACAAATTTTGGTATGTAAACCTGTATGAAGCCATGACGTCATAGCTTTTATGGCGTCATAATTGGGACCCAAAATGGCGCCTGGAAATGAGTTGTCGTAACTTTCCCACAGTCTACTCACTCATGTGCTCATCGTTGTATACCAAGTAACGTTGAAAAAATCAATTTACGTCGATTTTTGAACATTTTAAAAGCCGTAGTTCTATTCGGCGCCCAAGAAAAGATATAAATATACACCAAAAACATGGCAATCAATCAAGTTGAAGCGTTTTGGCGTAAAACATCTGTTTGGGCGAGATGCCGTGTTTTTGGTGTACATGAGTAAGCAATAATGCTACCTGACTAAATACCCCCCCCCCCCCCGCCTTTTGCATTCGCATGTAGTCATACATATGAGTCTCAAAATAATATAATATATTGTTAAATTATGCTCTTTTCAACTCCCCCGCCCCCGCCGCCGCCCCCTGCTCAATGAATTATTTTACTTTTATTCTGCCATCTAAATAACTCTATACCCATGACTGGTGTACCAAGTTAAATCCACATCAAAACCCCATTTGTCGATAAGTGTATTTATAATAATCACTTGAACATCCTTGGAGAATTATATCTATTTAGTGAATATTAATACCAAAGAAAGAAAACAACTCTAAATTCTGAATATAAAGTCATCAAATTCTTTTACAGATCTTATTGTGGAAACCCAAAAGTTATATTGCCTTTTTAATCACATTTTTGTTTTTAATGTCAAATACCAAACCATGTCTAATATTGTTTCATTATATAGAATGCAGTGTAATCCTAAACACTAAAGATTTGGCCTGAAAACTTGAAATAATATAGAGGGATCATCAATAATTGTAGGATGAAATCAACCTTTATTTTTAAACATTTAGTGAACATTTCGGATGTTAATGCCTCTTTTATATAAAATGGTTTTATTAATTAATCAATTTTTGTTTTACAAATTTTTAATTTTCTCCATTTTGTTTGATTTTTATGCTATATTTATTTTATCTATATATAATTATTTGCCTGTGCTTTATCTATTAGTTCCCATTTATATACTGTAGAAAATTTTGAATTCCTAATCTGTTAAAGGGACTATTTTTTCTTAAAAGTATTTTAATTTAGTGCATTATTAATGTCTTTATTGCTTGGTTTGGTTGATATTAAATTTAGATATATTTAAAATGTATGTTTTGGGACCATGGGGTAGGGATATTGTGAACATATATATTATATTCTCAGTTCTTTTTAAGGTTAATTGTAAAAAAAAAATTAAATAGCTTTTTTTGAGGGGTGGGGGGGATATTGTTACTATTGAACACAATTTTATTAGTATTGAAATTAACTTTGTTGATTAATATTCCAAAAGTCTCGGTGCTTTATTTTTCAATTTAAATAGCTACTTTTTATTTAATAATTGGGAATGGGGGGTGGGGGTATTTTTTCATTGTATAACACAATTTTATTAGTATTGGAATTAACTTTGTTTATTAACCTTCGAGATGTCTGTATTGGTATTAATTAGGCATTAATTTATTTTTTCATATCATTTATTGAATAAATAATAATTTAACAAACAAAATTATTATGTCATTTATCAATAATTACAGTTTAAACAGAACGAATGGAAGGGGTTGCATTCGAAAGGTTGCTATACTGGATATAAATTGGTAAAATACAACACAAGTTTTTGTTATACACAAGTTTGTACGAAACAACACAAGTTTCAGAAATTTCAACACAAACAAGTTTCAGAAATTTCAACACAAATAATGTGTAGATTTTCACACAAGTTTTGTGTTGTTTCAACATTTAACACAAGTTTTGTGTTGTTTCAACATTTAACACAAGATTGTGTTGTTAAATAGAGACACCTAACTTGTGTTGAAAATAACACAAGTTTGTGTTGTTTCAACACAAGTTTTTTTTTCAGTGTGTATGAATGTTCTTATTCATGTTACCAATGCTCCTTTAAATCGTCAGTCAGTCATCAACACCGTGGATCTTACCTTATTGAACACATTATTAATTATGATACTTGGCAGTCCATCTCGAAATTGCTGCAGTGCAACGTCCATATTTGTTTTTTTAGTCCAATGCTCTTCATGACTCAGTCACCACACCCAAATGTTGCACCGCTAAAGTGTTCCCTAGGTTTTGTAGGATCATACCATAGAAACGTTCAACCAGTGATTCTAATCCTCATTTCTGTTTTTATCCATTATTCAAGATTATTATTAGGTTCATCCAAATCCTGGGCCATCAAACCTCTCAATTTTACACTTTAACGCTTGACGAAGTCTCACTTGAGCTAAGTAAATATGATATTCTAACTTTTTCTGAAACATGGTTTAACGATATATACTATTCAAAAAAAGTAGGGGATATTTGATTTTTAAGTGTTATTAAAGTCACCTAATGAAACTGACGAAGAAACAAATGACAAAATGAAATGAAGTTCACATTCATCGATTTATTCCAAATGATCGTTAGACTAAGTAAGGCACAGACTGACCATTATAAGTGTAAAATGATACCCGGGGTCAAACAGCAAAGTTACCACAGCATCACAACCAAGTCAATAACGGGTAAATCCTCCTCTGTTTGCCAAACAAGCATGGATCCGACGTGGCATACTCCTAATGAGACGTCTAAGGTCATTTTGGTCCAGATTGTCCCATTCCTGTTGCAACGCAGCAGCAAGTTCTTGGACATTGGCAGGACGTTGTTGACGTTGACGTAACCTCTGTCCAAGCATGTTGGGGTAGAGGTCGGGACTCAGTGCTGGCCAAGGTAATGTGGTGATGTTCTGTTGTTGGAGGTAACCTGTAACGATCCTGGCCCTGTGACATCTTGCGTTGTCCCGGTAGTACTGGCCTGTAACACGCCCTGCAACAACATGTAAAGCCGTTCTTCCAGCAACAGTGATGCCTCCCCACACCATAACAGAACCACCCCCAAATCGATCATGTCTGATGACGTTAACGTCTTGGAAGCGCTCGTTTCGACGACGCCACACCCTCCTACGTCTGTCCAAAAAATAAATCAACAGTGAACCTTGACTCATCTGAAAACATCACATTGCTCCAGCGTCGATTATCCCAGTGTTGACGATCCCTACACCAACGACGTCTTACCTGAATGTGATGATCTCTCAAACAAGGGATCACGCGAGGACGTCGGGCGCGAAGGTGACCCCTATGCAGTCGATTCCGAATCGTCTGGCCACTTACTCTCACACCAGTGTCTGTTTGAAGACGAGCGCTGATCTGATTTGCTGTGATGACACGATTTCTCAAGGCCAAGGTACGGATAAATCGATCCTGGGCTTGAGTTGTCGCCCTTGGTCGACCTGAGCGTGGTCTGTCCTGTACAGATTGTGTATCACGGTATCTGGACCATAGCCTGCTTATGACATCGTCCGCGCCACAACCGCCTGTGTTGTGCCGATCTGTAGCATGCCAAGGGCACGTAACCTTTCATTTTGGGTAAGCCGACGCATATCAAAATTTGTTTTCTGGTCACTTAAACAATTAAACTGATGTTTCCACCCTGGAATTCAATGCCACAATGACTGTAACATTCAAAGTCAGAGTCGTGCAAATCTTGGGTTGGACCCCCATGATGATCCCAAGCATCACCTGCATTCCATGCGGTAGCTATTGGTGCGTTTGGGCGTCACATGTAACTGGAAATGTTTCTTCTGTTAGGTTCTATAGTGACGTTTTTCGTAGTCATTTGCATATTTTAGTATTATGCCCCCAAAATCAAATATCCCCTACTTTTTTTGAATAGTATATATCTTCATGGATATCATAGTCCGATTACCCTTAACCGCGAAGATGGTAGAGATGGTGGTGTAGCTGTGTATGTTAAAAATAACATTTTCTTCAAACCAAGACATGATCTGACAATTGAAAACTTAGAAGCTATTTGGATTGAAGTTAGATATAGAAAAGATTTGTTTTTGATTGGTACTTTTTATCGTCAACCTTCTGCAAACGCCTCCTACTGGGACTTAATTGTCCCCCGCCTTTCGAAGAAAGCAGGGGACTATTAAAATGGGTTCGTCCGTCTGTCTGTCTGTCTGTCCGTCTGTCTGTCTGTCCGTCACACTTTTTGGGACACAATAACTATCTTCCTAATTGAGCTAGAATATTCAAACTTGGTGTATGTGTTTATTAGGTCAATGCCTTGATGGAGTTCGAAGATGAGCATTTTCCGCTTAGGGTAAGCAGAGATAAGCAATTTGATTGGTTGATACTTTGGGGCACGATAACTCTCTTCCTAATTGAGCTAGAATGTTCAAACTTGGTGAATGTGTTGATTAGGTCAATGCCTTGATGGAGTTCGAAGATAAGCAATTTGATTGGTTGATGCTTTGGGACACGATAACTTTAGTTCTAATTAAGTGAGATTGATGAAACTTGGTGTATAGTTTCATTACAGTAATACCTTGACTAAGTTTGATAATGAGCATTTTCTGCTCAGGGTAAGCAGAGCGATACGCAATTTGATTTTTATATGTGTCCTCTAATTATTTTCCTATTTCGGCGGGGGACATCAGCCTCACTGTTGGCTTGTTGAAGAAAGTTTTAATTCCACTACGGACTTTACTGATTTTAATATTGTTATATTGGGTGATTTTAACATTGTTTTTTTGAAATATAGAAAATCTCGGCTTCACGATCTTATAACCTCATTAGATTACAGACAATTAATTAAAGACCCAACTAGAATTAAACCGGATTCCAAAAGTCTCATTGGTTTAGCGATTGTCAGTTGTCCCGATTTTATTAAAGATGTTAATATTCTTGATTGTAGTATTAGCGACCACAGTCCTATTGTTCTCTTTTTCAATACATCGAAGCCTAAATTAAATTCGTACCAAAGGACCACCTGGAAATATCAAGATTTGGATGTAGATGGCATAAACACATATATTTCATTTTATTCTTTCGATATTTTTTATTTAATGCTTACACTGATCCCCAATCAATTGCAAATGATTTTTCAAACATTATTATTGAAGGTATAAACAAATTTGTTCCTCATAAAACTGTAACAATCCGTCCAAGTCAACCAAAATGGATAAATGGCCACATTATTGCGACACAAAAATAGAATTCATAAAAGGGCAAAACGAACAAACACCCGAACCATTGGCAAGTATTTAGGAAATACAGAAACATAGTAACAACCGAAATTAGAAAATGCAAAAAGGAATACCTTGATAAAATTGACCTTGAGGTGAACTCAAATACTTTCAGTGAATCTACTGAATGGTGGTCTTTAATAAAAAAACCCAACATTTCCATGAAACGTGGGAACTCTTCTTAAATAATACCCGCCCCCCCTCCCCCTTATTGTTTGACGACAAAATTCATTGTGAGAACCAGGAAAAGGGAAAAGGCAGACGCCTTGAACATTTTTTTTTTGTTTCTCAATGTTCATCTAGTAATAATTCCTCATATCTACCAGAAATACCCTTTTGGGACACGCTAATTCAAAATTTAAGTACTACCTCAACCCAAATTGATCATCTCGCATCTTTGAAAAGCATAAAAGCCTGTGGTCCTGATAATATTAACATTTTGTCTGTCAGTTTTGGGCCGATTTTCACGAAATTCGAACTCAGCCGTCCTTAGGTGTAACGGTGATATAATAATACGTTTTTTTAAATCGGATAAAAATTATGACCTCTATAGGGTCCACAAGCCAAAAAACGCGATTTTTCGTACAATCAAGAGCCATAATTCAGGAAGTGACGGTCCGATATGCGCGAATATCGAAAGGAACCGTGATCTTTGGGTTATAAACTTACATTTCAAGTTTCAATAAAATCGGATAAAAATTGTGACCTCTGTAGGGTCCAAAAGCTAAAAACGTGATTTTTCGTACAAACAGGCACCATAATCCATGGAGTTTCGATCCGATACATGCCAATATCGAAAGCAACCGAGATCGTTTGGAGATAAACCTATATTTCAAGTTTCGTCAAAATCGGATAAGAATTGTCACTTGTAGAGTGTCCACAAACAAACTGTGGACGGACGGACAGGGACGACGACAATATTTACATGTGGACGTATAACAATGGACCTCACAATAGTTATTTGTCTATCACGATTCTCGATAATAAAACCAAAGAAGATTGGATACAGGGGTGGTATGAAGCGTCTTGTGCTGTTATACCGGTTATTGTGAAATAGTTCCAAATCTTACTACTTCTGGCATGCATTTTTTTCTTGCGTTTTATCTAGTTCACTACTGGTATTGTCTGGACACTATCATAATGAGTAAAAGTTTTGGAAAAGGCGGGGTATATCCCTTTGATGTCCCGACATTCCGACTTCTAGAGTGGATTCCGATAAAAATTTAGAAATAATTTAGTGATTTGTATTGTTATGCTGGGCTACTTTAAAAATTATTAGACATAATTTGTATCAATAAATAATAACTTTTAATATAGATCACACTACCAACAAATGAGTTTCCATTAGATGGTTTTATTTTTAACTATAGTTCTAGAAATGGCGGGAGAATGTCACTTGATTGCCACTGTTGACAGACAGGTCAGGTAACTATCGCTTTGATGTTTCATTCATTACCGCATGAACAATTCTGACATCTTTTATTCACATACAGGTGCCGATAACTCTAGGGAATTATATCGTAATCAACTTTATTCATTAATGATACAGCAAATAATTAGCTTCGTAATAGATGGACAGTATTTGTGATTGTGTAGGAAGGGTGACTCAATTTTATTACTTCAAAAACACAGCGTTCGTTTTGATTCCCAAGGTAAAATAGTACCATGCGTTTCCCGACAAACAATGACATATATCTATCATGCCATTCAAGGCATTTTAATGTGTAATAGTTTTATATCCACCAATATCGGTAATTGTATCTGTATCGGCCGATATATTTCGCAGTCAATATCTGATATCAGTAAAACCGACAGGTGCCATATCGGACCATCACTAGACTGTTTAGGTATTTCACCGAACATAACCGATTAAAAGTTACAAAAATTGTCACTTTACCCTTGAATAAACGTCACTTCTCGTACCAATGAAACGGTTAAACAGATTTCCACATGAGCACTGTACACATGTTATAAAATGGACGCAGAATTGACCAATAAATCCAGTAGGATCAGTTTCATTTATTCATATTGTGATGGCTTCTTTATACCTAACTTTCTGGATACATTAAATTAACCTTAAATGTTTTTTTATATTTTTCAATGTCATTTGGATGCTGGGATTGTTTGGCTTTTTTCCGTAATCTTTCACGGATTCGGATATCTGAATTAAACCACGGTTGTTTGCCCTTTTGATAACTACCCAATTGGTGCCGATAAATTCACTTATTTTGCCATAAAATAATGTGCACGCATCTTCAATGCTTAAATATTCAAGTTCGACTTTCCAGTCAACGTTTTGTATAAGTCTATTGCGCTCATTAAAATTACCATGCTTGTAAGAAAATATTTCTCTCTTGAAGACTTTGTATTGTTGGATTTTAATATCTATTTCACAGTCTATTCCTTTATGATCTGAGATATATGACTCAAAATCAAAAGTTTCGGTAAAAACAACACTGATATCCCTCGAGACTAGAATAAGATCTATAGTCCAGTCAATTTATGATTTTACCCCAAAACAATTGCAAGAAAAGGTTTTAATGCATTTTTGCGTTTATTTAGAGCTACTTTATAACATCCCAAAAGTTTAACAAATTTTGCGCACCGGAAAGGGGTAAAAATTGGTAAAATCCAAGATGGCCGACATTCGACTACTCAATGTTCCAGAAAATCCTACGTTTAAGACCCTATATGTATAATGAACATATAGGAATATGATATCAAAATGTCAAATGACTCCAGTAAAAGTAATATGACGTCATATAGCCATATAATGACATACTATGACGACCGGCACATCTACGTACTAAAACATTTAAACTTTTGGTTTTATTCCCTATAAATCTATATAGAGGTTACCAGAACATGACACCGAAGTGTCTTTAGACCATAAAAATTACACCTGGCATTACAATGACGCAACATGGACAGTTTATGGTGTACTGTTATGCCATGTATTTCTGTGGTTGTCATCTTATAGCTATTGTAAACTGTCCTGGAAATATTATCATGATAGTTCATGAACACAGTTTCTTTGGGGACGAAAGGAAGGTGCTTGTAGCGCAGCATTATCACTTCCATCTATAAGATGGCGACCACAGAATTACTTGACGTAATAGTGCGAAATAAACGGTCTATATTGCACATTCTGTTATTGTTACTTTGGAACAACAATTTTTGGCCAATGCCATGGATCCTGCATGGAAAAAACAGGGCTTGGAAACATACTCTTGATGTGAGAAGTTTCTTGAGACAGACTATACCATAGACAGATTTTTCGCTCTTTTTATCTGAACGAAAATATAATCTTTTTGCATGGATGTTAGTATTTGCTCCTGCAGTATCAGAAGATATGCCTCCTCCCCAATCAATTTCATGGACTGCAAATCTACAACTTCAATAGCTACCTTTATCACGTCAACATAAACATCTACAGACGCCTGTACAACATTTCAACCCCCTCTTAACTTAAATTCATCACATAAAGCAGCAGCCACATGTATTGAACTTTCGCCTTTCATATAGTTTCTGCGGATGTATAACAGTTTATCCGATGCGAACTATAATGTTGTATAGCCCAGCAATCGGATATTATGGCGTATTTTAGCAAACGTTGCACATTTAATGAAAAACAACTCCATGTTTATTAGAAATCATTTAGATGACAGCGCTCTTCATTCTTTGTAGAGCAAATTGGTAAATGATTCCTTACGTACCTTTTTGCTTGTCTTGCTTTACCTATTTTCCAGCATTTTATGGGGGCATGGGTAACCACTCAAAACATGTACATACCAAATATGCCAGTACGCGATAAAGTACCCCGAAAATGGTATAAGGGGCCAATTAACACCACTGAGCATATCTTCAAATAAAATACTGACCCCAAAAACATTAGTTCAGACACATAAGTTAGTTAGTCCCCACACATAAACACCTCGGTGGTACGTAACTATCAAGTGACTTCAGGTGGTCAAAACACATTGATACTATATGTTCTTCGGTATCCAACCAACATGGTATTCTACGAAAACTGAAATATTCATTAAATAAAAACTCACTGAACATAATCTATAAAATAAGACCTAACCTGAAATACTCTTGCCAAGTTTGGGATGAGTGTAATGACTCCGACTGCGCCAAACTAGAATCAGCGGCTGCCAGGCAGGATACGATCATATTTTGCGAGAGATGGATAGAGAACAAGCTAAAAACAAAAACGATTTTTTTCTACAATCAGGGGTCATAATCCAGAAGGTTATGGTCTGAAATGCGCAAATATCAAAAGGCACTGAGATTTTTGGAATATAAAGATATGTTTTTAAGTTTCATCAAAATCGGTGAAAAATTGTGACCTCTAGAGGGTCAATAACCTTTGTATTACATACTTATACACAATTTGCGTACAAAGAGCGGCCATTTTGCCGGGCACTTTCATTTCGATTTCCCGAAACTCCATTTCAACCTTCATTATCTTTGAATGGTGATATATCTAAACGGTTTTTAAAATCGGAAAAAAAATTGTGACCGCTAGAGAATCCACAAGGTAAAAATTCGATTTTTCGACCAATCTGCGGCCATAAGCCAGGAAGTTAAGTTCGGATATGTGTGGTTATGAAAAGGAACCAAGATCTTTATGATAAAAGCAAATATTTAAAGTTTCTTCCAAATCGGCTAAAAACTGTGGCCTCTAGAGGTCTACAACCTTGATATGCCATATTTTTACACTATTTGCGTGCAGGGGGCGGCCATTATGTCCTTCAGTTTTGGTCCGATTTTCACGAAACTGTGATATAAATCGGATAAAAATTGTGACCTCTATAGGGACCACAAGCTCAAAACGCGATTTGTCGTACAATCAAGGGCCATAATTCAGGAGTTAACGATCCGATATGCGCGAATATTAAAAGGAGCCAAGATCTTTTGGTTATAAACATGGATTAGAAGTTTCATCAAAATCGGATCAAAATTATGACCTCTAGGGGGTCCACAACCTCGATATACCAGATGTTTACACTATTTGCGTACAAGGGGCGGCCATTTTGTCCGACAGTTATGGTCCGATACATGCCAATATCTTTGGGAGATAGACCCATATTTCAAGTTTCGTCAAAATCGGATAAAAATTGTGGACAATATACGTCCACGTGAAAATGTATAGCGTATTTCTACTGATGATTGAAGTAATCAAGTACTTCAGAAATTTGCAACACGTTTTAACATCACATTTTCCCCTTCCTTTTTAGGGATTTGCTGAACAGGAGTATGGTAGTTTCAGGGGTCTCAAAACTAGTTAATGTTCTTGCGTAATTTGGTGTGGCCTTTTAATCATGAATTTATGTCGTTTTTGATGAATTGCTAAGGTTGCCGCAAGTTAGATGTGCAGAAGCTAGAAACACCAGGATATACTCTATAAAGCACAATTTACAGTGAGTTTTTCTAAAAAAAATTTGCGACTATTCGAAGAGAACACCACCGGACCCCCATCCCCAGGGGTATCATTAGGACCGACATTAACTACAGGTTCATCATGGGTTTTTTTGTCTAGCTTCCAGTATGGTTATGGCAATCACAAGAACTTGTGAAATGAATAACAGACATAAATGAACCTGTGGTTACTATTGGTCTAGATGGGATTCTCTTCTCACAGGCGCAAAATTTCGTTTGAAAAACTGAATGAAAATGATGCTTTCTATGATATGTCGTGATGTTTTCAGCCTATGCACAAATTTTATGTCTGACAATCTCATCGGGAATTAATTTTTGAACCCCGTATTGAACCCAATAACTTTGACAACTTTATTTTTCAAGGGATATCCAAAAGAACAAAAATCGCCATATTAGATTCAATTTTCATAGTTTTAAATTTAACTCATCTGGGCTATTTATAATTAGTTTTGTGGATAGAAATTGAACTCTGCACCCTTAAAACCCTTAGCCTATAGGCTATAAGACATAGTGTACATGTCATATCTAACGGAAGTAAAATATTTAATGACGATTGATTAAAATTCCGACGTTTGGGATTTCATTTCTGCCATCATGGATTTTTGAATTTTATTTTTGAGATCAGAATTGAACCCAGCGACACCGAAAACCATATAAATGACATATCCAATGGGACAAAATTTATCTTTAAATTCAGAGACATCGAAAACCTTATAGTTAAAAGCCATCTTACGAAATAGCTATCATGAAAATACATTTTTTGAGGGGGCTTCTTTTGGTCCAATTCGTTATTTCAGCACATTTCGCCTCTTATCACCATTTGTGTTTGAAGAATTTAAAAAAAGAGTTATTCTCCCACCACTAAAACACACTGAACCTTGTTGAAGACCGCCATATTGAATTATGTTAATTGCGTCATTTTGCCATGACCGAATTTGAGTATGGTGTTGTCTGATATATGTATCATTGAACCAAACTTTATTGGTTTCTTTAGCAATTCGTTTTGGGGTAAAAAGCTATCCCCCCCCCCCCATTCTACGCATACGCGACGTCATAGGTTGCACGCGATGGTGCCGCGTCAGCTAAGTCACGTGACACAAACTGACAAACATGACTTCTTTTAATACATTTTTTTTATTGCGTGGGTATTTCCTCGCGAATACAATGTTTTGGGAAGGATTTGAAGAAAAATTTAGTTTGGTTGTGCTTTTAGTCCAAATATATCATCAGATCACCAAGTTTGTATCGTCGAAGGTATCTTTAATGTGTCTTAAAATGTTATATTCTAATATAAAGGTAACAATTATTATCAGATAAATATAATACATGTAGATAGGTTTTTATTGCCGCTAGGAATATGTTTGCTAACTTCATTTCGAATCCGGGTGCTGGAATATGGGTGAGAGATACTGCTCGGTTGTTAAGATCATATTTTTATACTAACTATCTACATGTACATCATTTTCTTGATAATGTAATAATTCATTTAGAACCATGTCAATTTGGCTTTGAAATATACAAAAATGGTCTGGCTCCGCAATTCAATGTTCAAAAGTATCCCAATGACTTTATTGGTGCGTGTGTCTGTGTAGGCTAATATATGCAAAGTCGTTCTGTATTTGCAGAGCCAATGAGTATATCCTGCTGTTCATTTTGTAAATGTATGATTGTCAAAGACGGATGGAACTTGTAAAAATCCCCTTTGAATGCTGTCAGCGAATTTTTTATTGTTATACCATTGTAATTAATTTTGAAGTGTTATTTTCTTTTACATTTTAGAGCTTTTTTCGTGTTGTCACTTAAAAATTGGGTATTGAGTTTTCATGAAAAATTAATATAAGTTTAATAAATATATTTTTCACTTTAGTTCACACAGCCAGCTACATTCTGATCTTTATTTCATAGATATTGAAAGAAAACTATAGCAGGTAGGATAAAATTGAAATAACTTCGGCGGCCATTTTGATGACGTCATTGTGGAATAACCTATTAGGTGGTGAGTGTCCACCCAAGTTCAAAATACTGACTATATTAAGCTACCTACTAAACATTTCTTCAAAGAAATTCTCCCTACTCAAATTCTCCTACACAACCATAGGCAGATACAGGACTATGGTTTAAGAATGGTCCTTATCCTAAGTTACTATTTGGAAATACACCTTTAAGCTTGAAATAAACTCGGACCAACAGCTCTTGCAACCTTTCGATATTATCTTCAGTAAGATAATTGCAAATGGGGTTGAAATTTTAAGATCCTTGCACTCACTGGAATAATTCTCAGATAGTTTGCTTATGATCATCTTCGTCAATCTTGGGACTTATTCCCCAGCACCGTCTTAATTCTCTTCTTTATTTTGTTATCTTGAATAATTTCATGTACTTATGAAGGAAAGGATTTTTTTGTAAGTTTGTGTAACTTTTGCCCGATCCATTTACTTTGTGTTAATAAAATATGTTTAAACCAACCTTAAATGAGAGAACAACATCAGTTGAATGTTTTTTTCTTTTATTATCAAATCAAAACAGTAAATAACATTATTAACAATATATGATAACAATATTCTATTTACATTTAATATTAGAATATTAAAAGGTTGGGGTAGGAGAATTAATTTATGAGGCCTTGATATTCAAGAACATGGCAGTGAGGGGCACTTTTTGTTGTCACAGAAGGTAACACCTTAAATAACCTAGATAAATCAAGGCACCTTAAAACATGCGCTGTTATCACTAGAGAGAGGAGGGGGGGGGGTAACGTCTACTCAACACAAACTATGGTTTATATAATTTTCAATAGGGGTCTTTAGCAGTGGGAGGACCCGGAGAAGACCCACAAGGTTGGCACGTACAACCGGCTCACTCAAAGTTATCGTTTTCCAACCAAAGTCTCGACCAAATTTCATCAATAACTTTCAATTAGAATCAAATGTATACATTTTATGAATGATATTCTATCCTTGGCAAAATTATCTATATACGAAAGGAGACATGTCCTTCTAGACTCTGGAAATATCATAAATGCTGAAAACATACTTAAATCCTTAGTAAAGTATCAGCTTAAATATTTTAAAACACATTCTGTGAGTGTTTTTATTCAAATATTTAGAAAGAATATTCTTTAAGTGGCATTTAGTAATTGGAACATAATCAACTAACACACTATTTATGGATAACAATTACTATGGTCTATTTCAATGCGACGTTTCAACAAGATTTCACAAGTCGTTATCAAGCATATCAAGCATGTGTTATATGCTTGATAACGACTTGTGAAATCTTGTTGAAACGTCGCAGTGAAATAAACCATAGTAATTGTTATCCATAAATAGTGTGTTAGTTGATTTAGAAAGAATGACAACTTTGTTTTACCTATAACGAAGACAGTATAACACTTAAGAGACCACTGTGGTAAAAATAGTGTAGTAGATTTCTATGTTTATTATAATAGTATATAATATAAATACAATGAATGGCAATAAAAAGGTTAAATGTTTCAACTAATACTACTCTTTATACAATGGTTACAAGACTTTTAAATTGAATTAGCATATATGCTCTTCAAAAAAGGAGGGGATATTGAAATGCAAATACCTATGCAGGTTGTGATATGATAAATAGTCATGGACACTTGACATGCTTTGAGAGTATGTTCACAGATGAAGAGGGGATCACGTGGCTAAGACGCTGGCTCGCTAGCCTGGAGGTCGGGTGTTCGATCCCTGCATTGGCAGAGAAAGTTCATTCAGATTTTTCGGCGTGGTTTTCCCCTTGTCAGTGATGCAGGATGGAGGGCCTGACAAGGACAGCTGTCTAGTCGTTCGGATGGGACGAAAAAACGAGGTCCCGTGTACACATTGGCGTGCACGTAAAAGATCCCTTGGCAGATGGAATTCGATATAAGAGTAGGCCATAGTGACGCAGCCCGGGCAAAATTTCCCTCATTTAGCCCAGTTTAGGAGCAAAACAGTAGGATGTTAAACCCCATTTCATTTCATTTTACAGATGAAGAATTTATCGCTCCAACAGCACCACTGAGCTGCACGTGCGACACACAATAGCGCCATACACGTGGGGGTGGGTGGGGGTTCATTGTCCAATGTTTGCTTTCCTATCGGTTCGTGCATAATATTTACTGTTTAGCGTATCTTTGCTTTAGTGTTTTACGTTTTATTTGCAATGAGACTTCTTCAACATGATGAACGTCTACGTGCTATCGGCATGCTTCAAATGGGTTCTGCGCAGCGAGCAGTAGCCAACATGCTTAATGTGTCACAGTCTTTGATCAGCAGACTGTGGAGCCGGTACCAACAAACACACAATGTTGATGATAGACCTCGTTCAGGTCGTCCTAGAGCCACTACACAAGCCCAGGATTGACACATTCGTACACGGGTCCTGCGAAATCGAGGACAAACGGCCAATCAGTTTTCTGTAAACTTGTACCAAGTTACAGGAATTCGAGTTACACCCCAAACGATTAGAAATCGGCTATATGCAGCCCATTTTCATGCGCGACGACCGCGTGATGTGCCTCCATTAACTCGCCAACACATGGCAAACAGGCGTCAATGGTGTAGGCAGCGTAGAAATTGGGGTAATCGTCGATGGACGCGTGTATAATGTTCTCAGATGAGTCCAGATTTACTCTGGATTTCGCCGATAGGCGTGCTCTCGTTTGGATGCGTGTAAAGCGGCCTCGTGCTAACGTTAACGTCAGACAGCATGGCAGATTCGGGCGTGGGTCTGTTATGGTGTGGGGAGGAATCACCTATAGTTCTTCTCTTTGCTCAACGTGCAAGTCGACGTTTCATCTTCCTAAATGATAATGCCCGTGCCCACCGCGCTCGTGTCGTGAATGATAGGCGTGCTCGCGTTTGGATGCGTGTAAAGCGGCCTCGTGCTAACGTTAACGTCAGACAGCATGGCAGATTCGGGCGTGGGTCTGTTATGGTGTGGGGAGGAATCACCTATAGTTCTTCTCTTTGCTCAACGTGCAAGTCGACGTTTCATCTTCCTAAATGATAATGCCCGTGCCCACCGCGCTCGTGTCGTGAATGACTACCTCCAGCATCACCATATTGACCATATGCCTTGGCAAGCCATGAATTCTGACCTTTCCCCTATAGAGCATCTCTGGGACGTGATCGGGAGACGTGTTCGTCGATGTCAACGTTAACCGACAACACTGCAAGAATTGGCCGTGGCACTGCAAAAGGAGTGGGTCAGATTGCAGGGTCGCAAATACCAAAGGCATGTTGCCGACAGTCCCGCATGTATGGTGTTCTATTTCGGCCACTTCCCGCGTCGTGCGTCGCCCTTTTTTAATGTTAAGCTATAGAGAAAAAATAGCGACGCCGGCTTTTTAACAAAACGTCGCCCTTTGCGTCGCGTCGCCTTTTCTAAACGGATATTGTTAACAGTTTTGGTGATGAAATGCGCATGTACCAGGAGAATTCATTTGCTGTTTATTTGCCGTTTGGTATGTAATGTTCAATACATATTTGACACAAGGAAATGTCATTAATATCCTTTATATAACAATACATTCCTATAATACCCAGATTATGTGTTATGTTTTAAATCTCTATTCTAAACTTAAAATCGTAAACTCTGGTGTGAATGAGTGACCTCGCGCTCTCCGCAGATACAGTCATTTATAGTTAAACACACGATGACAGGGAACTGATAACGTTGTGGGTATGGTTTCAGTTGTTTTATAGGTTTTCAAGTGTTGTATTACTTATAGTATGACACATTCCTTGACATTTTTACACACAGAATTACTACGAGAATATATTTTTTATATACGAAGACGAATGTCTTAGCCAGGGATGGGGTGGGTTGGGTGGGGTACTGAGTGGGGCATACGCCCGGGGACGGCTCTTCTTGGGGATGGAGGAGGGGGGTTAAGTAAAGCTATTACCTTGGAAGCTGAGATAACAAATCACCGGCTTTTGCTTCTCCTAAGCATGTGTAAACCAGGACATATTTCAGTAAATTGAGGGGTAGAATTATGATTTTTCCAAGATATATCATAGGGTTTTTCGATCAAACGGAGAGTTGATGGGGAAATAAATATAAAAATTTTAATAAATTTAATAAATAGTTATTTAAACAAGGTGTTAAAAGTATAAAAGATGATATTGTAAAATTTATTTGATCATCAAAATTCAACTTAGCGAAGACACTGAACAAAGCAATTGCAGTATGCAATTGCGGGGGGGGGGGGGCGCCACATAGGCTGTGAGGGCACTGCTAGTAGCTGCCTTTCGTTCCCATATCTCTTTCAATGATTATAGACTGTGTGACTAGGTTAACTAGTGCAGAAGTGAACCTAATCTTGGATTCTTTCAACATCGATCTTAATCTGATTTCTTTAGGGTTTCTAATATATTCGTCGTAGGGTATCCACAATAAAAATATTCTCGTATTAATTCTATCTTGAGAACCTATACAACAACTGACTAAAATAACAGAAACCACACCCACATCGTTAATCAGTACGCTTTCATATAACTATAGTATATTACCGTACCTATAGAGAGCACTAGGTCACTCTTTCACATAAGTGTTTAAAATTTTAAATTTAGAACAGAGATTTAAAATATAATCTCTATATTATAGTCTATATATATTAATCTCTATATATTATATAAGAAATGAAATGAAATGAAATGGGGTTTAACACCCTACTGTTCTGCTCCTATACTGGGCTAATGAAGACGGGCATACGCCATACAGTGTGCTATGAGGGAAATTTGGCCCGGACAGCGGCACTATCGCCTACTCTTATATCGAATTCCAACTACCAGGGGATCTTTTACGTGCATTCCAATATATACACGGGACCTCGGTTTTTAGTCTCATCCGAAGGACTAGACAGCTGTCCTTGTCAGGCCCTCCGTTCTACACCACTGACAAGGGGAAACCACGTCGGAAAATCTTGATGAACTTTCTCGGCCAATGCAGGGATCGAACACCCGACCTCCAGGCTAGCGAGCCAGCGTCTTAACCAACCAGCCACCGTGGCTCCCTTGTTATATAGGGGATATTATTGGCGGTTCCTTGTGTCCAGCATAAATCAATGTATTGAAGATAAAATACCAAACGGCAAATAAACTGCAAATGAATTCTCCTGGTACATGCGCATTTCATCACCAAAAATGTAAACAATATCTGTTCAGAAAAGGCGACGCGCAACGCGACGGGAAGTGCGACGCGACGCGTCGCTTTTTAAATGGCGACGTTTTGTTAAAAAGCCGGCGTCGCTTTTTTTTTCTCTAAAGCTTAACATTGAAAAAGGGCGACGCACGACGTGCGACGCGGATTTTGCGTCGCGCGTGCGTCGCCTTTTTTCAAGGGTGACGCGCGAATGGCCGAAATAGAACACCATACGCATGCCTCTACGGTCATATATTTGAAGATCGCGATCGCTCCTGCAATGCTCTTTACATGCAAATGCACAAAAGGAAACCCTAGACAAACTACAATATGATTCTAAAAACAACCCCCGGTCCAGATGTAAACAATAATATTTTAACCAAGTCCATAAGTTTATTGATATGCCAACAGATTTTAATCTAGATCATTTAGTATTTTCAATAGTATGTAAAACTTTGCATATCCATTTTAGCGTATGTATAATTGTTACCAAAATAATATATACTGTGCCTTTCATCCATTTTATTATACATTATTAATCTATGAAGAGGCCTAGAGGTCAGACAGCTATATAGCTTGTATGATTTAATGTATGTCAGAATGAAGTAAAGTGGTGATTTATTTTTTACCAGGGCCCGGTTCCTAGAAAATTCATAGAAGTAAGCACAAATTCTCAAGACCGTTCTTACAAGCACGTGCGCGCTGTATCATAAGGCCTGTTATTGAGTCAACTTGCGTGATTTCGAATCCCCGGTTGTACGTGACAAGGAGTAGGGTCGCCTGTCCATCCTCGTGGGCTTTCTCTGGGTCCTCCGGTTTCCTCCCACTGCTAAAGACCCCTACGTGCAAGCGAATTATGGAAATAAAATTAAAAACCATATGTTAGTCCCGAAATGACCTAGTTTGTGTCGAGTGGACGTTAAACCCCATTTTCTCCGGGTCCTCTGGTTTCCTCCCACTGCTAAAGACCCCTACGTGCAAGCGAATTATGGAAATAAAATTAAAAACCATATGTTAGTCCCGAAATGACCTAGTTTGTGTCGAGTGGGCGTTAAACCCCATTTTATCCCTCTCTTTCAGTTGTCTGTAGGAAATGCTGTCGAATAACTCTACGGCCAGCCATCTTGTTTGAAGCAGAAACAGGCTTAAGGTAGGTAAGCAAGCCCTATACCTTGCTTGGGACTTGTGCTTAGATTGACAATGTTTAAGAAGGAAGTTGTGCTTAAGTGTTTCCTTGGAACACATAATAACGTGCTTGTGCTTAACCTGAAGTCTACTTAAAATCTAAGCACAATTTTCTGGGAACACAAAATAAGGTAAGTTTACTTAAATGCAAAGTCTACTTAAAATCTAAACACAAGAACGTGCTTAAGAATTTTCTAGGAATCGGGCCCTGGACGCACTCTTTATTTATTTATGCATAATTTATGTATATTATAGTGTTTGCCATTTCAACTTTGTATATACACCCATTTGTTCTTTCGTATTAATATGAATATATTATCTAGGGAGAGGGGTTTTACAGGGTTTTACATAGGCTAAGCCTGTTCCCCAATCACATTCAGACACTCTAGTTCAATTAGAAGCAGAGTTTTTGTGTCCTAAAAAATGACGCGCGAACCCATTTTATTATTCACCCCCGCTGCCTCGGAAAGGCGGGGACATAAACATAAGATTCCGATAGTATAGGTAACTAGTCTCAATAATCGATAACAAAGCCCGTTATGAAAAAGTCCTATAGAAAAAAATTATAGGTTCCTATAGAAAAAAGTATAAGTTCCTATAGCAGTTTGTGGGATTCTATAGAATGATATAGAATGCTACAGGAAAACGAAGTCATTCTGTAATTTTTTTCACTTGACTATATATTCAAAAACATTTACTAAAAGTTTGTGTAGGATCGGTAGATGAGTTTTATCCAAGTGTAATTTCCTATAGAATACTGTAAGAAAGTATTAAAAAAAAATAAACCTATAGATTCATTGGCGCTGCTATAGAATTGGTGGTAAAAACTACAGTTTTATAGAACTAACTTGTATCCTCGAGTCAGTTGATAAATCCTATAGTTTTATATAGCCTATGTGGGAAAAACTATAGTTTACTATAGAACTAACTTGTGTTCTCAAGTCAGTTGTGGTCCCAATAGATTTGGGGGTAAAAACTATAGTTATCTATAGAACTAACGTATAGTCTCAAGTCAGTTGTGTAATCCTAGTTTTCAATGACATTTTATAGAAAACTATGGAAAAAAATATTTTATAGATTTTTTGGAGAAAAATATAACAGATTAGTCTTCTATAGTTTTCTGTTGAATTTATATGGTACTTAAACCATTTTAACACATTCTATAGTTTTCTACATAATAATGTGATAACAATGTTCTATTCTACAGATTTCATAATTTGGCGATGTCTTTTATTCATACTATAGACTATAGAATTTAGTGATGCACTTGTGTGAATTATGTAAAAGTTTCCAACAGAACTTCGCTGGATGCAGTTTTCCTTAATTTACTGTGATGACAAACTAAAAAAAGGCTTACCACGAAAAAACTAAAAAAGTCGTAAAATGATATTTTTTTAATATAGTGTATATACTATGAATAGAATAGTGATACATGTCGACACTCTAAGAATGCCAGTAAATGTACATCTTCACAGCCAAAATAACAGATAACAAATTATTTTTAACATAAATCAATGCAATAAAGACAAATTTTATTTGAACACAGTCTGGCTCTTGGGTGATCCTGTTAGTTAGATATTATTGACTAGAGCAGATTCTGCACTCAAATTACATAATTTGTTGAAGCCAGCAGGTCAACCCTGCATATCTGTGGACAAACTATAATTAACGGTCAATTTACTCTCTTGAAATCAGTTTTGTCATTGGCTGAATTTTAAATACTAAAATTCAGTGTATAACAACTTAATATGTTAGTGTTAAAACAAGAAACTAAAGAGAATGGGTTTTTTTTCACAGATTCGATTAAAGTCAGAATAATAGGTAAACTTTATTACTTTCTCAACAATAATATTAAATTAGATAAGATTTATGTGATTTCGTTACTTACTTCACTTTATTTAACTATCCTTTCCCTATATTTCAGTTATACCAAGAAGAAAACTTGTCATGGTCAAGACTAGTAAATCAACAGAATTGAAATGAGCCAACTATATTCCCAGAATAAGAATTAATAAAAAAAATCTATGGAATTTCTATACTACACTGAAAAAAAACTTGTGTTGAAACAACACAAACTTGTTTTCAACACAAGTAAGGTGTCTCTATTTAACAACACAAACTTGTGTTAAATGTTGAAACAACACAAAACTTGTGTTAAAATTTATCAAACAACACAAACATGTGTTGAAACTTGTGTGAAAATCTACACAATACTTGTGTTGAAATTTTTGAAACTTGTGTTGAAATTTCTGAAACTTGTGTTAAAATTTCTGAAACTTGTGTTGAAATTTCTGAAACTTGTGTGGTTTCATACGAACTTGTGTATAACCATCCACAAAAACTTGTGTTGTGTTTTTCCCCAATTTATATACAGTATAGCAACCTTTTTATGCAGGACCCATCTCTTTGCTCTGATAGACCTGTAAAGTTTGATAAAAGAAGGAAACAAAATTTGTTTTTGTTTTTGTAAGATTATTATTTATTCATAAAATCATAGGAAAAAGTAAATTAATACATCAAAACTAAATAGATATTTGAAATGTTAACAGAAAAACAGAGAATTCTAATACTAATTATATTGTGTTATATATAATGTCCCCCCCCCCCCACACACACACCCCACTTTACCCATCACAAAATATAACATAGCTATTTAAATTGTTCTTAACCCCACACACTTTACCTATCACAAAATATAAAATAGCTATATAAATTGTTCTTTACCCCATCACAAAATATAACATAGCTATTTAAATTGTTCTTAACCCCACACACTTTACCTATCACAAAATATAAAATAGCTATATAAATTGTTCTTTACCCCAAAACAAGAACTGAGAATATAAAGATATGTACACAGTATCCCTACCCCATACTCCAAAATATATAATTCAAATAATATCTAAATTTAATAACATCCAAACCAAGCACTAAGATAAATTATGCACTAAATTGAAACAATTTCAAAAACTGAAAAGTGCTACAAAATCACACTACAAGTGATTTGTGAGACATATAGAAATAACTAATATACACAGAAAACTAACAAAAGAAAAATGCACTATTTTGCAGGAGTAATAAAATGATGTAAAACCTTTTCCTCATTAAAAAAAACCCCAAACAAAATGAATATTTTGTAAATAAAAGAAGCAAAGCATCAAGATTACAGGATTGAAATAAAAAAATATCATATGTTCAAAAAATTTATATACAATCACAAGTCATAAGCCACAGTGGTTCAGTGAGTATAAGGTGTTAGCCGAGAAATTTCAACTGGATTTTCCGGCATAGTTCCCACGGTGTTTAATTCTGATCATCTAAATTATCAAATGATATTCGCCGAAGTAGTAACTGAGAAGGGCGTGTTTTAAGATATACATAATGTATCTTACTATTTTTCGCTTATATAATTTGATTTTCAAATACAAACCATTAATACTTATCTTAGCATTAAAACAATCAACCATTTGTGGTTATATTGAAATCTGTAAAAGACGCATTCTTTTTGAATATATTTTTAAAAAATTAATAAATGGAAAAAAACATATTATTAACGCTTTTTCAACAAGCAATTGTTATACTCTTAGTGATTTGTAGAGCGTCAAATCACAATGTTATTGTACTGTTTTAAATTGTAGATTTTATTCATTCATGTAAAACATTTATTACAATTTTATAATAAAATGTATAAAACACTGAGTTCGAGATTCAAATCACAAATCCATCCAAGCTAGGATACTGCAAATCCGAATATTTTTGTTTATAAAATATTTACTTTCCATTCAATAAATATTCCAGTCATCTAGTTTTGGATTTGGGGAAATTCATTCTCCTTTTCCCATATATACAGATTGCCGTATTATTTAATAATCAAACCAAACAGCATGTAATCAAAGAACGCTTGTATCCGCCATATGTAATATTGTCACGTGACATTGTTATGTTTTGTTTCGCTCGGGAAGCGTTTATTATACATAATAGAACTCCAGTGTAGTAAGCCATAACTATGAACAATATCATGTCCCAAATAAATAATCTAATTTGTAGATCTGCAATTGGTCACATGATGGTCCGAACATTATTTGTATGGCTCTATTTGTTGACAGCAAATACCGCTAATAATTATCTTGGATAAAATACCTCGTTTAGTAAACGAGGCAATTTTACCCAGCCTCGTTCTGAACAAAATACCTCGTTCCAAAAACAGGGCAATTTTAAAAAAAAACACGTTTTGGAACTCCAGAGAAACGAGGTATTTTTTTTTACCTCGTTATAACGAGGCAAAATCGGGGCAAAAATTTTGACACGTTTTTGCCTCGTTTGGACAGAAATGCCGAACGAGGCATTCTGAGGTTTATAGTGATACACCACTACGGGTTCTTCGTCGCAGAAGACAATAACGTCGGCATCGTCTGAGATGGAGGACTCCATAACCGGAACTGGCACATCGTATCGGGTTTCGGCTGTAAACGATTCCTTTACTTCCATAGGTTCAGTTGTTGGGACCTCCATAACTTCTTGTTGTTCGTCCATATCTTCCGTCTGCTTATTAGATTTAAGGTTGTTTTTTTAAACATAAATTAGATTACAATTCAACTAACACAAAAGTGTAAAAAGATTTTTTTCTAGTCTGTGCCCGCGTTTATGTCTACTCTTGGCAAAATCGTTATAATATAAAAAAAATCATGAAACAAGAATCAAAATGGCCGCCAATCGGGTCTCCAACGCCAATCCAACCTCCCAAGATATAATTTCAAAACAGATTCTTACCTGCTGGTTCAAGTCGAACCGTTTCTGATTCTGTAATGTAAGTATTTGAACAACATCGTAGCGCCGAACAACTAATGTTAATTAAGCATGATTTCAGAAAAATTGAACAGATTTGATAATAACATGCCGAAATTTTTTTCCTGACCGCGCCATATTATAAACATGAACTTCCGGTTTAAATTGTTGGAGTTTTTTTTAAGGAAACGAAATACTAATATTATACAGAGAAACAATATCGATGCTAAATTACATACATGGTATTATTTTTTTTATATAAATATTCACAAACCTGCGGTCTTGTATTCTATGTGACCATTAGCTTACATTTGTCAAACATATCACTGCTCCAAAATCATTTCAGCACGTTGTTAAATGTTAAATTAATTGTGTGAAATCACTTCATTTAATGTCCGCTTCCACCGAGATGATATCGCAGACAAAATGTAGCCTATAGTACGTTGATTTTATCAACCAATCACATTCAATAACAGTTTTACTTATTTTCTTGTCAACGATTGTCTGCGATATCACCTCGGTGGAAGCGGACGTAAAATACAACAAACTACTACTACTCTTGTCAACGCATTTGGAGTCAATTGTTAAAATCACACCGGGCATGAGCGCTCAACAGGCCTTTGATCTACCAGTTTAGTGGGCCCAACTTTATTTTAACTACAGACATCTTAACGCCAATTAGCATTCAAGTCTGTCTGGCTATATTGTCTGAGTAAAAAATACCTTTCTCTTACTTGTGGACCCCCGGATTAAGACTTTGTATGGAGTTCAAATTTAAAAAAAAAAATATTTGTTGACGGTACACATTACTTGTGTTAATTATATGGAAAAAACACAAGATTTGTGTTAATGCATTAAAAAGAACACAAGTTTGTGTTAATGCAATGCAAAACAACACATAACTTGTGTAGAATAATTTTCACACAAGTTCTTGTGTTGAGATCCAACACAAGTTTATTTTCAGTGTACACATTCCTACAGAAAACTGTACTGACCCAATTTCCAAACTACAGAATACTACAGTATTCTTTCCTATACATACATGCAAGTGTAGAATTTCCTACAGAAAGTGCAATAAAAAAAAATCTATGGAATACTATAGTATTTCATAGTTTTACTTCATAATAAGAGTACCGGTAAGGCAGTTTCGCGGCTCTCTGTCACACTTTCCCGCATATAGCCTTGTTCCGTAATAGATCATGGTTAGGACTGTAAATGGCGCTTTCTAGCGTATATCCTGAGTATATTTCTAGCTTATGAACAAATTTATTGTGTGTCAATCTTACCTATTCATCAAAAATGACGTAAATTTAATTTAAAAATGGCCAATCGAGACTATGTTTTTTTTTATCGTACCGACTTTAGTAATGATGATCGAGGCTAGGCCAAAAATTCATCGCTAAAATCTCGGTCCAGAGTGGATCAATTTGACTGAAATTTTCAGCAAATTCCCTTTACATTATCTAGTTTTTAACTATTATATAGAGAACTGTCAGCTCTTTATCTAATCTCACAATGTATCTTTAAATGCGTATTTTCATAAACTTGTTATGCAGATAGATGTTTATGTGGAAGGTCCAACTTATTCGTTGGAATATTTAATTTTACAATTGTGCTTAATTGGGGGTGATTTCAAACACAACGGTAAGTTCTTAATAACCATAAGTAAGTAGTTTGTTCTTACGGCCAAGTCCTTTTCTTTTAAGATGGCTAAAGACAGTAGTTCAGTTTTCACCGAGGTGGAAACTTTGAAAGTAACAAACTAAAATACAATTATTGGATGTCCTATGTTAGCCCGTGTGTTTTACACTAAATAAAACATTATCTACCTGTACATCTTGTTCCGGGTCTCAACTGTGTTAATGTCATAAGCTGAACCGTAGTCACGAGTGTTTTAAGACGAAAAGCTGTATAGTCTATTCAGGAAATTCTTTTATAAACGAGCCTGTGAAATCCTACTATTTTCCCATTGAACTTAACCTAGTCAGTAAACTATATATATTGGTCCTAATAAACAATTGACACTGCCTCTCGAGTCGACACCAGACCGTTCGCGTTTTGAATCGAGTTGGTCACATGACTGACTCGAGTCGCATCACGTGACTAACCCGTTTACTCCCGTTGAGCGGAGAGTTAAAGGGTTTGTCACGTGACAAAATGGCGTCCTATACGCAAAAAGGCCTGTCTCTCGATTACATACTGACGTCGTAGCTGTTTTGATGTCATGTGACTACTCGGACCGTTCGGGATGTTTCACCCGGGTAAACTCGGCAATGGAGTCGACTCGAGTGACGCGAGTAAACGACGAAAACCTTACCTTGCCTGGCAGCCGCTGGTTGTATAACAGAATAACAGGGTACATGTACATTAAAATTAAAATTCTGAATCTATAAAAACGTGAAACGTACCTAGGCCTATAGTTGTAGTTACCTAGCTTCAATTTGACAAAGTGGCGTAATACTGATAGGGGAAAATGTGAACTTGTTGCTTTTGTAGCGAAATATAAGTGCAATTTGTCTGAAATCAATGACAAATAATAATTTCTATAAACATTTAATACATCATAATGCACATCTTCATTATCTCGGTTGATACTGAACAGTAAGAGACATTAAACTCCGCTTGATTTTTTTCTCTTGCCACTCCCTTACAGAATTATTTAGTGTTTGCCATAATATGTCTATTTTAGTTAGAAAATTACATATTTATCGATGATTTGTTTCAGTTCAAATATTTGTTAGGAATTTAGCCTCAAAACTTATTTGAACTAAAGGTTTACAGATACTAGTAGAAATGCTGTAACGGGAGAACTTATACAGCCCCTTGTTGGTTATTCAATCCGATTTAGTATGTTGAATCAAATATCGTTTCAACTATTTTTACGTCCCATCCGAAAGTTTGGGCGCTGCCCTTTCCACCCCCACCCTGTACCACAGCCAATTAAAGAAATCATAACTTTACTAGAGGTTTACAGCTAAATGTAGTAACAATACTGTACATTCTAATTTAGACTGTGTGCCATGATAATATTTACATACAGGTTTAGACTGTGTGCCATGATAATATTTACATACAGGTTTAGAGTGTGTGTCATGATATTATTTACATACAGTTTAGACTGTGTGACATGATAATATTTACATACAGGTTTAGAGTGTGTGACATGATAATGTTTATAGGTTTAGACTGTGTGCCATGATAATATTTACATTTAGGTTTAGACTATGTGTGCCGTGATATTATGTATATAAAGGCTTAGATTATAACACCCCCTGTGTCATGATTTACATATAGGTTAAGACTATGTGTGTCGTGATAATATTTACATTTAGGTTTAGACTGTGTGCCGTGATAATATTTACATATAGGTTTAGACTGTGTGCCATGATAATATTTACATTTAGGTTTAGACTATGTGTGTCGTGATATCATGTATATAAAGGCTTAGATTATAGCACCCCCTGTAAAATATGGGATTACCGTTAAAAGTGTCTTACTTTAATTAACTAGTGAAAATTGTGACAATTCGTCCACTGTCTGCTGACACGATTTTCATTTGATCTTATTCAGATTGATAAAAGGAAGGCAGCTATTGTTTTACGACAATTTATAACAAAAACTCCCAGGTATAGTGTACATGCAATATTAGCATGAAGATTTATTTTACAATTTTTATTTATAATACAAATTTAAAGGAGTTGTTTCGTAATATCTCAGTAATATGGCGTGATGCCATCAGACATATTAATTTCACTTCTTTGTTAATATGTTATCATAAAACGTCATTTTCATAAGATGAAACGAAACTCTACTCATAAAATTTAATGCTGTTTTAGAGTATTTGTCCTTTAGAGTAAGAGTTAATTGTTATAATCAGCACTTACTAACATAATTAATATGTCGAATTTGTTAAAATTATCATCAAAATGTTACAAATAGGGTATATACTCGAACCTTTATTGTGGGTAGTAAAATCTATCACAAGCAAATTACATAAAATAGAACCCTTTCAACGATCTAATTTCGATATATAGTTCGTCTACTTTACATAAAGAGCTGAAAGTTCCCAGTATAATAGTTTAAAAATAGATGGCGAAAAGGAATATATTGAAAATTTCAGTCGAATTACTTTATTCTGAGTGAAGTTTAAAAAACAGTGTAGTCTCGATTTGCATTACTACCGTTGTTACGATAATAAACAAAGTCTCGATTGTCCATTTTTAAATTATTAAATGCCGATCGTGTTTCAATCCGTTCAAAATCACAACCACCTGATATTCTAGAGATTTCATTATGGCTTGTCAGGTGAATAAATGTATAATTAATAATTTATATAACATGTGAGACTAAAAGAAAGATCTGCAAAAGATAGATTTAGCTCTTACATAATGCATCTTTAATATGCAATGAAATTTAAGTAGCGTTATTGGGCATACATATTATTTAGCAAAATATTTAATCAACCAGCTTTCAACTTCTTCAACGTGGTATCCCATCGGCCCCCGCTCTCCTTGGTACACAATAGCGCCATCTAGAACGATATAGAGTCGTTCATATAAACCACCATACCAAGCGCATGCATCATTTTGCATGTTATCCAATACCACGGGACAGTCGATCCCAGCTTTCAGTAGATAACTAGCCGCTTTAATTCGGTCAGCTAGTTTTACATGTTGTGATACATCATAATTATTACTGAAACACCATCCATCGGCGGGATGAGCTTCTTCTATATAAACCGTTAAAAAGTCACATTCATTAGCAAAGTCTCGTACTATTTCGTTAAATTTCCGTAACTTTGCCATAAACGGTGGTCAGGTACAGCTTCCAAAATTTAAGACGAGTGGTCTGCCCTTTTTCATGAAATCTAGCAATAAGTGTGTTTGAGACCCGTCTGCTGAGAATACCTTAGGATTTGGCGCCTTCCCTCCTGGATCGGCTATTTTCCATATGTCCAAATAGCGAGATCGAAACATCTGTTTAATGCAAGCCCATGTGTATAAACTTCCTGTCCAGTCTTCTTCTTTAAAACCCGTATCGTCCATTACACTTCCAACATGACTGATCATATTCCGTTTAATTGAAGGAAATAACAATGACAAGAACAACATAAAGCTGTGACGTAATAGCTCATACATCAATAGTAAAATATTCCAGTATTGTCTCAACGCCATTATTTACATCTATTCTGAAAGCGAAAGGAAATGTTGGACTGTTTTCAATAATTGGCATCATGTTATCTGATCATGCAATATCTTCAATTTAGTTTCTTTACGGTCACGTTTGAAATCGACACCCCGATGCAGGACCACGTGAATAATTATAATGTATAGCCCCTTAGATACAGGATGACAAATACCAGGAGATAGAATGTTTTACAAGCCATGTCCATACCCATTCACTTGAAACATACTAAACATGTTATGGGCCTGTCACACTATAGCGTTTTATAGAGAACTTATTCCGACGTATGAAATATCTAACACGCTGTCGCGTACCTCTAACCTACGCCTAACGTGTTAGCATTACGTCGGCCGCGTTCGGCGTACAACAACTTATACCATGGTATTTCAGCGTGCTCGTAACTTGTTAAAAACGTACCCATAACGTATTCAACGCACTCCAGCTCGGAGCAGAACAGTTGGACGTTAAACCCCATTCCATTTCCACACCAGCGTGTTTGCTAAATTTCTCATACGTCGGCTATACGCCAATGTGTGACAGCCCCATTACACCCATTTGTGCATAACCGTCTAAACGGAAGTGATTCATAAAATAAATAAATTCATGTTTACTCTATGACTAAAGAACCACATTGTAATCTTTATTTTTTGCTGTGAATATTAAAGACATTTTATTATTGCCCTTCTAGCCTTTATGTCCATTCATACCTGTTCAATTTTCAGCTTAATGTAATATTTTTATCTATAAAATCAGATTATAATGAGAAAGCTATACCTGTATTCACCTACGACGATATCCTGCTTTATTAACGCTTAAATCAATAATGAGGCTACTGAATGCTATCAGTGAAGTACTAGATTTTTTGACCTACTAACGGTCGTGTGTAAATAATCCCAGTCATATAAATATTATGTTACAGATAAAATGGGATAATAGCCAAAGTAGATAGCTTTATTATAGATAAAACACACTTATTTATTAATACTCGAAAAAGTAGGACAATGTTGGTGTCACGGACAATATATTTAACTGCTTATCGTACCGTATATTTTAAATCACGATTTCTCAAGTCCCATGCCCAGATTGGTAACATCAAAATTTGATTTATGTCCACGCCCGTCAAAATTAATTAATTTCATGTTCAAAATTGGAAATTAAATGGCTAAGACGGGTATACACCATACAGTGTGCAATGAAGGAAATTTTTCCCGGACAGCGGCGCTATGGCCCACTCTTATATCGAATTCCAACTTCCAATGGGTCTTTTGTGGCAATGCGTGCATCAAAGGTGAAAATGAACCCCTTACAAATCCTCTCTCTAGAAATAATAATGATATCGCAAGACATCAATAATTAAGAGATTGGAGTGGTTTAAAATTCTAAAAACTCCTCGGATGTGCTTCTGATAGCCTGGATATTTCACAAGTACATTATTTAAATATTGTTTGTTGAAATTATTCGAGAATCGGTGGATTTTTTAATGTTGATCGAGACCTTCGTGAATTGATTTCAAACGTACAGTCATCGTTAAAAAAGATTACTTTAAATACGTTGAAAGTTGATGAAACTGGATCGGAATGTTTCTCAGTATGTTCAACTCTCCGTGACAATAAATTGGTCTGAGAGACTAATAAACTTATATATTTGTATAAGAATATTACACTTCTGGCAGATATGGTAATCCATACAACTAATTAAGAACACTGTCCTTCCAATGAAGACCTTGATGACCTTTTTAAACTTAACATGGCTACTTATTTACTTTGTTGTCTCAGAAATCACGGAAGTCACTCGGTTGTAATGTAACCTACTGTACACTATGCTGCCCTACAAAAGAGAAAGGCAGTATATATCTGCAAAATAGCCATTTTGAGAAAATAGACTTTAAAGTTTGTCACTTTCCCGCACTAATAGTTTTTAAACAAAATGATGCCCGATTTTCATATATTTCTCTGTGGGACTGAGATAATGCAGATACTGCCCATTTTAGGACTCTGGGCCATTGCTGGTGCCCATAGTATAACCCAGGCGAAAAGCAATATATGTTCTCTAATTGTTTCTATGATGAACGGACGGTTTACAAACTGCATATTTAAGCATAAATATTCTTCTAAGCATAGTTACTGTTTTTCTCCATCGTTATACCAGGGGAATTTACATTTAATGCCAACACCTCGTCTTAAGCTGGGGGTCACGGTGGCTAAGTGGATCAGACGCTGGCTTGCTAGCCTGGAGGTCGGGTGTGCGATCCCTGCATTGGCCGAAAAAGTTCATCCAGATTTTCCGGCGTGATTCCCCCTTGTCAGTGATGCAGGGCCTGACACGTACAGCTGTCTAGTCATTCGGATTGGACGAAAAACCGAGGTCCCGTGTACACATTGGCGTCAAGATCTCTTGACAGTTGGAATTCGATGTAAGAGTAGGCCGTAGTGCCGCTGTCCGGCAAAATTTCCCTCATAGCACACTGTATGGAGTATGCCCGTCTTCATTAGCCAAGATCGGGACAGAACAGTAAGACGTTAAACCCCATTTCATTTCATTTTGTCTTAGGTTGTCAGACAAGTACCAAGGAGAACGACAGTCTCTTCACCTACTGCTTTTATCCTCGGCAATTTATATTTACTGCCAAAATCTCGCTTTGGGTTATCATAGATGTATCAAGGAGAACGATAGTATCTACATTTACTGCTCTCCTCCTTGGTTATACCAGGGCAATTTACATTTACTGCCAAAGTCGACACTGTATATCTCTTTACCGAATTGAGATACAGCAATGAAATTTGTACGTGTGATAGATCAGCTACTGTTGATCACAACGATACAGCACGGCAGTACGAGGAAGGCCCGGGCGATCGCACCCCATTCTGATCGATTAACTCCAGCATGGGAGACTGGCAGGGGCTCAAGCGACTTCCGCTTCCATTTACAAAAAGGGTTTGACGGTTTTCTCCTCTGGTATTCTTTCTTTCATTCATTACCCGAAGGCCGCTTTTTATATTTATATATAGAGTTGTATGAAATGTTCACACTCATTCGACAAAACAGGTTGACTGCTACATATCCTAATGATTTGAGTGGCTAAGGCCTGATTTCCACAAGTATCATTGACTTCTTGGGTAATGCATGCAACTTTGCACAATAGTACTATGATATATAATGATCATAAAAATATGGCTCCACAAAATGACGGGCCCTGGTGGATGACATCTAGAATTCCAAAATGGTCATCAAAACAACCTATTTTTGTTCAATTCTATTGGGACAGCAAACTGTCTAATAGTTTAAAACGTTTGATTTGCAGGTCTTGTAAAACTTTGACTCCGACTTTAATTATTTGCATACCAACAGTATTGTACATTGATTGTCTCATGTATGTTTATTACAAAACAAAATTGTTCAGGTGTTGTCGAATATCCAATACTAGTTTTTTTACTTCTATTGAGGTACTGTTCTTCAACGTCCGTTCCAGTATTTCTTTTCCGCCCTCTTTTACCAACAAAGGACAGTACCTATTTGCTGTGAAAAAAAGAGAGAACAGATCAAAAGTTGGTAAAAAGAAGGCGGGGTTCCAGGAGATCCACGGTACCCTTCACAAGACAAGTTTTTCTGGGCTTACCCATTTTAAATTTCACTACAGCTAAAATATTTACTTCAAATTATAATTAGAAAAAGTAAAGAATCTTAGCTAAGGTACTTCCATCTCGTTTCTACCCTAAAGCCAATTCAAATGGCGATGTTTGTGGGCGTACATAAATTACGAAACATTTTTAGCAGATTATTCTGAATATATTAAACTTAATGAATGTTATTAATTAACTAACCATAGTAACCACAAACATGTTCAATGGCCCATGCAGCCCACAATTGTACAGCAGGAATATGGTAACATTTTAATAATTGAAAGAGGGGACAAAATGATCTGAAATATAACATTAAAAAAAAACCCATGAACTTTAAAATGTAGCCACAGGCATGGGTGTAAAGATAATACTAGGACTAAAGAGATAAATATTTACACGACCGTAGCCAACGGAAAAGTAAATAACAAAGACATAGGGGTTTCTATTATGATATACATTTAAAAGGAGTGGTCGGTAACTGTAGCATTTATAACGCTGCACAATAAATATAAAGACCATATTTAATCAACATGACTGGCTACCGGTCTATATAAATGAGTTATTAATATTAAAGCTTTGATCCATAAATTCATTTAGATTTCGTTTTCATTCAATAGGTGGTCCATTTGTAACTTGCGTCAAGCAAATCTTCAAATAATACAAACGACATTTAGTTGAATTATTCTACCCCCATATTAGTCATATAGGGTATTTAGAAATGAAATGAAATGGCTAGGGTTTAAAGTCCTACTTTTCTACACCAACCGGGATGATGGAGAATGGGGGTATTTAGCTATATGCACAGGAGTAGGCCTCGCCACGCGACGACTACAGAGGTGTTAAATCTTAAGGGAAATAACCTCTCCTGGATTAACCATCGCCCTAGCATTGTTCTAGAATAATTTCAAATACACTGGAAATTACCGGAATTTATTGAGGTTTATTTTTTATAAACTGGATTATTTTTATAAACTGGATTATTTTTTTATAAACTGGAATTTTTACTGAAACTGGATTGGAAACTATCAGGCAAATAGAATATTTTCAAACAGCTAAATGGCTATATACCACTATCTACAACAAATTCTTGTTTCATGACATACAAATTCCGAAAAATCAGAATCTTTGAGAGATTTCGAGGAAATTGTGGACTGCAGATGTTCAGGTCTTCAGTTCCGAAAATTTTGATAGTCACTAATTATAGCTCTTTTAAGCAAAGCCATAATCGGTACCTGCGTCTGTGTTTCAGGACATTAAATGAGTTGGAAAATAGGGATGAAATTCGCATGTGAAGCAATCCTAACAACTAGGCCTTTGCTCAGGTTTCCGAATTCTAAAAAGGGGTGTTGGATATAACCATGTAGAAAAATGAACACATGTACGAATAAAACCTTACTCATATTTCACCAATCCACCTCTGTGCTTTTCCCAGTTCAAAACTGTGGTCATCTGAAAACATGGAATAATGGAAAATCAGGGCACCAAGCAATACATTTTAACAAATCACAGATAATCCCTTGCGTCTTTGGATATAAAAATTATGCTGATCTGCCAAACTTAGATTTCAAAACTCTATACAAGGCAGACAGACCCATTTTTATAGTCCCCCCAAAAAACACAGAAGCGCTACAGAGGAGGGCCTTCAGAAATAATGTGATGACATCAATCAGATTTGGATTCTTTAAAAAAAAAATACATGGGATTTGTCTCGGTCAATACCGGTATCGAACCCTGGACCCCAAGTTTTCCGTCCTTCAAACACATGTCAAAGTTGTCTTCTGGGAATATATTTGGATATATTAAAGCGAGAATTTCATATTTTCTAAGAAAGTCAAAACATAATTTATTTCTATGTCTTTTGCTCAATAGGTTGTCAAGTCACTATTATACGATCATAGGTATCATTATCACACTTATAAAATCATTCACACCTGAAATAATAACACAATTACCTCCCTTGTTTTTCTATCCCCCGCCCCCATGGAATAGCTATCTTCAAACGTTTGAATTTGAAGTTGAAAATGATATTTTTGCCAATTTCTCAACTGGCAATATTGAATTATAGGATTAATAGGATTATTCTTTAACAAAGTAGTACTGTTTATAGATACCATCTATTTTAAGGCTTTATTTTAATAAATTGTAAAAATATAACTTAAAAATATGAAATTCTCGCTTTAAGCTTCTGAACGCGACCTATGAGATAGTTCTCAGCCTAAGAATTTGTCTTTCCTTCCTTTCAAGGAATAATACATTAGTTTTAAGAAGCAGCGGTATTTCCTACACCATTTCGGGTGTAGTGTAAAACACGACATGATCTTCAAACATTCGCCAAATATTAAAAAATATATGAAGATTATACAAAATAAACAACTTACAAGTTTATCTGAACAACTTTTTTGTAGAGTTTCGTTTGTTGTCCAAAGTTCATCACCACCGCTTATTAAATTTGCTAAAATGCCAGCCGAGGAATAACCGGTCAGTGGTTGGTCTGAATCCAGTAGATGTCTACACAAAGCATGCAAATAAATCAATTAATAAAATAATACATTTCAGAGCACATCATTTGGCATAAAGAAAAATCAAAATGCATGACGTGTAAAATATTTAATTCAAACACTAGCTTCTGTGGAATAAAGTATAGCACATACTTATGGAAGAATAATTACTGATTTATTTAGGCGACTTTTCGAAGAGTATTCTCTCAACGTTTTCAAACAAGTACAGTAACAAATTTGTAGGGCAATCATTTATAGACAAGTAATAACAACAAATCAGAAACCATGCATGACAACAACAAGATCAAAGGCATGAAAACAACATGATCAAAGGCATGGTTTCTGATTTTTTGTTATTACTTGTCTATAAATGATTGCCCTACAAATTTGTTACTGTACTTGCTTGAAAACGTTGTGAGAATACTCTTCGAAACGTCACCTAAATAAATCAGTAATTGTTCTTCCACAAGTATGTGTTATAGTTTATTGCTCTATCCAGTTACTAAATTCCTCTAAAAGATCATTAGCTTCTGTGGATTTAAATTCATTTGGTACCCCCATAAATGACGCGCGAAGTCCCCGAGTCTCATTATCCACTTTCTAGCTAAAGCTTTTAGCTGTACGGAGTCTGGCATATCTACTACTTTTTGCATTATAGTATGACAGTTTGTCGGATCTGGTCTCCACAAATGTTTTGATATACTTACGTAACCAGTTCAATAAAATTGTCTTTCATAAATTCCTTCCTTAACTCTTTAACCTCCGCGATATTATTCTGAAAGACAAGACACGACTAATGTGATTTATTCCAATAAAATGTTATCAATATCTAATTCAGGGCTATGAGAATACTGCAGAATGCGGGATCGTGGTTTGTATATACCTAAAATACTTCGGTAGGAGAAATGTGTATATTTACACAATAATAGTTAAAATGATGACATATCAAACAGCACCAACTCTAAAATCAATATCAACAAATTCCGTAAATTATAAACTCTAACACAAACTTTAAAAGTACACATATCTACCGAAAGAAACCACGGAATGCATTCGAAATTTGGTAGAGTTCTTTATTATGCCTAGTGAACATTCTAGTCATACTTTTACAAATCCACTAATTTGTCCAACAGTACGTTCACAAGAGTTAATTTAAACGCTAATCGGAAATAATTTCAATATATACCATCGAAATATTTGAAGATGTATAGTATAATAATTCCAAAATATACAACTGATTTTGTGAATTTTGTTATGGTTCCTTCTTGAGCTATAATCAACAAATATTTTCAAAACTCCCATGAGAGTCTTTTCCTGTATCGAACATATAAACGGCGTTCGAAATTTATCATCCACAAATTGTGTATTGTGCTACATTTACAATTGAAAAACACTCAGACGTTCCATCGAGAACTTAGTCTCGTTTCGCATTCACTAACGTTAAAATATGACCGGAAAAATAACACTACAGAATACATTTGAATATGCAATTGAAATTGAATTGTGATAGCTTCGGTTCTTTCTTTTGATCAAATGAACAGTCTAGATATATTTAAACGGGCTAAACTTGAATCATGAAACCTGGACAGTAATCATAACTGTCAGTGAGCTTTGGACAGTCCAGCAGTAATATTACTAATACATCAAAGCCCCGTCTGGTGCATAATACACACGGTTTTTGTTTTATCAAAATAAGAAATTTGTCTGCGATATCACCTCGGTGGAAGCGGACGTAAAATACAACTAACTCACACACACACAAAATACGAAATAGTTATATCCTAGTGATTTTCACTGACAATATTGGTGATATTTTAGGATAGGCTTTTGTTTGGACTATATATACTATTCAAAAAAAGTAGGGGATATTTGATTTTGGGGGCATAATACTAAAATATGCAAATGACTACGAAAAAAGTCACTATAGAACCTAACAGAAGAAACATGTCCAGTTACATGTGACGCCCAAACGCACCAATAGCTACCGCATGGAATGCAGGTGATGCTTGGGATCATCATGGGGGTCCAACCCAAGATTTGCACGACTCTGACTTTGAATGTTACAGTCATTGTGGCATTGAATTCCAGGGTGGAAACATCAGTTTAATTGTTTTAGTGACCAGAAAACAAATTTTGATATGCGTCGGCTTACCCAAAATGAAAGGTTACGTGCCCTTGGCATGCTACAGATCGGCACAACACAGGCGGTTGTGGCGCGGACGATGAATGTTTCTCAGTCTGTCATAAGCAGGCTATGGTCCAGATACCGTGATACACAATCTGTACAGGACAGACCACGCTCAGGTCGACCAAGGGCGACAACTCAAGCCCAGGATCGATTTATCCGTACCTTGGCCTTGAGAAATCGTGTCATCACAGCAAATCAGATCAGCGCTCGTCTTCAAACAGACACTGGTGTGAGAGTGAGTGGCCAGACGATTCTGAATCGACTGCATAGGGGTCACCTTCGCGCCCGACGTCCTCGCGTGATCCCTTGTTTGAGAGATCATCACATTCAGGCAAGACGTCGTTGGTGTAGGGATCGTCAACACTGGGATAATCGACGCTGGAGCAATGTGATGTTTTCAGATGAGTCAAGGTTCACTGTTGATTTTTTGGACAGACGTAGGAGGGTGTGGCGTCGTCGAAACGAGCGCTTCCAAGACGTTAACGTCATCAGACATGATCGATTTGGGGGTGGTTCTGTTATGGTGTGGGGAGGCATCACTGTTGCTGGAAGAACGGCTTTACATGTTGTTGCAGGGCGTGTTACAGGCCAGTACTACCGGGACAACATCTTGGCAGTCCATGTTGTGCCGTTCGCACGACGTCATGGCCGCCGTTTCATCTTCCAGGATGACAACGCAAGATGTCACAGGGCCAGGATCGTTACAGGTTACCTCCAACAACAGAACATCACCACATTACCTTGGCCAGCACTGAGTCCCGACCTCTCCCCCATCGAGCATGTCTGGGACATGCTTGGACAGAGGTTACGTCAACGTCAACAACGTCCTGCCAATGTCCAAGAACTTGCTGCTGCGTTGCAACAGGAATGGGACAATCTGGACCAAAATGACCTTAGACGTCTCATTAGGAGTATGCCACGTCGGATCAATGCTTGTTTGGCAAACAGAGGAGGATTTACCCGTTACTGACTTGGTTGTGATGCTGTGGTAACTTTGCTGTTTGACCCCGGGTATCATTTTACCGTTATAATGGTCAGTCTGTGCCTTACTTAGTCTAACGATCATTTGGAATAAATCGATGAATGTGAACTTCATTTCATTTTGTCATTTGTTTCTTCGTCAGTTTCATTAGGTGACTTTAATAACACTTAAAAATCAAATATCCCCTACTTTTTTTGAATAGTATAGTTGTACTCTTAATGCACATACATATAGTTTGTATTTATTATGTTTTTTTAGCCAATCAAATAATGGGATATTTTGCCGTAAATAAAATCACATATATACTTACAAGTGTTCCTAATGCCGCATTTATTATAGAACTGTGGATTTCGTGCAGTTCATAGGGAGGATGTCCCGAAAGTACCTATTGGATATCAGAGATGGAGAATATTAAAATATATTAGGCATGACAAAGTTTTTCAAATATCTATTTAGGTTCTAAAGGATTAGAGACCACAATTATTACAAATGTGTCTGTTTTCTACCACTCGGTTACTAGATGTTTTGGCTCCTTGTAAATAAAAAAAATGAAAAATGAAAACGTGAATATTTTATAATACATGTTTTGAGGTCTCATCAACACAATAGTTTGGGTTTTTAAAGAATAACACATGCTGATGTTTATTTCTATGGTTTCCTTCCAATATGGTGGAAGAGGTATGTTTTCCCTGTTCCTGCTGTTATTTTACATGTACACCAACGTATACACGGATGAACCTCAGCTATACGTACAAACGATTAGACACACTTATCTTGTCAGCTTTGGACAACTGATCACGAACTAAAAAAATTTACGACGTTCTCCTCGACTCTCTAGTCTAACCATAAAGGGGTTCATAGGGTAATGGCAACGTTATGCAAAAACCTTTCGATATTCTCAGCGACCCGGTTTAATCGCAAACCATTGAAATTGGCTTTTAATTAAATAGTCACAATTTACACTTGGTGCTTAGTGAAATCCATGTATTTACTGACCCCAGTGGAAAATTACTAGTGAAATTAAAATCACTAATGCATGAACTATTGATCCAGAAATTGTATATGGTCGTTTCGTGCATATATCACCTTTCTCCTTTAATATACACAGATTGACACACGTGGAACGAGTATAAAATATAATTTCACCTGTAACAAATCCATCAATACTTCCATACCATTTTCACGAACAATAATTTTACAGTTTCCAGGAGCTTCATCTAAAGACGTAAAAAAGAAATTAGAGTAGTTTTCGAAATAGTTTTACGGCCATTTTATTGAAAGACGGTGTATCGTTTAATTGATCGCCAGGTTTCAATTGTTTTGGTGTTCCGAAATAAATCCAACATTTGAGGCGATATTGAAGTTTTGAATAATGGTGTACATACATCGACACGAATAGAGCAATGCTGGGGACTGTAGGTTGCGGATATAAGGAATTAAATTTTAATCAGGAGAAAGACAATATCTCTCGACACTGGTTAAAACGGTCAACATATTGTTCCATGAGATAATCAAATTTTTCGTGGTTATCCAGGAACCACATTAAATAACCTACATTGGTAACAATACAATATGTTACTTATGTGAATTCTTCGAATCAAGCCGTATCAGGATATAATCCGGAAAAGTGCACAACACCCGTTACATTACTTAAAAAAACCAAATGATGCTACATTTTCGACCTGTTTGTCAACAATAGCATCCGAACCGAAATACAGCAGAATATAAAAGATTAAATGCTAAGATAAACAAAGAAATTAGATACCCGTTACATTCCAAAATATTCTGGTAAGACATTTCAGTTCTTCGTTGAACATTCTACGAGTTATTTTGTGTTTAATATGGCGCATCAATGTTCTGATATATCCACAATTCTTTTCATAAAACGGCTTTTCATCGTTGAACATCTGAAAATAAAAGGAATCGTCGAAATTTAGACCAGTTATTATATTATGCTTTCAACATAATTTGGGAGGAGAACTGTTCTGTTGGTGGTGAAGTTTTGACTTCGTTTCGAAAAAGTGACTAGGATCTTTCAAATGATCAGAAGAATTTATCAAAATGTGAAATAAATATTGTTTACTGGTTCAACAAGTTGCGGATGAGTGACACAGAAGCCCATTTCAAGCCCATTAATGTTATCTGAGTGTACTCTGTGTTTTGTAAATAACGTCTGTTGGGCTCCAAATGAGCTAGACAGAATACGCTTAAAAGGGCACGGTGCTTCATACATTTTAAACACAAAAGTAGAATAAGCACTTTTTGAATTTCTCAAATGATAAGGCATCACAAGCCGAGGGGTCATTAAACTGTAAATGGTGCAAACAATGACGTTCATGTTCCATCATAGTTCTGGAAAGCGTAGTGCAAGCAACAGCCGTGATCAGGTGTGCATCATGTTATGGTAGCTAAGTCTCTAACTCAATATCATCTAAAGTCTTCGACATTTAAAACAAGAATTATTTGTCAATTTAAATCAACATTGATGTTGTGATCTTACCGGCGGGAAAAGATGGGCTTTTAATATCCAATATTTAAGACAAAATACACATTTTACCATTGGTACACGCATCGTGTACCATAATGCGTTTCAGCGTCGTTTGTAACAAGTGACTCGAAAGACAATGCTAGACATATTCCAAAAGTCATGTCAAACGGTGATTGCCATTCGATTGAGACAACTGGTGTATTTCGCCGGACATAACTGATTAGAAATTATAGTAAAAACAGAAACGATTGAATGTAAATCAGTTTATATACATTCATATTACATTGTTATATGCGTTGGGATCCATTTTATATGTCCCAAAAATTAGTGATTTAGCTCCGTTAAGTCATATAATATGAGACATGAAAGTGCTCCGATTATCTGGACGGCAACCCTTTACATTTGGTACATCTCTGTGCAATAATGGATTGATACGATACGCCTGTCAACTTGGCGGTTGAAAAAGGCCGGTTGGGAACCAGGTGGAACTTCAGACTCTTGATGATCACTGATCAATATCACATATTGCGTTTATCATGTTGCTTGTCGCGACAGGGTGCATGATCTAGTACCGTCTCTAATTCATGTTACTGTTAACAGTACATAAACAACCCAATAACATATTGCTCAGATTGCAACTGTAATTTCATGATCGAGATGTAAACATGCAAAACGCAAACAAAGTTATGTTTCACAGTGACGTGATGCTGTAATAATGCTGCAATTATTAAGAAGTATCTGGCAACAATGAAATATACATACCACTTGTTTTAACAGTTTCACAAACACTAGATTATAATACCTGTTATCAAACTAAAAAATAAATACAATACTAGTGATCTATTGCATGGAACCATTACCCTTTTTGGAACCACGTCAAACATTCTTGATAACACCTCCTAATGCACAAAGGTAATGTACTGTAGTATACTGAATTTCAAATGGCAACCTGCAATGTTTACATAGTAAGAGGCTTTCGAGGACCTCCTTATATTCCTACCAGCAGCAATGTCGACCATGGTCGGAAACCCAAAACTATTCAAGATTCTGTATCTCATCCACAAGTTTTAAAAGTCAAAGCATTAACGTGTAATACTATAGTCCTTGCGACCATATTTTATCTTTAACTAATTATTTGGTTCACATTTTCTACAGAGTCAAATCACACGTACTTAATGAATGTGAAAGATATATTTATATATTAAAAATAACAATGACGTATTGGTCAAAAGGTCAAACGTTACTATTGTCAAAATATCCACCAAATTCTATCTTGTTTATGACATGTGTTTGGTAGACCAAATAGGGTAATGTTTCCCGCCCCACCCCCTCTAGTCTTTGAAAATAGGAATGTCTTTCCATATTTGGTCAGTCTATGACGCACAAAACTTGGGTGGGGGATAAACGAGGGTGTTGAGCGAAGTTCATCAGAGCTCACCTAGATATTCCGAGCAGCTATCATCTATGCTTTATTGAAAACGAAGAACATCGAAGCCTTGAAGCAGTTTAATAATAAAGTTGTAGAAACGAACTAACATGTAGTTTTATTTACGATCACAAAGGAAACACAACAAGGAAGTCCGATATTACGTTGTAAGAAGATAATTCGGAATTTCGATAGGATTCATCCTTGTAATGTTTTTTTCGTTCTAATAATAGGTCGTGTTTCCGCTTTAATGGACAGTCCTGTTCTGTTTTAAAATGTGGTTGTGCATCCCCGAATGTATTAAGATTCTAAACCAGTTAACCCAAATGACTAACATGTTGGGTGGGATGACATCCACCCCTCAAAGACCAAAGACAACTTTCCCCTGAGTTTCAGTTCTAGGCTTGCAGTACCCCTAACAACACAGGCTTGTTAACAAAATTGACTTGATTTTGCGAAGTTTGTAAAATTGATTACGATTTGGTTTGATAATAGATAGCCAGTGATTTCATATCTAATGATGATAGACCACTCGACCACTTGACCCCCTAATCCCCATCCTATATATATCAGCACGGGGACAATTAAATTTGATTGTGTATTAAATTATATCTAAACCATACAAACCATTCCAACGATGATAGCCTTTGACATTATCTGTAAAACACATTCTACGGCTTCTCGTCGACAAGTCGGATGAACCCGTAAACAATTATCATCCTCTAGTAAGTTATATATACAACTAATGGCTTTAATTCCCAAAGCATATTCCGTCCCCTGCTGCAGGGGATAAACCATTTCCCTGTGAAGTACATTCGCGTGTATTGACTTGATGATCACCTATAAAAGAGCAGCAAAAACGATAATAAATTTCACGGAAAACTTGGATTTTAAGCAAATTTTATAACGATTTGGGATACTTTAAGAAAGCTAACTCAAGGGTTAATCCTCTTCTGACCCCATTGAGAAAAAATGGACCCCTGTCGCTCTTAGGAGTATACAGGCGGCGTGGGCAGGTTTTAGCAAAAAGCATTTATCCGATGTTGACGAAAAGAAATGGGAATACTCGTATCACAAAACAAGTTTCCTAAAAGTTTCAAAAACATCTGATATATAACCGGAAGCAGTATGGTCAGGTTTCGGCAAAAAGGGGCACCAGTCTAAAATAGTAACGCGATCTTGACGACAGGAAAAAGTATCCTCTTTGTGACATAATACAAGTTTCCTGAAAGTTTCAGAACAATCTGACAAGTAGTGTGGACATTTCGGCACAAAAAGGGCTTAACCGTAAACATGTTAATACGATTTTGCCGAAAAGAAATAGGGATCATCTTCGTGCCATAGTACAAGTTTCCTAAAGGTTTATTCAACAAAAAGACAAAACCTCTAGCCTCTAATGCGCTGCCTAGAAGGTGTGGGCGCACTGATGGACCGAAGAACCGCCGGACGCACCGACGGGCGGAAAGTCTTATTGTAATACCACATTAACGCGTTGGCAGCGTTGGCGTATAAAAATGCTATTAATTGAGAGATAAAAATATAGCTAGATAGGCTTGTAACAGCCAACTATCCGCTCGAACCCCTTTAAACATATTAACGTCCAATATTACATTGGAAAGGCGTTCGGCATGAGACGCTGTAAATGTGATTAAGAATGAACACATTGTTCCAAACCTCATAAGTTAGTGAGGGAGAAAAGTTTCAGTCGCTACAAACAATCGGATTTTTGTGCCTGTAAATATTTACATCCGGATTTGCTATCTAATTTTTTTACCAAGTAGTGAGACAAACCCGTATGATAAAAAAAAACAGCAGTCAGTCAGCAAAGGTTACTTACCCTTACAACTTCTTCAATATCGTCCCAACCGGTGCCATACTGGCTATGCATATATATTGCATTCATGGATGACAACAGATACCCATACCGATTTCTGTACCTCTTGAGAATGTTTATAATTTGCTTACCATTGCCAAGTGCCGCAAACTAAAATAGATTTCAAAAAGCATCCAAAGCAATTGATGTAGCTCTAAAAAATAAAACAAATGTTAGACATCTCCTTTTGTTTAAAAAAAGCTAAACCTCTTTGATTTGAGTCAAAATAAAGTACTGAATTAGGTTCTAAAAGAAAGCGGAAGTCGGCTTGTTTACTGCATTTAATTGCACTTCTGGTTTACTTTGTCGACATTGGCTATAGTAGGGTGCCCCAGGCACCCAAAAGTTGAACTCACCAGAGCGAATATTCACGCACAAATGACAAGTGGTTACAGGGTAGACACGCAGCACGAGAATATTCCGGCAAATGGTATATTAGGCTATAAATTCTAAATAGCCATCGCGCGTGAAATTTTCTTAACGTCTACGATTCTGAATAACAGTAATATTTAGCTTTATTAGGTTGTTCCATCAGCTTTAGGTTGTTATATCCTTTTGTTGTTTGTTTCTAATTTGCTTTTTTAGGTTTACTACAATTAATATCTCTGACGCTCTCTGGTTAGGCTAGAATAATACATTTTCCTTTAGCGTTAACAAGGTTCTAAAAACAATTGTTGAGTTGCCTAACGTAGGAGTTACTAAATTAGATTTATTGATAAGGCTACGACAATTGATATCCAAACACTGAGGGCTACTAAAGCAAAAGACAGTTCGGATAATATCATTACCTTTGTCGCTACTCATAACCCCCAACATCTCAAATTCTTTAAAACAATGTACGTGAGCAGGACAACAGGTGCGAGTTTTGTAGGGCCATGTGCAGTAGCAGATCTAGATGGGGTGGGGGTGGGGGGCCAAATCTAGGGCGCCACCCCAGCCACAATCCCACCCCACAATGAATGTCAACAAAATACTGGCAATAACATTAAGCGTTCCGGTAGAACATAGATGGTATTGTATAATTATATAGTTGTTTGCCGATCGTTGTCTCGCTGGAAAGCAGTTTTATTTAAGTTGACATACAGTTTATGTCATATATGATTGTGCCTATAACACTGAGCAACCTGAGAAAATTTTGAAAAATTGAGTCAATATCTTGGCATTTGAGGTCATTGCTGGGAGAAATTCTTGTGGACGAGAGGACCAGAAATGTGAGTCAATTGGACAAAATCTCGAGATCTGCCCCTGTCAATTCCGCCTGTTTTGCAAGAGTTGACAGAACTTTTGTATAGTCTGACGCCCCACGACCCACACACCAGTGCCAATGGTACTACTAACATAACTAGGCAGTTCAGTATAACCGTGAATATGATAGTGCTGATCCAGTATAAGACGACAGAGGAGTGGAAGAATGATGTTATAATTGAATCGAGCGCCGCAGGCGCGAAAAAATTTTTAGATGTGTAACCGAGCTTTTAATTTTTGGGACTGGGCCTGACAATTTTAGTCAATGTCATGGCAAATGGATCCAAATTCTCGTTAACGAGAGGATAAGAAATGGGACAGAATCTTGAGGCCTATCTGTCAATGTCGCCTGTTTTGTGAGAGTAGAACTAACAATTCTACAGTCTTTTGACCCACGACTCACTCACTAGTGGTACTACTAACTGGGCGATTCACTGTAACTGTGAATATGATAGTGATGAGATAGTATAAGACAGAGAAGGAGTTGAAGAATGATGGCATAATGGAATTGAGCGCCGATATGTAACTGAGCTTTTAATTTTTGAGGACTGGGCCTGAGGGCACTTTACCTCAATGGGGCGCTTACTTGGTCTCTGAAAGTGAAATGCCCTGGACTTTGGGGAGAGATTTTGCAGAATTCTGATGGTCAGAAAACACCCCATTAATTCATTTAGTCTGAGACCGATTGCGGTGCGCACTTTTTTTTTGAGACCGACTATTTTTTTGCCATGGGGTGAAAAACATTTTTTTCAAACATGATAAGTCGACAAGGTTATTTTATACTAAAGTTTTGCGTGAGTAGAGTGACGTGTGCAGTGAGCACTTATTTTGATACCGACTGCCCATATCTCACGACTGACTGCACTGATTTTGCGACCGACTAGTATTTGGAATCTATTCTGGCATTATTTGTTTACCTCATTAATTCATTAAGACGGCGATGCATAATTTTGAGACCGACTGCAGTGACTGCACTTATTTTGAGACCGACTATTTTTCTCCCTGGGGGAAATTTTGTTCTTAGACCTACATACTCACAACAGAATAAGAGTGAAACACATTAAGTTGACTAAGTTATTTTATACTAAAGTTTTGCGTGAGTTGCGTGACGTGTGCAGTGAGCTCTTATTTTGATACCGACTGCTCTTATTTTGCGACCGACTGCACTGATTTTGCGACTTCTTTTATTTTGCGACCGACTGCACTGATTTTGCGACCGACTATTTTTTTCCTGGAGGGGTGTACCACCCCCCACACCCCCCACATTTACGCCCCTGAAACCAGTGTTGAAATCAGTTTGTGTCGGCATACCTTTTTTTTTTATCTTTTCATCATTTACCGTGAAACAAAGTAGTGCAGCTTTGCGGTTGTGTTAATAATTTTTTATACATATATATATATATATATATATATATATATATATATATATATATGTATATAAATACTAGCAGGATAGCCGGCTTCGCCCAGGGCCCAATATCTGTGACCTTGACCTTCATAAATCATGGTCTGAAACATTCACGGTGTAATGCTCTTTAAATTGATACCTCATTTGTGGGGACGGATCGCGGCGACGAAGTGTGATGGGCGAACATACATACACACCGCCATCTTTGATTTTATTTATATAGATTGACGTGTTATAATTCGCGAAATATTTGGAAACATTTATTTACGGTGGGGTACCCTATCGTAAAAATTGTCATCCCGTAAAACAAATCAACATGCCATATCAAATGACGCAAATAAAAGAGGTTTGATCAATTTAAGACAACTATTTATAATTACACGATGAATATATAGAGACAACGTATTAAAGGGGGAGACCAACGATTTTCAACAAGGTTTCCATATTGATAAATAATCCCTTCTGTTACAGTTTTTGTAAGCGAGAAATTATTTTTTTATTAAACCGGAAGTGGTGTAGTTGGTTCAACACGCTCACCGGTCTCTATAGTAAGCATACAGATTTGGCTAAGTTTGACTATTAATTTGGATATTATAAATATGGAATTGTGTGTGGGTGTGTGTGTGTGTGTGTGGGTGTGTGTGTTAGTTGTATTTTACGTCCGCAATTCATGGATTTTTTTTAACGTTTAATGCATAAATCCGACGCGTTCATTCACTCGTACTGAACAGTAGGTTGTAGAACAGTACGTTGTGGACCAATTGACGCCACACAGCTTATTGTTTACATCACGACGTCGTGGGGTTTTTTGACACCCGGCAAGTGAGAGACATTTCGTCTGCTTTAATGTTATGGTGCGTGCTGAGTCTGCTGTTAGCGTTTTGATTTATTTCAACGGGCTTGTGGCACATATATATTCAAATAAATATTAAATTTCCAAAGTATGTCAACGTCAGACACCAACGTATCGCAATATAAGATATCTCTTCTATGGGTCTACAGTAGTTTACAGATTCGAGCTCAGCCATTCCCAAGAGGAAATAAAAGAAAAAAAGGAAAAGTCGTTTACCTAGACATTATGTGCCAAAAAGCACGTATGTTATATATTTCGCATGCCCATAAGTTTGGTCTGTTTATGTTGAGAAACACTGTCAGCAAGCACAAAAACAACGAAGCAGACGAAATAATGTCACTTGCAAGCTGTCAAACAAAACACGTGATGTAAACAATTAGCCATGTGGCGTGAATTGGGTCACACCATACTGTTCAGCATGAATGAATTTACACGACGGCTTTGTATACTAAACGTTCAAAAACCAAAAATTCGTGTTTATAATATCCTCATTAACAGCCCATTTGTTCAAATTTTTGACCATGCGACCTACTGTTATATAAATTCCAACTGCTAAGGTTTCTTATACGTGCACTCCACGTGTATACGGGACCTCGGTTTTTGGTTCCATCCCAACGACTATACGTTGTCCCTTGATAGATCCTCTGTCCTGCACCACTAGATCTCTGGGTTAACGAGTTGACGTCTTTCTCACTGAGCCACCGTGGATCCCAAGTTTTCATTACCTTACACCAGCTATTTTCAATAATTAGACCAACGCAAACTGTATCCAAGTCATCTTCGCATTGGAAATTGAACACGTTTAAAGAATTATGTTAAAAGTGCTATGCTTACCGTCAGATCTGGATATGAATCTTGTAAAGCGTTCAAAAACTCGTCGCTGTATTTAGTGTCACTCTCCACTAATCCTAGGAATTTCATTTTACTATGACTTTTTAAATAGAGTCTGCAAATATATAAATACTTAATTCATTATCTGATGATAGGCAGATTTAAATATCCTTTGTCGTTTCATTATTTTATAATTTCTATGGGTTACAAATTTAATGTATTAATAGATTCTTAAAGTATTGATTCTCTTATTTAATTCTACGCCATTTTGAAAAATAATATCCTCAAATGAACGAATATAGAATAGCAGTAATTAATTCTATTTCGAGCCATGGGTTAATTGCACGGAATAGTAAATACTTCCTTAACTTTTGTTATATATATAGGGATCATAGTGTCGTCGAGTCTTTATAACTCTGTTCTTTTAGCCTAAAATCACAGTTCGTCATTAATGGACTATTTAATTGGTTATTTTATGTTATAAGAAAGCCAGTGGAAAAATAACAACTAACAAGAAAGGCGTATTAATTTAGTTTTAATAAATAATTAGCACTGTCAGGTTTTTGACGGGGTTGGGATTGAGGTGTGGGTGGCTTTATGGAAGTACCACTGTTATTCAAATTCAGACCGAAATCGGGGGGTTTTTTTAGAATAGAAGTCATGATCACACCTTGTTATGTTAATCTAATTTTTATTCATATTTATTCCAAAGCTCTATAAAGAAAATATTTTTACCATTACCTGATAACATCTTCTGGAACACAATTGTTTGATATATCCAATGAACTCAAACATGGGTGGGCATCTTTGGTGGTCATTATTTTTACTATGGCCAGATGCATCGGTTCAGTGAAAAGTAAAGATGCTACGTCCAGATACACTAGCTTTGTTAATTCTAATAAAATAGAACCCGTTTTTTCAGGGTCACTGACCTGAACACCAAACATTGCTAGTACCTTTATATTTTCTTTACATTTTCGTAATGGTGATACATCAGTGACTTTGGTCAGAGAAATATCAATATTTTCCAAACAATTTAGTTCTCGAGCAATCACATCTAATCCCTCATTGTTGAACTCTGTGTCACTAACATTTAAAGACCGAAGCGTTCGGAGTTTTGATAATAGATCAAAATTGTTGTTTGGTGTAAATAATATCCCCTCTACGTTTAGTGTCCGCAAATTCCTTATTGTCCATTCTCCGAGGCACTCTAACAATTTGTTTATATTTATTTTCGGCTGGTGTACAATTTCAATGTCCAGTATTTTATGTTTCTTCAGAATACCTAGTGCATCCGGCGTTAAACCAATGGCATTTTTGATTACTAGTCTTCGTAATGTTGTGTTTTGTGGCTGAAAAATCTTAATGGTACTATCATTCAATTTTCGTATATCACTGAGTCTTTCTAGTAATTGTTCGGAAATATTGTGTGGAAGGTGCACATCTGGGTCGCTGAAGGCGTATTGGATGTTTGTTGTTAAAGTAGGTCCAAATTCATTACGAAATGTATCCCCAGATGTGGAATCAGGGCCGCTGTCTTTTAACAGCTGATTTGGTTGACGTTCTTTTTTAAGTTCTATGCTGTCTAGTCTGTTGGCTAAATCCCTGTCGAGAGGTTCCTCTGTGTAATCATCACGTCGTGCCCCAGAATTTGATGACTGCAAACGGCACACAGACTGTATATTATCACAGATGAAACAAATACAAGATGAACGGAGGGTATTTGGCTGGGCATACATTTTGGAATATCTGATATCTTACCCGGAGTCATTAACACATACACCTGTCGAAACCAAGCTCTTTTTCCAACCGCTATACTACACAAAGTTATGTATTAGTTAAAAGAGACTACAATATCTCGATCAAAGCAACAAGTCCCTTTTCACCTTACACATAATCACAACAAATCAACAAGGAAGTATTATATCGCTAACCGGACCTTAAAGCCCAGTAATACATTCCATGAATAACACAGTTTACATTGCTACGGTTTTTTTTATTGAATCGATGTTCGGCGGAATAATCGATATGCTAACATTATTGTTTACCTTTTGTTTTGGGTTGGGTTGTATGTCAACCTGTTTGTGCCGTACTTAACATCGAACGTCTTGGTGACCTAGACTTCTTAATCATAGTCATATTGACATATAAATAGATCTTATGTATTTCTATGTCCATAGTGATTCTGACGTCAATTTACTATATATAACCACTACACCTATAAATTTATAATGACATTTACAATACTTTGCTTATCGTGTTTGGGCATGTTCAGTATATTGATTAACATAAATAGTTATATTCTCGAGCTTATAGTGGATACTTTGTAATATCAAATTTTATAAAAGGCTACAACACAAAATGTTCGTGGGTGTCTGGTGTTGTAATTTGGTGGAAATTTGGAAAAATGTGCATCCCATTTAGAAATGTCTAACACTAGTATGAAAATGTGTTGTTTTAGTCATATCCCCCGTCCCTGATTAATCTGGATTACGTTGAAAGTTAATGGAGCTGGATCTAAATGGTTCTAATAATGTTCAACTCCGCGCGGCAATAAATTGGCATTTGTCTACTGCGAGAGACTAACAAACTCTAACTTTGTAACGAAGAAAGCAGGAGTCGGAGGTTATGCTGGGGAAGGAAAGAACCGTAGAAGGTCCCGAGATGACAGAAAACCGATGCCTTTCTGACCAAGCATAACGGAATACGAGTGCTTTATCAAACTTATAAACCATTTGAGACACACCCGAAATTGATCTTTGATAAAAGAAAAATAACGAATAATAATAACTTGATAAAAGTTATTATCTTGTTAAAAATAACTCTAACACTAACCCCTAGGGGTTAAAAAAAAATCTCAGTTCAAGTTATTTATTACAACACTGGTGCGAAACAACAGACGGCAAGAAGAGAATTTCTTTTAAGACTTTTAGATTTAGTTTTAAGGCTTAAAATGATATATATTTTTACCCATATATACCCCAAACTTAAGACAAAGAAATGTTGGTCGCAAGCCTGGTGATTTACGAGAAATTTCAGATAGGAAATTTCGACTGAATAATGATCAAATGAGACTACAAAAATTCTACATAGATCCTAGTTACTTAATTTCATGGAAGCGGTTATTTTTCCTCAATTGCCTTTCTTTTGCTGTTTTTTTATAATCCCACATTTTCATGTAGATGTATTATGCCATAGCCCCTGGACGTCCGTCCGTCCACAATTTGTTTGTGGAAACTCAACAGGTCACAATTTTTATCCGATTTTAATTTTGACGAAACTTGGGATATAGGTCTGTCTCCCTAAGCTCTCGGTTCCTTTCGATATTGGCATATATCGGACCATAACTTCCTGGATCATGGATCCTGATTGTACGCAAAATCACGTTTTAGCTTGTGGACTCTCTAGAGGTCACAATTTTTGTCCAATATTTTAAAAAACGTATAAATTGATCACCGTTACACCGTTTCCTGTAAATTGGACCAAAACTGTCGGATAAAATGGACGCCCCTCGTATGCAAATAATGTAATAAATATAGCATATCAAGGTTGTGGACCTTCTACAGGCCACAATGTTTATCCGATTTTGATGAAACTTTAAATTTATGTTTTTATCACAAAGATCTTTGTTCCTGGTGATAATCGCGCATATTCGAATATAACTTTCTAGATTATGGCCACTGATTGTTCGTAAAATCACACGTTTAGCTTGTGGACCCCTTCGAAGTCACAGTTTTGTATTGAATTTCTAAAACAGTTTAAATGTGTATCCCCGTTAAAAATCAATGAAGGTTGAGTTTGAAATTTGTAAAAATCTGACCGAAACTGACAGACAAAATGGCCGCTCCTTGTACACAAGGTTGTGGACACTCTAGAAGTCTCATTTTTTATCCGATTTTAATGAAATTTGAAATGTATGTTTATAATCTAAAGATCGTGGTTCTTTATGATATTTTCGCATATCGGACGGTAACTGGATTATTGCCCCTGTTTGTATGAAAAACCACTTTTTTTAGCTTGTGGACTCTCTAGAGGTCACAATTTTTATCCAATTTTAAAAAAACAACTTATAAATTGATCACCGTTACACTCTCATGACGATTGAGTTCCAATTTCGTGAAAATCGGATCAAAACTGCTTGACAAAATGGCCGCTCTTTGTACGCAAATTGTGTAAAAGTATGTAATACGAAGGTTGTGGACACTCTAGCGGTCACAATTTTTATCCAATTTTGATGAAACTTAAAATATATGTTTATGTTCTCAGTCCCTGTCGATATTTGCGCATTTCAGACCATAACTCTCTGGATTATGACCCCTGATTGAGCGAAAGGTGACTTTTGTTTTTAGCCTGTTCTCTATCCATCTCGTGCAAAAGGTGGGCGGGCGTATCTTGCCTGGCAACCGCTGTTTTTTTTTAGTTGGCCAGCTCATCCAAATAACGGAAGACAAAAACACAGTGCAACATTTAAAGATAACACTAGCGTTATAGGTCCTTTTTTATTTTCCACCAGTGTTAACACTGGTATTAACCTAGTTTAGACACTGGTGTAAACACTAGTGCTAAATCGAGGTGCTCTGGTTAAGGCACTAAAGAGAACACCAGTTATACACCACTACAACACAACCTTAACACGAGTGTAACTCAGGACTTGAATTGACCCAGTGTAAGGAACCAGCGGCAGCCAGGCAGGATACGCCCACATTTTCGAGAGATGGATAGAGAACAAGCTAAAAAGAACTCAGCCGTCCTTAGGGCTTAACGGTGATATAATAATACGTTTTTTTAAATCGGATAAAAATTATGACCTCTATAGGGACCACAAGCTAAAAACGCGATTTTTCGTACAATCAGGGGCCATAATTCAGGAAGTTACGGTCCGATATGCGCGAATATCCAAAGCAACCGAGATCGTTGGGTTATAAACTTACATTTCAAGTTTCAACAAAATCGGATAAAAATAGAGTCCACAACCTTGATATACCATATTTTTACGCTATTTGAGAACGAACGGCGGCCATTTTTTCTGTCAGTTTTGGGCAGATTTTTACGAAATTCGAACTCAGCCGTCCTTAGGGTTTAACGGTGATACAATAATACGTTTTTTTAAATCGGATAAAAATTATGACCTCTATAGGGTCCACAAGCTAAAAACGCGATTTTTCGTACAATCAGGGGCCATAATTCAGGAAGTTACGGTCCGATATGCGCGAATATCCAAAGGAACCGAGATCGTTGGGTTATAAACTTACATTTCAAGTTTCAACAAAATAAGATAAAAATTGTGACCTCTATAGAGTCCACAACCTTGATATACCATATTTTTACGCTATTTGAGAACGAACGGCGGCCATTTTGTCTTTCAGTTTTGGGCAGATTTTTACGAAATTCGAACTCAGTCGTCCTTAGGGTTTAACGGTGATACAATAATAGGTTTTTTAAATCGTATAAAAATTATGACCTCTATAGGATCCACAAGCTACAAACGCGATTTTTCGTACAATCAGGGGCCATAATTCAGGAAGTTACGTCCCGATATGCGCGAATATCGAAAGGATCTGAGATCTTTGGGTAATAAGCATACATTTCAAGTTTAAACCAAATCGGATAAAAAGTGTGACCTTTACAGTGTTCACAAGCTAAAAACGTGATTTTTCGTACAATCAGGGGCCATAATCCATGAAGTTACAGTCCGATACATGCCAATATCGAAAGGAACCGAGATCTTAGGGTGGTAATAAACCTATATTTCACGTTTCATGGAAATCGGATAAAAATTGTGATCTGTAAACTGTTCACAAACAATTGTGGACGGACGGACGGACGGACGGACAGGGCCGACGACAATATAGGAATGAATTATTAGTGAGCAGAAATTCGCCCATATATACGTTATCACTCGTTACATCAGTCAGTTATATAAACAGAGACGATTCGTGTTTTCCTTTGGCGCTCGTCACTTCCGATTCTGGAAAACTGTATTACTCAGTTATCGCAGCAATGATCTCTGTGTTAAAATTATATTCGGAATGTGTTTAACCAGCTCTATCGCATATGTGATAATGACTGGCACCAATATTGTCCTTTAACGTGCTTGCTCAACGAATGGGGAACTTTGGTGGATATGTCTGTAATTTGGTGGAAAATCATGAAAATATGTGCATCAGATTTGGAAATGTTTAACACTAGTATAAAAAGGGGTGTTTTTTTGTTTTTAAATGTTATATTCTGTTCACAGTAAATCATGTTTCGCAGTCTTACAACACTAAGTATAACGAAGCATTTCACTGTTAGTTTCAAGTAGATGCAAATCTGTGGAGAAACATGTGACGATGCCTCGTCGACAGGGAATGGGAGGTAACACAGTTTTAGCATGATGCCATACGTTTCTTGTCGTGAGTCCGTCTTCAAATGGAGTCGCGGTGGCTCAGAGGGTAAGACGTTGGCTCGCTATCCTGGAGGTCCCGTGTTCGACCTCGGTTTTGGCCGAGAAAGTTCATCGGGTATTTTCAAGCGTGGCTCAGTGGTGCAAGACATGAAGCCTGACAAGGGACAGCGTTTTATGATTCGAATGGGAGGAGAAACCTAGGTCCCGTGTCACATTGGAGTGCACGTAAAAGATCCCCTAGCTGTTGGAATTCGATACAAGAGTAGAATGTGCCTTAGAGTATATTGAATGTCGTATGCCCGTCCTCATTAAACCAGTAGGACGTTAAAACGTTTTTTGTTTTTTTCATGTTTCATTTTTCCGTCTGTAAATATAAATAAATATGTATATTGAGCGGAACAGCTTAAATGCAAGTAAAGGGTCCATGTTGAGTATAACAATGTACAATCAGCTATAGGTCGAAGACTGAAAGGGGGTTACAGTTTCAAATTAATTTTGGTTAGAAAATTATCTCGCTAATCTTTTTCTTTGTAACACAAGTTTACACCAGTAATGTAATATTTATACCCACACTTTTCCATGTGTGTATTGTAAAATGAAGGTTTTTGGACGTACTGAGAAAATATCTACATTTGTCCGTTCTGTGGAGCATATTGTATTTAAACATAGCTGTATAGGTTCCAATAAGTTTACGCGTACAAAAATGCCTTTGTCCGGGCATAGCAAAAGATCAATTTGATTAACACCCTTCAATAATTTATCAGGTGATTATGACAGGCAGTTCTCGTTCAAAGAACATGTTGTAGGCCAAGGAGTGGCATAGACTTAACATTGAAGTCAATACTGAGGGGATTACTACTCTGCATCCTGATATTTCGTCACGGAAACAATGGTTATCTCCCTTAGACTTGTTTAGCATTCCCAATGTTGAAAAGTCGTTAATATTAAATCTGTTGCGTTTTGTGGGTCTTAGTACTAGTTATCTCATGACATTGTATTAATTTGATAGGTTGTTGTCTGTATAACATAGACTGGACTGAGGCAACATAAATCAAAACATTAGCTGAATTCAAGCAAGTGAAAAGCCACTATTTTCTTGAGTATAGGAACGACTTGCAATACCCACGGAGGCTGCACGCCAGTAAATTATACAGTACCAAACAACGACATGCTTCCCACCAAATCCGGGCGGAAAATACCACCACTGCACAAAAGAAACAGGGAGAACTTAAAAATGGAAAAGAAAAAAAAAGAACAAATAAGTACTACGATTATGCGTAAGGATTGTGTGTGATTAATAGTTTAGTGCCGATATCTTACCCTAACCAGGCAAATCTAGTGAGGTCTTTAAATGAAATGAAATGGGATTTAACGTCCTACTTGTCTGCTCCAAACTAGGCTAATGAAGACGAGCATACGCCATACAGTGTACTATTAGGGAAAGTTTGCCCGGACAGCGGCACTATAACGGCCTACTCTTATATCGAATTCCAAGACAGGCCCTCCGTCCTGCATCATTGACAATGGATGAACTTTCTCGTCCATTACAGGGATCGAACACCCGACCTCCAGGCTAGCAAGCCACCGTGACCCCCTATTGCGGTCTTTGGAATATCCAGACAATTATGCTCATACGTTATTCGAAATGTTTATCACTAGATTTTAACAGACGAAATGGAATGAATGCATGAATGAAATATGTTTTTACGCCCTACCGGATATAGTCCAGGAGACAAGGGTGTTTGCATGCGTAAAAGGGCCCCTAAGTTTCTCACCTGATTCTGATAGAGTATCACATGGGACGCTATTTTATCGAGGGTGCAGCTTAAAAGGGGAAATAAAATCATGTACAATAGCGCATTACCACTTAAAATAACGCTTATGGTGTTAGCTACACGCCAACAGCACGAGGAATATGATTCGTCAAAATCCAAGGTCATCAGGGCATATGATGTAATATGACCCTTGCTTAAAATCTGAGCACTTAAAAAGTAAAATGACCCCCAAATTACTGTAAATAACTTTTTTATTATTATTATTTATTAGTCAATTTTGAGTTAGTACAATATAGGTAAGTTTTTAAAACTAGCAGGGAGAAAAATAGATACATATTAACACCTGGCGGAGCAATTACATATTTCCTGAAATTCTAAAAAGATCACAAAATGTCATTTCGGAGGGCAAATACCATACCACTTGAAACAGTTTATGCGGTCAAAAGTATATTTTACATCAATGATGAACACCAAGAGGTGTTAAAAAAATGTTGAAACCTTACAGCACACATCTTATGCCATGATAGTTTATGATGATCTGGTAAAGCGTTTCGGTGTTTAGATACAAATAAGTTCTTTTGGATACACAGGAGCGGAAGAACTGAACATTAATTTAGAGGTTAAACATAAAATTTTAAAGCGACATCTTTGTACAATGGTAAGTCACTGTAGGTCTCGAAAAACGGGGATGATATGTCCGTTTTGCAGAATTTTGAATTCTTTGTAGATTCCTCAATGCTTTGTCGGGCAGTCCAAGTGATTGACTATTACAGAAATCTAATCTAGAGGTCATGAAAGCATGAACCAATTTCTCAGCTGTAGGCTGATCCAGGAGTTTTTGAATTCCCCCTATTTGCCAAACGAAGCCGCACTGCACACACATCTGTATCAAACATCACTCCTAAGTCACACACTCCTAAGTCCGAGGGAGTGATCTCCATGGCACCAATTCGCCAATGTACATCTGTAGAGCTGGCTCGCACATCCGCCTTCTTGTACTTGGACGAAAACCAGACAACCTCCGTCTTCCCGCTATTTAATGCTAGAATATCACTCGCATTCTGCGCCGAATTTCATTCACACAGGTCTCAACAGAAGCTTGAACAGTGTGATTCATTCTAGCTTTGCAGCAGATGTACAACTGGGTGCCATCGGCAAAAGTTATGGCATGAAAGCCATGTCAGACAATGATATCCTCGAATGGGGAAACAGCTCAGGCCCGAGAGCTGAACCTTGAGGTAATCTGTGGTCCAGCCGTGCCGCATCGGACACATTCAAATTTATACTAACGCTCTATGTGCGACCCTACTGAAAGAGTTTATCCAATCCAGGACGGCTCCTCCTACTCCAAAACGAGTTTGCAAACGTTGGTTGAGAATATGATCAATTGTGTCGAACGCCATTGACAGATCTAATAACACCAGGATGGCGTCACTTTGATTATTGAACACTAGCATAACGTCGTTTTGCACTCGTCGGAGGACAGTTTCAACACTGCGCCCACGCCTGTACGCAAATTGAATTTACCAAACAAACAGTTTTCTGAAAGATAGTCATTTAACTGTGCTGAAGCCGCTTTTTCTAAAAGTTTATCCAGAAATGAGCAGCTTGATACCGGCCTATAATTTTTCATAATATTTCTATCAAGACCAGGGTTTTTTTTACAATGGTCGTACAACTGCAGTTTTGAAGCACTTAGGAAAATACAATTATTGAAGGATGAATTAATTATGTTTGTAAGAGTAAATGCCAATTTGTCAATACACTCTTAACTAAAGATGGTGGTAAAGGATCTAGAGAACATTAATTAGAATTTATCTTCAGCACCAGTAGTTTGAGTTCATCAACACTCAACAAATTAAAATTCACAAACTGAAAATTACAGGTTAGAGACTCAAAGGGTGCCGGGGGGTTAACACGTGTGCTATGGATCAGAAGGTCTGTCATTGAGTCAGGTGGCGTGTTTTCGATTCCCCGCGCTTGTACGTGACAAGCAGTAGGGTCACCTTTCCAACCTCGTGGGTTTTCTCCGGGTCCTCCGGTTTCCTCCCACTACCAAAGACTCCTACAAGCAAGCGAATTATTGAAATAAAATTGAACCATATGTTAGTCCTGAAATGAACTAAATTGTGTCTAGAAGACGTTAGAGATTTCTCTATCTCTAAGGGTGCCAGTGATCCAGCACCATCACAACACTCATCACTAATGTTTTGGATCTTAGTGCCGAAAACCTCAATGAACATATTTATTAAGGTTTCCAATTCAAAATCTGGAAGGACATTTGCAACTGAGTTATTAGATCCAGCTATTTCATCTACAATAGAAATTGTTGTTTTGTATCAGATATTGTTCAACACGATTCCTAATAAACAACTCCTTTTTGTAAGAGCCAGATTATTCTGATACCAAGTTTTTGCTGAAACAAAATTGGATGGTCGATTTCTAGACTAGAACGTAACCTTTTTCTCTCTATTAGCAATTCCGATGAATACAATTCCGCGCGAGACTTATCCACCATTGATTTCATGCGAATTCGTGCAAGTATTAATAAGGGGCGAATTGTGGGCATTAGCCAGTTCATTCACTGTTCTGATTGCGTTGAATGGGCCAAGCAAGGGCTCCGGAAAATCTGACTTTCAATTCATCTTTGTCGATTTTTGAAATGGGGCAGTATTGCTTTGTTGACCTACTAAGTGCTGGTCGACGAATATCAGAGTTGACATGAATTGCGAAATGGTCCGACGGCATTGTGTGTACGATCATAAAGTTCATCAGCCACTGATCCGAGGTTCTAGTGATCACTAAATCCATAAAACAGGAGAATTCCAATGAAAAGTCTGAAACTGTGAACTTGTGTTTCGTAGTGAAAGGAGGGCGGTATAGGACTAGAGGATGTATTAGTTCGTTTCGAACCCGTACTTTTAAATCCACCAGTTCAAACGATTGGTCAGAACCCGACTTATTTATCGAGAAACTGACATTTGACTTGACAAGTAGTGCGGTTCCAGAACATAATCAAAATATCAAAGGTAGATAATTTCCTGGCTATTAACCAATTGGATTAAACAAAGTCATATCCGAAGATTTCAGTGAAAATATGTGGCGATGGCTTTTTTTGATCGTTTATATCGTCTGCAGACAGAGGGAACTGGGTGTTGTCAAATTTGTCATTTCATCATATCTTTGTACATACTAAACGGAATTGAACCGTTTTTTGTATGATTTTCTGGAAACTAAGAACATGTTTATTGTTTAGGTATCAGACAAGCCTCCGGAAACTTTCACCTGTACGTATTGCGTTTGTGGCAAAACTGCAAAAAATTTCCGATTGTTATCGAAAAGTCAAAATGAAATAAATAATGAAAATGTTTGGCAAAACTAACAAAGCCTGGAGACACTGAATAACAAACTGAGTGTCAAATCAATTTTATACACACGTGCGATTCCATCAGTCAGATCTAAGCATGGCCAATCCGGGGTTTGCCTTCCTCGTCCATTATCGTTGATTAAAAAATGACGAGATGATTAAAAAATAGTTGGCCTGTACATTCGAGATGCGACTGTGTAGCGTCGTCTTGAAGAGCGTGTGTCACAACCATTAAAAAACCATTAGGTGAAAAATTGCCACCTGTCATTTTAAAGCACAAGAAACATCTCAAATTCCTTACAATTTTTACATGTTTCTTGTCCACTTACATTAAAGAGGCAATTGGACAAGATATTTAGTTCTAATCATATTTGGCATCGTTGTGCAAATGTATCAACAGAATTAGTCTAATAGTAAGTGCAGGCGGACCGCACTACGCGCAAAAGAAAACCTACAAGATGAACCTGGGGACAAGACGGAATACATAGACAATACAAAACCCAAACAAATATATATATATATCCAAAATTATTAGCACAACCGCAAAGCTGCACTACTTTGTTTCACGGTAAATGATGAAAAGTTAAAAGGTATGCCGACACAAACTTTTAACACTGGTTTATACATATTTACATAGTAACAATGTGGTTTTAATTGGCTATAGTTACCATTGTCTATGGTTACATAGTATATCGTTAACTAATAGAAAACATGTACACACATGTGTTAATCTGTAGTATATGGGTTCAATTTATGAACAATGAGTGGAAGGTAATCATGGGATAGATTTAAGAAAATTAATGAAGCTAATGGCCAATTGTTACTTATTGACTATTAAGTCGAGGAACATATTTTTTAATACAATCCCGTCGATGGTTGCGTACTCTATCCCGTAGATGCGTGGACGTCTCCCCTATGTAAAAATTTAGACACCCTATTGCAAGTCAAGACATATATGAGATTTTTTGTGTCACAATTCATATTGTCGTTGACACTAAATGTAAACTTAGGAAAATTATATTTGCTATATTTGGCGTAATATGGTCGCAACATTTACATCGAAGATCATATATTGAAAATAAGGAAAGGGTTTCAGAGAGAGAAAAGAATTATCAGTGGAGTTTAACGTTCCGCCAATAAACAAACTGTGACGTAATTTTAGTCCTACTGCTCATAGAAATATAGACTAAAGGACTAAAATTACGTGACAGTTTGTTTATTGGCGGCAAGTTACGACTACTCACGGAGAACGGCGGAAATGGTAACGTTAAAATTTACCTGTGGAAATGATATGTTGACATAATTCCTTGCATTATTTAAAAAAAATTATGAAGCTTTTCCGGTGACCTATAATGGTCAGTCATCTGGCACAAAATTAAAAGAAGGCTTTCGCATTTTCGCTTAAACAGATTGGCAAATATGTTTAAAGCTCCCTTTAACTTTATGTATAAGTTCAAACTGTTAAAAACATCTTAAATATGGTCACGTGGTTTAATCCCGATTACCATGCTATATAGTTTCCAAATTTACAGAGAAGCCCGCCAGTGGAAGTCATCTCATCTAAATCCAACTTTGATTTCGATATCAGGATGTAATACGAATATTATCCATATACACCAAGAATATCAAATTCTTGCAAGTATTCAACAATTTCTCAGTTTGTTTGGGTTAAAAAAAAAACCTTATTGTTGGTCTTGTTGTTCGTCTTGGGGACGACACCTGTTGAAGTACGGTCAACATGAAATTTGGCATGCTCGTTCCTTGGACTATTGCACTTCGATTAAGTTTATGAGCTCACAATTCTAAGATGGCAGCGATGACGCCATGCTCGGTCCCTGCATATTACTATTATTATTATTATGTCTACTGGTTCATGATCCATTGAACGATCGGACTATTTTATTTTATTTTCGGTTGTTGTTTGTAGACCACGAAGGGTGTATGTATGTGCCTCTAAATAAATACCTTAGGTAGGTACCGAAATGACATACTTGACTCTCATCTTCAGTGCAACAACACTGTGCATATAATAACGACCCTGTTCAGATGCAATTAGTTGGCGCCATTTGCTCTCAGTTGGAAGGTCGCTCTAAGCCCCGCTTTAGATTTGTGTCTTCAATTAGTCAATATCAATGCAGAAAATACTTTTTGTCATAGCCAATAACAATGGCTGAAATGAAACTTTAAACAAGACAGATAAATGTTAGAGAAGTGACCTTGTAGTTCAATATTGAAATCGGAGTTAAATGCGTAGGGTTTTCGAAAAGAATTATTCAAGTGTAGCGAACAAATTTCTATTATTACAGTTGTCTCTCCCATTGTTATGAATATTACATATTGAACTGCTCGGCTTTGGTGTTTTATTTAAAGTAGCGTGACCTATTTTAAAGTATCAATATTAGTATTTACGAGATATACTTTATTTCCTTTTTCGAATTAACTTTGTGACATTGTGAAAAAGCCACTAGACGCCGTGAATCGCGCCCGGCGTTCTTGTACAGGGCATGATGAATTTCAGACAATCGGAATCAAGAAAATTCATAAAACAAATGTTAAGTTTTTGTACGGATTCAAAGCATACCACGTTATACACCCGCCCACACTCCTACAAATCTCCACTTTCCTCAAACTGCGAATTTGAAAATTCGATTTCATAAATTGCTTGGTGTGTTTGTTTTTTTACTGTAAGATATAGAGACAAAGAAGTGAAAGTGTTCGAGTGAGTTTGGGCTTTAGAATTTTAAAATTAATACTCATCTTATAATGCTTCAATAAAGATACGTTGGCAAGTAACGAAGCATAGGCACACAGCTAAAACTGATCAAGAGTAAAAACACATTAATTAATCATCATAAATATTTATTATCCGATTGGTTTCTAGTTTTTCTGTGTATAAATTTTAGGTCAATCTGGTGATAACTTTAGCCACTAGGGCGTCCACAAGAAATTTCAAATTGGTCGAGGGCCGTGACGTCGACAGTAATCATCCGGCGTCTTAATCTCATGAACTGTGCATAAATTTCAAGTCAATCTCTTACAAGGGAATCATGACGGCGGACCGACGACCTGGCAGACAAACGGAGTTACTCGCGAGTAGACAATTTACGACACCATTTCAACAATCTGTAATTTTCCTAGTTGATCTATATTATATGGGTGCAATGTTTTCGCAATAACAATTGCAGAGAATGGATTAATGAAAGTGACTTTAAAGTCTCCCTTTTCTGCATCAACAGGGCTAATATTTTGCTTGGAGGGACAGTTTTCCAGATAGCGGCGTCTACGCCTACTCCTCATCGCAATTACTCAGGGAACATAAATGTAACCAATTTCTTGGTATTCTAGAATACATAATACTTCGTTTTTCATAATACCTATACATGTGGTGAAAATATAAATGTAATCAAACGATGGTATTCTAGAATACATAATTCTTCGTTTTTCATAATATATCTATAAATCTGGTGAAAATATGAATGTAATCAATCGATAGTATTCAGAATACATAATTCTTCGTTTTTCATAATATCTACTATACATGTGGTGAAAATATAAATGTAATCAATCGATGGTATTCTAGAATACATAATACTTCGTTTTTCATAATATCTATACATGTGGTGAAAATATAAATGTAACCAATCGATGGTATTCTAGAATACATAATACTTCGTTTTTCATAATATCTATGCATGTGGTGAAAATATAAATGTAATCAATCGATGGTATTCTAGAATACATAATTCTTCGTTTTTCAAATATCTATACATGTGGTGAAGATATTTCATCATTGTTTACTTTTTTAATCAAAATTATTTCACACCCTTGTTGGAAAAATGTTCCTAATTTATCACATATGCCAAAACTAATTTTACAAGTGTTTATTTCTCGATGTCGATTTTACAATCTACTCCGCGATCTCGTAGAAATCAGTACAAATTGGAGTCCCTGCAGACCTAACTGACATGCAAGGCGGGCAAATGTATGAGTAATGCCGTGAAAGTACACCCTGTAGATTTCTTAACTAAATTCTGCCGACCTCCGTATCACACTGATGGCTTGGACGTCTTGATGGGTATCTGTCTCTTGTCAAAATCGGCCACTTATCATTTTCTTGTACCCACACCAGCTCAATAAATAATTACCCATTGCATGCAAAACACCTATTAGCGCTTGTGTGGCTTATTAAATACGTTAGCCACTTGAATTTAAACATTGGCAGTAAACTGTATGCATATTATTAGAGCCGTTATTCCGCCTTTTACAGACATTCTCTCCGTCTGCTACCGTAATATATCAACTGAACTACCAACTTAATCTCTTTGTTATACTGGTATTTCACACCGTAATATATCAAATAAAACACGGCCTAAATCCCTTAAAGAGACAATGTGGCTCATTTATCTGCGCGTGAAGAATGCAATATTGAAGTTTAAATGTTGAATTTATGACTCTTGGCAGGCGAAATGAAATGGGGTTTAACGTCCTATCTTTCTGTCCCAACCGCGGGCAAATCAAGACGCTTCTCGAGAGGTATTTTATCAGTGTATAATAGGATAGTAAACTTGATTATGTACGTGGATATTTTATTATATTCGGTTCCCCTTTGTCAGGGTTGACGTCTGTGGGAATGAAGATTGTTTGAAAGGGACGAAAACCGAGGTCGGATCGGGTCGGATAGTGCACAGAAAGGATTCATTGAAGAAGTGTTTGGGCGGAAATGCGACTATCCTGGCAAAATTATCCCTCGGAAATCACATGTTGCTATAAAATTAAAAAAATACTATATAATGATCGAAGCGCGATGTTGATGAAACTTTCAACCTCTTCCATTTGGGGTTTTGTATTTTCTGGGCGCACTTATGGTCGGGCATATAAGAAAGTCAGGTAGATGTATTTGTACATGCACAAACGTGTCAAGATATTCTATAATATAGAAACCTGCCCTAGAACCATGATATATACCCCACGCATGGCACCGAACTGACCATAGTTCTACATCCCTGATATTCTAAATTCAATATGAAATGCACGTGCATGTTATGTTATTTACGGTAAAAAAAAGAATAACACAGATCAAAGCAACGAAGGGGTGATGACCTTGGCGCTATATAAAATCATGGACATATCTGTTTAATAGCAGAATGTGACAGGCATATATTTTATGTCAAGTATATAATAATATTGAGGGATCTGGTGAAATACGTTATTCGTATTCTAAAATCAATAGCAAGACATCGCCCTGTAACATTATACAAAGAAATCGCATAATCATTACATTAAGACTTCACATGACTCGGTAAATGGCTACTGATGTGAGTTCCAACCAAAACATAAAATGTAGTGAGCTATTTAAAGTATACAAAACTAGAATATCTAACACCTCTTTGTAACGTAAACTTTTCACAGAATACCTTTAGAAGAAACACAAATCCGCTTAGATTTTTAGAATAGCCAGTTATCATTTTACAAAAGAAAATGTGTTTAAATAGCCTAGAGCTAAACAGAAAGTCGGGTTTCAAAATGTTATCTGTTCTTTGATAACCGTACCGTCTAACGTGTTGTTGTTATAATTTAGGCATGAACCTTTTAAAAAACCTTACCATTAAGAATATCTCCTGGCCTTTTCTTGCGTTAATCATTTGTATAACAGCTACCCGGAAACAAATAATGTATACGCTTAGAGCTTGTCTTTTACAACTGCCCCCGTGTTGATTCCCTGAGCCGCGGCGGCTAAGTGAGTAAGGCCCTAGCTCCCTAGTCTGTTGGTTCCGAGTGCTATCCCGGAGTCTCCTTATCAGTGACCCAGGACGGAGGACCTGGCAAATAACAGTCTCTAATTGTTTGGATGGGACGGAAAGCAGAGGACCTGTGTACACCTACAGTTGCTTTCCGGCAAAATTTCGACCGTAGCACAATACAATAGTGATAGTGATGGTAACGGCCAAGCCAATATTTACTGCTGATTGGCTTGGGAGTATGCCCGTCTTCATAGCCCGGTTCTTTCAGTAGGTCGAAGGCCTAAGCTAAATCGGGGTGGGGGATGGCCGAATGGTTAGCACGTGCGCGCTGTATCATAAGGCCTGTCATTGAGTCAACTGGCGTGGGTTCGAATCCCCGCTTGTACGTGACAGGAGTGGGTCGCCCGGCCAATCTCGTAGGTTTTCTCCGGGTCCCCCGGTTTCCTCCCACTGCTAAAGACCCATACGCGCAAGCGAATTATTGACATACAATTAAACTATATGTTAGTCCCGAAATGGCCTATTTCATTCATTCATTCATTGCTCTGTTTCCAACGGAACAAAAACTAGCAAATAGTTTGTTGTAAAACACTGTACAGTACATGGGATGGAATTAATTACCAGGTCATACACTACTTCTAAATGGCATTAAAGGGTTAAATTCGTAGATTTCTAATGTTATTCATGACATGAAAGTAGAGCTTAATTATCATGCGTGTCTTTTACTAATCAGTTCAGCTGTGAATGGAATTGCGTCGTCGTTAAAAATGGGAAACTGTCCGGTTTTTGCTGGAACGTGACATTTTATCGGAAGACAAAAATTCCATTGCCATTTTGCCGTCTGCCATTCATTTTCTAACACTGTGTGACAATTGTTACTATGACTACGATGTTAGTGGTAGGATATGGCAATACTACGGACAATTGTTGTAAAATGGCTCCCTGTGGGATCACCGACATTTTGTCGTCTTGGTGTCGACCAATCGCCCATGGTACTGCGGGCTGTCAAATTGATTCATATTCTCTAGAGGTAGTGAAAGTAATTAGTAGACCACGTTCTATCTCATTGTTTATGTTTCAAGTCCATCAATTTTCATATTTAATCAAAGCTTTGCAACGTTACCTGTCGCTGTTCTACTTCTTCAGATTCCTACCGTATTCGGGTTTGACTTTGCTAGGTACGCGGTCGGTATAAAATACGAAAGCCCAAACCAGTTTCCTTGATACGCTACTTCAAAGAGAGGGGATTTTGTCAGTGGCGGATAAGTACTTAAGTATGTTTTATTGCTGGAAGTTACAATACAATGGATCAATGGAATGTAAAGGTGTTAATAATACAAATATATAGTATAAAACAAGAAAGTATTTTCAATTCTAAGGAAGAATATCATTTAGGATAGCCTGTCGCTTAATAAATAATAATTGTATATATTTATATGTTGCTAATGAGTTTAAAATAACTGACAATGTGGAAGATATAATATCTATAAATGTCATGGGTAATTTCTATAATAAAAAAAAAGATATAAACTGTTCTAGTAATGAAATATGGTTTAACGTCCTACTTTTCTGCACCAACCGAGATAATCAAGACAGGCATTCATCATACAGTGTGTTATGAGGACATTTGGCCCGAACAGTGGCATTTCCGCCAACTCTATACCGAATTCCAACCATATCCGAACGACTATGTTCCCTATCTTGCCAGGCCCTCCAATATACACCTCTTACAAGAGGGAACCACACTGGACAACCTCGAGGAACTTTCTCGATTAAGACCGGAGTCGAATCCAGGTTGGTGAATCCTGGTTGGTGAATCAAAGGACAACTCTGTATAAAAGATATTCATCTTCAACGCTATTTAAATTGCATAGATTACAAATGCTATCACTTCTGATAAATTTATAGTATTTACATGTTGCACATAGCAAATTATGTGATCTACATTTAGTTAAAGAGCACATAAGGTCACCAGACGACATTTTCTGTAATTATACACTTTACGGCAAGCTCACACCAATCTGATTGAAATTATTCGACATATTAACGTTTTATTATCAGACACTCTAAAACACTTTTCAATTTTTCAATTACAACCTTAATCTGGTTGATTGGCCGGTGATATCACGGGGACCACACATACAATCATACTCCTCGCAGTGTTTCGTTTGATTAGAGCTAATCCCACTACTCACTGCTGTAAACAAAGCAAATTCCTGTTCTAAATTATGACTGGTCAATAGTCCGATTAACAACCAATAGCTAACTGCGTAACAATACCATGACTCACGATTTTATTATGCCCAATTAACCAGAGCATAGCAGAATATTGCAGAAAAACTAATTGTGTGACAAACAAGGCTATCAACGTCAACACGATTTTTACTCTGTGGATATAATGTAAACAAATCGTTTTGAGGCGAACAACACTTTCACCGTTTTTAATACCTTAAATCACTGTCAAAGTTTTAGGGAAGACCCCTGATTAAACGAAGGGCTGTCATGTTGCTGTACTTGGGATAGATTTGATTGAACGGGGAGAATAGACACACACCCTGAAAAGCGCAAGTATCAGATGCTAATCCAGCAATGGTCAGAGAGGGATTTCTCGTGCCATTGCTTTAGGAATATGACATACAATATACACTATAAAGTTCTGATCACTATCCATAAACACCATCAGTTGACTAGTGTGCATTGACGGTTCAATTAACATGCTTACTGACTTAATCAATAAATGTTAATTATATGCCATTTCATGCTCAAGTGGGTCAATTTTCAGAAATTTGGGAAATCGACCACCTCAAAAAAATCAGGAAAAAATATATGTTATTGTAGATGTAAAAACTAGAAACTGTGCAAACTTTGTGGTCATTAGCTTGAAAATTGACTGAGATGCGAGCATTTGAGTTTTATGAGTTACCGATAAGTTTTCGAAACAAAATATCACTATCCATAAACACCATCAGTTGACTAGTGTGCATTGACGGTTCAATTAACATGCTTACTGACTTAATCAATAAATGTTAATTATATGCCATTTCATGCTCAAGTGGGTCAATTTTCAGAAATTTGGGAAATCGACCACCTCAAAAAAATCAGGAAAAAATATATGTTATTGTACATGTAAAAACTAGAAACTGTGCAAACTTTGTGGTCATTAGCTTGAAAATTGACTGAGATGCGAGTATTTGAGTTTTCTGAGTTACCGATAAGTTTTCGAAACAAAATGTGTATCAATAATTTACTCGAGTTTCAGATATCATGTTTTTACCTTTCTAGTGTAGATTACAGTGGTAGGCCTAAAGAACCTTTTGTGTAGATTACGAATCTGCAATCAGATTACTAGTGACTGGTAGGGTTCGAATGCTACTTGGCCATTAAAACCGAAACAAAAATGGTGTATTTTCTGGATTCCCTATAAATAATTTTTTTTTAATTAGGGAATTAAGGAATCAGTCGGGTGTTAATGAATACACACCCGGCTGTATATAGGTAATTAAGGAATAAACATTCCGAATATACATTCGGTCGTTGAGACGTCACTGGTGTCGGGCGTGGGGGGGGGGGGGGGTGTAAGAGTGTTTTCGATAATTGGCGTTTTACAGGAGGTCCTTATATGTGACTTTGAGTGAAGATGGCTAATTTAATTTTAATCAGATTGGCGTGAACTTGCCGTAAAGTGCACATAATAACCACAGGCTACAAGTACAGAAAATGTCGTATGGTGACATGTGCACTTTAAGATACACAGCCTTTATGATTTAAGATAGGAATTAAAATGTCGATTAACCAGGTTCGTGTTTGTTTTCAACCAGGGCAAATTGTAGACAGACAGATGAAGTTTCGTATGATAGCAATGTTGAAAGTGATGTAATAATTTAGCCTTAAATATTTCGAGCGATCCTCTTTCGATTCTTGTAATTGCTTCCCGATTAATTATTACATACAGATGACAATTTATTTATTATTGGAAGCTGGGGCAAATTCAAGAGATTCCAACAAACAATTAATATTATACGCCTAGTTAAAGGCTTTATTTTTATTGGTCATGAACACATAATAAAGTGTGGTATTATACACCTCAAATAATAGACATGTTCAATATCTGGCGATTTATGAAACCCACAATATATACAGGACAGTCATGGGATAAAATAGATAATACTTATCGAAACGTCGTGCGTGTGTATAATAAACCAGTGATTGTTGTCCCATATAACTGTATAGTTTTGTTATGTTTCCAATTGCTAAATGCCACTAAAGGATTATAGATATCAAAACTTAAAATTTTCAAATATCTGTTGATTATTTTACAAAAAATGCTTTCTGTGTATTATTAAATTTACCTCTGCAAGATAACCCTGTTTCTAAATATGTAATGTTTCTACACACCCAACGCTATTGTTATTATATACATGAAGTTGTAATTGCTCGATATAAATATTCTCGTTGAAATATAAAATTTTTAGTCTTTTATGTATTAACAGTTAGAAATATTTATCTAGCAAATTTTTAAATCCCCTTTCTGACGTAGATATTAGAGTATTTTTTTCAGCGTACATAATAGAGGTTAATGTCTTAAAATAAATCAGTATAGCAAATAATATGGGTGGTGAGAGTTTATCACCTTGTCTAACTCCAGAAATAAAGTGAATATTTCCCATTGTATTTAAAACATTTACACTATCACACATGATTTTATAACAGATATTTATTTATTATCATTTGTAAAACAAAAATACAATCAACTGTGCTTGTAAGAGGGTGGAAACCGAATTGCCTGTTAGAAAGTACAGTGCCATTAATAAACAACGAGGGTATGAAATTATGAATCCTGAATGGAAAGGCCCACAAGTCTCGATCCTTTTGTCGCAAAAATGTATGACCAAAAGCGAGTTTACTACTCGTGTGTACTATTGTAAATAAATTTATTATTAAATAAATGTACATTTAAATATTGATTAACCCAAAATATGTAAAAATATATATATTATATATTCAAGGGTAATTGGTATATGGATTTATTTAATTAATGTTCGTGGTGTTCTTTAAAGCAGCTTAATGTTAGAAATTAGAGTATTCCAAACAGTATCCATTTTTATACGCCCACAATTTCATGTGGACGTATATTGTCGTCGCCCCTTGTCAAATAACATTTCACGAAGAAAACAAAATCAAAATAGTAACATTAGCTTGGATTCCATCAGATGAAAATGGGCCCATCAACTAGAACAGAAATTACCCATGTCTGGACCGAAATTTCTGAAATGAAATGAAATGAAATGGGGTTTAATGCGCTACTCTTCTGTTACGACTGGGCTAGTGAAGACGTACATACGCCATACAGTGTGCTATGAGAGGAATTTTGCTATGGCCTACACTTATATGGAATTCCATCTGCCAAGGGATCTTTTGCGTGAACGCCAATGTATACACGTGACCTCGTTTTTATGTCTCATCCGAACGACTAGACAGCTGTCCTTGTCAGGCCATCCTTTCTGCACCACTGACAAGGAGAAGCCATGTCGGAAAATCCCGATGAACTTTAATCTGATTAAAACACAGATCCTACTTCATTTCGTTTTTTTAAAGTTCAAAATTTAGTTTTACTTGTCTTTACTACACAAGGATCTGGAAGAGTTTTTATCATTGACGTGTTCTGGGTGGTGTTAGGGATTAGCCAATGAAACAATTTGTTATGGCGATCTTTAGGCGTGTTTTGCATGGAACTGTGAGTAATTCTGTAGAAACATTAATGCTGATTGGTTAATCAAATTTCTGACGTCATAGGGTCAAACGCCGCTCGTATGACACCTGACGCGACCTATCGCTACAACTTGTCAGATCTTCATCCCTCGGCAAACCTCGGCGGATTCCAGTACCCTACATTTAGTCTCCGCTTTATGACGAAGTCCGCCATTGAAACTACTTTCAAGGTCCCGGATTGCCAACGGTGTTGCCCATGACGACGCCTTTGAAGAATGTTTTATCATACAAAGATTTCAAAGTCTGAAGCTATTTTTCTCTCAAGTTTATCCGATTTTCTTTACACAATGACAAGTTTGCACAGAAAATTCTACACACTCTTCGAACGACGCAATTGTGAGAACTTCTTTCTTAAAGCGGCAAGTTTTCCTAATAAGTAAACCGGTGCCGAATCGCAATTGTATATGCGTAGGTACATATCACTTACCGCCATACAGCCGGGGCTAGATCTAAGGTACCGTAATCTGCTGAGTGAGATCTTCATGTAGTGTAGGCCATCGAAAGTATTAAAAAAAACGAAACGGAATATAGATCTGTATTTTAATCAGATTGGATGAACTATTCTCGGCCGATGCAGAGTTCGAACGTGCGACCCCAAGGTTAGCGAGCCAGCGTCTTACCCACTTAGCCACCGTGGCTTCAGGACCGATATTTCTATTAGAGATTCAACTATTACAGTATTGTGGTTTGCAAGGGATTTCTATATCAATCAAATCATGCTCAGGGACACCAAAGGATTACTACAATAATGAATTTGTGTTTTGTTAAGAAATTACGGCGTTCAGTAATGATGTTCTGCACTCGGATCTGTTTAGAACAGAACCCTCACTCTAAAGGGATCTTTATAAGTGGGAATAAACAAACTGGGCCTTGGGGCATCCGGAGGAAACCCATGAGGTTGGGCAGGCGATCCTATTTGTCACATGGATTCGAATCCATCATCATTCATAACAAGGTCTTATAATCTACAGCACCCTCGTTAGACCATTCAGCTAACAATATTGTTGGACCTTAGTTTAAGTGGAGATCACGCAATTTAACCAATTATCCACAGATTTGATTGTTTGGTATTCTAAGTTAAGTGTGGGTTAAGCAGGGGGTATTTCACACATTTTAATAATTGGTACTTCAGTACCATCGTCATATCATGGACGATATACTGTAATAATCGCACAGATAGAAACACTACAGGAAATGATGACACAGACATCAAGAGTTAGGGCTGCAATGGAGCGGGTAAAAATAGTTATGGGGTTGGACTGGCATTTCTACTCGTACCAATCACAAAATATACATAATGTTCTATGGAGTACCACTAACAGGGTGGAAGAGGGATGGGGGCGTGCTAGCTGAAATATTCTGCGGAAATATACATTAAAATTGTCCTTGTTATAACATTTATTTGGTAAAATTTTATGATATAGTTTAAGGCTTTTTTTCTTTTGTTATTACGTATAACATGACATAGTAAAATAGGCCGAATTTATTACTAAACACGTGCTGGCGAAATAAAAGTGCCGTTGCCTCAGGCATAGAGAAGCCCTGGTACGCCGCTGATAGTCAATCATGTTATAATCTTATGAAGAACTTATCTGATTAGGAAGGAAAGAATGTTCTAGTCAGATATAGGACAAATACTACTAATTGTTTCCCGTAATGTAGTTCGTCTATTTATAGTAATTCTTACTTTTCTCCTGTTAACGCCTTTTGCATGGCAATTTGTATTGGCATTTTAGTCTGGAATGAAAGATGAGTGCTCTATTTACATTTTCTGGCAGGCTTTTTGTAAATATTAAAGATGCGCTGTGGCGAAGGACCACTATGTATATAAACTTAAATTTGGGAAATCGCCTACCGGAAATACGCCACAACCTATACAATCCAAACCCTGAATCTTCTTCAGTATTTTATTAGATGATTGGGACATATTTAGCTCATTGTGGTACTGAAGATTAAAATCATCGAAGTGTTGAAAAAAATATTTTAAGCCAAAGAAAAATACCAATCTTAGTCCATATCAAAAGTTTAAATATTATTTTGTGTGACTCTTCAAAAAATAGATCTGTGTACGGTAGCCATTTACTCTTTACCGAACACTATAGAATAGCAGCATCTCGCCTACGACTGTCTTCTCATAAATTAAAAATTCAAATAGGACGTTGGGCAAGGATAAAACATTAAGAACATTTTTGGTTAATTACAAACAGAGCAGCATGTAATTGGTAAATGTACCCAGACAACTCATATCCGTGATCAGTACCCACACATAATTTCTCTAATATACACAGGTTTTTTTTTAATAATGTTGATGCAATATCGGTGTGCCATGTTTCCTTTTTGTGTTGTTACGAATTTTTGTAATTTCCTTCATAATTTCTGACTCGTTATTTTGCAATTAGTTTTTTATCTGCCATAACTCCTTTGATTTCCAATAAAATTGGCCCAAATTGTACTGTGCATAGATTAACATATAATAAACTAATTGCCATTAACGCATAATTATGTGATTTGTAAAATTCAAAGGCTACGCGATATTTCTTCTTCTCTTAAAATGGCCGCCTAACAATAATTAAGGTGCACACGACGTCGCACGTGATCACACGTCACTTTTCATATGGAGTCCATGTTCATTTTTAGTTGCTCATAGTATTCCTTGTAAGGAAAGCAACGGACGGGGCTATGTGACGCGATATCTGGCGAGATTTCACAAGGGTGATACTGCGTCCTGTACATCATTAGAAATAGAAACATTGCTTCGAAAATATAGAACAAATTACCACACCGAAACTATTTTAGTGAGCCACTTTTTACTGGTTGTGGTAGAATTACTTATTTCAATTCAAACTGTTATGCCATGTGTTGAGAATTGTGCATTTGAAGTTATGTTTACTTGCGCAAAGCCTCGAAGAATGTATAAATTATAGCCGTGTGCAAGACAGGCACCGCTACAATATTTCCTTATTCTTGTGTTGACGTGAATAGCACTTAAAGTTTAAATCTTTCTTAAACTTCCGATTAATATTTAATGATAAATGTTTCGGGAGCCGAAAGTTTATCAAACCTTTTGAGAAAAAAACACTACATATACGTTAAATCGCTGGTTTAAAAATTTTCAATTTTAACGAGTCTCTAAAATTCCCCCTTTGCTCATTATTTTTACCAGTAGGACCAATTAGAAATTGTTTTGGGCTAACGCCTATAATATAGAATGTATTTTCGGTTTGTCTACTCGAAATATCAAAAAATTAAATATTGTCTAGTGCTGATGTGAAGCTTATGATTTGTTTTATTCTAAAAGCAGTGTATTTTCATAAAAAAAACATACATGTCCAAAGACAAGATAATTACTCTCGATGGAATCGGATATTCGTAAATACGATTGTCTCTGACTACTTCAACTAAATTTTGCGTATTCTGTTTTCCCCATTGTTTCAAATACGTTGTAATTCTTTTTTGTTTTTCCTAACATTTTTTCTAGAAATCGCACACCAGTCCATTATCACATGACGCTATTGTGTTTCATGTCTACTATTACTGCTGTGCGCGTTGTTTTACATTCACATTGACAACTTGAGTAGATAGTTTCAATATTTAATGAGGGAATCTCTATTTTTTTCTTTTTACACAGAACAATAATCCTTTGCGTTTACATTCCAGTCAGACAAGAATATAGCGTTCGCTATGGTACAGTTTTTGTTTTAAATATAAGACTATTTGTATTTTTGTCACAACAAAGAAATCAGCAAATGGCTGAAGGAATGTTCCTTCGGTAGCTGCAATAATAGTATTCAATGGCAAAAAGAATACGATTCTTTGTTTTAAATGCGCTCCCTACGCCCACCCCTTCTCCCAATACCAAGGGAAGGGCATTTGTTCAATTCTGGGGTCAATTGTAAATGACTCATTGTCGTTAAAGGTACTGGCGGCCATCTTTTGCACCGTGGGCGATAAATTGGATTCATTAATTACTCAGTTCAGCTTCCAATGATTATAATAGGTTTCTTGACACATAAACTAGTAACATGCATTTATATTTAAACTAGTTCTATTAGTTTCGTTGCCGCTTAAAATCTAAAAATTGCAATTCCGGAGGAAGAGACTAGGTCTTCTAGAAGGTTCATGGAATTCACGACCATCTTTGATTATTCAGTGGTTCTTCAAGTGGTCATAATAGCTATTTTGACCCACACAGCTATTTTTTCTCATAACTGAGTAATTTGTTCCTTGGATACAGTGAACGTCATTTCGGACCTATTAACCTATTACTTTTGTTGTCCTAAATTTGCTATAGCTTCGTCATAGTTTAATTTACGAATCGTTAGCTACACAACGCCAAAAGTCATACTTCCCAGCAACTCTTCGGGATTGGGAATTATTAGGAAACCCAATTAAACGATCAACCAACTTCCAATCTTTCAATTATCAATATAAACAAAACTACGACCTTCAATAACAAAGGCTCCAGATTAAAACTGGAAAGGTAATAGACACAAAAATGTGATATATACTTAACTACGTCATGGCTGTAGTTCATTACAAATTTATCTATATCATATTAATGAGGTAAATGATCCTAAATGCTCTTGTGGTAAATTTATAGAAAATGCAGAACTTTAATTCCTGCACTGCCAGTTGTATATGGTGACCTATCGCTATCATTCATTATTTTACCGCCCCCTCTCCCCCAAAAATAAATAAAAAAACAAATAAAGTAAAATAAATATATATTAAACTTAAAAACGAAATTTAATTTAAAAATTAATCTGAAAATAACAGTAAATCAATTATTAGTAACAAATGTTAGATCAAACTGAAAAACAAATCAAATCAATATTAAACTGAAAATAAAAGTGTTAATCCGAAAATAAAAGTAAAAAAAATACAAACAAAAGTTCAATCAAACTGAAAAGTAAAATCAAATCAAAATTAAAATTAATTTCATATTAAAAATGGAATTAAGTGAAAGTTAAAATCAAATGAAAAGAAAAATGAAAATTATTCGTGGCCCATCACTATCATAGTGTCCGATAATGCTTTGGGGCTTGACAGAGATGTCCTAATTGAACTATGACCCGTTTTGACACAGGAATAGTTACTAAAACCGTGACAATCTGTCCAGGGAAAGCCACGCTCGGAAGTGTAAGTCGATACAATATGGAAACATGCTGCGTTTCATACCCAGGAGGAGCCACGGTGGCTAGGTGGTTAAGACGCTGGCTCGCTAGCCTGGGGGTCGGGTGTTCGATCCCTGCATTGGCCGAGAAAGTTCATCTGGATTTTCCGACGTGGTTTCCCCTTGTCAGTGGTGCAGAACGGAGGGCCTGACAAAGACAGCTGTCTAGTCCTTCGGATGAGACGAAAAACCGAGGTCCCGTGTATACATTAGAATGCACGTAAAAGATCCCTTGGCAGTTGGAATTCGATATAAGAGTAGGCGATAGTGCCGCTGCCCGGGCAAAATTTCCCTCATAGCACACTGTATGGCGTACGCCCGTCTTCATTAGCCCAGTATAGGAGCAGAACAGTAGGACGTTAAACCCAATTTCATTTCATTTCATTTCTTACCCAGGAGTGTACGCCAGATAAATGAAATGATTTGAAATCGGGTTTAACGTCGTACTGTTTTGATCCGACTGGACTAATGAAGACGGGCATGGGCCACACAGTGTGCTTTGGGGGAAATTGTGCCCGTCAGCGGCATTTCGGTCTACTCTTCCATCGAATTCCAAATGCCAAGGATTTTTTTACGAGCACGCCAATGTGTACAGGCCCTCTGTCCCGCACCACTAAAAAGGTGGAACAACACTGAAAAATCCCGATGAACAGTCTCGACCAAAACAGGGATCAGACATCGAACCGCCAACGTCTTACTCACTGAGCCACTGTGCCTCCGCCCCTCTCCAAAAATAATAAATAAAATACAAAATAGTAATTCGATGGTTGCATCGAATGGTAAGGCCTACACGTAGTCTACTTGACGTATTAAATGATACGGGTGCTCTTTACAGCGAAGATTTCAATGATTAATTTAATCAAATCGAATAGTTTATGTTGTTATTAATATTAATATCTTATTATGGAGTAATACAGAATTGTCAAATCAAATGGATACCCACCTTTTTGTAACAGTTCACAAATTTAAAAAACTTTCTGAAAGGTTTAAATAACATCTGAACATGTAAATGTTTACAGAGAATCTCCTACCAGTCTTTTTTGATATCAAAAAATATCTACACTCGTCGATAAAGTAAAAAAACGAGGCTCAACACAAGTCGATAAAGTAAAAAAAATTAGGCTCTGCCGAGTTTTTTTTACTTTATCGACGAATGTTGATATTTTTTATATCAAAAAGACGAGTAGGAGATTTTATTTATTACCCAATCCCTTCTTACATGCACAAATAAATAAATATAATTTTTTTTTGCTATAGATTTCACTTTTGTTGAACCTGATTACATTACGGCGTAGTGATAAGCAATTCAACCATTGCTAAGTCTTTTATATTGACCCAATGTTTCCATCAAGGCCAATTAAATAAAAATAGTTTCTTTTTAATAAGAAAGAAGTTACATTTAATAAAAAATGAACTGTTCTTTGAAAATAAAAAAAAGTAGTTCCTTATTGATTGACCAATCAAATTCATGTAAAGTGATATCTCCTAAGGCGATATCGCTGTAGATTATGAAATTTATCACACAAGCGATATCTACTGTAGAATGTAATACTGGGTGATAAAACATTCTCTTCTCCTTCCTTTTATACCTAATCTCATATTATTATAATCCCTATTCTCGTACTCTTTTCATAAATTTTAGTTGGTAGAGAAAATGGGAGGCTTAAATACATAACCTTATATCTATTGTTCGGATCGCAAGTGAGTTTATACATAACACAGTTCAACCATAAATTATACACAATGAATCATATTAAACATAAAATGTATGTAAGTGGTGTTGTTGATTCTTTTTCTTACTTTATATTCAGAGGTATTTTGATATGATTTATAGTATGTTTATTTATATGTTACATTATGTATTTACGTATTTAAATATTACTGCATATTATATTGATTCGTTATCATGTTTAAAATTGTAAAGAAAATAACAATCTGAATGGAAACGGTTAATCCATGTTTTTAAAACTTGTGCCTGATCCTGTTGATATGTGTTAATAAAATATGTTTAAACTAACTAAACTAAGTTTTGATACCCAACAAGTCTTAAAGGGTGCTTTGACGGTTAGGTCTAAAAATTAATACTAACTGCAGATTTTGTCAAAGGTCACGAGATGTAAACAGGGCTAGCTCTAAACCTCGTCATTACTCTAACCCTAACCTAGACCTAGCCCTAACCCACAATCTCGCCAACAATTACGTACCCTAGCCCTGTTTAAATCTCGGGACCTGGAAGGAATCTGCAGTTGACTTTGACCCCCGGAGAAAGAGAAACTGGGTTTATTGGGAGCAAATTTTAGAGGTATTGGCTGCCATCTTAGGCGCTATCGTGAAGATCGGCGATGATCGGTTGAGCAAAGCACTCAACGTGTTTTTTTTCCGTCTTGAAAATGTTTTGAAAAATAACATTAAACTGAGGCTAGGTATCATGCATAAATTATATTTAGTTCATTTTTCATGAACGATATAATGAAATTCAGGGGCAAATAACTCTACCAGAAGGAAACAGCTCACCAAATATTCCTACGCCGTCCACCGAGCTCACCAAATATTCCTACGCCGTCACCCGTCACCCACGATGCAAGGCCCAAAACTATTTTTAGTCTTTCTCTCCCTTTTCCTTTTTCCCCCTTTTGCATGGTGATTTATGTTGACTTTATGGTGTAGAATCGAAGAAAAGGGTTTGAAAATACATTTTCTGCCAGGTTTTGGTAAATATTCATAATTTTGAGAGGTTGGTTAGGTTGAACTGTAGGGTCGAAAATTGCATGTTTACTTCTCTCTACTTCCAGCTTGTGTATCTCAAGTTTTTCATGAAGAACCTCATACGTGCTTTTGGGCAAGAGGTTGCCACATGTTGCTCCATCTGTGTAGAAAGCGTTCTACTCAATGAAAATTTGGGAAAATGTTATAGCCGGTCTAAGATACGAGAATTAATATTAAAGTCAATGGGGAAATCTTTAGTGATCCGTGGCCAGAAGCAAGTTTGAAATGTTCACCATCAGTATCTCAGTTCGGCCAACAAATCCGTAGGTGCCTGTCCTCTAGGATCAGATTCCACCACATAATATTACGTCGTGATGAAATCATTTCATGGTTTTGGCCAAAAAGGCGCTGGTTGTACCTTATGATAAAGTCAGGCGGGTCTTAGTTACATAGTGATGTTTATTTAAACGTTCAGACATACAATGATTGGTTTATACAAAATAAAGATAAATCAACCATTATAGTTTTAGAAACCGGACTCTTTTAATCGGATACATTTTATAATAACCCCACTGATCTGTCGGTGGTATGCAACATTTTTTAAAATATTATGTTGTTTCATTGTACCAAAAACTTTACTGGCACCCCCCCTCCCCCGCCCCACCCGGCCCCAAAGCTGATCAACTTAAAAATGGAAAAATATGAGGGACGGGAAGGGGTATCATTGGTTTTTTGAACAATGTTACACACTTCCCAAAATGAATATATTATCTGTGAGATTTGACCAGTAAGTAGAGATCTGTATTGATTACAGACTTACTGGTAAAAATGTTCACAAGATATATCGTGACACTTGTCTTCCAAAACAATATATATAAAAGGTCTTATGTCGGATATGGTACTGGACAAGCAACGATACTCGTGGTTCAGAAAGCTTTACTAGCAGTCATTTAGATTTACATATCTGTCACAATACAGTCTATATGTTTGTCGAAAATACATTACAATTTTCTTTTGTTCTCTTAACACTTTATATTCAACGTTAGCAAAGTTAATGGACTCACGTGACTTGATAATGATTGGCGGGGAAATCCCCTGATGGCGGATTAACTTCCGCTAATGGGTGATTATGGGTACAGCTGCATAAGCTTCTAGGTGACATTTTAATGGTGTTTCTACTGTTGGGGAATCGACAAATAATCTGTCAGGACACTTTCGTTTTAAACACAATAGTTTTAGACCAATGTAGCTATATTTTACCTGTTGTTGGACTATCACGATAATTTATAACATTTATAAGGATCATATTGTAACAGTATAATTTAACTGGGAATCATTTGTCCTTGTCTTTCCTGGAAGACCGCCAGATACTATAATGTGCCGTAAAGTAAGAAAATAATTCGTCTGGATTCAAAATAATAAATGAAGATTTATTACGTTTTTCATGCGTATAAAGCAATCTATAGTGGTGTATATGATATGCTATGTTTATCTTGCGCTCCCCAATCCATTCGGATAATAAACATGGTGTAGTTAAAATGACGATGAGTCCACTGATAAACATTATAATAAAATACTTATCTATAAAAATATGGGTATTATTATATGAACGAGTAAAGAAGCGGTTCAGATATTACATTTTACATGGAATTTAGTACTATAGCTTTAATTAATGTTGTGTATATATAATTGAATAATATTAAATCACTTGATATTGTTACATGTATGATAGTCCGTGTCATGGCTGTTAATATCATATTGTAACTAAATTTACCACTTGACTGTCACCAATGTGCCCCCCTTAATATGGACCATTATTTAAGATCAGCTATAGCCCAATAGCTGGTTGGCTAAAATGGGTCGGTTGGAGACTGGCAAGCAACCGGGTTGGTGAAATGGGGTCTGCAAAGTCGTTCGGTGACTAGTTTGGTTGGTGTTCCTTCTGGCCAAGCACAGTAGCCATTTGCCGTATTAATATACATATGACCCTATAATAGTAACATCCAATTTTCCTGTATAAAGAAGAAGTTCTCGTTTTAGTACGATAAACTTAGCCCCAATTCTCTATGCATCTCCCAATGTTTCTCTTACTTCTCCATATGCCGTCATCAGGGCGATCTGTATATATCTGACATGTATGGTATGGTACACGGCGTTTTAAATGGACTCGATCAACCACCACAGATCTGAAAATGTGTGTACTCCTTCGAGATACCAAATCCAGAGGCTATTACACTGATCTGTCTTTTTGTGTCTATGAATATTAGAATTGATTACTCTTTGGAAACTATAGTATTTTGCTTCATTATTATGATGTATTGTTAGTTGTGCTTGAGACAGATTATTCTTATTTTTTCTTCGTGCTCCACCATTTTCTATATTGTTTCATTATTTGATGAAGATTCCCTCATATAAGAAATATTCGACCTCCAGCCACACCGACATATGACAGTTCATTAAATCGTGTGAACGTAATACAATACGGAGTGTACGATTGGGTTGTTGTTTGGAGAATAATTCAATCGAAAATTCGTGAATATGGACTTTAGTTTTTTTGGGGGGTTTTCAGATTGCTGAGTTACAAACTCCTATCTATGTATATTAGCAACAAGATAAGCCTGTTTGGCGTTACAAGAAGATGTACATAAAGTGAGAAATGATTTATTTTTGTCTTCTATTCTCATTGTGAGCAAACCAAAATTGTGACTTTGAATTCTTTTAAAGAAAAGTTGAATCTAAATACAGCGGGGATGTTGGTACAATATTAATATTCAACGGAAACATGTTTTCGCTTATCATATTAATTTTAAAGCTAAAAGTTTACCCGTTCATAAATTGCGTTTCCCGAGGTGGTTCTGCTTCAGCTGTTGACATTAAAGAATTGTGGAATTCGCAGCAAACGAAATTTCATTCAATATCCATGTTCCTCACTGACAGTCCATAATCGGCTGTCCCGAGGTTAGCTTCTAGGTTTATTTACTATTTCATGGTAACTTCATGTCGCGAATAATTTCTGCTATAATTGTGTTGGTTTATTTTCGATTAAACTACAAATTCATGATGATAAATATTTCTACTTATATGACATGATTTTACTGCAGTAGAAGTGTTCATTCAACAAAGCATAACAAAATAAAAAGGGGCGATACAAAACTACGTCAATTGATATCAAGGGAGTGGTTCAGTAGGTTTTGTTTTAGATAAATACCTTAAAATGTTGTATAAGCCCATCATTACATTTTATATTAATCTTCTTTTAGAGGCATTTAGTAACTGGGTAGAGCAATACACAAAAACACATACTTATGGAAAAACAGCTAATTATTGAAATAAATTTTTCAAAAAACATATGTTAGCCCCAAAATGACATAGTTTGTGTCGAGTGGACGTTAAACCCCCATATCTCAGGGTCTTCCATGTACCTAAATTATTCACCAGTTGTTGTTTTTCCAGCAGGTTAGATATATAAAGTTTAAGTTCGTTTGTGTATATGCAAACCAAATGTGACACAATCGCCAAATTACACTGTCCGAAGGTTTCTGTTTAAAACATTTATAGCTGATCGCCTTCAAAATCAGCAATATCCTGCAAGTGACTGCACGCGGCTTAGGAAATTCATTGTCATAGAGCTTCAGATAGATGTTTCGGATAGATGCTTGGTGCAAGAATAACGGATCACATGAGCCTTCCACACACACATAATTAACCAGTTTTATTTACTTCAATAGATCTTTGATCCCTCCTTTAACAACATTCGTACAATGGATGTTTAATTCTTGTAAAATCTTCAAAACTTATCTTTCATGATTGTTATGATAATGTGCTTGTCGAACTTTACTTTATATGTAAAACTGCTGCCGCCAGTCTGTGATAATTGAATATGAATGTATAAAAAAATGCCCTATTTCTAGAATAACCGCAATGACCCAACCTACATTTATTTGAGGTCATATTCCGATTGAACGAATATTCTGAGTGCAACTAACCTATTGGTTTAATTTCTTATACACAACATGTACAAGTAATAGCTGCCATCAGTAACGATTCTAGTTAGAAGAAGTTGTCAGTAATCGAAATACTTTGTGGGGTGGGGGGGCACACGGCGGCCCCAACATGGGGTTCGGCAGGCCACCCTACTCCTTGTCACGTTCAAGCTCGGGATCACAACCACGCAACTTGAGCTTATGATCTAAAGCGCACGCATTAAACCATTCACTCAACTATTAGATCATAGAAAAGTTCAACCATGGATTACGACTATTAAAGAAATGTGGCCTTTATGACGACGACCTATAATATTTTACTCCATCCACCATGTTTTTTGTTTCAATTCTTTTAATCGCTTTGTTCACTTATTCCACCAAACAGTTTTTGTCGTCTTTATAAATGTTGTCACCAATTCCTTTTCATTAGCACTTTAAAAAGTGTTGTTCAATGTATTAATGTCCTTATAAATTACACACGTTTCACATTTTATTTTCTTAAACAAAAACTTGGAAGACACAAGAAGCAACAATCTTCTTACAGAGTTAACTCTGGACCTCGTCTGCCATTCATCATTAGTCACGACATCGACGGGTTAAAGGGACATTCTATTCATTTATTGAATTAAACGAAGGGCATCTGTGCTGCATTGGAATCGAACACTGCTTGCTCAAACATTCATGTTACAAGATTGTGCGCCTTCTTATTGGGTTCGCCATATTACCAAATAAAAATCTGTGAAAGTAACATTTAATAGAGGATAATTTTCTAAATGAATGTGTTTTTTTTCCACTACCAATGCTCTTCATAAAAGATAAACTGAAAGCCGTTAGAAAATATTGGTTATCAGACAATAATATATACACCCATCAACATTGTGGCCTTCAGTATATCACGACTAAAACCACAATGCGAAAATACATCAAAAACTATGACGTTACCAAATTAAAGAGAAACGCTATCGGGTTTACACGGGGTCAAACCTAAACTATCGCTCTATTAATTCCCTTATCTATTTTGTAATTAAACTAAATTTCTTTGTGCCCATTGTTGTCAGCAATTTATTTGATGGTATGTTCGGTTTTTGTCATGACCCGACAGCTTTTAAAACCCTACGATATTTTGCGATTTCGTACTCGTAGAAAGTTCCCTGGTATTTTCCGGCGTGGTTTCCCGTTGTCAGTGGAGCAGAACGGAAGGAACAATGTTTAGTCGTTCGGGTGGTACGGAAACCCGACGTTCTGTGTACATGTTGGTGTGCACGTAAATAAACCGGAATTCGAAATGTTTATAAGTTGAAAGTGTTGTCTCGAACCCAGATTTAAAACCGATTCTCACCCCGCGTACTGATGCGGTGGCTATGCTGGTTTGAGCGATGCCAACATTTAACATTCCCGTTTTGACGTTGTACTTTTTACTTTTCAAGAATCCTGCGCCTGAGCATTAATATTTTAAGCCATATCATCTCTCTCCCTCTGTTATAGTCGTTCAGCACCGCTTTTCGACCAATCAGAATCCGAGACATTTCAATGTCGGGCAACAATAACTTGTAATGGTTCTCAGATATTAATGAGGTTGATTGGCCAGTTATTGGATAAACTCTACTGAGAAAATTAAAAGGAGGAACATCATTTTTTTTTTCAAAATTGCTGAAAATGTTCGTTTACTCTATGTCTTAATGAAATACCGAAATATTGTTATTGTTATTCAGTTTGTCCTTACATAACAACAGATAAATAAACTCTAAAACATTTTGCTTACGGGCACTAGTATTTGGCGTGTGGATGTGAGAAGGTATTTATAACCGCGCAGGTTATAGTAGTTATTTGTTATAATTTAAAGGAGCTAAATCGCTAATATTTGGGCCTAGAAATTGACACGAATGGGTGGCAACGCATATAATAATGTAATATGAATGTATATAAACTGATCTATATTTAACCGTTTCCGTTGCAAATCAGTTATGTTCGACGAAATAAGCCTGAAGTCTCAATCGAATGACAATATCTAGCATCTGGTTATTCCAGTCTACATAGTATTTATTCCGCATGCTCTCCAGATAAGAATATGACGTCATCGTTTGACATGACTTGTGGAATGTCTAGCCTCGTACTTCGAGTCTCTTGTTACAAATGGGGCTGAAACGCATTATGGTACACGATTCGTCTACCAATGGTAAAATGTTTATTTTGTTTTAAATATTGGATATCAGAAGCCCATCTTTTCCCGGTAAGATCACAACATCAATGTTGATTTAAATTGACAAATAATTCGTATTTTCAATGTTCAAGACATTGGATGATATTGAGTTAGAGTCTTAGCTACTTTAAATCTTGAATATTTAAGATAAAACATTATTAATTTTAAAAGTGAAAGCCTTCCAATTGAATTTATTTAAACCCTCGGGACAATAACTACTCTATTCCTTTAAAACATAAATTGTATGTGTGCTATTAATTCCATATAAATATATGATTGTACTTGATAGTCAGTCATTTAGGTCTGTCCGACTTAGTAACATATGGTACTAGTCGGTTATGCCCGCTCCTGTAAATGTATGTAGGTAATTATTATTATAAGTTTCCAGTTTAAAAGATTTGAAGAACCATTCCAGACTCTTGTAATATCTGAATGACCCCTCGGTCACATATTTCCATAGAATGTGTAAATATATGAGTATGAAGTGTAAAATGATGTATTGTATATTAACATGTCATTTATCTTCATACAAATGTTAATAAAATACTGAAGAGATATTTATGTAAATCATAGTCTCTATCGTCCAGAAAAATATTCTACGAATATTAGCCTGGATGCGCTGTCAACATTTGAGAATAATATGTCATTGGCTAGATTATCCGGACTTTTACATTATCATAAACAGCGTCTAAGGGAGGTAACTCGTCATAAAACAAGTGATGACGCCTATGAAATTAATTTAAGAATGCCATTTCAAAAAATCCATTTGATTGCATGCCAGTTCAATATCCAACACTCTTAAAAAAATTTATTGTAAAATTTCTCTCTTCGTGAATTAATTCTAATTCGTCGTCACGATTTATGTTTGTTTATATTAATGCAAGAATTATGGGATTTATTGCGGGAAGGGGCGCGACTCTTACTTGGCTTGGCCAAAGATACTGAATAATCAACCACATTAAAAACCAAACTCCCGGTTACGCATGGGCGATGGACTTTACGTTGGTACGTTGGGCGTTGGTACGTTGAAGACTCGGAGGTTCTTGGTGACCGAGACTATGTAAATCATTAATATTCATGGATTCAGACCAATAATATCGTGGTAACAGGACAAAGGGAAATTTATCGATTTATTTATCTTTCAGGGTCGCTATGATGACCCCCCCCCCCCATTCCCTCAGTATGCCAAGCTATACGCCACGTTGACAGTCCCAACCGCCCCCGCCCCCTTCCGCTTATGCCAATCTATATAGCTAAAAGTAATCGTTTCTGTAGGAGTAAGCACTGCCCAATTTGGTAGTGGCGGTACAAATTTGTAACTTCGCAAATCTATCTGTTCTGTTTATACGTGGTTATAAAACAATTGAATTCCACTAGTTCTGACCTACTCTACTATTTCACGTAGCTATTATAATATTATATAGCTTTCAGACCCTAATTATTTATTTTGCACTTCCACTCACTTTCTGCCATGAAATTTTAAACGCTTCGTCCAATAAGAAAACATCCAATATAAACATCTCTACATCGTGGAACGTAAGCTCAGGCCATTTACATATTTAGCAGACAGTATTTTTGAAATATTTTTAAACTTAGAGTGATAACGATGTTGACTTTAAGATCGAGATAAGATATAAACTTAAGTCGATAGAAGACTTTGAATAGAGAGAGAGAGAGAGAAATGGGGTTTAACGTCCACTCGACACAAACTAGGTCATTTTGGGACTAACATATGGTTTAATTTTATTTACATAATTCGCTTGCGCGTAGGGGTCTTTAGCAGTGGGAGGAAACCGGAGGACCCGGAGAAAACCCACGAGGTTGGACAGGCGACCCTACTCCTTGCCACGTACAACTGGGGATTCGAAACCACGCAGACTTTGAATAAGAATCAAAGCCACAATCGGATCAGAATATAATAAACTGTAAATAGGCTACGAATTATTAATATTTATAAAATAATATTTCCTATTTATATATGTCCACTTTTTAAAATCAAAAATAAGATTTATAAAATAATTGTATCGCGTAGTTAATAATAGAAAGAGTTTTATTTTTTATTATTTTTTTTCACCACGGAATTGTGTGAATTAAAAACTCTTGAGGTAAGGAGAAGAATTCTAAAGCATTTACTGGAGAGGTCGAAACTATTGTCTCTCCTTGGTTATTAATAATCTACAAATGCGATTTAAGCGCGAATACAAATCTGGCCTGAGGCGCCAAACAGCTTCCATTGTCTTGTCGCTGGCAAAGAAGAGATGTTTTCAGACAACCAGCAAACAGTGAAACTCGTTTATTAATTTATTCTGTCACGCGTATTAGTAGCAGATTCCTGGGAATAGCTGGCTTTTAACAATGATGCTTCCAGTCATTACCGATTTACTCACTAAAACCAACTCATACAAGAATACATTTGGCAGTCCCGGAAAGACAGGCTTAAGTAATAGTACCAACTCGTTTTGGTACGAATTTCTAAACTAGGGTACAGTTTATCTATGACGCTTTCAGAAACATAGGCATGAATTAAACTGTGCAAATCTATTTTAGTAATTGGTGTATCTTAATAATTGATGTTTTAGTATTATGGTAAAGAAATAATATGGACATTAATGTATTACCTAAACGGGTACTATAGCAGTGCATAAACACCTAGCGTGGTTTGATTTTTGACTGGTATTGGGAGAGTGACAGGTAATTGGGCTATGTTACAATCATGAATATTCAGGTGCTGGTCGTTTACAAGGGCAGAATAAACACCTACCAAAACTGAAGACCTGAATTTCAAGACAAACCCCTGTACTTATAACCCACAAACCCATACCTGCCCTTCTCCATCCCCCGTCCTTCGCATTTCAAACGTAACCATTAAACCGCAAAATCTAAGCGTCGACGAGACGCTTAATCTCATTTATAATCTCATTTTATTAATATATTACAGAATAAACCGGAAGGAATTATAAAATTGTGTGGTTTAATCAGATTGGTTTTATCTTGTCTACTGTATGTAAAAGGTCTTTAACATTGTTTTCAATATGAAGTTCGAGTTTCTACCTTCAGGCTATAATCTTTGAAAATTAAAGAGAACATGAGAGAAAGAGCCTGGAAGAAAGAAACACGTCTTAAAGAAATTATCGATCGACTCTTGTTAGGATTTCTTTTGATTTATTATATTAAAAGGGTGGTAATTTATTAACCAAGGATCCGCTTTCAAAAAAAGATGAGAAAAAATTGTGTGCGAGCGTTTCCACCGTGTACTTTATGTTCAATGGATTTGGCTCTAACAAGTTCAATTTACAGTAATTTCTTTTAGTTCGGCGAATAAACGGACATTTTTTTCACCTTTTTTCCAGATTTACACCTATTAATAGAAGACACCAAACCTTTAATATAATAAAGAAATTCGATTCGATATTTTCGTTTTTGCTTTCTAGAATCCAATTTATTGCAGCTTTAAAGTCTTTGTTGTTTTTATATATAACCATTATATTATATTAATAACATAATACGGTATACTGTGAATCATAAACGTAAAAATATCATTTCTATATTGGCAAATTCAAGTCATAAATGAGTGCCTATAGTGATAATATTACTTATACTTTCCTTTATTATTTTCAATATAGATACAGATAATTATTTTAATATAAGAAAACAACAGTTAAGATAATGAAATCACAAAGTTTTTCAACAGTAAAAATACAATTTAATAACATTTGATGAAATTAGATCACGCGGTTTTTGTGAAGAAACCTTTTTCTATGTTCAATGGCGGATATGTGTCAGCCACGGTGCCGCAGGTAATTTTATTCCTGGAGAATACCAGGTGGCAGAACTGACTGGCAGAATTGTAATTTCTGTCAAATATCATATTACCTGTCATTATCTATTAAAGGTTATTCGTTGTCATGGTAACTTTAATAACTTTTGAAGACCTCAAATTACACATGTCACCTGAATCAAATGACTTGTACGTGTATTAAGACGCCCTATTTCCTTTCTTAGCTATTGACCATGTCGGTTCTTGCAAATATAGATAACACGCTGTCAAAGCGTGTTGTCAACACAAATCTGGAGCTACGCATTTACTCAAATTGCATAGGTTGCCATTTGCTAATATTGCATTCATTATAATCTAATCTCAAAAGAACAACCCGAAACAATTATTTCGGACTTAATTAGGAAATTAGGAAGACGCCTACTGTATGACGTCATCATAGGAGCTGTCAATCACTACTAATAAACATGATATAACTACTAATAAATATAATATTTACTCCGCGTTCTACACCAATACGTGGCTGTGTGAATACACTATAAGACGGAAGTTTATCCGCATAGTAATCTTTGGGACCCTGGCTCGGCCAAACTAGTTCATCGGGATTTGCAGGATGAATAACACAAACTGAACACCCACTAAAAGCTATCCTTTTTGGATTTTCCATAAGTATGAATAGTGTTATAAATATGAACATACGCACATTAGCGGAGTTAAGGAACATTTCCGTTGTATCATATTGTTGGCTGAAAGCTGAAAACGTGTTCGCCTCATTCACCTCGGACATACAAAACGGTCATTATCCCAATCACAATAAGAGAAAATGGAGGTCTATCATCGGGATAGGTGCATCTAAGTTGCAAAGCAGAAGACACCTGTGCATCTGTGGAAATCCTCATTTTTCAATTATTTTCCCATACCTTTTATTGTTGCAGAAAATTAACGTGTCGATCACGTCGGTGATAGTGCGAAGAAGGATCCTGAATATAGTGTCTGTGGTGATGTGTCTTCGTCGATATAATCTGAAAGTAATCTTTTAACTGCCCCTTTTTAAAGGAGTCGCCCAGATATGTTTTAATGAATAAAATCAATCAATTCTATCTGAAAGACTCTAAGCCGCCAGTCTAAACAGAGATTAACCCGCTAGGGGTAAACACTTACATCGGCTCTTTTAGGCTTAATTTCGGAGGAGATGTGCCCCTTGCTCCCCAACCCACCCTTCGCCCACCCCTTTTACGCTACAGATATTTATATAGAGAGAGGTCAATGGACAATTTCGTGTCGTGTAATTTCGGAAGGTAGGTTTTTCTTGCCCCCTAACAACCCAGACACGCCTTTACTACGCCACAGAAATGTACAAAGTGAGGGGTCAATGTTCTTTGAATCGGTTGCTAATAAGAAATACAAATATTGAAAATGACAAAAATTCGGGAGTTTTGTTCAGTTTTAATCCACGAGAGGCTAATTTGTTTCTTAAAGCCAAAAACATAAAGCTAGTCTTCATTCGGAACAGTTCGAGAAATCATCATGTGATTATTTTTTTGTAAGCGCGGATATTAACCGTGAAATCAGATCTGTGTATCACCGATCGGAAATGACATTGGGCAGATTAATTGAGGTTGGGCGATTCTAATGCTTTATAAATTGCACTGCAGACAAATAGAAATAAAAGATGTTTGGTTGATGTATTTCTGTCTCTGTGGTACCTAAGGGTAGTGGGGGTATGTTCGAATAAACCGCCGCCATGTACTATCGCCATGCTCGTATGAAAGCTAGAATTAATCGAGAAAAAAATCTGTGTTATGAAAAAAGTAATTGCCATAGTGATTAATATGAAAGCGTTTTAAATGTGAAACAACACGCAACCAAAAATGACGAAAATATTAATACTATTGTATTGCGACCAGGAAAATACATTTTATTGCGTTTCATACTAAATAAAAAATGAAATGAAATGGAGTTTAACGTACTATTTTTCTGCTCCGGGTGGGCTAATGAAGGCGGGCATACGCCATGCAGTGCGCTATAAGGGAAACTTTAGCCGGACATCGGCGCCACGGTCTACTCTTATTTCGAATTCCATCTGTCAAGGGCTCTTTTACGTCAACGTCAACGTCAACGTGTACACGGGGCCATGGTCTTTCGTCCCACACAGACGACTATACGATGTCCCTTGCCAGGACCTCCGTCCAACACAGGAAAATCCTGTTGAACTTTCTCGACCAAAACCGCGACCGAACCCTGTAACTTCAGATTAGAGATTCAACGTCTTACCAATTGAGCCGCCGCAGCTTCCTAATACTAAATATAGCTGAGTCTCTACTGTCTATAGGCTTTAGGATACATTTTTTCGTCAGCATTATTTTAGATAAAATTGGAGGCTGGAGTGTCCGATAACTCTCACGGGATTGAAGCGACGGCTCTTCCAAGACTGAATGATAAAATCAGTCCGGGACATTGCAATGCTCGATTAACCGTGACACCCGGCTTGCTAATATTAATTAAACTTAAATTGATTTGCATTTTGGATTGTGAATGACGGTAAATAATCTAATTTAATTAGAGCAATATTACGTAGACCTTGTTTGTCCCCCAATCACCTTTTCAGAAAGTATTTGAATAACGAAAATATGTTTTGGTGTTGTTGGTTTTTTTTTAAAGATATGGAAAATGGAATTTTGATATACGACCTGAACTGGTTCAGATCAATCCCACAAGTAGATTTAATAAATAACACCGATGAGCTTGCACACTGGCTTATTAATAATAAATACATTGAATACCAAGATCTAATCCCAAAAGTTAAAAACATTAAGTCAACGTTCTTGGCCAATCTATTTCGATTCATCGCTATGAATTAACAATTTACAAAAATATATCTTGAGTATTTTATTAACATTTGTATGGAGATAAATGGCATGTTAATATACATCATTTTACACTTATTACAGTTACCGGCCCCTTCCAAACGGTATCATTGAGTGTATTTCCTTACAATTGTTTTTATGGCAAACAGACGAGAGTGCCTTTAAATGTAATGAAATTCTAACCACAATTAAGACCAATAATAACTAAGCGAAGTGTCCCTTTAATCTTGAATGTCGTGACTGATAATGAATAGCGGATTAGTTCCGCAAAATAGTTTTTGTACGAAGAAAATCGTAGAATTTTGTTTTCTTTTCCCTTCTTTAAGAAATTGATACAATGCTAAAAATGAAACATGTAATTGTAAGGATATTATCATATTTGAAAACTGTTTATTACATGTTAATAAAAAAAGGAATATGTGCCACAATTATTAGATTTTGATAGGTGATAAAACAATTAAAGGAATAGAAAAGTTGATAAAATTGAGCTGAATAACGACGATCATTTAGCACAGAATTATCCTTCTTTGAAATTATTTTCATAAAATTAAGGCACGCTCTCCTGAAATTTCAGCGACCTATGCTGTTTCTGGGTTTGCAAATACCAATGGTCTACTGCCTCAATTCGCAAGAAATAGAAATTGTCACGATTTGAATTAAAGACACCAATTATAAGAATACGGTCAGAAATATAATGACTTCACGGCATGCTGGTTTATTCTTAACTTCAACTCGAATAGCAGTTGGATTGGATGCCGCCATTTCCAAAAATAACGAACAGCAATCATATTTACCTTAACACTGTCTGGTATATCAAGTCATTTACATATAGAGTTACGTCTGATCTGCAAATTATCATGGCGACTACGAAAGACATCATTTTAACACATGGAAAGGAATTAATGCGTGTTTTCAATGTGTCGTTTTTAGTTACAAATGCCATGGTCATTAGTAATTTCAGACGACATATATCCTCATGCATCATATGGTCATCTTGATTTGAAACAGGATAATCGCCCTATTTCCTACCAAACATATCTGAAAAATTCAGACTGTGGCATTGTAGAAAGAACGTTTTTGAGTGGATTTTAAATGAATAGTTAAACATGAGTTGTAACATGAAATTTTACCCCGGCATTAAAGGTACTAACATAATACTTTTGAAATGAAACAACAACGAAGATGTCTTGGATATCACTAAAGCCATAAAGCATTTAAAGTGTGTAAATAATGTAGAGCTAAGATAAAAGAAGATAATTTATCGGATGTGATCGCTTAGAAATGTTTGTTAATGGTGTCAACGATAAAACTCGTAATTACCATTAGAGGTTTTACAGTGTCACTCTTTACTTTTACTTCACACATTATTTTTCTGTTGAATGTGAGACTTTAGAACATTTAGTGACGTGTATTGGGTGGAAATAATCTAATTATTGCAATAGTCAGCTGGGTCACTTGACTATTACTACTATTTTGTCCTGTAAACATTTGGTCACGTCAAGTGATAAAATAAAAGTAAAATGGTTGTAGTTATTCACACGCCATTTTGTTTTTCGAAGAATAACAATGAATAGGGAATGCTCAGTTCTATCTCAGAAACCATTCAAAATATCATTAGAACTTTCTCCGTTGAATATCTTTTGTTGATTAGAAATTTGTTATTTGAATAACTTTATTTTGTGTTTCCAAGGATACAAATTTGCTTATGATTTTAGTATACAATTAATATTCTGGGGCATATCTCAGAAACTTTTCAAAAATATCACTCGGTTAAATAACTTTTGTTAATTAGAAATTTGTTAGTTGAATAACTATTTGTGTTTTCAAGGACACAAATTTGCTTAACAAATTTCTAATTAACAAAATTTATCCAACGGAGAAAGTTGTAATTAGCAAATTGAACAACTACTACAATAGGCTGATGTGAGAACAAGGTATCGTGAAGATATCTTGCGAGATTTATACCCCAAAAACAAAACAGGGGGAGAGGACGGCGAGGAGCACAGAACGCCGGACGGCGCACTTTTCTGTATTTCTACCTAATTTCGTCGACAAACTGGATAATAATCAGAACGGAAATGACAGGGGTGCGGGTGATAAGGTGTTATGCTTTGTGGCTTTGTGTTGTCAAAGATAATTGTCGATATGACTTGATTTGACATTATTCAAAATTAAATTGTGTATTTTTAAATTATACTATTAATTTATGATTGGTACATTTACATCTTTAGTGGTTTTCATGGTACTTTTTCCCATGCACAATACCTTCCTCAGTCTCTAAGTAGCTTTTCAGTGCTTAGATTTTCGGTAATCAGAAGAGTTAAGGGTTGTTTTGAACACGACATTATACCGCTATAATTCAAAAGTAATTAAATTTATTGTCATTGTGAGAGTGACAGTGGCTCTTTAACAGACTATAGTCGGTGCAGCTCTGTCAGCAAATTCAGACAATACCAAATAGCTCTGAGCGGAGCGCGCGAAGTAATTTTACATTGTTGTAATAAATGTTTATAATTATGACAAGTAAAAATCAGTTTTAAAGAGGTGCATTAGAAGGGGGTTAACAAAATTAACCAGGAAAAAAATAAAGTTTAAAATATTCATATCCATCTATTGATTTTATGAATTCTGCAATGTTATTTAGTACATGGCATTAATTGTTGAGATTTTATTATGTCTGTCTCTGTGTAACTGTTGTACATGTTTAATGTCTAATCAACACAATTATAATCATCACCAGAATCAGACCACAGTATACTGCGCAACTGATGACATACCATGCATAGTGCACAACACCCTAATTGGAGCAATAGATTGGATTTGGACTTCAGAAGCCGAAGCTATAGTCAAGTCATAGTGCACAACACCCTAATTGGAGCAATAGATTGGATTTGGACTTCAGAAGCCGAAGCTATAGTCAAGTCATAGTGCACAACACCCTAATTGGAGCAATAGATTGGATTTGGACTTCAGAAGCCGAAGCTATAGTCAAGTCATAGTGCACAACACCCTAATTGGAGCAATAGATTGGATTTGGACTTCAGAAGCCGAAGCTATAGTCAAGTCATGAATGAGTAAATAAAATGAAGTCTATCAGGTTTTTTATTGTTTGTTATTAATATATTTTACCTTCTTATGTGTATTTTATGCTTCCAATCAAAGGTGTATGCTGGTATAGTCTCGATTCTGCCTAGAACAAACAAAACCGTAGTTTCCAGGTAGTTTAGTCATGGGTGGCTGGTCACAAACGAAATGTTCACAAGAAGAGAATAGAAGGCGTAAAAATGAACTGCCGTATTAACAGGAATGGCAGATTAGGGCCTGAGACTAAAAACAAAAATGTACTAGTCCAAAATCTATTCACGGCCACCAATATATTTCTATTATTAAAAACGTCTTACAGAATATATTTTGCAATAGATGGACAGAGAACAGGGAACATCAATAGAGCCCCTTCCGCTTATTGTCCCAATGCTTCATTTTGAATTAGAAATAAATCTGTTCAAAAAATGTAGCCTCTATCGCCTCAAGAAAGTGGAACAACAATTGTTGGCTATAGAGGGTCCACAAACTGTGTACATAGTTCACAGGTCTGGAAAGGAAGGTCTGATGTACACCAAATCCAATGCATCCTTGATCGTTGGATCCTTAACATATAGTTTCATCTAAATGGAACAACAATTGTGGGCTCTAGACGGTCCACAAACTTTGTACATAGATCACATTTTGCGTAATAGTGTAGCGTAGTCGGTCCAAAATGGAAGCCTAGCCTGGCCACATGCTAACACATCCGACGTGTAACACTATCCTTGCCTCACATTCTTTGACATGGCCACCAATCGTCTAGGTATGACTAGCCTGTCAAATCCTGGACTTCACGTGGTTTTAATTATGGACTAAAATATTCGACTTCTCCACAGACTCAATGTGACGTCAATGCCAGTTCATTATGATGAACAACTCGGGAACACAATGTTCTTCTGAAATATGTTTTATATTAAGCAGGATATATCTAAATGCAAAGTCCATTACAGCTATGATATTACAAATCCAAGCACAAACATAGATAAAACTCAAAACTAAAACGTCTTTCGGCCTCCATCAACCCACTCTAACCGGAATGGCGCGGAACGCCACACCCCGTCTTCCTAGGGACGTCAATGGGTCGGTCTGATTAGATTTCCACTCACTGGTATCTTTTATACTCCTGATTTCTGGGATGGGCGATTCATTAATTATTTGAATGGTTATATAATGGCAGAAATGTGCATGGTATTCATAACTAATTTGGAGATGGAGGGAAACTGGCCAACCAGGCTACTAATTTCTAAATTTTGAAATAGACATGCACATTTTCTTACAACTCAGCTGGGATTATTTCCTAATTTAGTCATCCAGTATTGCCTTACTGTTGGTACATTCCACCGTTTAGTTAGAGAGAGGGACAGAGAGAGAAAGAGAGAGAGATGTGGTTTAACGTCCACTAGACACAAACTAGGTCATTTCAATTTTATTTCAATAATTCGCTTGCACGTAGGGGTCTTTAGGAGTGGGATGAAACCGGAGGACAGGAGAAAACCCACGAGGATGGACAGGGCGACCCTACTCCTTGCCACGTACAACCGGGGAATCGAAATTATGCCAGTTGACTCAGTGACAGACCTTATGATACAGCGCGCACGTGCTATCCATCCGCCCCCCCCCTCCATTTAGCTAGATAAACACGTGGGAAAGGGTGTTTTTTAATGAATGTATTATCTGTTTCCTGTAATGTCATACCTGATAAGACTTGTATACGAGTTTGAAATCAACATTATGCCGGAGCGACAATATTGCTACAAAAGGCAGAGGGCAAGTCTAAAATCGAACCCATCCGAGATCTTTTGATATATTTTAAATCGAACAACTAGAGAGTCCACAAACTTTGTACATATTTCACATTTTGTGTAAAAAGCTTTGCCAGTATTTGCGAAAAGGGGAGCGACATTGGTCCAATAATCAAGAAATTCGAACTCAACCGTGATTATGATGTCACGAAGCTATATGTGAACGGTTATGAAAATCAATTCCACCTGAACATGTCAATGCCCAAATGAAGAAAGGGTTCATCTCCAACACCCTTCTTGGTCTTACATTTTAAATCCGATATTCCATGCTTTTTTGGTTCGATGTAATTTGGTACTTGCGAAGCACCATTATGTCATCGGTGGGTAGTGATTTATGTTGGCTGATTGTCCTGTAGTTTTATTACGCATGAGAATGTATATTTCCAAAAATTAATTCGTAGTTTAATGATAAAAAATAGGATTTTGGAATTAACCCCTTCTTCATGATATCAGTATAACTGGCTAACAATCCGGACTTTATTCCATCAGACTCTGAGATCAATGAAAGTTTCTCGAGCATACATAGTAACTGCTTTGCGTCAAATCCATCCTTATCGTATGGTGTACGATTGCCGGTGGTAAGCCAATCGATTCATGTGACGACAAATCCTGATCAACCGGATTCCGTATCTTCAAATATTGAAACAATAAGACCGAAAAGGCATCCAAGGAGGCCAGAAACCTGGAAACACAACAAACGACAGAGACAGATTAACAGTGGTCAAGAGTATGTGACAACTTCAGGGAAATCCATGCCTAAAAAGAAGTTTGATATATGGAGGCCTGTAAATGCAAGAAGCAGTGTTTAGTTAAGATTGGAGAAGATAAGGTAGAATTGTTATTTAAGGCCTTTTGGAACCTCCCATCTAAAACAGTCAAAGATGCTTACATACTAGGTTGTGTTAAATAAATGTCCACCAACACGAAGACGCCAAACGATGGATCCACAGAATGATACAGGAAAGCATCATATAAATATTTCTTAAAAGTAGATGTTGAAGATACGGATATATGCCAATCTACGTTAAAAGTTATTCTGTGTATTAAGAAGAAATGACTTCGGTATGTTCGAAAATATACTGTACCACCAGTAGATCAACTGGGTAAACATGGTAATCCCACCACAAAAAGGAAATAATACACGGCAGAGCCTAGGACAACATATTAAGAGTTTTCCAAATCGATAGTCACATTGCTCAAGAGTATGTAGCTCTAATAAAGTTTACCTTCGCGAAAATTTAAATATAAATAGAAATAGTAAAATATAGTAATGGTCAGAAAAAGGAAATGAATTCTATATAGTTCCTTTCTCTATTTACAGAGACATATTCGTATGCTGATTTAGTATTGGATTTGGCCAACCCAAGACTGGCACATGTACATTTTATGATAAGCTTAACATCGCAATTGGTAATTGCCTAATTGACGAAGAAATAGAAAAACTGAAACGTGACAAAGAGCTACATCTTCGAAAGGCCGAAAGCGCATACAATTTGCAGTCAGAAAAAAACAAAAGAAACAAACAAAAGATGGTAACAATGTTGACACCTACACCTTTGATTTTCAACAAAATCTACCTGTACCTGTAATAACAACAAATGACTTATTCTATTGTCGCCAACTATAGACATACAACTTTGGCATATATGATTGCAGTCAAAATGGCGGCATAATGAATATATGGGATGAAACAGATGCAATGAGAGAGTAGTCTGAGGTTTGCAGCTGCCTTAATAAAACACTGGTAGAAAGGAAACGGGATGAAGTAGAAAAACTGAATTTATTTAGTGATGGATGTATCGGCCAAAAGAAAAATCGTACAATCATATTTTTCTTATTAAAATCAATTGAAGGCCATAATATACAGAAATAAATCACTATTTCCTATATCGTGGTCATGCGTTTTTGCCAAATGACAGAGACTTTAGCTGTATTGAGAAGCGTAAAATAGTTGAAAACCGCTCGTACCTTCTGACTGAAAGAATATCATAGTCGAGAGTCGTTGTAGCCAACCCTTTTATGTTAATTCTATAGAAAATGGGGATATCACTGATTACAAAGCTACCTTTAAAAGAAATGAGGTGGAAGATACTTCATGTAAGGCGCGAAGTGCCAGTGTATCCGCTCCATTATTAATACATGTATATGTGTAGTATGCCATTAAAACTTGCTAAACTGCAAGATCTGAAAGGGTTTTGTAACTTGGGATTGTTACCCCCAAGAGCAGACGAATTTTATATGAAGATATTGTGAATGAATACCACCGTGTATCGAATATCTGACTTTATTGTGTTCTGAATTAAAATTTATGAATATCAATGCTGTGTGTTTCTTTGATTGGAGGAGTTAGACCCCTTCTATACCATGCAAATTGGTATTCCCAGTTTTTATCTTGTTTTTATTGTCCCCCGCCTTTCGAATAAAGCAGTGGACTATTAAAATGTGTCTGCCTGTCCGTCCGTCTGTCTGTTTGTCTGTCTCACTTTTTGCGCCAAAGTGTTCTGTATATACGATCATTTAAGCGTATAGAACTTATTGGCCCCAGCAATTTCTTTATATAATATATGATATTTACTTTTTAAATCTATATTACTTCTGTTAGGTACGTACTGGCTATGATCTAATAAACATGTAATTAATCCCATATGTCATTTACAAGCTACATTTTATTTGGATCTGTGTACAAGCTCCACATGACTTCAAAGGATATACGCATCGGTCAGTTAATCATACCATGACGTGATATATAGACAATTCCATATATGATCATGAGTCTTATCTATTTTCCCTGTTGTCAGACGCTATATAACCACGAGTTTGCTAACAGACATACGAGCGGGGACGTAAAGAGACGCAGACGAGAGGCGAGCGGGGCGAATAGAGACCGGTCAATGAGATCATCCGAATTCAGCCGCTGCCGAGGCAGAATGGCGGAATGCTTGAAATATGGTCATATACTATATCAATGTACCATGTTGATGTTATTGTTGATGTTCCTGATGTAGTTTAGTTTCTGTTTTGTGTTTTGTTCCTGATGTAAATAAAATTTTAATGATATACTTACTAAACTGATATCTGTTATCACAAAGATAGTGTTACATTTTTGGGATATAATAACTCTCCTTCTATGGAGCTGGAATGTTGAAACTTGATGAAGGCGTTTATTGGTGGAGTTTGGTTTGTTGATGCTTTGATACACGATAACTTTGGTTCTAATTAAGCGAGAGTGATGAAACTTGATGCATAATTTCGTTATATCAATACCTTGACTAAGTTCGGCAATGACCTTTTTTTTTCTACTAAGGGTAAGCAGAGCGATAAGCAGTTTGTTTGGTCGAGATTTTGGAGCTCGATAACTTTGAGTGAGAATGGTGAAACTTCGTGTATAGTTTCATTACATCAATACCTTGACTAAGTTCAATGATTAGCATTTCTGCTTAGGCTAAGTAGAAACTTCAATCTGATTGGTCGAGATTTTGGAACACAATAAGTCTTTTTCTAATGCGATTTGTCAAGATTTTGGAGCATAACAACTTGCTTCAGATGTTCATTAGGTGAATGTCTTGACTCTGTTAAATTTTCAACATTTTCTGCTAAAGCTAACTGATGGAGAGTGATGAAAATTGGGGTATAGTTTCACTACCAGGTGCTTCAAAACCTTGACTGAGTTCGATCGTGAACATTTTCTGCTTAGACTAAGTATAGATTGCTCGATACTTTTCAAAAAGATAAATGTGCAATTAATTAATATTTGTCATCTATCTATTTTGGGAATGCGATGGAGGACACCAGCCTCACTGTTGGCTTGTTCACTTACATGTACCACAATTTTGTATTGTTTCAATAATATAACACTGAAGGTTTTGACACTCTCTGTTTATAACTTTCGAAAATCGTGGGGGGGGGAGGTTGTCATGTACTCAAAATGTTAAAAATGGCATTTAGACCATTTCTTCATCATAACCCCTTCAAACATGAAAGGAAGTAGGGGCAATGGACGGACTGGGGCGACGACCGTATACGTTCAGATGAAGATGTGGGCGTATAAAAAGGTTTCGCTAATAAAACGCGACGGCAATTTCTGCGATTAATTTATTATCAAGATCAGGGTTTAGCATAAAGAGTAAGAAAGGCAAAGTATTTGTTGTCAGAGAAGCACTCTTTGCTAACAAGATACGAGATCCAATGGGGGCACAAAATATTTATATCTTTTTTGGGGGGAGCGGGGTGGGGCTGCGTGGGTCGTGCTACAGTCGATTTATAGCAAATCTGAGCCAAGGTATATGTTTGAAACTGGTTTGGAAATAATGAAATTCAGCCCCTGAACATGAAGCGTTGAGTCAAAAACTCCCAAGGAGGTGCAAAAACACAAGGGGGCTCGAAACGCTTTACGGCATCCCCTTTACTTGTCCGCTGTTTTGAGTTTACGGGCACTTTCCAGTGAGTGGGAATGTTTAAAACACATTTATGAATAAATATCACAAAGTGTATCTGGTAAAAGAGAAAGGATCTGTTTCAGTATTTGAATACTGGTATACACTTCAATAGATGTTATTACATTAGTATATGATATTATGACCCCGGTCAGCAAGCCGTGTGGCTTTAATGATAACCCTTGTTGAAGACCTCCATATCATTGAACATATTAGTTTTGGCAGTGTCTGTAACAAATCATTAGTAAATAACTACAGAAGCAACACATTACATTTAATGTAATCTATTTTGTTAACCGCAAATAACAAGCCAAAGGTCATATTTTTGCCGGAAACGGGGATCATATAAATCTTGTGATCACGCGATGAGAACAAACAACATCAAACATAAAGAACGCAACTTCGGCTTTAAACATGCACGCGATCTGAACGCACAAATTAGAGTAAAGAAGTCGTACAATATGAAACTACGAAAATAATCATGAGTTGCATATAAACGGGAATATCCGTCACGAAATACGGCGCTTTCATTGTCATGGTAATTATAATTTTGCGCGGACCAATCACGGGGGTTAAATATCGTGCTGAGAAACTGGAGACGGAAAGACTAAATCAAGAAAATGCTTTACAGGCATGTCTGGGTTAAGATGTGTCTTTATATTATAGTCAAAGACAAACAGAAAATAAATTATCCACCCTGTGGTGTGCATGATAGCCAAAAAAGACAGTATACAGAAAATTATTTGGTGTGTCTACCTTGTGCAAAACATTTCACGATATAAGAAGAATTGAATTGCATTGGCATAGTTATTGTTTGGGGTAATACAGTTTTTCTCTTATTTTTAGAGCAAAAGTAACCGTAACCGTGGTTGACTTATTTCTTCTAATTAATAAAATAACTTGTACCTGATCAGATATAATAATTGTGTAGCAATAATATTTTCAGTAAACTGGCAGTGTGGTAGTTGAAACATAGCTAGCCGGATGTGGACACTGTGATTGACAAGTCATATAATGGAAGGCCCAAGTCCATAAAGCTTTTGTGTAATCAGTGTTTGCCTATAATGTAATAATAGCTCGAAGACATATATTAGAGTGAGATATGATGCTAAAGGAAATGCTAATGATTTTAATTGTATATTGACAACAAACGTATAAAATTTTAGTAGCATGTACTGCTGTTCTGTGAGGATTTTTTAATCGCCATAATTATATATACATGAGATAGTACAGTTTTTTTAAAAGATGCATTATGCAAGATTTAGATAAAGAGCTGATCTTTCTAAATATAATAGTTCAAAAAAAGATATTAAAAAATGAATATATTGAACATTGTAAGTACTTTATTATGAGTGAAGTTGTAGGTGTTATTATTGAGTGCCGTCCATTTTAACGTTGAAAGGTTATATGGCGCAGATAGTTTAATCTATTCAATATCTTAGTCACCCGATGATCTAGAGATTTGCTTATGGGCTTGGAAAGTCAATATGTGAACAAATGTTTAAATAATAATTCATACAACATTTTAAGCCAGCCTAAAAAACCCGCAGTAGGCAGATTTAGCTCTTACATAATGCATCTTTAATGAATGAGAAATGCGTTTTGCAAACAGGATTAGATCGTATTAGTTATCTGCATAAAAGCGCCAAGTTGCAATCACTATTGCAAAAATAATGCAGTGATGTTTTGTATATCCATAGGGAGTAACGATTTTCCTAGCGAATTCTTAGAAAAGCAATATTGTCTTTTATAATGTTTTTGGACCTCGATTATGATTTCTTTGCGTGTTTGTATCAAAAATAAGTATAAAGTATGGAAGCGTATAGGGGTCACTAGCGTGATAGATATCGTGATATTAATAAGGGGATATTGTGATCGTTCGGGTGCCTTTACCCCTGAAAAGACAATTTTCCAAGTAACTGTCTGTTCCAGGTGATACTCCGACTCTAAAATTGCCCGCCATTTCTTCATGTTTTAATTAAAATGGATAAAACTTTGTGAAATACCTGGAATGGTCATCCCATTGCTTTCTGTCTTGTGAGAATTAAGTTCAGATTAAGCTATGTAGCTTTTCTACCTAGAATTTTCATCCCTTTGATTTCTTCCCGTAGCATAAATAACTAGAAGTCCGATAAAATCCAGTATTCTCTTGTAAATTTCACATATTTCGACATTGTCACTTTCTCAGAACAAAAAACATTACGATTACGCCGGGGTTAAATGGAACATTTGCATATCGCATTAGGGTAGACGGGTACTTTACAAATTGAGTGCATTCGGTTAGAAATGTCTAGTGAAGGAGAATTATTAGGGTTTCGTGTTTTTGTTCGGATTAATATGTTATTTTTCTGTTTCCAGACAAATGCTTATTGGATCACTTAGAGTGACTTGAAGATTAACGTAGGCACATTTCAGAACCCTGCGAAATAAGTAATTTGGTGTAAAAGGTTAGGTCTTATTACAATTTGAATAAATGTATCGGGTAAAATGATTCAGAATTTTGTTTTTTGAGACTTTATAGCTCTGTTTGAAAGCAAAATCTGGGAATGTAGCATTTTTAGAAAACGTTTTAGTTTTCAAAATGTTTGCTTGAGAACATAATATATGTACTGATCAGCTGTCAATATATATCACACACAAACTTACTAAAATTATCTTCCGTCCTAGATCTAACTTTTAGCGTATAAACGGGGTAATAATTATTCGACAGACCCAGATTAAGGTATTCTTAGAAAAAGTGCATTTTTTTACCGTTTCAGAATACTCTTGGGGGTTAAAATTTAGCTACCCTTGTAAATGAGTAGAGCAAGCCGGAAGCTAACTTTCGAATTTCGTTTTCCTGCAGTTTGGATCCTGAAACATAACTATTTTCAAAAACATATATGTCATATACACTGTAAAAAATATCCGTTTCTTATGTGGCCGAATTCGGTAGTTTAACACTGTTTTCCCTGTTAATCGATGGCTTTTGTGACAAATTGTGTTAAAGGTGTGACTTATTTCTGCCACAAATCACGAATTACTGACGTCGCACGCAAGTTATGTCCCCTTAAGAGCACCACTATACTCTATCTTAGTTGTCATTACCAGGAAAATATTTGTCGAAATATTATATTGTATTACTATAATTTATGATAGATTATGATAGTACGCATCCGTTGCCGGAACAGCTGTTATCGATGGCAGTTATCGAATAGTGGTAGTATAATAATGAATATGGTAAACTTTATTATTTTAACAATGTAAACCATTGGTAGCACGCTTCGGTCAGCAGTCATCATCATATATTTCTAAATTTATACAAACGAAGACAAGAACATGTAGCGATCAAAACTACAATGGAATGTCATCGCAATGTGAAATTTACAAATAAATTTAACGCATCAAACTTTATTATATGACAGTCGTGGAAAACATGATTGATTAAGCAATACGTCAATTCCCTAACTTTAAAATCGCCATTACGGGCCTGCTACTACACAGTGTACTCCGGTTAAAAGAAGTCATTATTATAATTTCACTTAACTTTAAGATACCTCCCATAGGTCACTTAAAGTTAAGTGGATTTTTCTCACTTTAACTGGCCTTTTAATACCACTAAAAGACCAAACACTTAACAGTTAAGGCAGCTTAACCTTAAGGGAAAATTCGATACTTAACACTGCCTTTGAATACCACTTACCCTTAAGTTTACGTATATTTAAGTTAAATCCAGTAGACGTGGTACAAGGGTTAATCAGCGAACTGGATGTATGAGATGTGTTGTTGACGTTTGGGAAAGTAGGACGAGGGGAAATGTGTAGGGAGTGCTGTGCTGTAAAGGGATAGTTAGATGTATTATGAATGGTTAGAGTGGCTGTGGTGTTACGGTGAAATATTATGCCGCCACCGTAACACCACAGCTTTATGATTTGTTAGACAGGAGTGATGTAAAGGGTGTCAACAACTGGGTATGCTGGTACCGTCGCAACGTAGCCGTGAAATATATATTGTGGGGGGGAAGGGCGGAAACGGAAAAATATACAATGTTGACAGTATGTGCCAGGCATGAGGCTGCGCAGACCGAGCGGCAGCTCGATAGGGAGTGTCACCCTCATAAAAAAATTTTTTTTTAAATTTCAGTTTTCTGTAAGCAGTGAAAACACTATTTTGGCATTGTTTGCGGGGTTAAACCTAAAAATCACATTAATACACCTATTGCACGATATTGTGAAACTAGCTGACGAAGACAGCTCGGGCGGCGATTGTTCGACTCGGGGCTGCTCTGTCAGTATCTAACAAACGCATTTAGTTCGCGTACAACTTTTAAAAACCGAATGTCAGTATGGTATTTCTCACATAATTGGTTATCGCAAAAACAGAGTAAACTGAAAGCCAGTAATCTCGACTCAAACCTATAGTCTATAGCCTACTTACAGTACTACACTCGTCACTAAGGCTTCCTATATTATTGTTTGTGGACGGTTTACTACTCAGTGATAAGCCTGCGCCGCAAAAAGAGGTCTCGCCTTTTATTATTAGTATAATGACTTCCTCATGTGCGGCAGGTTAGTTTGCTTCTAAAAACACTGTTTTCCGTTCCAAAAAATACAAAAGTAATTTTCTACCAGATGACCATGGTTCTTTTCACCGAGACTACATAATTTCTCTCGGTGTAAGGATATAGCTATGGATCATAAATCCGCGGTCACTTCGGGTCACACTGTTGAGAAAATAAACCGATGGGTTTGTTTAGTAGCAAATCGAGCGTGAATCAACTGAGTTTGTACTGAAAAATTTTTGAGTGATATGTATGAACTGTCTTCACACATTCGGTTTATAATTAGCGATACACAGGTACAGTGGCAAATGTTGTACTTCACAGACTGTTTACCTCCGAACTACCTCCGCACGAAATCCCCGATTTGGGTACTTGTTAAAAGAAAAAGAAATAGTACCTGTGCGCGTGCCAGTAAAAAAAAACCTAAGAGTTCGCGCATAAAAATGCCCGAACGTACCAGGCGCCAGGTCATCCAGTAGACGTGGTACAAGGGTTAATCAGCGAACTGGATGTATGAGATGTGTTGTTGACGTTTGGGAAAGTAGGACGAGGGGAAATGTGTAGGGAGTGAAGTGCTGTAAAGGGATAGTTAGATGTATTATGAATGGTTAGAGTGGCTGTGGTGTTACGGTGAAATACTATGCCGCCACCGTAACACCACAGCTTTATGATTTGTTAGACAGGAGTGATGTAATGGGTGTCAACAACTGGGTATGCTGGTACCGTCGCAACGTAGCCGTGAAATAGCAACGTAGCCGTGAAATATATATTGTGGGGGGGAAGGGCGGAAACGGAAAAATATACAATGTTGACAGTATGTGCCAGGCATGAGGCTGCGCAGACCGAGCGGCAGCTCGATAGGGAGTGTGTGGGAGGGTCACCCTCATAAAAAAATTTTTTTTTAAATTTCAGTTTTCTGTAAGCAGTGAAAACACTATTTTGGCATTGTTTGCGGGGTTAAACCTAAAAATCACATTAATACACCTATTGCACGATATTGTGAAACTAGCTGACGAAGACAGCTCGGGCGGCGATTGTTCGACTCGGGGCTGCTCTGTCAGTATCTAACAAACGCATTTAGTTGGCGTACAACTTTTAAAAACCGAATGTCAGTATGGTATTTCTCACATAATTGGTTATCGCAAAAACAGAGTAAACTGAAAGCCAGTAATCTCGACTCAAACCTATAGTCTATAGCCCACTTACTACACTGTCACTAGGCTTCCTATATTATTGTTTGTGGACGGTTTACTACTCAGTGATAAGCCTGCGCCGCAAAAAGAGGTCTCGCCTTTTCTTATTAGTATAATGACTTCCTCATGTGCGGCAGGTTAGTTTGCTTCTAAAAACACTGTTTTCCGTTCCAAAAAATACAAAAGTAATTTTCTACCAGATGACCATGGTTCTTTTCACCGAGACTACATAATTTCTCTCGGTGTAAGGATATAGCTATGGATAAGTTCATACAAGGTCAATAAATCCGCGGTCACTTCGGGTCACACTGTTGAGAAAATAAACCGATGGGTTTGTTTAGTAGCAAATCGAGCGTGAATCAACTGAGTTTGTACTGAAAAATTTTTGAGTGATATGTATGAACTGTCTTCACACATTCGGTTTATAATTAGCGATACACAGGTACAGTGGCAAATGTTGTACTTCACAGACTGTTTACCTCCGAACTACCTCCGCACGAAATCCCCGATTTGGGTACTTGTTAAAAGAAAAAGAAATAGTACCTGTGCGCGTGCCAGTAAAAAAAAACCTAAGAGTTCGCGCATAAAAATGCCCGAACGTACCAGGCGCCAAGTCATCTAGTAGTTAAAGATGGGTTCCCAGAAAAGTATTTATCGGGTGGTTATTTCCAATAAAAGTATGGTAATTTTGGTATATATGGAAAGTAGAGATATCTAATCTTACTAGAAAAATACTGGATTCCCCGAAAAAACACTCATGGAGCGTATACAGGACAAAAATGTAAGGGTTCCCCTAATCAACTGCCCGACGATTAGGAATTTCTGCACGCGTGATGTCAAAGGTCACACGGGAACATTGAGCGCTTGATGTACAAGTTGATAAACTTTATGAAAAGTTAGACGTACAACACTTTCTGAGATAAAAAAGACGCGGGTAGTGGATAATCTGAGAATTTAATTAGGATTCGATATTTGTAATAAATAGTAAGCGATTATGTATGCAATGAATTCTCCTCTGACTTCCAAGAGAGTTAAGTCACGTGACGTAAACATGACCTGGTTTGATCGAATTTTTATAGCAGGACATTCCTTCGCAATTACAATGTTTGAGAAGGATTTGAAGCAAAGTTATGACAAATTAATTAGTTTGAATATGTTTTTAGTCCATATATACCATTAAATCGCTCAGTTTGTACGCGGAAACCCATCTTTAAGTGACTATCTTAGACTTAAGATATCCTTTGAATATGGGCCCAGTATTTTAATATTCCTCACTGTTCATTACATCATTGATATTCATAGTATTTCATTGCTACCAAAATGTTCAGCACCAGATGGAATGGTAACCTTTGGGATAAAGTGTAAATTGCTTTGTAAGATATCTTATAATTTGTTGGATTTACAATAGTTACGCATACCGGTATTCTTTTAAAAATAAATCTTTAGATTTAGGCACAATAGATTCGTTTCTGATGTTGTAGTAGAAAAGAAGAAAAGCAAACGAATTTTCGGGAAATATAGTTCTTTGAATAATGGAATATTGTTATGTACAATTTCAAGATAAAAAAATACGCGATATGTCAAGGAATGTATCAAGCAATTACATAGTTATTTGAGAAACATAATAAAATGAATTATAAACGAATTAAACGTTTTTAAACAAAATTGCCTACGTTTTAAATATACACGTAAATTCTGTGTACGGGGCTTTATAAAACCGGATAGCACATTAAGGTCGGTTAAAAACTGTTTACCAAAATTAAATTTGTTTACCTGACCAGTTAGTGACCATCCACAATCGCCATTTATAATTAAGACTGTTTATTATCGTAAAAATGGTAGCAACAGAAATCGAGACAGCGCTTTTCTTATTAAAACTGCAATATTTATAACTTCGCTCAGAATTATGTAATTTGACTGAAGTGTCAATATTCCCTTTTCATTATCTATTTTTAAACTATTATATCTAAACAGTCAGCTCTTTATCTAAATTTTACATAATGCATTTTTAATTCGTTATGCTGTGTTATTGATTTAATAACTGTCTAAATAATATTATATAATTGTAGTTTTATTTTTGTTGAAGGTTTCATTAGGAATTACGCTACATAGAAAATTAGTTGATCACCATGCTTAAGTCTTAGCTCAAGTTTAAAATCTCCTATAGTTCTCAAGGCAAATTTTAAGTCACTGAATAACTATGCAAACCGCCATACCCAGTGGATATTTTGGACCGAGTTATTTTTGAGTATGTCCTGCAGCCTCCTTCTAAAATTCCATTACGTGTCAGCACAATAGCAGGTTAAAAATTTTATGTAGATTCTATCGATATCAAATCGTAACAACCCTCGGACGGAGGGCAATTAAATGTTCAAGTCAGTGGGATAAACAACTCTTTCGAAAGAGTTATATTCTACTCGACCGAAACAACCACCTGCACATCCAAGTAAGGCGAAACGACTTAAAGCCCACCCAGCATGCCTTGTCGGCTTAGGCTTTTCCAGATAACTAGGCCAAACATGACTGTTTTCAATACAAAGATGTCAACAAACCACGATTTTTTAAAGGGAGAAATGCTATATTGTTTGATGTGACCTTAGTTCTCACAAAGCAGAAAGCAATGGGATGACCATTCCAGGTATTTCACAAAGTTTTAGGCATTTTAGATCAAAATTGAAGAAATGACAAGCAATTTTCGTGTCGTAGTATCACCTACACGCTATATGATATGTCGCCATTTCGTATTAAATGCGAATGGCTGTGTTAAGATATTGCAATTCTGAAAGTTTGTCAACGTATTCCATATCGCCGTAGTAAAAGTCAACGTCGAAATGGAATATGTTGACAAACCTTTAGAATAGCAATATTAATTAGCATTTAAAACCAAATAGCGACATACAACATAGCTCGTTGATTCAATTAATTCAGCACAAATTGTCTTTTCAGGAGTAAAATCATCACAGCGATCATATTAAAGCGGCAGTATGGAAGATCTGATAAAGAGATGACAGTTCTCGCTATAATAGTTAAACGTACATTATGCAAGAGCTAAATCTGTCTATTGCAGGTCTTTCTTTAGGCCTGAAATGTTATCTAAATTATTAATTAGACATTAATTAACTTATCCAGACCATAATTAACTCTAGATGGCATCGCTAGCCTGCGATCTTAAGTGGATTGTGATCCGATTTACTGCATAACTTTCCTTCTCGATTAAACGATTAAATGGATAATCGAGACTATGCTGTTTAACGTACTGACTTTAGTAATGATGACCGAGGCTAGGCAGAAATTTCATTCGCTTAGTTCTCGGTTCATAGTGGATCAATTTGAATGAAATTTTCAGCAAATTGCCTTTACGTTATCTAGTCATGTTTTTAATTATAGTGGGAACTGCCAACTCGTTATCGAATCTCCCATAATGTATCTTTAAACGAATATAAAATGAAAAGAGAATATTTTGAAAATTTCAGTCAAATTACTTCACTCTGAGCGAAGGAATCGGCGATATAATTGTAGATTAGCTTCGATTGTCATTAATACCGTTTTTACGATAATAAACAAAGTCTCGATTATCCATTTTTACGGTAACCGCATCCAACACACAACGTATTTGAATCCGCTAAATATCGCAGACATCCGATGCCATTGAGAGTTGATTATGGTCTGGATAAGTTAATTAATGTCTAACTAATGATTTAGTTAACATTTCAGTCCTAAAGAAAGACATTCATTAGGCAGATTTAGCTCTTGCACAATGCATGTTTAAGTTGACATTTAACCTTATAATACGTTTGTGTTAATAGATGGGACACGGCTCACCAATTATTCCTACGCCGTCCACCAAGGGCCAAAGATATTTTTAGATTTTCTCTCCATTTGCATGGTCATCTTTGTTGACTTTTTGGCTTAGAATCGAAAAAAAGGGTTTGAATATACATTTTATGCCAGGTTTTGGTGAATATTTATGATTTTGAGGCGAAGGGATACGATGGTTAAGAGGTTGGGTAGGTTGAAATGTAGGGCGTGGATAGTTGCATGTTTACTTGTATTATGCTACTTCCAGTTTGTGTATCTCAGGTTTTCCATGGTGAATCCCATACCTGCTTTTGACCAAAAGGTTGCCACATGTTACTGCATCTGTGGTAGAAAGCGTCCAGCCCCACGAAAATTTGGGAAAAGGAGAGAATCGCGTGCCAATATGCTTTCGGGTGCCATTTGTATTGAAGCGACTCGATGAACGAGTCTAAACATGTCCCACAGGAGAACACTACAGGTGTAGACTGGAATAACCAGACGCCAAAGACTACCATTCAATATGGACTCTTCGCTTATTTCGCATAACATAACTGATTAGATAGAAATTATACAGTAAAAACAGAAACGATTGAATGTAAATCAGTCAATATACATTCATTTTACATTATTATATGCGTTGCGACCAATTTGTCTCCCTTTCTAGGTACCAACGAATAGAGATTTAGCACCTTTAAGCATAATGTTGAAATCCAATCTGATTAAAAAACAGATCTATATTTCGTTTCGTTTTTTGGGGGGGGGGGTTTGTATACTTTCGATCTGACAAGTTATAGGGGGAGTTCACGTCAGGGTCAAACGAGTGGCTTTTGACCCTATGACGTCAGACATTAATTAATAAATCAATGTTGACGTTTCTAGTGGTTTACCCACAGTTCCGTGCACCAAAAGGCCAAAAGCTCGCCGTAACAGACCGTTTCATTGGCTAATCCCTCACATCAGCCAGAACACGTCAGTGATAACAACTCTTACAGATCCTAGTGTAGTAAAGACAAGTCAAACGAAATTTTGAACTATAAAAACGAAACGAAATAGGATCTGTGTTTTGATCAGATTAGTTGAAAACAGTCATATTGTAAAGTGTAATTATAAGCTCTTCACAACAACGCAGTTGATCTGGGTTAAAACCGCGCGACCGTTAAGCTAGTTTAACGTTGTCGTCTGAGTGCAGGTACCATGTAATTGCACTAGATATGATGACAATACATCGACTCTATATGAAACCAAAATCATAGAGATTAAACAGATTTTCATATGAAATATAATCTGTGTTTTAACACGATTATATAATACAAAACATACAGAGCTTTACATTATTATCGGTCTCCAGCAATTCTTTGATGTTAGTACACAATTATACCCTCTTTATATGTCTACATTAATGTGGGATTGTGACGCCTGTCCGTCTGTCTGTTTTACAGGTCAGAGTTATTTAGAGGTAGGTTTTCTAACTTGCTTTGAATGTTCTTTGGAAGTACCATACTCGTGTAGCATTACAAACGATGTGCTGGTTTGTTTCTGGGGCTGCTTGAACCGATTTGAAAATAGACGGAATTGTACTTTAACAAACTGTAGCATCAGATAAATATGGAATCGGTTTATATGGCACCCACCCCCCTTGCTTGTGCCCTAATGGACTATTATTATGTTCATTTTTCAAAAGCTTATCAAAATACTAATTGTGGGCTAATTTTCTCAATCTATGATATTAGACGGATCCTATTTCGTTTTGTTTTTTATAGTTCAAAGTTTCGTTTTATTTGTCTGTACTACACTGTGGTCTGGAAGAGTTGATATATAACCTGCGTGAGGGATTAGCCAATGAATCCATCTGTTACGGCGAATTCTTGGCGTGCGAAGCACGGAACTGTGGGTAAACCACTAGAAACGTCAACGCTGATTGATTAATCAATGTCTGACGTCACAGGGTCAAACGCCGCTCGTAGGACCCCTGACGCGACCTTCCACTACAACTGGTTAGATCTTCGTGTAGTGTAGACCATCGAACGTACAAAATAATATATATATATATATATATATATATATATATATATATATATATAGATGTGTATTTTAATCAGACTGGATATTATAGATCACCTACGTTTTTGTTGTACAGAGAAGTAAGACTGGGTTTTACAGTTTAATATATATGTTACAATAGGATTCATATTTTATCGAGAATTGCCTAACTCATGTGAGTTTTCAATTCACGCTATGCAAAACAGAGATCACCAAACTTTCAGCCCGAGGGTCACAGAGCTTAATTCATGAGGGCCCGAAACGTATTCCCATTGGGGTCGAATGAGTGGCCTGGGTTGACTTCGGTAAAGCTAAGTTCGGTGCTAAGACCACCTAAAGATAAATTTTAAATGCTCCTATTATTAATTAGAACAGGTTTCGCTTTAGTTTTTATATTTTACGTTGACATTTTATTGCTTTAAATCTTCCTAGTGCAAAAACGGTAAATGTCACCTTTTGACCTCCAGGGTCACTAAGACTAAAGGTGGATTTAGCAAGTTTACATTTTTATTGAAAGTGTGATTTCTTTCGATCATTTTCAGCTTCTTTTCATAATACAAGAATGATTGCGCATTCACTTTCAGTGCAAATGAACTCATTTGACCTTTGACCCCGAATATCTCGAAAACGCCCCAACGGCGGACTGATTACCACTCGGCATCGTATTCTACGCAAAATTTTACTCTAGAAAAGTTGGGTCTGGTTTTGTGCCCATTTGATGGACACCATCCCCCCTCCTGCGCTGAGCCTCCGGTCTATATGTGCCACATCTTGTCAAAACTTCAAACAGTGATAATTTAACTCAAAATAAAGTAATTTGACTGAAATTTTGAGTATATTGATTTTGCATTATCTATTTTTGAACTATTATAGCAAGAACTGTCAACTCTGTATCTAAATCTTACATAATGCACCTTTAAAATTACTTTAAATCTTCTAAGACAAACAGGAAATATTGAAGACATACACTTAAAGTAAAGACATCATTTGCGCAGTGTAAGCAGATATATCCGTCTTCGTCTGATCTCATGAGTGTACGACATCTTAATCGATAATTTATTTTCAAAATGGTCGGGACTGCTCCTTTAATATCAGTTTTAAAATAATCGTCATTACCATTGATTCTATGCCACGATTAAACACGACAACAAACATTTCTCTTTTCCTCCACTGCTAACCTATAACTATATACTTATACTCTTTGAAGATCAGGGATTGGCTATAGAATTGATTCTCCCGAATGAATTGAATCGCTTAATCATCTGGGTCGTCTGTGACGAATTTACCGTGAAAGGTCAAATAGAGTGATAAATTGTATACCGGAAATACGAAATAATACAAGTTTGTTCCGTGTGACATACTGATATTAGTCGATTGTCGTCATATCTCTAGAGAACCAAAGACACTGATTGGTTTTACACGATTAGTCAATTTCTGGAACAATGATAGAATATTGAATACAGAGCAGTACTCTGTCGTCTTTCGAATAGAAATACACCTCATCTAAAATACACGCCCCCCCCCCCCCCCGCTCTATTTTCACTCGTTATAAAAACCAGTAGTGTTCAAAAATGTCTGGGAGGTTTCGTTGGCGAAATGGTATAACGTATGCTTTTGATCATAAGGTCTGTCCATAAGACAAGTTACGTGGTTTCAATCCTAGGTACACCGCGTAGGTTTTCACAGGATCGCCCGGGTTTCCCCATTGCACTGCTAAAGGCCCCTATGCACAAACGAATTGTTGAAATAAAATTCTACCATGTTAGTCCCGAAATGACCTAGTTTAGATTAAGTGCACGTCACCCCCCCCCCCCTCTCTCTCTCTCTAGATTTCACACCTTTTGCACCATTTTATATCACCGTTTGGTTATTTTACAAATAATGTAGTATTAATGTGAGAGTTGCTTTATTTCCAGATTTCGTCTGTGTTGCAGATCCAGTCATTGACAGTGTCGGATTAAAGGGTTGCTGACTGGGCTGCAGCCAGGGGACCCAATATTAAAGAGAGGCCACAAATTAGTTATAAAAAATATTCATGTAAAGCATATATGGTTTTATTTATTATGTTGTATATGTTTGTGCCATATAAATCTACTGATATACACAATGCATGTGTTTGGGTATACGGACAATGACCAGAACGTGCCCCTTCTTTTCACTGTTGATGCAAGGACCTCGGTCACATTTTCAGCCAATTGCCCCATGCAAGCTTAATCCGGTCCTCGCTATAGATTATGTATCTCTTAGAACTGAAAACGGAATTCTTCTTTTATCGCAGGCGTCTTGTAGCCTACATCCTGTGCTTTACAATAGATGTTTTTTATCTCATGAAAGACATCAAAGTTTTCTTATGTAATTGAATTGTTTAATTGAAATTGAAAGTACAATCCTTGAAAGGAACCCCAGCAGAATGTTTGTTAGTAATATACTTCATATGATATTAATATTAATTATCCATTAAAATGACACAGTTTTAAGAGCTGCAATAATAGGTTCTAACGTTTGGTCCACATAAAGACAAAAGGGCTTTGGATGTAGCTACGGCTTTAAACAACCAACTCCTAATTCTAACGATTGGATTGCAGTTCTCTTGTCGCAGAAAGTAATTTATCGATTTGAGTTGCTCGCCCAAACTTGTCCTCATTCTATTAGTGTGGATTTCTATTGGAATCATATGGTAATTAAAGAACAGTCATTACACGGGTGGAATAATTGGTAAGCGGGAGCAGAGAGCAAGACCCAAAACTAATTTCAACCGTGTGAAATATAATTATAGACCGACCAGTCTTCAGTCACAAATACACGATGGACATTCATTTGTCCCCCAATTTGAAAGTCAGTACGAAACATCAATATAGCACAGCAGTCGGAGGTACTCGGTGCCAGGAAAAGAAATGCATCATTTTGAATCGTTGTAACATATTACGAGTTGATGGCTTTAAGCGTTTTAAATAGATGGGTATACGTGTTTTAAGGATATCAATGATGTATGTCTATAGCTTGTTTTGCAGTCTGGCGCTATATATTTTTTGCATTAAAATATTTTGTGAAAACAATAGTAGTTATAATTTTCGAAAGGAAGGGAAGAAGTTTTATTTATGACGTCATTAATTCATAACCAATTTATCACCGTGGGCAATGAACTGGGCGTTAAACAGCAATGACGCCAGTGATGAACATAATAATGAAAGAGATTCAGTCCACCTATAATTTGACTGAAGAAACTAATAATAAATAATACAGATCATGAAAGAAATTTTTCCGCTTGTAGGGACGATTTTGTCAAAAAATATTATTAGCAATTTTTTTGTGTCTACTTGTAAGATATTACTTGTATCCTACATTTTCAGATTGATATGTATTGAAATATTTGCTTAAATGTTTTGTATAGGAATTGTTTGAAATGAAATGAGATTAAATGGGGTTTAATCTTCTATTTTTCTGAACTACTTTTCGTGCACGCCAACGTTACCTTGGTTTTTCATACCATCCGAACGACTAGACACAGTCCTAGCCAAAGGGAAACCACACTGGAAAATTATTTGTCATTCCTGGATTTGATGTCAACGAAAGTGACGATTAAAATTTGATTTTTGCGGCAATTTTTGTTATAACTTTTTAGGCTACTTGCGAACCTTTTTGAGAAGTGGCTGGAAAAAATCTTACAATTCTAATCGTATTTATCCTAGATTGACCATTGCGTAAGAGTGGCAATCACAATCGCGTGATCATGATCTGGTAGGCGAGGTTAAAATGTCGCCTGGTGCGGATATATGCCTGAATAATTGCAACGATGGCTGCATCACAAGAAGTCCTTCCACCCAGGTCTATTTCATAATTCGCTTGTGCACAGAATCTATAGAAGTAAGAGGACACCGCTGCAAATCAGGGGATCCTACAACTTGTGAGGTAGAAACATGGGGTCGAACAATGCATGGATAAAATGCGTCATGGGTATAACTAAAACTGTCGATTTCATAGATTGACTGATTTGTTTCTAGAATGTTTGTATTAAGATATAACCCATCTTGTATTCCAAAGTCCCCTAAAATGAAAGTAAAATTAAACTGCAAACCGACTTCCGCTAATTCTTTCCATACAGGGCAAAATGTCGTCTTTAGTACCTCATTAATCTGGTTTGCTTTCCCGCTGAATAAAGAAGACAGGTGAGACATCGCAAACATAGATTTATGACAAAATTATCGAAAATCCAAGTACTGACCAATTTTATTTCCATAATTCGCTTCCTCGTAGGGGTTTTTAGCAGTGGGAGGAAACCGGAGGACACGGAGAAAACCCACGAGGTTGAACAGGCGACCCTACTCCTTGTCACGTACAACCGGGGAATCGAAACCACGCCAGTTGACTCAATGACAGACTTTATGATACAGCGCGCACGTGCTAACCATTCAGCCCCATCCAACCCTCCGGATGTATTGGGGTGTCATCTTGGATGTACGCGAACTTTGGAAGCCCTGGTGTTTTACAGGTAATGGAGATCACTACATGAAATTACGATATCAGCTTTTGTAGTTCCGTGTACATTTTACATTTGAAGCAGTGTTTATTTCACAGTCTCAGAACCGACAGATCATGCCCTAGTTAACAAGTCTTTTTCATCTCAATGGTTCCGCAAATGGAGACTATCTTATTCTATTTCATGATTAGGGCTTACAGCAAGCAAGTACTATTATACTATAGCTGCTGTAAACACGACTTAATTATAATATAATTATTTGATTAATAACATCAATGACAGACGTTCCATAATCTTTAAAAACTTTATTAATAACGGCATGAAAGATAGTACTGCAATCAAACATTTGTTAAATTATCATTAAATTATTAATATAACATCACCATGAAAGATAAAACCCTAAACAAAAATTTGTTTCAGGTAACTCTGTGATCGGTAATTGATTTCACCTCTCCCTCTATCTCTCTTTCTCTCTCTCCCTCTCTCTTATATATATATATTCACACAGAGAGGCAGAGACAGACAGACAGAGAGAGAGACAGAGATTATGAGATTATAGATGTTTACATACAAAAGCACAGAGATACAACATAATCGTCATAACATTGTGTGTAGTTCTTGTATATCAACTTGGTAAGAAACGAGCACTTTGATCTTTGTTGAAGAAGGGAACAAAAACTTTACGCATGTGCTTGAAAGCAGTATCACGTTGTTACACTAATAAAGACAAATTGTTTTGGACTATCGGTTCACAATCTGTGTCTCCATTTTAAAACACCCGGCGATGGTGATTATTCATTGCCCAATCGGTTGGAGACTTTACTTCGATGATATATGCATTATTCAGTCTAATTAAAATCAGGTGTAATATTTCTTCCGTTCAATACTTTATCATTTAAAGATCCAGTTAAACGGCCTATCCAACCTCGTGGGTTTTCTCCGGGTCCTCCGGTTTCCTCCCACTGCTGAAGACCCCTACGCGCAAGCGAATTATGTAAATAAAATTAAACCATATGTTAGTCCCGAAATGACCTAGTTTGTGTCGAGTGGACGTTAAACCCCATTTCTCTCTCTCTCTCTCTCTCTCTCTCTCTCTCTCTCTCCAGTTAAACGGACGTAAATCCTGATCGCGTCCATTAAAAAGGAAATTGAATAAAAAAAACGACAAATAAAAACGGAAAGACATTTAGGTACATTATGTAATAGCTAAAGCTGCCTATTGTCAGTCTTTTTCTTGCTTGAAATTTTATATAGGTTAACAAGCGAATAATCAACACTAGAGTGGTTCGAACAATGCCCGCCAGATCTTCGTGTAATGATAACATGGCCGCCATTTACGGAGACTGCGGAGTGAAGAACTGAAAATCGAAACATTCGTAACAATGGTACTTGACAATCGAAAATATGAACCGTCAATCGAAGATAATTAAGCTGTTTCTTGGTCAACACTTCAAACATTTATAACATCTCTCAGAATAAAGTAATTTTCAATACATGTATACGCATTTTCATTATTTATTTTGAACATTATAGTACGACCGGTCAGCTCTTTCTCTAAATCGTACATAATATATTACGATAGCCTTTGTAGACAAAGATTTCGATAGAATGGTTTGGAATGAACGAATATAATATGTCTTTGTAGAATTTACAGAAATGACGAATCTATCATTTTAAATAGTATGTTACTAAATACGACAGATAGAAATGTAATGGATGAATTCATCCCATGAGTACAGGAAAGTCTGGATTATTTGTTGTCTACAAAATGATGACCCAAGTGATTTAGTTGGAGTTTTTAATAGTACCACCCGACAGCTTGGATAAATCCGTCATACGTTAAAAGAAAATGAAAGGTATATCCCCATAACACTTAGAGACGTGTCCAACTATTTGAGAAGTGCGGGGTGAACATCAAGTTTGGCGAGTGAGGTCTGGAGATATTACAAGAAGCCCTGGGACAGTATTTCTTCTCATTTAGGGGCATGCATATTATATATCATTAAAGGGGAGTAGCGCCAAAATGTCGGCAATACTACGCACGTTTGTTTGTTCGACGTTATTTCGATGACTGTAGGAAAATCAACACCCCCCCCCCCCAACCTCCATCCACCTTTGGACCCGCATCTGAATAAACATGTACTTCAGTATTCAATTTCCAAGATAGTGTTTCAATTATATGTCCTATAGAATAACATCAGACCAATGTTGTATACAGACCCCCCCCCGCCACGCTCACCAGTCCCACATAAAATTTATGAAACACTTAGTAATTTGACTATTATATCTCAGCATATGTATGAGCGAAACAAACCGTATCAATGTTCGTATGACTAACACAATCCCTCTTGTACTTTACATGCAGGCAATATTGAGTTATGAGTGTCATTTTGGTAGTTTTATCTCGTATAATTGGGCTATGGCTATACATTATTAATCAGCATGGATTTCACTAAATGTCATGCTAAAATGTTCTAATTCATACTGTATCGATGGGTTATCTGGGAAACGATGGAGTATTATAAACCAAGTAGTCAAATATTTATCAAAAACAAAATACAATTTGTTCAGGGATTACCAGTCGATATTTTTAATCTAGAGTCAAATCCATGAATGAATACAGCTAATCTAGTCTTCGATTTATTTTGGTTTAAAGTGGAAATATCATCAGACATAGTTTTCAAAAAGGTATTCTAATCTAGCATTCGATTTCTTGGTTCTTAAAGTGGAAGTGTCCCAAGACACCGATTTCAAGAGATATCCTAATCTAGCATTCGACTTCTGGATGCTTATAGTCAAAATATACTGATATATAGTTTTCAAGAGGTATTCTAACCTAGCATTCGATTTCATAGTTCTAAAAGTAGAAGTGTCCCCAGACACCGATTTCGTGAGATATTCTAGTCTAGCATTCGATTTCCTGATGCTTAAAGTCAAAATATACTGATATATAGTTTTCAAAAAAAATTCTAATCTGGCATTCGATTTTGATTTTGTGTTGCTTAAAGTGGAAGTTATCAAAGATATTTAGAAGAGAGAAATCCCTAAAAAATTGTCAATGTATAATAATTACGGATTTTGCCTTTGTCTACAGATATTAATAAAAAATGTGTGCTTGAAAGCGATAAGAGAAAACTAAATCGTCTCGAAACGTCGTGCTATAAATATAACAAACCAGTGGCTGTATTCCATATAAATAGCTGTTGTGTTTATTGTGCTCAGTCGCTAAATACTCAAGAATTATTGAATAAAAATTTCTAAAAAGCAATTCTCGGAAGCTTTTAGTTGGGAAGGTTAAACCTCTTCTGAAAGACAAATCAGATACGAACTTAGGTCGCTTAAAAATAAGCCCAAGTTCATTAACACCATTCCGACCCCCACCCCCACTTCATTCGTTTTTTTTGTAGAATTCCATTTATTAAGCTGATAACGTTTACGTGTTTTCGTTGGAAAGCAGGTTCTCATTTGTTGGTTATATACTACGAGTTATGTTTTAAAGTGGTATTAGAGTTTTCAAAAAGAAAATAAATGTAATTATTTTAACAAATGAAAATAACTTCAGACTTCATTAAGAAAATCGGCTTTCAATGCGTCTGTAATCTGCATCCCAACAGTTTCTCTCAGATTTCATAACATACAATATGATTTGATGAATCCGGATGCACCTTCATTTTCCAATGACATTAAATCTAAAATGAATTTTTTGCAGACCGGTAAACCACTGTCACGGCTCCAATGGCTCTTTAAATCGTATTTACTTAATTAAATATATTTATTTTATGAAATATAGGCCATTTACAGATATCTATTTATGATATCTACACATATTGCACCAAGACATGAAAACTTGAACTTATTCCCTTGAGTCAACGAATTCAAAATAATTAATCATTGTTAATTAACAACATTAATCCGACATCATTAAAACAACTTTCGTCTTGATACAGTCGTGGCTTCGCTATATTCCTAAATAAACGTTATTTTAATCACCATGCTATTCGCTTGGGATCGTTATCTGGGACATTTTGTCATCAAGGTAATTACTAAGAAACCATTTCGAAACGATTAATTATAAGTCCTCGTTGTTCAGGTATCAATTTAATTCATCATTTATGACCAAGATGACTACACCAGGTACTAAACGTAAGAGAATAGATTCATCAGAACTGAATCAGATATTACCATTCAAGGAGATTGCGAACACACTTAATGTATCACATTCACAGGTATCCCACGACAAAGACCAGATTCGAACTAAGTTTGAAGTTGAACAAATCGAATATCAAGAGAGGAAAAGACGTAGAATATCGGGCAGTTGTAAGTAATAAAATTTAAAGTAATAATTATTTCCTAAACGCTATGTGTAAATGTAAATTTGGCGAAAGTTAAATTATCAATAATAAATTGATTGTATATGATAATGAATAAACTTATGACGGGTAGTTTGGTTTATGCTTGACCACGATCCGAAATGTAACTATGGCGGAAAATGTCTATTATTCAACAAGAGGGTATATTTTAAAGATACCTTGCCGCGTACAAACTGTGTGATTTGATGATATATTTGGACAATCAAAAATTTGCTTCAAATCCTTCCCAAAACCATCTATGTAAATTCTTGAATTATTTTTTGTCAACTTCTTTTTCCGCGGTTTAATTGCAGAGTCTGATATATGTTTACACCCCTCAATTTTCCCAAAAACTGCCTAACCACGCGATCAAGAAATAACGACCGACCCCTAAGCCATACTGGCAGACGATAAGCCGTCGGTTGTCAGTTAGTGATAACATTATGTTTAGTGCTTGTCCCATGGGTGTTTTTCGTGTAATCCATTATTTTTCTAGTAAGATTGGGCATCTATACGTTCCATATATACCAAATTTGCCATACTTGTTTTGGAAAAAAAACAAACCGATAGATACTTTCGTGACAATGTATCTTTAAAGAAATGACTTACTAAATATTCTGATGTAAGCATACTATATTTTTTTTAAACAATATATTATAAATCGTCTTTCCAGCATTCTATATAAAGTATTCACTTAGTAAAAATAATATTATGCTGTACGTATACCGTATAAAGTAAACGGGATGCACTTTTGGCAAGCGTAAATTCCTGGTCCGTATCGCGTATCCGTATGGATTTTGTGTGTGACGTCATCAATGTGTGTGTATTTCTCATACGAGATACCGTACGTAACTAACGTACGAAAATTAATTGGTGGCTAGCTTTTTTTTCGCACGTATACAGTGAATGGCCATTTTGCTCAGTAATCCCAGCCAGAATTTGGCTATTTTCTTAATTTGCGTTAAAGTTTAAAATATTTGTTTTAGAACTGAAATAAATTAACGATTAGTCAATCCCAACGCTAAAAACATCAACAGAATTGATTGTGTATATCTGAAATAGACACGACCGACGCACAAAATAGCGCCAAGATGGCAGCCTCTATGAACACCCATTCGCAGACGCTGTCATTGAAGACGACGTCAATTCTATGAGTTGTAGATGTTATTTTTGTGAAAAATCATTGGAAGAAGAGAGAACATGTTGGGACTGGACGAATTATATAGTCTTTATGGGTGCAAAGGAAACAATGTCGAAGATAAACCTATTGTTTACAATGTAACGTGTTGTTGACCGCATGACCCATTGGGGTCAATGTCATGTGACCTGTGATGTGTAGATCACGTGATATGGATATCATTCATGGCTATTGACTGTGTCTGAGATACTTCTCCGCAGGTAGCGTGTCTCAGATGTTCAGAATGACGAGATACGGCACACGGATACGTATCGAACAACTTTCATCTGAAAAGGTCCGTATAACATTGTCGTCTTTTTACCGTCTTTTGTGCTACTTGTAGACGCTGGATTGTTGCAGTGTAGCGTTTTTATGAACCAATATGTATCCTAGAACACGAGGGTCTATATTTGATTTGATTTAACCATGATAAAGATTAGAATTTAATCATTATTTTTGATGGGTTTCTCTCGGAATTTTTATACTTCACCTATCTGCCTGTCTGCATGCTGGTTGATCTACATGCCAAATTTGAGACTTTGCAATCTGTAAATGATTTTATTCTATGGAAAAGAGATATAAACTTTCTGAAATGAAACATTAGTGAAACCAAAAATTGCTGTCGAGTTGAAGTCGGAAGATTTTCTTTAATAAGATTCGACATTAAAAAAATTTCTTAATAGCTTAGCGACTGTCGAGCGACTTCACTTCCTCCGGGAAATTGTGGGCTAAGTACTTGACTAGTACTGATGGTGATCTTGGTAGATAACTACTGTCATCAGGTTGTAATAGAACTAAGCTTAGCTCAGCGATGCATACGTATGCGACGCGAAAATCTGCCAAAACTCTAAAACTAGATTGACGTAACGTATCACGTATACGATACGGATACGTGATACGGATGGGAAAAATTCCGATTGCCAAAAGTCTCTAGTATGTTGTACGCATGTTATTGTGCTTTCGTTATATCGTATAAAGATTAACTTAGTAAAATATTATTAGGATCTAAGGTATTCACTTAGTAAATATATTATTCTGATAGACGTGTATGAATATTATTAAATGACATAATTTGACACGAAATGGAACCCAATATAATGGCAGAATCCCATATATATGGAAGATCAAACAGCTCTTTATTCAATGTTTTTTATGCATAGTCCTAAATTCTTATTCCTTCATTTGTTTTGTATTTCGACATTTGTAAACTAGAGTTAACATTTGTGTCTTAAAATCTTGATTTCCCAAAAGTAATTTTATCATTATATTAAAATATAATTAGTTTAAACAATATATAAATTTACAAATCTGGTGTTACAAAATATGTCTGATTTGTAAAACAAATCTTGATTTTTAGATACTAATGTTAATTTTAGTATACAAGTGTCGAAATACGACAACAGATGAAGAAATGATTTTTAAGGACTGGATTAAGAAGTAAGAAATAAAAACACTGAATAAAAAGCTGTTTGGTTTTCCATAATATAAGCCACTGGACTTCTTTTAAGGGCTTTCTGAAGCAATAGTGTACATATATTTTTCAGGTAGAGCACCAGATGTACAGGCAGCTCTTCTAGAATGGTACCACGAGGCAAAGCTCAATAATATACCAATCACCGGTCCAATATTAATATATAAAGCAAAACAGTTGGCAACACGTTTAAATCTGGATAGATTCACACCATCATATGGGTGGTTAGATAAATGGGGAATCAGAAATGATATTTGGTTAAAACGAAAGAAATTCATGAAAGCACCATCGGTAATGCAGACTCCTAAGGATGATACCATTACCATACCGACACCCACAGAGAGTAATGGTATCAATGGCACGTCGTCCATATCAACGTCCACCGAGAGTAATGGTATCGAAGACAAGTCATCCATACCGACGTCTACTACAAAGATTAACGCAAAAGACAAGTCATCCATACCGACGTCTACCCAAAGTAATGGTATCAAAGACATGTCATCCAAACCGACACCTACCCAAAGTAATGGTATCAAAGACAAGTCATCCATACCGACGCCCACAGGGAGTATTGGTATCAAATACAGACCATCTACAGATAGTATTGGTATCGAAGATAGTTCAGCCATACTGACGTCCCACAAGAGAAATAGCATTAAAGGCAAGTTCGCAATACTGGTACCCTCTAAGGATAATGTTATCGAAGACGGGTCAGCAATACCGACGCCCAGCAAGAGAAATGGTATTAAAGAAAAGTCCTCAGTACTGACACCCTCCAAGAGTAAAAACAGATCATCTATGCTGACAATTAAAGGCAAGTCCTCTATATTGAAACCCACCTCGAAACATAGAGACATCCGTTCATTCCTAACACCTAGAAACCCCAGCAGCACTAATGACACACACATCGTTGACACTCAGTTAAAATTGACATTTACCAAGCCTTGTGTGATAAAAGACAAACTGTATAATTTGCATACCAGAGAAAAAAATGGTACTAACGAAACAAGTACTGGAATAAACTCGTCTATATCGACTCCTGTTACCTTAAATGCATGTAGTATTAAACAAGAACCGGTTGACTCAACTGTCTGCAACACTAAGGTTGCAAAAGAAACTCTACCTAGAACGAATTTCGAGCCACACATCATTCTAGCCCGTAATGAAAGAATCTCGTCTACGTCGACTTATGTTAACTTAAATGCGTGTAGTATTAAACAAGAGCCGATTGACTCAACTGTCTGCAACAATGACGTTGCTAAAGAAACGAATTTCAGACCCATTAAGCTCGAACCAGTTGAATTGAAATTGACATCAAGACCACCACAAATTTTGGCGAATATTAACAAAATACTGATAAAACAAGAACCGAAGGTTAGCGCGTTTGCAATCACAGAAGAAACGCAACGTGCTTCTACTTCAATGGCACATGTTTCGACTCCAACCAAGCATGTTTCGACACCACTCCAACACGTTTCCACTCCGATAAAACAAACACCTACTAATGACATTCCACCAACACCATCTAATGAATTTCAGAAACAAACGGTACCTGTCACCAATGCTGAAGCAAGGGGGGCTGTTACACTATTACGAAAATATTGTGGACAACATAACATCAGTGCTCTAAGTGCTATAGAGAAACTGGATGATATAATCTATGATAAAATAAAACGACAGACCAGTATTGTTGACTTCGTAGGGAAGCAAGGCATATGTTAAATGTGGATAATTTGTGTCGTCATCAACAACGTAACGGAATGAAATGAAATGAAATGAAATGGGGTTTAACGTCCTACTGTTTTGCTCCGAACTGGGCTAATGAAGACGGGCATACGCCACACAGTGTGCTATGAGGGTAATTTTGCCCGGACAGCGGCACTACGGCCTACTCTTATATCGAATTCCAACTGTCAAGGGATCTTTTACGTGCACGCCAATGTGTACACGGGACCTCGGTTTTTCGTCTCATCCGAATGACTAGACAGCTGTCCTTGTCAGGCCCTCCGTCCTGCATCACTGACAAGGGGGAACCACGCCGGAAAATCTGGATGAACTTTCTCGGCCAATGCAGGGATCGAACACCCGACCTCCAGGCTAGCGAGCCAGCGCCTTACCCACTTAGCCACCGTGATCCCCCGTAACGGAATGTCTGTTTACTAAGTCTTAATAAGAACGATTACACGGTAGACTTCCGCTTGTTTTATCTTTTCATTCCAAATAGTTGAACAATAGATTTTGCTTTTTTTCTGTATTTGAAACACTTCTTGCATCGACAAACGTTTTATCGTGTTCTAATTACCTGTATGTGGCCCTTGTTAAAAGAATCATATATTATGAATAAAGTGCTATTGCATATCTGATTACGTCGTGTAAATAAATCTATGTTATTTCTATTGTCTATTCACATACAGCTATATGTAATTATTTGAATTGCCATTAATAAAATGTTTTAATAAAATGGCCGAAACTATTAGTTTCATTTTATGCCACCAGAGAAGTTTCTTTTCTATACAAAATAACATTTGGTTCACTTCCTTTTTATTATAAATGATGGATATTTTGTCTGAATGAGGCAAGATTAGACTTGAACAAAATTGTCCTGAGTGACATCGTCCCGCGTACAGTCACTTCGTAATGGCAACTTCCTAGACAAATTGCTAAACAATGTGGTGCGTAGAAAAACATGTAGTTGGGTGCAAGCACAAGGCACGTGAACGTGATAAAACATATGTATATGTTGTTCTTAGTGTTTAACCTCCGCTTCCACCGAAGTGATATGGCAGACAAGTCTTATTTTTCATGATCTTAGCGCGTGTGCAGGGATCTTTCCTGTGGGAGGAAACCGGAGTACCCACAGTAAACCCACGAAGTTGAGAAGGCGCTCACACCACAGCCGCAAGCCAGAGGTGACCGGTCAGCTAGAGATCGAAGCGCGGCACTCTAAACCACTAAGCCACCCCACCCCTCATGCGCATGGCATGATCATTCAAAATGGCGACTCCTTAAATATCGATTTAAGGAGTACTCAATATTATTTCACAGGGACTGTTTAATAATATGCTTACCAATCATAACTTTTTGGTATTTATTACTAGGTGTGCAATTGTCAAATGTACAAGGGTGCATTATGATATGATCTATAGTCCAATCCAATTAAACTAGATATTGTTTTCCTTTCTAATTTTCAATTGGTTACTCCATTATACGTCCGGGTCCCGGGCGACAGCAAAGAAAACAGCCAAATCAATTTTCTGAATAATAAAAGGAATTCGAACGATTTCGCGGAATATTCTTTGCATCGCGTGTTTCGATAGGTAGGTTAACTTGGCGTCCATGTTCCTGAAGCAACGACTGCGAGTTTTACAACGTACGTCGCGAGATCAAGCCTTCTATTGAAGATGTTTGGGGTCAATCTGCGCATTACTGAATGCGCCTTACAAAGATATGTTCTCGGGGTGTGGTAAACAACTTAAACATTAAACGGAACGAAACGAAATGTTGGTATAAATTTAAATATAGTAATCTATTTTCGCACTTTACTGGCTTAGTATTAAGGGCATGGTAAAGTGGGGCCATTAGTGTAACAACACCTTAAATGGGGGGGTTCTTAAAAAGTTTCGGTGTCTATATTTCATTATCTATGTGTCTGCGATGACAAAAACAATATTTAGGAAATAATAAAGCAAATGTTTTAGTCGAGACTCCACTGTCTAAAATATGTCCAGATAAACAAACCCAACCGCTAAGACTTGAATTCTTGATATCACAACTTAATTATAGGTTTTCAAAGTTTTCCAATATTAGACTTATTTAACTTCAGATGTATTGTGAACCATTAGTAAACAGCCACAAACAATTGCTATTATATAGCTCTAATACAGGTTGAAACTAATTTGAAAATTTGAAAAAAAATTATCATATAATTGGACAATCAGCATTATTTTAAAGATATGTTTCATAACAAGTATTTACATCTACAAATTCACCCACAAATCAACAACTTAATAATACCAGAACAGCTAATTTTGACAAAAAGAAAAACGCAACAAAATTCTGTAGCAATACAGAATAAAAGAAAAATACAAAACAAAATTGTAATGTGTATTACAAGTTGTATTATTTTCGCTATAAAATAATTTCATACGCAATCAGTAAGAGATTCGTTAATTGAATGACCTGCATATGGTGTTACCTCCTGCTTTCCATAGTTGTAAGCAAAATCGACCATATGCTTTTAAAATCTTGTACCATAAATTATGCGTCAGTAATCACAACATGAGTTTAAAGGGTCACTGCCACAAATGGTATTTGACTAATGTATTTCATTTTTTGACTTTTGTATCAAGGGGTCATTCTGGGGTTTGAAATATTTTTTCGCCGTATCAAGATTGTAACAGTACCTTGCCCTTCAGAGAGAGAGAGAGAGAGAGAGAGAGAGAGAGTTTAAATGGGGATTAACGTCTTTAGCAGTGGCAGGAAACCGGAGGACCCGGAGAGAACCCACGCGATTGGACAGGCGATCCTACTACTTATCCCCTACAACCGGGAAATCGAAACCACGCCAGTTGACTCAATGGCAGACCTAATTATATAACGCGCACGTGCTAACCATTCGGCCATCCAACCATCCGCCCCACTTTACCCTTAAAGAAGGCCGCGTCATTATATTATGTACCATTATAATATATCACCACGTTCAGGGTAGTAATTAATCCTAAGACTTTATTTCTAATATTTACTCTGCATACCGGTGAGTTTGAATCAATCGAGAGTTCGCTGACATATTTTTTTATCTCCAAAATGTAAATATAGATATATATATATCTGTTTGAATCAATCGAGAGTTCGCTGATATATTTTTTTATCTCCAAAATGTAAGAGTTGTTTTAAATTCATTAGAATGTTTCAGCTTTATTACTTAACGAATGACCTTATGTCAATCTGAAAACAATGATAGGCGGAGAAATACAAGACCAATATATGAGCAGACACGATATGATTTGTTTCCCCCCATATGAATACAATCGTGTATTCATTTATGTAGAGTTGACTGGAATTGCCATTAATAGTAAAATCGTCCTATACTCAAGTAAACCAGACTATATACGATTAGCACTTGCCAGATAACTCTGCAATATATATTGATAGTCTAACTGCGACACAGATGTCCCAGTATAATTATATTTGTATAATGTGTGGCTAGGGGTTCCCGTGCGACTAGTAATTTCAGTCTGGTTAATCCGTATTGATGCTCACCGAGAAAATTAAGACAGGATCACCAGGTGTTCGTACAGTAATTAGTTGGAGTGCCTTTGATGTCAGAATTCCCGATGACATCCGCACTGCATCTAGAATACTGAAGACTTTTCCTCCTTTTATCTTTTTGTTTTGTCTCATTTGGTTAAAAGTAAAAAATAATGATGTTTGGGAAAATGATTATTTGAGTCTTATACTGACTATGATTATAATTATTTTATGTAGTTAGATGAGCAGGGCCACAAAAGAAGCTGCCTCAAATATAAATTTCGTGAATAATTTTGTGTGAAACAAAAGAAAATGATATGGGATCATGAAGACGAGTTGTATTATATACTCTTAGAAACCTTTATACATGTCTTGTATATGCGAGTATCTGAAGTTCAATAGCATCCTTTGTCAACAGCTAGACTATATAAGCATCTGGATAACTATGATAAATATTTTTCACGATTGTCAGGTCACCCAAACAACCACAATGACATTCCCTCAATGAATTGCACTAATTGATGTATGTTTATATTCCGCAGTGCTCCCTAGCATATATTACGTACCGCATTTCATAGGTCACCCCGTTATGGAAACCGAACGCCTCAGTATTGTTTGAAAGTTTTAGACAAGGTGATTGGACTGCTTACAAGTTGTATCACCGATGTCGGTTCTGTTGCTTGAGTCTTGATGCAGAAAATATCGATAATTCCTAAATGAACTAACGGGGCGTTTTATGCTGTAAAGAAATATAAAACAAAATTTAAACTACAAAAAAAACGGAATTAAATGGGGTCGCATTGTAATCAGATTTTCATTTCGATTCCTAGATTCCTGATTAGTCTAATTTAAGTCCAGTTAACCAAAGTGAGGTACATGGCACACAAAGGGGTCTAGGTTAAAAACAGAAATGTTATGTGTCCCAGATATAAACGATTCATAGTTTATTTCAAATCATAACCTTCTACATCTTTTCAGAGCTGAAAAAAAGTATAGGACAAATGGACAAAACATGTACGATAGTACTATACACCAAGAATCGAGCATGACGTCATCACCGTCATTTTGGAATGTGACATCAAAAATCGCAGTCCTTCAATCGAGACGCAATTATCCATGGAACAAGGGTGACTAGTTTCTCGAATTGGCCGAACCTTGGGCTCTTTTTTTTTCGAAGAGCGCCCCCACACTTCCTCGAAGAAGAACAACAAGACGTGCAGGACTTAGGGGTGAGTTCCTTGTCCAAAATTCACAGCAAGATTTCCCTTACAACTTCGTGCACACTCCAGCTGAGGTCTGTTCTACTAATGGAGATGCTTTTTTTTAACTTCAGCAATTAAAAACACATCTTCGCAAGTTTCACAAAATGTGAAAGTTTAAATTTTAAACAAGTGACAGACAGAACATGAACTTAAAAAAAATCCTGTAAAACTTGAAATTAATTAAACTTCTACTCGAGAAAAGACACAAAACATTAACAGGTAAAAATATAAATACTCCATAATAAAAAAAAGAATAAAAATACATTCACAGATGAAAGGAATCATATTAATTAAAAGTCAGACTTTATTATCTTCAAAGATGAAGATTTCAAGTTCCAGGTTCTATAACTACGATGTTGATTGGTTGCCGGGGAAACCAAGGCAATTACGTGTATTCTCAAGCAATAACACGCTTATGTAGTATTATTCACCCAAGAATACCCGTAGTCGGCCAGGCTCGTTTCGTTTCACTTTTTATGTCGCCAAGTTGAAATTTTTCACCACCATCACCTTACCAGCCACAAATAATTAATTGGTTCCTTCGGTTACAGACCAATGAAACGTTGTACGTAGTAAGACATAAAAGTCCCTTTTCAGGCTAACATAAACTATTTATTTGTCCACCATTAAAATTTGCGTTTTTTTAGAAGGCATTTCAAAGGAAATTGACCCACGATTCATAACTGTATTTATTGACTTTTGAACATTGTACATAGAACAATTGAGCTGATTTAATATCTTACACAAACAAAGGGCTTTGTCGTATGCTTTGTTTTTCTAGCTCAAAATTACAAGAAGTGCTATCTTGGATATGTTATTTATTTATTTCAGCACAGGAAGGCCAATAGACATTGCATAGAATAGCTTTATAGGATTTTCAAATTAGGTTGCTATAACCTCATTGAGTTGTTTTTAAAGACCGGTGAATTTGAATTCAATTAAAACACGATTGGTTTTATGGCAATGTCCAGTCTTAAAATAGATTTATTAGAAATTATACGGACCACAAAAATACGAAAAGGTTGTATTCTATTAGCAAATCGTATTAAAGTATTGTTATGTAAATATCGATCTAGTCGCCTCGTAGAGTGTTCTGAATACATAAATTAGGAGAAGAGTTTGTGAAACCTAGATGTCTTATACACCATCGAATATACAGTATTTAATACGTCATATTCTGATGGGCATTTAATAGCTAGGACACTGTAATCAACATGTTAAAATGTGAATCAAAAAGTGATATTTATATCAGTAAAAACATAAAAAAATTCTACAAAATATCACATGGTCGGTTAAAGATACACTTAAATAAAAAAAAACTGACCATTCTTGCTATAATAGCTCAAAAATAGATAATCCAAAATGAAAATATTGAAAATTTCATTCAAATTACTTCATTCTGAGCCAAGTTAGGCCCTATCACTGTTTGCAGTTTTGACAAGACGCGTGCATTGTGGTAACCAGGGCACTGGTATATTCGCGACTTAGCCTCGCTTTCCCATTTTTAAATTAAATTTTTAAATGGCGAACCGTTCTAATCTAGTTAAAATCTCAATTATCCGATGCCATCGAGAGTTGATTATGGTCTTGTATTGTTAATAAATGTCTACTTAATAGTTTATATAAAATTTCAGGCCTAAAGAAAGACCTGCAATTGGCAGATTTAGCTCTTGCATAGTGCATGTTTAATATTTGAAATTAAAGATACAACAATCGTTCGAGGTAGACCATGTGGAAACTGTGCAGCGAAATCACAGACGTGCAAACATACAACTACAAATACTAAGTCTAAATAAAAAGAAAATGGAATCAAAATAAGATTTGTTAATAGCATTTTAGCATTTCCTAAATCGATATAAATATAAGTCTTTACAATGTCATCTGTTTTTGGCACCCAATATGTGATTCCCAAATTTGTATTTTGTTTTTTATTTTAAAATTCTTTAATGAGAATGACTCGAAATATTTGTTTCATTAGCAGAAACGGTAATATCCCCGACCATTGTGTCGATCAATAAATACTCTTTCCGTTTCGGATAAAGCACGATTCTGTTGTCATCCCTGAGAGAAGAAATTCACGGCGAAAGATATGGGGATGTTCGTTCTTTATAAATAAAATGAAATGAAATGGGGTTTAACATCTTACTGTTCTGCTCCAAACTGGGATAATGAAGACGGGCATACGCCATACAGTGTGCTATGTGGGAAATTTTGCCCGGACAGCGGCACTACGGCCTGCTCTTATATCGAATTCCAACTGTCAAGGGATCTTTTACGTGCACGCCAATATGTGATTCGTTCCATCCGAACGACTAGACAGCTGTCTTTGTCAGGCCCTCTGTCCCGCATCACTGACAAGGGGGAACCACGTCGGAAAATCTCGATGAACTTTCTCGACCAATGTAGGCATCGAACACGGTCTTTAAAAAACAGTAACAAATTGTTGGGGTTTTTTGTTTTTTGTTGGGGTTTTTTTTTGGGGGGGGGGGGGGCGGAAAGGGGGGGGGGGTAAATGTTCGGTCTGTCAAAATTTTGAACTATAAACCTAAAACGAAACGATATATATGAAATGTCTTTCAGCTACAACTTTTATAAAGCAACAAATTTAAAATAAGAATGACAAAACTTTTAAATAATATTTTACAAAATAAACCCCGCAGACTTCTTAATTTGATGTTTTTATGCCACTAGATAACACAAGAAATAAATTTAATTCTATCAATTTAAATAATTAAAAGTAATCAAGATACATGTATGGACTAGTTGTTATGTTGACAAGATACGGCGGAATCCGGGAAGACCTTTCCAGACGGAAAAATTGTCTCAATGGGAATTAACTTATATATAGATCTGGAAATATACAGGACACAGCTATATGGATAACAATTACTGCTTATTACCGAGCGACGTTTCAAATAGAAGTATCTAGTTTTTATCTAAAACATGATCGAATTACAAAACCTGACAACTTATTTAATGACAACTAATCGGAGACATGACGACAGCCTTGGTGTGATCTAAATAAATTGAATAACTCGCTATGTTGTATGTCGTCATTTCGTTTTAAATGCACACATCGACATAGCGCATGGTTATATTTCGCGAACATGTCGACATATACTACGGCGAAATTAAATATGTCGACAAAGCTCCAGAATAGCAATATCTTAACGCAAACGTGTGCATTTAAAACGAAATAGGGACATATAACATAGTGCGTTGACTAAATTAACTGGGCAAAAATTGTCTTTTCAGAGATAAAATCATCAGAACAATCACAATATGTTGACATATTACCAACTTAATATTGCGGTATCTATCGTGCTATTGACCCCTATACGCTTCCATACTTTTACACATAATCACCAGAAATTAAAAACATGTTGTCTTAATACAGTAATACAGTACAATGAGGTGACAAAGTCACAATGTGAAACAATATGGAGATATTACTCTGCTTTAATGGCGATGCAGTTTGTGCCGACACATATCTAAATCCACTAACATTTTGACGGATATACCCTAGCTCTTAATTAGATACTACATCTAGTAAATCTCATTCCGATTTTTGACGCCGATCAACACCGATTAGAATGCGACAAAAAGGCGCACTATTTGCGACAATTTGCAACTTTACCAACGACAAATTTCATGGCTTGCGATACCCTTAAGGGATTGATTCTAATAGAACCCATTTCTTGCTATTACTGTAACTTCGACACAGACAATACGGATTTTATTCAGAACATGTACAGGTTACTAGTAGTTGTACGAGTCCCGAGAGACATGGAGATATTACAGTGACAACAGTAAACCAGTGATAGACCTAGTAAAAACACCAATGATCATTTCTGAACACATGTTAATGTAATTGGGTAGATATTAGAAGCTTTATAGATCCATTATTAATATTGTTTTACAATTTCATGCTGTATTGGTATCCAGATTTCTGTTTGTATGGGTCATAAAACATTAGTCACATTTAACTGGAGATTCATTCCGTGAATACACACAAGGGTAATGTTTAAAATAAGAAGTATCGTATATTATTATCGTGCAATTTAAATTTTGCACAATGGATCGTGTGCGTGCTTTTATCCAATCCAATTCATATCCAGTCCAACCGCCATCTTGCATCTTTAATAGGGGATCACGTGGCTAAGTGGGTAAGACGCTAGCTCGCTAGCCTGGAGGTCGGTTGTTCGATCCCTGCATTGGCCGAGAAAGTTCATCCAGATTTTCCGGCGTGGTTCTCCCTTGTCAGTGATGCAGGACGGAGGGGCTGACAAGGAAAGCTGTTTAGTCGTTCGGATGGGAGGAAAACCCGAGGTCCCGTGTAAACATTGGCGTGCACGTAAAAGATCCCTTGGCAGTTGGAATTCGAAATAAGAGTAGGCCGTAGTGCCGCTGTCCGGGCAAAATTTCCCTCATAGCACACTGTATGGCGTATGCCCGTCTTCATTAGCCCAGGTTAGGAGCAGAACAGTAGGACGTTAAACCCCATTTCATTTCATTTCATTTCATTTTGCATCTTTAATACGATCTTTTGGTGACAATAGCGCTCTATATATTGCTTGCTCACTAACACTTTATCTGAAAAAAAAATTCTTCTAACGAACGAGGATTTTACTTTGTTTAATCGTTATATATCTTGACCGTCTTCATTAGCCCAGGTTAGGAGCAGAACAGTAGGACGTTAAACCCCATTTCATTTCATTTTATATATCTTGATGTCTGTGGCTTAATACTATGTAAAATGTCTGACATATAGAGGTGCATTTTATACTTTAATAGTTTTATCAAGATTAATTTCTTGTCGCTTCTGATTTTGACAATATATTCAATACGTAAGACATTTCCATATGCATATAATATACACATCATGTTATATACCCTCATTGTATATCCTTGCAAAATAAGAGAGATCTTGTCAAAAATATTTAAATTTCTTAACATGACAAAAGAAGAGATTTAACGAACAATGTATCATGGTTTAGAAATGATGCAGTTCATGGTTAACCATGGTTAAAACCTCAAAATTCTAATAAAACCGGATCATACTACTACAACCACTACCATTAACAATAATACAGATACTACTATTACTACTACTCCCGTCTACATTAGCCCGGTCGGAGTAGAACGTTAAACCCTGTTTCATTTCATTTCATTTATTACTACTACGTTTGTTGCATTACATATATTGAACGGCTGAAGCCGTTGCTGATGCTGAAGCTGGTGTTTGCTACTACTAGTAGTAGTAGTAGTAGTAGTAGCACTACCATTGAAACGTCTCATTGGCCCATTCGTTGCAGAAAAGTAGCACGTTAAACCTCCTTTCATTTACTTCGCTGGAAATCTCTCTGTTTCGGACATCACCGGTATTTGCTACATAGAGTATATCATGCATCACTATAAACAGTAGCGACAAAAAGATTTTTTGACAAGTTCGCATAGCTAAAAATATTTCGTTACACATTTGCATCCATAGCCGTCTAACAGATTCGCCATATCACTTCTGATAATAGCTCAGCCAGGTCTTAAAATAGCTAAGTCTTAAATTCATTATCATCCACAGTCTTCGACATTGAAAACACGATATATTTGTCAATTTAAATCAACATTGATGTTGTGATTTTATAGAGAACAGATGGGCCTCTGATATCCAATATTTAAAACAAAATAAACATTTTACTATTGGTACACGAATCGTGTACCAATTTGTAACAAAGGACTTTAAGAATAAGTCATGTCAAACGGTGACGTCATATTCTTATCTGAAGAGCAGGCGCAATAAATACTACCAGACAATAGAGATTGCCATTCGATTTAGACTTCTCACGTGTTTCACCGAACATAACTGATTTGAAATTAGAATAAAAACAGAAACGATTGAAAGTAAATCAGTTTATATACAGTCATATTGCATTATTATATGCGTTGCGACCCATTTGTGTCAATTTCAAGGTCCCAAATAAGCGATTTAGCTCCTTTAATGCATGTCTATCTTGTCTTAAAGATATTCTCTGTTTTGTCTTAATAGAACACGACATAAATCGCAACGTATCGTGCTAAAAGCCATCATTAATACTTACCATGGGTTTAGATGCATGGAAACCTAGATTAATAATATATGTGTCATTCTGTCTCGTCGTATCTCATTGGTTTATTGCGTTGTTATCTATAGCTTATAAATATTTATGAAGTATGATACTGAAATATTCCCAAGTGATTCACAAATCAAATACATCGTTGAGATGGTTGTAAGTTGGTTCATTGAGAAAAGTAGCTATCCATCGTACCCTGATATTATCTTACATCACTTCTAACGTTTCATACCAAAACAATCAAATGAATTGTTGACATCCATCATTACTAACTCTGTGTTACGTAACCCATGACAGTAGTTCAAACATGGTTGCTCTGTATTTGTATTTGAAACCAATAAAAAACAATATTATGAGATCATAGGTGGAGACTTTTATTACAGGGATATTTTAATCTTTTGTAAGTGAAATATTCATAACTAGCCAAATGGAAAACCTTTTAGTACTTAGATAGGAAACGTATATCATTTATTCTGGAAAAGTAATTAAGTATTATACTGTGAGCTTACAGCAAGAAGAATGAATTTATTTGAATTCAGAAACTAGGAAGATTAATACATAACGAGAGATTCGTGTCCGCGCGTAGATCATTTTTTTTATTATTTTTATTTTTTTTAATTTTTTAATTTTTTAATTTTTTAATTTTTTTTTTTTTATTGCTGGTGATCTAAACGAATCAGAGAATTTGTTTTTAAATCGTAACATTTATGCATACGCCAAAATCATCCAACTTGACATCTCAATACAAAAATTCTTGGTATATCTTTTGGTTTGGAAAGGGGCGGTTTGACTGATTTTAACAATGTTATCCTCAACATTTACGGAATGATACAGCTATTGCCTTAATAAGATGACTGAAACAAACGTTAATCATTCTTCGCGTGAATTGATCCAAGTGTAAAATATTCGAAGTTATTCAGACGATTCAAGATTAGAATTGCAAAAGGTTTAAGGATAGAAATATCCTTTAAAAATTGCTTTAACTGATAGCATCTACACACCAAATCCGCTGATATCTGAGGCCATATTAAAGAACTACCTAATACTTAAGAAGTACAAAACGGCCTTAGACTTTAATATTAAACAAAATACCATATATTTAAGTATTTAACAACCATCGTACACTCTAATATCAAACAAAACAAATTAAACTTAAGTATTAACAACCACATTAATAATGTTAAAAGCATTAAACAAAATACGTTATAATTAAGCTTAAATGTTAAACACATCTAGCTACCTGATACTTTAAGAGTCGAATACTTATCTTTTAAGATTAAATACAAAGACCGGACCTATACCCATTTAAATCTCGACTTTGGCTTAGCAGGTCGACTGTTCAATATCTCAACACCGGTTCTATATATTCAGATTGAATATAGAAAACTAACAGCTTCGTGAAACATATCAAAATATCAAAATTCATTAAATCAACAGATTTATTTTGTATTTATTCGTTTAAAAGTTAAGTGTCCGACTGTGTTGTTAACAGACAGTACAATTTAATTGCCCTGCAGCAGAGAAAATCCAAAAATATCAAAGTATGTGACAAAGTCCTTTAAAACCACCCGACGAACACAATTAACTAAATACCAAAGTTAAACCGAGTGTAAAGCCCAATACAAAATTGTCAACTATCTGAAACTACTATATTATTATGATTTCTCTCTCACAGATAAGCCCCGTGACAAGTGGTGTCATGTGTTACCGAAAGAGCTGTCCTGCCTTGTGCAATACACCCGTAACAATTTGATGCCAACAAAAGCAAATCGGTCAATTTGGTGTCAAGATACGAAACCAGTGCATAGATATTAACACGTGTGCAAAAGGATAGTAAAGTAGTTATTCAACCAGAAAACTTCTTCAATTTTTAAACTGTTAATTTTTAGGACATTAATAGGGTGACCCACCATAAATAAATATCTCCATATATCTCCATATATCTCGACAATTACGCCACAATATTTATATATATGCCAAGCCTCAGATCAGTTTCACACAATTATAGTCACTAAATAAACGATCATGTTGTACTTAATAAGCTATGACCATTAATCATCTATAAATAATAGACTGAAAACTGGTTCCAATTGTCGTCCATAACATCCAGACACTTTAGATTAAAAGATAGGTTACGTGCCCTTGTTTTGAAATTAGTCTCGCTTAACCAGTCTATCGACCATTCTACGTCTGATTGACAGGTCGGGATAATCAAGACTACTTTTTTACGAAACATAACAGAAAGCTAGAACAAGAAATTGAATTTAGAAATAAGCACGTTAGGTAGCTCAACAATCGTTTTAAGAACCTCGTAAAAGTAAAATGAAACTACTGCTAGTATCATGTTCCTGTCTAACCCGAGTGATTCAGAGATATTATTTGTACTAAACCAAAAGATGCCGCTCTTAACGGTACAGTTAATGATAAAGCGATTTAAAAAATGAAACGAACGTAATTTCTAAATCTGCTGTAATAACCAAGAAGCTTAATTTCACTGCTATTCAAAATCGTCAACAATAAATTTTTTACGGCTGTAATAGTTGATAGATTTGTAGAGAATTGCACGTGCCATGGCTATTTATAGTATCATTCTGTCAGAAAGTTGGTCTCGGCACGGCGAATGTGTACGCTTCAGTGGTAGTCTCGAACTATCAGCGGTGGACTTTATTTCTGTAAAGTACATGGGCCACCCTAACATTAATTAAATTCGGCCTCCGATTTAAAGATGCATTATGTAAGACTTCGACAAAGAGCTGGCAGTTCTCGCTAAAATAGTTTTTAAAAAAAGATAATGAAAGGAAATATAAAATTACTTCATACTGAACGAAGTTATAGACGTTTGAAGATTATTGTAGTCTCGGTTGTCGTTATCCATTTTTTTAAAATAACTTACTAACTGTCGATCGTGTTTAAATCCGTTGAAAATTACAACCATCCGATGATCTAGAGAGTTGATTATTGGCTTGGCATGTGCATAAATGTATTATCAATGATTTATATAACATTTGAGGCCAAACGAAATATCTGCAATAGGCAGATTTAGCTCTTAGATAATGTGTCTTTAAGGTATTCGACCTGTAATGTTGAGACCATGAAACTCAAGCCTAGGTATGTGTAAGGAAATCCACTACAGGGTTTGACCTAGGGACAAAATAAGATCAACAGAAAATCCATTTATTTTCAACACATTCTATAAATGATCAAAACGAGCTTATCTAAGCCGTGCGGTCATTATCATGATGAACTGTAAATGATATTAGAGCTTTATGACTTTTATTAATATTGTATGACATAGTTTTTATATTAAATATTACCTGACATCAAGTATCAAACCTATTTTATTGATTTTATAAAGGAAATATCTTTCCTTTTTTCTTAGGGTTTCTAAATGTATAAATGGACTACAATAACCTAAGATGCTCTTTGATGTGGAATTAAAGGGACAACTTGATAAGAAAAGAGACAGCAAAATGACAAAATAATTTTAAAATAAATCATTTCGAGACATTTGGATAGATTTCTATCAATAGTTCACTGGTACACTTGTCTCTTTTATTGAAGATAAATGAGAAATCAACTAAGACACGCGGGTACATTAAATTCTAAATTTTATTTGGTAATCTCGTAAGATTCTTTAACTTCGTATCCCTCACTAACGCTTTATTTTGTGCAGGTGCTAATTAAATCGTCTTTAGACTACGAACACGGTATTCGGTTTCGTTTCACAATTTAAACAAATAAGGTTGCAATCCCATCGTACTTTTTTAGTTATCCTAGACCGTAACCAAACAGACTAAGTCTGATTGTTTATTCATATTTCAATGGTCAACTTTTAACTGGTCAGTATTTAGATATCTTGACTGCAAGTTCTGTCTCAAGGTGACTAAGATACAGAATTTTCGCGATAACCATACAACGGAGAATCCATACACTACTGTAGCTGTTAGTTTGGAAACTTGTCGATAGTCAAAGTAAGGTTTATATTTTTTATAATCAATTGTTCTCCGAAAAAAAAATTGCCTTCATCGCACACTATACATGGCGTATCCCCTCGTCATTAGTCCGGTTGGGGCTGAAAAGTAGGACGTTAAATCCCATTTCAAATCTTTCATTCAGTAGATATCTCTTAATGAGATGCGATTATTTGTCTGAGATCATTTTATCAATATTAATACCAGGAGTTATATATAAATATCATCGTATATGCCAGGTGTTCACAGGTGACCATTGCTCATTACTTGATACTGCTGGTAGTAGTTATTAGACCAGGGTAGAATTATTATTTCAAAGTTCAGTTCAGGGTGATAATTATTTTTCATGTCGATAAACAACAGCATGGGAGGATGTTTAGTGATCACGCGGCGTACAATCTCCGAGAAAACTAATTAGAGCAAAGCATCATAATTGCATGTTAATTACTTGCTAAATGATATGTTATTGATATTATATTAATTATGGTAAAATATTAGTTATCTTAATATCTATTGTTACTCGAACTTTGACCAATACATAGCCGAAAATGAGAGTTTTTATACTGGTCAGCAGGGATGCTAATATCATTGTAATAAACATTGTTATTTGATAGCACAGGTAGAAAATTGAACATGGTTGATTCCACAATTACTGATGTGCTGCTTAATGAAAGAAATGCAGCACAGTAATCAAAGATGGTGGCGCGTGTCATTCTGCACACACAGACTTATCTACTTTGAGAATCGATCTCATAAAGATGCATTATGTAAGGGCTAAATCTACATATTGTAGGTATTTCTTTAAATGTTATATAAATTAGTAATTAGACATTTATTAACTTGTCAAGACCATCATCAACTCTCGATGCGATCGGATGCTCAAGATTTTCAACGCATTAAATCACGATTGGTGGTTAATAATTTCATTTAAAAAATGGATGATTGAGACTTTGTTTACTATCGTAAAAACGGTAGCAATGACAATCGAGACACGGCTATTTTCCAAAAAGGCCTAACGTCGCTCAGAATGAGGAAATTTGACTAATATTTTCAAGATATTCCTTTTCATTATCTATTTCTGTAACTATCACAACGAGAACTGTCAGCTCATCTAAATCTTACATAATGCATCTTTAACTAAGCTGTTTACATTTTTCATACAAAAACTAAATAAACATTTTCAGTTTTATTAAATGGAAGTAAAATAAATACTTCTCAATATTCTCTGAGTATATACTTAGTGTTGTCTACTAAAATCGTCGATTTAGGAAGAAAATGTAGCTCAATTAGTTTCTGCTCAGTTATCAAGCGGGTAGGTGGGCGACATAACTTTCGTATTGGTACGTATGTGAGACGCTCATAACTAAGTATAGCAGAAAATTCCACGGGATCTCGATTAGATTCGAAGGACGACGAATAATTAGGAACGTCATTCCTTGTTCGTATTGATTTTAAATTGGTTTTTCTAATTAAATATATTCCAACGAATCAATCCATAACTCTAATTAGATAAAATGCAAAATAAATTCAACTGAGGTTTATTATATACACAACAATATCAGACCTTGGTTTTAGCAGTTCATAAATAATTATAAATAAATACACAAATCCTAATCTTTGTCAATTAAAATATTAACATCGTTACGCGAGGCAAAGCCACATCAAACATTAGCGCTTCGGAGATATTGGCAAAACAAACGGATGTTCAATTCGACGCAGTTAAGCTATACAGGACGCGATTAACCTATACATGTACATAGTGACATTGTTCTCGTTCGGATTTGATTTTATATGTATAATTTAAGATCAAACGGTCCATAAATTTCCGAGATTTAGATGTTTTGAACATTTTAAAATATTGTGCATGATGCGTTACCTCGAGTAGGTCAGTACTGTGATTTAAGATCATTGTATGAAGATGAGCTGAAAACGGTATTATCCCTCCTGTAATTAAATTTGAATAATGTCACCTTCAAAATAACACTAGACTAATTAGATGAACTCCAAGTATTCACCTACTTAAAGTAACAAATTAATGAGTTAAGAGGTGTACATCTGATCAAAAGATTTTCATATAATCTAATTTGAACATCAAAGCACCAATACGTTTTTACGTTGTTTTTAATTTTATATAATGTTATATATGATTCGATTACATGGAATTCAATATACTATCAAATTGTAAATCATATTTAACATAATATCAATTTATTTATTTTATTAAATAAAATTGAACTATAATATCATTGCAACTCTTAATAAATAAAATATAAAAATTCATACACAATTAAATAAAAAGTTTTGTTACATGCCTACGAGAAGCACCATCGCCTTATTATATTCCAGGAATATCGTTTGTAAATGATTAATCAGTCAATTACACGATGAGATTACATTTTTATGGCTAAATAAATTATGTTCATCAACATTTAAATGGGAGCTTATGTTTTAATATGTGGGTTTGACGATAGAACTCTTCATTTATTGGCTTACAATTAAAGATTATCTTAGTTATTATATAAATCTATATATGAACAAGATAGTTGGTTTGTGAGTTCGATACATGAAATCCAATGGTTGAACTTGTGAATATTAAAATAATATGCAGAATTTAATGGTGTTGCCTTTCATAAATACCATTGCCTGAGCCATAGTTTCCTACATGTAATTACACACGTAATTAAATAAAAATGACCGTAAGTGTTGTGTTGACCAGACTTAAAACCCTATTTCAATCCATCCCATTTCTATGACATGAAAAAAGGTTCATGCAAATGTCATCAATCAGCTAGTATAGCAAGAAATAACTCAATGCCTTCTCTTCTATCCAATAATTGCATATCTTGTTAACCTTTAAACCTACCATTTTAACTTTTCTTCTTGATATTCCGTGATACAATAAAATGGGTTAAATCTAGAAATAACTCTTATTGGTTTCCATGCTGACAGCGAGTATTTTAATGGAATATACTTTATTTAGCGAGGCGCTGTAGGTGTCGACTCTAGGTCAAATTGCACGATTTTATCAAGTATAAAATACTTGGAATTGACGTGTAAAAGTACACAGACAGTTTTGGGTGAGATTTTTGGAACCACGAAACCGGACCATAAATATTCATGATAGTAGGGTACTTCAAATTAGCATACAAACTAAGTTAATTTTTTTAGACTCCCTGTAAAATTGTCTACTCCTAAAGTCGATACAGCATAAATGCTATCAATAGGCGAATGACTACGAAGTGAAAATGATTTATGGGCTGACATCATGTTAGCTTATACTCATATCAACTTTCTGGATCTACTTTTTTTCTATTGTATGCGTATTTGTATACATGCATTATCTTTTAATTACATTTATTACATTGTCACTTACACGGAACTGAAATATGAATATACCAACTAAATTCTTGGTGGTTTATTAGGTGTTCTAAAACAAGTATCTTATCTTACTGTTTTATGCTTTACATGGAATTACATTCTTCCAAAATAAAAATCAGAAATGAACAACTGGGTTGATTGATTGCAGGACATATTCAATTTCCATATATAAATAAATGGATTTGAAGATTGCGCGCATACAAAATGAATAGTTATAGCATGATCTATATACACAGCCAGTTTTTGTATTTTCAAAATAAACCTTCGTCTGAATAAACATTTAAAAATTCTATTCCAATGTTAAAGTATAGCACAGATTTACACTGGCCTTCTTTTATTCGAAAGTTCAATGATCTGAAATGTGGTTATTCCACCCACCTAAAATGGGGGAATAATAACGAAATAAATCTACCTATAAGGAGGTAAACGGCAACCCGTTTTTACCGTCCGGTAAATTTATGAATGTCATCATATGGACATAAAGGCACACTTTCCAGAATATGCGTATCCTATGGTATGAAGCGTATATTTTAGGCTCGGTTATTCATTATATCTTGAAATATTTTTTTTCATTATGCGGCGTTATCTCTACTGTCCCTGGATTTAAAGCTAGGGTTAGGATTAGGGTTAGGGTCTTGTAAACTAACTATATAACAAACGTCCCGTGTTGGCCTTTATGTCCATATGATGGAGGGTATAAATTTTCCTACATTACCTACATATAGGCCTTTTTATTTCGTTATCATTATTCCCTTCCTGGGGGTAATTCATACTAATATCCAACACCTTTCGTGTTGCAAAATGTCTAATACGAAACTATACTTTTGTTAAAGTTTTTCGTCTTCTAATTAATACGAAACTTATTAGCATTGTTTTATACATATATATAGAAGGACTAAGATCTAATGATGTAGTTAGCATTATAGAGAGTGTTCAAACTCATACAGAAGTTCGTGTATATAGTGCGAAATGTATATTGACCATCACGTGGCTGACAATGTCGTTTTCTGGACATGTATCTGCTACAGATAAAGCATATTTTCTAAAAAAAAGGAGATAATAAAAATCAACAACTGGTTTGATATTAAGATAAAATACATCGATTATCTATAGTCTCCAACACAGTCAATTTATAACACTCCTGGGTATAATTCCACTAATCATTTTCGGTTAGTAGCACAGGATTGGATATCGTATTTTTATCAATCTGAACACACTATGTAATACTTAAATCCAGGATATGAATAGTTTATTACGTTAAATTAATTTTGTAATACGAAAAGTAGGTTTAACGATGTCCTAAGATTTGAATCGGATTAGCCTGAGATCCATCGTTGTTTGATCTTATATGTAATTTTAATCTCTTGAGCAATTTTATTATCTGGTACATTTATAATAATACATATTTTTAAAATTTTAACCTCTCAATTATTAATGCAAAAAACTGCTCCCCCACCCCCCGCATACAAACAATATATAGTTATCGCCTGTCATGGCAAGATTTAAAAAAAAAACAATTCAAGACATATAAGTTCTAATGAAAAACGTATGTTTACCCGTTAATATGTTCATAATTCTTAGCTTTAAGTTAATTCTTTTCGCCCCAACTTAAACTATTTTCAGGAAATTCTCAAAAATTTAATATTTTTGCGAAGTGCAAAATCTGTAATATTATATTAAGATTTTAAAATAAATTTTTGTAAGAAATTTAAGGGTTATCTTTGTTTTATTATTTGCATTTAATTAAAATAACCCGTGATGCGAAATGAAGGCTTCGTTTTATTTATTAAGTGTGGTTATCTTTCAAATTTGGAATTTTTAGAATTGAAACAAAATGTATTAATGAATTTTGTTTCTTTATATAAGTATAATAAAATAGAGAAAATCAAAATATTATTTATTCCAAATATATAGTTTTATCTCATGATGTTTCCCACTCCTTAGTATTTGAGATATATTATTATCCAAAATCTCATTATTTTTGTTCACACGCACACACAAAATTACAGTTAGAAATGACTTACCTAATTCCAGGCTGCATGTGATTTGAATAATCGGACTAATTGAATCGGAAAAAAATATGCCACAGCGAAATTATCACTTGTAGCATTGCGGAAAGCAATTTTAACTTGTCGAATATTCCACGAAATAGTTCTTCCAATCTGTTGTCATTCTGTGACAAGACAAGATTCCAAATGTCGACTGCTGTAAGAACAGGTGCGCTAGAGCAGGTATATCTATCTAATGTGTGAAATATGAAACTATACACGCCCTTGACACGCCTCGGTACCGTATCGCTAATCCCCAACCTCTGTCAAATCCCCCAATCAGACTTGAACACGACTTATGAACCTGAATCTCGAATCAGACCTAGGTACCAATTTCTACTGAAGTGTCGATTGGCAAATTTTCCAGGATTGGTCACAATTAGTGTTAATTCTTCTACACGGTGTCGTCTGCTAGCCTCATCTTCGCTTACCGACGTGGCTAGTGCTGTAGTGACATGCGACTAATCCAATACTTAGAACGTGGCGTGCACGCGCAGGTATATCGATTGGAGATGAACGATGGCGCGAGAACAAAGAAGAAATGATAGAATGAAACAACAGACGTTATGATTCCAATCACTATTATTTGATGGAAGATTTGTTCGCTCGCCATTTTCACTTCTGCTCATTCCCGCCATCTTTCCATCCACCAAGCGAACATAATTTCCGTCACCTGTCAAATACACGACATCTTGTATTGTTCCAGAAAATAGAGAAATTAATCCATTGACTTTTCCTAATTACTCGACGACGGTCGGTTTATAGATTATGTTTGAGTTGTATTTGTATTTTTTTGAGATTTTGATCAAATATTAAAACCATGACCGTTTGTAATAGGATTACATAGTGATACATACTCAGGTCGTTCTGGCATGCGTTACCACGGACAGTCTCGCTATGTCGTCAGAGGTTGATCGTTTTGTTATAGACGATCTTTAAAAGATATTTAAAACAGAAATACATACAAATAAATAATAGTGATCTGTAGCGAGTCCGAAATTTCTGAACGCTTTATACGTGTTCCCATTAAATATCCGGAGCGAATCAAGGCAGAGCATTTTATGATATTTTATTTATTCGGGTCGTAATGTAAGACGATAATGCTTGATTGGTTAAAATTAGAAATAAACAGGTCCGTGGACTAATATTTGTGGACGAAAACAAATTAATTATACACCCTAACTGATTTGGAAGCCATTGGTCAAATTTTCTCGAATTAAAAATGGCTGTTAACGGTAAAACTTTCCCCCCAAATATGAAGTGAAAATACACCAATCTGAAATACATTCAAATGAAATCGTTAAGTATAAGTTTATGGATCAAATGTTTCAACTGTTTAGATATTTGCTGTTGATAGTAACGAACAGTGATAAATATCTTGTCTTGGATAACACCATCTAATAGTAATACAATTTCCGTGCGTGGAGTCTATACAATAATAGCAAAACACCTGAGATATGTTGTGGCACCTGAAGAATTCCACAGTGGATTGAAAAGTTGCGCAATACAAATAACGTTGTTATGATTATTCTGTGCCAAAAGTTAAATTTTGAAATTTGTGTTTAATTACAGTTTATTGGAGAGATTTTTTGGGACAATTTTAGTTCAATATTTACTGGGCTAGTTAACACCATTTAAAGGAAAAATAACCCAGAAACTCAATTAGTCAAGTTTGCATACCATTATACTTAAAGATGCATTATGTAAGATTTAGATAAAGAGCTGACCGCTCTTGCTCTTGCTATAATAGTTCACAAATAAGTTTTGACTTGTTTATTATCGTAGAAATGCTACTCGTTAATCGGGACTCAGTCTCGCTTCGTCATTTTTAAATTAAATCATTAAATGACGATCGTAGTGTAATATGTTTACAACTGCACCATCCGATAGTCTAGAGAGTTGATAATTATAGGGTTGTAATGCGAATAAAAATGTCTATGTAACATTTGAGGGTAAAAGAAAGACCCACAATAGGAAGATTTAGCTCTTACATAATGCATCTTTAACCTACTGTCATTTTAACCTTTTATTGGTTCAATGGTTAGTGGGGTTGAGGGGAGAGAGAGAGAGAGAGCGAGCGAGAGAGAGAGAGGGAGAGAGAGAGATGCGGTTTAACGTTCAACCCACGCCAATAGTAATACTAAGTGCAGGAGGACCGCACTACACGCAAAACTAAAATCGACAAGATAAACCTGTGGACAAGACAGAAAATAGACACTGCACCAAATAAACAAATATCACATCATTTCGGAACTATTAATGGTTAGGATGGATGTGTTGAGATTTTGCGACGTTCCCTAATTTGGCGTATAGTCCTCCTCATTATCACTTTCCTGTTGACGGATCAGTAGAGATACTTCCCATAGATACTTCATTTCCCTCTATTATATCATTAAACATCTCCTACTTTTTCTTGTGTATATTCTTTTAAAACGTAGAAACCTTGTTTCCAAATATTTGCTAATTTCTTCTCAATTTACTAGTATATGCTAAGAAAACAAGGTTTCAGATTGTGGTTTACAGATAGACTTGTCTCCCCTTCTATCATTATACTGATTAGAAATAAATGAAATGAAATGGGGTTTAACGTCCTACTGTTCTGCTCCTTGCTGGGCTAATGAAGACGGGCATGCGCCATACAGTGTGCTATAAGGACAATTTTGCCCGGGCAGCGGCACTATCGCCTACTCTTATATCGAATTCAAACTGCCAAGGGATCTTTTACGTGCATTCCAATGTATACACGGGACCTCGGTTTTCCGTATCATCCGAAGGACTAGACAGCTGTCCTTGTCAGGCCCTCCGTTCTGCACCACTGACAAGGGGAAACCCCGTCGGAAAATCCAGGTGAACTTTCTCGGCCAATGCAGGGATCGAACACCCGACCTCCAGGCTAGCGAGCCACCTAGCCACCGTGGCTCCCTGCTGATTAGAAAACATAATCACATCATGCAAATAAATCTACACGTTACAATATAATATTTACAGTTAAATACAAACTGAATATGAGTTTCATTAACACCATATTCCCGAAGCAATGGTGGTGAGCATTACAAGCTCATATTCCTAAAGAAACGGGTGGATCTCGCTAGCCTGGATGTCGGGTGTTCGATCCCTGCATTGGCCGAGAAAATTCATACAGATTTTCCGGCGTGGTTCCCCCTTGGCAGTGATGCTGGAAAGAGGGCCTGACAAGAACAGTTGACTAGTCGTTCGGATGGGACGACAAACTGAGGTCCCGTGTAAACATTGGCGTCACGTAAAAGATCCCTTGACAGTTGGAATTCGATATAAGAGTAGACCGGGAAAAATTTCGCTCATTGCACACTGTATGGCGTGTGCCCGTCTTCTTTAGCCCAGTTCGAAGCAGAACAGTAGGACGTTAAACCCCATTTCATTTCTGAAGCAACGGTAACGATCATTATCAGCTCACTAACCATTGCCACATTTAGACTGCAGCTATGAGACGGCTGATTGTTTTCATTGGTCAACTAAGTTCACCCGCAGAATAAAAATAGTGCATGTTTACCTCGTACCGGTCCAAGGAATTAGAAACACCATATTACCGATTTACGAGCAGAAATAGTAAATACGCTGATAAAAATAGCAAACATTGCTTTGAGAATATTTTCAGCACCCAACTGATTCATTTTCATACTGACGTACTTATTCGTTTTATCAGAAATACGGGCTATTTTACCATAGCACGGAACTTCTAATTTGAGAGTGTTCAAAATCATGTTCCACACTATCCACATTTGTATTTAAAACACCACAAGAACATATATAATAAAGATGGTGTACAATCAAATGACAGCACACAAATCAATCCCGTTTCACCATCTTCCTAATAATTTAAGCTTTACTCAGTTGCTTTAAGGATTGACTGCCAAATGAGAGATAAGAAGATATGGCCCGCAGATTCACTGTCTGAAATATAAGAAAAGTTGGTCCTAACTGTTCGTCAAAAACACAAAAATTATATTGTAATTTAGACAATCTAGGGCAAGTGGACATTAGATATCTGGAATACAAATGCATCTTACACCTTAATTACATTGGTCCACAAGGGTGGGGGGGCGAATGGTTAGCGCGTGCGCGATGTATCATAAGGTCTGTCATTGAGTCAACTTGCGTGGTTTCGATTACCCGGTTGTACGTGACAAGGAGTAGGATCGCCTTCCAACTTGGTGGGTTTTCTATGGGCCCTCCGGTTTCCTCCCACTGCTAAAATACCCTAAGCGCAAGCGAATTGTTGAAATAAAGTTGAACCATATGTTAGTCTCGAAATGAGCTAGTTTGTGTCGAGTGAACATTAAACACGCCCCCCCCCCCCTCTCCCTCTCTCTCTCTCTCTCTCTTGAAAGGTCTGTAAATCCATCTACAAATTCTCAAGACTAGTTTGGAAAACACACCTAACAAACATGACCCTATGTTTCCGACTCTCCCTCAACAAGGCAAGGAAAAGATTCAGGCACGTCTAGGAACGGGTGCCTAGGGCTAGTCATCTTATTGTTGTTCTGATTCTTGTTTTTCTTCTTTTGAGCGATGCTATTTGAAAAAAGCACAAGGCTCCGCAGCTAAGTGCTAATCATATTATTGTTGTTCTTCTTCTTGTTTTTTTTCCTTCTTGAGGGCGACAATCTTCGAAGGGAAAAAGTCTAAGGCTCCGTCAATTCAAGTACGATCGACATGAAACTTGGTATTCAAGATGGAAGCGATGACGCCATACACGATGTCTGGTCCATATAGTACGACCATACTTGTTGTGACAGCTCTATGTTTTTACATTCTCTGAACAAGATTAAAGTTCTGCGACAACCGACCTACTGCAACGGCCACTGTTTTCCCTTAAAACAGAAATAAAAATATTTATATTATACTGGAGAATACTAATGACGAAAGTAACTTTAAATATTCTCATACTTTGTTCATTTATTCCTAATGTTGTCTGGAAATATTGCGATCTTGGCAACAGTGGCTGCGATTAACCAGTCATTTTATGAATACAAATAGAATTTGGTTTCCCGAAGGATGTGAGACTGATTGACAGTGGTGACAGTCGCACGGTGTTAGTCGTCCCTCTAGACGACGATTATTGTGCCCAAAACTTCTTCTAAATGCTGTCAGCTCCCCAGAGAGCTTCTCTAACCGCTTTTCTCTTCTTCTAACTATCCATTTAACGATCCGTTTCAGGTCTCTGTTACAAAACTAACAACATTCTCTCAAGCAGTGATTGGTCTTGATGTACACCGTAGAATACCGTCTTGTTGGGCGATTTTAAAACTCGGAGATAAGCCGAATAAAAATATTCAACGATGAGTTCTACAACAGTGAGATCATGATATCAAGCTTTGACTGTCTCACACAATACAAAGCATGGAAATTCGAAACATCAATCCAGAAAGTCTGTGCATAGTCGAACTATTGGTAGGACAGGGTTTTTTTTCCATCAATGTAAAGGACAAGAATAAGAGTCCATCTAGAAAGTGTAAAGTCGTATATCATTTTATTTTTGTTTGTGGACATTTAGTTAATGCTACATGATTTAATAACCCTCAGAAGCGATGTCGTTTTTTTTGTTTTTTTTGGTTTTTTTTTTAAATTTGAATTGTATCTCGATTTCTTTCTCTTGTAAATTTCATCATATTTTGTCCAAAGATTTTATATATTCTTGTTATATTGTTTTTCGTTAAAGCCGTGTGGCGTATTCAAGTTTCGGACTAGACGCGTACGTTTTAAACCAATTAAGTGTTTATTGATAAGCTAAAAACAAAAATAATCATTGACGTCAACAAAAGTTAAAGGACCAAAGTCTCTAACTTAATATTGTCCATAATTCAAAATTAAAAACACGAATTATAATTCAATATTGACCAATTTCAATCAATATTGATGTTGTTATCTTGCCGTGAAACTATATAGGATCATAATATCCAATATTTAAGACACAATTAACATTTTATAATCAATGGTTTCGGGTGCCATTTTGCAATGAACAAATAAAAACATATCCTACAACACAACGTGGAGGTAATTAGTAAAAGCTGATTTACAATCGTCAAAGGGGGGGGGGGGGCGAATGGTTAGCACGTGGGCGCTGTATCATAAGGTCCGTCATTGAGTCAAGTGGCGTGGTTTCGTGGGTTTTCTCAGGGTCCTCCGGTTTTCCCCCACTGCTAAAAACCTCTACGCGCTAGCGAATTATTGAAATAAAATTGAACCATATGTTAGACCTGAAATGACCTAGTTTGTGACCTAGTTTCTCTCTCTCACAAACAACAAAATAATAATTTTAAAAAAAACGTGTAGAATGCACTAAGCAGCCGTAAGCGACTAGCGTTGAATATGAGCTGTTCACGTATTTCACCGAACATAATAGATTAGAAATTACAATATTTTTTCAAAAATTGAACATAAATCACTTTACTTTTAGAACCGTTTTTGTATATTTCAAGGTTCCAAACAAAAAGGAGCCATACACCCTTATATCAATCTCCTAATCGAATTTGTCAGTAAGACAAATGATTATACTTTAATATGTTAAATTTAACCATCTATGGGGAATTCAGATTTTTCTCGGAAGCGGAACCACACTTTAGTTCAACAGTTACTGAGAGAATCATAAGAAAGATACGTCTTTGTTTTTGTTGTATTACAACCGGAACAAGGAACAGATCTGTGTCATATTGTCAGAACCGGTAGCGGAACAACCGGATGTATCTCTATCACCGACCCCCCCCCCCTCCCCCCCAAACAGTTCAAATTCGAAATAGCTCAGTCGGTACAGAAAAGTAGGTCGTTAACCACAATTTCATTTCCTTTCACTTATCAACGGAGTGTAGTATGGAACCGACATTTTATACATTGGAAAGCCTCGACACAATTTTAATGTATCATATTATAATATATCATTATTAAATTCCTTGTTCACAAATTATTCTGATGAAATTTGAAATCTATTGAAAAAATATCTAATTGACTGCAGAACTAATTAATTATTAAAATGAATTTAATTTGACTTCCGAACAAAAACCTCGGGATATATTTTTACTATATTTAATTTGCTCGAGCAAGAAATGAATTATAAAGCCTACAGTATTCTGTGTTACAATATCTTTTCATTTTTTACGTACCAAAGAAACCGTTCGCTAAAAGCATTAGAAACGTTTGTAATGACGCTATTGTATTGGACGTTGAAAGCTTATATCTGGACATAACCAAAGAACGGTAATTATGTGACCCGAGGCTGTAGAGTCGAATGCACCTGCTATTGGAATAGAAATACAAATTACTCGCCTGTTTTCCCTTTCTTTGTCTTTATCCATCACGTAAATTGGAACCTCATGAAATTTTGATGTGACTTGTACGTGGTGTTAGAGAGGAGTGTTTATAGCAGTTTTTACGACCAATAATCGGATAGGAAGGTTGTAGTAAAGCAACAAAGGTCTTCTCAATGTTCACTGTAATACACCACATACCATGGCGGAAAATAATCATCTTACTATTAAAAACAGAAATTTTATAGATAAATATGTAGTGCCAATATCAACCAACGTATTCCTAAAATAGGTATCGAATGTGCACTTCTTTCTCTTGTATTGTAAAAAATAAAATTCAGAAAGTCGAAAATATATCAGTAATTAAGCAATACAAAACACTGCAATGTATTGTGTTCTCCTAAAATGACAACTCGTACCCGGCGTTCTAAATAAAAATAAGCATGGGGTTATCAGGGGCGGATCCAGAGGGGGGGGGGGGTGCATAAATTTTTTGTAAATCAACACTTTTTATGAGAAAGGTTTCTCGGCCGTGTGCTTTATCCTTTATCGTCAGGTTTGGGACAGGATGGGCACTCAAAGCACGAGATAATGATATAGACATTATGTGATATCACAATTAATGCTTTGCATCCATGAAATTGAATCACAAAGTCATTGTATTAATTCATAATAAAAATTGACGTCAAACGAGGTGTTGAATTTCTCTGTTTTAAAAGCTCAATGTGTACGTATATACGCCAAAATGACGATAGAGACCAAGCGGAAGGGGGGGGGGGGATACATTGTCTCAGGAACATGACCCCCCCCCCCCCCCCTGCATAAATTCCTGGATCCGCCCCTGGTTATACATTCTGTTCGGCTTTCAGGTAGTTGCGTATGATCAGTTTGATTTGGGGGAGGGGGCAGTCGTTCCTGGGCGCAGGTGTAAAGCGGCACAAATTATTATCTGGACTCGGGACCATAATAGTCTCTAATAAATAATTATGTCTTCCTCTTTTTCCAGATTATATTTATGTCAAAATTTAAATGACAAATTTGAAAATTATATTTGTTATAACGTTGATTCGGTGCAATTATTAAATACAGTATATCTCATCTTATTGCCTTTTCTTTATTAAATATGCCATTTAACAAAATAGATACCTATAGGGGGGCTCCAAAAGTGTACTGACCCCGGACGTTGAGAACCCAAGCTTCGGTACTGCTTCCGGGTGCTTCATTTTGCTGTGAGTATTTTTTGGCACCAACCGTATTCATGAAGATGGGAATTTCCAATGCAGTGGTTTATGCATGATATTTTGTCCAGACAAATGACAATGGTTCTTTTACGTGCACGTCCCATCCGACCGAGAAGACGCATTTCCTTGTCAGACCCTCCGACCTGCTCCGCTGACAGGTGGGGGGGGGACTAGGTTGGAAACTCCCGAGGTTTTTCTGGATCAAACACGTTGATATAAGTCGGGACCACCTGGTTAGTGAGCCAGTCTTTTATTTACAGGGTCACAAACTTGTAGATGAGGAAAAGTAAAACTAACGCTACTCTTTAGCACTGTACTTAATGTTGTGTAAGTATTTCTGTACAAGATGCAAATTGACTATATATGGACTTAGTTTATCATAGAGTCCCCGTTGATCCACTATAACCAAGCATTTCTACTACTTTTATATGATGTCTAGTGAAAACTTTCTCGTATAATTGTTTTCTTTTACTATTCATGAGTACCAATTAACAAAATAAATAATTTGACATCTGCTCTACGCAAATTAAGAATGGAGAAAAAATAATTCCGGTTGTTCAAATACCGGATGCTTTCGCCTTAATTCTCTTCTTTCTACTATAAAGCGTCGGTTACATTCATATCCACAACACACTGTGTACAAACATACTCCATATTATGGTGAATAGCATCTCATCTCCAGTTTACGACACGGCAGTTTGAACAACTTGTCCTAATAGGAACTATATATTAACATATGTATGCACCAAATTAATACAGATGTATTACAAGTAATGTAAGCATGAAATGAGTTTGATGGGAAGCACTGTCTGATAATTGTGCAGGCGATAAAAAGTCCTCGACATCAACTTATTACAGTATTTTCAATAGCTTTCGTATTTCAGCTTGGAAATATATAATAATTATAGCATCTCAAAATGTGCCGTGATTTTAATTTTGTAGGATCATCGGCCGGTATCAGACATTAAAGGACAATACCATATCCACAGATTTTACAAAAGTGATAGAAATGGTTTAAGATTGAATTATTTGTAATGATTGGTCCATAAGAACAATTTGAAAATTCCGGAAGTGACACAAAAAGGAAAAGCAGCGTCCATAGATACTACATATGATACTACTACTAATTAAACAGATTTCATAGAATAATTTTAACATAAAGATATTTACAATGGTTGATCCGTAAGAACAATTTGAAGATTCCAGAAGTGACACAAGAAAAGGGAAAATCAGCTATTAGTACCGACTGAAGTACAAAGCTACACGGAAGACGAATGGTCTTTTTATTATATAAGATTGTGAGAAAGTGTTAGTTTGATACTCATAAGAAGAACCCATTTTAAACACTAGTTTACTTGTTTATATCCTTTTAAAAGTAACTGTACCACTACTGAGTCCGCCACATGGATTACAAATCGCAATTATGCGACTAATGCTGCAATGAAGTGACCCAAATTAAAAATGGGAACTTCCCTTGTATTCGAAAAGTATAAACCAGACAGTGTGTACTTATAATAAACTGTATTTATATACAAATGATTACAAATGGTTAGGTGTTTGAATTCCTGGAGACACCGATCACTACATAGAGCCAGTGGTTTTCAGAAGTCCGATTCCCCTCAAATGCACAACATACTAAGAGAACGCAAAAGTGCGTCCCGAAAATTTGTTTGGAGCTTCCGATTTCCTGCCCCCCCCCCCTCCATCTGTTTTACATAGTTACGAATGCTTCCATCGAAATTTTTGAAAAACGGTCATTGTGGCACGATGTTAATTTGGACACTGGCGTGGTTTGCTCGCCCCAACTGAAAATCCATGCCCCGTTACTGGCTATTTGTGATCCATGTTAAGAAGACTCGAAAGTCCCGGTCCCGTTACTGGCTATTTGGGATCCATGTTAAGGTGACAGTAGTAGTACTGTTTGTGGATTGGTTTTGTTTGTTTCTTTGTTTGGTTTTTGTTTAAGAATAATATGCTGACTTTATTTGTAAACTGTAGTATTACTATCGTTTAAAATGTAAGCACAAAATAGATCGTTAACAATAACTGATCTGACTTCAAATCTTTTTTGAGGATCGATCATAACACATAACTTTATGTTAAAATTATATTTGGAATCTGTTTCCTCATTTCTATCTCATATTGTTTCTGTGGACTTATTTAATTCTTAAATTACATTCTCTTTATCCTTGCTTTTCAATTTGTCAAATGACGTGAACATTTAATTTTCTGCGTTTTGCATTCGGTTAGTTCACTATATTACATTTGAGAATATTGAAAAATTATTAAACCTTAGAATACGATCTCGACCCCTCTCCATTCTGTCTATAGGCCAGTCAGGTGAACCTGTCAATTTGCGTATGCAGATAGAGGTTACTAATAACAACAGAGTGACTGATTCTCTTTAAGATAATAATGGTGCGGATATGCGTTGGAATGTCAGTGCCATTCGCCAAGAAATTATCCACGAATAACTACTGGCACAATTATCTTACAGCCCCATTTCCATTTTCAATTACTAACTGTCCGCTCAATAATGGCAGCCATCTTAGACAATAGGAAACGTCACCAGCAGGTGCCCTTCATTTCACCCGTCTTGTAAGTAGTTCGCCTGGGGAACAGCAACACATGAGAATAACACCGGTCACCATTTGTGCCTTCGAGAAATATTCGCTTTCTTTTCTTGTTTCGTAAAACACACAAAAAAACACAGTTGTATTAGCACGAAGACGTTTTTCAACAAAAGAGAGGAAATAAACCCGGGAAGAATGTCGCCAATAGTATTCGGGAATTGTTATTTTTCTCCTTGTGTTAAAATACACTTTTAATCTCATGCATCACGAAGCTCCCCTAGCGGTAAGTGCCAGAACAATAACATAATACAAATCATTCATTATGATTCGTGGGAAAGTGACGACAAATTTCTAAGCAATACATCTTAATGCCATAATTCAAAAGAAGCAATATGGAGGATAATTATTTTCGTATCGACGGCGTTAGAAGAAGGGGTACGTGCGTGCGGGTGGGGTGGCATTAATGCCAAGTACTCTTCTCAATGAGATAAGAATAACTAATAATACTGCTTGGGATGATCGTATGATAATCTAACAAAACTTATACTTAAAGGGTGGTGCCAATCAATTATAATTATAAAATAGAAACAAAACCAAGCATACGCCCACCAGCAGATAAGTCGTCCAAGAGCAGTTTTGAAAATGACAAGTTTTCAGCGATAATAGCTTCTAGTTTTTTTTTCATTTGTTTGTTAAATTATCGTAAATCTTTGTGAAAATCCACGAGTTCTGCATTTTAATAGATCAGAAAACCGGTTTGAACTCTAGAAAGATTGGGTCATAGTTGAAGCCCCTGCAGTACTAACTGGCAAAATAAATAGGTCGAAGTCTAATAAAACACTAATTTTACTTTTCTTTTAATTCAATACTGGGAATTTGTACTGAATTCACTATGGATTGCTGTAACAGTTTGATTGGATGATTCGAATTCAGGTCGGCTAGGAGAGGTAATTCGGTTGCAAAACCATTTTTGCAAGTTGCTTAAAGATACATTATGGGAGATTCGGGAACGAGTTAGCAGTTCTCACTATAATAGTTAAAAACTAGATAATGCAAAGGCTATTTGGTGAAAATTTCATTCAAATTGATCCACTATGAACCGAGAACTAAGCGACTGAAATTCCCATAAGCCTCGGTCATCATTACTAAAGTCAGTACGATAAACATTATAGTCTCGATTATCCATTTAATCGTTTAATTGAGAAGGAAAGTTATGCAGTAAATCGGCTTACAATCCACTAAAGATCGCAGGCTAGCGCTGCCATCTAGAGTTGATTATGGCCTGGATAGGTTAATTAATGTCTAATTAATAATTTAGATAACATTTCGGGCCTAAAGAAAGACCTGAAATAGGCAGATTTAGCTCTTGCATAATGTATGTTTAACTCACGGGTTAGAATAACAGAGGAAATAAAATCCCCCAATTAAATTTTCAAAATTTTTCCGGGAAGGGCGAGGACCCCAGACCCAGTGACGACCAAATGGTGTTTGTTATATTGGGTTAGGTTATATTGGACTACATTAAAGTTGCTGGTTTAAATTTTCCAAAGTTTATCTCGACGGTCGCGTTTCTGTGGACTGTAAACGATTAATTGGTTATTTAGAATTCAGGCCAACAATTAGACCACTTTGAAGTTCCTGTATTCACGGGCTTGAATAGCAAGAAAACGCGTTTGCGGCCATTTCAGGTCTGCCCCCCCCCCCACTAGCATTCATCGAACCAGTACGCCTATGCAGCAAATAGTTGTAGAGTATAGTTGTAACCATTTGGTGCGAATCGGGGGGGGGGGGGGGGTTATAATCAACACAATCATGTATTTTAGAACTACTGGAAAGACACAAAGGGTTAGATCCACAACATGTTACAACTATACTTTACAACTATTTGTATAGCGAGGCATCACTGGCGTCATGCTACGTCCACAGTGCTATTAAATTTAAGCATCTAATTTCAAGGGTCCAGTTAAAAGAGTTCCAGATTTTGCAAATCCGGTTTTATTTCCCTTTCACTTTTATTAGCTTGGGTTAAGGCAAGTGCGCATAAGTAATTATTTGCCGGATTATTTACTGTCTTTTAAAATAACACCTCACCTTTATATTTCTATCGGTGATTTTATTTTCGTCGGGGAATACTTATCGTTACGGTTTGTTTTCAAACGAGCTCGTATATAATTTGTCGTAGGCTATAGTTACGTTGTCCTTATAATATTCTGTATTCTTTTTTTTTTCACTACTGACCAATAATCCATCGCCGACAAATCATCGAAGAGGATAATTCTATTTCCAAATGCACGCGTTTATACGGAAATTGGTCCTGTAATGGAAGTCGCTGTGTATGGTGCTGTACAAAGCTAATAATTGCACACTTAATTAATAAACCCATGAACACCGTTAGGGGCACTGATGTACTATTTTGATACCGCTAAAGAAAATGACCGACAAAGTACCGTTCCTATGGTTAAGTGGCACTTTCAGACCATAAAAACTTTTACTATTGAGACAGAATTTTCGCATATTTTTCGTTATTTTTAAAATTTAGATTGATAAGAAACTTGTTAAAAATGAGAAGTTCGCCCTAGATATTAGCATTTTTGGATAACCTGGTTCATCTTTTATGTGAGCTATTTTGGGTGGTGCAAATCCCACCTAGGGAGTGGGAATATGAAAGTGGATTGGGATAGAAGTCACGAAAGGACAACTGTTGGTAGATCAAGGGCACATAACTGCGCTTTCTCAACAGGCCACAAGGTTTTCCTTTTTACATTTAATATTACTATTTATCTGGTTATCTATCTGACTTAATTGTGAAATAATTTGATTTTTTTAGGTTTAGAATGTATAAGGAATCGTTCTGTGAACATTCCACAGGCTTGAGACGAGTATATGAAAATTTAGAAATGGTTGCACTACTGATGTCTTCCATCTTGCTCCAGCCACAGTAGTGAGTCGTTTGGAGGCCTCCCTTTGAACAAGTTTTGTAGTCATTTGACTACATAAAAGTTACTGGCCTATAACCTCCTTAATTTCCAATTACACTGACCCCAAACTGTACTATACATAGCTTAACATATAATAAATCAATTAAGTGAAACCTTGCCGCATAATAATATGATTTGATTAAACCCAACTGCTATGCGAAATGTCTATTCATTTTAAAATAGCCGCCGAACCAGGATCACGTAATTTCATGTCACTCGAAAATACAGAAAAACTGTTTGGTAAGATAAGATTAAGATTTCAGTGTTCCACTCTTCACTATAAACAGGGGCCTGTTTCACGAAATTTTAATTAAAGATAAAATCAAAATTTTAGTAGATACTTCAATTTTGATTGGCTAAGCACTAAAATCAAACTAATATTATCCAATCAAATTACTAAAATTTGGATTTTATCTTAGTTAAAATTTGGTGAAACAGACCCCAGGACGCAGCTACAATACAGTAGCTAATGACAATTATGTAGGACCTTTACATGGTATTGTAAAGAAAATGCAATTTGATTAGACATCACATAAAAAATAAGCAACAATCTGAAAACCCTATAATATTATGTGTGTGCATCATAACACGTAACAAGTTGTGTCTTAATCCCAAAGCTCTGAAATTCCTGCTTGTTTGGTTATATACTGTTGGACAACTTTTTAGCAGTGAGTTTGCGAGAAAATGACAATGATCTTAATTTTAAGAGCACGTAGCACAAAAACTACACCACAGTCCCAGTATAGTATGTTGGCTGATTATGGTGGCTGATTGGTAACATGTCGTGATGTCGTGGTGTCAAGATGGCCCTCACTACCAAATTACAGGTCTTAATACGAAATTCTCGATATCATGTTACATATCACTGAAAAGCACGTTCACTGCTCTTTTCAAATATATAAATAATTTGCTGGCACATTTATATTTACTTGCCTTGAGGGGTGATCAAAGACGAATGGTACAAAAATCTATTAAATGATGGGGGTAGGGATATTCAAAGTAAAACTACGGGTCTTAATACGAAATTTCAGATATTATGTTATATATCACTGAAAAGCACTCATTTCTCTTTTCAAATATATAAATAATTTTCTGGCACATTTATATTTACTTACATTGAAAAACTATCAAATTTGGATAATACTGAACTCTGTTAAGTAATTACGTGGGGTGGGGGTGGGGTATTGAATGTCTAATTACGGGTTCTAATACGAAATTCCAGATATCATGCTACATATCAGTAGAAAGCACGTTCACTTTTCTGTCCAATCTCGTGGGTTTTCTCCGGGTCCTCCGGTTTCCTCCCACTGCTTAAGACCCCTACGCGCAAGCGATTATTGAAATAAAATTGAACCATGTGTTAGTCCCGAAATGACCTAGTTTGTGTCGAGTGGACGTTAAACCCCATTTCTCTCTCTCTCTCTCTCTCTCTCTCTCTCTCTCTATCTATCTCTCTTCAAATATATAAATAATTTTCTGGCATATTTATATTTACTTGCCTTGAAAAGTGAAAGGGGGGGGGGGGTATTTGAAATAAAAAATGCGGGGGTTAATCCAAAATTCAGTATATCTATACTGAAAAGTAAAGTTAATCCTCTCTTGAAATGTATTTATTATATTTTCGGCGGAATGCATATATACTTTTTAAAATTAAAATTGATACAAGTTTGGTAGCCTTCGCTGTCTGAATTAAAGAGAGTGGTGGGGGTAGGGCGAGTGTTTAATGTCAAAATATGTGTTGTACGAAATTCCAGTTATTGTGTCATACATCACCGGAAATCGGGTTTCTGTGGCTCTTTAAATCTACTTGTTATTTTCTGGCACATTCATAATTCCATACTTTAGAAGAGATAAAATCATTTTTATTTTGAGCAAAGAAATGGGTTACTAAAAATAGACTACTTTCAATTCATTTTATTTATCGAAGGCTCGAATTAGCCCATACCGAGCACGTGATTACACTCAAGTCATGGTCATCCAGCATATTTGGTAGTGAGGCCCAGCCACACTGATCCGCAGTGAATATTTGCTAGGCCGCTACAATCACTGTAAAGGATGACATCGATGCGGCTTAATGAGCCAGAAATATTAACTTTTTTCCTGCGACAAATTAAATTCTAAAACATTTTTTTTTATGTATTGGAAAAATAAATAAAGGCGTTTGACGTATTTGTAGGTAAAATTATTTCCTATTTAGTGTAAATGGGTATTAAAATGACTAAAATGCAGCATTCTCTCCGAAGCAGTAACGTCTTATGTAAACAATGCACGCGCCATTCAGCCAATGATTGACGCCGCGTGCTGTGACAGCACGTGTTAAGGCAGTCATCTTTGACAGAGATATATCACTAGACTCGTAATTCTCTGTGAAACAGGGTGAGGCCCAGCTTGATTCGCAGTTAGTGAAGGGTAAGTATTCTTAGTGAAGGATGAGATAGTGAGGGCTGACTTGATCTCGAAAAGGGACAGCACTCAACATTGATAAATAAAGTCGACAACCCGACATCACGACACCACGACAACCCGACATTTTTACGCGACAATACGACATTTTTACGCGACATTACGACACATTCTTAATGTCGTGGTGTCGGGTGAAAATTGAAGGGCGACACCACGACATCACGACATGATACCAATCAGCCACCATAGTAAAGTATCATGATAATTGGGTTACATCAAGTACTTCCTTTAAGTTCATTGCCTTTTATAGTTTCGGATATATTAGCTTCGACCTGTTTCCTTTTTTTTTAGAAGACGTATTTTAGCGCCTCCAATTCACGTTCTTCAAAACGCTAAAACCTTTTCTAAATACATGTATTTGATATTTTTCAAATTTTGTTCAGATTATTGAAAGCAAATAGTTCACAATTGCAGTGGCATCGTCAGTGTAGAGGTATTTTGTGTATTTAAAACCCTCTGGCATCGTTAATGATGGTAATACCATCTCCGATTAAACGTGGGTGGTGAAAAATCGGAATAATAAATGAGGACTTAACCTGACAAATGTATCGCCGCTGAACAAATAAAAGTGTCGACAACCAATTGTTAAGCATTGTTCAGAAAGTTTTAGTCATTCATTAAGAAAAATTATCATTTTGTGTATGTAATTCTATATTGAAACAGTCACTGATATTTATATAATCCATAATGCTAGCCCGACATGCATTTATCCCTTTAAATTAAATATTTAATGCTACAGTGATAAAATGTTTGTGAATATGACGTCATGGTCCCGTTAGAGCTATGTTATCACGTGATTCTAGACGTCGATCAACATTATTTTCATAAACGTCTATTATCATGTGTTGTGGGTGACGCCAGTTAAATCCCTGGATACAAGTCACATGCCATTTCATCCAATCACAGCAATTCCCACCTGAACACTTTGGAATTATTAGAAAAAACTGTTTTTCTATTTACTGAGATAATTTGGGAATTATCAGACTCCTAGGGTGAACCCGGCTGGAATGGGTCTACGCATATATTTGTAAAGAAATATTTAATGGAACGACTAACTCAATCTATATAATAATATTCTTTACTGAACTGACACATTTCAATTTCCTTTGTCTGTTTAATAATCTTTTATACAGAGTGAGTTAGTAGGCTACTTATTACACAGGCAGTTCTCAGAAAATATCATTGTCTTAAAGATAGGTTACCAGAAAAGTATTTATCGGGTGGTTATTTACAATAAAAGTATGGCAGTTTTATATGGAAAATAGAAATATCCAATCTTACTAGAAAAATATTGGATGTCCTGAAAAACACTCCTGGAGCGCATACAAGACAAAACTGTAAGGGTTTCCCTAATCGACAGCCCGACGAATAGGAGTGTCAAAGGTCGCACGTGGAGATTGAGCGCTTGATGTACATGTTGATAAACTTTATGAAAAGTTAGACGTACAACAGTTTCTGAGTTAAAAACCACAGAAAAAAAACTTGGGCAGTGGATAATCCGAGAATTATTTGTAATAAATAGTTAGCGATTAAAGACAACATCGTCTTGTGTATGCAATGAATTCTCCTCCGACTTCGTCCCCGTTGCTAGGTAGGCTACTGAGAGAGGTAAGTCGCGTGACACAAACATGACCTTTTTTGATCGATTTTTTTTTATAGTAAGGGTATTCCTTGGCAATTGCAATATTTTGAGAAGGATTTGAAGCAAAATTATGTTAAATTAATTCGTGTGAATATATATCATCAAATCACACCGTTTGTACGCGTAATGTATCTTAAAAGATGCAAAGTAGTGCTGCATCCCACGGCAGTGACAGACCCAGAGCGATTTCTCGTGTATCAAGATTGCCGACATACCATGAGTGGGCATTCCAAGCGCCCATAAGGCTGCTTTTATGGCTAGTGCACTTCCGACCTATAACCAGATTTGGGCCATTTGAGCGGACACGAGGGACAAATTGATGGACTAAGGTTACATTTTTGGCCCACCACTCAGTATCTAAAATAGCCCGCTGCAATAATTGAATTAACTATCATAAAGATGGTCGAGATACCCCTGTGCAAGGTAAAACGCACACCGTCATCATCTCGTTCATTCCCCACAGAAAGCCCTGCTGGTCGAAGAGGTTGGGGTACGGGGTTTGGGATTTCTGTTATAATTTTTTTTTAAAAAAATGGGAAAAAAAGATAAGTTGCCAGGCAACGAAACATACCCCCACAGCAGCTAAATAGTCCGAAGAGTCAACTAGAGTTGTTGTATATGTTTACTTTTGTCGGTAATGTAACAATTATAATACACTAAAATCTGATTAAGAGTAACAACTCATTAAGTAATTATCAGAAAATCATTAGAATTTGTTTAGCCCATGCTAACGTTTAGTATACAAAACATTTAATATCATGGATTTAGCTGTTGAAGTTATCAAAAATCATTAAAGATTAATACACATGTATTTGTTCGTCTGTGTATCAGCCTAAAGTCAATCGAAACGATTACATATAGGCGTAAACATGGTGTATAAATATTAAACCAATCAAATAATAATTTTGGGCTCTAGAGCGTCCACAAGATATGTATAAATTTAAAGTCAATCGGATATTAACATAAGCCTCTAGAGCATCCAGAAGCAATTGTGGATGGCGGGACTAACGGATGAACGCATGGGGTGACTAAAAAATACGACCACATTTCAATGTGGGCATATAAAAATGTTTACCGGTACTTTACACTTTATAAAGCCTTATTAATATGCGAAAAATCTTAAAAAGTGATCTTGACAAAATTGGTTATTTCTCAAGGGAAGATGTTAGAAACATTTTTTTTGATATCTATATGATCGTATTGATTCATATTATTTGTCCATTGAAATCAAATATCATAATTTTATACGAATAATGAATTTCGCTTAATTCAGAACAAATATTTGTTTTGGAGGCTAAGAATACCGATTTTGCCAAAATGACGAAAATGTTAATTAGTTTTATGAAATCGAAAACGTTATTAGGCATCACATGGTGAAATTTTTTTTATAAAAATCGAATAATAATTGACACTTTTATGGACCAAAATCCTTGAAAAGTGACTTGTAGAAAGTGAGAGTAAGAAATACAGTTTTTGTCAAAATGGCGTCACTTCCGGTGTCAATTTTAAATTGCAATCAGTTAGATATAACACATATTTGCTTTATGCATTAAATCGTATTTATTATTTCTGGAAATCCATTAATAATTGACCCCTTTACAGGCAAAATTACGTGATAAGTGACTTTAGTAGGAGCATTCATCTTGATCTATTAGATTTGTAAACATTATTATTTGCGTTTAAAAAGGCCTTCCGACCTGTCCAAATTGATGATTTGGGCAAAGTTCCGCCACTTCCGGTGCCGACAGAAAATGTTATCGGTCGAAAAAAGTTGGGAATTTGCACCGTGGAGCATATGAACATTCTTTTATACAAATCGGGCAATAAATAATCAACCTAGAACCCATAAACTGAAATTAAAATTCGAAAAGCCTGACAAAATTGGTTATCTATATGGCCGTATCATTTTTATTAATATGTTGATTTAAGCTAAAAGTTAAAACATTTAATACATATTAAATAATTCTTAGTTGAAAAAAATGGTAATTGTTATTGTAATCAATATAATATGATGCATATTTGCTTTTTGAATCAAATGGTGTCACTTTTATGAAAATCCAATAATAACTGACTATTTTACAGGAAATAAGCTGACTAAAGCAAAATTGCCTATTTCTAGGTAACTGCTTATATTACAAACTAATTTTAACATACATTTTCTTCGTTACGAAGTTACGAAAAAATATTTGAAAATCGTGTCCCAAAGCATCAACCGATCAAATTGCTTATCTCTGCTTACCCTTAGCAGAAAATTCTCATCTTCAAACTCCATCAACTCATTCGCGTAACAAACATCTACACCAAGTGTGAACATTGTTGCTCAATTAGAAGGAGGGTTATTGTTTTCCAAAGTATCGACTTGGTTATCGCTCTGCGTACCTGAGCAGAAAATGTTCATTATCGAACTTAGGCAAGGTATTGATGTAATGAACGTTTACACAAAGTTTAATCACTCTCACTTAATTGAACTCAAGTTATTGTGTCGCAAAGCATCAATCAATCATATTGTTTATCTCGCCTTACCCTCAGCAGAAAGTGCTCATCTTCGAACTCCATCAATGCATCGACCTAATAAACACCTACACCAAGTTTGAACATTCATCTCGATTTGGTAAGTTATTGTGTCCCAAAAAATGTGACGGACAGACAGACGGACGGACCCATTTTAAGAGTCCCCTACTTTCTTCGAAAGGCGGGAGACAACAAATACAATAGTGTTTCACACAAGCTACGCAGTGTGAAACCCTAATTAGTGGAAGTGGAAGTATCAAAGTACAATAACCCTCCGAAGGCAAATTGTACCACGGTAAATACAAGTAAATCAAAGTCTTTAGTTGAAGACTCCTTTGTGATTTAAAGTGAGTATTAAATATAGATTGATTTTATTTATATCCATTCGTCACAGAGATTAAAGATAATCACCGAAAGCGAGGACTCAACATCTTATCTGATTTGCTCCGTAATATTAACCAAAACGAGAAACGCCGAGAGAAAGAAACTAGTGCTATAATTTTCCAGTTGTTAAATATACCCCAATCATCAGTGTCGTGGTTATATGCAGGGTTTTATTCGAAAGTTGGCGACACTTACAATTTCTTCTGTGTTTTAAAATACAATAAATAAATAGACCAAACCAAATGATAAGACGGGCGTTTGAAGGGTCGCGAATACACCAAATGGGTTCTGGGCGTTTTCATCCGTTCTGCGGTTACAAACTATCAGGAGAATCATCTAATGGAGTTCTGAGGGGCGACATGGAATGAAATGCTGCACAAACAGGGCTAATGAAGACGGGATTGGTGGAATGAACCCATGTTCTCTTGACCTTATTCTGATTAATCCGTCCTGTATTTGATTACGTCCGTTACAGTAGCATTCGTTAATGAAACGGCTGTACCGTTTAGGTTTCGACGGGGAGGCTGTAAAGATCAAATATGGCGCATTCCGCTACCACACATCGGCCCAGAGCACCAGCATGACAGATTTAGACATTTCCTACTGCTCCTATATAATTTGAAAGGCATCTTACATTAATAACCTGGGTGTTGCGTCTTCGGGCATAAAATAGTTATTTGTCTTCCCTATGTGACTTGCTTCAGCTAGGTTAAATATATCGTCTGCATTCTCTTAAAGGACAATATTGGTGCCAGTCATTATCACATATGTGATAGAACTGGTTAAACACATTCCAAATATTATTTTATCACAGAGATCATTGCTACGATAGAGGCGTAATCAATGCTTCAACAATCGGAAATGGCGAACGAAAAAGGAAAATACGAGTTATACCTCTATATAAGTGACTGAAGTGACGAGTGATAACAGATACTCACTAATAATTCCTTCGAAGACCAAACGATGTTATATGAGACTGTAAGAGTATATCTGACAATTCAAAAAAGTAATTGAATGTCATTAGATAAGAGAACACGAATAAAATAGAAACAGTCCGTACATTCACGCGTGATATCCTTTCACAGTCTCACACAACAACTTTTGGTCTTCGAAGGAATTATTAGTGGGCAGAAATTCGCCCATGTACCTGTTATCACCCGTCACTTCCGATTGTTGAAACATTGATTCCACAGCTATCGTAGCAATGATCTCTGTGATAAAATAATATTTGGAATGTGTTTAACCAGTTCTATCACATATATGATAATGATTGGCACCAATATTGTCCTTTAAGGATACTTAGCAATACAATCAAAGCGGTGATCATAGTCAGCCGGTTTATATAACTCTTACCGGTGTCCAGTAATGGTTTATAGGTGACCATTATTCTGGGTTGGTACACGAACAAGGGTATTATATAACCAATTAACTGAACAGTAATTTTAATATTTTCTGTATTAGATATCATCAACTGGGAGTATAAATGTATTCTCCCAGAGATCAATGACATGAGGCTAGACGATTAAGTATAATAGTCATTTGTGAAAACAGGATACTTAATTAATAACAATGAAACATACACTATTAAACTTTTACAATACATAGAGGCATTTTACTTGTGACAAAATTATTTCTAATGATGCATGGGTCATGTAACATTTAATTTAATTGATGAAATATTAATTAAAGTGAATATGAATACAGATAACACCATTTTGCTTTTTCTAAATACAATCTGTTTAATTTATCTCATTATCAGTGGAATGTCAAGTCGTGGAATTTAGGAAACTGGTATAAAACAGTATTTTATAAAAGAAGACAAAAGTGTATTAGAAGTGTGCAACAAGTGTGACTGATGTACAATAACATATCAAATAAATATATGGTGCCAGGCAACTAAAATGCACCCACCAGCAGCCAAATTGTTGGTCGTTTTCGTAATGCTTTGAACTATTTCTCCAGAACTTTAAGCAATAATATCACTAGACCAATGGTTTACAGCATTGCACTTAGAGAAAGACTCTGAATTTCAAAAGGGTTCATTTGAAAAGTTTTATCAATGTGATGACACCAAAAACACAGTGTGTGTAATTACAAGCCAGGTATAACTGACAAATAACTGAACATGACTCTGAACCTTACTACTAACCAAACAATCTCTGTAAATTTGAAAAAGATATATCTCTGTGGATCCTTTACAAGGTTTTTGTTCACAGAGAAATATCTCTGAGAGTACTTGACACATGGTTTTGAATATCATTAATGTTTTTTCAAAGTTTGAAAACAAAAATCTCAACAAGCTGGATGAAGTGGGCAAGACAATATATGACATGTTATACAATGGATGAATAAAAAGAACTGTTAAAAACTTACACAAATTGAAATAAATTTATAGCAACTACAAATGTACTTTTTCTATTGAAATACATAAATTACTTAACCTTACACAGTTATGTTGTTACCAACATCAAAATATTTAACCTAACACAGTTCTGTTGTTACCAACATCAAAATATTTAACCTAACATAGTTCTGCTGTACCAACAAACAATTACAGTTTTTATCAACATACATACAGTAACAAGTTATTAATTTTCTTTATATATAAAAATAGTTCAAATACAGGTTCATATATCAGCTTTAAACTTTCTTGCAAAGTTTTCTCACAATTCCTGAAACTTTTGAGTTACTGTAATTCTGAGTTAATAATGTCCATTAGTTAATAGATGATTAAAATAAGAATTATTTGTGTAATATAATAATTAAGTTTGCAACACAATTATAAATATTTAAGGCTATTGTGATGGTTCTGAAGAGGCAGTGCCAAATTTTTATGTTATGAGACCTAATTATTTTGAAGACTGTATATTTGTAAACAGTATAATTTTTCCATGGGTTAGTCTTGCTACATTTAATTCCTACATTTCACTGAAACAAATTAATAATTAGTTTACTACTATTAATAAACATACTTAAATCTGCTTCAATTATACCATAATTTATTTTTCATTTTGAGCTATAACCGCTATGTAGTACAAGAATTTTTAGCTCTCTGATTAAAGGAGCAATGTAAAATACATTTTAGTGAATAAAACTGATTAATTCTGTGTGATAATTTCTTAAGAGATCTTTATCTGACTCCAATGCAACTTTCTTAAGCTATGACACTTTTTAAAAAGAAATACAAACTTGTAATTTCTAGTTGGTGTTGGCAATAAGTCACACAATTACTTGTTATATAAGTACTTGGATAACCATTTAATTATATCAAGAAACAGATGAAGTTTCTTAAAATGAGTTCAGTAAATCTAGCGATTTTTTCAGAAAGCTTCAGTATTTTGATTTTAAACTTTCATGATTTGTCTATTTAAATCTGTTATTTTACAACAGATACATTTCTGGAAGATGCCACACTATACAAAATACATAGTCCTAATTAAAATCATATGTTAATAGAGCACAGACAGTCTCACAAAATAAAAACCTGACAATGCCTCTAAGTGGAAGACCTATAAGAATGGAGGTGATCTATGTGTATATCTGAATAAACTATGAATCACCAATGTGAAAAAGATGAACAGTAATCACCAATGTGAAAAAGATGAAACAAACATTTCAAATTAATATGAAAAATGAATTTCATGCTCTCATTATAAGTTTGATACTTTAGATTAGGACAATTTGATAAAGATCTTTAAAATAACATCAAAGCCGACTGAAGACTGAAAACTGAATACTGTACTTCCTTAACAACAATACAATGATTACAAATACTAACAAAAACTTGATGACATAAATATGAAATAACACAAAATAAAAAATCAACAATATCACACTAAGAAGCTTTAACATTAAATAATATCATATTTACAAGCGATATATATTACAAATTATTATGGTTGAGTATAAAACAGTCAGAATTCAAATCATACAATTCTCTTTTTGAAAGTAAAAAGTTAGAAATGATGATAAGTGATATATAATTATAATGCTTTATTTCTAATTGCCAGAAAATTTATGAGTGATACTCTGCCCTTTAACAAGAACAAAAGTCATTATAATGTTTTCATACAGATGTTGTGTTTTTTTCCTCAATTTATTTCTCATTAGCATGATTAGTGTTCTCTTGTGTTCTCAGATTTTCCATCAAAATAATATCTGATCAGTGCTCTGGGTATAATTTATTTTGTTCCTGCTACTAGTCAAATGGAATTTGCAAAGTAATTTCTCCACTGTGAAAAATAAAAGATTTATGAAACAGCAATGGCATAACTCAACAAACAAAAAATGTGAATTAGAAGTTCAAATATATAACAAAAATCACAGATTTTGAAAGTCGTGATTCTCTTGTAATTTTGTTGTTGAATCTTTAAAATATTCATACAGTTCAAACATAAAGCACAGCATTACTAACCAAATATATTTAATTGCTGTTTTCAATTAAATTATTATAATTTTTCAGAGTTTCGAAATTCAAAACAAGGACAAAGTTAATAGTACGTTATTACAATTTGATTGAAATAAAGAATATATAGAGTATATAATGTTTTCTTAAATCCCTTATTATTATACATAATATTAAGCAACCATTGCATTTATCTTACTTGGTGCCCAAATCAAATATATCTCAATATTTGGTACGTATATAAATAATTTAAATAATTACAACCATAAACCCTGTAATAATAGTTTGCCAGGCAAAGAAACATACGCCCATAGCAGCTAAGTCGTAACTCTGGCAGTAATTATCAGAAATCGTTGAAAATGAAGAGGCTTCTTCGTCTCATGACCTTAAACATTGTGTAAATATAAAGTCAATCGAATACTAACTTTAGCCTCTAAAGCGCCCACAAGATATTTTAAAGTGATCAAGGGTCATAACTCTGGCAGTAATTATCGGAAATCGTTGAAAATGAATCGGCCTCTTCATCCCATGGCCCTAAACACTGTGTTTAAATTTAAAGTCAATCGGATATTAACTTTAGCCTATAGAGCATCCAAAAGCTGTTTTAGAGTGATCAATTGTCATAACTCAGGCAGTAATTATCAGAAATCGTTGAAAATCAAAGACTTCTTCGTCTCATGACCTTGAACAGTGTGTCTAAAAATAAATTTAACCTCTAAAATGTCCACAAGCTATTGTGGATGGCGGGACCAACGGATGAATGGATGGGGTGACCAAAAATATACGACCACATTTCAATGTGGGCATATAAAAACGTTTACCGGTACTTGTAGAAAAAAGGAAAGTTTACTGGTACTTGTAGTAAAAAAACAGTTTAGGAAAATTTGTATTTATAAAATCTCTGCGTAGTAAAATCAATTTAAGAATTTGTCATAAATGATACTAATATGATAAAAGATTATAATTGCTCATCTATGTAAATTTTTATGAAATAATAGCACATTATAAAGAAAAAAATATTTTGATTTAAAATATATTCAAAATAATTACAGCAAGCCACATTTTTTATAGAATAATAGCACAATTTTTTTTTGATTCAAATAATATGAACTGGATGATATATATTTTTTATCAATGAATGAACAAATAATATTGGCTTTTTTCCCCATGGAATATCAAACAAAAGTGTGGTACAGTTGTTATTCCAATACTTCTACTGGGGGAAAAAACCCCAGATTTTTATATTGTAAATGAACTACGGTAAATGTCATGTAATAAAAAGAGCAACAACATATGGAATAGTAATTCTTTTTTGTTAATGTTGTGTATGGATAGTCAATTAATAATCAGAGAAAGATTTAACGCCTCACCAATGGTCCAAACCAATTCCAATTCCCATCGGTGGTGTTCAATTATTTATGGACCCGACCCATGGTCTATGCCATTTGTTTCATTACAAAAAACAAATTTTGCTTGTTACTCAGTTTGTATTTTATATGAATTGTTATAGCTACCTTAGAACTTTTTCAGAAGTTTTAAACCATTTCAGAAGTTTTAAACTTTTTCTTAAAAAGGCATTATTTAAGAGCTAAATCTGCTTTTTGCAGGTCGTTCTTTCGGCCTTAAATGTTATATAAATTATTAATATTAGACTTTTATTAACACAAGAAGACCATAATCAACTCTCGATGCCATCAAATGGCTCTGATTTTAAGTAGATTAGAATGATTCGGCCATTTAATGATTTAATTATGATAATAAACAATCAATGCACACATCTTGTCCAAACTACAAATTTGGATAACTTCGCTCAAGTAAAGTAATCTGAATGAAATATTTTCAATATATTCATTTTGCATTATCTATTTTTGAACTATTAAAGCAAGATCTGCCACTTCTTTATCCAAATCTTACATAACGTATCTTTAATAAAATAAAATAGACAAGTTTTTCGCAAATACAGATAAATGCAACAAATATATCTTTATGGGAAATAAATGTCAAAAATATATCAGTTATTATTTCGCTGCAAGCGATAACATGGTACATGTCAATCAGATTGGGGGAATTCCAAACCTGGACCCAACTTGGGGTATTACCCCATTGTCCGTTTTAAATCCTTTCGTTTTTAATTATACAAAATTACTAATTAATCAACAGTAAAACATACAAATTTCACCAAATTGTAGTGTTAAATATTTAAGATAATCTAAATTAAAACAATGAGATATGAAATTATGGCTGATATTACCAATATATAGAATAGTCTGATATCAGATGAAATAATATAATATTCTATATATGAAACATGACAGCTTGAGTCTTATTATTAAAGTTAATGAGGTTATATGAGCTGTATAATACTAGACGTTTCCAATGTCTATAGAATAAAATAGTTATTGGAAACATCAGTCTTTAATTACAGATGAATATTAACCTCTTTACAGTACAATAACTGATACAATCCTCATCATAAATCAATGGTTATTTAATGCCAACTGATCATCTTCGTTATTAAATGAAATATATCTACTACACAACAAAATAACTTGCTGTTCATTTTGAGTCAAATCACAATTTTTATCACATCAAACTCTTCTTGTACATTGGTTAACATTTCGACCACTTTGTGCATGACCAATCAACTTCACTTTGAAATCTGTAGCTAGTGTTATATCTTTAATGCAGCCAGTATATCCAGTTGTAAATTTTCCTAGGGTTTTTTCAGCTACATCGGTCATTCCACCTAAAAATGGACAAAAATGGAAATAACCATTTGAACCTCAACAAAGTAACATAACAGATTTCCATAATTTTTGGGCCCTCTAGAGATCTTAAAGATATTAACATTTTATTTCTTAAAAGAAAAAAAATTAATGTTGTGTTGTAAAGTGTGAGTTTCATCATTGTTGCAATGAAATGTGTTTTTAACATCCTACTGTTTTGTACTGATCAGGTTAATAAGACAAACATGTCATGTAGCAAGCTATAAGGTAAATAGTAGTTGGACAGAAGCTATTCTCTCTATTCTTAATAAATTCCAATCAAATGTTCTTTTATCTGCTTATCAACAAGCACATAGGGATGGGCCGTGTTTTTTCATTCCAGATTCTTTTTCCTTTCCTGAACCAGGAGGAACTTTCTTGGCCAACAGTGGTATCGAACCAGGACTTCGTGATAAGTAAGTCAGAGTCACCATATGTTTTAAACATGCATACAATTGCTTGCATAAAGTGCACATAAGATGGGCCTGGAAACTTTGAGATACGTGTAGCCAATGGTTACTATATCCACTTTACAGCAAGTTCATGCCAATCTGGTTGAAATTAATTCAGTTATCTTCACTCAAAGTCGTAAAAATAGACCTTCTGTAAAAACGTCTTAGCCAATTATCGAAAACACTCTTAATCCCCTCAGACGCCAGTGACGTAACAGTGACTAAATGCATATTCGGAATGTTTATTCCTTAATTACCTATATACAGCCTACAGCCAACGTGTTTATTCTTTAATGCCTGAAGGATTCCTTAATCCCCCTAATTAAATAAAACAATTGACTACGGAATAATTTGTTTTGTAATTCATTTTAATTTAAGATCCAATTTAATGTGCCTACAACTTTTAAACTTTGAAGTCTTGAACTCTTAATTAATTTTTTACAATTTGGAACTTATTGGACGAACACTTTTAATATGTAAATATTATACGGGTCCAGCTATGTGGTTTTTACTGCGAGCACTTCGCTTTTCCACATAAAGTGTAGTGTCGTTAATATCTGTCATTAATTAATCAATCCGACTATAAAAGTTATACAGGCATGGGTCATAAACTAATTTACACGTTGGTGTTAGCAGTGAGTGTTAGTGGGATTAAGAATGTTGATTAGGTAATTATCTTTTTTTATGCCGGCCAGATCAAAGACATCACTCTTAGTTGAACGTGTGCGTAATACCTCACGAACGAACTAATGGTAGAATCATACACACACACATTAATTGTATAAAATAATTAAGTTTTACTAATAAGTTGTTTAAAATTGCAGAACAGTAGGACGTTAAACTCCATTTCATTTCATTTCATTTTGTTTAAAATTACTATATACCCAATAATTATTGCTCACCGGTGTTTTTGTAATCAAGTAGCCTCGTATTATTTGTTGATTGGCGTTTAAACAACATTTAATATGTCTAACATCGGTTATCTTTTTTATAATAAAAGTATTTTACAATTGCATTGACAGTTACTTTAATCACTCACCAAATGGCACCAGGAACTCCTCGAATGATCCCGTGCAATTTTCGCGGTGAAGTTTAACCTCATTTACTACACCCGTAGTACATGGATTGGTACATGATAATAAGATACCAAGCGTTGATTGGCAGAGAAATGAGTGCGATCTATTGTACATGCATAGTCATCGGAAAATTCTATATTCACTGTAGTTGTTCTTTATGTATAGAAATGGTTATTATTATTATATATAGCTAATAATGAATATATCGACAAATGACTGGGATATCAAGTATTACGGGGTTATCCAAATTACCCGTAAATGCGCTAATTTCTTGAGTCATCTTCATTTGACACGTGGCCTATTTAAACAAAGGCAGCTTAAATTGATCTACGGCACTATACGGCATTTTAAATTCACTCTAAAATATTCCAATCACAAATGTCTAATCTTAACCAATGAAAGACGATAATTCTGTGATTATGATTAGGCCAGTCACGTGGTAATTGGACCGTCAATAGACTCTTGTCAACTTGCCGTGTGTATTGATAGTGCTATATTGTACAGACAGTGAGATATTGTATAGATAATGTATATCCTATGTGTAGTGCCTGTGACGTCACCAGCCAATCAACCGGATTAAGGTCGTAATTGAAAAATCGAAAAGCGTTTTGGCGTGTCGGATACTTAAACGTTAACAGCGGACTTATTTTTAATCAGATTGGTGTGAACTTGCTGTAAAGTTGATATAGTAACCATGGGCTATACATACATGCAATTTAGATTTTTGATCTTACGTGGTCTTTAAGTCCATATAGCAAACAAATATATTTTGTACTTTACAAATTTTCTCTTCTAAATATTTCACATTTTCTTATACACCAGAGGTAAGAGATTTTTTGTTGTTCTCCATCTATCTAACCCGCTATAAAATGTGCACCAGGTGAAAGCATATTATTTTGAGATAATTTAGAAACCTGACTACTGACATCATGGGATCAGATTTTATATTACCACAGGATCTCAAGAAATTCAAGAAAGAATCTTTGGATATTGATCTAGAGATCACAAGAATTTAGAATTGAGATAAGTTCATAAACTCTGGATCTTACAATTCTGTAGCTGTGTTTATTTGCTGCTTTCTACATACTTCCCCAAAACTCTGGTGTTGCTGGGTACAAAGACAATGGATCATTACGAAGGCCTCATTAAGTTAATGTATCTGATTTGAAACATGATAACCAATGATACTAACCTAAATATACCATTTTATTTGTATTTAGCATGGTGTAACTACCAGGTGAACTGCCTTCAACTATCTCTATACCATCTATCTCTAGATATGCATCTTGTTTATCTCTACAAATATACAAAATATACAAATATTGATAACCCAATGCACATGTTGTTTATCAGTATGTCTACATATACAAAATATCTTGTTTATGTCAACAAGTATACAAAAAATACAAACATTAATAAAAATTCTATATTTTTATATAGAGGCTACATCAATACTGGTATATTCCCGAATACAGGCAGACATTTGTCACTATGATTCCTACCAAATTTTAAAGAAATCCATTCAACCCTACTGAAGAAGAATTTTTATATAATCCAAATTTACCCTTTCAAGGTGACCCTTCTCAGTTTCTATGGTGGCCATTCTCCTCGCAGTGTTTCGTTTGATTAGAGCTAATATCACTTAACACTGCTGTAAAGGAAGCGAATTTCTGTTCCAAATTATGAAAGGTCAATAGCTAATTAACTGCGTAACAATATCATTATGCTTTAAAGGTGCTGAATCGCTAATATTTTGGAGCTAGAAATTTGCACAAATGAGTCGCAACACATATAATAATGTAATATGAATTTATATAAACTGTTTCACATTCAATCGTGTCCGTTTTATTGTGAATTCTCATCAGTTATGTTTGGCGAAATACGCCAGAAGTCTCAACTGCAGGTCAGTTTCTAGTGTCTGGTTATTCCAGTCAAAACCGATATTATTTATTGCGCATGCTCTCCAAATAAGAATATGATATCACCGTTTGACATTACTTGTGGAATATGTCTAGCCTCATTCTTTGAGCACCTTGTTACAAATGGCGCTGAAACGCATTATGGTACACGATTCGTGTACCAATGGTAAAATGTTTATTTTGTCTTAAATATTGGATATCAGAAGCCCATTTTTTCCAGGTAAGATCACAACACCAATGCTGATTTAAATTGCAAAAAAATTTTGTGTTTTCAATGTCGAACATTTTGGATGATAATGAGTTACGAACTTAGCTACTTTAAACAGAGCTCCAAATTGGACCAAATATGTTTACATAACATTACGTCATGACTCATGATTTTATTATGCCCGATTAACCAGTGCATAGCAGAATATTACAGAAAAACTAATTGCATGACAAACGAGGCTATCAACACGGATACAATGTATACAATACTGTATGGAGACGAACAATACTTTCACCATTTTTAATACCTTAAATCATTGTCCAAAGTTTTAGGGAAGACCCCAGATTAAACGAAGGGCTGTCATGCTGCTGTACTTGGGATAGATTTCATTGAACGGAAAGAATAGACACATACATTCCCTCAAAAGCTCAAGTATCAGAAGCCAATCCAGCAATGGCCAGAGAGGGATTTCTCGGACCATAGCTTCAGGAATATGATGATGGCAAGCAATTTCATTCAAACAAATCTGAATAAACAGTAACCTGCCATCAGACTTGGCAAATTTAACTCTTGTGCAGACACGTCACATGAAAAACCTTGTCGGCAACAAAGGGTAATCTAAGACCCCAGACATAAATAGTCTTTTGGAGCATAATTTTATTCAAATACAATCAAACTAGAGCTTCATATAAAGAGTGAATAATAATCAAAGTAATGAGCTATTAATAAGTAAATACTATTAACAGGGAAAATATGAATTATAAGGTATTTTTAACACCATAAAAATCAGCAAATAACTTAATTGCCATCATCTATGGCAAGGTTTGGGGGCATTTGTGTGAAACTTTTAACCACAAGAGTTCCACAAGATAATGGGTTTCTGAAAATAAATACATTCCACAAGATTTTCGACTATTATATTAGACATTTGAGCAGATGACCCCATGGGATAAAAATGTTTTTCTGAACCAATATATCAATGGGTTGACCAACACTGAAAAAGCTAATCATTTGCAATATTTCATAAATTAATTAATTTCACATAAAAAGATCATTGTTGAAAAAAAAAGCCATCTTCATGCTGAACAATATATCACTCTTAACAATAAAACACCATCTAACATTATCTATTGCAGACTTTTTGTGTCTTCTTTCAACATAAAACAAAAATAACAATGCCATATTGTCACAATGAAATATAGATTCCCGACAATCACATGTCAACTCTTTAAACACAAACAAATAGCTACATAGAGTTTTTTATTCGAAAGTCGGGAAAAAGGAAGGTAAATTCATTTATATATGTGTTCATAGTACAATAAAATGACATTAGTGCCTATGGATTTTTTTTTAAATTGCAGAAGGAAATTTATCATCAACAAGTTCCTTTTCTCTACAATATATAAATCACACAGTATGACAGTAACATTTAATTTTGTTCATGGATGCCGTTCGTGTGCTGATTATACCTTAAGGAAGAAATAGGAGATTCGTGTCTTTTATCTTACTTGTAATATTGTGAAAAAAACTCACATAAAAACCTACCCTACATATAGAATAATTGAATAAATACATGACCATATAGAAGACTTCTTGTTGGGTATGACTGAAAGAATTTCAGTTTTTTAATTCAAAGATATTTACAAAAAAAATTCATTGCAATAAGCATTCATTATTAAATACCTATGGTATTAAGGTTGGAAACTATACAGTTCATGTATCACAAGTAAACAACTAGAAGAATAGTTATTGACTTTCTAATGATCAACGAGCAGCACTAAGTTAAACCAGCGGTTGTCGAGGGGGAAGGGGGGGGGGGGGCTAACACAAACTCCCTAATGAACAGTGTGATCCCTGGGGTGCTGAACAATTTCCAAACAATTTTAGGTGGTACATACACACTTTAGCAAATCTAGCCTAGTGGCGGGGCGTGGCATTATGATTGTGGGCGTGTCTGTCAGGGGTACACAACCGCATTAACTATCTTGTAGTAGTAATTCCTTTTTACCTGTGGTACTGCTGAACAACTTCTAAGCAGTTTCAGATGATACAGACTTTAGCTAATCTAGCCTAGTTGCGGGTTGGGTCATTTTGGGCGTGTCTGACAGGGATACCCCACCGCACAATCTGTCTGGAAGTGGTAATTCATGATCCCTGTGGTGGTGCTGAACAACTTCCAAGCAATTTTAGGTAATCTAGCCTAGCTGCAGTCTGGTAATTATATAACACTTGTCAGGGGTACCTCTCACCACTGGAAATATCTGTCAGTGTTTTTGTAATGATGGAAAATCTATGGTACACTGCTGTGCCGTTTTCATGTGGTACACTTTTGAGCTAATCTAGCCCAAGAATTCATGCCCAGAATACCAGCCCTCACAGTCACACCGACCACCAGATACCCGACAGACTTACATTCTTATGATACCAGATACGCATGCATTGATACCATATAGGTAAAAATTGGTACACTTTTACAGCTAGGTTGACACTCCCCCCACCCCCATAGTTGCTTCAATGCGGGTCTAGTTTTCTTTTCATGATTGTGATGTTTATGATGAATCTAAAATTACTTCATTCAATACGCTGTATGTAATTTGACTAAATACTAGCTTCAAGCTGTAAGACAGATTTTAGGAATCATATTGTCAATATATACTGACATACCATAAATGAAACAATTTATATTGCTTCCTGACAAGTATTAATAATACATATACCAGAAGATTCTATTAAATATAAACTTAATTCTACAACCCATTTGACGAAACGCGTGGCAAGGCCTTTTTAACAATGGAATGTTATCATAAACATAGGTTGCCATGCAATGAAAAGTGTGTACCAGCAGCATTGATGTCTGGGTTGCTTTAACATTATCAGTATTTTATGTTTTGAAAGAATCGTCAAGAATGCTACAAGGTTTCAATAACAAGAGCAACAACTCCAAAAATAATTTATAGGCATCTCTGAAATTTGATTTGATTCATGCTCATCAGCTGTCAAACGATTCTAATGAAAATGTCCAAAACTCTGACCCAGTGAGCAGTTACAAGGTTTGATGAAAAAAACAAAAACTCTGCAAGTAACTGAAGCAAGTAACTGAAGCATGTAACCACCCATGCTTGTAACAAGTTGATTATCTTAATGATCACTAATTGCAGTTGACAATTTTAATAAACAGTAATTGCAGGTGAGTTGATAATCTTTAATCAACACCAATTGCAGGTGATAATATTAATCAATGCTAAAATGTAGGCGAGTTGGTTATATTTAATCATCCCTGATTGTAGGTAAATGAAGTTTAACATACACTCAACTCAAACTAGGTCATTTTGGGATTAACAATAATTATTCACTTGCACGTACAGTACAGGTATTTAGCTGTGGGAGGAATCCGGAGGACCCAGGGAAAACCCTACTCCTTGTCACATAGCGTACAAGCGGGGGACCGAAACACTCCACTTGATGCAACGCAACACTGTATAATCTATATCCCATGCCATAAATCATTCGGCCATCCAATCTCCTGATTGTTGGTAAGCTGGTGGTAAAATTCTAACATGACTTGTAAGAAAGGGAATAACTTAGCAAGATGAATCGTGGTTACAAATGGGAATAGAACAGAATAATAGCTAACAAGGATTTTGTAGAACAAATGATACAGACTAACTAATATGTGCAATAGCAATATCAAATGTCAGTATATAAAAGAATTTAATTAAATTGGATCATTTCATGCTAATATGTCCATGGGATCCCACAGTAAATGTGGAATGTCATCACCTATTGTAGGTTGAAAAACATTACAGTGCGTTTTTAACTGACATGTTTTTTGTCACTGACAGGTTTTATTATAAAAAAGAGCTTATTCAAAGCAGATTGGAAAGATATTTATTTTATTTTTTCTACTTATGATATTGGGAAGATTTACTAAAATATTATCCATGATATAACTGATGTGCTAAGTCTTTAAATAACATTCTCTATGTCTTAATACAAAATCTCTACATAGATTTCAATAAATAATGAATGAATGTAAATCCAACGAACATTTGATAAATATATGTAACACCTACTTCTCTTCTTGATTTTTGCGTAGGTTCAAAAAAAGTGGTGACAACTTGACATATGTATAAAATAACTATTAGGAACAATTTTGTTTCCTTGCTATAAACTTTAAAACTGCAGAAAAAGTGTCAATCATTATTAATACTTGTCGATGAAACATACTTAACCAAAAGCAAACAATTCTCTTGATAAAACCGCAGAAAGTTAATAACTAGATACGTTTTTAAAAGACATTCAACAATCTGTGCTAAAAGCATTTATAATAATAATTATCGTACCAATTATAAAATACAAAAAGTTCTAGATCTGAATATAAATGTTTTTTTTCTAAACATGTCATTCGTATGTGCATGAAATAAATTCAAACATCGCCAATGATTACCATGAAGTCACATATCTATTAAAAGTCGTTACTTTCTTAACATGCACCTACGTCATATCATTTATTGTTGGTGGCATATATAGGATTTTCGAAAGTTATGTGTGAGTGTGTTAGGAGCGCACTATTTCTACATAAATAAAATTTACATTAAAGAGTAATATGTTGTTTGGCAGTTAAAATTCAATTAAATTATTGAATTTAATAATAAATTATAATTAAAAATCATAAAACAAATTAATAACCGCAATTACTTTTATTAAAATCGTTTAAATCACCAAAATTATTAAGAGGCATTATATTATTCAATATTTAGATGTAGAGCTGGTTGTTCAAAGAAGGAAATCAAAAATAAATATATTGAAAATTTCAGTTAAATTACTTTATTCAGAGCAAACTTACGAATGGATACATTTATCAGGTATCAGAAGCAAATTCAATATACAAATTTGCATTATTTTTAATCATAATAAGACTATTTTAATATATAAAAATTAGATATCTGTATATTAGTATTTGCCATGTAAATAAGTGTCTAAATAATAATTCATATATTATTTGAAGTCAGCAGATTGTATACCATCGGCAAATTCAGCTCTTGCATTATTATTCCTCTGTACTAAATCAAAACTTATATAGTTCACAATTATTAATAGTCAACAGAGTGACCTCCACCAATTTTAGCTTATTTAGCAAATAATTTTTTTTTATATGAAGTTGAGGTAAATTAATAAAAACTTTATTTTTAAATAAATCAAACAGCGTCTGCTTATTTAAGATAACAGGTTACTTTCACATCTGAGTAATAAATACAGAATTTTTTTTTTTGGCGTGATTTTTTCCCATGAAAATCAAGTTGATCTGTCACACTGTCCCATTTTACAAGAATGTGAAGAGATCTTTTGAAACATTTTTATAGACATAAAATCTATCTAATTGTTACAAATTATTAGACAGGAAGATGTCTGTAAACATCAAGTACACCAGAGAATCTTGTCATTTAAAATAAGCCACTGACAATGGTATCTTAGAATCATGACATAAAACTGATGTAGTTGTTCAAAACAAAGAACTTAAATGTCTTAATTCAAGAACATTGTAACTATTACTAATGTAAAATCTCAAACAAATTAATATCTTTCACATTTAATATCAATAAATACTCTTGATTATTATATCTAATAACATTTGAAAAAGTCTGTCTTCACTATATCAAGGCATATAATTTCATACTGACAAACATTAAAGTGTATCTTTTGAGTGAAGACCTATTTTTAAAACTAAAGTTACCATAAACCTCTGAATACCTTGTTTCTTTCAAATAAAGATGAGAACTGTAAATACCATGTTTCAAGTCAAAAACAATTACTTTGAATCTTTGGTAAATTAGAATTAAATTACATTACGTTATTCTGTTTCTAGGAAACATGTAAATTTGAGTATTTTGTTGGTTGGGGTAATGTAGCTGATGAAACTGATTGTTTATTTGGATCCAGATATGCACTACATATCACCACTGACATTCCGATTTTTCAGACTTTCTCAGGGGAAAGCCCTGAGGTACAGAGTCTCAGATAATGGTTGGGCACCTCAGTTTAAAATACAGGTGATTAACCTAAACAAAAGGAAAAATGACAGCTACAAATAAACTATCAGGCTCATATAGCAAGACTTATATCAATATTTTCATGGGATCAATTTTATATGAGTTTTGATTGACTCTTACCTTTGGGCTCGAACGAAATGCCAAGATCCATCAAATAATCGGGAATCATTGTAGCCAATCACAGCTTCTCCACTTCCTAGATTAAAGCGAAACTGTAGACTGCCATCACGAAAACCTAGAGCAATGAAATCACTAGCTGTTTTCATGTGATTCTGGCCCGTCCAAAATATTAGTCCATTTTTATCTTGAGGTTTTATATACATCTGTAGATCTATTTTACTTCCTGTTACTCTGTAAATAAATTGTTGAGCAATAAAAAGATGTTTTTTCAACTGTCATTTTTCATTGCTATAAATCGCAAAGCTCTCCACGACACATGATATATCATCAAATTTTTATTGTCATAAATTCCAATGTTCTTAGGAAGTCTGAATTTTAATTCTTAAAGAAAAATATTTGAAAGGTCATTTTTTTTAGTATGTTGGGTGATATACAATAAAATATTGTACAGTTGACGAGAAAGAATGATAAAAGTTTCTGATCAAGTGTTTGCTTTCAAATCTAGCACGGTTTATTATAGATTAAAAGTTGATTGTAATGGTTATTATTATTTGCAAATCTGTCAACAATTCAAAATTCAATAAATAAGTTTTTATAAAGATGCATTATGTTAGAATTAGATTAAGAGCTGCCCGTTCTTGCTATAACAGTTAAAAAATAGATAATGAATAATGAATATATTGAAAATTTCAGTCAAATTTCTTAATTGTGTGGGAAGTTCTGAGTCTTTGAAATTTTGACAAAATGTAGCATAGATGATTATTCATTATCTATTGTATTGTTAAAACTCTTAAACAGTCATGGTGTACTAATCTACTTAAAATCAGAGCCATCTGATGGCCCAGAGAGTTTATTATGCCTGATTATTGTCTTGTCATCTACATAACATTTGAAGCCAGAAAAATACCTGCAATAGGTAGATTTAGCTCTTACATAATGCATCTTAAATATATACATGTATTTATTATTACCTTTTTACAACTTTTTTATCTGTATATATCAGAAAGCCATTTCCTTTAAACATTGGTTTGGATGGTAACTTTCTCATTCCTTAAATAATATAATAGTTTTAAATACAAAATAATATTATTTAAATGAATAAATATATTTCCTGGAATTTCACTATCATGTATACTTTAATTTCTACATATAAACTGTCGGAAACTACGGCCCCCTCTAGTGCTTCAAAGCACCAAGAGTCACATAAATAGATTTGTTGAACTAGTATAAGGACTGTATACTAGTTCTCTGACTCGGGGAGTTTGAGTCAATTTTAGGAGAAGTAGTTTCGAGCAGTTTCAAAATTCAGCTACAAAACTCAATGTAAAGAAGAAACCTTTTTCCTATACAGAAGAATTAAAGGAACTGGGGTAGTCAATATATACATGTACCTGTTGATAACGAAATGAAATGAAATCAAATGAAATGAAATGGAATTTAACGTCCTACTATTCTGCTCCTATACTGGGCTAATGAAGACGGGCATACGCCATACAGTGTGCTATGAGGGAAATTTTGCCCGGACAGCGGCACTACGGCCTACTCTTATATCAAATTCCAACTGCCAAGGGATCTTTTACGTGCACGCCAATCTGTACACGGGACCTCGAATTTTCTTCCCATCCGAACGACTAGACAGCTTTCCTTGTCAGACCCTCCGTCCTGCATCACTGACAAGGGAGAACCATGCCGGAATCGAACACCAGACCGCCAGGCTAGCGAGCTAGGTCTTACCCACTTAGCCACGTGACCCCCACCTGTTGATAACAGGTTAATAAACATACACATGTATAATTTGTTAAAAACATCATAAACCTCAAGTTTCTATACAAACAACAGATTAATGATCAATAAAGGCATCAAATCTGTATATAATTGTAAAGGTATGTGGCAGAAATTCTAGCTGAATTTTATTGCATGTGATTACAGATATATTTAACATACTTAATATTTACACAACCCTTCAAATATTTTCACATATATCTATGACTAATATTAGTAATAAAATGTTTCAACAAATGAAAATAATCAACAAAAGTTGATTATTATGGTAGCTTCATCAATTGAAGAAAATGAAAAAAAAAAAAAAAATGTTTTCAAAGAATATATTTCTCAATGCTAAATTCTAACAACCATTTTCAAAATTAAGTTTCCTTCTCAGAGAAATCACAGAAATTAAACTGATAAAACTTACGATCTTCACAGTTTGTATTAGAATAACCTAATGGACAGTAACATTGATAGACATCTTGTTGTGGTACACATTCTCCACCGTTCATACATGGTGTACCATCACACGGATGTTCACATGGTTCTACGTTCACACCATCTAGAGCAGCTTCCATAATACTCAATGGTTTCTTATTAATAACAACCTACAATCATAAAATATCACCAAAATTAAGATTTCATTGAATATAAAAAAAAACTTGGGACTGAAAATACAGTGAAGATATTTTGAATCTTTAATGTTATTTATATAATTGTATGCTGCGCCTCTGGTCATTTTTAGGGCAATAAATTTGTTTATCTTACAATATTGTTAAAGTTGAATCTCAAAAAAAAGGGATGTTACTCCAAAAATGCTTCAGTTCACCCTCTGTGGACAATATTAAGTGTTTGTTAAAATCTTTTAATTTGGCTATTTTTAATTAGATGGAATCTAAGCTGGGAGATTATCTACCATTGATATTTTGGCTTTTTTCTCTAAAATAAATGTTAAACAGGCTAACAGTGAGGCTGATGTCCCCCATCAAAATCCAAAAATAAATAGATGACACATATTAATTAATTGCACATTTATCTTTTTCAAAAGCATCGAGCAATCAAACTAATTATCTATACTTACTCTAAGCAGAAAATGTTCATGATCAGTTAGAATAAAAGTTATCTTGTCCCAAAACATCAACCAATGATATTGCTTAGCTCTGCTTATAAGGAAATGTTAATCACTGAACTCAGTCAAGACATTCACCTACTGAACATCTACATAAAGTTTAAACATTCTACCTCAATTAAAGGGTCAATCTCGATTATATTTTGGAGAATAAAACTGCTTAATTTTGTCTAAAAAGCCCATAACATCTCCAAGTTAGGGCCAAGCAACTAACTCAATACACGTTTCAAACAACTTAAACCCGTCAGTCTTCATCTGAAAATGGAGACCAGTGTCCCAAGCTGTATTATATGGTGTCTGATAAAACCAAACATGTAAGTGAAATGTATCTTTCGTTATCAAGTACAGTACATGGGTCATGCACTGTATAGATTATCAGGAACGGTAACAGATTATCAGGTCACCCAACGAAAAAAACTGACCCAAAATCCTAAAAGGATAACCTGTCCGGATAACCTGTCCAAATGACTCAATATTTTGAGCTCGAATTTTGGGACAAGGTAAATGCAAACTTCCTCTAAATTTTGGTGCTTAAATTCCATATGTACATGGACTTATTTCTGCGACTTTGTTAAAATTGAAATGGTCCCTTTAAAAGCAGAATTATGTTCCAAAGTCTTGACCAATCAAATTGCTTATCATTACTTATCCCAAACAGAAAATGCTCATTATTGAATTTAGTCAAGGTATTGATGTGACGAAACTATACACCAAGTTTCATCACTCTCAACAAATTAGAACCAAAGTTATTGTGTTCCAAAGCATCAACCAAACAAAATGCTCATCTTTGTACTCCATCAAGGCATTCACCTAACAAACACCTACACCAAATTTGAACATTCTAGCTCACTAGAATTATGGTGTCCAGACAGACAGACGAACACAGAGAGACCCATTTTAATATTCCCCTGCTTTTTTTGAAAGATGGGGGACATTAATGAATCTGATCACATTTTAGTATCAATTAAACCATGTGGCATTAGATATTGTCCGAAAAATGCACAATTGTGATCAGCGACTTTAAATTTGTAACAAAGCAAAACTTTGATTTCTAGAAAACATATCCTCCCAGCATGAAACAAGTGGCAAGTGATACATAATACATGTATGTATTGGCTGTTTTAGAAAGAGAAAGAATACCCTGCAATGTGTATGACACTTATTACAAAGTGTTTAGAAAGTTACATTTTATAGAAACAGGTACCATGGATCAGTACAAAATGTTATTCTACTATACATGCAGACACAGACATATAATCTACGCTGGTGATAGAATTACATAGATTTCAATAACTCAAGTTAAGGGACACAACTCCAATAAATGAGGATCTTGAAACATATTTTTACACATAGTACTACATACATAATGTAAAATCAATATTTAGAGCACACAAGGTCACCTTGTTTTGACTGATGAAAATGGTGACAATAACAGTAGTGAAATGTGGGCGTATAGAAAGGTAGCACTACTAATTAGAATTCTCTTCTGTAATGAATTTTTTCTCTGTTATTTGTCAGACAAAAGATTGATTTCATAACCATAATGATGTCTTGGCTTTGTAATGGTACTAACTTACAATAGGGAAAACCCTCAAATAATTTAGTTTGTCAATATGCTCGATCCTCTAAGCCAGTGATTCTCAACCAGTGTGCCACGGCTCACCTGTGATTTTTCTAAGTGTGCCACGAAATATTGAATGGCATACTGAGAAAATGTGAAAAACCCTGTGATCATAATCAAGTATTCACTGGTGTCTACTGATAAGTTCATAGCTGTGTTTTTCTTTATTTAGTTTTAGTCATTCACTAGTCTCTGTCTACGGTTGTATTCCATCTGAATTACCATGTTTTTATTTTGCAAAATTCAAATATTTTTCAAATATATTTAGCCAGGTGTGCAGCTATTTTTGAATGTGTTCCAAGGTGAGTCGTTGACAAAAATAGGTTGAGAACCACAGCTCTAAGCCTAGATAACTGTAGTATACATGAATTAATCTCCAACATTATAGATACATCTAAAGTTTATCTACAGTTTTGTATGATAAATAGCAATTGATAGAAAACCATAGAAACTCTAATATAGATACAAGCCCAAAAATTGAATTACCTTCTGTATACAACCAGTGAAAGATTTTGACATGTTGACATGTTTGGACATTTCATCATAATTAGCATGTCCACCTATAAATAGATTCTCTAATAATGTGAGTTGTGTATAAGCTCCCTGTGATTCACCCTCTATCTCTAACTGATCATCAACCTTTAATGTACCTTGTAGACCAGTTCGTGATATACGTACTACATGCCACTGGTTAATGGCTAAAGGTGTCAAACTCCTGAAAATATATAACAGACATACGTGTGTTTGAGATAACAACTCTCAAAGGAATATATTTGCAAACAAAATCATTGTGCAACTTTATTTTTCAATAGGATTCCTCATTTGAAAAAAATCTCCAAAGGTCTGATATATAAAGCATTCACAGGTGACAGGTGCAATTACTTTGCATAATATTTCGATAAGTTTCTTCCGAAAATTAACCAAATAATAGTTTTCAAAAATAAGTATCAAAAACTCTATCTATATATAGAGCATTTACATTAGTTTTATTGACAGGTGCAGTAAATCATTACAAGTCTTCCTAAAGACTAACTGAACAATCATAATAAATTTGAAAAAAAAATATCACAAAACTCCACACGATGAAAACTTTACCAGTGGGGGAAAACTGGGGGACCGAGAAAAACACACAAGTTTAGACAGGTGACCCTACTCCTTGTCACGTACAAGCTGGGAATTCAAACAACACCACTTGACAGACCTTATGATCTAAAGTGCATACATTAGACCATTTGGTCACCCAACTCCCACTTTCGGTAACCGACTTTATCATTAGGTAGATGTATTTTATTCACATATGAAAATAGCACATAATAATGATAACTGGCTGAGTGTGAGAAATAACTTTTTCAAATTAATTCTGTTGTCATCAACAGAGATATTCAAATTGATTTTTGTTTATCATTTTTATTCTGAACCACAAAAAAAACAAAACAAAGAAAAACCCCACTTTACCTTAATTTAGCTGGACCAGTTCCAAGATCAAATCTAAACTCAAAATAACTGTCTCTTAAAGCTAGAGATATGAAATCCCCCTTTCTATCTTTAGTATAACCATTATAAAATATTAAACCTTCTTCTGTTGTTGGTTTAAATACCACTTCTATCTCTGTATATGTTAATACAGATCGTCCTAGACCCTCATACTGAAGATATGCATGGCCACTAAACCTTGGTATGTGGATTTCATGTTCTATAATAATAATCAAATGAAATCATGAAAACAATTGTTGATCAGGTTAAAAAAGAAATAATCAGGAAGAGCAATTGAGACATACAGCTGTTGAGATGTAGTTTAAGCCAGCATGTAATTACAATAAATAAATCAACCAACTTCTGGTTAATATTTAAAAAAAACAATCAACCTAATTCAACACTTTTTTTAAAACTTTAATGAAAGAGGTTTAGCTCATTTAAACTTGGGCCTATATATTTGATTTATTCCAACAAAGTTTTATATGAATAATATTTTATGAATATCTTTAATAAATAGTATTGTTTACATACTGTGTTCACAGGTATCTCCTGATGTTCCCAGTGGACATAAACAAACATGGCTATCAGCTGATTTTATACTACATATACCACCATTTTCACAGCTTACAGTTTCACAAATACCTTGACTACATTCACCTATAATAAAATATACCATCAATAGGATATTTAACTTTAAATAGTAACAGTGTTGTGCATACTGCGTAAGGGATAAGTTTCTTGTAAAGACAAGCTCATTCAGGGTCCAGTTGTACTCAAACTTACTATAGTACCAGCATTAATATTTTTTCTGGCAATTATGCGATTTTATTTGGACTCTATGTAGATTATGAATCTTTAATATTTTCACATTTAGATCACAAGAAGCAATTTGTGGAGGATTAGCTTTCGGTTAATGACCTGGTCCTAAAAATCATAGTCATATGTTAGGTGTTTATTTTGTTCAGTAAAGATGTTAATACTTAAAACTGGAAACTTGTAGTTATCTCCCTTCAATGCTATTGAAAACTACTATATTGTAGAAGATTTTGGTACACAATGAATAAATTGATCTAGTTTTAATGTATTGTATTGTAAAATTAAAAACAGTTTGCAGGAAATTATTAATTGCTTCAGTAAGAGTTCTGAGTGCTATATTGTAGGCCTAATGTCTATAGTGTTGAGGCTGTGAATAGACAGACACAGGGGTCCATAGTATTCAAAATGCACAGTAAGTAACTAGGTAGAAAATTAGATAGTATAAACATGTGCAACTTTAATACTTTATACCAGAGGTCTTAAAACCTTTCCTTCATTGTAAAAAGACTGATATATAATATCCTTACCAACATTAACACCAAACTCAGCATCACCAACAATATCAGCTTTTCTTAAATCATATCTATAACCATTTATACTGACTTCTTGCACACAGCCAACCAATCGCTTCCTAGTTCCAATACGTGATGATATAGCAGACATATTACTATATCCTCCTACATAGACATTTAACCTCAGTGTAATTCGAGAGAATTCTCCCTGAAAAATGCAACAAAAATCACAAATTCAAATAAAAGATACAAATAAAAATCTTTTCTGGGTTTTAGTCTGGTACACCATTTCAGGTATTTTGAATCCCTTGTAAACTACAATATTGTGAAAAGTTGTATCTCTATCTACACATGGTTTAATTGCAAAGTCAAAGATATGATGTATTGATAATTTCCTTACATTCTGCCTCCTCTGAAGATATCATAGCCAAGTCAGCACCACCTATGATGATACTTTTTTTAGTGCAACTGAATCAAGGCCAGGTCATTATCTACTGTTCATAATTTGGTTTTGTTTTCTTAATTGAATTCTAAATACTTGGTAATCAATTTGACTACATTTTAGCATAACAGTATTTAACTGTCCTTGGTTTTTTTTTTTATTAAAACACAACGATGTATTTTGAAATATCTAGCAATCTAAATGTGAATATATGTGTTACACTCACACGCCATGTACCGGTACTACAAAGCTAAAGCTGAAGTGTAAATCAGATTAGAGAATGACAACATATAATTTTATTATCTATGTACATGTAGTTAACCTTTAAGTTATTTTATAAAATGTTCATTAATTTTAAATAGGTCAACTCTATGCAATATCTAAGTCAAATAATATCTAAGTCAAATAAGCTCAGTTTAATTGTTCATATAGATGATAAATTGTTATATTCTTCTACATACATGTACCAATGGACTTACACCTTAAGGTTTAGAAAAAAACATTCAAACAGAATCTGGCAAAAAGAGAGTTGTCCAGGGGTGTTATATAATAAACTCATTGGTTACTATATGTTGTGAATACAAATGTATATGTTTTCAACTCTTAATAATCATTACTATCTCCTTTATTATCTTTAAATTCTCCCAAGCTTTAATTAAAAGTCAAACTATGTTTGAAAAAAAAACCTCTGCAAATAAACAATCCCACATTAAAAACCTGTATCATGCTTACAACATTTTATAAATTTAACCTAATCTGGGGGATATAATTAAAAATTCAATGAATAATCACTGCGAATTTTTTAAAAATTTGCAAGAACTCCTGACAAAAGAAATTGAGAACAGGTGCTGAGCTGATGGACATAATGCCACATTCTAATCTTATATTTCATTTAATCTCACAAATCATAATGGCCAGAGCTTTACCACATCTGTTAATTTAATTCGATAATTTTAATCTTCTGTGGGCCTAACCTAATATGTAATATAGGTTTTGTGAATATGTATTGTTCTTAATTTATAAAGCCAAAGAACGATATTCAGCATTAAGATAAAGAGGCTAACCCTGAATAAATAACCAGTTCCCAATAACTATAATACATGGCATTTTGTTGAAATCATAGTTCTGAACAAGAAGTAAATATGTAAATAGCTATGCTGGACAGAATGATATTAGATGTGATCTATTATAAGCTGGATTAATCAAGTAGTGGGGTTTTCACATTCTCCTTGATAAATACACAACATCTAGTACCACAAATGTCATACCAAGACTATACCAGCGGTTGCCAGGCAAGATACACCCACAGCGGCCCACATTTTGCAAGAGATAGATAGGGAACACGCTATAATCCAAGAAGTTATGGTCTGAAATGTGCGAATATCGAAAGGGACTGAGATCTTTAGGATATAAAGATATATTTTAAGTTTCACCAAAATCAGAAAAAAATTGTGACCACTAGAGGATCCACAACCTTTGTATATTACATACTTGTTACACAATTTGGGTACAAGGAGCGGTCATTTTGTCGGGCAGTTTTGTTTCAATTTTCCCGAAATTTGAACTCAACCTATATTAAGGTGAAATGGTGATATACTTAAACAGTTTTTAAAATCTGATAATTCATTAATTCATTCAAAAATTGTGTCCTCTAGAGGATCCACGAACTAAAAATGGGATTTTGTGTACAATCAGGGGCCATAATCCAGTAAATTATGGTCTGATATATGCAAATATCCAAAGGAACTGAGATCTTTGAGATATAAACATCTATTTTAAGTTTCATCAAAATCAAACAAAAATTGTGACCTCTAGTAGGTCTACAACCTTGTAATTACATACTTTTACACAATTTGCCATTTTTTATGGGTAGTTATGGTCTGATTTTCTACGAAATTCAAACACAATCATCATCTGGGTGTAACGATGATATAGTTCAACAATTTTTAAAATTTTTAAAAAGTTACTTTCCGTTATGCACTAATATCGAAAAGGAACCAAGATCTTTTGGATATAAACATGTTTTAAGTTTCATCAAAATTGGATAAAAATTATGACCTATAGTTGGTATTACATGCTTAAACACTATCTATTTGGGTACAGGAAGTGGCCATTTTGTCCAGCAGTTTAGGTCCGATCTTCACGAAATTCAAAATCAATCATCATAATGGTGTAACGGTGATATATTGAATTGTTTTTTTAAATCAGATAAAAATTGTGACCTCTAGAGGGACCAAACCCTAAAAACATGATTTTTTGTTCAATTAGGGGCCATAATCCAGAAGTTACTGTCCGATATGTGCGAATATCGACAGTAACCAACATCATTGGGTTGTAAACCTATATTTCAAGTTTCATCAAAATCGGTTCAAAATTGTGACCTTGAAACGAACCAAGATCTTTGAGAGATAAACCTATATTTCAAGTTCCGTCACAATCAGATAAAAATGTCACTTCAAGGAGTCCACAAGCTAAAAGCGTGATTTTTCGTACAATCAGGCGCCATAATCCAGGAAGTTACAGTCCGAAATGCACAAATATCAATAGGAACCAACTTTGGTATAACATATTTTCACACTATTTGTGTATAAGGAGCGCCCATTTTGTTCGGCAATTGTGACTTCTAGAGTGTCCACAACTTTGGTATTACATACTTTTACACTATTTGTGTATAAGGAGCGCCAATTTTATTCGGTAGTTTCTGTCAGATTTTTACGAAATTCGAACTCAACCTTCATTGATGATAAACGGTGATATATTTAAACATTTTTTAAAATTGTGACTTCTAGTGGGTCCACAAACTAAAAATGCAATTTTTGAACAATCAGGGGCCATAATCCAGGAAGTTACGTTCGGATATGCATGATTATTGACAGGAACCTAGATCTTTGTGATGTAACCATAAATTTAAAGTTTCATAAAAATTGGATCAAAATTGTGGCCTCTAGAGGGTCCACAACCTTGATATAACATATTATTACACTACGGTGTAACTGTGATATATTCGAATGATTTTTTAAATCAGATATTAATTGTGACCTCTAGAGGGACCACAAGCTAAAAACATGATTTTTCATACAATCGAGACCATAATTCAAATGTGGGCATATAAAAATCAGAAAATTATTAAATACATAACAATAAAACTATTATGCAAACACACATGGGAAATTTATAAACATCAACATTAATTATCCTCTTTGAACTGGGTCAAAAATATAATTTTGGAACTTATATGTTGATGACAATCTGTCTTTGTTGAAATCTTTAAGCCTATAGATAATACCCAGCTACCCAAAATACTCATCATTAATCAATATAACATATCAGATCAATCCAATTCAATACTTTAATTTTACCTTAATGAAAGACATTTAGCTCCTTTACGATTACTAGTGTTTCCCAATTACAATCTAATTTCACTCATAAGGTTTTGGTTTAAACAAAATCCAGTTCAAAATTTCAAGACAGAATATATTAGAAAACAGATGATGACTAATAAGCTGCCAGCCCATCATATTGTACATTTAACTAAATACTAATAAAGCTTAAAGCTTATTCAAATAATACATTTCTATAAGCCCAAAGATATTAAGGATGAAAAGATACAGGAAAAGAAAGTTACATCTTTTATTCAAATAATACATTTCTATAAGCCCAAAGATATTAAGGATGAAAAGATACAGGAAAAGAAAGTTACATCTTTTATTGCCATCTTCTGCTTATAAAACATTCTGGAATTATGTAAAATATTACTGGTTTAAAAAAATAACCTAATGGATGAGATATTAAAATTTCATTTGCTTTTTCCATTCTACTGTGTCAACCAATATAAATGACTTTCAATATCTACATGAAAGCTCACACACATTTGTTGGGTGGGTTATTTTTATAACTTTTTTATAAAATATTATTAAAATTTCAGTACTTTGTTTCATTTTTTGTTTTATACTTTCAAGGGCCTACACTACATGAAGATCTGACCGGTTGTACTGGAAGGTCGTGTAAGGGGCCATACGGGCGGCTTTCAACCCTATGACATCAGACATTGATCAATCAAGCATGTTGACATTTCTAGTGGTTTACATACAGTTCTGTGCATCACACGCCAAAAACTAGCTGTAACAGACCATTTATTGGCTAATCGCTCACTTCTACCAGTAAGCTGGTAATATAGCAACTCTTCCAGATTCTAGTGTAGTAAAGACAAGTAAAACACAATTTTGAACTAAAAAAAACTAAACAAAATAGGATCTGTGTTTCAATCAGACAGAAAAAAACCAGCGGTTGGCAGGCTAGATACGTCTAAATTTTGCAAGAGATGGATAGAGAACAAGCTAAAAATAAAAAGCGATTTTTCATACAATCAGGGGCCATAAACCAGTATGTTATGGTCAGAAATGCACGGATATCAAAGTGGACTGACATATTTGGGATATAAAGATACATTTTATGTTTCAACAAAACCGAATAAAAAATTGTGACTACTAGAGTGTCCACAACCTTGGTATTCCATACTTTTACACTATTTGCGTACAAGAAGCGGCCATTTTGTCAGAGTGTCCACAAACAAAATGTGAACAGACGCACAGATGGACAAACAGGGCCGATGACATTATAAGTCCACATAAAAATGTGGGTATATAAAAATCCATGTTATGTCTGGGTAAAAAGATACCTCATTCTGTTGATGATTATGATTAATGTTTTTATATGTAGACATATTTTTTTTTCTGAATTTGCAGTCAAGAAATTGATATTTTCAATTAAGCCCACATCTACTTTTTTTCAGTTTTGAAAAGATGTTTTGGACCAATGTTAACATTCTTATTAGTTAGCTTTATTTAATGACTTCCTTGATCTACATTAATTTTTAAAAATACCTGGAATCATTAAATTCTTAGTAAATATCTAAAGAATTACTATCATTTATGTCTTACAAATAAATATCTGTATTGTATTATTTAATAAAACTTGCATGATTAGGCTACATGTATGTTAGTCATGAACAATGAGAAACTCAATCTCACTTCTTCAAATACCATATATGTATAGTTTAGAATAAGTTAGAAAATATATATAATTAGATTGTTAAATATTGATCGGATTGTCAGGATTTTTTTTAGGAATTAAAGCTGACACAATATCGTGTGATACATAATGTTGGCAAAATTTTGCCTGTCTAATATTAGGACTGGTTTCAGAATCTGCTCACTAAATCTTTCGAAAGTTTTACTTCACCTGAGATCTAAGCCTTAGTCACTAAAATTTAATGCAATTCAAGTAATGTTATTGGGAGAAAGCATCTCACTTCTTCTCCTGATTATTCTATTTTACTCATCTCTAGTGTAATAAATATACAAACCTTGGCTGTTCCTTCAACAGGTTCATCATTGTTTAATCTTAATGTTGCAGAATTATCAATTCTAAATAATGCTACTCTATTCCACTGGCCAATCTTAACCATTTCAGTGCTTCTTATAACACCTAAACCAGTTCCACAGTCAAACCTATGGATATATAGTAATAATAAAAAAAACTCTATTACATATGATTTTATATGGCAGGATTTACTGAGATGACCTTAATAAAGATAAGTTCCTTAGGGGTTAATTAGATAATCTGCTGCATTGCTCAAAATTTATTCTTAATTGAAATTATGACATAAAACATAAAAGCAAATTACAGGCCGATAGTGATTATTAAACTTTCAAAAACCAAGAAAGATGGCATCCTCTCCTGTCAAGAACAAGTCTGGTAAAAAGAAAGATAAGTTGCTATGCAATGAAACATACACCCACAGCAGCTAAGTCGTTGGGGCAGTCAACTAGGGTTGTCACATATTGTTTCTTTTGTCAGTATGAAAACATGTACAACATACTAAAATCTGATTACAAGTAACAACCCATTAAGTAATTAAAATTGTTAGAATTTGTTTCGATTGTTTGCATCATTTGTAGTACTATGGTCTTTGTGACCATATTGTACGCGGAAAATCTAGTATTTTCTGTTTTGGTGCATTCTGAGACGCCTTTTTCTCGAAAACGACGCCAACGATTTTTCTTAAACTTTTCTTAACCAGAGTCCTATTGGTGGTCTAGGGTGTGAATCCAAAAATAAAAGCATTGAAATAGTATAAGTGGTCCAAAAATGGCCTCAATCTTTGAAAAAAGTTGAAAAATAGTGAAATTATTGAAAATGCTCTTTTATTTATCTTTTTTTCGAAAACTACTCAATGGATGTTTCTGACACTTCTGGCACAGGAAGTTAAGTATCTATACAACTTGTTAAAGCTATCCCGACAATGATCCAAAAACCGGAAGTAGCCGAAAAAATATCCTATATTTTGAAAAATAATGCAAAAAAATGAAGACTTTTGCCAAAAACGTGATTTCTCCTTTGGATATTACCATATTATCAAAAGTATCGTTCGATAGCCCAGTGAATGGACTTTCGTATGCTTCCTTCGGGTCTGTTGCCTGAAAGCTGATTCAGCACTGCCATGCAGGTCTAGTTAATTATTAGATTCACACATTGTAGAGATGTCATATCTCACGTGCTTAAATTAAACTGAGTGATGTGTTGACACATAAAAGATTTATAAAACCAAAATATAGAGGAGCAGTGAATGAGAAAGATCTTTTTGTAATTTCAAGATTCACTGATGGTTATGCAGAAATCTGTGGATCTAAGAGTTCTTGTGGATTTGTATGGAGTGATCAGATCTTTGATATATTTTGGTCATTGCTCATGTAATGCCTTCAAGGTTAAAAGTTATATTTTGAACTTGAGCCACTGTTTAACTGGGAACCAGTGAAAGTTGCTTCGTTCTCAAGGTGTTTAATTTGATAATTTGGAAGGCCAAAAATTAAGGCATTATGATAATCTAGTTTATTTGTAATGAATGAATGAATGATGAACTCTGTACTTTCGGCAGTTAAATACTTCTTTATTTTGGTAATTCATGCAGTGAAGCTGGAAATCGTGTAGTTTTCAACAATAAAGAGTTTAACATCCACTGACACAAACCAGGTCATTTTGGGACTAACATATGATTTAATTTTATTTCAATAATTTGTAGGGGTCTCTAGCAGTGGGAGGAAACCTGAGGACCCGGAGAAAACTCATGAGGTTGGGCAGGCAACCCTACTCATTGTCACGTACATCCAGGTCATCGAAACCATGTCAGTTGACTTAATGACAGACCTTAAAGATACATTATGGGAGATTCGATAACGAGTTGGCAGTTCTCACTATAATTGTTAAAAACTAGATAATATAAAGGCAATTTGCTGAAAATTTCATTCAAATTGATCCACTATGAACCGAGAACTAAGTGGTTGAAATTTCCGGCTAGCCTTGATCATCATTACTTAAGTCAGTACGATAAACAGCATAGTCTAGATTATCCATTTAATCGTTAAATCGTGAAGAAAAGTTATGCAGTAAATCGGCCCATAATCCACTAAAGATCGCAGGCTAGCGATGCCATCTGGAATTGATTATGGTCTGGATAGGTTAATTAATGTCTAATTAATAATTTAGATAACATTTCAGGCCTAAAGAAAGACCTGCAATAGACAGATTTAGCCCCTGCATAATGTATTTTTAAGATAAAACATGTGTGCGCTAAGAACTCGACCACCCAACCCCCCTTAATAAATAAGGACATTTAATCTATATAAATTGCTTTATTGCCATTTGAATTGTTTATTTTTAAATCATTATTCTCTCCCACAAATTATTCATAGGATGGATCTATTTAAGTAACAGAATCTTATAACTGTAGAGATTCCATCAGCAATAAATGATATGAATATTGCGATTTTAGACGAATAAAAATGACAAATCTCTTTACCATTTTTTCTTGAAGGAAATGGTAAGCTATAAATCATACAATATGATTCCCAGCCAGTGGTCATAATGAAACATCTGTCTAATTTTGTCTTTTTTCATATTGTAATATCAATTTCTTGTTTTCTAGAATTTCAAATATGGAAATTCACCTTATTTCTTAGATTTAAAAAAACATAAATCAATTTTGTTTTCAATTACCTGAATTCAACAAATCCATCAATCAATGCTATAGAAAAGAAGTCAGATTTTGCCGATTCTGTTTCTGAGCTAAACAATAATAGACCATTCTGTGCCTGTGGTCGGAATTCAACAACAATAGTAAATTCTTTATATCCATCCTTTAAAACTGGCAGTGCTAAATATCCCATCCCAAAAAATTGTGGATATCGTACAGAAATATCTAAAATGAAATATATTTTATAGTATTGAAACATTAAAGTACAGTCAAAATAATACATACAGATACACACATCCACATTCAAAGTTGACACATATTTATTTTTTTAGAGACAATTAAAAACACTAAAGATGGGTTGCCAGGCAACAAAACATACGCATCGCATAATTTACTATTTTTTTGTCAGTAATGAGAATATTTTTAAGACATTAAAAACTGATCAAAAGGCTTCTTTTTCTCACATGTAAAAACTTGAAGTCAATCAAATGATAAATTTAGAGCACCTACAGGATTTTTCAAATTAATCAAGGGCCATAACTCAGTAACTCAATTCAACTTCTTCGTCTCATAATCATTAACACTGCATAAATTTTAATTCAATGTAATAATAACTTATATCAGATTTTAGGCTCTAGAATGTCTACACAATTTTTCAAATTGATAAAGAGCCATAACTTCAATATTAATTATCGTTAATTGTTGAAAATCAATAGGTTTCATCAAATGATTATAGCTTTAGCCTATAGAGTGTCAACCATGGATGATGGACAGAATTACAGGGATGAAGACAATATAAAAATGCATGTTATGCCTAACAACTTGTAAGACATTTATTGATAAAGATATATTAAGTTACAGGTAAAGATCATTTCTTATGTTATGAAGATGTTGGGGGAATCTTAATGATACAATAAAAATAATAAAAAAAACTTACATTTCTGACATCTACTTCCAGCTGTACCAAGTGGACAATCACACCGTGGAATATTTCCTTCAACAACACAAGTTCCATTATTCTGACACACTACATCCAAACACAGTTGCTTTACACTCAATTTGACTGGTTTCCTTGGAATATTCTGCATTGATAAATCAACATATCGAACAGAACCCTCTTGACTGTCCCCACCCTCATGAATTCGTAACTCACTAAGCTGTGGTGGAACATCAACATCTTTCTTAAGATCTACTGTATGAATAGTATATTCTGATGATGCATCAGTTTGTAAGTTCTTAACTTTTCTATGTTCGTTGTTAACCAATCGAGTATTTTTGTCTTTTGATTGGTTAGATTCATAAATACTGTATATTGATTGGCTATCAAGTTGGTTATTTTCACGAATATATATTTCATCTCTTTGTGGTTTTTCTTCTGATACTTCGGGAAACATTTCATGCACCGAGACTGAAAGAAAAAAGATGTAATATGGTATATGACTTAAATTATTTAAGGTCATATTCCTGAATGCTGATTGACAGTGAATCAATGTTTAATTATTGCTACTCCAACAGACTTACACTCTGTTTATCTCAAATCAATGCCTGAGACTGTGGCCCTTACAAGGTCAAATTTTGATCAATTCAGATGTCCCTAATTTGTCCATAAGATACAGCTATCTATATGAAGAAATCTAAATTTGGCAGAAATTGTCGCTACTAACTCCTACAGGGTGCCAGGGTGTATAGCTCTATTCTTTAGAACAATATAAAATAGACAAATTTGGAGAGAGAGAGAGAGAGAGAGAGAGAGAGAAATGGGGTTTAACATCCACTCGATACAAACTAAGTCATTTCTAGGTCATTTCGGGACTAACATATGGTTTAATTTTATTTCAATAATTCGCTTGCGCGTAGGGGGCGTTAGCATTGGGAGGAAACCACGCCAGTTGACTCAATGACAGGCCTAATGATACAGCGCACATGTGCTAACCATTCGGCCCCTGCTTAGTCCATTCTACATGATTTCTTAAAAGTTATTTTATGGTTTGTGCATCAACTTTTTTTAATTACTTCTGCATTGTCTTGTGAGACATTTTTTTTTTGTTCATTACAAATTTCGTTCAAAAACATAGAATACATAACTCATGTACTTACACAACGCGTGTATTAATTTTAAATTGTGTATATTTTGTTTTAAATATCTGATATCAGGATCCCATAATTTCAAAGTAAAATAACAACATCAATATTGATTGAAGTGGTCCAATACTGAATTATATTTGGTGTTTTTAATTTTGAATGTTATGGATAACATTGAGTTAGAAGTTTAGTTCCTTTAAAGCCACTGATCATCATTTGAAGAATTTAAATCCCTTGCAAACTACAATATTGTAAATGGACTGAAATGGAGTTTAATGTCCTACAGTGTGCCATAAGGGAAATTTTGCCAATTTGGAAAAAGAGAGAGAAATGGGGTTAGCGTCCACTAGACAAAAACTAGGTCATTTCGGGACGAAAATCTGGTTCAATTTTATTTCAATAATCCGCTTGCCGGTAGGGGATTTAGCAGTGAGAGGAAACCGGGGGACCTGGAGAAAACCCACGAGGTTTGTCAGGCGACCCTACTCCTTGTCACGTACAACCAGGGAGTTGACTCAATGACAGACCATATGATACAACCATTCGGTCATCCATCCCCCAACAGGGTCTTGAATTTCCATCCCATTAGAATGACTAGATGCTGTTCCTTACTAGGCCCTCTGTCACTCAACAATCACAGGGGGTAATCATGCTGAAAATTCTACAAAATTGGAAAAGTTATATCTCTAAAAATTATTCATTTCCATTCAGTATTTACAAAATTTTGCAACAATCAGTATCCTCTGCAAATGATACAAACAAACTGAATATGACAGATATTTTTTCCATATCTTAATGTTCAATAACCAATTTTAGCACAGTTAGTGTGGATAAACTGTATTAGATATCGTCTGAAAAATGCATAGTCGCATCAGTAACTTTAAAGTGGGTATTTTGAAATTAAGAGTAAAAACGGAAACAATTAAATATAAATCAGTTTACATGTATATACATTCATATTACATTATTATATGCGTTGCGACCCATTTGTGTCAATTTCTAGGTCCCAAATATTTGCCATTTAGCTCCTTTAAAACAAAGTCAAAATTTCAACGGTATTAGACGGTACATCACGGCATAAGCCTGGTAGCCTAATAATACATGCATCCAATAAACAATTCCATAACTGAACTTTACAATGGTTTCCTTAACTCACTACTCGAAAACTTCATTACCCTATATCCTCAAGCTAAAGTTAACTTGAACACCAAAGCTAATGAAGTGTTTTTTTTAATCTTAAAAAAAACCCCGAGAATTCAGGAGAAGTTTGATAGATTACAACCGTCAAACCAATGCCAGCCATTAATGAAAAGCCTTCTGGTAGAACAAATTTCTTTGTTAAACTAACACAAAACGTTGTCAGCAAAGCCAGTTGTTTCTTTTTACAATATTTGTTGATTGAGATCTATGCATTCATGTCTCCCACTCTTGTAGCTTTTCCATAACAAAAAAATATTACAATAATAAAAATAACCAGCGGTTGCCAGGCAAGATACATCCACATTTTTCAAAAAGATGGATAGAGAACAAGCTAAAAAAAACAAATGTGATTTTTGCGTACCATCAGGGGCCATAATCCAGGAAGTTATCCAAAGGGAAAGGGGATGAGATCATCGGGATATAAAGATATATTTACAATTTCATCAAAATTGGACAAAAATTGTGACCTCTAGAGGGTCCACAACCTTTGTATTACATACTTTGACACTATTTGTGTGACCGAAGGACTGACGGAGGCGATGACAATATAGTACATCATGTAATAATGTCTCAAGAGTTCTTTTCCAAAATAAGATAAACACTCTAAATAGAAACATTCCTGTTTGAAAAGCATTAAAATATTCCTTGCACATAAAGTTAAATATGTATTTATCTAAAAGCACAGTACAAATGAATTATTGTGATATTAATACATAATTAAATTATACAATTAACAATTTGTCTTTCTCAAAGACACCTGCCAATCAGGTGGTGCTTATTGAGTTTTGAAAAAAGAGCTCTTCTTTTCTGCCTTATAAATTGTTTCGAATGCATTTAGTAATTAAAATTGAATATGTACACAGGTAACAATTCTATGGAATGCAATTAATGCTTATTATTGGGTGACATTTCAGCTTTATAAAGACTAGAGAAGCCTAGTCGAAACGTCTCTAAAAATAAGCAGTGTATAGAATTGATCGGTTTTTTTTTCTCCAGAGCCATTACTGCTCTTGTAGTATTCATCACAAGCAGCTCTGAACATTTCAAAACATCTAATGTAATTTAAAGTAGCTAAGTCTCTAACTCAATATCATCCAAACTCTTCAACATTGAAAACAGGAATTATTTGTCAAGTTAAATCAACATTGATGGTGTGATCCAAAGTCTTCGAAATTGAAAACACAAATTATTTGTCAATTTATTAAATAAACATTGATGGTGTGATCTTACAGGGAAAAGATATCCAATATTTAAGACAAAAAAAACCTCTTACCATTGGTACACGAATGGTGTACCATAATGCGTTTCAGCGCCCTTTGCAAGAAGGGACTCGAAAAACAAGGCTAGATATATTCCACGGGTCATGTCAAATGGTGACGCCATATTCTTATCTAAAGAGCATGTGCAATAAATACTATCGGTGTAACCGGATGCTAGAGATTGCCCTTCGATTGAGACTTCTGGCATATTTCGCTGAGCATAACTGATTTGAAAAAGAGTAAAAACAGAAACGATTGAATGTAAATCAGTTTATATACATTCATATTACATTATTATATGCGTTGCGATCCATTTGTGTCAATTTCTAGGTTCCAAATATTAGCGTTTTAGCTCCTTTAAGTTATTTATATTCGAAAGAAAGAGACCGTTAAAGTCCTACCTGAGCATGTTTTTCCATCTTTATTGAGGTAGTATCCTTCACGACATACACAGAAGAAACCTTGATGGTTTATGTTTTCACAATCGTGTTGACATGGATTAGATACAGCACAATCACCTGAAATAAAATTATGATAAAAACTCAATAAAAGTGAATATTATGTACAGTACAAACCACCTTGCTGTGCAAGCTTTAAAAAAAGGAAGATGCTGAATTGAAAGAGAGCGGCAGGAAGAATACTGTCATATCTTGCAGTGTTTCGTTTGATTAGACCTAATCTCACTCAAACACTGCCAAACTCAGCACAAATTTCTGTCCCAAATTATGACTGGTTAACAGTCCGATCAACAACCAGTACATAATGACGTAATAAAATCAATTGGGATCAACCAGCTGAGCTCTAAATATGTTACCGTAAAGTCTCTAGTGACGTTACATCAAAACACGCGAAATGTATTACGCTCAATTAACTAGTACATACCAGAAACTAATTGTCTGATAAACGAGGCTATCCAAAATAGCTACAATATGAACATTACGTCAGAACGCGCGAAATGTATTACGCTCAATTAACTAGTACATAACAGAATATTGCAGAGAAACTAATTGTGTGATACATGTAAACGAAGTTATCCAAAATAGCTACATGTAAACATTTGGTAATCGCTGCGCATGTAGAATCTTTTTATTTTTATCATCTCTTGGACCACAGAGCAGATCAAAGAGAAGGACTGTCATGTTTTCATGTTACGTATTGTGTTTTAACAAATTGGACAGATATACGACATGTGCTTTTTTGAAAAAATAAATAATTCACGGATTTTCAACACAAAAATTGATAAATATTATCAAACATTTAAAGGTAAGCAGTAATAATTGGTACATGTTTATAGAATTTATATTGGAGATTCCAGTCAAAGAGTTTTTGTTCCAATAGCGAGTTTCAGCGACAGCCATATTTACCTATGCGACTATCGATGTTTATTCCCGATGCATCCAAGGGTAAAATTTTTCTTTATATCAGCACTAACAAACACTAGGATTTTTTTTTAAAGGGGTCACCCCAGGTAAGTCATGAAAATTCCCTTTATTTTACTCAGGAGAGAGTTGATTGGACAATGAGAATGGACAAGCTCCACACTGTATGCAGAACAGGTCAGTCTCTGCAACCAAAAGGTTATAACAGTGTGATTCCCAGAATGTCTGACTTAATTCTTTATCTTTGCTTTCTAGCTATATAGTCTACCTGATGACTGTAAAAGTTCAGATTTAATTTGTTAAAGGTTGACAGATCCAGGTCATTACTCACAGGTTCTATAAATCGGACTTAGCATGGATTTCTGCAGACTTAAACATACAATATGCAAGAGCTAATAAATCTGCCTATTGCAGGTCTTTCTCTAGGCCTGAAATGTTATTTAAATTATTAATTAGACATTAATTAACTTATCCAGACCATAATCAACTCTCGATGTCAATGCTAGCCTGCGATATTTATTGAATTATGATCCAATTTGCTCCTCAACTTTCATTCATGATTTAATCATGAACTGGTTAATCGAGACAATGTTTTTAAGCGTAATGATGATCGAGGCTAGGCGAAAATTTCAATCGCTTAATTCTCTGTTCATAGTGGATCAATTTGACTGAAATTTTCAGCAAATTGCCTTTACATTATCTAGTTTTTAACTATCATAGTAAGAACTGCCAGCTCTTTATCTAATCTCCCATAATGTATCTCTACGTTAGTTTAGTTAGTTCTATCTACTGAATCTATGACCTAAGTGTTTATATACATTCAGTTCCTAAAAAATCTATATCAAGTCTTACTTTAAAAATAAACCCATTTAAATGGAAGTTTTTCCATGCATATTTAAAAGCTTGGCGTTTTTACTGGATATTCTTATCACCAAACACGGAAAAAACATTTTCATGCCCAAGTTTTTTTTTTGTTTTTTGGCCTAAAATGGTTTAAACTTTGGAAATTAATTTTATAATTTGGCCAATCCAGATATCAATTTGTAGCAACATTGAGATATGTACCTTTCATCTCATTTAGCACTTTTTAAATGTGTTTTTTCTTCTGAAAAGATGCATTTCTAGTGCCAATATTTCTGGTTTAAACACATTTAGTATCATTTTAAATGAATAACGATATTTATGACAACCATAAATCTAACTTCAAATTGCACTTTAAGTCAGCTCTTTAATGTTAATAAATTTCAAGAAATGGTGGATGAACTAGCAAAATGATGCTCTGGTTTATGAATTTAGTTTTTATTGAATCTTCATTGATAGAGCATGAATAAATGATTTATGTTGTTTTGATACTTGCTTGCAGAATATCACTTTGAATTACCCAATGCACAAGTTTAAAATTTATAAATAACTCTTGGCTGTAATTTTCTTTGATGAGGATTAATATTAAAAGTCAACAGTATATATTGTTCTAACCCTCTCCTTGCCAACCAACTTTCCATGGCCTTGGGTTCAGACATTACCAACTATAATTCAAAATGAGACAATTAGAACTTTGACATTACAGCGTTTTATGTCACGGTATGTTTGATTACAAACTTTTCAATGAACATAAAATAGAATTGAACTAATACCCAACAGCTAAAGATGTTGAAAAAATGTTTGAAATGGAGAAATTCATTTGAAGAACTCTACTTGAACACAGACACATAACAATCTTATCAAGAAACATTATTGGATAATCACAGATAATTCTGATTAATCAATAGAGAACATGGGCTAATCTTATATCTCCTCTTATTATTAACAACAACACAATACACTCCATTTATTTTCTCTTTTACATTGATTTCCTCATCAACTATTATTCTTCTCACTGATACTACAAATTCTTTTCCCACATGCAATGTTATCATTGAGTCTTCTAAACGTTTTCTAATTTTATCTGCAATCATTAAATAAACCTGCTTGTAAATACTGATCTGTCAATAACAATCAGCAGGTTATTTTTTATCTAACTGGTTCACAGGTTGAAACAGTGCTTGACTTTTTAAACAGAAATAAAGCAACCAGCATTTGTTCACAAAATAGAAAATAATGACATTTATTCATAATTCTGTTCACCACATCCCGATTTTTTATACAGTTTCTCATTTGATATGTGAGGTTGTCTGCCAATTATTGTAAACAGTAACTACATGGAAGTCTTAAGAAACTCCATTGACTTAAGTGTGAATTATGATGGTGGATTGTAATTAATGCTACAAAATCTAACATATTAAACTTGACAGACTCTACTAAAGAGAAGTAACAGTAACACATACCCGGTATAGTTTTGAGACTTGTGAAAATACATGCAGAAATCTGACGTTATGTACAATTCATGAGTCTGGAACCAAATGGTTATAAGTTATAACTGTTTTCTGTAAAGACTCCTCCATTCACAGTTTCACTGGCATTTTTAAATTTCACAGGGCATCTGGGTTGAAGGATATTGGGACAAATACCTTACCTTTACAGTAAGCTTATATTACATGGTTATCCAGTCACTAATTCAGATGTCAAGATAATCACTTGAAAACTGGCTGTTCTTATTCTTAAATCACCAGAACACTTCTGATAGTAGCACATATGACTTGGATAAGTATTTGTAAAAGTCTTTCACATAGTGTTAAACAGTTTTAGTCACTCAAAATATATCTGGGACACCACCTTTAAGACTGGCTCTATTCAAGTTAATACTGTGATTAGTATTGATGACCTAATGTCAAATGAACCAAATCACAAAGAGAATTTCATGTTAGAGATTATGTACTAGGTAATTTATTTCTACAAGCAGAGTGAAACTACCAAAATAGAATCTCTTAATGGCAAAACTGGGAGTAATTCTGGATGCTACATGTATCAACCCCATGCTCCTACAATAATCACCAAATAATTATAGATTTAAATACAAGAGACCCAAGGGCCTTAAGTGCTCATTGGTTCATTAAAGATTTCTCTTATAGAGAATACTTTTATATCATAGTTGTTTCCTCAATTAAATAAATGAGACAATCAAACATTTTCAAAAACTTCATGATCGCAACAAAATTTTATTGAAACATTTAAAGTTACCAGAATAAGCCAAAACATGTTCTCTCAAGCAGCCCTTGCACTTAACCCCATAGGCCAAAGCAAGCACCAGTATTTGAAATAATCTGAATAAGCATATCTATCAATTTTGACCAGACAACATATCAAACTGTTACACTGGATGCAACAAAAACCTGCAGTTGACTGTTTACAAATTGATAATACAATTGAGGTTGCAATGAGATTATCTCTGCAGTAACACAGGCAGCATTGATAGAACATTCCAATTAGAAGTCAGGTCTATAAATGTGCTTTCTGAATCTAAGACCTTAAGTGTTCATATACATTCAGTTCCTAAAATATCTATATCAAGTCTCACTTTAAAAATAAACCCATTTAAATGGATGTTTTTTCATGCATATTTAAAAGCTTGGTGTTTTTACTGGATATTCTTATCACCAAACACGGAAAAGCAAAAGGACTAAAAGCTTTTAATCTAATTTCCATATCCTGCCTCATAAAATTGCAGGTTCACTAACTTGTGCAATCAAATAAAACTATAACCTTAGCGGAAACAAGATTCAGTGAAAATATTTATAAATTTTCCGCTGTAATACCCTTTTCAACATCAATACATTTGTGGTAAATTTTGAAGCCAATCTAATTGGCATAAATAATTGCAGAAATGTATCATAGACAGTTTGATGGACATGGCTCTAATAGTTATACAGGTTTTCTGCTACATGTATTCTGAGTCCAATTAGACAAATTTAGATCCTCCATGTACGTGTATAGCATAATTAAACTGACCCATTTAGACTTTTATTGATATAATAATGTATCAATTATTTGTTTATGTTGTCTTAGCCCACATCTATAACATACTTTCTCTTTATGTATTGAGTTAATTAATATGGATGAGACTTCTACTAACTGACAATTTTAACTTCAAAATGAAATTGAATCAACTCTGTAATCATGGTGTTTTGTCCTTTTGTGGTTAGACATATTTTTTTGTCTTATATGTTGTTTCTATGCTTTCACAAAAACATATTTTATGTTCAGTCCACTTTAATTGTACATTCTTTCACAGTGTATATGCACATATCCAATATTTAAGACAAAATAAACATTTTACTATTGGTACACGAATTGTGTACCATAATGCGTTTCAGCACTATTTGCAACAAGAGGCATTGAAGAATGGGGCTAGACATATTCCACAAGTCAGTTCAAACAGTGACACCATATTCTTATCTGGAGAGCATGCGCAATAATACTATCAGTGTTGACTGTAATAACAAGATGCTAATCGACTGAGACTTCTGGCGTATATCGCCGAACATAACTGATTTTTAAAATGGAAGAGTAAAAATGGAAGCAATCGAATGTATATCGGTTTATATAAATTCATATTACATAATTATTATTTGTGTTGAGACCCATTTGTGTCAATTTCTAGGTCCCAAATATTAGCGATTTAGCTCCTTGAAGTCTAAGCAGAAATGCTCATCACTGAACTACATCAAGGTATTTTCCTAACGAACACATACACCAAGTTTGATTTGCTCAGTCATCACTACATTATTGTGTATCTCCATACATATATTAATTACTAATGACATGTAAATTATTGAAAGACATTTATCAAAAGTCTGTAGGCTTATGTCTAACTTATTGATTTGGGTGATTTTGCTTCCAGCATGTATGTAATGACTGGACTGATTAATAATATAACATGGGTTTACCTGTTAAAACTAATAAACAATCAAAGCAAGATAGATTACATATCCTATAGTTCAAATGAAAGGGAAAGGTTATAGAACAATATATTAGAGGAGAGCAATTGCTTCACATTGATTGATGGTACCCCTGATGCCATCGAGACAAGAGATTAAAGAACACTCAAAGCCACTAAAAACGCAATGCCTAATTCGTGAAATATTTCTGGTAAACGTTTTTTTGGGTTTTTCTATCTTATGGCACATTGGTGAAACTTGTGATGGGTATCTTTTTCTGGAGTTCTGGGTTTGAACCCAATATCAGTTCTCGGTAATGATCTTTGTTCGTGCAAATGCAACACTTGTCTTTTTTCAGGATTTCAAGCAGTTCCATAACACGTTTTGCACGTGCATTCCCTGCACTCTTTCGAAAAATGCCATGACTTACATAAGAAAACAGGAACAGAGCTATTGGCATGCTGGATCAGGGGGCTTTACAGGTAGCCGTCACCAGACACTTTAATGTCCACCCATCGACCATTGTTCAGACAACGCTTCCACGCCACTGGAAGAGTTGCCAATCGACCCTGACCTGGAGCGCCATCTGTAACAACGGCTGATCAAGATCGCCACATCCGACTACAGCATCTGCCAGGGGAACTGTTGGAACACGGCAACGTCAGATCAGCCCTCAAACAGTTCGAAGGTGTCTGGCTGCTCTTGGGTTACGCTGCCGTCGACCTTACCAAGGTCAAATCCTTTTGCATCGTCATCGACTTGCCAGACAGCAACGGAACGCAAATCAGGGTTATCTGCACAACACACCATGGCGAAATGTCATCTTCTCGGATGAATTCCGATTCAACCTCAGTTTTCCTGATGGACATCACCTTATCTACCGACGTCGACATGAAGACTTTGCTCGTAACTGTGCGCTAGAAAGGGATCGTTTTGGAGGAGGTGGCGTCATGGTTTGGGCCGCTATCAACGTTAACTTCCGGTCCCAGTTGGTGGTGGTCCAAGGCAATCTCAACGCTCAACATTATGTGGATACCATCCTTCGTCCGGTGTTGCTTCCATTGCTGGCTCAACATGGCGTCCGTCGACAGATGGTTTTCCAGCATGACAACGCCCGACCCCACACTGCCAGGTTGACAAGAGGCTTTCTGAACAATCATCATGTCCGTGTTATGGATTGGCCCGCTATGTCTCCTGACCTGAACCCGATCGAACACCTTTGGGATGAACTTGGACGACGGGTTCGAACTCAAGCCGTCCCACCACGAACTGTTGCAGAGTTGGCACAGGCACTCCAAAATCATTAGCAAACAATCCCACAGCATGTAGTGAGACATCTGTGCCAGTCCATGCCAAGGCGACTTCAGGCATGTGTAAGAGCTCAGGGTGGACATACCCGATATTGACTTCAGCTAACCCCTGCTTTGTTTCATGGTTCTTTGACATTTCGGTTTTGTGCATTTGTAGTGAATTCTTTCATGAAATAATCCATAGATGCTTGTTATCTCGATTTTGTCAACTGTTATGTACATTTGTTAAAAATTGTTGCAGTATAAATAAACTTTGAATTTGGCATTGTGTTTTTAATGGCTTTGAGTGTATATGAAAAAAATGTCATGTCCGAGAATTTTTTTTTTCATTATTTAGATCTCAAAAATCAAGATGTAATTTACTTCTGTTTGTTTAAAAAAAAAACAGCGGCTGCCAGGCAGGATACGCCCACATTTTCGAGAGATGGATAGAGAACAAGCTAACAAGAAAGTGATTTTTCCTACAATCAAGGGCCATAATTCAGGAAATTACAATTCGATATGCGTGAATATCGAAATGAACCAAGATCTTTGGGTTGTAAACTTACATTTCAAGTTTCAACAAAATCGGATAAAAATTGTGACCTCTATAGTGTCCACAACCTTGATATACCATATTTTTACGCTATTTGAGAACGATCGGTGGCCATTTTGTCTGTCAATTTTGGGCCGATTTTCATGAAATTCGAACTCAGCCGTCCTTAGGGTGTAACGGTGATATAATAATACGGTTTTTTAAATCGGATAAAAATTATGACTTCTATAGGGTCCACAAGCTAAAAAAGTGATTTTTCGTACAATCAGGGGCCATAATTCAGGAAATTACGGTCCGATATGCACGAATATCGAAAGGAACCGAGATCTTTGGGTTATAAACTTACATTTCAAGTTTCAACAAAATCGGATAAAAATTTGTGACCCCTATTGGGTCCACAACCTTGATATACCATATTCTTACGCTATTATTTGTGAACGAACGGCGGCCATTTTGTCTGTCAATTTTGGGCCGAATTTTACAAAATTCGAACTCAGTCATCCTTAGGGTGTAACGGTGACTTAATAGAACGTTTTTTTAAATCGGATAAAAATTATGACTTCTATAGGGTCCACAAGCTAAAAACGTGATTTTTCGTACAATCAGGGGCCATAATTCAGGAAGTTAAGGTCCGATATGCACGAATATCGAAAGGAACCGAGATCTTTGGGTTATAAACTTACATTTCAAGTTTCAACAAAATCGGATAAAAATTGTGACCCCTATAGGGTCCACAACCTTGATATACGATATTCAAATTACGCCATTTGGGAACGAACGGCGGCCATTTTGTCTGTCAATTTTGGGCCGATTTTCACAAAATTTAATTTCAGTCATCCTTAGGGTGTAACGGTGATATAATAGAACGTTTTTTTAAATTGGATAAAAATTATGACTTCTTTAGGGTCCACAAGCTAAAAACGTGATTTTTTGTACAATCAGGGGCCATAATTCAGGAAGTTACGGTCCGATATGCATGAATATCGAAAGGAACCGAGATCTTTGGGTTATAGACTTACATTTCAAGTTTCAACAAAATCGGATAAAAATTGTGACCTCTATAGGGTCCACAACCTTGATATACCATTTTCTTACGCTATTTGAGAACGAACGACTGTCAATTTTGGGCCGATTTTCACGAAATTTGAATTCAGTCGTCCCTAAGGTGTAACGGTGATATAATAATACTTTTTTTTTAAATCGGGTAAAAATTATGACTTCTATAGGGTCCACAAGCTAAAAACGTGATTTTTCGTACAATCAGGGGCCATAATTCAGGAAGTTACGGTCCGATATGCACGAATATCGAAAGGAACCGAGATCTTTGGGTTATAAACTTACATTTCAAGTTTCAACAAAATCGGATAAAAATTGTGACCTCTATAGGGTCCACAAGCTAAAAACGTGATTTTTCGTACAAACAGGGGCCATAATCCATGAAGTTTCGATCCGATACATGCCAATATCGAAAGCAGCCGAGATCTTTTGGGGATAAACCTATATTTCAAGTTTCGTCGAAATCAGACAGGGGCGACGGCATAATACGTCCACATGAAAATGTGGGCGTATAAAAACGCGATTTTTCGTAAAATCAGGGGCCATAATTCAGGAAGTTACGGTCCAATATGCGCGAATATCGAAAGGATCCGAGATCTTTGGGTTATAAACTTACATTTCAAGTTTCAAAAAAATCGGATAAAAATTGTGACCTCTATAGGGTCCACAAGCTAAAAAAGTGATTTTTCGTACAATCAGCGGCCATAATCCATGAAGTTTCGATCCGATACATGCCAATATCGAAAGCAGCCGAGATCTTTTGGGGATAAACCTATATTTCAAGTTTCGTCAAAATCAGATAAGAATTGTGACCTGTAGAGAGTCCACAAACAATTGTGGACGGACGGAAGGACGGACGACCGGACGGACAGGGGCGACGGCATAATACGTCCACATGAAAATGTGGGCGTATAAAAACACCCACGTGGATGTGGACTTATCGTGTCCTTTAATATGCCCACAACCAGCAAATTTGACTGTGCTAGCTCTAAAATTAATGTCAGTAATCCTGTTAAACAACTTCTAAAAAATACAATCAGATTCTTCTAAAAAATACAATCAGATTATAAACCATTCATCAAGTACTGTATCACCTTCATAACCTTTGAAATTTAAAAATATCAAAATGGAATAGAACGATAATTCTGCAAAACATGTTACAGATATATGACCCCAAAAATTTTGAAAGGTTATTCATCATGCTGTATTGAAGTATCCCACTAAATTTTTACAAATTCCAACAAGTTAAAGTATGACATAAAAGACAACTCGAAAAAATGTGTATGAAATTTACGATCCAATATTTAGGAATTTTATAAGGTTATTATTCTTATAGACAATTGAATAATTAATTACATCGAGTTTTAAACAATTCTATCAAGATCTCTGACCTGTACAGTATTCCCCAAAAATGTGGGAATGGTTGACAAAAAAAGACAGACCCAGCTGACTACAATACATGTATGTGTCTACAATACAAACCTGTTCAAACTATAAGAAATGGCCGATTTGTTTTATACTATAGTAAAGAGAATCGGCTTATTATTATACGCTAAATTAACGACTGTGATAACTATAATTACTGGCCCAATGTGACATATTCTCTTCTAATCCCGTATTTATTGGCATCTGTATATGTTTTATTATATCTATTTCAGCTTCTGTTTTTCTTCAAGAGTAAGATATTATCACAAACTGTAGCCCAATAGACGAATTACTGTGGTATATATTAAGATGTAATCTTATTTTAGGTTCAAATATACCATAAATAAGTTTTATATTCTTTGTTATACAAACTAAGATGTCATGATGTAATTTTAGTAATTTAGTAAAAATATTTTGGCTGCATTATTAAAAATAAATAACTCGGAGAGAAAAATATGTATCTAGATTTTTTTAAATGATCTTCATGCTTATAATTGTAACACTGTATCTTCAGAAATGAATAATCAAAGCTGTGGCATTCTTAATACCGGAAAAATTTAAGATTGTGGTTCAGCTCCGTATTAAAAGAAGTTGACAGTAGCCACAAAGTGCTGTAAGGATGCTATCAAAATTATCAGTTGAACCATCAAGCGACTCATCATTGAGATAAATTCTATTGATTTTTACCAATAGCCGACATACTTCATCACACGACACCCTCTTCAGCTTCATCACCCAATCACTGTCACTCAGATTTAATAGCAGAATGTGTGGCACATCAACACAGTGTAACATGCCCTATCATCTACGTCTGATGAAATCTGTCTCAAGTATACATTCATAAGGACTATATAACATTCTAAAAAAAAAACAACTTTTGTTCTGTATTTCAGACATACCGGAACATGTATTCCTGCAGACATTAATGATAATGATCAAATTAAAGGTTTAAATACAATTATTTGGACCCACCATAATATAAATCTACTGGAGCAAAATGAATTTAAGCTCATTCTAGACAGTGCGCTTTTTTATGCCCCTTAGAGTTAACATGCAAATCTCCATTTAAACCAGGTCTATTTGCCAGTGTGGACTGACTGATATTGAGATTGAGTGGCTGACACTTCATGCCATGAATATGCAATTAGCTCTGGATAACTGTGATACATGTACATTTCACTGCCCCCTCATTTTAAATATGGCACAAACAACATGTAAAATGGAATATTTACCAAATTTGAGTTCCCATTGTCAATAAAGACTTTATTTTTAATCTTCCAGATATATGTGATTATTTTTCAATCGTCCATTTCTGAAGATATTTTATGGAGTACAGACATGTACCCACTTCGAGGCCATGTGATTAAAATCAAATGTCAATTATGTTTAATTTTTTTCTATGTTGTACTACACATTAAACGTGCACTTGTTGCGAAACATCAGTTGTGATCTACATGAGACCATGTTACACTATGTATAAGTCATCTGTGTTATTTAATTTGTGTATCTCAGATCTGTATTTGAACTATAACTGATAAATCGATTTATATTTTTTGTTTCCTCTCCAAACATCCTTTTTACTTGTCAGTGCCACTGGGCAATCGTTTGGTTTCTGACCAAATGTTAACATCAATAAGCTTTTTATTCTCCTGAAATTAACTGTTCAAATAGAAAGGTAGCTCAAGCTACCATCCATCAAAATAAGAAATGTTGCCAATAAAGTATTCCATGACATCCCAAGCTAAAAATCACAGAACAGTGAACAAAGCAATAACAGCGATTGACATGAAGATACATTACCTCACAACCCACTGGTCTAAAAATCAATTATTTAACTCGGTCAAATGGTCTTGATCAGCAAACTCTACTAGTCCCCTGCAAGGCTAAAAGCGCTCTCTGTATGGCACACTTTATAATTAAATTTTCTACCCATGAATTACATTTTATACGTTCAATCTAAAATATATAACTGAGATAGTAGTTGATCTGACCTCCGAAACCCAGATCGGGTTTTTTATCATTTTATCTTTTCGGAAGTGATTGCGATACTCTGGAACACTCATAGTCTCTTTCAAATTTTGAGAAGTGTGTTTTTCTGAAATAAGAGCATTACACGATCTTTCTTAAAACAGAATTAAAGTGTTTTGTTAATGTACAAACACCAATGATATGAGTGTGCCGCAATTTGGTTTTATCATCCGATATAAAATAATTAGGATAGTTAAAAAGTCTGTTTGAGCTGCAATATTAAAGATACATTAATGATTAGTCATTATGTAAGATTTAGATAAAGAGCTAGCCATTCTTGCTAAAATAGTTCAAAAATAGATAATGTAAAATGAATAATTTGAAAATTTCATTCAAATTACTCTACTGCGAGCAAAGATATTAGCCTTTGAAGGTTTGACAAGACGTGCAATAATTTCAACCCCCGTACTGCAATTGTTCAAAGCTAAGTCTCGCTCCTCCATTTTTAGCTTAAATCAAAATATGGCTCTACTGTTCTAATCTATTTAATATCAGAGAATTCCGATGCCATAGAGATTTAATTATGGACTGGATAAGTTAATTAATAATTTTGAAAACTTTTCAGGCCTAAAGAAACACCTGCAATAGGCAGATTTAGCTCTTGCATAATGTATGTTTAATTATACCACAATGTCATAGCAAATAATTTATCTGTATCAAATCCATATTATTTTTTTTAGACACTGCAGGATTTTTCTATTTATGCTTTATGTATTTTTCATTATTTTTGAGAAATAATTTGATAATATACATATATATACAGAAACACTATATTTATGCAATTCCAACACAACTATATGACAAAACAAACTAACAAAACATATTCACTTGTAGACAATAAATAAATGTATATAGTGTATATTGTAATTGTGTTGATATCAATTATTAATAAGGTTTCGACAGTTGGCAAGTTTATCCAAGCTAGATTTACTCTCTAATCTGAATCCCTAGAGAAATTACTGTCTACGATCTCCTAATCACAGTCTTATAGTCACAGGTCAGATTCACTGTAATCCCTCACCAATAAATATTTCAATATTTCAATACATCATTCTTGCTGCGTGTTATACCAAACTGACTCAGACATAACTTTCCTTTTTATAATTTTCAACCACCTATTCGTAACAAAATATAAATAATGTCTAGCCAAATTAAAACTAGGGGATTTGTGAATAAATCAATTAATCATTGACAGCAATTAGGAAATAATTTATTGTAATTTTATATGTAATGAAAAATGATAATGTTTCGGTGCCAAATAGAACAAGCTGCTGGCTAATAAAAATAGATCCAAAACCACAAATTCTTAACATGAAAAAATTTCTTGATATGGCCAAATGGTTAGTGCATGCGTGCTGTATCACAAGGTCTGTCATTGTGTCAACTGCCGTTGCTTCTATTTCCCGGTTGTAAGCGACAAGGAGTAGGGTCGACTGTTCAACCTCATAGGTTTTCTCTGGGTTCTCCAGTTTCCTCCTACTGCCAAAAAAGTTAAACCCCATTTCTCTGTCTATGACTGTATTGACAGAGCATATAAGCATAGACATATGATCATTGCCAGAAAACCTAACTGCTTTCAATCGAATGTCCTTGTAAGCAGTTCTTAATAGGAATTTTTAATCAGTGGAATTAATTATGTTCCTTACATCAAACACCCCTAATTCAGTACTAAATGAACAAACTATGACTAATAATGTTTAGAGTTACAGACAAATAATTCTGATGTCCTAACATTTGTGTTTCCTATTTCAGTTTTCATGGACAACATGTCCCGCCATCACATGACTCAAATTATTTGCCCAACTAATTAAATGTGTTTGTACTTCACTTCTGTTACCAAATATCCCATCTACAGATAATGGCATGAATCAATTGTCCGTGCTAAGATGAAGCTCTATTCTCAGGCATCCCACGAGCCTCACTTGTGTGCTTCTAATATTTGGGATCAGGTTCATGTTTCAAACATGGTCGAAGCTTCTGCTGGAGATAAGTGTGTAGGTGGCTGGACATGATCTTCATGGCAGTTGTGATTTCTGTCTGACAAAACAGATTTCTGTCTATATTATAAACAGGAAATGAAATCATCACATAACCATAAATATGCATCACATAACCATAAGTAACAGATGTTGTAATTGGATAATTACTCCATCTAGACTATACCACATCTGATTGTTTGAAAATGTACATGTACAATAGCTGGTCCTTTCTGTTGTTCGGAAACAGAATTCTACTCAAGCTCCCTATGAAAACAACCCCCACCACCAACTGGTCCCATAATGAACATTACTTAATTGTTACAACCACTGGAATGGAAGGTGTATACATATGAATATTAATTGTTAAATCAGTTTTGAAGATCAATTGTCTCTTATGACTTCACACATAAATATATACGCTCTAGGTCAGCTGCATATGCCTGTGCAAGTGCATACTATAGCTAGTGGTTGGCCGGCTTTGCACATGGGGTCAACGAAAGACATGTCCAGTTTGTATGTGTCGTAGTGTCACAAACGGTATACATTTCAGATAATCTGCATGATTAATGTGAAATTTGGTAAAGAATTGTCATATTCTTGAAAAATAATGTCTTGCTAATACAATATAAACAGAATACTTGAAAAATTGACCAGTAACGCTGGCATGAAAATCACTCCTACATCAATGTCTGTATATAATTGTGTAATCTAAACATTGCATGACTACAATATTCACATGATCATCACAGAATAAATTGTTTGTAAGTATATTACATATGTCGAGGTATACTCATCAGACACTTATTTGTCTAGATGTATGATTTACTGTCGGTTATTCCTAATTGACAGGTTTCTTCATTTCCTCTCTATAATCACAATATTACGGTCTCTATTCCTTAATCTCCGTTTACTTCAAACATCACCATGTTCAAACGCAACTCAATCATTACTCATTCATATGTATTTCTACTTGATGTAGGTTTATTCCATCAGACACCATGAAACATACTCTTGAAATGAAATAAAATGGGGTTTAGCATCCTATATTTCTGCACCCACTGGGCTAATGTCGAAAGGCTAACACCATACTGTGCACTACGGCCTATACTCTTATTTTAAGTCCAACTGATGCTGGAAAATTCAGAGGAATATAGTGAACCCGAGACCTCCTAGAGAGGAAACCAGCCATTGTAGCTCCCGTAACGGCCTCTTGATTGATAAATCTTACAGTGAATTTACCATGCAGTTTAATATTGACATTTCAAGTACAAAAGACATGGTTTTAAAATTGCAAGAAGCAATTTTTCTCAATTCATATACATTTACATATGTATAATTGTCACAATTTTGAAGTGATTTGTCAATTATTGACTTTCCACACCCATGTATGCTACAGGCAATTTCAGAAGCAAGTGAAAAAAAAATCAAATCAAGATAAATGTCAATCGTCCAGACGTTCAGCAGGTAATTATATTCAGTTTATGTTCCAGCTTCCAGCTATAACTGACAACCAACATATTATGTGGCATTATACAAGTCTTATAACCATTATAAAATAATAACAGGAATCCCCAATTGAAATTTAAAGACTGAGCATTATACTTTTAGTGCAAACTACAATATTGTGAAAGTTGTCCAAAAGTTGTATCTCCTACACCTATGATCAAAGAACAATATTGTATTGCAAACACATCCTCATTAGATCTTTTGGATGACCAACTTGTGGTCAATATTTAACTCATCTCGAACAAAAAGGTGTAACTCAAAGACTACAGACAATCAAATATGCATAAAAACTGATAAAATTTCACCTAGCTATCATTTATTTCTCCACTGCTAATAGATAAGTCTCATTACTTATTGATCACAGATTTCAAGTATATACTATAAACATTTAACCAAACACTTCAGTAAATTTCTACATCAACGCTTAAATTAGAAACCCCCATTTCCTGTCATTATCTTATGTCAAAGACTACCAATCAAACTATTCTTGCTTGTGATTGGGTAAGATGATTAGGTTATACCTGTGAGAATAGTGGTCAATGAAGGGTCATCTTTTGGTTTGGGAGTAATTTAAAGGTTAAGAGGTTATAATGGCTAGATAACGAATATAAAATATAATTGTGTTATCTATAATGTTCTTGTCATCACTGTTCATCACCATCATATATCTGACAATTAGTTGTGACAATTTAATCTAACCTATGTCACGAACATGTAAGTCATATTTTCCAAGGAACATAGTGTAACTGCTGTATATGTGACTTTTTCAAAACTGGAAATAATAGCTTTTAAAATATCAGCGACAGATAATCAGATAAAAGTAAGGTGCATCAAGAGATTTAAGTGAATATTATGTGGCATTGGCTTTTTTTTATCATATTTCGTTTCTATCATCTGCAGAATTTTGACAAATATTCAATTAGTCATATCTTTGTAAATACTGAATGGAATATAAGCATTTTGATGGTGTTATCTCTTTCAGAGATGCAACTTTCACAATCCCTTCAATAATGATCGGAGATATTTCACCGATACTCAAAACCTACATATTACTTTTCAATTACAAAAAGCATGCACACCAAGTATTCAAGGGAAACTAGACTAACACATTATTATTGTCTATCAAATTTTATGATGGCATAAATCCTTAATAAAAGCCACAGTTTATTTTCAAAAGATTAAGGCATTGTTGCATTTCTAACATATTCCAGTCAACCAGGAATATTATAGAAAGACTTTGTATTGATTTCTCAGCGGGAATCGATAAATCCCATAAAAAATACAATAAAAAAACATCCTCGGAACATTTTACCGCCAGCCATATAATCTCTCCTATATTAAGTAAACGAATCAACTGTGTAATACCAATATCAGCGAGGAGAGACACAGTTCCTGGTGGTGGGAATTAAAGTTGAAATTTCTACACGGCACAAAATAGAAGAATCTAATCCCGGATGAAGTTGAACATGGTACAGAATACTAAAACTGTCTGGTAATGTGTGAAGAAAGGATTTATGCTTGAGACGTAGGATGTAACTTAAATATCACCAACTCTAATTTCGTTTTTAGAGAAGACCAGTTTGGCCAAGCGTTTTTAAAGCTGTTTTTTCTCAAACTTGTAGCAAACAATATAAATTGTAAAGTATACAAAATAATTTAATTTTGGGTATTTTCAGATCTATTTTCTTGTTCATCCATCAATGAAAAGTTGAGAATTACTGCCATTGAATACAGGTAATCACAAAATCTGTTAGTCTCAGCATAAAATATTCCAATTAGCTAAAGCTCCCTTGCTTATATACTCAAAGCCATTAAAAACGCAATGCCTATAATTCGTGAAATATTTCTGGTAAACATTTTCTTGGGCTTTCCTATCTTATGGCACATAGGTGAAACTTGTGATTGGTCTTTTTTTGTGGAGTTCTGGGTTTGAACCCAATATCAATTCTCGATAATAATCTTTGTTCGTGCAAACGCAACACTTGTCTTTTTTCACGATTTTAAGCAGTCCCATGTCACACGTTTTGAACGTGCATTCCCTGTACTCTGGCCCTTTAAATACAAATCAAAAATTCAACATTCATCTCTTCGGAAAAATGCCACGCCTTACACAAGAAAACAGGAACAGAGCTATTGGCATACTGGATCAGGGGGCTTCACAGGTAGCTGTCGCCAGACACTTTAATGTCCACCCATCGACTATTGCTCGCCTCACACAATGCTTCCACCCACTGGAAGAGTTGCCGATCAACCCCGACCTGTAACAACCGTTGCTCAAGATCGCCACATCCTACTACAGCATCTGCGCAACAGGTTCCAGTCAGCTACTGTTGGAACACGGCAACGTCAAATCAGCCCTCGAACAGTCCGAAAGTGCCTGGCTGCTCTTGAGTTATGCTGCCGTCGAGCATACCAAGGTCAAATCCTTTTGCATCATCATCAACTTGCCAGACAGCAATGGACTGCAAGAGACTTTCTGAACAATCATCATGTCCGCGTTATGGATTGGCGTGCTACATGTATGTCTCCCGACATGAACCCAATCGAACACCTTTGGGAAGAACATGGACGACGGGTTCGAACTCAAGCCATGCCATGCACCATGAACTGTTGCAGAGTTGGCACAGGCACTCCAAAATCATTGGCAAACAATCCCACAGCGTGTAGTGAGACATCTGTGCCAGTCCATGCCAAGGCCAATTCAGGCATGTGTAAGAGCTCAGGGTGGACATGCCCAATATAACTTCAGCTGACCCCTGCTTTGTTTCATGGTTCTCGGACGTTTCGGTTTTGTGCATTTGTAGTGAATTCTTTCAAGAAATTATCCACAGATGCTTGTTATCTCGATTTTGTCGATTGTTATGTACATTTGTTAAAAGTTGTTGCAGTAAATAAACTTTGAATTTGGCATTGTATTTTTAATGGCTTTGAGTTTATTTAAAGCATTTGTGTTCACACACACAGGATTATAATTGTAAGTAAATGAAACATTTGTCCATTTGGTGGCATTGTAATATCACATGAACCAGTGCATGAGAATAATATACTGTCATCCTTTTCATGTCAGTGATACATTGTAAGAATGTGGTCTATGTCTGAACATTCAGTTCTTACTTATTACACAAAGCAAATTACCCTATCTACATTCACTTAGTTGTACGCAAGTGAATTAGTATCTGAATTTAACTTATACTGATCCAAATGTTTTTGACACCTTAGACAGGTGATGAGGAAGCTATTCCTAACAATTTAGGATATAAATAAAATTTTAATAAAGTTTAATTTCAGGACCAAATATTTATAACTTTCATTTTAACATCATAGCTACTTCATGTCATTTATTTAAATAGAGAGAAAAATGAGGTTTAACATCCACTTAACACAGCCTAGGTCATTTCAAAACTAACATTATATGGTACAATTCTATTTCATTAATTCGCTTGCACGTAGGGGACTTTAGAAGTGGAAGGACCAGGAGAAAACACACTAGATTTGGTAGGGACCCTACTCCTAGACACATACAAGCAAGTATCACTTGACTCAATGACAGACCTTATGGTCCAAAGCAAACACATTAGACCATTTTACCACATAACCCCTGCATAAACTTACAGTATAAACCTATAAATATGCACGAGCCTGTCAATCAATATAGATCTGATTATAAATTTAATAGGCTCTGCTATCAAAATTCACAATCTGACTGTTGACGTCTGTGCAAGCTTCAATTGTACTTCTGGTGACTTGAGATAGAAAGGAATCATAAAAGAATCAATATTATCAACTTTAGGTTAGCTGTATCTGATAGAAATTGTATAAGGTATGAATTCCAAATGAGATTCATATTATGGTCAAGTAGATAACTATATAACTATCAATAGTAGCAAATGATATTGGGGATAAAAAAGGTTCTTCAGTGGACTTAACGGTAATGTTGTCAATCTGATTCAATAAAATCAGTACGTTATTCTTCATAATAACACAAACAAGGATAGAACTACTGAATAGACTGGGAAGTTCCCTTGAAGTTGAAAACCCAAACAAGAGTATGCCATAGCGCTGCTCTCTGGGCAAAATGTCTCTCGCAGCATACTGCATTGCATATGCCTATCTTCATTAGCCCAGTTGGTGCAGAAAAGTAAGATGAAACCCTATTTGGCCTATATATAAGATAGGTTGCCAGGCAACAAAACATACGCCCACAGCAGCTAAATTGTCCGGGCAGTCAACAAGAGTTGTCGCATATTTTTACTTTCTTTTGGTGATGAAAAATTTATAATACACTAAAATCTGATTAAGAGTAACAACTCATGAAGTAATTATCAGAAAATCATTAGAATTTGTTTGGTTTTTATAAAGTTCTGCCCCATGCTAACATTATACGAAACATTTAATATCATGGATTTAGCTGTTAAAGATATCAAAATTCATTGAAAATCAATATGCTTGTTTGTCTTAAGACCTTAAACACTGTATAAATTTAAAGTCAATTGTATATTAACTTTGTCCTCTAGAGCATCCACAAGATATTTTGAAGTGATCAAGTACCATAACTCTGGCAGTAATTATCGGAAATCACTGAAAATCAAAAGTCTTCTTTGTTTCATGACCTTAAACACTGTGTGTAAATTTAAAGTCAATCGGATATTAACTTTGGCCTCTAGAGCGTCCACAAGATTTTTTGAAGTGATCAAGAGCCATAACTCTGGCAGTAATTATCAGAAATTGCTGAAAATCAATATGCTTCTTTGTCTCATGACTTTAAACACTATGTATAAATTTAAAGTCAATCGGATATTAACTTTGGCCTCTAGAGCATCCACAAGATATTTTGAAGTGATCAAGGGCCATAACTCTGGCAGTAATTATCTGAAATCGCTGAAAATCAACAGGCTTCTTCGTCTCATGACCTTAAACACTGTGTATAAATTTAAAGTCAATCGGATATTAACTTTAGCCTCTAGAGCGTCCACAAGAAATTGTGGAACGCCGGGCCGTTGGACGGGGGCGACAACAATATACGGCCACATTTCAATGTCACATGTGGGCGTATAAAAATTATGTGCTTCATGAAATAGTGAGATGGAAAGGTTTTACCCACTTTCTAAACCATTTAAAATAAAGCCCGAAAGTCTATACTTAGACTTAGAGGATTCTCTCACTCTAGTCAAAGGTAATATTTTCTTCTTAAAGCTATTTTGATCATATAAATGACAACAAATAACAATTACTTAAATTAATTCTAAGAATGACACCAAGATATTACTTTTGTCTGGTGTATCTGAGTAGCCTACAATTGGAATCTATAGGTCTAATTAAATAAGAAGTCAGGTTCACAAAATCCCCATTACAGCTCAGGAACACCTTTCAAAATAGGCTGAAATTTCTTATTAATTTTATAAAAAAAAAAAAAATTCATAAATATTGAAATAGTTACATACTCTATATAACAAGAAAATCATTATAGATACATAGCTCCAATTAAAATACAGTAATTGCTTTCCATTGTGATTATTTAAATGTGTTCCAATTACCAAATGGGGTTTAAACAGTATGTACCTAATCATTTATAAGGTGAAATTGACTAGATAATATAAATAAATGTACTAAATAACTGATAATTATAACTTTCAGTTTTTCTTGATTAGCCAGATATAAAAGTTATAATTTACAATGGTTATTCAAGTCTTTGAACACTGATTTTTAAATATCAAACAAAGTACGATGCTACACAGTAGTTGACCCATTTTTTAGTTTAAAAACAAAATATGAATAGGTGCACTGGCTGGTATGAACTCATTTCAATAGAGAATACACCCACATCAATTCATCTTAAAGCATGCCAGAATAAAGGTTAATTAATATTCACAATCAAAACTTGATATAAAAACCAAAAAAGTTCAAAAATTATTTGAATCAATCAAGTTAAAATTGGTACATTTTGGTTTCATACTACCACTTTTACATGACTAATAATTCTATCTTTTAACAAGCGGTTGTCATGCAAGTTACGCCCACATTTTGCAAGCTGCCATGAACAGAGAACAAGCTAGAAAACAAAAGATTTTTCAATACAATTAGGGGCCAGAATCTAAGAAGTTAGGGTCCGATTTGTGTAAAAATCGACAGGAACTCAGATCTTTGGGATAAAAACATTTATTTTAAGTTCCATCAAAATCAGATAACAATTTAGCCAACAGTGAGGCTGAGGTCACCCGCCAAAATAAATAGATGACACATATTAATTAATAGCACATTTATTTTTTTAAAAAGTATCAAGCAATCAAACTGATTATTAACTATACACTACATGTAAGTTTCATCACTCTCTATCAGATAGAATCAAAGTTATCTTGTCCCAAAGCATCGACCAATGAAATTGCTTAGCTCTGGTTAGCTTTAGTTTGAAATGTTAATCATTGAACTGAGTCAAGACATTCACCTAATGAACATCTACATCAAGTTTAAAACATTCTACCTCAATTAAAAGCAGAGTTGTTATGTTCCAAAGTCTTGAACAATCAAATTACTTATAGCCCTGCTTACCCTGAGCAGAAAATGCTCATTATCGATCTTAGTCAAGGTATTGATGTAATGAAACTATACACCAAATTTCATCACTCTCACTTAATCAAAACTCAAGTTATCGTGTTCCAAAGCATCAACCAATCAAATTGCTTATCTCTGTTTACCCTTAGCAGAAAATACTCATCTTCGAACTCCATCAAGACATTGACCTTATAAACACCTACACCTAGTTTGAACATTCTAGCGCAATTAGAAGGAGAGTTATTGTGTCCCAAAAAGTGTGACAGACAGACAGACAGACGAACCCATTTTAATAGACCTCTAGAGGGCCCACAATTTGGTACAGCATACTTTTACACTATTTGCATACAGGGACTGGCCATTAAGTCAAGCAGTTTCGGTCAGATTTTCACGAACTCTGCGTCATTATGGTGTAACAACGATATATTTGAACAGCTTTTAAAATCAGATAAAAATTGTGACCTCTAGAGAGTCCACAAGCTAAAAACGTGATTTAACACACAATCAGGGGGCCATAATTCAGGAAGTTGGTCAGATATGTGCCAATATCGAAAGGAACTGAAACCTTTGGGTTATAAACATATATTTTAAGTCATCAAAATTGGATAAAAATTGTGACCTCTATAGAGTATCCAAAGCTAAAAACATGATTTTTCGTTCAATCATGGGGCATAATCCATGAAGTTGCGGCCCGATACATGGCAATTTTCTTGGGATGATATTCACAGCTGTCAATGAGATCGCTCTAAATGGTCTTTATTGTGTTAACGATTATGTGTCATGGTATTGTTCACAAAGATTATCTTATAACTAAAGGATACATGTAACTAAACAGTTTGTCAATCATTTTGGGCAGGGTTAAAACTTAAAACTTAAAACTGAGGATTGATATTTCTTTACAAACTATATTTCTATATGTGTATCTCTCATCATCTGACCTTCCCACCTGTTCTATATTAGTTGATATCAGATGTTTATTAGAGCATGTATGTATTTATCTTTTGATAAATTACCTAGATATACCTGTTACAGGCGTTAAAATCTCAACTTTAGTTTATTAATGTCATGTCAAATCACACTTATGACATATATGACATATAAGCTTATATGGGTATATTTATTCATGCATGAAGGTGATAGTTAAATACATGTATGTGATGGTAATATCACCAACAGTTCGGGTCTATTCTTCGTTTGAATACGCACCCAGGTGGATACATATGTTTATACATATGGATGAGCTAGGATTGGGGTGTATATAGCTCATTCGTGGAGAAGTATTCTGGTGAAGGTGGTCACTGTACATTAAAAGTTCAAGTCAAAATCTGTTTCAATATTCCTTTATATACAGTTAAATATACAAGATCATATCAAGGGCTAATAAATGACTCAACCCTATCTTCTATCTCATCTGATCTCCCTTGTTTCTCATGTCTGTGTAGGGGTCTTTTAAAGAAACTAATTTGCATACAGACAAAATAGCAATCATTTCAACCAATTAGATTAAAGATAAAATTAGAGATAAAAATATATTGTAACGAATCAAATGTAAGTTAAATTAATATATAAATTTCATTGGTTAAAGTTTTATAGTAAAATATAATTAATAGAATCAGTTAATAAGCTTTAAGGGATAAATAAAGTAAAAGCGTTGACACTTGATGGGCACTGATCTGACTGCATTGTTAATTGTATAACCTTTGCATCGAGATGTCTCTTAATAAGCCTATTGGCACCCAAAGATTATAATAGTACAGTCAAGATCATTCTTGCATTAGGCAATCACTTTAGGAGGCTTAAATCAAAATATTAAAATTTAAATCAATGACAGACAGGCTGATAATATTGAAGTCAGCCACATTGTCTGTATATATGAATATAGAATTAAGAAATAAATTATGCATTCTTTAAATAAAATTTGAAAAAGAAATCAAAATTCATATCACTATTCGGTGATAAATGCCGCCAGGCATAGTGTTACAATCATATTTATTACTTTATTTTCTCTACTTAAAACCGTTTTTTGTATATAATCCTTCATAGGACATTAACAGGGAACTTTTCTGTATTAACCGAGCTAATGAAGACCAGTATACGTAATAAAGTGTTCTACAAGTGAAATTTTGCCAGGGCGGCAATGCTCCAGTCTATTTCTTATTTTCATTTCCAACTGTCTGGGGAACTTTAACGTGCTGCCAATGGTATATACACACGGCACCTTGGTTTTTAACACCAACCAAATGACTGGATGCTTTTCTTTGGCAGGCTGTCTATCCTGCATCACTGAAAGGAGGAAAACCATGACCAGCTTTGGTGTCCAACACCAGGATTAAATCCCTGACCTCCTGGTTAGTGAGCCAGCGCCATACTCACTGAGCCTATTTTGCCCGTATATTCCGGACATATCCTATACGATTTTCTAACCATCCGACCAGGAATATGTCCAACTGGACATCAAGATATGGTAAATAATATTCAATATTCCAAAATATATTGACCACACGGAGTGTATAATTACCTACTCATCTCGATTACTGTTGATAAAAGACTGAATTGATTAGGTAATTAAGTGATCAAAGTATTTATCTTGTTATACAATCTATACCCCTACCTTGGTTAACTTTTCATCAATCCAATTCTGCTTTGTCGGACTAATTATCAATCCATTAAGAGTGATTAAAAACTTAATCTACATGATTACCTTTTTTTAATCTCCTTGGTATCAGCTGACAGCCATGTAGAAACTAGTCATAGATGTCACATATACTTATAGTATATAACACCCCAAATCAATTGACTGTCAATGTGTCATTATAAGTTACAAAATGCTTTGATTCTTATTTTCTGCCCAGTCTTCTACCAAGCGTAAACGTGATGATGCTGACACACCCGTGTCCACTTTTTCTACTTCAATTTTATCTGTAACCATTTTACTTCATAAGAATTGCTATGTGGTCCCACCTGGCAACCTACATGTAGTTGCCATTTCATAATATTTTAAGTACATGTATTTCCCATTTATCGACAACAAAATGTATCCATACAAAACGTTGCCTATTATTAAAACTATTAATAAACACCTTTAACTTGTTTTCCACAATGAAACTACATCTTTTAGGACTCCATATAGAAGTCACAAGCTCGCTGTTGCATGGACAGCACCGCTCACCATTTAATGTAGTTTCTATCATCTAGAAAAATATTCGACGAATTTCCTCCTGTTTTTCATGCAGCCAGACAACATGACGACATGCACAATTTTGAAATAGTATCCCTGGTTTCCCCTCTAATGGAAATGGTACCATTAGATGTTGACTTGGCATCAAATCTATTTGATTAAATTTCATTTCCTCCTGTTTTTCATGCAGTCAGATAATTTGATCAAGTATCTACTATTACTATCAATACATCTTAATACCTGACAAAGTCATCTTACATTACCCTCTATAATTGGAATAATTCTCTCGTTAGTACAAAGGTCACATCTAATGTTAATATCCGTGCGAAAAATTTGCAACTCAATCTTAGATTATGGCAGTTTATTGACAGATTCAGCGGGATCAAGCCATTAAGATAACTGTGTACTGAAGATAGAATTTAATTTCTCAATTCGAGAACTCATTTTATCTTCTCCTAGCATCAAGATTGTAAACAAGTCAATTTGTTAGTATTACATGTACATGTACATGAAAAAAATTGATCTAAAAACTATTTTATGAATTCATGGAATAAGCATAAAGTTTGAATCAAAAACCTGAACATAGATATAGTCTTAATTTTCAAAATATTGATACAAATGTTGTCAGGAAACAGAACAGCAGATGTGACATCAAAATAGTGTGAAAACTACACCAATTTTTGAGCCATATATATAAAAGTACCGGTATTCAAGCATAATTCATTTTGATCTTAAGTTGTGAACGACCATTACGCAACACTGAGTCATTTGTATAATAATTTAATGGAATAGTGGAAGGTGTCTCATTTCCATTGCTAAGTGGTCTTTCTCTAAGCTAGAAATCTACATAATCTAACCATTTCTTCACATCCTATCCATAAAATCTACCCATACGTCAAACTCTGTCTTATCGCGAGACATTTCTCCCCAGGAATTATTGTGGTCACATATGCGAAAACTAATAAAATAAGATAATGCTGAAATCCATTCTACCGACAGATTCTCAATCAAACACAAGTTAACTTAATTCATTTTCATGCGCTATCCCGTATGTCAAAATCTAAGCAAACCGTTGAAACTCAACCCAATTATTGGCAATAGAACTGTTGATGTTAGCGTGAGATGTAGAAAGTGTTACTGTAGCCAACGGTTACAGACAAAACGGCACAAATGAAATTTTGATGTTCTCTTGTCTAATTCTGTGATCAGTTCAATAAAACATATTGGTTCACCAGATCTACTTTCTACATGTACTTACATGTAAGACTTTACTACTTTCTGACGTAGACCACATAATGTTAGGCATGACCAATAATAAAAGAAATGGACCTGAATAGAGCTTTTAAACATTAACAACACTTATGTAATTTTAAAACATGTTACTTTTGACTTAAATAGACATTCTTGTGCAATTTGTGAGGAAGACAATTCAGTTTGCATTCAAATGTATAGAACAAATCGATTAATACTTTTGAGATATTTGATTATCAGGAAATTACACTCTAAAAAATCTGTTAATCTATTAAACACATCCCTTAAGTTGCTCCTCTGTTAACTTCTACTAAGGTTTGTCAACAATATATCTATAGAAAATAGACTAGAAACAGACTACTGAACTATTTTATTTGAGATACATTCCCACAAAAGTATTTATTAGGTAGTTATTTTTAATAAAAGTATATATGGCATATTTGGTATATATGGAAAGTATATGTAGAGACAATTCTTACTAGAATAATACTGGATTCCCTGAAAGAACATCAATGAGGCACCCACAGGACAAAGATGGAAAAGGATTACTAATGTTAAGGGGCACTTCTTATGTGTTGTTGATCTTATGGCTAATAAAATCACATTTCAAAAAATTATTCAGAATTTTTTGTAGAACAGGGTTTGAATAGTACAAGATGGAACTGGTAAAATAAAACGAAATGTTGGTAAAATTTTGAAGTGCATGTGTCAATAATGTGCTGAAAGCTATTTTGGATTTTGATTGTTCTAAATAAATTTTGTTTTTTATTTTTGTTTATCAATTTACCCTGAAGAATTAGAACCTTACAGATCATGTATTCTTAACAATTTCAATAACTTTATTTTGTGAAAATCTGTGGTCAACACATAATTCTATATTTTTATAACATAATAGAAATTTAGAAAATCTTTGATTGGTAGTCTACAGGTACTTGGCCTGAAGGGCTTGTAATATGTTGCGGACTTTTCGTACAGTGATGGGTGATATCCAAAGCATTGTGACATGGCTCTAATTGTTAAGTGCCCCTGTAAGTCATATACCACATCTATCTACATGTTATTCTTTAATAACTAGCTATTTTAAATGGTTTATATAGACAAAATATTGTCAAACATTGTCACTTAAAGTATTTAGTGCTAAATAATTAATGTAAATTTGTCTGTATGAGAAACACAAACTCATTACAAAGTCTCAAAAATCCAATTAACCACATTCAGACCTAGAGATTTAAATAGATTAACCTAGAAATTGCATGTTGACTCTTCCCATTTTGTTTTTCTATGTTGGAAGACATGAAGATCAAGTCAATAAGAAAACAACTTTTATTACAAGTCATTAATATTTGTCACTAGTTCCTCTTTTCTCCCTTATTGCCACCAGAACTCAACTTTCACTGATAAATTCCTTTTATTGACCAAACTTGTGAAACGATAAATAAATTTAAACCTTTCATGACACAACTAGCTTTATCGGAACTCGCAATTCAACATTTGGAGTTTAGCCAATATCTCTTCTGTACAAATAATATTAAACATCTTTGCCGGTGGCTTCAGTCCACATAATAACACCACCAGTAGCATGTGAAGAACACAATCAATGAAGCAAACTTTGTCTAATCATCTAAGCTAAAACATCATTTAGTTTCTTGTTTAAAAAATCCCTGATCAAATTACGTTTACTAACAGAATATGTTTTTGAGTGCATCATTCATCTTTCCACTGATTAAACTTGATCTAAAATGCCATGGATTAAAGATCTCTTCAAGTGCACTCACGATTATCTTTTTCTTTTAATTTGAATTTTTGAACTGTAAATAGGAAACTGTTTAAATGAACCAGAATCTGAAATAATCTACCCTACATGATTTTAGTATTAATATGATCAGAATGTAATAGAAACCAGACAACAGTGAGGTTGATGTCCCCTGTCTTAAATACCAAAATAAATAGATGACACCTATTTGTCACATTATCTTTAATTAAAGCACCAACCAATTTAATGCTTATCACTCATCTTGGATGTATGCAGAAAATGTTTATTATCAAATGTACAGTAGTTACAGTATTGATGTAATAAAACTATACTCTCTCTCTCTCTCTCTCTCTCTCTCTCTTAGAAAAGGGAGCCATCAGGACTTTCTGGCCTAGTCCCTCTTTGTCAGTGGTGTAGGATGGACGGACAACGTATAGATGTTTTGACTTTGGATTGGACGAAAAACAGAGGTCCTGTGTACACATTGACGTGCACGTAAAAGATCTCTTGACAGTTGGAATTTGAAATAAGACTAGTCCATAATGTCGCTGTCCATGCAAAACTTCCCTCATAGCACACTGCATGGTGTATGCCTGTCTTCATTAGTCCAATAGGATCAGAACACTAGGACATTGAACCTCATTTCATTTCATTTCATTTCTATTAGAAAAAGATAGGTTACCATGCAACAAAACATAAAACCACAGCAGCAAAGCCGTCCAGGCAGTCGACAAAGGTTGTCGCATATTTATTATTTTGATAATCGGGCATTTACAAGACACTATAAATAAACTGATCAAGAGTACACCTAGTTTCATCACTCTCACTCAATTAATCATAGCTAGCTTATTCCAAAGTCTCAACCAATCAAATTGCTGACCGTTGCTTATAGCCCAAGCAAAAATTTTAGTGAAGATCTTGATGTAATAAAATTATAAAACAAGTTTCATCACGCTCACTCAATTATCAAGTTATCCTGTTCCACAGTATCAACAAAATCAAATTGTTTATCTCGGCTTATCCTAAAAAGAAAATGCTTTTATATATAGGCCTATCATGAGAGAGAGAGAAATGGGGTTTAACGTCCACTCGACACAAACTAGCTCATTTCGGGACTAACACATGGTTCAATTTTATTTCAATCTTTCGCATGCGCGTAGGGGTCTTTAGGAGTGGGAGGAAACTGGAGGACCTGGAGAAAACCCACAAGGTTGGTCAGGTGACCCTACTCCTTGTCACGTACAACCGGGGAATCGAAACCCCACCAGTTGACTCAATGACAGACAGTATGATACAGCGCGCGTGCTAACCATTCGGCCATCCAACCCCCCAGGCCTATCATGGAACTTAGTATGACACCAAAAAAAGTCTGTTGGACAGGAAACTATGAACTGACTACAAAATAAAGTCTGATGGACAAGCAAAATACAGAAACAGTGAATTGAGTACAATAGTAATATTTACTGAGATGCAATGTAACATCCCTGATTTGACTGAAGTATTGGAAAGACATAATGGTGCTGAAATGTAATTTTTGGCACAATTGTGGGCTTCACATTTAAGAGACCATCAAGAACCATCCACAGAGGTCAAAACAACTTTAATTACAATGGAAGTAGGCACATGAGTCAAAAGTCAAATGTTAGTAACAGTGTTGGTCAAAATTGGTTCAAAGTATGGTAAGGCCATCTAACACCTAGTCCAGCAGAGCATGATCAGGATGAACAGTGTAGTACTGATGATCACATGTATAAATTACATTTTGTACCTTAAGACCTCCAATGATTGGCTGGAACTGTTAATGTGTCTGAGATAAACTTGTAGATCATATACATTTACCAACTTTACAATAATTTTTGATTATTAATGGCCATTCTTTCGTATCAATTCAATACACCTGTATATATTATTCATACAATATATATCTTAAATATCTATATTATTTCTGACACTCGAAATCTACCTACAGCAAGCTTTACCCTGGACAGAAGCAATTAGCACAATTGGTTTCTAACAATATAGGAGATTAATTTTGTCACGAACAAAGAGCCAAAGGTTTAAGCCAAACCAATAAATGAAAGATCCTATCTACCATTGATTGGATACATGAAATGACAGCTGTATTCTCCTTATTTCTCCATCATCCAGTCAATTCTGAATGTCTATACAAGTAGGGTAGTCACGTTTATTGAGTAAATCCATGTTGTTTACTTATAAAAAGACATGATATTTTACCACATTTGCCATCACATCTCATAACTAGCCAAAATAATTTGTAATTAATAATTTTAACATAATTTATCAACTATTTTCAAAGCACTACATGTATATTATAGCAAAGAATAAATGTATAGACCAACTTGGAAATCTTTATTATACAATGCATTTGAGAATATTTAATTCATAAAACATAATATAAACATACCTGATATTTATGTCAAAAATGCATATCTTTAAATTGCTAAATTCTATGAGTTCCAAAGATTTCATGTTAAGTATATACATGTACCTGGATCATTGTAAATTTTGCTTTGACATTTCATGGGCAAATATAAACAAAATATGTACCCTGATGACAAATTGGTAAAGTTATTGGAAATCAATGAAATTAAATTGGATTCTTTGCCTCCAGGACATAAATAGTGTGTATAACTTTGAAGTAAATACTATAGGATGGTAGCTTTATCGTCTGGAGCATTCACAAGATTTTTCAAACTGACCAAGGGCAATAACTCTTAAAAGCATCATAATGAACCAACTACCGGTACATGTAATTAAAATTATACATGCACATACATGCATTGAAAACAGCTACTTAGCTACTAATGCTCTAGAAGAATGATTGATTTGTGATGAACAGGCTTCAAAAACCTGTGAAAGATAATGGATGCTATCTGGATAATGGTATGATTTTAAAGCATGTGCTGACAGAAGAATGGAAAACACAACCCATCTCCTTATTACTTTATTGATCTTTATTACAACTGTAACCTACTTAATGCTTTCATCTCCCATGTTTTCTTAATGTCCCTTATCTGTGAGAAAACTAGCTATAAATGTAGAAAATACACTAATTATCTGATGTCAGATCCACCACATAGAACGTATATATAAGCTTATGCATGTTGGTCGATCACAATTATTTCAATTCAAAAGGGACACATAGGGATCTTTGAGGTTGAACAGGAAACCCTACTCTTTTTCACGTACAAGTGAGGAATCAAAACCACACCATTTGAATCTGTGGCAAATCTTTTGAATTTTGATTCAATGGAACGCATTAACAATTCAGCCACCCAACTCCCATCACAAAGAAGCATAAATGAAAAATAACATTACATATACGTATATTGTATGAGAATGATCTTGATGTAGGAGATAAGAAAACATGGTTGTCCCCAGGTGAACTGAGAATGAGTCTGATGAATTGGTAAGAATGACATGTACTAAATTTGTGCATAAAATATAAATATACTCAGGATTTACTCTAGAAAGCACTATTTTACACTGTCAGTTTTTCAAAACAATTTCTTGTGTCAGCGGGGAGAAAAAAACAGGAACATTCTAGATTGGGTCCCGTCTAGATTGGGGGACCCTCACATGGCCGTGCTCAGGGACCTCTAGCCCCTAGTCTGTTCCTGTGTCTTGGGCAAACACTGAGCTTTTCATAAACTAGGATTAGTTTTTACAAAATCTTTATTTTACTGGAATTGTTTTTACTGATGACCTCTTCAGGAGACCCAATGGTTTTATTTGAACAAACTAAGGATGATTACTACCAAATTTCAAAGAATGCATACAATCAGCCATTCTGAAGAAGAAGATTTTGTATACAAGATACGTCCATATTTTGCAAGATACGGACAGAAACCAAACTATAAGGCTATTTTTTTAACCATCAGGGGCCATAATCCAGGACCAAGATTTTGGAACACCACAGGACCCACTCTCTGGTTCAAGCCGACTCCACCCCAAACCATTATGTTTGGACCCCCTCACGAGTCTCGTTCCATGACACATTGGTCAGAATAACGGTGGCCACGTCGAAGCAATATTCTGGTCCTGCCATCTGCAGTTGATACGCAATACTGACTCTCATCTGTGAACAGAACAGTTCTCCATTGCCTGTGTCGCCAGTTCTGGTGTTGTTGGGCAAACTGTAGACAGTCATGTCGATGGTGAGGGGTGAGGATCGGTCCACGGTAGTCTACGGCAATGGATGTTCTCTCTCGTGATGTCAGAGCACTGTATCGATACTGATGGGTCTTCCAGGTGTTCCCACTGTCTGACGTGCTGTCTCAGATGCCTGTGTGAAGGGATTCTGCACATGCTGTCGCACAACATGGCGGTCTTGTCGCCTTGTGGTAACCCTTTGTCTACCAGTTCGGCGGCGATCATCCGTGGTGTTGGTGGCCTGAAAGCGTTGCTGAAGCCTGTAGATGATCCGCACATTGACCTGGAAGTGATTAGCAACGGCTAGGGCAGTGTTGCCAGCGTCGAATCTTCCAAGCGCCTGGTTCCTCTGAGGTGTCGTGAGTCGTGGCATGCTGCTGACGTTGTAGTGTGAATGATTTAACCAGGTATGGGGTGCACTTTATAGGGCTGGTCCCGGTGAACAGCACGTGGAGCATGAGTTACATGAAAATCATGGAGAACACATTACTATCTCAGAAGTCAGGTTGCGTTTTTGAGAACATTTCCTGGGTTCAATTCTGTGTTTGGGAAGGAACCTTATTGCACAGGTAGAGTTGGATATGTGGTCACAAATATACAATAACAACATTTGTGAAGTTTTATGCAATGCGTCTATTCAGAGTAACATACATATTGTACCAACCTGACGTTTCTTTTGCTGCTTAGTATATGTGCTTCATCGAACAATTAGGGGCCATAATCCATGAAGTTATGGTCCGATACATGCCAATATCGAAATGAACCAAGATTATTGGGAGATAGACCTATATTTCAAGTTTCGTCAAAATCGGGCATATAAAAATCTTAATAACTACATACTACCCTGGCAACATACATGTACCTACCAAATTTTGTGAAAATGATCAAGCAGTTCAAGAAAACAGTCGAAATTGACTAATTGTTTACGCCAGACAAAGGGACAGAAATGATGACATACATGTACGTCCTTTGGACCAATGGCATGATGGGCTAAAAACCTAAGCATAGAAAAATCAATGATTTAATTTCACCATTCACCATTAATATTGTCTAGTCAATTTAAGAAATGACCTTTGTGTGTACCTGAACGTCTTATCCTATATAACAGATGAAAGAGCAGATAATCAATGATTTACTACAGTACTATAGAGTGTGTGCATTGTACAAGACAAAGAGAATGGAATGAAATCATGTATTGTACATGTACATGTACTGTAGTAGGCTACCTATTGGTAACTTGAAAGAGTAACAAGATGACGGATCTAAAATTTATCTGCCAGTGTTAAGAGTTGATTTATCATTATCATTCAATAAAATGAAATCTACATGCTGGGTCATAATTATAAGATTTCACTGAAACTCAACAACAGAGTCATTCTTTCTGGTACAGTTGTTAAATTATTCTGCTTGAAGACTAAATTAAAGGATATAAATGTACTTTAAGTTGATGCAGATTCTTTATATTTTTATCATATCCATAATAGTTTCTACCATCATAGGCGTAGGAGCCGGGGGGGCAACGAAAAATTCGACGACCTTTTTTTTCTATTAACGTTTAGAGAAAAAATATAACTAACTTGTTTCTATGAGATCCACACTGCCCGAAAAGTATTTTCTCGTCTTTTTCTTGTCCACGCATGCCCGAAAATATGCCTGAAGCTCTCTTATATGTATGCCCGAAAAAACGGTATTGATTTCGGGCAATTTTCTCTTATGCCCCCCTGAATTACTTTGAGCTCCTACGCCTATGTCTACCATGCTCAACCCATAGCACAAATTGATTTCATTTCTCTGTGCCGTCATGAGAGTAAATGTACTAGTCTTCAGTTGAACAAATTTCTATGTGTATTCCATTCACCCAAAGCCACCGGTATACAGAAGGTTTTGTATAAAATTTAGTGACTGGTTGTTTTCTGGAAATGGCAACTTATACCTTGTTGCCGTTTGACAGACAGGTAGTAACTGATATGAGAATTGCACAATTACTACTTCACCTCTTCTCAAAACAACGATATATATCTGTTCCTTGCCAAATGGTGCTGATGAATACTTTAAAAAATGTCAAAGTCTCCTGGCGGTTTGTGATCCAAAGAATTACTTTTTGCCTTTGTTAATGAAAATTATTTAAAACAGCACTGAAGTTTTATAGCTTTTTTGAGCAGGTTCAGTTTAATTCAGTGGAATAGTAAATTTCCTTTCAAAAAAGACACATGCTTGAATAAGAAAGTAACTGAAATGAAATGGGGTTTAACGTCCTTCTGTTCTGCTCCAACTGGGCTACTGAAGACGGGAGTAAATGAAAGGTCTCCAATCATAGCTAAAACAAACATATCCCAGACATGTAGACTAACATTTTTAGCAATAGCAAGACTTAAATTTGTAGGTAACAGTTACCCTGTTGTGGAATCTACTACATGTACTTTAACATTTAAAATATAAAGGATCAGCAACTTCTCCTTTAAAAAAAGTAATGACAATGGTTAAATCCTACTTGTCTATACATGTAAGAACAAGATCAGGTCAAACAAAAACCACAAAATTTATTTTGTAAAGCAATGTTATAATAATGAGAAACAATAATGATGCTCACTGTGCATCTATATTGTCACCTCTGGTTTTACTACTGACATCTTTATATAATAGTATTTTTAATAGGATTAGGATACAGACCAGACAGCTTACAATACTGTAAATAATAAAATAAGCAATAAGAAAGAATGAACATAATTTATTGAGTACCAACTTTAGAAAAGCCAATTAAAATCCCATTTTAAATTGATACATACAAGTATGTAGGTACATGTGCAGACTATTGACATATTGTAATAGGTGTTGTGCTATAAAACTCTCATTCATTTTTTTGTTGTTCTTACAGAAGGGAGTCCAATTGAAGAAATCTATTCCCTTGGTATTTTATGCAATTAACTTGTCTATAAATCTTAAGCGGCTGAACTCAGAGAAAACCCAGGAGACTGTCTCAAACAATAATGAACCTTTATTGAGAGAAGAAAACATATCAAGTTTTAAATGGAGAAGTCACAAGTACATGTACTTCCTATATGAATAGGTACATGTTGGGTCAGCGCACATACTAAAATTACATATTCCTTCGGCACTAGTAATTATTACTATAATCATGTAGGTAATCACATTATAAAGTCATTATCATTATTAAAATAATGATAAATACATGAATATAATGGAGGAATGCTATGATAATGTTGGCCATAATTGTCATTACAAAAAAATATTTTCAGTTTCAAAAGGTGAAGGATGGACTAGTGTACATGTAGTAACAATATGACTCAGGAAAAAATTGTAAATCAACATCCATGTACCGGTACATTGACACAGTTTCATCTCTTTATCAACTTTTAGATGTTTTCCAATAAATTGATTTATAGAAAGCAGACAATTATGACAGATGGACACAGAAGGGGTCATTTCGAGTGGTCAGACATATTATAATCATAACTCATCTCATAATTACTGAAGCAGCTAGACACTCATCAATATACACAATACAATCACTATATTTACACTACAGACATCATACTGGTTACATGTGTTATATTCAGCTAATTTTATAAACCTTAATATTTGATGATTCTATATTAACCTTATAGTATTTGATGATTTCATCTGGTGATTTTTAATACATTATCATGCTACCAGTACCATTTTCATTTAGACAAACCATTTTACCATGGCAAATACAAAATATATGATGTTCTGTTGATCATTAAAATCTCATTAAAGAGAACATGACTACTGTACCTGGTTTCAAGCTAATTAATACTAAAGTACCTGTTATTTTCATTTTCAGTGGTCACTCCATGAAAATCTAGAGAAATTTTAAGACTTACATGTATTCTTGACCAGTGAAATCAGTCTAATAGCGGCTTTCAACCTGACCAGACAGTCAATTAACGGTCTCACTAGTTATCTTTGACAATCAAACAAAGAAGTCTTTTGTTGGCCTCTTAGAATTACTTACAACATTTCAGAGAATTATCTAAATCAGTGATGGCCAAACCTGGATGATTAGAATGGCACATTGCATCCTTGTGATATAATATAATAATGTAAGCAGTAAGCCTACTGATTATTTTTAGCGATTTCATTGTCTTGTATTTAGTGAATTTTGTTAATTTGTTTTCAAATAAAAATATGCTTAATGAACCCAATTAGAAATGATTGATTTTGTTCTGCAATCGTCCTGTAACTGTTACAAATGTGTATTTAATACCTGTGTGACGAGTGGTGCCAGGTATCTGCTCCAGCAGTGTGTCCTAGGTTCTTGCCAGTTTACATTCGATGCCGAAAGACATGCGTTGTATCTACTTTATGAACATTGACAGTTTTGTACTTTTTGAAAATAAAAGGCTTTGATGCGTCATTTGCATTTTCGCTAAAATATCAAATTTCTCAAGGCTTAATACACGCTAAATATGAACTCAGACTAATAACATGCCTTCCCATGTATAAATAGGGTGATTTGGTGATATATTTGAACTAGAAACATATTCAAACTAATTAAACATACATTATGCAAGAGCTAAATCTGCCTATTGCAGATCTTTCTTTAGACCTGAAATGTTATCTAAATTATTAATTAGATATTAATTAACTGATCCAGGCCATAATCAACTCGCGATGGCAAAGGATTTCTCCGATATTAAATAGATTAGAACGGTTCAGCCATATTTTGATCTAATTTGAAATGGAGGAGCGAGACTTAGCTTTGAACAACCAATACGGTGGTTGAAATTATTGCACATGTCTTGTCAAACCTTCAAAGGCTAATATCTTCACTCGCAATAGAGAATTTTGAACGAAATTTTCAAATTATTCATTTTACTTGATCTATTTTTGAACTATTATAGCAAGAATGGCTAGCTCTTTTTCTAAATCTTACATAACGTATCTTTATTATATTAATCATTTGCTTCAAATGCCTCTCAAAACATGGTATTTGCAAGAAAATATCCCAAGCTATAAAAATCTAATTAAAGAAGACATGTTTGTGTCATGTGACCTGACGGTGGCGGAGGAAGCAGAAATCATTGCATATATATAAGACGATATTGTTTTTAATCGCTGTCCATTTACCATAAAGTCTATGTAAATTCTGGGATTATCCCTTGCTCACTTCTTTTTCTGCAGTTTAGTCTCAGAATCTGTTGTACGTTTAAGTTTCTCACTTTTTCCACGTCCACTCACTATCAAGTTTACCAACATATACTTTACGGGCTCCCTAATATAATGAAAAGAGGTCAGACAATCTATGTGTGCTACCTTTGACATCACTCGAACAGGCAGCCTTAAATTGTCAGACTGCCAATTAGTGACACTGTCTCATTTTTGTCTTGTGCAGGCTTCATGGGTGTTTTTCAGAGAATCCAGTATTTTTCTAGTTAAATTGGACCTCTCTACTTTCTATATACCAAAATTGCCATACTTTTATTGGAAATGACCACCCGATAAATACTTTTGTGGAAATGTAGAGTATATCTTCAATAATAATGTAAATGTATATTACTACTGTATGTGCCTTTACATCAAACTTGATAGATATCAACCTGATTTACAAGAAACAAACACTTTTAAATCATAATTGTCCAACTTTAGAAAAAAAAGTAATAAGCCTATGAAAGCTTGAAACAATACATGGGCCTCTTGCTTTTACATGTACATGTAGGTTATGACAATTGTTTTGCATGAAGTGGAGTATGCTTGATTTTTCTAGAAAGTCTTAATCAACAATAATGCATGCTAAACTCTTGACAAACATAAAACAATTAATTCTATTAATATATGTTTTTTTTGTATTTATTCTATTTCATATAACTTGTGATAAGCATAATACTCAATACGCATCAGGGAATACTCCTCCACATATACATCAATTATACAATAAACCACACTTTATCTTTGACATATTGTTTATTGTACCATTCAATATCCCCATACAAACAGTGCAGAGTGACATAATTCACCTTCATATCAGCATATGCTGGAATATTATACAAGACCCAGGGAGATAGACATTTAATCTACTGGATATTCCGTTGTGGATTGTTTTATATTCAAAATATCTTCTGGATATTATAAAATAATGTGGGTTGAGTTTACATTAATTGTTATTGTATAATATACATGTAAATGTAATTCATATGAATGTATGACAGCAATCCTATTGACTATGAATGAGGGGAGAGGTCTACAGGTTTAAACATAAATCTATAATTGGTCTGCATTATGTGCCCTAATAATTAGGTAATAACAACAATAATTGAATAATTAAATTAACATAATTAAATTTAGAATATAAAATTAACCTGGCATTATGGCATTAATCCTTAAGAATTTCATTATCTAGAGGGCCTACAAATAATTCATTCAAGTTAAAAAAAAAAAAAAAAGAAAAAAAAAAGAAAAAAACAACAAAAAAAGAAACTCGATCATTTACAAGTAGTTTGAAACAATTTTATAGTTATATTTGTCAATATTAAATATTTCTAAATTCAGGAAGCTGTACAGGCATGCCACTGAAACAGTGTCTGTGGGAGTTAAAATATAGTTATTTCACACAGAAAACTGTTGCAGCACTCACATGACCTGCAAAGCACGTGCCTTAAAATAATCGATTCTTTCTGAACATTACAACACATCAATACCAATTGAGCGTAGCAACTATGTCACGCAATTCACGTGCGCTTCCATTCAATTAACTCGGTGTCAGGAATAATGGGAAGTTGTTGCAAATGTCCAAGCATTAAAGTCTTCTTTGGATATTCTTTTTTATTAGTATTATTCTTGTATTTGCTAATATTAAAACTAAGTTGGGTGTCCTACACGGGACATATAGGCCTATCTACATGTATCACTATAAATGAACGACATGTCAACAGTATTAACGTTATCTTTGAAGATAAAAATCCTGACTTCAGACATAATATTACACTGTTTCTAAGATTATAACGTGTGTTATATAGATAACATTAAAACAAATATAAGACTTACCGTTAAAGAAAGCAACAATTCTTTCCGGGTGCTGTGAAGATGACACCGATACTGTCAAAAATGTGAGGATACTCCATAGTACTAGAAATACATGTTGAATTTCTCTACCTTTAGTCGCCATTTTTACCGATACTATGCAATTTAACTGTTATATTTATGCAGCATTCACACACTATTTGTGTTTTTTATATTTTACTGTTAAACAACATCAACAGGTAGTTAATTCGACATGGTAAATGACAAAATTCTCGTGCTTCCACGAACTCAAGTCATTCACTGTTCTGACAAAGCGCTCGAGCCAAGAAGACGTTTTTCGTCACTCGTAGCAGAAACGGGGCAATCCCTCTATGTTGGAACGTTCCATTATATTTGAAGGGATATCAGTGTGTCTCGACTACGGTTTAGAATAATAAACAAGGTTTAAATTATGCTTCGGTATTAACTAGTAGATACATGTGCTTAGAATATGTCATGGCAGGTTCAAATATAATTCTATATACAAAATAGAAAATATTATTGACAATGACTGGAAGGTAAAACACCTTTTATTACAATGGAAATTTCAAGGGAGATAATCTAGATAATATTTACCTGTTACCAGAGATGTCTTTGAAGTTTTGTCGCTGGTGCTAACTACTTGCCAAGGTGATAATAAATCAACAAATCTGGGAATGGGATGAACGAACAATGGGAGAACATCTGCTTTTGATCTACACAAAATAGGGAATTGCTTTTATATAATAAACCGAAATAAATTCGGAGACATAGAAGTTATGGTTATATTTCAATGATACATGTAGCTTTTCCATGCATTTATCTGAATTAGCCCAGTAAATAGTATGAAGAAGTAATATATGTAAGAGAAAATCAGTACATTTTGTAATATATTTTTCAATCAGAATTCAAAATTGTTTATAACAAAAAATGTTATCAATATCAAATATTGATATGAGCACTGCCCAACTCCTTCCTGGAAATTTGTAAAAAAATCTCTGAATCTGATTCAGGTCGATTATCACAGGTCCATACACTTTCAGTCAATACTGCTATTTATTTACAGTTGAATAAAAAAACAACAACAGATATTTATGTTAAAAGTTAAAAATGTGTTTATTTAAAAGATTCAGAAAGACTTGCTAATTAATATTATTAAAATGTACAAAAAAAAAAATTTGTTTGAAATTCATATTTTTAAATTACAATTGTAAAAAATTGTTAACATGTAACTTATGTTACAACTGTTTTTCCCAAAAAGATAAAAAGTGAGTATGGCAGTGCAATTGTAAGAAAATTCCATCCCATGCCTTCCTAGACTGATGCTAACCGGTAAATCTTTTTTATAACCTCTTCCACTGAATTGATCAAATATCAGTAAATTAACATCTCTGGATAATTTCAAATCAACGAGATATATTTTAATTATCAGTGTATTAATAGAAAATATTTTGTCTACAGAGGCAACTGGGTAATATATTTCAATTATAATCTTGATAATCATTTTGCATTCCAAAATGAGGACTGGAAATTTCCCATTTCAAAGAGTAGATTTATCTTTTTTCAAAAGTATTCTTTTAAGTATTTATTGTAAAAAGCATAAATGAAATGATAAATATAAAGACAGTGTTCTACATTAAGGCAAGTGTGGGTACATTGGACGTTAGCTGATAAATAAAGAACTTATGCCTTTAATAGCTGTTTATTTATTAACAATTCATAAAATGAAATTTACTGTATATTTCAAATCTGGTCTTCTAGATCATAGCACCAATATAAATATGAATAAAGATATCAATGTGGAAATCTATAGTATCTCTAATATAAATAATTCTTTTTTTTAAGAGAAACAAACACTACAGAAAACATCCAAATGTGAAAAGAAAAATCTGAGACAATAAATTTTGGAACACAAGTTTCAGTAAGTTTTTGAATTGGAGGGAAAAACAAATTGTACAATGTATATTTAATGATAATTAAATAATATATTATTTTAAAAAGCACACAGAAAAATAACATAAATAATATTTTTAAAGAATGTACATCACATTAAAATATTTGAGATTCTAAGATATAATAAATTGCTTATATTCATTATGTATAGTTGTCAATAATAAAACAGCATTTAAAATAGGATTAGTAGAATTGATAATTTTCTACATCTAAACAACATCATTGTACTGTCGACTTATATAGTTAGCCACATCATATTTCACAATTCTTTTATTAGTATTTTAAAAAAAAATTCTTTCTAGAGACATGTATCAAGTTTGAATCAGCTAGGAATATATTATGCTTTTAAATATGACAATATAACAGCGCATAATAACACATATTTTAACCACTAAAAGCAAACTACAGCAACATGGATGTATAAATGCATTGAATAGGTAAATGTAAAAATATCTTAATTTAACTAAGCACATTATTATTATTTTTACAGTTGAGAGCATACAAATGTCTACTGATTTCTGACAGCTGACAAGACATTTGTTTTCTATCCTAGGCTAAGGTTAAAAAAAAAAAACAATATAATACAATCATTAATAAATACAAAGAGAGAACTCTAGATATAAAATTTATAAAAAAAAAATCCACTAGTTCCACTAACAAGGGTAGATAGGATTAACTACAGGTGTAACTACAAACGTACAATCTTAACATGCTTTAATTAAAAATATAATTAATATCAATCAATATAATACAACATTATCCCATTAGACCGAGGCTATTATTAGAGAATAAATTGGGGAAATCCCAAATCAAATGGCTTTCATAGAAACTAGTTCACTTCCTTTTTTAGAAGATAATTTACATTATTCATACAGTAAATGTTTTTACATGACTCCGCAAATCCCCGACTTTTACATGATTCCTTCAGATCTTTAAGCGATTTATTTAAATAGATGAGAGATCCAGACACATTATTTAGTTGGTCCTTATGCGGAATCATTATTGGTTGTAACTACCACTCTACAAGTTGTAAATAATGTTTGATCCACTATTTGATAGGGGATGCTTGATTGTTAATCCAGAACATTCCGATTCGACAGAATTGCAATCAAGTGACATGAAATCTGATCCTGTCACAGTAGATCAGCAGAATCGTGATGTGATTAAACACGAAGAATAACATCAACTATCATGGTTGTTTGAGCATTCAGTTCATCCAAAACTCCCCTATTTAACTTGATTGTCACTATTCCTGAAGTTCAGAGAATTCAATTCTGGAATGTTCAATCGAGTATCCCCATTGTCTTCAAACCAAGGAAAGAGAACTCTAGTTTCTAAGATAAGTCAGAAGAAAACATAATCACTTGTTTTAATTATTTCTCTATGTTTATCTACATACTTCTATTCTGAGTATCAAAAATCAGGTCATATAATCAGTTACACTAATTATTCAGCAAATATATATAATACAAAATATAATACAAATAAAGCATTACCTATAGAGCACTCTATCAATTCTCATATTAACATACTTGTCTATATTTAAAGTACTGATCCACACAGAGCTCCTTCGAAATGTAAAGTTTATAGAGTGCATTTGTATGAGACTTTTTAGATCTTGCTCCTTATTTATTTATACCACAGAAGCAGGTTACCATATAAACTTTAATGTGTAAATTTGGAGTGACTGTGATGTTATTTTAATTTTCTGATGTACTTCGATTTTAGCAACAAATTTTATGTCCACTCCAGACGGTCATAGAATAACTGACGCAATTATTTCATGATTTAGAGTAACTGTAGGATATTTATAGACATAAGTAGCAATTAAATGTCAGCAACACCTTATTTTTTAAATGGAGCATAAATATTCAAAATATATTCATATATCTGGTCAATTATATCTTAGTATTATTATAAACAAAGTTGTGCTTTATAGGCTTCAACAATCATCCATGATTTCTTTCAAAGAACGTTTCGCTTTTACATGTAACCATTCCAAAACTACTTCCATTTGAAATTGTCTTTCATTTTAACATTATGCAGTTTCAGAAATACTTCACCAAACATATTTCTTGTTCAATATATGCATCAAATTTGTTATCCTTGTTGAAGCTTGTTTTTGTTAAGATGGTCTAGTTGTTGTTTATGCTACAGCGAATACGATGATCATTATTAAAGTAACAATACTGGTTATAACTACATGTAGAAATAACATAAATCTCTTGAATCTTCGACCCTGTAAAATAATATACAGAATAATTAACTGAGAATGCTATGTAGGACAGGTTCAAAATTGTATTTACATGGTTTATAATCATTCAAATGATGATCAGACCTTTAGTCAACTTTGCTAAGTTTTTTGGGTTTTTTTTGTACATCCATATTTTCAGTTGGAATATATAAAAATGGATATATATTATTGCCATCCCTGTCAATTTATCTGTCTCCAATTCTTGTAAACACTCTACAAGTCATAATTTTTGCATTTTAAGAAATCAACTTTTGATTGCATTTTTGTTGCCTTGCAATGGTATATTTATTACTATGAATTAAGTTTCTAGTACCAGTATATATCATTTAAATATATATTTCCAATATATACCAGTAAGTGATTAATGTATTGTAGTCATCATATCCTTATGAAAATAAAATTGACAGAATATTTGTACTTACAGCAGGTTCTGGTTCTGGTATGTAAAGTTTAGGATTTTCTCTTTTCTGGTGTTCATACTTCTTTCTTCTCTCTATAAAACATCAAACAAAAAACAGTAAATAAGAATTATAGATAATAAATCTTCATTTGGTTCGGATTTTAAAATTCTGTTGGACTATACAGTTGTACATGGAAATAAAACTACTTTCATAGATGTTACCTAGTCTGTTAGAAGTATTTCTGAAACACTTATTCATAAGAATTATAGATAATAAATCTTCATTTGGTTCGGATTTTAAAATTCTGTTGGACTATACAGTTGTACATGGAAATAAAACTACTTTCATAGATGTTACCTAGTCTGTTAGAAGTATTTCTGAAACACTTATTCATGGGTTAAAGCACCAGTCAGCACATGTCTATTCAACACAAACTTCTTAAAGATCATATTAAGATAATAAGATTGCATCAAGATGTTCATCACTCACCTTTATTCTTCTTGTGTGTACAACACTGATGTACCTCGAGACTTAGTTCTATAATAATATGACATAATGCCCACAACATTACAATCCATGTAGCCCACCATGGTACCATAGCTTTACCAAAATCCATACCAATAAATATCTGAGGTACTAAAACAATAAATAAAATGTTTAATACAATAATTATCGCTATAATTTGTCGGACACAACTCACTTACTGCACTCCAAAACCACTCAATACTAATTATATATCACCACATACTACCTCATTATTGTGAAAAACTAACATAAACTTGAATTATATAAAACAATTTGAGTTAATTCATGGAAAACATAAAAAAAAGTATGACAAATATGATTGTCAATGTATCGCTACTCGAATTATCTCCCCTAATCACCTAGTACAATGTATTGGGAGATATTTGGTAATATTTGGCTAGTCTTTCAGACGCTTGACCTACCGGGTACTGATACTACAAATTTTGCTAATTTCGCAAATTAACTCATTTTTTCTTTATATTATTGAAGTTTATGTTTGTTTTTCATAATCATGAGATTCAGAGAGTAGATTTTTTGCTTTGTTTAAATTTTCAACAAACACTGCATATATCTATTTATACTCTTGGTAAATGTCAACTTACTCATCAGAACAAATGCAATAGTTCCAAAAGCCCAGTGGAACCAGTTGAAGACTGGACGACATCTATTTTCTTCATCAGGTCGGATCAATGCCAAGATAGGCTGCAAGTAAAATTAAATATATCAAACTTACAAGTAATGATTTTCTGTTTCATATAAACAGTAAATTCTTAATTGAGAAATACATAATCTTTCTTTTTGCTAAACACCGGCCATTCTGTTTTTAACTATTTGGCAGGTTTCAATAAATACAGGGATAATTTTATACTCAAACTGTTGGCGTAACCCAACAACTACAATATATTGTAGTCCTATCGTAATTTTATTACTTACATTGATCAGAACACAGATAAAGATGATTATACCCAAAATAGGATGAGCTCGTTGGGGTAAATCAGGGAACTGAAATAAAATAACATACAAATTATAATTTTTCAACAATGAAAACTGTTTATTCTAACCTTAGTTTATACGTAAAAGGTATAAAATGTATGGCTTAGAAACTAAATTTAACCTTGAAACAATACAAATAAAGTTTATAGATTTTCTATGTAAAAACAAGTAAAATATGGTTTACAAAGTGTTTTTTTAAATTGCCATATAGGACAATAATATTTTCATCAACAGACTGAATAAAAACATTGTATAATAAATACCTCACTATATCCATCAGCTTCAATAAATATAAGTATAAAACCAATAACAGTCAACAAGAAACACATGGCCATAAAATTAAAATGAGCCTGAAAAATAGAAACATCAAATTTAATAATTGAAGGACATTCATCGATTCTCAGGAGCATAGCCAAAGCTTTGTTATTGGTATGGGCAACTGATATTGGGAGCAGCATAATATTTTCATTTGAAGAAGTTGCACAGGTCACCAAAACCTTGTAGACATACAGATCTGAGGTCTTGATATTTATTTTGCAAGGATCTATTAGCTACTTATATGGAGAAAGCTGACTGAAATTCGGAGCTGTACAGACCTATATCCCTGTCATCGAAACCATGTAAGCTGGGCTTGATTTTTATGCTTTTCATGGACTACAGATAATTCTTGATCAAACAATATAGATTATTATATTATCACATATCAAAAGTTACAGGACTTGATTTAATTCTACTTTTACTAATATTAGCTTTATGCCCATTATGCTACTGATATACTTGTAAGTTAACAGAATAAGATATCAATGTTATTCTAAAGCGAAAAGTTACTTAATGCATTGCTGCCTTAAATCTAAGTAAGCTATGTCTTTGCAAATTTTGACCACATAAAGACATTTTTAAAAGAAAATTATGTACAAATAAAAACTTACAACAAACCAATATCTTTGCTCATAGAAACGTCTATTAGGCCACATGTTTTTAAAGTATTTAGTCATAAGAACAGCAATAGATCCAAAAAATACCCAGGCCAAGAACATTAAACACGCTGAAATTCAAATATAAACATAATATACAGTATATTTAATAATCATAACACTTAATTTTCATCACTTTAAACTTACACTGGATTTTGAAACAATGTTGTGATAAAACTTGAAAATAAATCAAACATACCATGAGCTTTAACTAAAGGATAACTAGCACGACCACCAATATTAGATTTTCTCTGCATGCTGATTTTTTCAGGTGAAACAGCTGGGATGGCACCGGCACCAGCTCCATGTCTCTGTAATACACCTTGAACACAATAAAAAAATACATGTCTATCAGTTTTCATTAAAGATTATAAAATGGAATAAATACAATAAATTTACATGACATGAAATATACAAACATAATGCAAAAAATTAATGCTTTATTTTCTTTAATGCATTGATTTCATGATGCAGTTATTTCAAAAAGAACAATTTCATAACTGAAGACTAAAGGGAAATAACTCTGTACACATTGATTACAAGACACTATCATAGTCTCGGATCGTAATTTGAGGGATTTTGAATCCCCAGCAAAATACATTATTGTGAAAGCTGAATTCATCAATGGAATATCAGTTCAAATATGGTTCAATGTCATTATTCAGTATTTACAAAGATATGATGAATTGAAAATATGACAACATTCAAGCATCCACTGCAGATATTTCAATATTGTTTTCTTAATTAAATATTCATTTGAAATAATCAATTTTAGTACATTCTAGAATGGGTTAAGCTGCTAACAGCTGTAGATGAAAATCAGCAACAGTAAATATTCAATCAATATGTCAACTATAAAACTAACAAGCCAACAGTGAGGCTGATGTCCCCCGCTGAAATCCCGAAATAAATAGATGACATATATTAATTAATTGCATGTTTATCTTTTTCAAAAGTATCCAGCAATCAAACTGATTATTAAGTATACATTAAGTTTCATCACTCTCTATCAGATAGAATCAAAATAAACAAGGCATTGACCTAATAAACACATACACCAAGTTTGAACATTCTAGCTCAATTAAAAGTTATCGTGTCCCAAAGCATCAATCTCTGCTTACCCTAAGCGGAAAATGCTCATCTTCGAACTCCATCAAGGCATTGACCTAATCAACACATACACCAAGTTTGAACATTCTAGCCCAATTAGGAAGAGAGTTATCGTGTCCCAAAGCATCAACCAATCAAATTGCTTATCTCTGCTTACCCTAAGCGGAAAATGCTCATCTTCGAACTCCATCAAGGCATTGACCTAATAAACACATACACCAAGTTTGAACATTCTAGCTCAATTAGGAAGAGAGTTATTGTGTCCCAAAAAGTGTGACGGACAGACAGACGGACGGACAGACGGACAGACAGACAGACGGACGAACCCATTTTAATAGTCCCCTGCTTTCTTCGAAAGGCGGGGGACAATAATGAAGTCAGGGGGGCTAACAGGGAGTAACTCTATATAATACCAACATTAATTACCTCGTCTGGCAGCACCTCTAGCTATCATCATATGCCATGATTGACCCGTTAAATCATTCACTCTAGAATCACCAGTAGGGAATTTCTCTCTCCATGCACGGCATCTTACACGTTGATTATATAAAGATCCCTCTTCCTTTACAATACCAACTTTTGGCTAAGGACACAAAATATAAAACAAATAAATTAAATAAATCACAAGAGTAAGTAATGTCATTTGTTCAAATTAAATATCTTTAATGAATAATTTATCAAGTTTAGACATTCTTGGGTATCATGTATGGTACAATGATGAATCTTGTATGACCGACTAAGTCATATGATTTCTATATATTAAAAACTGGCCCCTGGGTTATAGAACCTTATTAAACCAGCCACTGGCTATTACGTCAGATATAATTTAGACGAAGCATTAGAGTCTAAACAATGGAGGGATTAAGTATTGGTCATTAACCAAACGAACTATAAAACGAACTATTGTTTTAGATTTCAACTTAGAAGCAATATTTTATAGTTAATTGTCAATGTGTCATAATTGTCTTTTATATATTTTGTAGAATTGTATTTCAAACATAGAGTGAGCTATAGTTTAGAACGGATCGGATCTCTCTCTTTCTTGTAAATATTTGTTGATTTATCTATGTTTAATAAATCACATAGAAGTTACTTGGACTCAGCCTTAATTTTATAAGACCAGAAATAACGTGGTCACACTTGCCTAAAATAGTATCATTGTGATAATTGGTATGGAGTTTAAATTGAATTCAACAAAATCAAACGTAACAAAAGACATGTAGTTTAGATTAAAAACAGACAAAATGAACAAGTATATTATTATACCAAAATATACTTACATTTGGTAATCTAACATTTTTGTTGGGTGAACCATAATTGTAAGACATAAAAACTTCTGTTCTTTCAGTGAATGAATTATGTACACATTCCATAACAGAATCATCTCCCTTTAAAATATAAATTATTTGTTATCAAATGGGGGAATATAAAAGTATCTATTTATTAATACAATGGTTCATCAACGTAGTGAATTGAGCTATATATATTGGATTTATGGCTTGCTTCAGGTAGAGGTCAGTATTCCTCCCAATATAGGTAGTGACACAGTCCTACTGTATAGTTAGTGCAAGCAAATGATGGAAATTTCAAGATCAATTTAATGCAGATAATCAAAATATTAAATTGGCAATGCCTACATAAAAAGAAACAGTGGGTTCTGTCCTGCATGTCATAGCTAAGGTAAATCTACTAGCTAATTATAATGATCTAGATATTCACAATCTATTTCAACTTGAGATTTTGACTTATTTATTATCGGAGGTCCATATTTATGGCATCATATTTATCAATATGGAGGAGAGAGGGAGAAATGGAGTTTAATGTCTACTCGACACCAAATAGATCATTTTGCTTGCGCATAGGGGTCTTTAGCTATGGGAGGTAACCCACAAGATTGGACCAATATGGAGGATTGAATAAGGTTGTACAAATGGTCATGTACATCAACTCACCATGTAGGTATCATTAGAGAAACCAATAGCAACATAACGATCTTCTAATCCCTCCGTTATAGCACTCCATTCAAATAATACAATTTGTCCCATATCCTTCCATGTAGCGATATATTCACAGTAGGGTTCCCAACATCCTTCAGGTACACGATAACACCCTTTCTTATTACCACATTCAGCAGTGTTAATAGGATCAATAACCTAAAATAAAACACTTTAATAAGTATCCGAGACACATAAATACTTTAATAAGTATCCAAGACACATAAAACACACTTTAATATGCATCTGAGACAAATAAAACTGTTCCTTGGTTTGTACATATAGGGGTAATTGTAATTCCATGTTAACATCAGTTAAAGATACCAAATAGAAACTACATTTACAAGTAGATTATAGCGAGGAAGTAACTATTTCAAAGACATTCAAATTTAAAGAATCTGTTGAACTTATATGTAGTCTGAAATATGACCTCTGCTGGACCTCTTTAATATATTATGCATAATGCTTTTTGTCTTCCCTAAAATTCAAAATGCCTAAACGGTGTGGAATACCCCAGCCCCGCTAAAGGCAGGACCTAAAGTTTTTAATCATTCCTACCAATACTACCATAGCTTATATTGATCACAAACAGGGAGATGTCAAACCAACAACTATACAATAAAGATAGAGATTGAGCTCTCCTACTATCTGAACCAGATTTAATTTGTATAATTTATAATTGTAAATTTGTGACGCTGAACTAATATATCCTTATCCTTATTACAGGTTTATCTACATGTACATGTCCAACTAATTTTCTTTTTAAAAGTTGATTTTGTAGTATAGTGATATTGAAAGCTGGGAAATGTATACTGGTATGTTATGTATTAGCTTACCAATACTATGGATTAAACTTACCCTAGGAGGTGATCGTTGAACAGGCATTGGTGGAGCTGTAGGATCTTTGATGATCAGAGATTTCTCTCTAACCCAATATACTTCATCATCAACAATAAATGTAGCACGGAATTGAATATGACCATAATATTCCTCACCAATCCATACTAGTTTTACTAATGATTTAGCAGAACCATCATTTGACCGTAGAGCTTTCTGTAATCATAAAATAATAACAAAATTAAAATCATGCAGTAAATACTATAGAGGCTTAAATAAATCTAAATACTATATTTTGGACTTTTGTTCATTTGGTATATATCTTTAACTTGAATGCATGGTCGGTACTTTAGCATTGGGCAGGGTACCTCCTAGTTGGGTATAATAGTGATATCAAACACACAGCTTGTATTGGGCCTCTTCACCTCACTACATACATATACATCCTGTGGAAAAAGTGATCCAAGTCGCACTCGTATGTACTGGCAGTGAACAGATGGTAAGTCTATCCTTCTGGAAAGTTGCTCCAGAAACTTGCATCTCATGATCAGTGAATCCAAACAACTCAAGGACCTAATAAGAAGTAAAATATACATACACCCTTAGGACTAAGACAATCTTCTTCCACCAAAATATTTCCTAATAAGGTAAAACTACCAACTGCAACTGGTTCCTTGGTATTTGATGCGTCAAGTGCTCGGTAGGCCACCACAACAAATGAACGGAAAACATTACCAGGGTCAGCTGTTAAATTTACTGTAAAAATACCAGTTACAATGGTTTAAGTTGGTCAATGTTATTGGTCTTATGCTCCTTAAGAATTACTTGAATTTAAATTTTAAAGAATTACAAAAGCTATGAAAAACACAGTAATTAATTTTCACTTAGTCAGAATAATCTTTTTACCACTTACAGTGTCGATCACATACTATTTGATACAATTCTCAGAATACTATTTCTACCCTTGTCCGTCTGTAACTTACAGAGAGAGAGAAAGAAATGGGGTTTAACGTCCACTCGACACAAACTAGGTCATTTCGGAACTAACACATGTTCAATTTTATTTCAATAATTCGCTTGCGCGTAGGGGTCATTAGCAGTGGGAGGAAACCTGAAGACCCGGAGAAAACCCACGAGGTGGGACAGGTGACTGTAACTTACAGTGTTGATCACATAACTGTCATATTGATACAATTCTTGTAGTCTTTATATCAAATTTTGTTGCCAGCATATTTATACATTTATGTAGACTATTTTTAACTACAGACAAAATCAAAACTAAACATTACAAGTAGAAGGGCTTCCATGAAAATGCATTTAAAATAAATTTTGACTTTACTTTATTGCACAAAGTATTCAATTTTATTTTCTTACACTGAACTTCTTCACCAGGATTATAATGGCGCCTGTTGACTGTAATATGAAAAGGTGAAGGTAGGCGTTGGGGTTCAGAGGTTATAGGTGCATTATCTGGCTGTAAATCTGTACATCGGCAACATTGGGTTGTAGCAAGCCGAGGATTATATCCAACTACTAGTTGTCCACAAACGGCCAAAGCCAACAAAATGGCTGATGGCAACATTCTACTTGTTTGTACTTGTCACTCCAATTTCTTCTGAAAAAATAATAAAAGTTGATTATTATGAAGTTACACTATTCAAAATCTTTCATGTGTATAGTTTCTTTCATGGTGATATTTAAATTAGCAACAAAAAATAAATGAACTAATTGCTTCTTAAATTTAATCATGTCATGATAAATTTTGAATTAGCCAAGATTGACTAATTTTTCACTGGCATCAATGACATTCTACTAACTCAAAGTTCACTTTTTATTATTCAGGTTCTTACAATAAAGCACGATATGCAAGTATGGTGTATTTTCCAAATTTACAGAAGATAAAGTTGCATTGGAGACAAAATTAGAAGTGACAGGGATCTGAATTTAGACTGAAAGGTTTTCCCTGGCAGACAGACTACTGCTGTGTATAGAATAGATTCCTCATTAATTAGAAAACCAGATGGCCACAACCAGAGATACTTCAACAAAACAACAGTTACATGAAGTAATACAGTACAGAACATGTTTAAATCAATATCTGTGATGACGAATATCAATCAATTCTACATAATCAACTATTTTAATAATGAATAAATTTCTGTAACATTGTTAGACAAAGGTATTTAATTTCAATATTCAATATCAATTATCAGACTCCAAAAAATTAACATTATATTGACGTGTCCGCTCCCCCACAGATTTATTTTATCAGCAAACATTATTTGCGTACATTTAAGAAGATTCCATAAAAATAACAAGTAGTTATTGTGTTAAAAAAGGGATTTTTTGGTATCTAATTAATAGATCAGATGAATTCTACTTAATATTACATTAATAAACATTCACATCAAATAATAATCTCACAATTTAAGAATGAATAAAATGTATAAATGTTCAAAATTAGGCAAACTGCCAAAATAACCCAAGTCTAACAATCTTTGTTGTTGTACATGTACCTAAATATTTCCTGCTGTTTAGAGGAGTGTCTAATTTTAACATGACTAAAACACAGCTAAAGTATACCATAGCAATGCATTTCCTATAAAATTCCTTCTTTTATGCAAATTAAAACACATCATTCAATTCACTTCAACCTTCTATATCCAAATTAAGATTGTAGCCATTTCGATACGTAATTAATTAATAGAACCAGTTTGAACAATATGATGTTTGTTTCTATCTTATTACTAATTACTAATTAAAGATACATTATGGGAGATTAGATAACGAGTTGGCAGTTCTCACTATAATAGTTAAAAACTAGATAATGTAAAGGCAATTTGCTGAAAATTTCAGTCAAAAGTTCCGCATAACCTCGGTCATAATTACTAAAGTCGGTACGACAAAAATCATAGTCTTGATTATTCATTTAATCGTTAAATCGAGAAGGAAAGTTGTGCAGCAAATCGGATCATAATCCAACAAATATCGCAGGCTAGCGTTCACATCGAGAGTTGATTATGGTCTGGATACGTTAATCAATGTCTAATTAATAGTTTATATAACATTTCAGGCCTAAAGAAAGACCTACAATAGGCAGATTTAGCTCTTGCATGATGTATGTTTAAATGGAACAGTCAAATGACTGAAAAAAAAAATAACTTCTTAGAATCTGGATGTTTCATTCAGGTGTTACGAATTCAACATTATTTTTGTCTGTAAGCTTATTCCAGGTATATATAATGTCATAAGCTTATACCTGTACATTACCTGGACACTTGCAACAGGTAAAACAAGAAACATTAAATATACTTATTATGATAGTGAAATGTTGATAAACCAGTTTAACAACTAATCTTCAGTAGAAGTTTAACTTTATCTTCTCTCATTAACCATCAAAATTGTTTAGTTCAAAAATGTTTAAATGCTGTAACCTATTTGTGTTGCATCTTAACTACTTTGATCTTTTTTGCTTGGAGTACTTGAAAATTAAAAATACCATAAATGCTGATCATAACTGGGCTAGAATTAAAAGAAATCAAATTGCGTGAAGATGCATTGTGCATTTGTACAGCATTTTTTTTATGTGGGGAGGGGAGGGGGGACTTATCCATACACAATTTGTCTCCATGTCTTCTGTAAAGATTTAACCCAAAGAAAATAAGGATATACATCACAGCCAAATTATCACTAATTGACCAATTTAAAGGGCAAGTTTTAACTGACATGTTTAAATGTCAGAGTTTGTAAACAGTTACTGCTACTGTACAGTTTTAAAGGTATCTTGCTGCACTTACAAACCCCATAACTTAGACTTTTGTAGACAATCTAATAAATATTCCACCAAAAAACTTGTAAACCTACACCAATTAGAAATGCTGATTTAAAGTGTGTAACTGTTTCTTAGAGATCCAATGGTTTTCCAAGAACTAAGTTAATACATGGACATAATTCTTATATGGATTGTAACAAATGTAATACAGTAACCGATCCATTCATTGAATTTGTTGTTATATACCGGTAGTTTCTTGTCTCTCTTGAAAGGTACTTCATTTTGGAAGCACAGCGATGATATTTTCGCTTAAGTAGGTTAATCATTCAATCCCAAAACTTATCTTTATCTGAAAATAAGACTCTTCCAACCACCAGGAAAAATAAAATGATTCACCTAAGTACTGTACATTTATAACCCGTGTAAAGATTATATTACAAAGCAAATAGTGTAATTACTGTCCCGCCTCCCAGAGGAATAATAAAGGACAGGATCTATAGAATGATTCTGTATATGATATCGACAATGAGAATTATAATAGTTCTTCTGTTATTAACCACTTCATGAACTCTCAAATATCTTACAGTTAAAATGAGTTTTGTAATATACAGTACGTATGGTGTATGTACTGTACAATAAAAAATAACTGATTCTGTGTAATTCATGTATGACACAAAAATTACTAATCACAAGCATGACTAAAGTAGAACCATCCCCTTGGCATCCTATTTCTTCTTTTAATTCCAAAAAATGTACGTACCATAAATACATTATACTATCGTTAACACAACATTGTGTAAAGTAATAATAAGCTTATATTTTTAGTGTATTTGTTTTAATCAAACACAGAATAAATAAGATCAGAATATTGATAATCCAAAATGAATGCTACACCTAGTTAGTTAAAGAAGGGCTACAGGAGCCTTTGAGTACTGTATTATATTAGTGAAAGAGCGCATCTGGAGGAAATTATAAGCAGATACAAAAGCTTCATTGTGTGAATTTTAAACTTCAGAGAACAATAATAGGATTTTCTATTTCAAAAAGTTCACCATTCACACAATTATGTCAGAATGTATGGTAACACTGCCCAACATCAATAGATATTTTATTTAGATTATGCTTATTAAATTTTATAAAATGATGATAAGTAATAATATGCAAACACAAAACCAATATAATGGTATTCGAAAAGATATTAAATGACTAAAAGGTTAACCCATGTACATGAAGTGACCAAAACCTGTAGTTATTTGAATTTGTATTAGAAGATATTACATTCATTTCAAAATATACAAATATCTATTCTATCCATAATTACAAGATTATCTTTCAATATTTCACAGTTGTTAAATAAACTCTTAATCAAGTAAATTCATAAACACTGTGCCTCAAAAATACCAGGTTGATCTATTTATAGGTCTCTCTGCTGGGAGAAATGTTCAAATCACAGGCCTATACATGTACACATGAAAAACTACCATTTACCAAGAACATTAAACAAAATATTTCACTTGAAACAAAGCAATACGTTTCTTTCACCTACTTGCTAAATAATTCCTTAAAATCCAAATAAATCCACTTTAAATCATGAAATAAAGACACCACTAAAACACAGCCACCATACTTACATAGTGTAGATTGGATTTCAATCCCAAATATGGTGCACACTGACCTCTAACCTTTCACTTTTGACCTACTGATTCAGAGCATCCACCCAACACATAGCACTAGCAGTAGGCTAGATACAACTGTTGAACATCAGGTATGTGTGTAGAACACAGTAAGTAAGCAACACTCCTAAACAGCCTACAAGATTTCTTTAATGTAGACATACAAACGCTCACCTACAAAACAGGCTTGGTGACTACAATGTATGAAGGCCAATACTAATACAAATATTTTTTTCTACCTTGATTCCCCTTTATAACTATGTTTTAAAATATTATTTTATTTCAGAAAGATTTGAATTGCACTGGACAAAAAAATTAGACACAAGAATGACAAACTTTCAATCTTTGAATTTCAAAGTTTGTAAATATTTTTTTTTTCTTTTTTTTTTTTGAACAATCAGTCGATCAAAACAGATTTGCTAGCACCTGTGACAATAAAGATTCATCATTCTTGGAACACTAAAACCAGTGAAGTAAACATTGGTTAAACCACACCCAAGATGTTCCTGGGCACCTGATAGCTGTTTCATAGAATACACAAAGCAAAGAAAGATTATCTAATTCCTTTTTAATGAGATTAAAAATTCAGTAATCATATTTTTTAAATACAATGAACTTAGTTTTCAAGCACTTTAGGAAAATGTTAAATTATTCCCCCAACCCAATTATCCCAGTACAGTGAAATACTAATCATCAATGACTTTTAAATTTTTTAATACATATTGGTAAAGGTAAAATCCAATTAAGCAAGGGGATGTATTTTGACATAGGAACATCTCAGCACAGTTATATCTAAGCAAAGAATTTCTCTTTACTGCCTGACACAGTTACGCTGCATAAAGATCACTGACAATAATATACTATGAATATAAACACCTACAACACTATGATCCAATAAAAAACATATTATTATCAAACAATATTCTATTACAATAGATACAATCCATCCCACTGTTACACCTTTATATAATTATACACATAAAATACTATCTCTGCATTTTCTTTACATTGAATACTAATGTATATATGACATAGGTAATCCAATTTGTGGGATAAACCTAGTCTTACATTCACATTACTCATGGTAGAGGAACTTAACTATTATTTATACATTTATACACTGCAAATTAAAATACATGTATAGCAAAGATACATTTTTTTGATAAAAAAGTTAAGACGAATAAAATTGAGGTACATAACTTCTGTATTTTGCCTGTATGCATTTGAATAATGATATGTAGAATAGAACTTACACATGTTGCTTAATATACCAAACCATAAGGGAATAAAAGTAGTAAAATTCTCAACTAAGATCAGGGAACAGTAAAATCAAAACTAAGTGAATGCAACCAGTAACCACAAAGCTAAGCAATGTGACCTAGCAATAAACATGGTACTGGTGGTGGCAGTCCCTGTTCATTTCAGAGAAATCATTGAACTCCTGCAGATGAATGATGATTGGTGGGTTCTTGCAGTGCTACAAGTGATTATTAAAACTCTGTAAATTTCTATAACACTATGATGTAGTTCAAAATCCAAGAAAACAAAAAAAAGTAGGAAAACAATTTCACACAAATAATTTATGAGATATGCTCATAATTCAAAGACAAGTAAAGTGTACATACAGCTTGGAATTTCCAAATATCAGTCCAGACTTATACAAAGTCTGTGCAAAAAGAATTTGATGGGGTTGTTTCTATTAAAAACCTTATAAAGAGAGAGAGAGAGAGAGAGAAAGAGAGAAACATCCACTCAACACAAACTAGGTCATTTCAGGACTAACGTATGGTTTAATTTTATTTCAATAATTCACTTGCGTGTAGGGGTCTTTAGCAGTGGGAGCAAAAACCGGAGGACCCGGAGAAAACCCACGAGGTTGGACAGGCGACCCTACTCCTTGTCATGTACAATCGGGGATTCGAAACCACGCCAGTTGACTCAATGACAGGCCTTATGATACAGCGCGCTTGTGCTAACCATTCGGCTATCCAACCCCCCTAAAAACTTTATAAAGTGAGAAACAGTTAGCAAATAAATTAAAAAATATCAATAATCGTTACGGCATTTCTACAATTCTATTTTTGAATGCAACTTTGGATAAATAAGTTGTACATATGTCTATCCTTGGAAAGGTAAAAGACTCAGCTTTCTCAAGTTATTATACTATATAAGGAATTCTTACATGGGGTTAGGCAATTCTATTTTTGAATACAACTTTCGATAAATAAGTTGTAGATATGTCTAACCTTGGAAAGGTAAATGATTCAGCTTTCAAGTTAGATACTATCTAAGGAATTCTTGCATGGGATAGCATCTGTGATGAATTTCCCAAATAGGTTTGAGGGTGTGTGAGGAAAACAAAAAAAAAAAAAAAAAAAAAAAAGGCTCTGACATGTACGCTAGCTGCCCTAAAGATTACTGAAGGCTTAATTAAATCATTCTCTAATAACTATTATAAGACTACATTAATCATTCTAGTAACTATCATATAAAAGACAACAACGGTAGCCTACTCCTGTACTAAACTCTGTGTGTGAAAGTAAACCGAAAGTTAATCAATTTGCTTTTTAACATGATGTTCATGGGACTGAAAAATACATAACGAAGTTTGCACGCAGCTGATGCTCATTTTATGACATTTGCATTTAGTCTGTTCAAACTGAATTTTAATCACAGTCAGATCGAAGTCAGACTACATTTTTGTGATTAAAACAAATTTAAAACATGAACAAATTATAATTAATCTTCTCCAAAGCAAAGTGGTATCACTACTGGCATTGCTGTTAAATTAAATAGTTGAACAAAGCACCATGGCATAGGCTATTATTACTTTACTTACTGGAGCTTGGGTTTAACACATATTTGAACCATACGGTACAGGTAGCCTACATTCAATACTGTTTTGATTTTAGTATTGAGGTATTAGGCAGGAAGCAACAATGATAAATTATTTAATCTATTTCTTATAATTTAATAATAGAGACCCTATTAATTCTTGTAGTTTTGGGCCTACTGCCACTGGTGGATCACTGTGGTTGTGAAGTAAAAAAATGCCAATCCAAAAGTTGGAAACGAACCTACTAGTAGTACACAGACTAGGTTCTATGTCTTATTTACTTTTTAATATTATCCTTGCATTGAGCAACAAGCAGGTACATGTAAGTCTGACAGTTTAGGCCTACTTACATTTTTGCTCAGTTATTGTTTCGGCCTCTGTTTTCACTTCACATTCTTGACTTGAGCTTGTTATGGCACAAAATGATTTCCGGTATCACGAACTGTGCAAGGGAGAATACTCCTGTTATTTAATTTGGAGACGCACCACTAAATAAGCTGATGATCTTTTTGGTCTACAATTTATGAGGAGATGAAATGGGGTTTAACGTCCTACTGTTCTGCTCCTAAACTGGGCTAATGAAGACAGACATATGCCATACAGTGTGCTATGAGGGAAATTTTGCCCAGGCAGCAATTATATAGAATTCCAACTGCCAATAAGGGATCTATTACGTGCATGCCAATGTGGACATGGGACCTGGATTTTTCGTCCCATCCGAACGACCAGACAGAATTCACGAGAAAGAATCTTCAAAGTGAAGCTTTGTTTAAACTGATGGTATAAGAAACTTCTACACAAATCATTTTATCCTCATTTTGTGATTATGTAGTGGAAAAAAAGATAGCAGCATATCATTATCAATCAAGCCATATGGATCCCTACACAGCATTGTCTTCGTCCTTTTTCAAAAAAAAGCTACTAGTCGGTGGCATGGTGGGACAGTCACAGCAAGCGGACAATATTTTGTACCAGGAATCTCAGCAGGGGTGGTAATATACTGTAGCTGTCGTAGGCAGATACCACAATCTATTAGCTACTGACATTAAGAACCCTTGGCACTTGGGATTCGATATAAGAGTAAGCGGAAGCAATGCTGTCTGGGCAAAATTTCCCTCATAGCACACTGTATGGCTTATGCTCTTCTTCAATAGCCCAGTCGGAGCATAACTGTAGGATGTTAAACCCCATTTCATTTTTTTTATTTGTATTGCTCTTGCAACAAACAAGCGTCGAACAAGTTCGTTTTAGAAGGCAAACAGATTCTAACCAATTTAATGAAATGGTTAATGCTCCGAATGGTTAATGAAGGCTACATCATTCAATTTATTGAATTCCAGCTGCCAAGGGATCTTTTATGTGAACACAGGACATTGGTTTTTCATCCCATCCAGACGACTATGTGCTGTCCCTTGCTACTGCACCACTGATAAGGGGGAACCACGCTGGAAAATCCTGATAAACTTTTTTTGGCCAATGCAGGGATCAAACATGGGACCTCCAGGTTAGCGAGCCAACACCTTTCTCACTGCGCCATCATTCATGACTCCCTGTAACCAATTTAAGTTCCAACTCTACGTTTGTTGAAATCCAACATACCTACATCTACAAAAGTCAAGTTAGTGTTGGTAATGGTGTAATTTAAGCACGGCTTTCATGAGTCTGTTCCCAACTTTAAAACGAACCAGTTCGTAACCCAGTAAACCCACCCATATTGATGTTTTAAAAACAAATATAACCAGTGGCTGCCAGACAGGATATGCCCACATTTTACAAGAGATGGATAGAGAACAAGCTAAAAACAAACAGGATTTTTTGTACAATTAGGGGCAATAATACAGAAAGTTATGTTCTGAAAACAAGGGCCATAATTTAGAAAGTTACGATCCGATATGCGCGGATATCGAAAGGAACCAAGATCATTGGGTTATAAACTTACATTTCAGGTTTCGTCAAAATCAGAAGAAAATTGTGACCTCTAGAGGGTCCACAACATTGTTATACCATATTTTTATGCTAAATATGTACAAGGGGCGTCCATTTTGTCCGGCAGTATTGGTCCGAATTTCACGAAATTTGAACTCAACCAAAATTACGGTGTAACAGTGATATATTTAAACGTTTTTTTAAATTGGATAACAATTGTGACATCTAGAGGGACCTCAAGCTAAAAACGCGATTTTTCGTACAATCAGGGGCCATAATTCAGGAAGTTACTATCCGATATGCGCAAATATGGAAAGGAACCAAGATCTTTGGGTTATAAACTTACATTTCAAGTTTCATCAAAATCAAAAGAAAATTGTGACCTCTATAGGGTCCACAACCTTGATATGCCATATTTTTACGCTATTTGAGAACGAGGGGTGGCCATTTTGTCTGTCAGTTTCGGTCGATTTTCACGAAATTTGAACTCAACCATCCTGAAATGATATCGCAGCCTTAGGGTGTAACTGTAACGGTGATATACTAAAACGTTTTTTTAAATCGTATAAAAATTATGACCTCTATAGGGTCCACAAGCTATAGATAGGTTGCCAGGCAACGAAACATACGCCCACAGCAGCTAAATCGTCCGGGCAGTCAACAAGAGTTGTCACATACTTTTACATTTTTTGGTAATGAAACATTTATAATACATTAAAATCTGATTAAGAGTAACAACTCATTAAGTAATTATCGGAATACCATTACAATTTGTTTGGTTTTTATAAAGTTCTGCGCCATGCTAACGTTTAGTATACAAAACTTTTAACATCATAGATTTAGCTGTTCAAGTCATAAAAATTCATTGAAAATCATTATACTTGTTCGCCTCAAGACTTTAAACTCTGTGTATCACTCTGAAGTCAATTTCAAAGTGATCAAGGGCCATAACTCTGGCAGTAATTATAGGAAATCGCTGAAATTCAATAGACTTCTTCGTCTCATGACCTTAAACAATGTGTATAAATTTAAACTCAATCCGATAATAACTTTGACCTCTAGAGCATCCGCAAGTTATTTTGAAGTGATAAAGGGCTATAACTCCGGCAGTAATTATCGGAAAATCAATACGCTTCTTCGTCTCATGACCTTGAACACTGTGTATAAATTTAAAGTCAATCGGATATTAACTTTGACCTCTGTAGCGTCCACAAGATTTTTCAAAGTGATCAAGGGCCATAACCCCGGCAGTAAATATTGGAAATCGCTGAAATTCAATAGCCTTCTTCGTCTCATGACCTTGAACACTGTGTATAAATTTAAAGTCAATCGGGTATTAACTTTAGCCTATAGAGCGTCCACAAGTGACCAAGGGCCATAACTCTGGCAGTAATCACTGAAAATCAATAGGCTTCTTCGTCTAATGACCTTAAACACGGTGTATAAATTTAAAGTCAATCGGATATTAACTTTGACCTCAAGAGCGTCCACAAGACTTTTTGAAGTGATAAAGGGCCATAACTCTGGCAGTAATTATCGGAAATCGCTGAAAATCAATAGGCTTCTTCGTCTCATGACCTGAAACACTGTGTATAAATTTAAATTCAACCGGATATATACTTTAGCCTCTAGAGTGTCCTCAAGCAATTGTGGACACCGGACGGACGGGTGCGACGACAATATACGACCACATTTCAATGTGGGTGTATAAAAATGCGATTTTTCGTACAATCAGGGGCCATAATTCAGGAAGTTACAGTCTGACATGTGCAAATATTGAAAGGAACCAAGATCTTTGGGCTATAAACTTACATTTCAAGTTTCAACAAAATCGGATAAAAATTATGACCTCTATAGGGCTCAAAAGCTAAAAACGTTACTTTTCGTACAATAGGGGCCATAATCCATGAAGTTTCGATCCGAAACATGCAAATATCGAAAGCAACCAAGATCTTTTGGAGATAAACCTATATTTCAAGTTTCGGCAAAATCGGGTAAGAATTGTGACCTGTAGAGTGTCCATAAACAAATTGTGGACGGACGGACAGTGGCGACGGCAATATACGTCAACATGAAAACGTGGGCGTATAAAAATAACTATTAAATAAATTTTAAAACAATGACTTTATAAACATAATATATGAATGAATAAGGCATATATACAATCAAATGAAATATTGATGGAGGTTTGAAAATGAAAGATAAAACACTTTAGTATGAAAGAGCAACTCGGTAAACAGATTTAATCAATTTATCATTAACATTTATCTTGAATACGTATGCACAAATTGTAATAAGATTTAGCCGACCTAACTCTGTATATATTTCTATGCAAATCAGACAGCTTAGCTAAAAATTGAAAAAAAATTGAAAAAATTTTTAAATTGCTGCTCCAAATATATTCTGTACATTTTATTTGATTTAACAATTTTATTTGATTAGTTGATATTTTATATAAACAATTAATTATGCATGACAATTAAATTAAAGCATGGATTTAAAAAATAACCCAAATCAGTCGTCAAATTAATTTAAATATTCAGAAAACATTCCCATTTTATATAAATCCAATCCTCATTTATATCTTCAATTGAGTGTTGATTAACTATCTGATTTGTTATTATTAAATAACAATGCAATGGTTGCAAAACTTAAGCTAAAATGAACTGGTTTAATCAAAATCAATCATAGATAATGCCAAAGGAATTTCTTCTTGCAATAAGGTTTGATATCATTTGCTTATTAATTTCTACTAAATGAGTACATGTACTGGCAAATGTGAATTAACATCTGAAATCCATAACTTTTCAATTTCTTTACACATATACAACTGTAGCTTACAATTTTCAATTTGGTAATTCCACTCAACAACATGCAATGTAATAAATTGTGAGCTAGTTGGAAGAAATGCCCAGCATTCCAATCTCAACCATTGGTACTTGACATTTATCAACATCAGAATGAAACCTAGTAGATTCAAGACATTAAAGTCTATTCTAACCGGAAGTGTCAATTATTTAATCCTTTGAATCAATGATTATAGTTACTAATGGCATTCTTAACATCATAGAAATAAAAGCATCTTTTTGTATTTTTTTGTGTAGGATAAAATCATTTCAAGATATATTATTTCAATTTTCAACATATATAATGTCTATTAAATCTATTAGCACTATACAAATATATAAAAATAACATTGTCATAAAATGTAATGGTTTATGCTGTATGATTCTATTGCTATCTGATTCATAAAATATTTAAATATCAAACATCACACCCACAAGCACCATTGTGGACATTTAAAAATTTAATTTTTTCAATATAACTCATATGATTTGACTTGTCACAATTACTGTAATCATAATCACTTGATATAATCAAAGGTTATGTCTTTATGGGTTTGGCTAAATTAACTTTTTATCTTAAAAGTTTAAGACCTTTTTAAGCACTAGTCAGATCTCAAACATCAAAATTACACAGTGAGTAAACTCTTTCAAAGATCAAGCACATTAAAGGTCGCATCATACAAAAGATCACATTTGCACTAACGATAAAAAATAATTGGAAGGAGAACAGTAGTTCGAGTTGGTGTTTAATAAAACTTATTGTAGATTTGTGAGTGGACTAATGACTTGATCCAGCGACAATTTCTTCTTTAATTTCAGGAGGAGTTTCATCCTCGACCTCCGCCTTGGTCACCGTAACCGGTTCAGCTCCTTCTTCCTTAGCTTTATAGATCACACATTTCTTTATTTCATTACCAATTTCTTTCGCCATAGGAGGTGGTACAGCATTACCAACTTGTCGGTGCTTGTCCAGAATATTACCAAAGAATCTATATGTATCTGGGAATCCCTGTGATCTTGCACACTCCCTAACACTGACAACCCTGTGTTGTTCTGGATGAAGCACTCTACCTTGTTTTCCCATTGGCTCAGGGTTAGTAACAGTTGTACTAAAGAAACCATCCCATGCTAATCGTCCATATAAACCAGCCCAATGATTATGTCTGTTACCAGTGTGGGGTAAACACCAAGGAATTAAAGTATTAAACTGTCGATGTTCAGAATCACATGTTTTACCTTCAGCACAAGAGCAAACACCACGTTTCTCCCCATCAATACCACGGCCATTCTTCTTATCATTATGGCTGTATTTCAGCTTACTGGACATAGTTCCGTCTGAAAGGCGCACTTCAATGTTCGGGAGGTCTCTCCAATCAGAGCCTGGGGCTAGAGGAATATACTGCATTCTGGCATGCACAAGAGCACTCATATCTTTACATATGTGATCCCTGAGAATAGGCTGGTGCTGTTTCCCACGAATGATCTTCTGGTAATGAGTTTGAGCATCATCTTTATAGGAGATTTCTTCAGATTTTGCACCGTTTCTGATTTCTGGTAAATCAGACATACAATCACGTACTGTTACAGTTCTATAGGGTGCATGAGTTGTTCGAGTAATGTTGGAAGTAAATCTTTTGTCATCAATAGTTACAGAAAGTTGCATTGCACGGGGTGCAAATGTGTATAGAGGTTCTGGATAGAATGGTAATTTCTCTCCTGGAGCTGCTGCTAAGATGATAGCTCTTCTTCGTGTTTGTGAGACACCATAACATCCTGCCTGAAGTACACCAAATGTGCATTGATAACCCATTCTAATCAGACATCTCAGGGCAAGTTTTAATACCATACTTCGTTTGAAAGAAACAAAATTTCTTACATTCTCTAAGAGGAAGAACCTAGGCCTATAAAAGTCGCAAAAACTGAGGTAAGAAGCAATCAGTGAGTTTTTAAATTTGGAATATTCCCTTGAGTTGAATCTGTTCATTCCACTGAATCCTTGGCATGGAGGACCACCACACAGTAGATCAACTTGTCCCTTCTGAGGTAGGAGTTGTCCTAATTCATCTGTTTTCTCTCCATCCAAGGCTTTCCTTAACAAGAAATTACAATCTTGACTGAAGACAGTTGATCCTGGGTTGTTGAGTCGGAAAGCTTGAGCCGCAGGTTCAACTATTTCGATTGCCCATTTCGACTCAGCAACACCCGCTTGATGGAAACCTTCAGACAGTCCACCACAACCAGCAAAGATATCCAACATCTGCAGTTTTTTAAATGGAACTTCACTACTCTCTTCTACTGGTTCATCCTTTGCTTTTGATTTGCCCTTGCCTTTGCCCTTTCCTTTGCCTTTACCTTTACTGCCAAGCAATCTAGCTGCAGATGGAGGTTCTTCAAATTCCCTCTTTTCAGAATCATACATTTCAGTAAAATAAAAACCATCTTCAACTCTGTGAAAGAATTCTTGAATGTCCATCTGAAGGTTTTCACTATAAACCACTGTACATTTTCCATGAACATTCTGGAAATCAATGGTACAAAACTCTTCACTCCAGAACAACATGTTGAAATCCGAATGATAACCAAAAGCAGCTCCTTTGTGGGTATTTTCAGGTCTATAAAATTTACGTATCTTCATTCGTATCTCAGCAACATTTACAACTTTGCTACCGGAAGAGTTTTTACAGCATATTTCTATGATCTGAACAACTCTGAAGGGATCAGGACATTGTGTATTGGAACCTTTGATGTAGTCGCTGGATTTTCTATATGCTTCTGGATAAAGAAGTTCATCTACCTTGCGCTTGCTAACTGATGCCTTTTTGACAGCTGGTTTAACACTGAAATCAAAAGCTTCTGGAGAAACATAGCAGCAGTCACCAACAGAGTATTTGAGTCCATCTCTTTGAACATCTTTGTAGTAAACCTTTCCGGAGCTCCCATTTTCTACTTCAACTGTATCGCCTAAAACTGGGGTTTCATTCTTTCTAAGATCTTCAAGACGCTGACAGCTTAGACAAAATTTATGTGACTGACTTTCTGGTACAATGGGTTTCTGTGGAGGGTCTTCAAATCTTACGAAATCAGGATTATACCATTTCTGGTAGAAAAATGTTTTCCCATCATCATTTGTTATTACTAAATCACTGTCTGGATCTAATGCTCCACCTTGCATTCTCCAGTCTTTGGCAGGCTCTTTGTAAATAATAGTAACTTTGGATGTTACAAAAGCAAGATTGGAATCCTCACAGTCATCTACCAAGAAAAGTTCCAATGGATCACTTGCTTCCCCTAATACTGTATCAGTACCTCTACAGAACCAGTCAGCATGGAAGAGTTTTTCCTTTGCGCTGTTCTCCCACATGGAGGTAACTTGTGCTATGTAAAATGGAATAGATGGATCTTCAGGTTTGACACCCACATTGTCACCAATAGTTATTTCTTGTCCGTCAATGTTTACAGCTTTATAGAATTTTTTCCTTCCTTCAGTAGCAATTTCTTCACCAATCCAATTAATTTTCTTCACAGCAATTTTTCCACCCCTATGATGCACATGTTTTACAGACTCCTTTACAACCTCCTCTTTGAAATCTTCCGGGGATTCAGTTTCATCTTCTAGAGCGGCATCATCTTCTGCATCTTTTAGAGCCATATTAGGACATCTCCTTAGCTTACAAGCTTGCTTAGAGCGACCTGATCCTCCAAATTTTATCATGTCATTACATGCAGTACATGTACCACAATCTGGTTGCTGACATACCGCACAGACTCCACAACGCCTTCTCTTGACACCACCATTACTAGATTTATCATCGATCTGACCATTGAACATGCTATCAAAAATACTTTCAACCAAAGCAGTGGTGGTAGCTTTACTTTGGGTTGGTTTATCTTTGTCCTTTTTAGGTTTGAGCTGCCTCCCCATCGCCTTTCTTCTACCAAGTGTGACACCAGCTAACTTGATCAATGCTCTCATACAGGGTGTGGTCATAACTAGTTCTTCATCAAAGTCTGCAGCTTCATCGTAACTCTGAACCTGGTCCACAACAAACTGAGCGTGTCTCAATAAGGAGTCCTCAGAAAAGCTAGGTATTCCTTTAGGAGGTACTGTGGTATGAATCTTATTTAAGAGATCTTCATAAGTAGCATCAAAATTAGAAGATAAGAACTCAATAACTACTTTTGTCATGTGAACCTTTTCTTGTAAACCATTCCACAGATGAGAATATGCTTCACTAGGTTCCATTAAAATATAATCGGCATATGCAGAACCAATCCCAACAAGAACTTTTTCACCACCATCAAAACCGGCTGTCCACCATTCATTTATTGGCCCCATCTGAGTAGCTGCTACACCCCCTTCAGGACTAGGATTTTCATCATAGATAGGTTTTATGACACCACTGAACATCAAGTGGACATTCTTTTCCACAAGCCCAGTATCAAAAGCACATAAATGTGTCTGTTTGTCATAGACACTAAAATTAGTTAGTTTATGCATCGGTCTAAAAAAGCTATCATCCTCTGGTGCTTCTCCAAAATACATTAATGACTGATCACACATTGCAATTTCTTCAGGTAGGGCTTCTGATGCATCTCCTTGAAATAGAGCAAGATCTTTTGAGTTTAAGTCTTGTCGACACTGACAACATTTGACCACCTTAGGTGTTGGTGTGTTAGTTGTTGATTTTAATGTTACTGGCACCGATTCTTTTTCTTCACCTTCAATTTTCACTCTTTTGGTTTCCTCTTGTTCTTCATCATCATTATTTTCATCTTTTACTTCTTTTACCTTGGTATCTTCAGCATCCGACTTTCTCTTTTTGGATGCCATCATGAACATTGAAGTGATGCTAGGTTGAATCCCTTTCTTATTGTTGGCCGTACCATTGGTTTCCTTTCCATTTTTCGTCTTTCCATTGATTTCTTTTGATCTGTTCTTCTTTGTGGATTTTGCATGTCCATTTGTCTCAATTTCATTAACTTCCATTACTTCTTCAACATCACTTTCACTCTTGCTGCCATTTTTACATGTGCCATTTGCCTCCTTTCCACTGTCATCCATATCTTCTATCTCTGTTGCGATTTTGCTTCCATTTTTACAAGATTCATTTGTCTCCTTTCCATTGACATCTTCTGTCTCTGTTTTGCTCTTGTTACCATTTTCACAAATACCATTCTCTTCCTTGGTATGTCCATTAGTATCATTGGTTTCCATGTGCTCAGAATTCTCATCTTGTATTTTTTTCTTCTTGAGCCCATCTCCCCCATTTGTTACCATCTCTTCACCTAACATCTTGCTGACTAAACTGAAAAAATAACAAAGATAATTAAACAACTGATTAAAGTTATAAAAAATGACACTTAATTACATGTACTTGCATTAAGCAATCAAATTGCTTATTATTCTGTTTAACCGTATCAAACTGAAGTCTGTTGGCAGTTACTTATTAACTTGGCCGAATGTTTGACCATTTTCTGACTATGCAGTGCTAGACCAAAAGACATGCATTTTATGGGTAACCTACTGAAACTAACAACTGTTTTTCTGAGGGCCGATTAGAATAACAGGCTCTCAGATAAGCTGTTAACTTAAAAGTCTAACAAATACAAGAAATAAGGAGACGTTTGATTATCAGGAACGATTAGAATAACAGGCTGACAGATTTACAGGCTGTACAATAAAATGGTGTAATGAGGGAAGATTGGGAGAACTCACTGGCTGTCAAATTTGTGGGCCTTTGACCAGAATTTTCAAGCATGGATTCTAATAGGACACCTTAATAACAAACTGTCATTCTACTAATGGGAAATCGGAATATCAAGCTGACAGATTCAATGACATCAACATTAACTGTCTATCAAACAGAATATCACTAGAATGCCTACAAACTGTCTTACTGGGGGAAGATGGGAATAACAGGCTGCCAGATTTCTGGGTTGCTAACTAAAATATTAGCCACATGAACTTATTACAGGACATTCGAATAACAACGGCAGCATGACGTTTCAGTCTCACAACCTTTCAGACTCAACACAAATGACATTTCGGGCTTACTTGGTGACCGACCCAAGTTCATTATTAAAAATCATTATTTAATTGGTCATTCATTTATAAATCGTTGTTATTGTTCTTACACTATTATTTTTTTTAAAACATTATGTTATCAAATAAAAGTGAGTTATTATAAACTGAATATTGACATTTGTGTTGAACCGCTCCTTTCAACTTATTCCCCGAGTCTGAAATGCCAGCCAGGCTACTCGAGCAGTCGATGCTATATTTTTTTTTTAGTCCAAAAGGTCGCAGGAACGAAATGTCATGTAATCTATCAAACACCAGAAATGAGAGAGCATTTGATATGGAAGTGCAGTAGCAAAGTTTTTGTTTTTTACTACAGGCTAGATTATAGTAGATATCTATACTATACACAACATAACACAAAGTTGACACAGTACTGTGTTGTGTAGGCAAATCCATTAAATTCGATATTAAAAAAATATATATTAGGAGGACGAACTCGAATCCAACCAGAAATCTGCTACCTCTTCTTTAGTTCTGTAGATTCCTTCCAAATAAGTAATCAGTATTACGATGATTGATTCTGAGTATAAATTGAACAATAAATAGATGGCGGGAAAAAACAAATCAGTTTTATTTTTTTTTAAGAACTGATCAATCTAATAGAAAAAAAGGTTCGTTAAGGTCAATAGGCAAACTCTTGAATTTCGCATATTTATTCAATTACTTACCCTGGAATTAATTGGTTTTGCAGTTCTAATAAAATAGAGCCACCAACTATTCGAGAAAATGATCAGTGGCTTTCACACATTTGTTGACAAAGTCGAATGAATTGCCTTTGTTGACTTCCGGCAGGTTCCCGCGTTTTGTAGTCTAGTTATCATGTCATTTATTTCTTATTGCTTTGCATACAAAAGCTTTTTTTGGACTGGACAGCACATGACTACATTCTACAGGTCATGTGACAGACAAGATGGCGACCCACAGAGACGTTATTTGTAAATTAGATGAAAAATCCTCAAGTTTGCAATGTAGAATTTCTCGATTACATCAAATTATTCATCTAAACGAAACCCAAAAGTTACACCACGATTACAAGGGCCAGTTTATGTTCTTACATGACCATGATGGCAATTTGAATGTCTTAAATTCTAAAACCAAACAATGTTTACAAATTTTGCCATCTTTATTGAGCAGGTACGTACATAATTTCATAAACGATAAACTATTATATTATAGGGCCGTAAAGATTCTCCGGTGAACCGCGATTTTTTCCATAAAAACGATGAACAATGCAAACTGTAACTATTGTCTAGAACACTGGCATATTGCTTTATATATATAATTGAAATTAAAGATGGCAAAATAAAACTACATTTTTATGCTAACATTTTCACTGCGATAGCGGCTCTTCAGGCATTTATTCTACTATATATATATATATATATATATATATAATAAAGAGTTATGGGATGAGTTTACGTCACAATACATGTTACTAGAATACTTATAATAATTAAAATTATTGAATTAATATAGGATACTAATCAATTTGCATAATGCTAAGATAAGTAGCAATATAGTGACAACCAAACTACAATAATTCTGAATAATGTGATGAGCTACTGGTTTATGATTCGACTGTAAGCATGGGGAAGATAGACTCCTACATTTCTATTTAGGACTGGATCTGAATACTTTCCATAATTTTCCTCATCTTCTTCACATGCTTGCCCTAGTTTGGAAATTAATCAAATTAAACCAGCCCTCTGACTGTTTTCTGATTGAATGGCAGGCCTGGGTTATCAAGACCACTTTTATGCAAAACAATATAGCCAGCGAGACAGAAATCTAGTTCACTGAATATTTTGATAATCTTGCAAAAGCAAAATATGACCAGTAATATGTTCTTTGTTGGGTATTGTGTCTTACTCGGAGATATAAATTCAACCAAACGAACAGATACTGCTCTTGTTTGTACAATTAATAAAATAGCAAATTGTGAAATAAACCAAACATATTTTCTGAATTTGTTAATTACACTACTACGGACAATCTAAATATTACCGTAATTCTGACTTATTAATATTAAATTTTTTATAGTTCTTTATTATTTGATAGATATGTAGATATCACCTGCTTTGAGTGTCAGTGCTTTTTTATAATCAGTTTAGATGTTTACAGTTTAATGCAAATAACTAAATTGATTACATGAATTTCATTTTTAAAACTGTACACATCTGTTGAGGTAATTTCAACTTTTGATAATTAGAGATTAAATTGGGCTGTGTGAAGCACTCTAACAGTGTCAATGATATTTTACATTATGTGAACCATCAAGCTATTATTACTAAAAGTGAACATAAACCTACAATTTATATGAATATTTAAATTTAAGTTTCAGTTTTGATGGTAAATCAAATCAAATTCATGGAATTGATAAAAACAACAATATTCAGATTTATGTATATACAGCTGTAAACAAAACATTTGTTTTAATCAATGAGATCCCATTTAAAGATCTACAAGAGCAGTTAGTTGAAGCTGGTAAGTAACTAATGTGAGAATTATTTTATTGAAATATGTTTCTTTTTCTTAGCTACATGCACATGTACTGTAGTTTGGTTATGCTTATTGTAACCATTTGTCTTGGAATTTCACTCAACAACAAAATGATGATATATTATTTATTATAACCCGGTTATTCAGAATAGAAAGCTTATGATAAATTATTTTGGTAACTAATGCATTAAGTGATAACTGAAAGAATCAGTTTTTATATGCCCACATTTTCATGTGGACGTATATTGTCGTCGCCCCTGTCTGTCCGGACGCCTGGGCATCCGTCCGTCCACAATTTGTTTGTGGACACTCTACAGGTCACAATTCTTATCCGATTTTGACGAAACTTGAAATATAGGTTTATCTTCAAAAGATCTCGGTTCCTTTCGATATTGGCATGTATTGGATCGAAACTTCATGGATTATGGCCCGTTTGTACGAAAAATCACGTTTTTAGCTTGTGGACACTATAGAGGTCACAATTTTTATCCTATTTTGTTGAAACTTGAAATCTAAGTTGATAATCCAAAGATCTTGGTTCCTTTCGATATTCGCGTATATCGGACCGTAACTTCCTGAATTATGGCCCCTGATTGTACGAAAAATCGCGTTTTTAGCTTGTGGACCCTATAGAGGTCATAATTTTTATCCGATTTAAAAAAACGTATTATTATATCACTGTTACACCCTAAGGATGGCTGAGTTCGAATTTTGTGAAAATCGGCCCAAAATTGACAGACAAAATGGCTGCCATTCGCTCTCAAATAGCGTAAAAATATTGTATATCAAGGTTGTGGACCCTACAGAGGTCACAATTTTTATCCGATTTTGTTGAAACTTGAAATGTAAGTTTATAACCCAAAGATCTCGGTTCCTTTCGATATTCGCGCATATCGGCCATAACTTTCTGAATTATGGCCACTGATTGTACAAAAAATCGTGTTTTTAGCTTGTGGACCCTATAGAGGTCATAATTTTTATCCGATTTAAAAAAACGTATTATTATATCACTGTTACACCCTAAGGACGGCTGAGTTTGAATTTCGTGAAAATCGGCCCAAAACTGACAGACAAAATGGCCGCCGTTCGTTCTCAAACAGCGTAAAAATATGGTATATCAAGGTTGTGGACCCTATAGAGGTCACAATTTTTATCCGATTTTGTTGAAACTTGAAATGTAAGTTTATAACCCAAAGATCCCGGGTTCCTTTCCATATTCGCGCATATCGGACCATAACGAAAAATCACGTTTTTAGCTTGTGGACACTATAGAGGTCACAATTTTTATCCTATTTTGTTGAAACTTGAAATCTAAGTTGATAATCCAAAAATCTTGGTTCCTTTCGATATTCGCGCATATCGGACCGTAACTTCCTGAATTATGGCCCCTGATTGTACGAAAAATCGCGTTTTTAGCTTGTGGACCCTATAGAGGTCATAATTTTTATCCAATTTAAAAAACTGTATTATTATATCACTGTTACACCCTAAGGAAGACTGAATTCGAATTTCGTGAAAATCAACCTAAAATTGACAGAAAAAATGGCCGCCGTTTGTTTTCAAATAGCGTAAAAATATGGTATATCAAGGTTGTGGACCCTATAGATGTCACAATTTTTATCTCGGGTTCCTTTCCATATTCGCGCATATCGGACCATAACTTCCTGAATTATGGCCCCTGATTGTATGAAAAATCGCGTTTTTAGCTTGTGGACCCTATAGAGGTCATAATTTTTATCCAATTTAAAAAACTGTATTATTATATCACTGTTACACCCTAAGGAAGACTGAATGCGAATTTCGTGAAAATCAACCTAAAATTGACAGAAAAAATGGCCGCCGTTTGTTTTCTAATAGCGTAAAAATACGGTATATCAAGGTTGTGGACCCTATAGACGTCACAATTTTTATCCGATTTTGTTGAAACTTGAAATGTAAGTTTATAACACAAAGATCTCGGTTCCTTTCGATATTCGCGCATATCGTACCGTAACTTCCTGAATTATGGCCCCTGACTGTACAAAAAATTGCGTTTTTAGCTTGTGGACCCTATAGAGGTCATAATTTTTATTCGATTTAACAAAACGTATTATTATATCACTGTTACACCCTAAGGAAGGCTGAGTTTGAATTTCGTGAAAATCGGCCAAAACTGACAGACAAAATGGCCGCTGTTCGTTCTCAAATAGCGTAAAAATATGGTATATCAAGGTTGTGGACCCTATAGAGGTCACAATTTTTATCCGATTTTGTTGAAACTTGAAATGTAAGTTTATAACCCAAAGATCCCGGGTTCCTTTCCATATTCGCGCATATCGGACCATAACGAAAAATCACGTTTTTAGCTTGTGGACACTATAGAGGTCACAATTTTTATCCTATTTTGTTGAAACTTGAAATCTAAGTTGATAATCCAAAGATCTTGGTTCCTTTCGATATTCGCGCATATCGGACCGTAACTTCCTGAATTATGGCCCCTGATTGTACGAAAAATCGCGTTTTTAGCTTGTGGACCCTATAGAGGTCATAATTTTATCCAATTTAAAAAACTGTATTATTATATCACTGTTACACCCTAAGGAAGACTGAATTCGAATTTCGTGAAAATCAACCTAAAATTGACAGAAAAAATGGCCGCCGTTTGTTTTCAAATAGCGTAAAAATATGGTATATCAAGGTTGTGGACCCTATAAATGTCACAATTTTTATCCGATTTTGTTGAAACTTGAAATGTAAGTTTATAACACAAAGATCTCGGTTCCTTTCGATATTCGCGCATATCGTACCGTAACTTCCTGAATTATGGCCCCTGACTGTACAAAAAATTGCGTTTTTAGCTTGTGGACCCTATAGAGGTCATAATTTTTATTCGATTTAACAAAACGTATTATTATATCACTGTTACACCCTAAGGAAGGCTGAGTTTGAATTTCGTGAAAATCGGCCCAAAACTGACAGACAAAATGGCCGCTGTTCGTTCTCAAATAGCGTAAAAATATGGTATATCAAGGTTGTGGACCCTATAGAGGTCACAATTTTTATCCGATTTTGTTGAAACTTGAAATGTAAGTTTATAACCCAAAGATCCCGGGTTCCTTTCCATATTCGCGCATATCGGACCATAACGAAAAATCACGTTTTTAGCTTGTGGACACTATAGAGGTCACAATTTTTATCCTATTTTGTTGAAACTTGAAATCTAAGTTGATAATCCAAAGATCTTGGTTCCTTTCGATATTCGCGCATATCGGACCGTAACTTCCTGAATTATGGCCCCTGATTGTACGAAAAATCGCGTTTTTAGCTTGTGGACCCTATAGAGGTCATGATTTTATCCAATTTAATAAACTGTATTATTATATCACTGTTACACCCTAAGGAAGACTGAATTCGAATTTCGTGAAAATCAACCTAAAATTGACAGAAAAAATGGCCGCCGTTTGTTTTCAAATAGCGTAAAAATATGGTATATCAAGGTTGTGGACCCTATAAATGTCACAATTTTTATCCGATTTTGTTGAAACTTGAAATGTAAGTTTATAACACAAAGATCTCAGTTCCTTTAGATATTCGCGCATATTGAATTGTAATTTCCTGAATTAAGGCCCTTGATAGTAGGAAAAATCACTTTCTTGTTAGCTTGTTCTCTATCCATCTCTCGAAAATGTGGGCGTATCCTGCCTGGCAGCCGCTGGTTATAGTTCATACGAGCAGCAACATGGTGGAGTTATATCATAACTTTCATCCACCCTTCGACTGGCGTTAACAGTTTACATTATCATAAGCTGAACTCTGATGTGTAAAGCTGTGTGTGGACATAGTAAACTCATAAATATAAGCCACTTGTTTTGAAAATATATTTAAATCTGTAGGAGCAGTGCAGGCTCAGTAACTAAGACGCTGACTTACTAACTTGGAGGTCCTATGTTTGATCCTGGTATTGGCGAGTAAGTTCCTCAGGGTTTCCTTGCATGGTACATAATGGAGACTGTAGAGTATGGCAAGGAACTGCATTTAGTTGTTCGGATGGGATGAAAAACCGCAGTCCAGGACATACATTGGCGTGCATGTAAAAGAACTAGTGTCATACACTGTAGCAAACTGCATGGTGTATGCGTCAGTAAAGTAGAACATTAAACCTTATTTTATTTCATTAAAATGTATGTACATTAATTTGTCTATATTTCAGGTATCAAAGAAGTTAACTTTGTAAAAATTCTTCATTGTGTAGGAAACAATGATTTATTATTAGTAAACAACAGTATTATCACAACAGTGCAAGTCAGTCAGGATGACCCCTATACAATTGAAGTCTTCATTTTACCTGTTAAAAATTCTGATGAATCATGTCTGTATCAAATGGTGGCTGACACTTTACTGGTATTACAAACTGACCAAGTACAAATTTGTATCTTTTTCTATATTCAGTTATAACAAATAATATCAAAACCTTTGATCTTGAAGTATAACTTCAGGTTCAAAATGGCAGTTGTTTTTTTTTTTACTTTAATAGGTATATGACATGAATATACTCAATATTGCAAGGTGTATCTTGATTGTTGATGTCTAATCTGTATGTGTGGTCGCAGCTTGTTTTAATTATGAGCTCAAACTCTTTCAAATAGATGTAACATAGTTTCTTTTCATTTTCCTTAATTTGGTTTCAGCTGCATATGATGTTGTAAAAAATTCTTTTATTTGGAAAATAAATTTAAATAAAATGGAAATAGAATGGAGAAATATCTTGTCATGGACAATGTCTCATGATTTGTCGTACCTGTTGATATTAAGTAACAAAATGATTTATCATATTAACATTAAGGACTTCATTCTATCGAATCCAAATTGTTTGATCGAAAATAATAGAAGCTCCGACAACTACTCCATCAATCAAACATTCTACACTTGTCATTTTGGTGATCAAGTGTGGAAAGAAAATTTGTCTGATTTAAACAGAGATATACAGAAACGAAGTGAACCCTGGTATAAACAATTGTTTGATAAGTCATCAAAGCAAGGTGTCAAAATCTCGGGTTTTTCAAAGACTTCTGAATCAAAGACAGAAATGCTATCTGCAATGTTTGACAAAATTTATCCAATCCCAGAAAGGTTTGAAAACGATAAAGTTGAGCAAATTGTTATAAATCAACAAACTGTATCAATTGTGTTTCAAAATGTAGATAATAAACAAGTGCTGTGTATTATAGATTTACCCAAAAAACAATTTTATTCACATAGGTAAGTTAACATTATATACTAACAAAATACAACTTCAGAATTTTATCACCAAACAAGAGTCAAGTATTAAACAAGTGTGCAGTATTATAAGGGACTGGCTGGGCTAATGACGACGGGCAGCATGTACACCATACAGTGTGCTATAAGGGGGATTTTGCCTGGACAGCTCAACTATGACCTACTTTTATATTGAATTCCATGAAGGGATCTTTTATATGCATGCCAATGTGTACACAAATTCCGATGAACTGAAGTTACAGAAATGCAATGAAATGAAATGAAATGGGTTTTAACGTCCTACTGTTTTGCTCCGAACTGGGCTAATGAAGACGGGCATACGCCATACAGTGTGCTATGAGGGAAATTTTGCCCGGACAGCGGCACTACGGCCTACTCTTATATCGAATTCCAACTGTCAAGGGATCTTTTACGTGCACGCCAATGAGTACACGGGACCTTGGTTTTTCGTCACATCCGAACGACTAGACAGCTGTCCTTGTCAGCCCCTCCGTCCTGCATCACTGACAAGGGAGAACCACGCCGGAAACTGAAGTTACAGTATTATCGAGAGTGCTTGACTTTTGGTCTGTGTCGTCCATGTGTGCAGTATTATAAGGGACTGGCTGGGCTAATGACGACGGGCATACATGTACACCATACAGTGTGCTATAAGGGGGATTTTGCCCGGACAGCTCAACTATGACCTACTCTTATATTGAATTCCATGAAGGGATCTTTTACATGCACGCCAATGTGTACACAAATTCCGATGAACTGAAGTTACAGTATTATCGAGAGTGCTTGACTTTTGGTCTCTGTCGTTCATGTAATTGGATTACAGGTATAAGTTTTAGTTTGATTGAAAACTATTCTCTCAACACCTTTAGTAATATATTAAACTTGATTCTTCAGTGTTCCTTCAGATCAGAAAATAGTTTTATCAAACAAGCCAGATTTTCCTCATTTAGTCATATCCAGACAGTATTTAATTTTTATATCAAAGAGTGACACACAAGAAGAGTTGGTCAGTAAGGTAATTATCAGTTTGATATTTTATAATTAGGTTCAGTGGGAACCATGATCATTCCAGTATATAGTTGAACTGCTGTGTCAGTTTGGAAGATATTTCCTTGCTTTTTTAAAACAAAAGTAGAACATAACTAATTATTGTACTACCTGGCACTTTTGTACAATAATTTTGAAATTACGGAGGAGAGAGATTATCCTGCTTTAAATACACACATAGTTATTCTTAAGTGGTTTGTTATTTCCTTTAATATTAAAATTTGTTTTATATAATAACCTAGGGAACGTATTGCTTTAGACAAGACCACTAACTTATACAAAATTTGTTTTATTTAGTGTTTTAGATCAGATTGGATTAAATTATTTCAGATGATGTTATATGGTGGGGCATCATCAGCTGATCAGTTATGTCATTTAAATAAATGGGAGAGAGGTTCAATACCTATACCAGCCCTAGAAGTAGGCTTAAAACATAGACAATTAGATACTGTAGCTTTCTTCTTGAAGAGTAAAGAAAGATGTAAGTCAATTGATTCTGTATTTCTACGCCTTTTGTTATATTTTTATTTTCAAATACAAGTTATTCATTTAAATAATTTGTCATTTGACTTCAATGTAAGGTCATAAACAAATTATTCTCACAAGCCTTAAGACAAAAATCCAAGAGAACAAACTCAGTTTGTGCAATACACGTATACATCAAATAGTAATAACTGTTATTCACCATGTATGTCTGTTTTTATTTCAGTATTTTCTGCTTCAAGTCACCAACCACCCATCTCACCATCAGCTAGTGTAGAAGAAGCATCCCTATGGCAACCAACATTTCATCACTATGGCAACATAAAGAACTTAGAACCTGCTTTATTTCTATTGGTTGATACAGTGAAAGATTGTGCTTCCCATAACCAATCACATTACTTTGCCCACAATCTTTTAACCTTGACATTGAATTTCCTTTATGACAACTTGCATGATGGACTAGAAGTGTCAAAGTCTTTGGGGACAAGTGAAGGAGACAATCGCGTAAGAGAAGATTTACAAAAGGCCTTAGATTTATTGATGAATTTTATAGCTGAATTACGGTGCTGTTTAAAACTTGTAAATGTTAAATCTCCATACAGACAACAATCTAGTATTAGAGATGTCACAGGTATCATGGAAGAAGTTGATGGCAGTCAGATAGATCCATTAGACAAGGGCATTGAGGTAAAGTTCTTTCATATTACTTTTTCTTGTACAAACATCTTTGAACTTAAAAAAAAAAAAACCCATTGATTCATTTTTGCTTTTTTTCTGAAGTTAACTTGTTCTCCTGTTGTTTGCCGTTCGGTTTATTGATATAAGGTAGTATTTGATCTTCAGTATCGATGCATCGATGTGAAAGAGGTTATGGCAGAAGAAATTTAGTAAACTGTATAAATATCAAATCTAAATATTACAAAGTATGAAGGATGCTGTAGCTGATGAAATTTGGTAAACTGTATAAATGAAATCTGAATATTATATTATAAGCTACTTGGTCACATCTAAAATGTTTTTTTCTTTCTGTTGATTGATATTTTAAGGATGCAAGTAGGATTTAACTCGAATAAAATTGGTCAGTCCACTTAGATCCGACTTATGTGAAGTTTACTGTATATCATTTAAGACCAAATGAAATATCTGTATTAGACAGATTTAGCTCTTACATAATGCGTCTTTAATAATTTGTATATTTTATAGGAAGCGATAGAAGCAGCCGCAAATCAGAATGATTTACCTGAATTACAACACCATCTGTTGGTGAAGGGGAAGCAAACCAGTTATAGCCAGTTGGTTAAAATTGGTGTTAATACAGCAGTAGCTCATTTAGCAAAGCATGAAACAGAAATGGCAAAAATTATCATATTACAATTGGTGAGTAATTAGTTTTTCAAGAGAAATGGTTTGAATACAGTCACTTGTAAGTATAGCCTTTGTTTAGTTTAAACAATATTTTAATCAGTTGAAAAGGATTGAACAACAGTCACTTGTAAATATAGCCTTTATTTAGTTAAAACAATATTTTAAACAGTTGAAAAGGACTGAACAACAGGCAAAGCCTGTATATAAACATATACATTAGTTGTTAAAAATAAGATCTGCTTAGGTCCGAAATAATAAAATAAATGTTTTACATAAGCACACACTACTGTTCTAACATTATTTATAAATACACTTATTTATTTTCTGCAGGGATTTGACTATATAGAGAAACTGTGGGATATTGTTTTATATGTCAACGACTATAATTTACAACAGTTTATATTAAAACAACTCCAGTCTTCTGATGACATCAACCAAACACAACAAGAACTGATAAAATATATCCAAATATTAAATAAACATTATCCTCTACATTCGTTCAGCCAAGCTTTTTTTGTAAAAAATTCCTATAGTAGGAGGTAGGTATTGATTGTATTAATACTTCCATAGGATGGTTTGTTGTCAGCACCACCATACAATTTTCTTTTTGTTTTTCACACTTTTATGCTTTTGTCATAGACCCTGACCAGTAAAATTACACATATGCAAGTTTAATATTGTTCAGCAGGGTCTTAATTCAATTAGGATCATTACAACAAGTTTTGAATAAGATCTCAAATCTTTTAACTTGTTGCACCACAAACTGGTTTTCAGAATTAGTGGCAGCCTATATTATGGAAAGAAAACTGAAATGAAATGGGGTTTAAAATCCAGCTGTTCTGCTCCTATTGGGCTGGAAAGAAAACGGACTAGCTACATATTTCTTATGAGCCCCGTAGACGCTACCCCTAACGCATGAGAACCGAGTTTAAAAAATGATGTGGCTCTTGGCCCTTGTTGGAATTCAACATTTTTGGGACTATCTGCAAATAAATCCCCTTCGAAATGTACTTGTTAGTCTCAAATAATAAACAATATCATCCTTTTTTTAACCACAGGAGCCATGGTGGCCCTGTAATTAACCTGGAGGTGCCATGTTCGATCTTTGCATCGGATTTCTCTCATAGCACACTGTATGGCTTATGCCAGTCTTCATTAGCCCTGTCGGAACAGAACAGTAGGACGTTAAACCTCATTTCATTTCCTTTAACTGCATTTATATTGAAACCATCAACCTATCTTTTTATCAGTATTCAGTGGTCTGAAACCAATCCACTCTTCAGAAGTCGATCAAACAATCAGAGTGACCTATCTCAGGTATGTGGTGATATTTACCATGGTAATACCGAGAAAACAGATGGGCCTTATTCAGCATTGTTGTTAGATTGGGTGACATACTGGGATGAAGAAACTAAAGAAAGAGTTTTACTTGATACCATAATTTTAAAATCAGGTGAGATTTTGTTCATTATTTGTGTGGGACAACAGCCATTAATACATGTACTTTACGGAAGATGTCTTCTCAAAAGATGTATTTGATATAGATTTAGAAAATAATATTATATGAAGCATCACATAGTAGGACCCACTGTGGTTTAAAGATACATTATGTAAGATTTAGATATAAAGAGCTGTCTGTTCTTGCTATGATAGATAATGCAAAATGAATATATTCAAAATTTCATTCAAATTACTTTATTCTGAACCAAGTTATCACTGTTTGTATTTTTTGTACAGTGCAGTCTGTCACATCCGACCTCTGATCACTCCGGCACTCTGTTACATCCGGGGGGGGGTGGATGGCTGAATGGTTAGCGTGCGCGCGCTGTATCATAAAGTCTGTCATAGAGTCGACTGGCGTGGTTTCGAATCCCCGGTTGTACGTGGCAAGGAGTAGGGTCGCCTGTCCAACCTCGTGGGTTTTCTCCAGGTCCTCCGGTTTCCTCCCACTGCTAAAGACCCCTACGCACAAGCGAATTATGTAAATAAAATTAAACCATATGTTAATAAGTGTCTAATTAATAATTTATATAACATTTAAGGCCCAAAGAAAGACCTGCAATAGGCAAATTTAGCTCTTGAAGAATGTATCTTTCATGACTAAGATGCTGACTTACTAACCATGTGGTCCAGGTGTTATCTCAGTGTTGTCTGAGAAAGTTGTTGACTCACTAACGATGCGGTCCGAGTGTGATCTCAGTGTTGTCTGAGAAAGTTGTTGACTCACTAACAATGCGGTCCGAGTGTGATCTCAGTGTTTTCTGAGAAAGTTGCTGACTCACCAACCATGAGATCTGGGTTTGATGTCAGTGTTTTCTGAGAAAATTGCTGACTCACTATGGGGTCCGTGTTTGATCTCAGTGTTGTCTGAGGAAGGTGTCCCCTTGATGGTGGTGCAGGAGGAAAGGCCTTTCAAGGATAGGCTTCTGATCATTTGGATGGAATGATAAAATATTCGTCGCTGCATCACAAGAACCCCCTCCCTGACACACACACACACTTTCACAAATACTTCACTTACAATTATTCCTTTTTTGATGTTTAGCAGATCATCCATAAAACATTAGGCATGTAGTTTATAAATGAACAATATCAGTTTAATTATATACCCCTTCTATCAGTCTATCCTTCCATCCCAGCTTTGTTTCGAGACCCAATCATTATCATTAAATCATATCTTTCCTCCTAGATTTCAATATGGAAGATTACAAGAATCACAGATTATTGTGGAAATATGTTTTGAGTCACAACTTGAAGACAGAAGCTGTTTACCTCCTAGATTTAATTATAAAACAACTACGATCAAAATCTGCTGAGGAAAGACAGAATATGACTGACTGGTTATGGCAAAGTTTAAAATATGCTGGAAGTTATATTAAACTGCTGATTACCACAGAACTTATAAAGTAATGTCAAGTTATATAATTTTAATGTCTTTGGTGCTTTTCTGAGATTCAATCTTGGATTTGATTCATAAAATTCTCTTGGGTCATAGATTACAAAATGAAGTTAGTGACATAGTTACCTGAGTATGTCATTTCTTGGCAACATTCATATTTTTTTGTAAGATAATTTTCAGATTACGTTCAGACTAATGCACTTATCTTACTAGTACCCAGTTACGGCTTATTAGACCGTATAGAAGGGATTAACTCCCAACTTTTTACATTTCACATGGACATACAATTTTCAAAATTCATTATTGATGAAAAAGTTACCTGGGCTAAACATTCCTCCCGAAGTTCGAATAAATGAATGAATTGATTGATGCCAACAATATCATAGGATTCTTGATTTAGCCAATGTGGAAATATTTAATGTGTCTTATTGGGGATACTCAAAATCAAATTCTCTCAATCCCAATAAAGTTGAGTATCGAGTAAACTCTAGACTTTATGCAACAAAAAATACCCCAACCAAATAGAATTATTATCCCACAAGTCATCATTGCAGAAACAAGCTCCCTTTATTGTTTTATGTCACAATTCTATTCACACCACATCGTGGATGCTGTCTCAAAATTTTGTTTGTCAAACATTGATGGGGTTAATAGAAGCTAGAATTAGGTCTGGAAATACATGTAGTGTCAATAAGCTTCATTCCATTATGTTGATAGACAAACCAGAATTCTGTGTCAATTTTTGTAAATTCGTAATGTTCAACTTCCATATTTTCTTACTGATGTTAATTTCATCTTTTTTTCAGACAAGGTTTATTTACAGAAAATATACATGGTGATATTTTACCTGTATTAGAAGATCTAGTCAAGGTGGGTGGAGTCATTCAAAAACCACACCCACTAACTAATATACATGACCTAGACCTCTTCCATCTGACATTTATCAACTATTGTACCAATCAGCAACTAGTATTACCATTATGGAGATACTGCCAGGTACACAGGTATGTATTTTTGAAATACTTCAAGTTTCCAAATCAAACATTCAGTAGTCTAGAATAATACAATGTTAGCTTTGATCGTGAATGTACAATATTATAGATGGAGTTCTGACAAATATTCTGAAATGTATCAAGTATTTCAGTGTAATAACTGCCAAGGTATTATATGACCAGGCAGCCGCAGTGTCCCAGTGAGTAAGACGCTGGCTCGCTAGCCTTGAGGTTCGCTCCCTGTGTTGGCTGAGAAAATTCCTCAGGATATTTGAAGTGGTTCCCCCTGTCCATGGTGCATGACGGAGGGCCTGACCAGGACAGCTGTCTAGTTGTTCAGATGGCATGAAAAACGGGTTCAGTGAACACTTTGGGGTGCATGTAAAAGAACCCTTGACAGTAAGAATTCAATATAAAAGTAGGTAGTAGCAGAAAATTTCCCTCATAGCACACTGCATGTCGTATGCCCATCTTCGTTAGTCCAGTCGATGCAGAAAAGTATTACCAAACATTTTCTTAGAGCTATGATAATCTGATCAACAGCTATAACAACTGTTTTTAACAATATCTATTTTTCTCTTAGATTAAAACTAAATCAAATTCATATAGAAAATCCTGACATGGTTCGATGGTTTGATTATTTTTGTAAATTATTTACAATTTCACAATCTTCTTCATGTAAGTAATTTATATAGAAATTTAAATTTTAAGCTAGCAGGTGACGTTATACTTTTTTGCAAATATTTTGAAAAATGCTTCCCTGTACAGCATTCTATGCCATGACTAATTTAGTACTGGAAAAAATACAAAATTTTTGATTTGTTAATTAAGTCATCTACTCCAAACTCCAAAACTTACTTTTAACAGAAATTATAAACTGAAAGTGATAATAGGCTAGAAATAAATGAGTGTTAGTGATAATGGCTGCTTTTTCAGATTTGCAATAGAAATGACATCCCCATATACTACTTTTTAAGTTTATTATTTTGGGCAACAAATGATATTTTTTCCTGTTATTTAGATATTTCCTCTTAACGATGGTTATGTAATTAGAATCTCTGATCTCGAAGGAATAGATCTTTAATTAGTTATTGATATGGTGTTTTGTTACAGGTTCCGATGCTATATTTGAAGCAAGTTTCTCCTCTTCTTGTTATATTTGGTCATCTGACCTTAGTTTGGCTGACATGATGGTAAAAGATCATGTGATGGCTGCCATAGCAACACTTCCTTTCTCTCCTAGTCCTGTACATCAGGTAACTGAGTACTTATAATAATATTAATATTAGAGTAGCTAACAATAAACTGAACAACTGTAATCAAAATTCATATCTGTAATAAAAAGCATATGTGTGCTAGACATTATTAAAGGAGCCTTCCCAGTTATGTTTAGTCAATCAAGCTGGTTAATCCAATGTAGAAGACTATTAGATTGTCATAATTGTCAAGTCACCCATATAAGTGAATGGTGAAATTACAAAATTAGTGATCATTTTCAAGCAGCTTAATGTTTTGAGCTGTAATTTTCAGACAGACTAGATGCACTATTTCTTCATATTTAGGCTTTTGATATATTGATGTAAACACTTTTGTCACTCGGTACCCATATTTTTTCTGGGAATAATCATTTTAAGATAATGTTCAACTGACCAGTAATACACATTATTTGTAATCATTTCTAGATTTCAGAAGATAGTGGTCTGTTCACTGGTATAGACAAATTAACAATAGAAAGAACATTAAAACCATTTCCTAAACTTTATTCAGCTTTAGTACCATCTAGCCGGGAATCATTACAATGTGATATTAATATATATCAATTGCTTCAAGTAAGGATCCATATTATATTATCAATGAAAAGTTTAGATTTTTTGGAGGATTGTCCGAGCAACAGAATATTTTTTGTATGGCTTAATGTTTTATAAACAAACTGTTTGAGAAAGTTGAATTTTTAGAGAACTATTAAAGAGACAGTGTGGGTGAAAAATGTTCTTAATACAGTAATTTGCAGGATTGAAACAAATAATTGTAGGTTAAGTTCCGCCTTGACCTTGATCTTTGTAGAAAGATAAATTGGTGTTCAGAATTGTGAACTTTAGATAGCCATAACTAAAGTTAGGAAAACAGATTTGAAGAAAGGAATGGAGTTTTACATAATACATTGGTCATAGCGACATTCCACAAGGACAGCTGTCTAGTCATTTGGTTGGTACGAAAAAAAAACGAGGCCCTGTGTACACATTGGCGTGCATGTAAAAGAACCCTTGGCAGTTGGAATTCGATTTAAGCGTATGCCGTAGCGCTTCTCTCTGGGCAAAATTTTCCTCATAACACACTGTATGGTGTATGCCCGTCTTCATTAGCCCGGTCGAAGCAGAACAGTAAAACGTTAAACCCCATTTCATTTCATAGCGACATTTCTACTTACTCTTCCTTGTATTTCAACTGCCAATTAAGGGTTTTATTACTTGTAAGTCTACATGTATATTTTTTGTGTACCCTCTGAACTACTAGGCAATATTTATCTTAACTTCTTGTCAGCCATGTAGGCACTACCTTGGACAAGAGGGAATATCTTGATTCTAGTCAAGAGGTAATTTTGGATCAAGATATACAAAACATTGAGACGTGTAACCTGTCAAACCTTGTGGTTGTACTTGTACTCCAATCCCCCCACCCCCCTTCCTTCATACAATCGGTCTGTAGAATGTGTTAGAACTAATTGATTATGAGTTATTCGGTTTTTTTCTTAGGATAATGCACCTTTTGATGTAAGACGTTTATTTGGTTGGCAGAACTCAAACACGCTTGCTGGAGAAGGTAACATAACATGACTTGACCTCTTTGATTTAGGTCCTCAAAAATTTAGATTAAACTCCTATGTATTTCCAATCCATCAAAATCGAAAAATCAAAAAAGCATGCAGATATTATCCTAATATATTATACCTGTGTAGGATGTTTCTTTTTTATGTGAATCTATTCTATGTCAAAAACATCCTTCTAACATCCTCTCAGAACAAGGATATCAATAGTTCTGGTCAGCATACCCTATCTTGAGCACAAAATCCATTCAAACATATACTGTAGAACATAAAACATATTATCTGTGCAAAATATAGGTCTGTTGGTTTTTTCAGGATACTATATGGTTTCCCCAACTTCTAAAGATCCCTTCACACGAATAAATTATTGATATAAAAATACCCCATGTTAGTCATGATATGACCTAGTTATTGTTGAGAGGACATTAAAGTTATTTCTCTCTCTCTTTTACATGTCTTATTCCAAAATATTATTTTTGTATTCTTAAGATAAATAGGTTTATTCTATTATATTCTATGATATTCATTTTTCAGATTGTAGGAAAGTATTGCCTTATTTTTCTCAACCAGAACTGGTTTCACAGTTTGCTTACTCAGAGAAAATTCAGTTTACATATTACTTAAAACAAGGTAGACCATGCTATGCCTTTCTTTCCTTCTTAGCAGAAGAATTAGCACCAGGAACCTCAACTATCAATAATAAAAGGTAAAATTTGTATTCTTTTATTACCAGACACCTTTCTGGAAAGCTTTGAAATTTGACATATTGTTGCCGAATGAACTTCCAAATAATATATGCACATGTGTCACCTTATCAACTTTTAGATCCCTTAGGTTTTTTATTATTTCTCTGTTTTATACAGCTATATTTTCACCAATGAAAAGTTATTTCAGAATAAATGTATTCAATATTTATATTAAACATGCATTATGCAAGAGCAAAATCTGCTTATTACAAGTCTTTCTCTAGGCCTGAAATGTTATCTAAATTATCAATTAGACATTAATTAACTTATCCAGACCATAATAAACTATCGATGTCAAGGCTAGCCTTCGATGTTGGCTGGATTAGATACCTATATGCCGCTATTGACCATTGATAATTAAATCAAAAAAAGTGGATAATCGAGACTTGCTGTTTATATTAATGATTTTAGTAATGATGACCGAGACTATGCCAAAATTTCACGAGCTTCTTTCTCGGCTCATGGTGGATCAATTTGACTGAAATTTTCAGCAAATTACCTTTACACTATCTAGTTTTTAACTATTATAGCGAGAACCACTATCTCGTTATCTTATCTCCCATAATGTATGTTTAAGTTATATAATTTTACTCCACATACACATTGAAATTTGACTGTATATCACTGTCTGTCCATTTGTCAGTCTTTCACATTTATCAGCTGTCCACATTTATTAGCCAATCATATGGAAATATATATTATTATCCTTGCTCACATAAGCTCGCCTGTCCAACCTCGTGGGTTTTCTCCGGGTCCTCCGGTTTCCTCCCACAGCTAAAGACCCCAACGCACAAGCGAATTATTGAAATAAAATTGAACCATGTGTTAGTCCCGAAATGACCTAGTTTGTGTCGAGTGGACACCCCATTTCTCTCTCTCTCTCTCTCTCGCTCACATAAGCCATCCTCTGATCTACTTGAAATTTATGGTTTTTTTGTTTCGTTGCAACAAATAAGAATTTCAGATAATTACTTTTGGTATTACTGCCCTTGATTATGCGATAGAATCTTGTCAGTGCTTCAGAGATGTTTTTCAGAATAAAGACTTCTTTTCTATTTACTGTCGTATAATTACTGTTATATGTAGTTCGTTCCAACAATATTGGAGTTCATTCCCTTTTGTTCATTCTTGTTGTTAGAGTTACCGTATTTCCCATTGTTAATAAATGACCTTGACATTCTGGTGTAAGGTGAACTAAAGCATGGCGTCGTTAGTTACTTAACTGCTTTAGCGAGTTTGCTCAATCCGACAACATCGGAATGGTGACAGGTTAAGAGATCCCAATACCACATGGTGGAGATGCCGCTTGTCATCAATAACTAATTTCAACTATTTTTGATGTTCGTGACTTTGAAGCATTTTCTGATTGAGTCTTATTGTTACACAATGCATCACAATGTGACAATTTTTATGAACTGCTCTGATAATGTGTAGGGGGGTTGGATGGCTGAATGGTTAGCGTGCGCGCGCTGTATCATAAAGTCTGTCATTGAGTCGACTGGCGTGGTTTCGAATCCCCGGTTGTACGTGGCAAGGAGTAGGGTCGCCTGTCCAACCTCGTGGGTTTTCTCCGGGTCCTCCGGTTTCCTCCCACTGCTAAAGACCCCTACGCGCAAGCGAATTATGTAAATAAAATTAAACCATATGTTAGTCCCGAAATGACCTAGTTTGTGTCGGGTGGACGTTAAACCCCATTTCTCTCTCTCTCTCTCTCTGATAATGTGTTTCATTGCCTGGCAACCTTTTTTTGTTTTGTTTTTTGCAGAATACAGACAGCGTGTGGTATTAGTTTGTGGGTAGCTGTTAAAAACTTTAATAGAGCACAGATAGCTAGTTCATGTGTTGCCTTTGTTGATATGTTAGGACAAGATAGTGTAACTATTAGAACTTTTCTACAAGTAGCATCAACTATATTATCATATAAAAATACAGGATTGGTGGCTAATATTGAAAAACATAAAATAACTATGAAAAATAATGAAGAAGAAATAAGTGAGTCTAAATGTATAATGAAATATTTTAATCACAATAATTGTTGTTGTTATTGTGCCATTTATGGTTTTAGACATGAAAATAGTCAATTAAATGCCCTATGTTAAAATTGTAAATGTTAGATTTTGTATGATAGAACAATTTATTTTAAAGTCAATGATGGTGATTCGTATTTTCCGGACAATATCTAATTTTTATCGACTTAATTCCCACTAAAATATACACAAATTTAATTACGAAAACAACGCCAAAATATTAATAGAGATTAAAATTTCACAATATTGTAATTTGCAAAGGGTTCAAAATGACAGTCAATGGCTTTAATTTAGGTTTAGCCCCATAAAGGCCCATTCTCAAATAAGGCTCAATACTTAAACAGGCATTATGTAAGAGCTAAATCTGTCTATTGCATGTCTTTCTTTGGGCGTTATATGTTATATAAATTATTAATTAGACATTTATTAACATGACAAGACCATAATCAACTCTTGATGCCATCAGATGGCTCTAATTTTAAGTAGATTAGAATGGTTCGACCATTTAATGATTTAATTTAAAAAATGTAGAAGCGAGGCTAAGTCTCAAATGATCAGTACACTGGTTACTATTAATGCACACATCTTGTCAAAACTACAACCATTGTTAACTTCACTTAAAATAAAGTAATTTAAATGAAATTTTTAATATATTCATTTTGCATTATCTATTTTTGAAATATTATCGTGAGAATCTTACATGATGCCCCTTTAATTCCCTTTACACTGAGCATGTTTATGAATAAATCTTGATATATTAATAGCTGTAAAATATCTATGTGTTTTTCAGTATCATTACTTGGAGCTTGTATTCGAAGGAGAAGGGTTTATAGTCCCAAAGTTTTAATCTTGTTAGAACAAGCTATTAGTGATAATATACAGAAGAACAATATTTCAAGGTAAATTGGAACAAAAAATTTATTCTGTTGTATAAATAAATTATAAAAAAACAAACAAGATGCAATATATACTTATCTTTCTTCAAGTAATGTAACTTCAATTAGTTAAATGTATTTTAATTTGAAACAATACTTAATTAAATTGAACATGTTCTAGATTTGAAACAATACTTAATTAAATTGAACATATTTTAGATTTGAAACAATACTTAATTAAATTGAACATATTTTAGATTTGAAACATTAGTTAATGAAATTGAATGTATTTTAAATTTGAAACAATAATTAATTAAATTGAATGTATTTTAGATTTGAAACAATACTTATTTAAATTCAGTGAATATTAAATTTGAAACAGCACTATTTTACTTTTTTTCAGCTGTAGTTTTGAAGCAGCAGATAAATGGTTGCTTGCTGTATTATTCTGTCATCTTCAACGGTTACCCTTGACAACTAAATTTCTAGAAGTGTGTGCCCGATCTGACAAATGGCTTCCATTTATATGGTTTGCCCAATTTCATCAATACCCACGACAGCAGGTAATTGCAAATGTAAATTATATATTTGGAAAATCAAAAGATGCCCAATGCTGGTAGAAAAATGTTATTATATATTGCATCATAACTACAAGATTTTAAACAATAAATACAATATGAAAGGTAAAAAATAAAACCAACAAAATAAGAAATACAGAAGCTAAATAAACCTTCTTGATTTATTGGATCAAAATAAAATATTAATCTGATGTTTGCCAAACAAAGTTAATAGAGAGATATTGAAATGGGCTCCATCTGTCTATTCTGGTTTTGTTTCTGGGGTATCTTTCATTAACCATTCAAGATATCTTTATAAAACTCAAGGTATTAATGTAGTGTTGCTTTTTACTAATTATAAATTTCTCAGGATTTATTCATTTCTATGTTTCCATGGAAACAAAATTGACTTGTTTTGGCAGTGAAACTCAAAACAAATCAAATATTAAGATTCACTGAAATCAACAACTTTATTTATTTCTTGTTCATTTCAGCTTCAAGGACTGCTGCATCAGTTCCGCAGTCGTCATTTACGAGACCATCTACATTACGTAATAGAAAATGCAGATGCTAAATCATTGGCAGCACCCCGTGAGAAATTAGTACAGGGAGAAGATGATAAGCAGAAGACAACAGGAACTAAAGATGTCAGGTCATCTTTATATTCAAAAATCGGTGTCGCAACTGCCAAAGAAAATGGTAAGCTGCTTTATTTTAAAATAATGTTTATAATTAAAATTGTAAATGTACATGTAGTCTGTTTTTGTTTGTTTTTATTAAAGAAATCCAATAATTCATAGTTCTAGTTAATCGGTTATATGATTATATTTTTTTTAGAAGAGTGGAGTAGTGAGGAAGAAGCAGAAATTAGTTTACCGCCTTCTTTAGAATCATTGATAAAACTAGAACAGGAAGGTAGGCTGTATCTTAAGTATATCAGGCCAAAAAATATTTTATAATATACACTAATGTAAATGTAATTACTCTTAGGAGATCTTGAGTTCTTGTCGTACATCTAAGAGATTTTTTATATTTTTATATCCTGTTCTTTTTTATTTCTAGTTCCTACTGTAACACTGGAATCTGCAGCGGAAGATGTATTTGGTGTTGTTTTTGATGCTCAGAATACTCCATCACCATGGAAATCGCTACTCTCACATTCCGTTATTCTGAAAAATCCATTATTTGCTGAGTTGGCATTCTGTGAAAATGTAAATAGTCATCTTCTTTTATTTATTTTCTAAACATTGCAAATTTATTAACAAATTTTGTTAGATTCATAGAAAATTCAGTAGTAGTAGTAGTTATGATTTTGTCTACATTCTACAATCTACATTTATCACCCAGTCATTTTAAAAATTTTGTATGTAGAAGTGACCAAACCTATTTACTTACACTTTCATCGATTTGTCACAATAACCTCTATGGTACTACATGTAGAATCTTATGACTACTCTAACAACAAATGTTATTATCTGATGATCTGCTTGAGATTTAGAGGCATTATTCAGATTAGTGAGATAAAGAAGTCTATTGAATTTCAAAAACTTTCATAAATTAATTCTAGAGATTTTGCCCTTGCACATTTTTATTTACTAAAGAAAGGAGTACAAAATAACAACTTGCATGAACTGCTTGAATAATTACACTGCTATGGGCATATGTTTTCTTGCCTGGCAACATATGTTTTGAAAGATGAATTTAAGCTATTTTTTTTTACAGGATTCAGCTATACTGCCATGTCTGTGTGGCTGGTTGGTTGCTATGATGGATATGAGTGAGCATAAGAAGTTTCTTGGGAATTATGGGACATCTGCATATAAATGGTCAATGAAAGAGTTGGACATATTGCTGGATATTTATTTAAAGGAACGTTGGGATTTTACTTTGGCTGTTGCCTTTGATATCTTTCAACCAGTAAGTGTTTTATTAATCAATCATAAATGATTGTATATTGTTCATCCACAAGTCGTGTAAACACTCCAGTACAGTGGCTTGCTGAGATGGGGACTTTGATGTCCCCATCAAAGAGTCAAAATAAAATCTTTTTTTTTTTTTAAATTTGAAACCCTCCTATACTTAAGTCTTTGGACCATAAAATCAAGCAGTTGGCCCCAGGCATCACTGAATCTCTGCACACCACTGCTCCAGTAGTATCTAACCTCATTGTAAAGAAATTCATTTTCAAGAATTTCATGATAATTATGCATCTTTATGATATAATAATTTTCATTTTCATGAAACTACTGGAACTAGGAATAAACATATTGTGGATATCACTTTATTTCCACCAATGTTTCAATGATAAATTCTTGTTGGAGTTATAAGTGGCTTACTAAATATGTTTAACAGTTGTCATTCTATATATTAACAGGAGATTCCATTGCTGTATTTCTTAAAGTTTTCTGCTGAGTTTATACAACGTAAAGATCATGAGGCTTGTAAAAATTATCTGGGTGATTTTAAAGAAGCCATGTATAGTGTAAGTAGTATCTTTATATAAAATATGAACGTTTGATGTATATTACTCAATATTTTACCAAGGAAGAGGCAATTTTCTTTTCTGCTTTCCTGTAAACCTTGTGAATGGTTGAAATCAAATCAAGAGATCAGCTGTATGAGAGTTCAGGACAGGTCAGGTCAGGTCAACTATTTCTACATTAAATCTGTGAAGAGTTTCCATCCGAGTTGCCATCAATTGAAATAAATGTCTTCAATATGCTGTAGTGTAAATTTTGATAATACAGACTATAAAAAAATCAAAGTAAATACTAACTTTGATTATTTTTTCTATGTTCTACATATGTACAGTTATTGACTTTACATTTATATTTTATTTTGTCTAGTTTTCACAGCAGAAAGAGAAAGAAGATCTGAGTTTATTAGATGATAGTTTATGGTTAGAAAAAAGTGTATATAGAATAATTAAACATTATTTAACAAATTTAAAATCCTCCTATTTACTTCAACATTTTCTTAAACTATTGGATCAAGAAAATATAGCACTGGTTTTTAGTTTTGATGGTAAGATTATTTTCATGTGTTCTGGATTTCTAGAAAGAACAAATAAATATGTAAGAGCTTAGACGTACAACAGTTCCCAATGATTTAACTCTATTTACTGCGTTTTAAGTTCAAATTCTTTGAAATACCTGATTATATTTGATGTAGATTGACTAACATGTATATACTTGTCAGCCTGTCAGTTTCACGGTCCATGAGTCAGACGGGCATATTTGACATACATTGTCTTTGTATTTGAATATGAAAGCTCAAACTTACAGACTAATTTCCTTTTCAATGGCTAGCAATACAGATTATATTTTCATGTGGCTGTTTCTTTTATAGTTCCAGATTTTGGAAAGCTACATAAATTATCAGAAATTCTTCACATAAATGAAATTGATTTGGAGAAATTTTCCGACCTCTTGTTACCTACCAATTCCAGATATGAAACTGCTTGTCAATCAGCTGTCAATCAAATGATAGAAAAAAAGTCTTTCATTGATGCTCGAAGATTTGCAGAATTAGCTAAAATAAATGGAGATTATATAACAGTTGCTCAGGTAATATATTATGGCTGTAGTTTGTAGGGTATGAATACATGTACCTTACTTTTCTTTACCTGTAAAAATGACCATAATCTAGACATCTGTGTAAAATGATAAGCCTGTATAATATACAATACTTTACTTAGTAAGCCTCAAATAGATAAATAAGTAATAAAAAGTTATTGATATATAATAAATAAAAAAGTTTATATTAATAATATGGGGGGTTGGATGGCCGAATGGTTAGCACGTGCGTGCTGTATCATAAAGCCTGTCATTGAGTCAACTGGCGTGGTTTCGAATCCCTGGTTGTACGTGACAAGGAGTAGGGTCGCCTGTCCAACCTCGTGGGTTTTCTCCGGGTTCTCCGGTTTCCTTCCACTGCTAAAGACCCCTACGCGCAAGCGAATTATTGAAATAAAATTGAACCATATGTTAGTCTCGAAATGACCTAGTTTGTATCGAGTGGACGTTAAACTGGGATGTTAAAAAGCCCTGAGCAGGCATTACGTAATGTTAAAGAAATGAAGCAAAGGGATAAATCAATTCTTGACTGTTGTAAAACATATACCCTCCAAAACAGGAAACCAAATATGTAACAACTAGCTAGTATCATGTGCAAGGAATGAGTCAAACCTGGTGTTAAGTCAGTTGGCAAATATTTTAAATAAAGACTGTCAAGAGTTTTATTTCGAAGAGTAGACTTAACCTAAAACCATACAATTAGATCTAGATGGTAATCAAAATACAACTGATGATTTACACTGGCCAAGAGTAAAAATAAAACTGAAATGAAATTGGGTTTAACCTCCTACTGTTCTGTACTAATCCGCCTATTGAAGACAGACATAAACCTTGTAAAAAGATTTTCCTGGACAGTTACTCTATGTACTATTCTTATTTTGACTTCTAACTGTGCTGCAGTTTGTATACACATAGGACCTAGTTATTTTTTTATCCTATCCAATTGATTAGATGTTTTCCTTGCCAGGGCTTCCTTCCTGTATAACTTACAAAGGGAAACCAACTGGAATATCCTGAGTAAATTTCTCAGCCAACACTAGGATCAAACCTGGTACCTCCTGGTTACTGAGCTAGTGTCTTACTCACTGAGCCACTGTGGCTCCCAATATTTGTATCCTAATTGATACAAATTAAACCTGGATGTTTTTGGAAGACTAATTGTCCACAACTAACATTTTTAGACATATATATTTATTTGAAAGAGATTATTATTATTTTTATACAGTTGGAGAACGATAAGAAGACTCTTATATCCAGCAACATATGGTCATCACGAGTAGCTCGGATCAACTATTGGAAACATTGTTCTACATGTTTTAAACAGAATAATCAGATAGCTTTAGATGCTATTACACAATTCTTTCAGGTAAGAGTCATTGAATATTTCCCTCTAATTGCTTTCCCCAATATAAAATGAAATGGGGTTTAACTTGAACATCTTACTTCCCTTCACTAAGTGCTAATGAAGATGAACATATGCCATGTGCTAATTTTGCCTGGAAAGCTCTTGCATTGATTTCCAACTTACAGGGATCTTAAAGTTCTGCCATTGATATACACAGGAACTTAGTGTTTTTTCCATCCCATCTGATCAACCAGACCAATCAATGCAAGGGTTGCCTTTTGCACAATTGACAAGGAGAATCCAGACTGGCATATCTTAATGATCTTTCTCGGTAGACTCTGGGATCCAACTTGGGATCTCCTGCAATAGTGACTGTGCCTTACTCACTGAGCCACCATGGCTCCTAGGTGTTATTATAATTCTCTTGTACTTCAATACGATGGCTCACTGACCTGGAGGTCCCAAGTTCGATCCCTGTGTTGATCGAGAAACTTCATCAGGATTTTCTGACATTGTTTTCTCAGTGGTGCAGGACAGGGAGCGAAAAAATGATGTCCTGTGTACATATTGACGTGCATGTAAAAGAACCCTTGGCAGTTGGAATTCAATATAAGAGTAGGCTGTAGTGCTGCTGTCTGGCCTAAATTTCCCACTTAGCACACTGTATGACATATGCCCATCTTCATTAGCCCAGTTCGTGCAGAACAGTGGCACGTTATACCTCATTCCAGTTCATTTTATACACAACATCCACGTGTATTTATAGCCACATTAATCATCTTATTTAGCCAGTATATCTGATATCTATATATATGATATGATACATTAATAAGACTGTATGTTATATTATATAGAAAGAAGTAGATGTTATAGAGAATGTAGAAGAGAAATCTGTTATATATGGTCTATGTTATAAACATGTCGTCGATCTAGGTACAGAGATGAATAAAGATTTATTAGATGAATTTTATTGTCACATGTGGAAATGTCGTATTATGCATCATATTCAGAAGGTGAGTACAGATATATCTGTGTTCTTATCTAATTTTAGCTCTACCGATGGGACAAAAAAAGGCACATTGGCGCGCACATAAAAGAATTCTTGACAAAATTCGATATAAGAGTAGTCCTGCTGTCCGGGCAAAATTTCCCTCATAGACCACTGCATGGTATGTCTGTCTTCATTAGCCCAGTCGGAGCAGAAAAGTAGGACATTTAACCCCATTTCATCTTACCCATTTTGGGGGCAGTGAGTAAGTTGTTCTGAAATGATTAATGATTGAAGGGAGACAACTCTTGTTTTTTTTGACTCTCTTTTTTTGGAGTTAAAAAATGTTGTAAGAAGTTGAGTTGGCAGCCATATTTTGAAACCATGTGTTTTTCTTTGTAAAATCTTGTATAGTCAAGATGTGAATACTGAGTATAGAAAGGCAACAGCCTTTAATAAACATGTTTCCTATATAATCGAGTATCGTTTCTATAATCCAAAACATGGTCCGACGAGACGGATACAGTTATGTCAGTCAATCTCTTGAGTTAAGTTCATGTGCCAGTCGACCTTATTATCTTAATCCTATAAAGTATTGACATTTATTATCATGTCTACGACCAGTAACGACGCAGACAGGCGTAGTGATGTGGCCAAGAAAAACAAACGCATCAGAGGGGGACATAGGGCCTTTGTTACCCGAATTATTCAAAGTGTTCAAGAATTATTAGCCGAATTTGATGGATCTCCTTCTTCAGTTGAAAGTTTAGAAGGATACAGAATTTCTTTAACGGAAAAGAAAGTTGTTTTAGCATCTTACGATGAAAAAGTATTGGAAGATATTGAAGACGAAGATGAAGTGGGTAATGATATTTTTGAATCAAGTGAATTTGCGGACACTATTAATAGAACTTTATATAAAATCAAATTTTGTTTACATAAGAATGAGAAGGCCAGTGAAAAATTGAGTACCAGTATAGCTGATAATTCTGATTTGAGTAGCCCTAGTAATTCATTGAAAGAAACTTTTGTCTGTAAGACTAAATTGCCAAAATTGTGTTTGCCTAGATTTTCTGGTGATTCAAAGTTGTGGCAGCCTTTTTGGGATAGCTTCCAGGCTGCAGTAGATAATAACAGTGCCATTTCAAATGTTGAGAAATTTAATTATTTAAAGAGTCTGTTGGACGGACCGGCATCTTCTTGTGTAGCAGGTTTGTCCTTGATAGGCGAAAACTATGATGCAGCAATTCAGCTTTTAAAAGATAGGTTTGCAAATAAGCAAGTTATTATTTCTGGGCATATGGACGTTTTACTAAATTTACAATCTGTTACGAGTGGTTGTGAAGTTAAACATATTCGCAGATTATACGACACCATTGAGGTCCAGATACGAAGTCTAAAATCTATGGGTGTACAGTCTGAATCGTATGGTAATATTCTTATTCCTATTATCATGAATAAACTTCCTGAAGAGTTACGTTTATTTATTAGCCGTGGAGTTAAAGATTGGAGTGTGGACGAGGTCTTAGATATTTTAAAAACTGAACTTGAAGCTAGAGAGCGAGTCGATTTAATGCATAGTAATTCTACCAAGAAATCCGGGTATTCTTTGAACAACGTATACAGTCCTCAATCCAGATCGAACCGGGTTAATCCCTCAACAGCTTCAACTTTATTTTCGAGTAAAGATCAAAGACCTGTTCCGTACTGTGTGTTTTGTACTCAGCAACACCCATCTGTGAATTGCACTTCTGTTACTGACATTTCAGCTCGCAAATCTATTTTACGTCATAAAGCAAAGTGTTTTTTGTGTTTGCGCTCTGGACATGTGTTACGAAATTGTCCTAATCGTGACTATAAATGCTTTAACTGCGGAGAAAGACACAATAAAGCCATTTGTACTTATAGGCCTGAACAAAATTTAAGGCGGCCTAGTTATGTTAATAAAACTGAAACCGGACAACCGAGTCAAACTGTGACATCTAACATGACGTGTACAGATGATCAAAATTCTATTTTGTTACAAACTGCTGTAGGTTTTGTATGTGCTAATCATAATGATAATTCTAGGGGATTGTATAAGAACATTGTATTTGATTTGTGTAGTCAAAGAACATATGTTACTGATGAAACACGTAGATTGTTAAATTTAAGAACTGTGGGGCGTGAAAATTTACTTATTAAAACTTTTGGGGAGGAAACTCCTAAGTTACGATTATGTGATATTGTTCAATTTACTGTTGCAGGTGATGATGGTTTACATTTGTATGTTACAGCGCATTGTGTACCTTCTATATGCAATGCCATAAGCGACCAATTAACATGTAATGCTTTAGTAAAGTACCCTCATCTACGGGGTTTGAAATTAGCTAATCCATCTGGGCCTTCTGATTTTGCAGTAGATATATTAATCGGGGCAGATTTCTATTGGAATTTCTTTTGTGGCGAAACGAGACGGGGGGAGTTCCCTGGCCCGGTTGCAATGTTGACGAAACTTGGGTGGGTGCTGTCTGGCCCTGTAATTAATAATTCGAGTAGTGACCAATGTACTATTAATTTAAGTCATACGCATGTATTGCACGTTAGTTCTGTATCTGATGACAATTGTGATGTATCTTCAATTAAGTCTGAGTTGAATAAGTTTTGGGAGCTTGAATCTTTGGGTATTCGTAATGACGAATTTAGTGTTTTGTCAGATTTTAATGATAATATCACATTTGAGGGTAAAAGGTATGAAGTGAAGTTACCATTTAAAGAAAATCATCTTAAAATATCTGATAATTATTCTACGTGTGTTAAACGCTTATCATCTCTTTTGTATCGACTTAATAGTAAGCCGGATGTTCTTAAAGAATATGATAGAATAATTAATGAACAATTATCTGAAGGTATTATTGATATTGTAAATGATGATGATGTAATAATTAATTCTGGATCAATACATTATATTCCGCACAGAGAAGTTTTACGCTTAGATAAGGACACAACTAAGTTAAGAGTTGTGTATGATGCCTCGTGTAAAACAAGTGGACCTAGTCTTAATGAGTGTTTATACTCGGGCCCTTCTTTAAATCCGCTTATTTTCGATATTCTCCTTCGTTTTAGAATGAATTCCATCGCTCTGACTGCTGACATACAGAAGGCATTTTTGAACATTGCCATTTATAAAGAGCATCGATGATGATCCATTTAGCGAGTCACCTAAAATTAAAGTGTTTAGATTTAATAGAGTGGTCTTTGGAGTGACTTCAAGTCCGTTCATTTTAAATGCAACCCTTCGTTATCACTTAAGTAATTCTATGGATGATAACTTTGAAATTTTGAATAATATTCTTAAGTCATTGTATGTTGATGATTTTGCTTCTGGGGCAGATAATGTAAACTCTGCTTATGATTTATGTAAATTAGTTAAATTATGTTTAAATCAGGGTGGATTCAATATGAGAAAATGGTGTAGTAATTCGCAAGTGTTAATGTCTATGCTGCATGAGTCCAGTGATTTTCCTGAAGTAGAATTTGATGTTAAGAAAATGGAGACTGATGTAATCGAAGACGATACAGGTTATAATGATTTTGTTCAGAATTCAAATTTTGATTGTAACAGTGTTTTAGGTCAAAAGTGGGATAATAGCGCTGATATGTTTCAATTCGAATTTGATAAAATTTTGTCAAGTATGATTGTTAATGCAACTTTAACTAAAAGACAGGTTCTTAGTACAACTGCGAAATTCTTTGATCCAGTTGGTTTAATATCACCTATTGTATTACTGTTTAAGCTATGTTTTCAAAAGTTGTGTGAAAATCCTTTAGACTGGGATGATCCGTTAGATAATAATTTTTGTGATTATTGGAATAATTTAGTGTCTAGCCTATCTGCTGTAAAGGCTTTGCACATTAACCGCTGTATTTGTTATGAACTACGGCAAGCGAATTCTATTCAATTTCATGTATTCGGTGACGCTTCCGAAAAGGCGTATGGTTCTTGTGTATATATCAGATGTGAACATTCAGATACTAAAGAAATACACTGTAATTTAATTGCCTCTAAAACGCGTGTGGCGCCTTTAAAGAAACAATCTATACCCAGACTTGAGCTACTAGCATGCTTAATATCTGTTAGACTAGCTGCATGTGTAAAAGAAGCTTTAAAGGACATCGTAGATGCGCCTGTATATTTTTGGTCTGATTCTCAAGTCGCGTTATCTTGGATTAAAAATACTACTCGTGAGTTTAAGCAGTTCGTGAATAATCGTGTGGTTGAAATTCGTGATTCTTCTGACGTTAGTTAATGGTCTTACTGCTCAACTAAAGAAAATCCTGCAGATGTTGCCTCACGTGGATGCAAGGCAGTAGAATTGGTAAACAATGATCTATGGTGGCATGGACCACCATACTTGCTAAGTTCGACAGAGAATTGGCCGAGGAACGTTGAAGAAACTTTGAGTGAACCATTTTATTCTGAAGTTAAGAAAGCAACTGTTTGTGTCGCAAATGTCGAAACTAATCACAATATCGAAAATATACTAGACGTTTCCCGCTATAGCAACTTTAATAGCCTACTAAGAGTGACTGCTTATGTTTTGCGTTTCGTGAAGAATAAAAGAGACAATGTACAAGTCCAAACAGATCAATTGTCCAAGGAAGAAATTAATTGTGCCGAAAATATCTGGTGCAGAGATATTCAACATAGTTTGAGTGGCCGTAAATTTGAGCAACAGAGGCTATCGCTTAATTTAAAACCTGATGACAATGGTATTTTGAGATGTTATGGTCGTATAGATAATTCTAATTTGCCGTTTGATGCCAAATTTCCTATTTTCCTACCAGATTCTCATCGTTTTACGAGTTTGATTATTGAAAAGTGTCACCGAGATGTGCATCATAATGGGACAGCAGAGACTTTAGTTCAGTTGCGCCAAAAGTTTTGGGTTTGTCGCGGACGACAAGTTGTTAAAGCTGTGATTACTAAATGTATTCCTTGTCGTAAAATGGAAGGTAAATCTTATGGAGTTCCGTTAGCGCCTCCTTTACCAGAATTTCGACTTTCTGACGATTTCGCTTTTACAAATATTGGAGTGGACTATGCTGGACCATTATACGTTAAAGACATTTATTCTAAGAGTGGAGAGATGAACAAGGTGTTCATAGTGTTGTATACTTGTGCGAGTAGTCGCGCGGTTCATTTAAATTTAGCAACGGACGCTAGTTCTTCCTCTTTTATTAGGAGTTTTCGACGTTTTATTGGAAGGCGTGGAGTACCAACTTTAGTGAATTCAGACAATGGATTGGTTTTCAAGAGTGCTGAACTTCGAGCCTTTACAAATAGTAGGAACATTAAATGGTGTTATAATATTGAACGATCCCCATGGTGGGGCGGATTTTTTGAGCGTATGGTGCGTTCAACTAAACGATGCCTGAAAAAAGCTTTAGGTAATGCTCATTTGTCGTATGAGGAGCTACTGACTTTATTAGTGGACATTGAAGGCGTTTTAAACTCGCGTCCTCTTACATATCTTAGCGATGATTGTATAGAACCCCTAACCCCTTCGCATTTAGTATTGGGGAGAAGGATATTGTCTGAACCGCTGTTTACTCCAAATCCTAAAGTAGTTGGTAATACCTCTTCAGAATTCTGCAAGCGCAAGAAATACTTGCAGACTGTTATAAATCATTATTGGTCAAGATGGCGGAATGACTATGTTACTCAATTACGCGAGCATCATCGTTCCAGAGTTAAAACAGGTCCTATCATACGTGAGGGTGATATTGTGCTAGTATTTGATGATAAAGTATCGCGCTTAAATTGGGAAATGGGTAGAGTTGATAGAATTTTACCAGGTCGTGATAATAACGTGCGATCCGCTGTTGTAAGAGTTCAGAACAAACAGGGCAAAATAATATTTATGAATCGACCTATACAGAAATTGTATCCAATAGAGTTGGTTAGAGATTAGTAGAGAATGTATCTTATTATTGATAAGTATTGGAGTACACAGTTAGAAATCAGTGTTATATATGTATTTACGAGTTTAGAATCTTAGTACATGTAACGAGTTTAGAATCTTAATATTTTGAGTATAGAATCTTAATATTTTGAGTATAGAATCTTAGTATTTGAGTATAGAATCTTATAGAGTAATGCATCTTAAAGAATAGTATCCAAGATATAGAGTTTTGTTATTAAGAGTTCAAATCTCAAGAATTATGTTAAATTTTAGTGTATTTTATTGACCTCGCGTCAATAAGGGGGGAGTGTGTTCTGAAATGATTAATGATTGAAGGGAGACAACTCTTGTTTTTTTTGACTCTCTTTTTTTGGAGTTAAAAAATGTTGTAAGAAGTTGAGTTGGCAGCCATATTTTGAAACCATGTGTTTTTCTTTGTAAAATCTTGTATAGTCAAGATGTGAATACTGAGTATAGAAAGGCAACAGCCTTTAATAAACATGTTTCCTATATAATCGAGTATCGTTTCTATAATCCAAAACATAAGTTTTGTTACCTAGACTATAGGAGATATATGAACATTGTATGAACACATACCTCAATTGTATGCATTTTGTTTTTCAGATTGATTGTCCAGAAGCTGTTCAGCCATTGGATGAAATTTTATCATCGGTACAGCCAGAAGTATCTGGGAAGAAACTGGCAGAAAAATCAGAACTTCTACATTATGGAAAGATGCCATCTGCTACTGGTGAATCATTGTCTACATTAGATGAAAAGGTTAGTTTTTGAAATTTGCGGTGATATTGATTTAGAAAAATATTTACATTTGGTTGATTGGTTTGAAATCTTGAAGTGAAGGAAAATAAATTACATATTCCTTTCTTTTAGCCTTTTTATAGAGTCTTCAATGAAGAAATATAGAGCAGAATTATGCATAATGTAGCTTTATAGTTTATTTATATTGAAAGACCCGGAAAAAACCCACAAGGTTAAGCAGGTGACCACACTCCTGGTCACGTACAAGTGTGGAATCGAAACCAATCCACTTGACTCAAAGACAGACTTAATTTATGAAATTCTTGAAATATCGCTTCTATCATTTTTAAATGATAATGTTTAAGAAAATTTTATTTCAGGAGAAAGAAGCTTTAGATGTTTTGATATCTGAATTATTAACTGGTGGAAATATTATAGAAAGTTGTCGTGTGACTGCTGTATTCTCTCATTATAGTCAAGATTTAGCCATTATACTAGTAAATATATTTATCCTATTTTAAACACAATTAAATTGCAGAAGAATAATGTAATTTTAACCATTTCCTTTTGGCTTTTAGAACACAGAACATGCTGTGTTATCTGACCTTCCTTAAAGCCTCACTATGCAGGAATAAAGGTTAAATATAGACTTCAAGACAATAGACAATCAAAAATACTTTTATTCAACAACAACAACAGTTCTCTCTCAAGTTATGTCCCTTTTAAGTTTATATTGGGGATACTCGATTAAACGTTCCAGAATTAAATTCTCTCAATTTTGAAAATAATGTCAATCGAGTGAAAAGGAGAATTTCAGAGTACAACGCATGTGCCAACTGCATAAAAAAATATCAACCAGTCATGACAATTGAAACATTCTACTCAAACCACCTCAGCTGTAGGTACTGGCAGAACTGTGACAGGGCTGAATTCCGTATCACTTAATTGCCATTCTGTCCATTCGAGATAATCTGGACTGACAATCAAGCACCCCCAATGAGTTTTATTACTCTTACACTGACATTTTACACTGGAATCCTAGGACAAAGTGTCTTATTTGACTGTGTTTTGCTTCAAATCTAATTGCTGTGCTCTTTCCTTCTGTAGTAACTGCCAATAGTTTGCTGCAACTGGAATAAATAACTTAAAAACAGTTGGTGATAAGGCCATACAAAAATAAATATTCTGCTTCTCAGACAATCCTTCTAAAAAATATGATGCCGGAGGGAGGATTTTATTTTTGTGGTTTTATTTTGTCAAAGGATCACTACTTGGCTAAATGACTTCTTACATCATTACATTTCAAGGGACTGAATTTATCTCCCATGTTGTTTATAGGAATGTTTGATTATCCAGTATATGTTTTGATTATCCAGTATATGTTATGATTGTCAGTAACATTTATGATTATTAATAATATTTATGAGAGTTGCATACTTGATAAATGAACCCACTGCACATGTTTGGATTCATTCAAATATTTTATTGAGTTACTTCCTGCAACCAGGGTAAAAGTTTATGTGTGGTAATTAAATAGACTGTTTTTATCTTTTATGAAACATGCAGCACTTTTTAAGTAATGCAGGATTATCTGAGAGCCAAAATGTTTCTTTTATATGGCCAAATGTAAACACCATTCTTGAGAAGTACATATGTTTTTATAGTAAGTATATTCAAAGGAAATTGAGATGAAGAGTTATTCAGTTTTTAATCTTTTATTTCCAGACCTGTATCAGATTAAGCATAGGATCTATAGAAGTAGACCAAATTGATCCAGTGTTAAAGAAATTATTGACACAGTTTAAACCCCGTAAAAGTGTATCAGTGTTAATGTCCACATCTGTTAGTTGTAAGTTTAAAACTTATAGAAGTCACATTAAATTTTTTATCAGCTCCAAAATAAATTTTGGCAAAGCTAAATTCTCAAGGAGCTGTACTGTATAAATTAATAGCAGATGTATCAATCTAGGATCCAGGGAGAGAGAGAGAGAGAGAGAGAGAGAGAGAGAGAGAAATGGGGTTTATCATCCACTCAATCGTTTCTGGACTGACATATGGTACAGTTTTATTCCAATAATTCACTTGTATGTAAGGGTGTTTTTGCAGTGGGAATACCCAGGAGGACCAGCCGAAATCCAACGTGGTTCTGGTACAAGCTTAGTATCAAAACCAATCCACATCCACTCAACACAAACTAGGTCATTTCAGGACTAACACATAGTTCATTTTATTTCAATAATTCGCATGCGGGTAGGGGTATTTAGCAGTGGGAGGAAACTGGAGAACCCGGAGAAAACCCACGAGGTTGGACAGGCGAGATCAGCCAAGAACCAGAGACGCAAGCTGATTGTTTAGGGAAAATGAGATTAAAAGATACATGCGGGATTGTGATGTTACTGATGTATATAATATTCAAATAACCATAAAGCTTGTATCCCTATCTGATTACATAAATATACATGATTACTAGACTATGTAATAGTCTATAAATAAAACTGTGACCAATAAATGCATATAGCCCATGTTTCCCTTATATTTACAACTGTTTAATATCTTAACTTATGTCAAGCGACATTTCATTGGAAACAAACTGATCAGGAAATAGGGTCAATAAGCTTCCATTCCCTCTAATATTAAAGGGGCATTGTGTAAGATTTAGATAAAGAGCTGGCCTTCTCGCTATATTTCAAAAATAGATAATGTAAAATGAATATATTGAAAATTTCAGCGAAGTTATCAATGGTTGTAGTTTTGACAAGATGTATACATCGACCTTAACCACCGTACCGATCATTCGAGTCTTAGACTCGCTTCTCCATCAAATGGCCGAACTGTTCTAATCTACTTAAAATTGGGGCCATCCGATGGCATTGAGAGTTGATTATGGTCTTGTCATATTAATAAATATCTAATTAATAATTTATTTAGCATTTAAGGCCCAAAGAAAGACCTGCAATAGGCACATAATGCATGTTAAAAAGGCTCTAAAATACGAATATTTCTTGATAATTTGTTATGTAGTATATCTTTCTTATTCCAAGTGATATTTATGATTACCACAAATTGATTAACAAAATATTAGCGTTTTATACTGCTTTCAACCAAGATGGTATGACAGACAATGAATTCTGTGTTATATTGTTTATTGTAGCTATGAGTTTATCTGGTGCCACATCAATGTGGAACAATCTACCAATAGAGAAAGAGAAAGTGATTGAAACTATGGAGAGGTTACAAGGATACTGTGTTAAAGGACAACAATGTTGTTTAAGAATTATAACTGCCTTTAAAGTAGCATGTGTAAGATATTTCTTTACCTTTGAAATAAAGAACTGATTTTGCATAATATTGGCGCTCACAAATGGAAATTTTAGTGAAAATACAATGTCCACTTTAGTGAATAATTTCAAAATTATTTTCAAAATATTATCAGTTTAGATATACATTTTTGTTACTGCATATAACTGAAGTATTTGCTTTGTTCCATCAGTATTCAAAATTTTAAAGATGAAAAAAATTGTGATCTTTCGAACTCATTGTGATATAAACTATATTAGATTTCATAAAACAATGAATTGGATACAAATTTAACATTTCTTATTTAAGCATAGTGAAATATATCCACTGTGTTTTTCAGATTTTAGAGATGTCATATAAAGATGTGGTGACTAGTAATGAATTTGATATCCTGCGTGATCTATTAAATACAGATTTTGCTGCACGGTTTATTTTAGCTAAAGATTTCTTAGCTACAAGTTCACTGACTGATACTGAGGTAATTATTGTAAGAAATTTTTTTGAATGTTTGGTGTAAACAATGCATCACGTTCACAAAAAATATATTAAATGTCGCATGAATGTGATTAGAAGACAAGACTGACCACAAAGTAAAATTATCCTGTTCTGTTTTAGCGGCACTTAGTAGCTGAATGAGAATAACACATGACACAACTATATGGAATACAAGTTACTTAAAAGTCTATTTCTGGCGAAGTTTTGAGGATTACCTCTGGTTGTATATTAATATTTTCATTATTCCATATTATATATATATCTTCACTGTACTATGATAGTTGTCATTCTTTGCTTGATAAAGACAAGAGAACCCTCATCGAAACCTTGCCAGAAATAATCTTCTTAATTAAATTGTATTCCATATAATTATACACCTCATCAGGTTATCACGTTCTATAAATCCTTCAAATCTTTTTCTTCTTTCGTCCTTTCCAATTCCAGTGGAATATGGGACATTTTGGGTAGATTTGTTGTAATTATATGATGTATTGTAGGTAGCAGGATTTTTAGCTGACTCAATTCTACAGACGTTAAGCTGTGATGAAGATAGTGATTTAACAAATGATACTCTAACCAGTGATAGAACAATGATATTAAACTCTGGTGGTGCAGAACAATATATAAAACTATGTCAAAATCCTAGTATACTTGGTGATAGATTATTACAGACCGTTAATACCGATACAGGGGAGATAACTCATTCAAGTAAGAACACATTACTATACATGTACTTAAATGTCTTAGATACCACACACAAACATTGCAAATGACGTCAAATTACTGAAGCTTCTTTTTATGTATTTTAAGGGTGCGTAACTGCTAAGTTATTATATCACGAACATTATGCGTTATGTTTATTTTGTAGAAAACTGAAAGAGGTTTCACATGATGTAAAAAATGTATGTGTCTCTGTAAATTTATTGCATTAATGGCCTTCATTCACACTCAAAGATCAATGTAAACTGAATTAACATTTCCTTAGACATACACTGCATTAATGGCCTTCATTCACACTCAAAGATCAATGTAAACTGAATTAACATTTTCGTAGACATATAACTCACTTTATACACATCCCTAATATCTCTAGTATCAAACTTGTCCTAGTTTTATTATATTTGTGGTGCAAAAATAGTTTATTTTATAGTTTATTGAATTGAAAAAAGAAATGTTTTTAGCAGTATTACTCTATATATATATATTCGCTTGATCTGGCATCGTGAATAATTTTTACTATTAAAATACCACCTTCATTAGGATGTCTATGCACCTAGTCCTTGAATTTTGAATATAATTTTGTGTATATTTCAGCATTAACATTACATACAGAGTTATTAGTATTAGCCCATGAATGTCATACGATAGCGTGTAATATGGAAGGTATATCACATGTTTTAAGAGCTGCTAGAATCATGACAGATAATCTTAGTAAAGCTGAAGAATTTCCTTTAATGGTAAAATATATTTTTTTAAACAATTAATATACAATTCTCATACGAATATTTTGTGGGTTTTCATGTTAATAAATGTTCCCATAGTTTGGATCATATCTCAGGAACCATATTCAGAATATCTTTATGAAAATTTTGTCACAGTCTTGAGGTTATGTGGATTTTTTATATAGTATATGTACTGTACTAGATTTGTGTTGTAAATAATTATGAAGTATGTTTGATGTGTATATTTATAGATTAGATTATTGACTGGTGTGGGAAGATTTAGTGAGATGACTTATATATTCGATGCTTTAAAACTACATTATCAGTTTGAAATGTTACTGAGGAAAGGAATAGAAAAGGTAACACATTCTTTTATTGATTTCAAAATATAAATTATGATGAATTATTCTGATACCAGTGAGTGATCAACCATACTTTTTTGTTGTAAATTATTGTTTCACATTGTTTTTATTTTGGATGATTTCTTTTTTTTATTATTTAGGAAGATAAGTTGAAAATTGCCATCCTGGATTATTTGACTAGATTTCATCCAGCAGATAATGATTCATACACTATGGTAGCGTTAAATTTTATGATGTATCGAGAAATAGCCAACATGTTAGAAGAGAGAGGAAAACGTTGTTTAAAATCTTTACAACAAAAGCCACTTGGTAAGTTCATACCTTTGGTTGACTATAGCAAAAACAGTCATTAATGAATTAGATTTCACAAATACAAATGGTATCAGTGGAAGAAATGTTTTTAAAGTGTTTTTTGGTTTATTTCAGAAAACAATAAAGAGACCCAAGATGCATTGAGAGAAAGTGCTCAGTATTTTGCTGATGCAGCAGAGCGATATGTCAAAGTAAGTTCATTATTTATGTTCTAAATATAAATTTTATTAAAAATTTAAAGATGTATTTCCACTACAATTGAGATCCTAAATACATTGAAAATATATGTAAACCTCCAAGAAAAATAATTTTTAAAATCAATAAATCTTATAAGATATATAAAGCCACACATAGTTTACAGAGGCTATTATCTAGTTAATGGTCTCAAATATTTTACAGGGTGTTCAAGTTTTAAAAATCTCGAACTTTATTATAAGGTTGGTTTTCCATACATGCTTTTCCACCGGTTACATGGAAACTTTCAATTACAATTGCATTAGACTGACTATTCCGCCGGTGAAAACGTGTACATGGAAAACGGGCCTAGAACAATGTCCTTTAGATATATTGAGAAGTATATGTTGTCGGTTTTCCATACACGCTTTTTCGCCGGCTACAACTTCCCATTACAATTGCATTAGACTGATTATTCCGTCTGAGAAAATGTGTACATGGAAAATGGGTCTAGAACAATGTCCTTTAGATATATTGAGAAATATATGTTGTCAAATTATGAAGTAGTGGGTTATTGTTTATTATACACGTATTACAGGAGAACTGTGTTCGTCATGCTCACCAGTGTATCAGACAGGCTCGATTAGTGGCGTTACAGATACAACTTTTACCAGCGGGTATCACAGTTGTAAACTTATCTACTGATCAACTCACAGAACTCATGGAACATCATCCAAAATTTCTAGATGTAAGTAAACCAAACATATATACCTATGCATTGGATGATTTCCAATTTTCAAAACAGTTCATTATAACTTAGGGTGTATAGAGGTTAACTTTCAAAATTGATCTCTAATGGTTGAAATATCATTAACACTGCTACACCAACTTGGGATGTGAGATAATCTGATTGGTTGTACAATTGAAGAAGAAAAAAGAAACCTTGCAGTTAGTTTGTTATATTTCATATATCTGAATTGTTTCATCAGTTAATTAAGTTTTCACCCATGAGCTGTAGTTTCTGGTTTGTATTGTGTGAACTAACAAGAATTCAAATATTGAATAAAAGATAATAAGCATCTTTAAACAAATCTTCACTCTACATTTTAATTGATCATTATTTCATCTTTAAAAGTCCAAGCATCATGGATATATATATTTTGTTCTTCTTCAGACCTTAATAGTGAGTGAAGCATATGCTAAGCGATGTGATTGGTCAGCAGCTATTTATAATAATGTCATTATTAATGGAGATTTCCGTTACCTACAAGATCTAAAGTCACATGTTCAATTAAAACCAGCATTAATTCAAGATGCTATAGAAAGGTTAGTACTCTTTGGAGAAAAAACGACACAGTTGAGACAGGCGAATAACTTTAGGGGTATTGTTCTACCTCCCTGGATGACCCTACTCTTTGTCACATACAACCCTTGTATCAAACTCACACTTGTATAGATGCATCAGTCCGAGTCCTTCGTAATCTTTATATATTTCTATAAAGGGAGGTAACCCATATCTAGCATTGGCTCAGATAATTTCTTGTGTATCATACAAATTTACAACCTGTGATATGTGAACTAGTAAGCATACCATGTCTCAGGTATGATATATGTCACCACTTCTAGCTGAAGCTACTTAATAGAAACTAACATCAGTGTGATGGCTAACCTCAAATTCAACAGTCGAGAATTTTAATTTTCCAGAATTGTTATTGAATCTCCTTTCCAAAAAACAGGTTATTGTTTTAAGCTAGCAACAATTAGGCCATACAAAAGAAATTCCTAACCAAAAATCTGATGCAGGACATATATTGTCATTGCCCCTGTCCGTCCATCCATAATTTGTTTGTGGACACTCTACACGTCACAATTTTTATTCGATTTTGACGAAACTTAAAATATATGTCTATCTCCCAACGATCTCGGTTCCTTTCGATATTGGCATATATCAGACCATAACTTCTTGGATTATGACCTCTGATTGTACGAAAAATCACGTTGATATGGCATATCAAGGTTGTGGAACCTTTAGAGGCCACAATTTTTATCTGATTTTGATGAAACTTGAAATACATATTTATAACCCGAAGATCTTGGTTCCTTTTGATATTTGCGCATATCAGATCGTAACTTCCTGAATTATGGCCCTTGATTGTACGAAAAATCGCGTTTTTAGCTTGTTCTCTATCCATCTCTTGCAAATGTGGGCGTATCCTGCCTGGCAGCCGCTGGTATATTTTTGTGTTTTTATTTTGTAAAATTATCACTACTGGGTTAAATAACTTCTTATAAACATCATTTTTCAAGGCACTACATTTTTCTCATGTTGTTAATAGAAATATATGATTATCCAGTATCATTTGTGATTGTCAGTAACATTTATCAGTGTTGCATACTTGATAAATGAGATTACGCCACATTCCATGAATCATTCAAAATTTTTAATAGAGTTACTTCCTGTCTTTTTTAAATAAAAACAGGTCATGCGGCCCTTTTTAAGTGATGCAAGATTATCGAGAGCCAGAATATTTTTTTAATTTGATCTTATCTTGTATTACATTAGTTTTTAATGGTTGTATCTTGTTTTAGGTATCAACAGTCTAACAGTATAACCAGTAGTAATAATACAACTACCAAATCAACCAATGACCAGATTATTTTAAATATTAAGAAACTGTTATCATGTTGTAAAGATATTAAAACACAGTATAAATTAGCTGTTGATCTAGGGTTTAAAGATATGATTAATCAGATGTTGAAAGGTGATTCAGGAAGTTATTTACAAGATATAATAGCCTTATCCTGACCTGTAAATGGCAATCGCTTTTTGTAAAAATTTATGTCAGCAACAATAGTCAAGATAATTTATTATACAAAAAATAAATATTCATGGCACATTTTGTATTTTGTGATAGTACATATAATTGTATTAACTTGAGATATTGTTTTAAAAGACTTCAATATATAGCTTTAACATTTGTATTGAATTGTCGCACTTAGTGCACAGCTTATATATTTATCTCTTAGAAATGGCCTTTGCTCTTATATGAGCATTCTCATAATTTTGTTAACTGATGTGGCTATTATCAAGAGTTATCTATCCCTTGATGATATATTACAGTACTAGGCCTACCAGAGAAAACAATCAAGAACCGAATGGTTAGTTTATCATTGATATAAAAATTAATAATTGTGATAATTATAAAATATTGTTATATTATTTATATATTATGTTATTGTTTACTTGTGTACATGTGGTATAATAAAAACAATCGAAAATAATTAGAATTAGATGACTCTTTGTATCCTGGGTCTCTGATTTGGCATGTCCACCCAGAGTTAATTTGACTATATTATTTCTTTTGTATTTTTATTCAAATTAATAAAATAATACATGACTTTTTAAATTCTGCTATAGATTGACTAGCTTGTTGCTCAGCAAAGTGTAGTGTAAGCAACACCAAAGTCAAAGTGGAATGGTCAGTCCGATCATTTTGCTCAGATCACTACAGGGAATTCAAATTTTGATAATTAATGGGGAGGGGGGATGATTAACAATTCATTTAGGACATCCAAATCATATTACAACTTCTAGTTATAGTTAAAATTCATTTGAACATATCTATTGAACAGTACTGGCACTGACTACCAATAACACTTTTAAGTGGATGGAAAAATTATCAACCAATGGCATCTAGCTATATCCATAGACCTATATCCAGCATGCGGGAAAAGACTATGAGTGCCATGGCCAACATTAAAATTAATTTAAAGTAGTTGCTGAAATAACAACTCGGCATTTTAAATTGTTAGCAGGCTACAATTAAAGTAATGTAAACAAAAGATTAAGTTTAATACATTGTTTGGACAGCATTTAGTAATTGGTTCTCGGACACAATTATATGGAAATACATGTTCCTATAAGTTAGATGTTAATTTATGATGACCTTAAGACAAAGATTCTCTCTTCTTTACCAAACAACGAATGTATATTTATATAAATCATTGAAGACTTAAGAATTATCAGTCCCCACTGATAAAGAGTAAGCTGTAATGCCGCTTTCCGGGCAAAATTTCCCTCATGGCGTATGCCCGTCTTCATTAGCCCAGTCAGAAGCAGAACAGTAGGACATTAAACTCCATTTCATTTTAGTCCCCACTGACACCATGACAAGTCTAAACATTCATAAGCAAGACAACTTTCTATTTTCAATATATACAATTTTATTAGCAGCAATATAATAATATTAAATTCAATAATATAACTGATTATACAATAATAATGGACTAGTTTGATTATAAATAAAAGACTAGATCTGTAAATGTAAATATAAAAACTTGATGACTACATTCTTAAAACTCCATCACTAACTTGTCACTCTGATTCAATGATACATGTAGATAAAACATTCATATTTCACTGACTATCTCAAAAACTAGATCTAAGTGATTTTAGTAATGCTTTTAAATTTCTTACTTTGAATAAATGCAAATTTTTTATCTATTTGTTTACTAGGGCAAGTGCTTGGGTAGAATATACAATTTTTAAAGACAATTTTTCTATTTGCTACTTGTACATGTATATATTAATAGAGCAACACTGCACTAACATTCTGATTAAAATTAAAGATATATAAATTCATTCTTCAATTGATTTAACTTAACACACCCTGAAAAAACAATTTATTGTACCGGTGCACCTTTTCATAGGTCAGTATACTGCAATTATCTTGTACAAGTAGAGAAAATTCAAACAATAAAAAAAAAATCACATACATGTAGCAGGTACATTTGTACTATAATCTACGTAATAACCTCCCGTTTGAATAAAAAATATTCCAAAAATGGGGCGCTTATTAGTACAAAATCGAACCAAAACAAATAAAAGTGCATTGTAGTGTAAACATAATTCCTATTTTACGGTTTTCTTGATGTATTCTGGGGATTAAAGTTTTAAGAAAAACTATTAAAGGCTTGATGCGTCATTTGCATATTTGCTACAATATCAAATTTCTCACCACTTAATCCCCGCTAATATGTACTCAGATAGATTATTTAACATGTAATTAAGAAAACAAAATCAAAAACCAGCCGCATGAGTAGGCATAATAAAAAAAAAAATACCTGTTTATATGGTTACTAACTTTGCCACAAAAAAATCTTTTTTCTTTTCGTGTTTTTGAGGTTCAGATTGGATAGAACTAAGTTAACTAATAAATTATACTTTTAATAAACTACCCTGGTACATTAATGCTTGCAGTCTATAGCCATTGTGATTTCATTTTAAATACTGTAAAGTGTTAATCATTTATTTCCTAGCAGTTCTAGCTTAATTACCGAGTAAGATTTTGTAAAGTAATGCAGATTCGGAATGTCGGTGTCTGCAGAAAACCTTGCCAAGGCCAATTTGTATGACCTCAAAAATGAGACAAAAGAGTTTAGAACCGTGAATTGGGCTAAAGAAAAAGAAAATAGGGTGGGTGTGGTAACCGTTGGTAATTTTTGGCCTAATGTAAATGAACAAAAAAAAACATAGTGCATGGCTTGTTACATAGTGAGCAGTATAGATCGTTGAAATCTCAATTCAACATAAATTTATAAATACTGAATGCAATTGAAGCATTTTTGGACTGATATTCAAACGAGACATCAAACTTTCACAATATGGTAGTCTGCAAAGGGTTCCTATGGCGCTAAATGACTCATCAAGACGTCAAATTAGATACATATACATGTAATATAGATATAAATATAATGTCTTTGACATTGGGTACAATGAAATATTAAACAGAGTTGATTTGATACCTAAATTCAATTAATGACGTGACAATCTCCATATAATTAGAATTTCATTTTTGGCTTAAATTGTCTACTATTTAATACAATTTAACATTGGCTCTATCTGTGGACCTCAAATTTTAGATGTAGACATATATCCACTTCACAAAGCAAATTAACACATCAAATATTTAAATCAAAGAGGTTGTATCCTTTTAACTCAACAATTTATCTTCAAATACTAAAACCTACAGGTACCACAAGAATCAAAAGTAAAAATATAATATTGTACTTCTTAACACATAAATATTTAAGCAACCAATGTGGTGTGTAAACTAATAAATTCATATACATTTTAAATAAGACTATATAATATAAATAACTTCTAAAACAAATGGAAAGGGAAAGTAGGCAAATTCAAAGATATGATACATGTGTACCCTACCAATATCATTATTGCTCATCCAAAATATATATAAAAAAATTATGATTTGGACACATTTCCATGAAGATACATGTAGGTTCCATCAAGTACATGTACATTGTACTATACTTTGGCAACTTAAAAATAATAATTGATAAGATGGCAATAAATATAATTACCCACCAGTAATTTGAGTGTATTTTATAATTGATGGTTATGTATATTTTAGATATCCATTGTAGAGGGAATATATGTTTAAAGCCAAAGGTTGCCATCGCAATTTTGCTTATATAAAATAAAGGAATAAATTTTTCCGTTATTGTTTAAAAATCAATGGAACCAATATTAATGTTACAAGTAAAGACTTACAGAAATTTCTTAATATTGTGTATTTTTTCCATGTGACGTTTGGCTAGAAGTCTCATGCTGAATTCTTTATTACAAATATCACATGACATAGATTTCTTTTCCACGCTATTACGGTTGGAAGCACGACTAATAAACATTTTATTCTTCCGAGAATTCTTCAATAGATTATCCAGTCTCTTGATCTGTTTCACCTGATTTTCTGTCTTCCCTGCAATCACACTTGCTGTTTCCATGACGTCATTTTCGTTGTTAATGACAACAAAATTCTGACTGGTTGGGGATATTTTCGAGCTAATATTCAAATTGTAAATTGTTTCATTATGTTCCAGATGTGAATTGGAATCAAGGACAGGAGTGAAATTAAATCTAACAATGTCTGGAATCGCACCTCCATAGGATCCAGATACATGATTTTTAACATGCAATATTAATTCATTTACATCTCCAGTCCGAAAAAAACACAAAGAGCATGCAAATGGTTTCACCATGAAATCATCAAAATCGGAAACTAAACGAGTGTAACGCCCAGAAGGTGGAGATTTTTCTGATATATTTGAGTTCGCAATATTAAATTTTCCTTGGGTTTTAGGATCTGCCACAGCCATAACCATATCATTAGTTTCAGCAGTGTCTGCCTCCCTTAATTCTTTTTCCGCAAGTTTTTTAATTTGTCCCATAGTTTCTTTGGAATACGGGGAACAGTTGGAGTTCGGAAATCCTAACTTTGTATCATTTGACCCTCGAAGAAACTTGTTGTTGAATCCAAAAGCTTTCAATTTTGTTGGAGAGCGTCTTGTCCGTAGATCAATTCTGTGAATTTTTCGCTTGTGACTCAAAACATTTCGAAACTGAGAAAAGGGTTTATTACAAATGTCGCAGCTAAATTTATCAATGGTATGTTTGACCATATGATTTGAGAAACTTTCTAAGACCTCGGTGGAGAAATTACATATTGGACAATTGTAGAATGCCGTCTTAGTATTCAACTCCTCTTGTAAACAGACAGACATATGAACAAACAGATCTCGCATAACATCAAATACTTGATTACATTTGTCACAAGTAAATTTCTTTTCTAGAAAGCCTGAATTAGTCATGCGTAATGGGACAGTTTGGCCATTATTGGGTAAAGTCTCAGATCTCTCTACAAGCTCTGGTATGTTAGTAGTTAGTCTTTGTGGACTTTTGACATCAGCCAGGTTCTTTGACTGTTGAGCTGATTTGTCTGATAAATCATTACCTTCCTTGGTTGCCTTTGTTTTATTCACATCAATATCTTTCCTTTTGTTATGTTCTGATCTGCTGCTTTCACGACAGATTTCAGCTGGAGTTGCCAATTTGGAGTTATTCCCCCTTGATGTGATACTGGTTTCCCCAACAGGCAATGGTGTGGACCTGTTTGAGATATTACGACTGCTGGCTCCAGAGGAATCATCTTGTCGCAAAAGTTCAAGTTCTGGTTCTTTGGTTTGGATTTCCGTTGAAGAGGATTCATGAGAAACATCAGGGAAATATGTGGAAGATCTTTGGGCTTGTGGAGGAAAAACAACTTCACTTGGCACTTGGTGGAAAATCTTTTTATGTTTATCAACAGCTTGGGGACTGTTAAAGGATTTATTGCAGACATTGCACGTATTATCTTCAATATGCTGATGAACATGTAACTGGAAGAGCTCAATATCTTTTTCCGCACAGCGATAAGAACATAACGAACAACACAAATTTAACTCATCATCATCAGTTAACATGTGAACCTGCTGTCTGTGACTATAGACTTTGCTAATACTACGAAACGGCAGGCCGCACACGTCACAATTATACACATTATCTTTCTTTGCATGACGACGTAGGTGTCTATTCAAATCAGATTTATAACTGGTCTTATAAACGCAGAATTTACATTTATACTTTTTGGGAAGTGATCTAGAATTGAGTTCGATTTCACTGCGAGCAATGGTGTAAGTAGGGTATTCCTCATCAATTAATTCTTGTTTAGGACTAGATTTCATGGATCGGATTGCGCCTCCAAAAAAATTATGTTCCTGTTGCATAGCTGTTATGTCGGATGGAAGCATATTAAAATTCTGGCGATTAGATATTTGCTCTGAGGATCTGTGGAATATTCCTGTAATATAGGGTTCATCAGAAGAGGGTATCAGCATGACCTTTTGATCATCTGTGAGATCAATTGACTTTGGTACTGAACCACGACTGTAACCTTGATTTCTAAAAGTGTCATCCATTTCTGTTTCATATTCCATTGGTTCAGCTTTGACGGCCATATTGTTGAATATATACAAACTTAATCCCTAAATAAAGAAAATAAAAGTTAAAGCGGAAATTTCAAATTTTTAAGTTATATTTTTAAAATTTATTAACATAAAGCCTTAAAATAGATGGTATCCATAAACAGTCCTACCTTGTTAAAGAATAATCATATTAATCCTATAATTCACTATTGCCAGCTGAGAAATTGGCAAAAATATCATTTTCAACTTCAAATTCCAACGTTGAGGAAATGGCTGACCATTGTTTTCAATAGGAAAACAAGGGAGGTAATTGTGTTGTTATTTCCTGTGTAAATGAGTTTTAAGTGTGAGAATGACACCTATGATGTATAATAGTGAGTTGATAACCTATTGAGCAAAAGACATAGACATAATTATGTTTCGACTTTCTTAGAAAATATGAAATTCTCGCTTTAAAATGAAGGAGATCCACATCAAAGAATGTTTTTTAAAAAATTTAAAACAAAGTATTTTTATTTTTCATTTGTGAATATAGTAGGCCTACAAGAAATAAATAGTTCATTAGACTTTAAAAAGCATGGACATCTGCATGATTTTTGTTATGTGACATGTTTAGGGAGTTGGACAAAATGAATGGAATAGGGTTTCGCATACTTTTCTGCACCGACTGGGTTAATGAAGTTGGGCATACGCAATACATTGTGCTATGAGATTTTGCCAGGCATCGACACTACCTGTAGCCAAACTACCTGCAGGTATTTATTTGCACGCCAATCTGTACACGTGATATCAGTTTTTTGTCCAATCCGAATGACTAAACACTGTCAGGCCCTCTGTCCTGCACCACTAGTTAGCAAGCCAGCGTTTAGCTCACTCACTAATAACACCAAATTGCAACTCCCAACTTTACAGTGTGTGATGTAAGAATTTAATATTTTATTTGAAAATACACCGGTATTGCACTCTTAGACAGACAGTTTCTATGACATGTATGTAAAGATTAGAATAACCAACACCAATTAGTCCTAAAGTTGTTAATAAAAAAAATAAACATTTATACTACAAGGACTATTGAAACTTCCCCTTGAACTTCTTCTTCCTTGGACAAGGACAGCTGTCTAGTCCTTCGGATGAGATGAAAAACCAAGGTCCCGTGTATACATTGGAATGCACGTAAAAGATCCCTTGGCAGTTGGAATTCGATATGAGAGTAGGCGATAGTGCCGCTGCCCGGACAAAATTTCCTTCATAGCACACTGTATGGCGTATGCCCGTCTTCATAGGAGCAGAACAGTAGGACATTAAACCCCATTTCATTTCTTCTTCCTTGAGGTTTTACGTCCGTTTCAGCCTCAGGTGATAACGCAGACAACAAATGTTTCCAATAGTTTGCTACTTTATTTTATTTTCAAAATATTCTCATCCAAGCCACCACCACAATCACTTATATACCCCCATGAAAATAAACCTGCTCATGTCAAAATCTTAAAATATATTTTATTCTGTACATTGTCTCTTTAACTTTATTTTCAAATCGTATATATAAGCATTAAAATTTACTAATACTAAATAAATAATATACACAGTGGCCTAATAATATATATTTTTCAACTACTTAAAAGTAAATCAACGTTCACTTTTGAGAGAATTAACCTTAAACCTTTACAAATTGTATTAGATTGTGTATGCATGGGCGATAGTTTTACCCCAAAGAAGTTATACTGTCAAAATAAAATTTGCTTGGTAGAGTGATAAATTGCCATTATACATGTAAAAGCCCTGTATAAGTGTGACCTTATTTCTACCATGGCTGTCCATATGCTTGTTAGCTATTAGTTTACTGCAAGCCGGCTGACTCTGCTTTAAGAACTCCATAGCAAATTACCTACTAAAATAGTCTAAAAATAGAGCAGAAAAGCATCGGAAGCTTATTAATAAATAATGCTTACCTTTACGAAAAGTCTTCAGATATTAAAACGAACTTTACCGTTATTTTCAAGCCGTAATTCATGGCCTAATTAGAAAGCTTTGGGTCATACTAAAACTGTAAATTTTCCTATTGTTTCAATGACCTGTATCAGCAGACTAGCCGACTGCTCGCCCAGCTTAGCTTAGCGCTCTGATTGGCTGCCATGAGCGTAAGCATAATCCTAGCTCAGCGCTTAGCAAACAGGCACGTTCTGTTCACGTGACATATTCCGCTATCTGTAATTTTATCACGTATCTAGGTTTATTAGCTTACAATTAGATTCGAAAGACAAATAAATGCTAATTATTAAAAGTTTCATTTTATGACTTTATAGTTAAATAAGTAATGTAAATGAAAACTATTATAAGCAAAAACAGCATTGGTTTAACTAAATGTGAGAGACAAATAAATTAGAAATTACGATCATGGACACATCGAAAGGTTATTGGATTGATTGCCAATTTCACATTTTATTCGGTAATAAATATACAGAGAGAGTAATTCAAAATTATACTACCTACGCGCTCTTTTTGTGAATCATTTTCTCGTTGATGGAGTGTATTAACGAAAATTAATGGTGCGTCTCAAAAATGATAAAGCGTAAAATATCGATATTATAGCTGAATAATCTATAAACGTAATAAATAATCCGTGATCCGCGGAGATACAGTATTGAGGGATTTATTAAATTAAATACATAATTTATTGCATAAACATGAGAATCATGGGGAGATATTATTATTAATATAATGAATTACATGTATAGAGAGGTGGGGAATACCCTTCTCATTTACCCTCAGGCACTTTATGGGATTACAATTTTTTATTATATATTTTAGATATGTACTGTGGTCAAGATAATGAAAAGTGCCTGTGAAATAAACCGTATAAATAATACTTGTGAATATCTGTATGCTTCAATATGAACAGGAGTTATAATAATATACTTCCATAGAGTTATACACAGTATAACTCTATGATTATGTACGGGAAATGCAGATCTTTATTTACGCTTAAAAATCAATGCAGAATAAACAATATAGTCAAACTGCCCAACACGTATAATGAATATAACCAAAATATCGGTGTATTAATTATTGTTGATTAACACCATTATCAAACAGCTGATATATCCTGGGAAGAACAAACTTAAAGGAGCTAAATCGGTAATATTTTGGAGCTCGAAATTGGCACAATTTAAATGGGTCGCAACACATATAATAATATAATAGGAATTTATATAAACTGTTTTACATTCATCGTTTCTATTTTACTGTGAATTGTCATCAGTTATGTTCGGCGATATACGCCAGAAGTCTCAACCGAAAATCAGTTTCTAGCGTCTGGTTATTCCAGTCAACATCGATAGTATTTATTGTGCATGCTCTACAAATAAGAATATGGCATTACCGTTTGATATGACATGTGGAATATGTCTAGCCTCATTCTTTGAGCACCTTGTTACAAATTGCACTGAAACGCATTATGGTACACGATTCGTGTACCAATGGTGAAATGTTTATTTTGTCTGAAATATTGGATATCAGAAGCCCATATTTTCAGGGTAAGATCACCACACCAATGCTGATTTAAATTGCAAAAAAAAAAATTCGTGTTTTCAATGTCGAAGATTTTGGATGATATTGGGTTTAATTCGGACTTCGCTACTTTAAGTGGCGTTAATACTATATAGGCGCTGTTTCACTAGTAAAAAAAAATATTTCGATTTGACGCGATTATATAATACGGTTCGGGTTGGGGGATCGAATGTGGGGGGGGGGGGGGCATGTACGGTATGCGAAATCTGATAATTTAACCATCTTATTTCAAACCTGGATATAGCCAAAATTAATTACATAAATAGGTTTGACACTATATTTAACCAAGGCAAACATGTTTTCTGCTTCTTGGAAACAAATTATATGAGCTGGGTTGTTTTTTTTCCATCTGTAGGCCCTATATTGATAGATTTGGCTGGTAAAAGGGAATTGCAATACTCTAGTTCAATTGATACGTACGCTAAAAAAGCGATGTCAACGTTAAAATATTTGTTGCGAAAGGTTATTTTTTAAAAATGCCTTCTCATGACACTGATACACGTATTTATATTTACCAGCTGGTTATGCAACGCATGCGCGAGAATGTTAGTCTCGTGTGTCACGAAATGTGAGTAGAAATAAATACCGGCAGCTAGACAACAGTCTATTAAAAATATGGACATACACCACCATGATTTTATATTTCGGTGGCCATCCAGCAAGCTATCCAGCCGAATCCAGTCTATACCACAGAGACATGCTTTATAAACTACGGTAGTTGGTACTCACAGACAAACTGGTATGTCCTAGGGTATATTCTACTTTTACTTCCATTTCTTAGAAAAATGTTGGAATTCTATTCTGAGTGGGCTAGCGTCATCAATTGCGCATCTAAATCTTTGTTGACTCGAGGAAATTGCAACACTGTTTTCTTGGATTATGAACGTCACACACATGGTAATGTTATACAATCATGAACTACTAAATAATCTTTTTCTTTTTCAGTTGTGTAAAATGTCATGGATGGTACCGGTAATGGACAAACTAGGTAGAACTATGTCAATATGACATTACCGGTATCATCAGTGATTTGACATTTATGTATTCAAATATATCCATTTATTTAATAAAATCAAATATAGGGAATTATATTTTAAATTTACTCCTTTTTCAATGCCATATTTTAAATTTACTCCTTTTTCAATGCCAGACAGTTTAGTTAGTGGTGCCTCTCAGACTCACTTGAAAGTGTTCTTAATATGCCTGGAAATGACAATTCAATAACTAGATTTTATGATAATATTATTGTAAAAGAAATAAAAATAGTTGTCATTTTAATGTTTGAAAAAAAGGGTTGTTTTATAAGGTAATGGGTAGTTGTAATTACAACTTACTAACATTAACATTAAAGGGGCATATATGTAGGCTATTCTGAGATGATTATCATACTGTTTGTCCTGTTCGTAAATGTGTAACCTAGATAAAATTATCATTTGTCTTGTTTGTAAATACATGTATATATCTATTATTTGTCATACTATATCTTTATATACATGTTCATATTGTATTCTGTCCTTAATGGATGTTTTGATACAATAAAATCTTATCTTATCTTATCTATGGGAGATTAAAGAGTTGACAATTCTAGCTCTAATAATAGAATATGCTGAAAATTTCAGTCAAATTACTCCACTCTGAACTGAGATATTAGCTTTTGAATTTTAGGCTAGATCATTGCTAAAGTCGTACAATAAAAACAAAGTCTTGATTATCCATTTTTACGTTTAATCAGCCTTCACAAAATGTTTTCCAATCCACTAAGTATAGTAGGCTAGCGATGACATCGAGTGTTGATTATAGTATGAATAAGTTAATTAATGTCTAATTAATGTTTTAGATAACATTATTTCAGGCCTAAGAAATACCTGCAATAGGCAGATTTAGCTCTTGCTTAATGTTTGTGTAGTGGTAGGCTACCATAGTGCAATTTATTGAATTTGCAATGTAATGGCCCTCATAATTCAGGAGGTCTCCCACAGTATTACTTAGCAAGTTACCTTGTAACCATGTACAGTTTAAACATGTGGTCAGAATTAGCTTTCAGAAGTTGACTCCTCCAACAGAAGTGGTCACACAATTATCAGTACAATGATCATGTGCTGGGGCAACCAAAAATTTATCTACACATCTTTAAATTTTCGATGAACACAGAATCACCCCACAAGATAAATCAAAACATAAAATCCAATGAATTGACAAATACTATTGTTGATTCTAATTAAAGATATCTAATTATTTTAAACTGTCAATTGCTGAACACAAATTGATGAACACATCAAATTTAATGAAATCAACACTTTTATTACTGGTACTGATAAGTTATTCTCGTTTGTCAGGGGTGATGAAGTGTGGTTGACAATGAAAGTGGCTAATTGTTCAGATGGTACAAAAATCGGCGGTCCATGTGTGTACACATGTCATTGGTGTGAAGTTAAAGAACCCTACCTTGATATAATCCTGAGTGGCATTGTTGTGTTGTTCCTGCGTAGATATGGTTGAATAGTTAGTGTGTGCGTGTTGTATCATACGGTCTGTCATTGAGTCAACTGCAGATGTGGTTTCGATTCCCCGGTCGTACGTGACAAGGAGTAGGGTCATTTGTCCAACCACATGGGTTTTCTCCGGGTCCTCCGGTTTCCTCTCACTGCTTAAGATCTCTATTGAAATAAAATTGAACCATATGTTAGTCCCAAAATGACCGAGTTTGTGCCGCATGGACGATAAACCCCACTTCTCTCACTCTCTCTCTCTCTCACTCTATAGTTGGAATTCTAAGAAAATTAGTCAGAAGTGCTGCTCGTGGCATTACACATAACCATTGAAATGAAAATCATTGCCGAATCAAAGGTTTAAACTTATAAGGGGCACTGTTACTAAGGTAAGATGCTACCTGCAGGAACTACAGTGTCCCACAGTTGGCCAAAAGATTTTTTTAAACGCCCACATTTTCATGTGGACGTATTATGCCGTCGCCCCTGTCCGTCCGTCCGTCTGTCCACAATTGTTTGTGGACTCTCTACAGGTCACAATTCTTAGGCCTATCCGATTTTGACGAAACTTGAAATGTAGGTTTATCCCCAAAAGATCTCGGCTGCTTTCGATATTGGCATGTATCGGATCAAAACTTCATGGATTATGGCCCCTGATTGTACGAAAAATCACGTTTTTAGCTTGTGGTCCTTATAGAGGTCACAATTTTTATCCAATTTTTTTGAAACTTGAAATGTAAGTTTATAAGCCAAAGATCTCAGTTCCTTGCGATATTCGCGCATATCGGACCGTAACTTCCTGAATTATGGCCCCTGATTGTACGAAAAATCGCGTTTTTAGCTTGTGGACCCTATAGAGGTCATAATTTTTATCCGATTTAAAAAAACGTATTATTATATCACCGTTACACCCTAAGGAAGATTGACTTCGAATTTCGTGGAAATCGGCCCAAAATTGACAGCAAAATGGCCGCCGTTCGTTCTCAAATAGCGTAAAATTATGGTATATCAAGGTTGTGGACCCTATAGAGGTCACAATTTTTATCTGATTTTGTTGAAAATTGAAATGTAAGTTTATAACCCAAAGATCTCGGTTCCTTTCGATATTCGCGCATATCGGACTGTAACTTACTGAATTATGGCCCCTGATTGTATGAAAAATCGAGTTTTTAGCTTGTGGACCCTATAGAGGTCATAATTTTTATCCGATTTAAAAAAAACTTATTATTATATCACCGTTACACCTTAAGGACGACTGCGTTCGAATTTCGTGAAAATCGGCCCAAAATTGACAGACAAAATGGCTGCCGTACGTTCTCAAATAGCGTAAAAATATGGTATATCAAGGTTGTGGACCCTACAGAGGTCACAATTTTTATACGCCCACATTTTCATGTGGACGTATTATGCCGTCGCCCCTGTCCGTCCGTCCGTCCGTCCACAATTGTTTGTGGACTCTCTACAGGTCACAATTCTTATCCGATTTTGACGAAACTTGAAATATAGGTTTATCCCCAAAAGATCTCGACTGCTTTCGATATTGGCATGTATCGGATCGAAACTTCATGGATTATGGCCCCTGATTGTAGGAAAAATCACGTTTTTAGCTTGTGGACCCTATAGAGGTCACAATTTGTATCCGATTTTGGTGAAACTTGAAATGTAAGTTTATAACCCAAAGATCTCGAATCCTTTCGATATTCACGCATATTGGACCGTAACTTACTGAATTATGGCCCCTGATTGTATGAAAAATCAAGTTTTTAGCTTGTGGACCCTATAGAGGTCATAATTTTTATCCGATTTAAAAAAAACTTATTATTATATCACCGTTACACCTTAAGGACGACTGCGTTCGAATTTCGTGAAAATCGGCCCAAAATTGACAGACAAAATGGCTGCCGTACGTTCTCAAATAGCGTAAAAATATGGTATATCAAGGTTGTGGACCCTACAGAGGTCACAATTTTTATACGCCCACATTTTCATGTGGACGTATTATGCCGTCGCCCCTGTCCGTCCGTCCGTCCGTACACAATTGTTTGTGGACTCTCTACAGGTCACAATTCTGAAACTTGAAATGTAAGTTTATAACCCAAAGATCTCGGTTCCTTTCGATATTCGCGCATATCGGACCTTAACTTCCTGAATTATGGGCCCTGATTGTACGAAAAATCGCGTTTTTAGCTTGTGGACCCTATAGAGGTCATAATTTTTATCCGATTTAAAAAAACGTATTATTATATCACCGTTACACCCTAAGGATGGCTGAGTTCGAATTTTGTGAAATTCGGCTCAAAATTGACAGACAAAATGGCCGCCGTTCGTCTCAAATAGCGTAAAAATATGGTATATCAAGGTTGTGGACCCTATAGAGGTCACAATTTTTATCCGATTTTGTTGAAAATTGAAATGTAAGTTTATAACCCAAAGATCTTGGTTCCTTTCGATATTCGCGCATATCGGACCGTAACTTCCTGCATTATGGCCCCTGATTGTATGAAAAATCACGTTTTTAGATTGTGGACCCTATAGAGGTCATAATTTTTATCCGATTTAAAAAATCGTATTATTATATCACCGTTACACCCTAAGGATGGCTGAGTTCGAATTTCGTGAAAATCGGCTCAAAATTGACAGAAAAAAATGGCCGCCGTTCGTCTCAAATAGCGTAAGAATATGGTATATCAAGGTTGTGGACCCTATCGAGGTCACAATTTTTATCCGATTTTGTTGAAACTTGAAATGTAAGTTTATAACACAAAGATCTCGGTTCCTTTCGATATTTGCGCATATCGAATTGTAATTTCCTGAATTATGGCCCTTGATTGTAGGAAAAGTCACTTTCTTCTTAGCTTGTTCTCTATCCATCTCTCGAAAATGTGGGCGTATCCTGCCTGGCAGCCGCTGGTTATCTGATTTTGTTGAAACTTGAAATGTAAGTTTATAACACAAAGATCTCAGTTCCTTTCGATATTTGCGCATATCGAATTGTAATTTCCTGAATTATGGCGCTTGATTGTAGGAAAAATCACTTTCTTGTTAGCTTGTTCTCTATCCATCTCTCGAAAATGTGGGCGTATCCTGCCTGGCAGCCACTGGTTATGATTTTCAAGTCAGGTTTTCCCTGGTCATTTGTTCCAGATTGAGAAACTGTATATATGCACTCAGAATGTACACATTTGTGTGCACATTACAGAGGTCGCGGAGCGATTTCCGAAGTGGGGGGTCTGACAATAATTGAGGGACGAAGTCCCGAAAACGAAGCGTCGCGTAGCGACGTGAAATTTTGATGTGATTTTTTGCATTTTTAAGTAACCCAAAACCCTCCTGCTATCACGAAAGAAAAACTGACCATGACTCACCACCCATGTTATCCATGACGAGAACAATGCCAGTTATAATTATTATAAATGTAGAATGGGACGAAATAACAAATTTTTTTTTTTTTTTTTTTTTTTGCAAAAAAAGGTGGGGGGGGGGCTGAAGCCCCAGCAGCCCCCCCTGTTCCGTGGCCCCTGCATTAAAGAAGACTTGCAAATGCCTGTTGCCCTGTTGTTGCATTCAAGTAAGACTTTATAGAAACCCCAATTTTATTATAACCGTTGAAGACTCAGTATAGGTAGAGTTACTATAAGTGTTTCTTATTACAAACTGACATGGAAAACAATCTGTCCAAAAAAACCATTAAATTGTTTTGATTAGAGGACCAAACTAGTATAACATCAATATCCTTTGTAGATAAATTAAAGAAATGGATTTGCATTAAAATTTTGAGCATCTAATGTTTTTAACTTTGGCTACATTATGAACCAAGAGAGATAATTATTTATAAGTGTAAAGTTTCTTAATAGAACATGCTCAAAATTGGAGATTAAGGTATTAGTCCAACTCAGTTTGTTACATGATTTCAATCCATTGGCTTGTCTGGTAGAAATTGTAGAATATGTTTTATTTTGAAGGTTTTGATGTTTAATAACAAAAAAAAAAAAAAACAATGTTGACATTTTTTCTGAGTTGGTCTTCATAGTATGGGACTCCCAGGGCTCATGCCAATAAGCATGGCTCAATTGACAAGAAATTAACCATGCGCCCATCACTCTCCTACGCCCAGTGTGCTCCAGTCAAGTGTTCCCATGCACTCACCACACTCACATAACGTGCCTAGGGCTACTGTGCGCAAGCTGCTCTCTTGCCTCACCTATAAAGACTGTGACATGCCCAACACATCTGCATTCACCTTCAAAGCAGAGAACAAGCTAGATCCAAGCAACCAAGAACAATTGTTGCCAGGATCATAGTTCCAGCATGTCGGCAACATGATAGAAGGTAGTGGGCCCCCCCCCCCCCCCAAAAAAAACCAAACAAACAAACAAACTGAAAACCTATATAATGACAGAAAACACGACCTAGAAATATGTTAAATAGGTGAGAGTGTGATCATTTTACACAGTTGCAAATTGCAGAAATGGATTCTGCACCCCCAAAAAACATATATATTGACACAAAATCAGCACATCATCCCATATATCCCGCCAAAAGTGGCCACCATCTTGGAAATATCTTAGTGACATGTTTGGAAAATATCTGATATATGGTCATGCCCCTTGCCTATATTAGTATTGCAAAATCACAATTGATATATGTCGATAGAATTATAAATAAGTTAAAAAAAAAAGGTGGAATAATTTAGCAAAATGGCTATCCTTCAGATAATGGCATTCCATACTATGAAAATGTAGCCTACATGAGCTTAGAAAAATGTTTTTTTTTTTTTACTAAATATCAAAACTTTCAAAGCTTGTTCCACGACATCTACCTGAAAAGCCGACAGATTTACAATACACATCAGATTATGTCCAGGGAATGTCATGAATAAGTTAGAATATGTCATTTAGAATTTTCAAATGTATTCAACTTTCTTCATATTGATTCTCTTTTAATATTTAATATCATGTATATAAGTACATGTGACAGTGGTTAATGAATGATACATGTAAAATGATCATCTTGGGGAATCTGTTGTTGTTGTTAGTAAGTTGTATTTTAGGTCCGCTTCCACCCAGGTGATATATCGCAGACAATGGGGAATCTGTGGATCATATGACTTTTATAAACATGTCTTTAAACCGTGTGACATCCTGAATTACTCAATCACCTTGATTGTCTACTAGTTTGCAATAACCAAGTGGCTTTAATACATGTACCAAACAGTGGGTTGTAGAAATTTGTATATAAAGTGGGTTAACAGTAATTTGATCTACATGCTATTCAAAGTTTTGACAGGAAGAGTGCAAATTGAGGCCAGTTAGGCCCACTTACATTAAAATTTTATGCAGCATAACATTCCCATAGCTTTTGTGACTTGTGCTTTCAAAATTTATAATTAATATAACTGAAATAACAACAACTTTTGTATATGTGAAAACCTTTTCAATTTTCTATGAAATCAGTATGATATAATGTTCGACATGAGAAAGTGTTAATAATATGTGCTATATATTTGTAATTGAAACTTTTTATTAGAGATACATTATGGGAGATTCGATAACGAGTTGTCAGTTCTCACTATAATAGTTAAAAGATAAACTAGATAAAAGGCAAATTGCTGAAAATTTCATTCAAATTGATCCACTATGAACCGAGAACAAAGCGATTGAATTTCTGCCTAGCCTTAATCATCATTACTAAAATCAGTACGATAAACAGCATAGTCTCGATTATCCATTTAATCGTTAAATCGTGAAGGAAAATTATGCAGTAAATCGGCTCACAATCCACTAAAGATCGCAGGCTAGCGATGCCATCTAGAGTTGATTATAGTCTGGATAGGTTAATTAATGTCTAATTTATAATTTAGATAACATTTCAGGCCTAAAGAAAGACCTGCAATATACAGATTTAGCTCTTGCATAATGTATGTTTAAAGGAGCTAAATCGCTAATATTTGGGACCTAGAAATTGACAAAAGTGGGTCGCAACGCATATAATACTGTAATATGAATGTATATAAACTGATTTACATTCAATGGTTTCGGTTTTTACTCCAATTTCAAATCAGTTATGTTCTAGCGTCTGGTTATTCCAGTCTACATACGCCATTTGATTTGGTGCAATGTGTCTAGCCTCATCCCTCGAGTCTCTTGTTACAACTGGGGCTGAAGCGCATTATGGTACATGATTCGTGTACCAAAGGTAAAATGTTTATTTTGTCTTAAATATTGGATATCAAAAGCCCATCTTTTTCCGGTAAGATCACAACATGAATGTTGATTTAATTTGACAAATAAATCATGTTTTCAATGTTGAAAATTTTGGATGATATAGAGTTAGAGACTTAGCTACTTTAAGTAAAGTTTAAATTGTTGTATCTAAAGTGTCTACAATTAACTGCTGCCGGTACTTCTTTGTGTCAAGATCTTGATAAATCAAATCTTATTTATTATCTAAATTGACACGCCGAGAAAGTTCATCAGGATTTTCCGACATGGTATCCCCTTGTCAGTGGTGCAGAACGGCGGGCCTGACAAGGACAGCTGTCTAGTCCTTCGGATGAGATGAAAAACCCGAGGTCCCGTGTATACATTTGTATGCACGTAAAAGATCCCTTGGCAGTTGGAATTCGATATAAGAGTAGGCGATAGTGCAGCTGCCCGGGCACACTATATGGCGTATGCTCGTCTTCATTAGCCCAGTATAGGAGCAGAACAGTAGGACGTTAAACCCCATTTCATTTAATTTCATTTCTAAATTGACATGATCATTATTTCCTGTTAGAGATGAAACAGGAAATGGGATTTGAATAAATTTTGAGTTTTGCTTCCTCTCTGGTATTAGTTTACATTTATTATTGTGTCAGGATCTCTGTCAAGTGTTCATTTCTTCACAACATTTGCATCATTAGAACTTTTAAGCTGTAAGTTATATTGTACTACATCTACTTATTTAAAGCAAAAAGAAAGCAAGACTGTTAGAAGGTGTGTTTCATTGGCTAGGTTTGATGTATCTTGGTTTTCGATTTCTCTCATACATGGGCATCTGCAAGAGGGTTGGTTGGTACAAGGATCTCTTGCCTCAATCTACTGGGAATGTGTCTTTTGCTTTCTTATTGTGCATTATGTAAGAGCTAAATCTGCCTATTGCAGGTATTTCTTTTGGCTTCATTTCAAAATTTAAATGTTCTATGAATTATTAATTAGGCATTTATTTACATAACAAGCCAGTAATCAAAATCAATTCTCTAGACTATTGGATATAAAATGGATACTTATTTGTCATTTACTGTTCATACGATAATGAACAATCTACGGTATGCTAGATCTTGTCAAACCTTAAAACACTCATAACTTCACTAAGAAAAAAGTAATTTGAATGAAATTTTCAGTATATTAATATTTCATTATCTAATTTTGAACTATTATAGCAAGAATGGACAGCTCTTTATCTAAATCTTACATAATGCATCTTTATTGGTACTTGTATGTTCATTGATCTTGTAGTTTAAGTCGATTTGATTTTTTTGCGGGGGGTGGGGGGGGTATTTAAAATAGACCTAAATAGAGAAGGTTTTGCTATTCTCAGGGTCAGACATTTATTTGTGTTGACCCCATTCCGACTTTTATTAAATGCACCCCGTAGATTTTTATACGTTCACAATTTGTTTGTGGACACTCTACAGGTCACAATTTTTATCTGATTTTGACGAAACTTGAAATATAGGTTTATATCCCAAAGATATTGGCATGTATCGTACCGTAACTTCATGGATTATGGCCCCTGATTGTACGAAAAATCATGTTTTTAGCTTTTGGACATTTTAAGAGGTCACAATTTTTATCCGGTTTTGATAAAACTTGAAATGTATGTTTATAGAGATCTCAGTTCCTGGATTATTGCCCCTGATTGTACGAAAAAATCGTGTTTTTAGCTTGTGGTCCCTCTATAGGTCACAATTTTTATTTGATTTAAAAAAAACGTTTGAATATATCACTGTTACAAAATAATGAAGGTTGAATTCGAATTTTGTGAAAATTGAACCGAGACTGCCAGACAAAATGGCCGCTTCGTGTACGCAAATAATGTTAAAGTATGAAATATCAAGGTTGTGGACCCTCTAGAGGTCACAATTTTGATCCGATTTATATCCCAACAATTTCGGTTACGTTAGTTATTTGCGCGTATCGGTCCGCAACTTCATGGATTATTGCCCCAGATTGAACAAAAAAATCACGTCTTTTAGCTTGTGGGCCATTTACAGGTCACAATTTTTATGTAATTTTAAAAATCATTTTAATATTTCATCGTTACACCTTGATGATCATAAAAATCAAACCGAAACTGCCTGACCAAATGGCAGCTGCTTGAACGCAAATAGTGTAAAAGTATGTAATACAAAGGTTTTGGACCCTCTAGAGGTCACAGTTTTTGTCCGATTTTGATATCACTTAAAATATATGTTTATATCCCCAAGATCTCAGTTCCTTTCGATATTCTTGGATTATGGCCCCCGATTGTTTGAAAAATTGTGTTTTTGTTTTTTAGTTTGTTCTCTATCCATCTCTTGCAAAATGTGGGCGTATCTTGCATGGCAACGGCTGGTTATTTAATAAATTGATATTGGCTAAACTGACAAATAATGCCAGATCTTGTGATTGCGAGAGTAAGCTTACAAGTAGGTACATGTTGGTCTATTTGTACAGTTAGAATTATATAATTCAGTTGATCAAAAGATGAGGGGAAAAAATGAGTTTGTAGTTTCTATTTTAATGACGTTAAAAATTAATTGATAAAGTTTCTGTCTCCTCAAAATTACCTTTGATTGACTTGGCTATTGAATTTGTACTTTCATTGGTGTGCATGTATTTATGTTTGAATTTTATAAAGAGGGAGGTTTTGACTTTTTGTGTATAATAAAGAATCTGTGATTTGGTACTGTCAGAAAAAATTAACGCTGATTGGTTAATCAAATGTCTGAGGTCACAGGGTCAAAAGCCGCTTGTATGACCTCTGACACGACCTTCCACTACAACCAGTCTGATCTTCATGTAGTAGAGGCCATCAAAAGTATAAAAAAAAAGGAAACGAAATATAGATCTGTTGAGAGCCAAGTCAGAGCCTAGTACTAAGCAGAAAGGTGCTTTTATGACCATGTAATCCCAATCTAATTAAAATATAGATCTATATTTCATTTCGTTTTTATACGCCCACATTGAAATGTGGTTGTATATTGTCGTCGCCCCCGTCCGGTGCTTTTATGACCATGTAATCCCAATCTAATTAAAATATAGATCTATATTTCATTTCGTTTTTATACGCCCACATTGAAATGTGGTTGTATATTGTCGTCGCCCCCGTCCGTCCGTCCACAATTGCTTGTGGACGCTCTAGAGGCTAAAGTTAATATCCGATTGACTTTAAATTTATATACAGTGTTTAAGGCCATGAAACGAAAAAGCCTATTGATTTTCAGCGATTTCCGATAATTACTGCCAGAGTTATGGCCCTTAATCACTTCAAAAAATCTTGTGGACACTCTAAAGGCCAAAGTTAATATCCGAATGACTTTAAATTTATACACAGTGCTTAAGGTCATGAGACGATGAATCCTATTGATTTTCAGTGATTTCAGATAATTACTGCCAGACTTATGGCCCTTGATCACTTTGAAAAATCTTGTGGACGCTCTATAGGCTAAAGTTAATATCCGATTGACTTTAAATTTATACACAGTGTTTAAGGTCATGAGACATAGACGTCTATTCAATTTCAGCGATTTTCGATAATTACTGCCAGAGTTATGGCCCTTGATCACTTCAAAAAATCTTGTGGACGCTCTAAAGGCCAAAGTTAATATCCGATTGACTTTAAATTTATACACAGTGTTTAAGGTCATGAGACGAAGAAGCCTATTGGTTTTCAGCGATTTCCGATAATTACTGCCAGAGTTGACTTCAGATTGATACACAGAGTTTAACAGCTTGAGACGAACAGCTAAATCCAAGATATTAAAAGTTTTGTATACTAAACGTTAGCATGGGGCAGAACTTTATAAAAAACAAACAAATTCTAATGGTTTTCTAATAATTACTTCATGAGTCGTTGCTCTTAATCAGATTTTAGTGTATTATAAATGTTTCATTACCGAAAAAAGTAAAAATATGCGACAACCCTAGTTGACTGCCCGGACGATTTAGCTGCTGTGGGCGCATGTTTTGTTGCCTGGCAACCTATCTTTTATACTTTCGATGGCCTACACTACATGTAGATCTAACAAGTTATAGTGGGAGTTCACGTTCTATGACGTCAGGTACCAAGCAAGCGACATTTGACCCGATTACGTCAGTCATTCGATTAACCAATTAGCGACCGCCATGTATTTTTATCTATTTTTGCTTTGTTTTGATTTCTATTGCCGCTAATGTCTACCAACAGTTCCGCACAAAAAAGGTCAAACGCTCGATTCGACAGACCATTTGATTGGCTGACCCCTTATTTCAAGCAGAACACGAGTTAAATAACAACGCTTCCAGATCCAAGTGTAGTAAAGACAAGTAAAATCGAAATTTTGAACCATAAAAACGAAACGAAATAGGATCTGTGTTTTAATCAGATCGATGTAATCCTAAAGCCAAATCTAAAAATATTTTATTTTCATCTCAAAGAGCGCGTTTGTGTAAACTTTATTAACATAACATGCAAGTATTCTGACCACTCTTATTGACAACAAAGCTGCTGGTAGATTACATGCAGGTTTTGTAGCCAGAAAAAGATACTAAAAACAACTTATTATTAAATGGCAGTCCATATTGTTTCAATTAATGCATTTTAATTATTTCAGTTCAAGACATGGATGGAAACCAGAATTTAACTAGATCTGTGACTGAGGTCACAGAGACGGATGTTTTCATTATTGAGGACGTCTATTAATGACCTCTAGAATTAGGTCTACATGTCAACAAACTTATATCGGATGTACATATGTAAACAAATGTAGTCAATCAGGAATGTCACACTTTACCAAGTTCCTTCCTTATTTTCCTTATTTACTGTTTATTGTTATTTGGCCAGGCGTGGTGTCTTTATCTTGCACAGGACGTAAGTATTTGAAATATATAAAATAATTTAAAACCTCTATATATTGTAACAGAAAACTTTACCGACAATAGCTCTAGATTATCAATACAAAGTATTGAAAGAGAACTCCAGCTGATTTTAACTTCAGGGTGTGTGTGGTTGAAATTATTTGAATTTTGAGATAAAATTCAAAATATCTGTAATGGCTGGAGTTTTTCTTTAACTTCTTGATCAGATCAGGTCACTGGACTACTTGCAATTGTAACAACTGTGATTGATTTGGCCCCCACCAAACACAGTTATGTTTACAAATATCTCTAATGGTCATAGTTCTCCTTTTACTTCTTGATCTGCAATGGACTATAGTTGATTTGGCCGCCACCTAACATAGTTGTTTTCAAATATGTGTAATGGCTCAGGTTCTCCTTTAACTTCTTGATCTGCATGAATGGACTATAGTTGATTTGGCCCCCACTTAACACAGTTATGTTTTCAAACAGCTGTAATAGCGCGAGTTCTCCTTTAACTTCTTGATCTGCAATGGACTATAGTTGATTTAGCCCTCACTTAACACAGTTATGTTTTCAAATATCTGTAATGGCTCCGTTCTCCTTTTACTTCTTGATCTGCAATGGACTATAGTTGATTTAGCCCTCACTAAACACAGTTATGTTTTCAAAAATCTGTAATGGCTCGAGTTCTCCTTTAACTTCTTGATATGCAATGGGCTATAGTTGATTTGGCCCCAACTTAATACAGTTATGTTTTCAAATATCTGTAATGGCTCGAGTTCTCCTTTAACTTCTTGATCTGCAATGGACAATAGTTGATTTGACCTCCACTTAACACAGTCCATGTATACATTGGCATGCACGTAAAAGATCCCTGGGCAGTTGGATCTCGATATAAGAGTGGGCCATAGTGCCGCTGCCCAGGCAAAATTTTCCTCATAGCACACTGTATGGCCTATGCCCGTCTTCATTAGCCCAGTCGGAGCAGAATAGTAGGACGTTAAACCCCATTTCATTTCATTTGGTAATGACTCGAGTTCTCTTTCAACTTCTTAATCTGTAATGGACTATAGTTGATTTGAATTGTGTACAAAGAATTAAAGAATAATGATTACCCATGGTTTTTATTGTAGAAACAACAATTTGTGCTGAAAATTCAACAGATTGTTATGTCAGATGTAAAGAGAATTCTACCAATGTTTATTTTGTGTCTGATGATCAGCGTTGTGCCAGTGCTGAAAACTTTAACTTAAGTTCTGATGGAAGATGGAAGGTTAACACTAGCACAACCGGAGACAGGACATTTTCTTGCTGTTCAGAGCATCAGTCTATGATATGTAGTTTAACTCTCATAATATATGGTAAATAAAATAAATATGGTCTTTTGATGGTGTTCACTCACCCTCCCTCACTAAGACTCAATTGAATTTGAAAACTAGTAAAAAAGAAAGCATCCACTACTTATCAACATATAATAATTAACTCTACACTCTTTGTAACTGAGTCGAAAGTGCATCAATTCGTGACACATTTTATCAATCAGACATCAATTAATGTCTTCAGTCTGCTATAATGAGCTGATTAAGATCCCTGGTACAAATTAATCAATTACATGTAGTATACAAACTGAACTGTTTGTAAGCTGTGATACTTGACTGCTTGGCTTAAATAAAATCTTGGGAGAGTATTCTTTCCACTTCTCATATATACTTAAGACAAGGTCTTTCTGCTCAGAATTGGTATAGTAACCAGGTCTTTGTGGTGCCTTTATCATTTTCAATTGTTAAAAAAAAACCTAAGCTTATCCAAATTTAGCCTCCTGCCCATTGAAATTTATTCTTATTCGTGCTTTTATTGCTGATAAGTTCAATGTGTCATGCCATCCGTACCCATCATTTTTTATACATCCACATTTATTTCATGAAATGGAGTTATTTCTTTATGTGAATTTACAAAACTGTGTGAACATAATAGAATTGTTTAAAGGTTTGTGGTATTGTTCATTGGGGTATAAAGAAAAACTATTGATTTTCTGATCTTTTTCCAAAGTTATCTTTCTGTTCACATTTTGACTGTTAATTAAAGCTTGGGACAGAGTTTGTACTGTTTTTCTTTTCGATAATTGCCCTGCAGGAATTTTGAAAAAGGTTTTAGTGTTAACAGAAAAGACTTTGCTGCTGGGTGGGGTGGGGGATGTTTTATTGAGCCTAATAAGTCCCATTCTATGTTTATAGTACCCTTTCTAGCTAGTACAATTTGATCTATTTTCCATATACATGTACTAGAATCTTTGTTTTTCACAATATTTTCTTACACAAATTTTGATTTTAATATTTGATTATATAGAAATACCCAGACCAGTAAATGATTTAAGTTGTAAAGTTCACCTTGAAAAAGATCATGAATTGCAGACGGCTTCAGCTTACTGTGATGTTCAACAAAACGGGTCTTTTGCCTTAGCTCTCAACATTACATCAAAATACTACAGGTATGTCAAGAATATACTTCAAAAATAATATACAGATTGCAAGTGTAGGCTAATATGTAACTTATGTGCATAAACTGAACAGAAATAAGCCTTTGGAACACCAGAACTGTATGTCTACCGGTAATTGAGGTAGGATGTAGATGATTGGCATTTTCTCCTTAGGCTATGTACAGATAAGCAATTTGATTTGTCAGTGCTTTGGAATATGCTACTTCTGATTCTTATTAGAACCATGGCTAAGTTTTATAATGAGCATTTTCTGCTGAGGTTATACAGACTGATAAGTAATTTGATTGCTCGATGCTTTATAAACAGATGATTAATGAGTGTCATCTATTTTTGGGGGATTGGAGTCCCAGTGCCTCAGTGGGTAGAATGTTTGCTTGCTAACCGGGAGGTCCAGTGTTGGGGACAAAAAAAATGAGGTCATGTGTATACATTGGCGTGCACGTAAAAGAACCCTTGACAGTTGGAATTTGATATAAGAGTAGGCCATAGCGCCGCAGTCCGAGCAAAATTTCCCTCATAGCACAATGTATGGTGTATGTCCGTCTTCATTAGTCCAGTAGGAGCAGAACAGTAGGACGTTAAACCACATTTCATTCATTTTTATTTGGGGATTGAGGCAGGGGACATCAGCCTCACTGTTGTCTTGTTTAAATATCGTACCTTACTTGAAATCTTCTTCACATTGAATTTTTTTAATTTTACGTAAGCATACAATTTTACCTTTTCCAGGGCAGAATGTGAGAATATAACAGATACAAAATTTAAATGTCCATTTGAAAATGTGCAGACATTGAGCTTTTTATATACAATTATTGTTAGTGCATCTCAACCAACATCTTGTACTTATTGTGGCAATGAAACAGCTGAAAAACAATTTCCAATTTCACCTTTAAAAAACAGTAAGTTTTGAAAACAGCTCAAATATATTAGTAGCTGTTTGTGTTATAGTTTATAATAAACTGTATTACTCTATCCAGTTCCTAAATGCCTATATATTCCTTATTATTATTATAGACTGGGCCAAACTTAAGCGAAAATCACTAAAATAGATTTTAGCTAAAATCAAAATGAAACTTTGAATTTTATGCGTTTCACGAAGATCGATTGTAACTTAAAATGAAATTTTAATAGATTTTAGTTAAAATTACTTGTGCATGCAGCCTACACAGTGCACATTTCCAATGCAGAGCTTAAAACTGTTGACAGGTTAACTAACGGTTAGCAATGTTTGCACATGGTCAGGCAGTCGTATAGAGATGAAACTAGATGCTTTCGTGATCTTGGATTTTGATTTAGGCCTACTAGCAGGCTTTAATGGAAATAAAGCTTATCGATGAACTAAATCAACTAAATTTCGTAGTTTTATGGTATATTTGACAACAGAAGCTATTGAGAATTGTCACTTACAAACATATGATATTTATGGATGTGTTTTGAGAATTTATAAAACATGATTAATATTTTGAAAGGTGAATAAACCGAGCATAGCGATGTAAGGTCAGACTCAACCGACGGAAATTGGATGTTTTACCGACTAACTTATTGTCAAATTTAACGTCTCCGAAACTAATCCACCAAATAGCCATTGTTCCGATGCCTAGATTTAAGATAGGTTGCCAGGCAACGAAACATACGCCCACAGCAGCTAAATCGTCCGAGCAATCGACAAGGGTTGTCACATATTTATGCTTTTGTAGGTAATAGGAGCATTTACAAGACACTTATATCAATTTGATACCGTTTGGATGTTCACAAGGTTCAACACAATGAAACAAGGGCCATAACTCTAGATGTAATTGATGGAAATTGTTGAAATCCAATAGGCTTATTTGTTGTACTGATCTAAATGCATATAAATTTCATGTAGCTCAGATCATCATCACTGTTGTCGATAGAGCGTTCACAAAGTGAAACAAGGGTCATAAGTCTAGAAGTAATTAACAGAAATTGTTGAAATTCAATAGGCTTCTTCATTTTAGTGATCTAAATAAAGCATATTAATGGAAATTGTAGAAATTCAATAGGATTCTTTGATTTAGTGATCTAAAACAGAATATAAATTTCATGTAGGTCGGATGATTACTTTTGAACAGGCATCGATATTTCAGCGCACATGCGCACGGCGTGCACAGGCACATTTGCTTGAAAAATTTTTTTTGCAGGCACATTTTTAAAGATGTAGCCACGCTGGGCGGCGCCTGCGTATTTAAACCCCTTCGTCCTTCTCTGTACACAAACTCGGCGCTCGAAATTTACCACAGCAATTAAACGGCAAAGCCATGGTAAAAACCGACGTACGCAAACCATGTCTGTCAAGGCATAATTAATTTTTGTGTGCCGTAGTAGACCCTATCATCCCAAATTAGTTTAAAGAAAGATGTATTGGTATTTTGTTTATTTATACTTAGAAGATGTGTAGGCCTAGGTCTATTCATTTTACAATTATTCTACGGTCTTTATATTTGTTTATTTGCCGTAAATAGGTCACCCAGACCAATTTACGGCACTCCAATGTTAAAGGTTTGAATGTCGTAATTGTCCAACATGTGCCTGCAAATTTTCACGATGATCTTATTTTATTTCTTACCTGTGTTGACCGTGGATTTGCTACGGCCCGAGAGTAGGACTAGGAGGACGATGAGAGCTTTCTCAGTTTCTGCCTGACCTGATTCTCATTCCACCGTAATAATAATAATATTCGTGAGACACGTACAACAACTTTACAAACAAGTCAAATAATACAACGTGTTTTAATTATCAACATCTACTCGTTGTCATAATTGGTTGTACTCAAATAAAACACAAACACCGTTTTAATAATTTTTAATCTCAAAGTAATAAAGTAATATTTGAAAAAAAAACCCAACAAAACAATAAATAATGAAAGGTCCTCAACTTATCTATCCAGAGAAGCAGAGTGGGGCGGGACAATTTTATGCTCGGTCGGGTGGTGTCAAAAAGTTTTTAGATCCCTGTATCATTGATGAAAATTAAGTGAATTTGGTAAAATTTGAATATATAAATGGAAATTTGATTTGCACTGAACCAAATACAAAAGGCAGCAGATGCTCTGAAAATACACCAAGAAGGGTTTAATTTTCATAAAAGACCACGCCCCCTCCCAAAATTTGTTTTGCCTCGCTCCGCTCGCCAAATATATTTTCACACCAGTCACCAAATCCTGGCTACATTTGTGTGTTTCAGTATGACCCTGCAGGCACATTTTATAGAGCCCTGCTTTTGAAATTTCGAAGTGGACATATATACTGAGCGCCATGGAAAACGCATCACTTTTTTTTCCCAAATATTTTATTACTAGGTGGTTTTGTATGTATAATATTATGCAATACTATGAACTATTGTTTCACACAATGCTCCCAAAAGCAAAAAATATCGGCCCGTGTGCACATAAAAAATTGCACGAGATGCACATGAAAAACCCAATATTCACGTGCAGCATTGTGTGTGAGCCCTTTAAAAGCATGTTTTCAACTTAATGTGCAGTACATGAACTGTGAAACGTCAATCTGTCGTAATTTGTTGTTGGACGTGTGAAGGAATCAAGCTAGAGATGCCGAGACTTACTGAGAATCAACGGAATGAAGCCATGGGAATGTCCAGGGCTGGCATGTCTACACGTGCTATTGCCAGACACTTTAATTGTCATCAGTCCATTATTGTAAGGTTGGTGGAACGTGTTCGAGTTACTGGAGCAACACATGACCGTCAACGTCCTGGTCCACAACGCGTTACAGTCCAGGTTCAAGACCGCTACATCCGGGTCACTCATCTGTGTGACAGATTCCACCCAGCGACTCGAACAGGTGCAGCAGTCGTTGGAAGACAAGGACCAGTAAGTGCCAACACCGTAAGACGTCGTCTAAGTGAAGTAGATCTCCGGGCACGACGAACTTATGTTGGAGCTGTCGACAGGGATGATCACCGTCAGTGGCATTTGATATGGGCTCAAGGACACCAGACATGGAGAAGAATAGACTGACAAAGTGTGCTCTTCAGTGATGAGAGTCGCTTTCATCTTTATCACGCTGATGGCCGTCAACGTGTGTGGAGACGTCTTGGGGAACGTCTTGCAGACTGCTGCATCTTCGAAACGAATCGATGGGGTGGGGGAAGTGGAATGGTGATGGGAGGCTTCACATTTCATCACTGGACCGCCCTACACATTTGCAGGGGTCGCGTTAATGCTGTAGCCTACCGTGATGATGGCCCGTGGAGGACACACGCGCTACTGACATCTGTGTCGTACTTTTGGTTTTGACCCCTCTGACTTTGTACCCTTGATTACAGATCAAACATCCATAAGTGTACAAATGTGTTGTTATTGATGTGTTCCCATTTGAATATTGTTCACAATAAGAAACAAAATAAATAAGATATTTTTACAGGATCATTTTGTTATACGAAAAACTAAGTGATGCGTTTTCCATGCCGCTCAGTATATATATAAAAATGTATAGATATAATCCTCATATGCCCTTTAGAAATGAAAGTCTGCCACAGTCCTTATTGTATAAGGCCTATCTATCTTATTCAATTAAAAATTATTTCCCCCCCCCCCCCCCAAAAAAAAAAAAAAAAAATACACATGGCTCCTGATACTACTCACTGATTTATGTTATTTTATTAACGTAAGCCTTCACTAAACATACATTATCCAAGAGCTAAATCTGCCTATTGAAGGTCTTCCTTTAGGCCTTAAATGTTATCTAAGTTATTAATTAGACATTAATTAACTTATCAAGATCATAATCAACTCTCTAAACCATCGTTAGCCTGCGATATTAACTTATTAAGTGGATTTGAATACGTTTTTTTTTATAAAATGGATAATCAAGACTTTGTTTATTATGGTACCACCGGTAGTAATGACAATCGAGGCTAGCCTAAAATTGAATCACTAATATCTTGGTTCAAAGTGAAGCAATTTTCAGCATATTCTGTTGTCATTATCTATGTTTAACTATTTTAGCGAGAACTGTCGACTCTTTATCTAATCTTACCTAATGTCCCTTTAAGTAATAATAATAAATTTAATATATTGAAATTTATTTAATTTCAAATAGGCCTATAAAATTTTGCTCCAACATTGTTTCACTGTGTACTTTTTATGATTTATGTTCTGTTAATTACTGAAGGCCACTAACATTTTTCAATAAACAGATTTGAGCTTATATTGAATTATTTTTTTACAAATAATCATAACCCCAAAACTACATAAGTGTGAATACTTGGCATATGGTTTGTATTGTAGGCCTTGAGGCCTACTAATACCTTGAAATTGACTATTTTTGTTTTAATTTGAAACACCACAATTTTAAGTTAAGATAAAATTTTAACCTGGAATATTATTTCAATGGATTCTAGCAAAAATGCTTAAAATCGTTTTGTCTTAGGTTAGAATGAAATTTTTGTTAAAGATAATTTTAAGGAGATTTAAGTTTTTTTTTAAACAGCACCCTGGTTATATAAGCCACTTGTATAAGAGTAATCAGTATGAGTATTTTTGTTCTTTTGATTTTCGCGTTAAGCATTGATGAAGTGATATCATCATTTACCATTTATGGGCTACGTCACTAATAATGAGTTTCAAACTACAATAACGTGAAAGTTGAATCTCTAAAATGGATATCTGTCAACATTTGTCAACATTCAACATCCTCTGTAGACAATACTGTATGTAAACTGGAATGACAAAAATTCTCTTAGTCCAAATCAATCAAAGAAACGATTGTAACCAAAACTATCAAATTTCATGACCGAGTTTTAGGAATTGGAAATCAGTTCATTTTTTAAGACAACTTTTCTGGAAAATCAAAATTTGTAAAATTAAATTTTTCACAAATTTCACATATTCAAATAAAAGGATTGCAACATATTTATTTAGCCAGAGAAAAGGGTAATTGATTTGTAAATAAATTATTCTTACTTACAGTACATCATTCAGATCTGATATTACATGTACAACATGTAACTTGTAATTCAACCATGATCAAATTGAAATTACCAGAGGATACTTTATATTATTTTCCTGTGGAAAATGAGAAATGGGAATATAATATAGCTTACTTCCCATCTTCATCACCTGAACAATATAAACAAACACTTAGGGTAAGTACAACAGTTATTTACTGTATGGGGGAGGGGTCAATGGTCTAACATGTGTTCTTTAGATCATAAGGTCTGTCTCATTGAGTAAAGTGGTGTGGTTTTGGTACCACACTTGTAATTGGTCGCCTGTCCAACCTCACAGTCTTTCTCCGGGTCCTCTGGTTTCTTCATGCTGCTAAAAAACCCTACATGCAAACTAATTCCTGAAATATAATTGAACCATATGTTAGTTCCGAAATGACATTGTTTGTGTCAAGTGGATGTTATACCCCATTTCTTTGTCTCTACTGTATTGCGTGGCTATTGCAATGACCTAAGGTACTACAATGTATATATATTTATAATACCACTGATCAATGAAATTGATGAAGTAACAATCAGAGGTTGGCAGTCAATAAATACAATTGCTTAGGAAATCTACTACAATCCTACATTAGTCCATACTCCCCGCAGTGTTTCGTTTGATTAGAGCTAATCCCATTACTCACTGCTGTAAAGAAGGCAAATTCTTGTTCTAAATTATGATTGGTCAATAGTCCGATTAAAAACCAATAGCTAACTGCGTAACAATACTAAACAGAGCCCCAAATTGGACCAAATATGTTTACATAACGTTACGTCATGACTCACGATTTTATTATGCCAAATTAACCAGTGCATAGCAGAATATTGCAGTTTTGAATACCTTAAATCACTGTCCAAAGTTTTAGGAAAGGCCCCTGATTAAAAGAGGGGCTGTCATGTTGCTGTGCTTGGGGATAGATTTGATTGAATGGGAAGAATAGACACGCTCCCTCAAAAGCGCATGTATCAGAAGCTAATCCGGCTATGGCCAGAGAGGGATTTCTCGGGCCATTGCTTCAGGAATATGACATTAGTCCTACATTATGAATTAAATTAAAATGTTTTATGAAATCGAACATTAGATTAATAATTGTGTATTCATTAGTAATCTTGTTCTGGGGCCATTTTACATTCTCTGCCCACTCCATCGAAACTGATCATTCACAAACATCTTCATCAAGCTGGGGGATTTTGAAAGGTAGTCTGCTGTCAAGAAGTATACTTTTCCAACTCTCTGTATTTTGCATATAATTAAATATGATTTATTGGTTTATAGGTTGATGTGTGTTATTGTGGCCCTTTTAGTGCACCATCATTTGGTGTAGGGAGTAGTGGTGATTTGTTCATGAAATGATTTGTTTTAGGGATCCACCTTAATCCTTCAGTTATAAGCCTTCAACATTATTTATTTATTTATTATATCAAATGGCATTGATTGACAATAAGTCGAAAACACAGTATATATAGTTGCTATCAGTTCATGGTCATCTAAAATTATGGTTTGTGTGACATGAATTTTTAAGTGAACTTAAACATGATTTATCACTTTGTCCCCCTCTTTTAGTGGAGGTACCTGAAATTTGTTATAATTATAGTTTCTCTCATTGGATTGCTTTAAGGGTAAAGTACACAGCGAAGCAAGGATTATAACCATATCAGACTTACATCCGTATGAAAATTATACATTTTCAATAAAGTGGAAATATATAGTGTACAACTACTGGAGTGATGATGTTACTATTAATATAACCACAAGAATAGGAGGTAGATATTTATCAATTATATTTCACAAGAATTGTTGGCACAAAAAATTTATCTATTAAATTTAAACCATTGTAAAGAAAATATTTTATAAAACAAACTGCAAAGATGTATGTTAATAGGACAGACATAGATATTTCACAACCATCGATAATTTTTGTTTTCAGTACCAAATTATGCCCCTGTTGTTCCTAATAAAAACCATGCTAAAGGTGTCAATGAAACAGCTATATATCTGCAGGTTAGTTTATTTATTCAATCTTGTTTATATGCTCATATTTAATGTGGACGTATATTGTCATCACAATTCTGTTTAACTATTCTTGTAACCGTCTTTCACTCTACATTTCTTGTCAAATGTTTTTCAATTTGCCTGAGTTTGTTCATTCAGTCGTAAGAAAAAACCTTATTGAAATTAAAGAAATATTGATTGTAAATTTCAGAGATACCCCCCCACCCCATTTCTGTTCAGAATATTATTAATCTCATAAAGGACAAAGCTCCAAATAAAATTGGGATTGTTCATTAGGGTACAAGGAAGGGTTCTATCAAGTTTCAAAATTTGTTTTATCATGTTGAACCGATTTATCTGTCTGGTCACATTTTGAATTTTAAAACTTGTAAATATTATTTTAAAATGGTGTTGTTCATTATAAAAAAGAACCCTCTTTTAGTTTCAAAATTTTTGCCCAATATAGATTTGCATAGTTATCTTTTTTGATTAAATTTTTTAAAACTTGGCTTGTATTGAGACAGTATTTATTTTTCAGAAAAATCCTGAGGAATCAGAAAATGGACCTATCATCAATTATATTGTAAATATTACATACAACAATGTTAAACCCGACGACAGAATAAAGCGAAGTTCACCACACGAATCCAAAAAGTTTGATGGAAGTTCTTTGTCCATTTTTCTTCCATTACCCAATGATGAGAAAGACCAAACCCTAACTGTTCAGTCGGCTACAGAAGCAGGAGTTTCTCCTAAATATACAACAATTTATGTTCCCGCGAATAGGAAAGAAAGTGAGTAATATCACCATCTACACATTCCTTATGAAATCATTACAGACAAACAGATTATTACATATTATTTGAAAACACCGGGCCCTTATTCACGAAAACTTAAACTAAGATACAATCGAAATTTTAAGAAATACTGCAATTCGATTGGCTGACCAATATGCAAATTGGATATATGCAAATTGATTTTACTGGTCAGCCAATCGAATTGCAGTATTTCTTAAAATTTCGATTGTATCTTAGTTTAAGTTTTCGTGAATAAGGGCCCAGGCCTGCATGCATGTATTTCTATTATAATGCAAAACATATAATAATAATAATTTTATTGTGTTGTTATGTTTACAACATTCCATATTGCTTCAAATGTTTGATCAGAAGGTTATTGTATGAATTATTTAAGTTTATTATGACATGGGGGGGGGGGTGGATGGCCGAATGGTTAGCATGCGCGCGCTGTATCATAAGGCCTGTCATTGAGTCAACTGGCATGGTTGTACGTGACAAGAAGTAGGGTTGCCTGTCCAACCTTGGGAGAGGGGTTTATATAGGCCTTGCCTGTTCCCCAGTCCCCTCAGTTTCTGAATAAATATTGTTTCCAAAAAAAAAAACCTTGTGGATTTTCTCTGGGTCCTCCAGTTTCCTCCCACTGCTAAAGACCCCTATGCACAAGCAAATTATTGAAATAAAATTAAAACCATATGTTAATCCCGAAATGACCTAGTTTGTGTCGAGAGGACGTTAAACCCCATTTCTCTCTCTCTCTTTTATTATGTTTGGATTTTTTTAATAGTTGGCTCAGTGAGTAAGGTGCTGGCTCGCTAACCTAAATGATCCCAGGTTTGATCCCATTGATGGTCGAGAAAGTTCCTTGAAATTTTCTGATGTGAATTCCCTTGTCAGTGGTTGACCGAGGTCCTGCGTGGGTACACATTGGTGTGCACGTAAAAGAACTTATAACAGTTGGAATTATTAAAATAAGAGTAGGCCATACTCCTTCATACGGCATCGTATATGCCCATCTTCATTTGCCCAAATGCAAAAGAAAAATACTAAGTTAAACCCCATTTTATTTTGTTTTATAGTTGATAATGATCTCACAAGACTTGAATCTCAAAGTTATAATGAAACACATGATCAACTTGATGTAGAAGATGTTGCTACTGCAGACAGACTTGACATCTTCTGGTGTTTGGGAATATATTTATCTGCGAAGAAATTAGTAGATTGTAAGGTAAGCATAGTGTAAGATTTATTCCTAAATTGTTAATAATAAATTAACTAAATAAAATCACCAACTTTTATACACCTTCAATTTAAGTACATGTATAGGTTTAATAGAATAGGTTTAGGGAAAGGGGTTTAATAGAATAAGTAGTGATGGTCCGATAATTGGTTTCAACATTGGTAATTGGCTGATAAGTGGTCTATTGGTAGAAATCGGTAACGGTCAATACAAGACCATTTTGTAGATATGGGAGTCGCTGATATCAGTTCAAAAGGACTAGGTAGATACCTTGTGGACAAATTCTTACTTTGCTTGACACTCTGTACTTATATTTTAGTTGCTGTGCGTGTGGCTATTTATACATGATACAAGACTCTCATAGAGGCCAAAAATAGTAAAGAATCAACCGGTCTGCGTTATTTTTTTTAATCCATATTCACAAATTGTTAGGGAGTTCGGGTAACTCAATGCGTTTTTTAAAAATATACGATTTCTGTCTATGTTTCTGACAAACATTAACATACAACAGTCCATCGGATAAAACGTCTGGCTGGAATATGGAATATGCCCATTGCATGATGATCAAAATCATAGAATTGGAAAATGCAGCAGTATGTTGCAGAGGCCAGTCTTCGTTCCCATTTCAATGCGTGCTGACATCATATTATGTCATCATGCAGTGAATTTATTCCAAAAATACAAGATCACAAACTCGAATAATAGCTATTTAGGCTATTGAATATTTATTTAAATTGTTTCTGATAAGTAATAACAAATTTATAAACTATGAAATAAACAATGTTTCTCCTTTGATCATTGTCGCTGATCATGACAATGTATAGAATCCATGTAAGTGGAGTTGGTTAGAGAAGGAGGTGGGCGGGAAAGCGGTGGGCCTTTTCATTAGGAAATTACGTCAATGATTTTTAGAAGTTTTTTGTTGTTTTGTTGCTTTTTTCTTTGACTTCACTGGCATTTGATGTACTACGTGAGTATACTGCACCATTGTACAAAATTTTAGTTATTTTTGAGAAGAGAATAGAATAGGTTGAGAGGAAAAGGTTTAATACTTTAGGTTTAGAAGAAGGGGCTTAATAGAATTGGTTGTGGGGGGGGGGAGGGGCTTAATAGAATAGGTGTAGGAGAAGGTGTTTCATAGAATAGGCTCAAGGAAGGAGGTTCAATGGAAGGTGTTTAATAAAATAGGTTTAGGGGAAGAGGTTTATGGGAATAGGTTTAGGTGAACAGGTTTAATGGAAGAGCTTAAATACTAGAGCACAGTTTCAGAGAACAGGTTTACAGCAAAGACTTTTCAATGATAATTTTACCTGGAAGTTATCTATTTTCTGTCTTCAGCTTTTGTAACAAGTAGTAGGATCTAGGAACCAGATTATCAATGAAGTTTAAGGGTTTAATAACTGATTTTAGTGTGTTTTTTTTATTCACAGTCTGGTATTCACTATGTAACTATTTCACCAGCTACCAAAACCATTATTATTCCCAGACCAAAGTTAGAAATGCCCCAATGTAGTAGGTGTGTTTTACATTATGCTGTTGCCATGGAAAAGAATAATTTATCAAGTTCAATGTTATGGGACTCGGCATCAGAACCTAAATTACTTCCTATAGTACATGTAGATGGTAAGATTATTGAGTTACAGCTTAATTTACAGTAGGGTTTTTATACGCCCACATTGAAATGTGGTTGTATATTGTTGTTGCCCCTGTCCGTTCATCCATCTGGTTTCCACAATTGCTTGTGGAAGCTCTAGAGGCCAAAGTCAGTATCCAGTTGACTTTGGATTTATACACAGTGTCTATGGTCATAAGACGAAGAAGTCTATGTATTTTCAGTGATTTCTGATAATTACTGCCAGAGTCATGGCCCTTGATTACTTTGATAAATCTTGTGGATGTTTAAGAGGCTAAAGTTATTATCTGATTGACCTTAAATTTTAAAGACAACGAAGCCTTTTGATTTCAAATGCTTTGTGACAAATGTGACCCCCCATGGCATACTGAGTCGCAATGAGGAAATTTTGAAAATTGAGTTATTGTTATTTTCACATTCTCCGACTCATTACCTTCAATTTGATGTATAGTTTGTTTGAATCGGGCGAAAATTGACCGAGTTGTGACTGCTTAAAGCCACCCAACTCACCAGAGTAAGTTTTGAGAAAAATCAAGTTAAAGATTTGGTATGTTTCAAAACAAAACCCCATAGCAACCAAGCCATTTATTTGCTGTTTTGTCGTTGAATATTGATTTCTAGGGGTTTTCAGGGGTGCTGAAGACGAAAATTGTAGTAACAATTTGATCCGACAATTTCCGCCATCTTTTTTTTCAAAATGGACGCCAAAATGACAAATTTTCGAGCTTTCATAAGTTATGTGTTTATTAATGTCATTGAATGGGTTTTTGGGGGTGCTAAATCAAACAATTGCAGTATAAGAATAAATCCGATAATACCTGCCATTTTGTTTTTCATAATGGCGACCAAAATGATAATCGTAGTAGTAAAATTAATCCGTCAATATCAACCATTTTGTTTTATCAAAATGGCGACCAAAATGACAATTCTGTTTTTTTTATCACCGTATTTGTAACCGTGTCATTTTATATGTTTTATTAGGCATAAAGGTTGTAGCATCAGGGGTTGACTGGACTGTATCCTCCATCTTGTTTTTCAAAATGGCCACCAAAATGGCAATTATTGAAGTTCTTATACTTGGTACTCGTGTAATATATCATTTTAGAGGTTTTCTGGGGTGCTGAATACGAAAAACATGGTGTTGGGTCGATGCAACGAATATTTATCATTTTACATATTGGATGATTTTATTGTCACCCATCAGTTATGGTCACACCTTGCAGGCTAGGGTATACCAATGAAACGACGGTATTCAACACCTTATGCTATCAAGTATAAGAAAAGAGAACAGTTTTCAAAAGACAACAGTATGCTAAAAACTCTCATAAATTTAATAAAATAATTATAATAACAAATTGTATTATAATGCATCACAAATTACTATATTTTTTTTAATAAAATATAATAACAAATGGAATAATAATAGCACTCGAAATAGGATGATTTGTAAAAGAAAAGTAACTCAAGCACTGGAAATGTGGCCATTTAGATGAGCCAGTTCATTTTGCTACGATACAGTGGGGTGCGAAATCATTTAGCTATTGGGTGTTTTATATGATTACTAATTTAATGTTCCGTTGGTGGTGGAACAATATCACTGTTCGTGGTTTGACCGCGATTGCCGAGTTCTAATTAAAAGAGTTGGTACTAGGCCTTATGATCAAAGATACATTATTAACATGGTTTGACTATACACCTTAATTGAAACTAGTTCCATTGTATATACTATGGAGTTTTCGTATGGCACGGTTACGATGCCAGTGTATAGAAAGCTGTAAACAAACGCTATTTACAGTGGATATAATTGCATTACGAGAATTTAATTTATTAATTCATCGGGCATGGGTGACTGTTCAACGTTCGAGAATGGAAAAGGGTGAGCTCTCAATAATAATATCCAATATGCATTCTTAACTTTGCATGCCGTATGAAGCGACAGTAAACGGAATACACCTATCAATAAAATTCTCTTCGGAAAGAAAATTATTGGTTATTTTGTTTATTTCCATTTAAGGACTATAAATTATTTTCTAACAGACCAAACGAGACATTAAATCATCGCCGCTTTGATTAGTTATTCGGAGTAAATAATGAATTGTCGGTGGCCTTATCATTGTTAATTATCAATCAACTAATCATTAATCCGTGAGAAGTGATTACAGATTAGTATTACTCAATGATTGATTTACAATGTTTTGATTAACACTCAACGGCTATCTATATACGATCAGAATTAAGTTGTTGGTATCCGAGGAGCTTTTTATTTTGTGTTTTTAACAGTTTTCAAGCGTAAATAATTTAATTAAATCAACCTGTCCATAATACCATATTCATTGTATTGAACGTTAAATCTTTAATAAACAACAACAACAGTTGTTTTCTGCCACTTCTCAGAGTGAATCGCATGTAGATACACCATAGCATTGCCCAAATCTAATTTCTATCGTCTGCTTGAGCCTCGATCGGCCACGGAACCACAATGCTTTGCAGGCGTCGTCTGGGCCAATCAGCAAACGAGTCATGTTGGAAGCATAGCAACAAGCGGAGTATGTTTACATTTTTAGGAGTTTTAAAACCCTTTTGTATTTCTTCAAAATGAATTCATCGGGAATACTTTGGTCTTATTTATAAACTAGAGATTCTCCACTTTACAACGATGCCAAGCATTTTGCAAGAGGATTGACAGGTCGCCCCGCTGCGAGCAGAGAAAAATATCTAATTCCGCTGAGAATATTCAGAAAAAGACAGATTTAAGAATACGGTACTCTTACAAAACGTCCAAATAAAGGCGTTTTAAAATGTTTTATTGCTATTTTGATCTTTTGAGTCGATAGATAGTATATTTATAGACTCATTTTTGTGAAAATCTCAATTTCGATCAAAATCAATATTTTCGCTTATTTTGTCTCTTGTGCAAAATTAATTTTGCCGCATTCCGACTCAATAACATGCGGTGGGTCACAAATATTGTACACTAAACATTAGCATGGACAGAACTAGAAGCCATATAAATTCTAATGATTTTTGATAATTACTTAATTAGTCGTTGATCAGATTTTAGTGTGTTGTAATTTTTTTCATTACCGTCAAAAAAAAAATATGTGAAATCCCTTGATGACTGCTTGGAGGACATAGCTGCTGTGGGCATATGTCTGGCAACCTATCTTTTTGTAAGTTTGAAGTAATAATTACTAGTATGAGCCGCCTACATTGAAAAGAGGTCATATACTTCCATTACCCATTGTGTTGGTTGTTGTCCACAACAACTTCAGTTATCTCCCAATCTATTTCGAACATGATATGAAATTTGAAATATACAATTTCTTGATGCTAGTACTTCCTTATTAAACCAATTCTATTTATATTTGTTTTCAGGTATGGTTTACAAAATAGAGGAACATTTATATTGGATCATCATACCAATTGCTGCAGTTTTATTTGGGTTTTTTGTCTTTACATTATATAAGTATGTACATGTATTATGTACTAAGAAACAAGAAATTAATGAGAAATGAATTAATACATTGAATATGATGCATCACCATTCACATGAAATTCAGAAAGTGTTTCTTTTCTGTGACATTATAAAATAATATTCAGAGTAGTTCAACATGCCCAGAAAATCACATTAATCTTTTGTTTTACAGTAATTTTGTGATTTTCTTATTTTTGTTTTACAGTAATTTTGTAAATTTCTTATTATAGGGTACTTTCGTTTTTTATACGCCCACATTTTCATGTCGATGTATATTTTTGTTGCTCCCATCTGTCCGTTCACATTTTGTTTGTGGACACTCCACACTGTTTACGGATTATGGCCCTTGATTGTACGAAAATCATGTTTTTAAATTGTGGACACTTTTGAGTCCACAATTTTTATCCAATTTTGATGAAATTTAAATTCATGTTTATTACCCCAAAATCTTGGTTTCTTTCCATATTGGTGCATATCAGACCATAACTTCCTGGATTATGGCTTCTGATTGTATGAAAAATAACATTTTTAGCTTAAGTTTACAATTTTTATTTGATTTTTAAAAAAGATACTTAGGATTAAGTTCGAATTTCTTGAAAATTGAAACGAGACTGTCTGACAAAACAAAGCTCACCTTTACGCAAAAAGTATAATGAGCATGTCATACCAAGGTTGTGGACCCTCTAGAATTTACAATTCTTATCCAATTTTGATGAAATTTAAAATGAATGTCTATATCCCAAAGATATTGGTTCCTTTCGATACTGATGCATGTCAGGCCGTAATATCCTAGATTATCCCCCCTGATTGTACGAAAAATCACTTTATTAGCTTGTTCTCATCCATCTCTTGCAAAAGGTAGGCATATCTTGCATGGCAATCGCTTGTTCATAACCATGCAGACCCGTATTACAAATTGTTGTAATCTAGCACTGCAAACAGTAAGAAAAACAACACTGAAACTGTAATTAGACTTGTTGAGTGTTTATGTGATTTTTGAATTTGAATTTCGTGAATAAAATTGAAGAATCATGGGTTATTTACCTGAAGAGTAAAATAAGCGAAAGTGCTAGTAATCGACAAATAATATAGTTCTTTTTTCAAAAACTTTTATATTTTTGTGTATATATATATTTATATATCATATCATATTTTTAGATGTAATAAATGGAGGAATAACAACTACATGGCAAAAGTCAAATTTCCTGACATGGTAAGTAGATATGTTGCCTGGTTAATATTCACTAGTACTTGAAGTATATTTCTGTATTGTGACCATGTTATTTTTACATGCCTAAATTTAATGTGGATGTATATTGTTATCAACCCTGTCTGTCGATCAGTTAATCCACGTGCTCAGTCTAATGACACTTGGTATGTTTCTTTAAATCTATGAAATGTTGTTACACGACATAGACTGAAACTTATGATCATTTTAAGTTTATTCTATATGTCTGGAAAAGGTTTCTTTGCATTAAATAGTTACACTACTGATTCTGTGAAAGCTGTAATATCACAGACGTTTTTTTCATAATAATCCAATGACAGTCAATATTACATTACTCCATGGCAATGATTTCACTCTTCAGCCATATTATTTAATAACAGTTCTCTCCCCTTACATAGGATATTATATAGTTGCTTTCATAGAGATAAGCTAACATCCCAAATTAGTCTTTGTGTGACTGTTGCCATTATGTTTTAGAACAAAATAATCATTGGTCGCTAATTGCAGTATGAATCCATTTTTCAAGGGTCACACTTCTAAACAATAATTTGGCAGGGTTTTTTTTATTGAATATGATTGACTATTAATACAGAGGTTTTCTTTCAGATTTCGTAAATGTAAATTATTTTGTATGTCAGTCGTTTTAGAGACCCATTTAATTAATAAGATTGTTTTGGTGAGATGAGTAGTTGTCTAGGGAGTGGTGACCAATGTATAACAATAACCTCATTTATTTTATGATCAGTAGTGGAATACCGCGTTTCATCAGTGAAATAAAAGTGTTATTCCACTGGCTAGAAGTGGACAAAGCAGTCCATGTTGTTTTTACCTAAAATGATTGTAAAATCATAAAATAAATAGAACATTTGTCGTTTTGTCGTGAATAACATATTTTATTTCATCTCTAAGCAAGAAAACGTTTATATTTTCACTCATGCAACGCATTCGTGAAAATATAAGTTTTCTTGCTTCTCGATGAAATAAAATATGTTATTCACTCTAAAACGACAAATATCCTCTATATATGAAAATATTTATATACATTTTCTACTTTTTATTGAAAATACAATACCGGTAAGTGGAAAATATCAGATTGTGTGTATTTAACCATTCATCTAGATTACCTGTCATTCTGTAATTTACGATCTTGTACTTATTGTTGGTCTCAATATTTACAGGAATATGCTATACATGCACAATATGAACAAGTTCAAAGAAGAACGTTGGTAAGAACATTTTAAACACTAACATGTATACCACATATTGGTTGTGAACATCATCTGTGAGAGGAATAAGTTTTAAGATAAAATCTTTTATTATGGTATATTAATGTAACTTGACAATGGTAATATCAGGATTGATCCAATCAAATTAAAGGAGCTAAATCGCTAATATTTGTGACCTAGAAATTGACCCAAATGGGTCGCAACGCATATAATAATATAATCTGATTGTATATAAACTGATTTACATTCAATTGTCTCCGTTTTGACTCTTAATTTCAAATCAGTTATGTCCAGCGAAATACGGGCTGTGTCTCAACCCGATAGCAATTTCTAGCATCTGGTTATTCCAGTCTATTGAGCAGGCTCTCCAGTTGAATATGTCTAGCTTCGTTCTTTCTGGTCACTTGTTGCAAATGACGCTCAAACGCACTATGGTACACAATTCGTGTACCAATGGTAAAATACTTATTTTGTCTTAAATATTGGATATCAGAAGCCTGTCTTTTCCTGGTAAATTCACAACATCAATGTTGATTTTGAATTGACAAATAATTTGTATTTTCAACGTGTATGACTTAGGATGATATTGAGTTAGAGACTAAGCTACTTTAAATTTGAATGATACTCACTGCTGGTAGTCTTCTGTGAGAGTATTAAAGACTTATTATATCCAAATCCAGCTGATATTTGTTCTTTTGAATGCATAGCAAATTAAAACATAGTTTACGAGTGAATGCAACATATGCACCTCACCTGCAACTAATTCTGTCACTGTATGCACTATTTATTAATACTTTTCTTTTTCTGTTACTAGAGTAGTACTTCAAGTGTGGAAGACAATAGTGATAAAGATTCAACAGACATGGCAGAAACTTGTCCTGATATACCCATAAATACAGAAGCAAGTGGTAGCATAAATTCCAAGCCACTTACTGAAACGGTAAGAAATTGTTGTTTACCAATATTTTGAGTGCATTAAGCTAGATATTGCTTTGGAAGTAGGATGTATCTTTGATAAAGACACATTGTTCCGTATTTGCTACTATTAAAAATATTAATATTTTAGAATAAAAATATTATACGTTCAATCAGCACCCTAGTGTTATTGATATGAACAAAGAAGACCTATATCATCTGGTTTCACAGACTGTCCTGTGCAATACACAAAGTTGGGTGCCAAAAATCAAATGCTACAGTAAAACAAACAAAAATGCTCACTGCACATGACATCCTTTTGTCATGGCTGTATTGAGTAATAATGGAATATTTATAGCGGTATGTAGTTTGAAACAGAGATTCCATGTAATAAGGTTACATTTGGGTTGTATATTAGTGCTGGGTATTGCGACTGCAGTCACGATATGATATGTATTGCGATTCAGGTTCTACGATACAATTCATATCCAGGTCAATATTTACCAAGATCACAACAGGATAAATTAATAAGTTTTATTTTTATGGCGAGAATTTTTAGTCCTGCGGATATCAAAGAAATAAAACTGTTTTATATCACAATTTTTATATGGATCAAAATAAGGACCAAAACAATGTAAAGGTGTTTAATTATGAGTAACAGGTTAGTTACAATAGCGACAAATAAACAATAAAAAAAATAATCATAAAAAATCGATTCAGAGGCTCGCAATTCAATGCGCAAATGGTGAGAAGATGAACCCAGATACCTCTATTCAACGATATATCGTGCCAGCACTATTGTATATGTGTCTAATTAAACCAAGAATAAACATTTAGTCAAAGCAATATATAATATAGCACCCTCATTGAAGCGTTACAGTTAATAAACCTAGTGAAATGTTATCCATAAAGCTGTTTGTCATTATTTGAAAAACAGGTTAGTATCTGTATAATTCTGGTGCCAGTGAACAAGACTGGTACACCACCCTATATCACTCTATTTAGGTACAAAAGGGAGTGTGGTAATATTAATGCCCTTTTATCATTCTATTGTAATTTGGTACAAAATAGTGTGTGATAAAATCAATGCCTTCTTAATGTATGTCTTTATTTTCTAGAGCGGTTTTACTAATACTGGAGAAAGTAGAAGTACAGAGCAATGTAGCAGCCCCATCTCGTCAGGATCAATAGGCAGTGGTCAGTGTTTGATCATAGTAGGCTCTGGCAGTGGTAGCATAAATTCTGAGCCTTATAGCAGTGATTGTTATAACAATTTGAGTTTCTCATGACAAATATACAGTTCGTCAGTGCCATAGATGTTGGTGATTGTACACAGAACTGTTTAAATTATCAAGAAATCTCTGGTTTTGAGTTCTTTTGTGTTCTTCAGCAATCCAAATTATAAATCTCTTTGTGAAGATTCTATTGTTGATTCAAGAGCTAATCCAGAAGTATTTAAGTTTTGAAAGCTGTTGTAATATTCAGTATTATTTCTCCATGTGATAAACAGTTGATTTTAATAATATTAACAAACCATATAAGATTTAACAATCAGTAGTAATAATTATGAACATTGTGCAGGAAAACTATGCAACTTTATAAAGACAGTGCAAACATACTTTAAAAAGCTAATTGTCAATTCAAGTGAAAGTGAAATCAAAGCAATTAGCTAAGTGAACCTACTTTAAAAAATATCCTCAAGCTAGTGGGGTGGGGTGTCAAGTGTCCTGAGATAGAGTTGGCATACCATGCCTCATATATGACACCCATCACAAGGCAGAAACAAGGTCTAAGATAATATTTTGAACAAGTGAATGAGTGAATCTTGTAAATAAGTTTATTAAACTGATATCTAGACCATGTAATAAATCCAGCAGCTATACTTTAATTGTCAATAAATGTGCATGAAATTGCTAATGATTTGATCATCATGACATTTCATTTGAGTTCAATAGGGCAACTTAAAGGAGATTGTCTACCCTTTTCTATTCTCTCCTTTTAAGTCTCTTCAAATGAATAAATTGTGACTTGAAACTTTAATGTGGATCATTTGTGGTGTCTTACTAGTTGGATATATTCCCATAGACTAATTAAAATTATACCAACATTTCATTCAGTTTCATCATTTGACTTTATCTTGGTCTAAAGACATTACTTGCATATTATATGTTAGATTGTTAATGTATTATAAAGGAACTTTACTGATCCACCATATTTTTACTACATTGCACATAGTTATATTATATTATAATAATTGATCATATTTTTATAGGGGATCACGGTGGGTAAGATGCTGGCTCGCTAGCCTGGAGGTCAGGTGTTCAATCCCTGCATTGGCCGAGAAAGTTCATCCAGATTTTCCGGCATGGTTCAGTCATTGTTTTTTTAAGGCGAGCGAAGGCTCTCAAGCGCCTGCCGCTCACCTGAATAACGACCAAGGAGAGCTTTTTCTCCCTCTCCTTAAAACTAAAAATCGCTCTCCTTTACAAAGTCATTGGGGGGGGTATTTTCATTTATGAAACCAGGAATGACCCCTAACATGCAGTTATTAATCTTCAGAACCATTTCCCATACACACAACTAATCACTCTCCTTGATATCAGATCACTTTTCTTATCAAAACTGGGAGAGCTTTTTTAGGGGAGCGATTTTTTCAATTTGTTGATTAAGGGGAGCTTTTTTCGGCTCTCCTCTAAAATACAAACAACAACCACTGATGGTTCTCCCTTGTCAGTGATGCAGGATGGAGAACCTGACAAGGACAGCTGTCTAGTCGTTCGGATGGGACAAAAAACCGAGGTCCCGTGTACACATTGGCGTGCACGTAAAAGATCCCTTGGCAGTTGGAATTCGATATAAGAGTAGGCCGTAGCCCGGGCAAAATTTCCCTCGTAGCACACTGTATGGCGTATGCCCATCTTCATTAGCCCAGTTTAGGAGCAGAACAGTACGACGTTAAACCCCATTTCATTTATATAGTCATTACATATATATGCTGATCAACAATTGCTTGTGAATACCATGAGGTCTCAATTGTACATGTTCATCTGTTTTAATGAAACTTAGTATAATTTGCATCACCTTAATGACTTGTTAACACACTGGAGTCCGCTCCTTTTTCGTATGCTTTTAATTAAACTTGGTATGTGACTTGTGGAGTTATGAACCTTGATATTCTGAAATATGTCAAAACTAATCCAATGCCTTTATTAGTCTAAGCAGAAAATGCTTATTGAACTTGGTCACAGTATTGATGTAATGTAATTATACATGGAGTTTCGTCACTCTCACTGAATTAGAATCAAATTTATTGTGGTCTAAAGTCTTGACATATCATATGGTTTGTCAGTTACTTACTATGCTCAATCTCAGTACAAACTGTTCATTATCAAGGTATTGATGAAATGAGACAGGCTGTGCACAGAATTTCATCACTTTTATAACCTCTGACACCCAAGTTGGAACATTCTACCTCAAAAATAAAAAATTTGTGTGTTTTTATTTATAAGGTTTTGGATATTTTTTATTTTTTTTATTTTAATTTCAATTTTAATGTTTATTATTCAAGGAGTCGTCTCTCTCTACTTAGTCAAAATACCTTAAATTTGGCATGTACCACTTATTTAAACACCCCAGGCTAGTTCTTGTTTGCTGTCATTTCTGACATTTTCTCTGGCATACTCCCTCTAGTCAGAGGTAAGATCCAAAGTGGCAGGAATTTGTGAATAGTCATTTTGATTGGCCAAGAAACAAAATCCCAGGAAACATGGCAGTAAAAGATCCCTTAATAGATTGTATTTGAGTTTAGAATTCAGATACCATTCTAGGACAAGATGGCCCTTCCTCGGTATAGCACAGATCATATTATGTCATTCCATACCTCAATCTATGATTTATATATAGCAACAAAATTAAATTTTTATCTATAAATATAAGAAGTATGTAGGTAAGCAGACTGAAACTCCATTTGAATTACGTTAAATTAATTCCAACATTAATTTTGTCATATCAACAAAACAAAGTGATCATCATTGTGACTGATCTAGTCATTCTAGCTATATTTCTTTTTATATGATCATTATGATTCATTTATTTAGTAAATAATTATCAAAAGTTCCTTGTTATTGTTTAGTGTAAACAGCCAATACAGTTATTTAATATATTTGTAAAAATGCTGAAAATAAATTTCACACAAAGTTTTCCCATAGATGTGTGATTTTGTATATAATATTTATACTTACATATATAAACAAGTCATATTAGAATAAATATTTTTAAGAGCGTGTCCACGAGAGCACCATGCAGAAATTGAAAAAAACGATAACCCGGGGGGTCAGGAAATTTCAACCATACTTGGTCTATGGGGACCCCTAGGCGACAGAAGTCACATGATGGAGTGAAAAAATTTTGAACGGACAACTTCCGGTATAACTGGAAATTGTTGTTTTGGGGCAAAAGTTGACATATTTCGACCAATTTGTTACCCTAATTTCAAAACGCTCCTACCCGAAAAGTTGTGTCTCTAAATTTTTGATATTGGTCAGGTATGATAGGCCTAGTAGTCGTCTTAAAATCCTGCAGTCGTTTGGGAATGAATGAATCGTGTGGAATTTTTTGTGAGTGATCATAAAGTGGTCATTTACATATGTTTAAAACTATGCTATCCTAAAACGCATGTAGCTGCTTCTTTGCAGGTCTGACATAGAATTGCTTGGTGTGGTTGTGAAGGGCATTTCTCAAAGTAAATGTCAAAAGAAAAAAACTGACCGGAACGCAACCCACTAGAGTGCTGTAATATTCTGAAAATGTGTAAAAACGGTATTTTCCACGAAATTCATCTTTTCACTAATGACCGAATACTATTTTCAAGAGTTCAAATGACCGTTGATTATGAACATTAGTACTATTTTTTGTTACTTGAACGTTCCTTGTGCCAAATATACTATCTTGGTTAAAAATCATGAAGTTTTTGTGACAAAATCGGACGTTCGCGGTCATCGTAGGAAAGGGGCTTAACTGGTGTATAATTTTGCAGGATCAGGCAACGATTATTCTCACCTGTATTCAGTAGTTAGTAGCACGGAAGTGCATAAATGTAAGGACTGGCATAGCAAGCTTTTATATTAGCTCAATTTAACCAAAGCAGCACATTTTCAGCAATGACCAACGATTATCTTCAAATGACTACTGATCATCACCATTACTTGTAATATTTCGTAATTTCAACGTGAATCGTGTCAAATAGATCATTTTGTTTAAAATCATAATATTTTTGTGAGAAAATCTGACTTTCACGCTTGCTTGATAGCCATAGGGAAGGGTCATAAGTGGTGTGTAATTTTGCAGGGATCAGAACACTGTTATTAAGATCTGTATTCATAAACTTGATATCTTTTAATTTGTACACCTGCTCATGTAAAGAAGAACCATAAGAAGAAACATTCAGAAGTGTTCATGTAGGGACATTTAATGTCTGGTATTGAAATCTCTGAATCATGGCATAGATCAAAACAGGATTTATGGCACTCCAGGATAATGTTGACCGCATGTGCCAAACTCCTACATATACCTACATTCGAGCAGAAGTGCTCACTTACTTAGATTCCTACGTTCGAGTGTAAATGCTCTCTGACCTTCCTTCAAGGTTTTTGGACCACAGAGTACTGTTTTATTTTGTAGTACTGTTTTTGACCTCTTCTCCTTTAGGGATTTCAATATGGAATTATCATAGCCTCCCGATCTGTAATGCCTCTCCATGAAAACGTCCAAATGTTTCCATACAATGATCGGCTCCTAAATACAGATGGGAATAAGCTGGTCTGATTCCTAAAATATGGTTGACCAAAATAACCTATTTGGCACAAGGAACATTGGCAGAAAAGGTGTTGTATGGTCGTCTTGCTGATTGTGTGACTACGACTTACTGTCACTGGATCATCTACAATCCCCTCGTCCTTAAAACCTGTTACAAGAGCGAACATGTACATCCCTCAGAAACACTTCTTTTACCCAAGAGCTAAAATATGCTTACACTGAATCGTGTATCATATTTCACCTTTCATTATATCATATTTATAGAAGACGATTTGTTCTGTTTAAATTGCATTGGACATTCATGAAACTTGTCCCTGGTCTAACACATAGACTTTAGATCCTAAGGTCTGTCATTGAGTTAAGTGGTGTGACAGCATGCCGGTGACATGGTGTGGTGTTGTTTGTTCAACCTCATGGATATTCTCTTTTCCCACAAGTGTATTATTGAAGTAAAATTGTACCATATGTTAGTCCGAAAATGACCTAGTTTGTGTTGAGTGGACCTTAAACCCCATTTCTCTCTCTGAAGTCAAAATCACCCTTGATAACGAATATATTAACTTTGTGATGATGTCCATAGATACAGTATGCAATCCATATTATGCTAGTCCCAAAATGACCTAGTTTGTGTCCAGTGGACTTTAAATCTCATTTTACTTTGTTCCTCTCATGTGTAAATCATCCTTGCTAACGACTAAATGGAATATATTAAATTTGTAAAGATGTCCATACATATAATTCATCTGAGGTATTGATAGACGGGACATTTTATCCTAATTTTTGGTGTTTTTAATATATTTCTCCTGTTTTTATTATGACTGTTCCGGTCATTTTTATTTTGTTAGTAGGAAGGTTGCTAGTTGTGGGTAACATTCAACTTTGGTCCTAGTCCCTGCAAAGAACGAGCTATAGCCTCTTAAACATTGGTTTTCATTAACTTCAATTTTCAGAGAGAGTTGGGTATCCGGCCAGTACCAAGGTAGCATAAGCAGTAGAAACTTCAAACTCAGTGTGAAGGAGGAACCTGAGTGGTCCTACTAATGCCCAAAATTTTGTCTATCCAAATCAATTATTTTCCGAATAGCAGGTCATTCAAATTTGGATCCAAAATTGCCTATTTTTGGCTTATTTTTCGATTAAAAAATACTTTTCCAATTTTCCAGGTCGGTATCAACTGAATCAATCTAATATTTTGTGGGGATGTATCTGGGTACTAACCCATCTCACAGAAAAAATTTGGTCCAAATCCCTGACCCAAGGGTTATCACCCCCTGCATGGTGCTCTCGCGGACACGCTCTTAATCTCTCTTTCTTTTTAAAGTATAATAAATTTGAAAAAAAAGCACTTGCAGCAAATGTATATAACTTATGATACTGAATACTAACACTTTATTTTTAACACAAAAATCTTGAATGTAAATAAAACAGTTCAAATATTGATGAGCCATCTAAGTGTGCTAAATTTACATAATTATGTTTCATTGCATCCATGTTTTAAAAACACTCACTTTAATTAAACCACATATTATATGTTGATATGTCACATTAACGGACTCTTAGTTTTGTTAGTCTTTTTATTATCTGTTAGGCAACACAAATAAAATAACTTGTTTCTCGGGCACCGCCCGCACGCAAAATTGGTTGCGCGTGCAGTCTATTTATTAGTCTTGATGAAAAAAAATAAATATGTAACGCCCGCCCGCACATCGACAAGCAAGTCGTAAAAAAAATATCCCGCATGTACCTACATCCGCCATACATGTATATCTATTCAAATGTATTAAAACTGATTCAGATGAACATGCTGTCTTTTTTATCCGAACAATGGCGAAGTTTGGTAGATTTGCCTTTTTTATTGATATCGAAAGAACCTCCATTTTGTATCACGTGATATTAATTACCTCCCCTGATAAACTAGAATTTGATTCGTGTTAAAAGTCATTGGCGACAATATTTCAATCATTCGATCGTAATCGGCTCATTATTGCCGGCTTCAGTCGGTCCTTGTTTGGAAAATCCTATTGATAAAATAATGAACCGTAGAACAGGTTAATTAATTATAGCTAAGAATACGATACGATGACGATAGTCGTCATTATGCATACCTTAGAATCTGGGTCATTATTAGTACGGTAGTTTCGATAATCCGGAAAATAATAATTGGATTACCGATTTGATGGTTTTACTGACCAGTTGTTAGTTAGATTTAAATAGTCATTCAATATAAACACCGGATAGAACACCGAATATCCTGAGAAACACACCGAATATCCCAAGAAACAGTATTTCCGGCAATCTCCAATACCGATGACACGGTGTGACATGCATTGGTTGGAATTCGGTAAATAATTATAAATAAACCGGCGATACTAGATTTAGTTTTAAATACTGTTTACCATGATTATTATTTTTGATACACCTGGTGAAAGAGGCTTAGTTTTTAAAAATATTGTTGTCTTTATGGAGGGCTATTACATAGTCGTATGGAATTTTATTTTAAACCAATTTCAATTATGTGAATTAAATATGGAAAATTATTTTCCTTTCAGTCAGTGTTCAGTCTCAGTGTTTTAGTAGACTTGATTTTGGGTTTATGTTTTAAGTATGTACAATAAAGTTGAATATAACGGAAAGCAAAAACGTAAACAAGTAATGACTTTCTCATTTAAAAAAAAAAGAAAAAAGAAAGACCGCCCTCCCGCCCCAACAATTTTCAGCAATAGCCAAATTTTATTTTGCACCATCAATGAGTAAAAAAAAAAAAAGAAACCGCCCTCCCTCCCTACAGTTTCAGCTGTCAGTTGCCCGAGAAACAAGACATTTATTTTGTGTGGCCTTATAACTAATTTAATTATCAATGTAATTGTTTTTAATTAGTGCAAAAATAAATATGGTTTTATTACACAAGTTTTTAATTTTAGTGTTTTAATGATGCAGTGTGTTTTATTGAAAATTTTAGTGTTTTAATGATGCAGTGTGTTTTATTGAAAATATTGTTTGAAGGCATAATATTCCAGATTAAAAGATAATTATGAAAAGTAGTCTTACACCAAGACATATTGTTCCAGAACCTTGTGAGTTCTATGAATACTAACTTAAAGGAGACAAATCGCTAACTCAATATCATTCAGTCTTTGACATTACAAACGCGACTTATTGGTTAATTGATGTTGTTATCTTACCATGAAAAAATATGCTTCTCATATCCAATATGTAAGACAAAATGAAAATTTGAGTGCCATCTGTAATGAAGTGACTTGATAAACTAGACTAAACATATCCCACAGGAGAATACTACCAGTGTAGACTGGAATAACCAGATGCCAAAGACTGCAATTCAATTTGGACTTGATGCATATTTTTCCTAACATAAAGATTAGAAATTACAGTAAAAACAGAAACGATTGAATGTAAATCAGTTTATATACATTCGTATCACATTATTAAATGCGTTGCAACCCATTTGTGTCCATTTCTAGTTGTCAAAGAATAGCGATTTAGCTCCATTAAAGAAGCATTATCTAACGCTCGCTTCTACCAAAGTGATATCGCAGCGAGTTATCGGATACATATTGATTTGGCGTGTTATGTACTATTAGGATATGTAACATATATGACTAATTTCTATGTGCTGGCGGCCGACATCAAGGAGATTAAAACATCTGACAAAGGGGATATCATGGATCAATCGCGTAGATTAAGTTTATAATCACTCTTTTTGGATTGATATATATCCCAACAAAGGAGAAGCAATGACTTCTGTTCAGGCTTGGATTGATGAATTGTCCGATAAAGGATTAAGGCAGATTAACTAGTTAATCAAGGTAGGTGTATAGGTGGTATAAGTTCTATAACACAATAAATATGTTGATCACTTAATTACCTAATCAATCCAGCCTATTATCAACGATAATTGGGTTGAGTGGTAGTTATACAATCAGTAAACTATATTAATTTGGGAAATTTAAATATTATTCACCATGTCTTGATATGCCCAATCGGACAATTTTGGGCGTTTGGAAAATAGCGTCGGACAAGTCCGGAATATTCAGTCGAAATCCCATCCCTGCATTATGTAAGATTAGACAAAGAGCTGGTCGTTCTTACTATAATAGTTCTAAAATATACTGCTGTCCAAAAGAAAGTATACACTGTGCATTTTGTGCTGCATCGACCAAAGTCGTTTTTCCATGGTATACGGTATTTGGGTAGAATGTCAATTTGTTTCACATTTTTATTTTTCTTATAAATATTGAGTTTGGACGTAAGAGACAAACTCAGTAATGCTTTATCAAATGTTTTTAATCTAAACAAAACTTAGTCATACTTTCAGTGTGTATACATTCTTTTGGACATCAGTATAGATAATGCAAAATGAATACTTTGAAAATTCATTCAAATTACTTTATTCGGAGACAAGATAATTAAATCATTAAATGGCCGAACCATTCTAATCTACTTAAAATCAAACCCATCTGATGGTATCAAGGGTTGATTATGGTCTTGTCATGTTAATAAATAGTTTATTTAACATTTAAGGCCTAAAAATAGACCTGCCATAGGCAAATTTAGCTCTTGCATAATGCCTCTTTAAGATATTGGTATTTAAACTTCCTTCTTCCATCTTTTTTCTGTCCATGACCATTGTGTCTAAAATAGTACCCAACCCATCTGGCACTATGAGCATTTAATTAATTCCAGATATTAAAATAATCATTCTCTTTACCAAATTCTGTTTGATATTCTGAGAAAGATCACATAAAGCTGGGGAGTTTAAAAAAAATTGTTTTAATAAAATAAATTACAAATATATTATTATATAATATATACCAATTAGAAATCCCCACCTCGCAAAACTTGATAGGGCACAAATGTTAATCAAAACTTCACTTGCATGTATGACATATGCTATGGTCACCCAGCTTCACTTGCATTTATGACAATTGCTGTGGTCTCCTGTCCAAGGATAAATTACACACACATTTACCATTAAACATGTGCAGATAGCATTGATATTGTGATCTATTATGACATGTACTCACATTACAAAATCCATGCATTACACATACAGTTATCCCATTTCAAACATGAGTGACAAAAGGATGGATAGATGGAAAGACCCAATTTGGGTTTCCCTGTAGTATGTTCTTCTGTTAATGGTTGCATATTTAGACAAATCATTTGATCTCATGATTAGGTAGGCAGATGCATTTGATCACATTCTAAAAACTGGATAATTTGTTGTAGGCCTACTGTGTGTCTGGTAAGCCTGGACTATTTGTAGACATTCACCTAATATCTGTAAAGATAAAATTCTCTGATGAACCACTTGTTGTTGACTTTATATTGATCAAATTAATTACCAGTATGTTTAACAATGTAATTTGTTCTGGAGACAAAATCTGCTGTTAAATTGTTAGCTATCAGTCAGAATAATAGCACGTCAAAGTATATGGAAGTTTGATGTTTTTCACACTTACGACTAGGCAATTATCCAGGCAATATTACTGGTCCAACTACTGTAAAATCTATACTAGTTAATTCTTTATTGGTAATTTTTGAAAGGGGTAAAATTTTGAACCCAAATTATAGGAGCTACACATATTATTTCATCAGCAAGTCTGATATCAATAGTAAAGAAACTCATGGCCACCAAAAAGTTGGCAATACCCCTTTAAAATGGATTGACAAGATGGTTGTCTAATTTTGTACAAAAACCCCTGGTTCCTGAATGAAATAGCTAAATCCAGTCAAGATCAAAAGTTATTTACAGCAGCCACTCAATCTAGACACTATCTACTTTTAATATCAGACAAAAGTAATTCTTAAAAAATAATAAACAAACCTTTCTTGTTTCATCTGGTTTGATGATACCATCGTCTAGTAGATGAGCAGAGGTATAAATTGCCGACATTTCATTGGTTAATTTAACCACCAATTCCTGCTTCTTTAAATTTATTTCGTCTACAGAAAGGTCAGACAATACATTCTGGAAAAAGTGTTAATACCAGTATGTACGTGTAAAATTCTATGAGAAAAGTACAATGATCCTGGAATCTGGCAGCCAAATAGAATGTAATACTATTATCCTTGTCACTGACTTCAAAATGGCAATCAGGGATTCAAAACAGCTAGGTAGAAACTATATTACATTTTACTAATAAGGAAACTGTGTGTTCACTTATCTAGGAATTAGCCATACTCCTCGCTGTGTTTCGTTTGATTAGAGCTAATCCCACTAAACACTGCTTTAATGGAAGCAAATTTCTGTTCCAAATTATGACTGGTCAATAGTCCGATTAACAACCAATAGCTAACTGCGTAACAATATCGTTAAATTTTAAACAAAGCTCCAAATTGGACCAAATATGTTTACTAACGTTACGTCATGACTCACGATTTTATTATGCACAATTAATTAGTGCATAGCAGAATATTGCAGAAAAACTAATTGTGTGACAAACAAGGTTATCAACACTTATACAATGTAAAGAATACTGTATGGAGACAAAGAATACTTCCACCATTTTTAATACCTTAAATCACTCTCAAAAGTTTTAGGGAAGACCCCAGATTAAACGAAGGGCTGTCATGTTGCTGTACTTTGGATAGATTTGATTGAATGGGAAGAATACACACACTCCCTCAAAAGCTCAAGTATCAGAACTTCAGAAGCCAATCCAGCAATGGGCAGAGAGGGATTTCTCGGACCATTGCTTCAGGAATATGGGAATTAGCCAAGATGGAAGGGATTCTCTTGTGACTCAGGATGTGTACAAAAACTACAACCAAATTTTTAGAACTAAAATGTACAAGTCTGTTACCTAAATGTTCATTTCCAGAACATCTAATCAATGCCAAACTGTAATTTGCAATTCAGAAAGATCTGCAATATGCATGAAGGCCTACATAAATCACAATAATAAGTTCAAATTTATGACCTTTATTAACCCTAAATCTTAACTGTCGACCATAGATAATAAGGTCTGTCAATGAGACAAATAGTCTGGTTTCGTTCCCACACTTGTATATGACAAGGAGTAGGGTAGCCTGACGAACTTTGTGGGTTTGTGTTTGGGTTATCCAGTACCTTATTAGTCCTGAAATGACCTAATTTGTGTGGGATGGACATTCAACCCCATTTCTCATTCTCTCCCTAGCTAACAATGGTATATTATTTAGACTTACAGACAAATACAATAGATAAACAATTTACCTTAGATAATTCTTCTGCTAAGAGACTTGGTGACATTATACCTAAAATTGCATTAGGCCAACTAAAAATAAAATTAGGATTGATACATCTTCCTCCCTGAAATATAATATATTGAGAACAAACGAAAGTTTTGGTACCCCTCCCAATATTTCATCATTGAAAATAGGACATTCACAAAAAGGACTGATTACAAATCATATCCTAGTTATCCCCTATTTTATGGTTTAGGCCACTTGACACCCTAGATGTTTCACAGATGACTTTAAGCCACAGATGGCTTCTCAAGATTGTGTCTTATCACATATATTAAAGATACATTATGGGAGATTCGATAACGAGTTGGCAGTTCTCACTATAATAGTTAAAAACTAGATAATGTAAAGGCAATTTGCTGAAAATTTCATTCAAATTGATCCACTATGAACCAAGAACTAAGCGGTGGTAATTTCCGCCTAGTCTCGATCATCATTACTAAAGTCAGTACGATAAAAAGCATAGTCTCAATTATCCATTTAATTGTTAAATTGCGAAGGAAAGTTATGCAGTAAATCAGCTCATAATCCACTAAAGATCGCAGGCTAGCAATGCCATCTAGAGTTGAATTATGGTCTGGATAAGATAATTAATGTCTAATTAATAATTTAGATAACATTTCAGGCCTAAAGAAAGACCTACAATAGACAGATTTAGCTCTTGCATAATGTATGTTTAATAAAACAAACGTAAAATAATGACCACAATCATATTTCAAAAAGGCATGGTTTTATTGAGTATTTGAAATACTTCCCATGTTCCATGTTAAAATGGCCAATTCTGTACTAAATAATCTTGCACTGTTATTTTTAAATAACTTACCATCATGTGTTGTGAAGTACCCAATCCATTACCAATTCTAACCGTTAGTTTAGGCACAGTAGAACAACTCACTGCGGCCATTAATTTACCACATGCTTTTAACTTCTCACTCATCTCCACACCTATATTATTATAAATATAAATGAAATAAGCATCAGCTTTAAAAAAATCAATTGCATAATAATCTTCTGATTTATAGATGATAGCATGCCTGGAAGAGTTGATGTCTCGAACAGTCAGGGATGAAACTAAATTAAGCTAAAGAGCCCCTAATTCCGAAGTACCCCATAAGTTGTGATACCATTAGTGCATAGAATAGGGAAGTTTAGGGGTGAATGGCTACTGTACTATAACTAGGTGTTCTAGTTATAACCCAGGTAGAATCAAAGCACCATTATGGAAGATTAGATAAAGAGCTGACAGTTCTCGCTATAGTAGTTAAAAAAATAGATAATGTAACAGGAATATGCTGAAAATTTTGATCAAATTACTTCACTCTGACTCAGGAAATGTTTATTTTAATAACACTGTAGCCTCGATTGTCATTGTTACCGTTGTTACAATAATAAACAAAGTCTTGATTATCCATATTTACGGTTAATCATCAACAGCCGTTGAACGGGAGATCAGATTAAAATCTACTGGGGAGAGAGAGAGAAAAATGGGGTTTAACGTCCACTTGACACAAACTAGGTCATTTCGAGACTAACATATGGTTTAATTTTATTTCAATAATTCGCTTGCGCGTAGGGGTCTTTAGCAGTGGGAGGAAACCGGAGGACCCGGAGAAAACCCACGAGGTTGAACAGGCGACCCTACTCCTTGTCACGTACAACCGGGGATTCGAAACCACGCCAGTCGACTCAATGACAGACTTTATGATACAGCGCGCGCACGCTAACCATTCAGCCATCCACCCCCCTAAAATCTACTGAAAATCAGACCCATCCAGTTGGCACCGTGAGTTGATTATGGTCTTGTCATGTTAATATATGTCTAATAATGGTTTATATAACATTTCAGGCCTCAAGAATGACCTGCAATAGCCAGATTTAGCTCTTGCATAATGTATGTTTATGTGTCTATTGAAAATACGAATTATTTGTCAATTCAAATCAACATTGATGTTGTGATCTTACCAGGAAAAGGTAGGTTTCTGATATCCAATATTTAAGACAAAATAATTATTTTACCATTGGTACACGAATCGTGTACCATAGTGCGTTTTAGCGTCTTTTGCAACAAGTGACCAGAAAGAACGAGGCTAGACATATTCAACTGGAGAGCATGCTCAATAGACTGGAATAACCAGACGCTAGAAATTGCTATAGGGTTGAGACACATGCCGTATTTCGCTGGATATAACTGATTTGAAATTAGAGTAAAAACGGAAACAGTTGAATGTAAATCAGTTTATATACAATCAGATTACATTATTATATCTGTTGTGACCCAAATATTAGCAATTTAGCTCCTTCAAGTATTGTTTCTTCTATCTTGGAACAACCCAAATGAGACACTCATAGTTAACCATATCTCGTTCTTTTGTGAAACCCCACCCCCCCTTCCCGTGCCCTCCTGAAACATATACAAAACAGTTCAAGTTCAGGGCCCCATATGTACGTCTTTCACTAGAAACAGTTGATGTCCTTCTGTCTTGGACAAATATTTGGTTTTCTCTAAAACTAGAGCCAGTTACTACAAAAAACAGGATATGTCTGCAGTAAATTAAGTTATAATAAACATACCATTAAGTTCTTCTTCTGTAGATGATGTATTTTGCAAGAAGATTAAAGGGATATTTCTTTCTGAACACAAAGATACAAAATGGCTTCCTTTTAAAGCAGACATTTGGGTTATCTCTCCTTGATTTCCAATTATTCCAACAAGATACCTGGCAAGAAATCAAATACAAAATTAACTTTTTCAAATTTAGAAAAAAAAGTATATACTGGTATATATTTTTGGGCATTTTACTAAAACTTTTGGGATGGGTCAATTAGGGGTGTCTGGCGGGGGTACCACCACTAAAAATGTCTGGCATCGGTAATTCTCGATACATGTGGATATGCTGAACATTTTGCAACAAGTTTTATGTGGTTAGTAAATGAATTTTGGGGTACCTGTTTTTTGTTTAGTCTGGCGGACACACTTCACCAACTAAAAGGTCGGGCAGTGGTCATTCTCGATACATTTTGATACGCTTAACATTTTGCAGCAGGTTTTACGCAGTTAATAAACGAGCTAGTCTAGCCTAGTTTTTGGTCCAACTATTTTGCCACTCTTGACCACACCCACCACAATGGGTAACCCATAAGAAACCTAGTGACACGTACAGATATCGGTTAGTTTTTTAGCTAGGCTGACCCCCGCTGGCTCCTGCTTTATACTTAACACTGTGGTTGTTTTCCAGGATCACAGAAGCAAATTAATAAAGTCTTACAATATTTTAATCTCAAAATGACCTAGTTTGTGTTGTGAGTGGACATTCAAACCCATATCACTCCCCCTGCCCCCTCCTCACCAAAAAAATTCCATCAAAAGTACAGGTACATTTATTTACCCATTTAAGTAAGAAAAACCACAGACTAGATTTTTTCCATATAACTTTTTAAATTCCTGAAATCGGCTTCCATCAACAATTCTTGCAATAATCTGAAATATTTACATAGGTTACCAAACAAACATTAAAGAGAAAGCAAGAGAATATATAGGACTTATTCAACATGTCATTTCAAATTAGTCACCCAGTATCCACGAAAGGCTGGGGACAAAACAGAAACGAAATACGATCTGTATTTTAAACATACATTATGCAAGACCTAAATCTGCCTATTGCAGGTCTTTTTTTAGGCCTGAAATGTTATATGAACTATTAATTAGACATTTATTAACATGACAAGATCATAATCAACTCTTGATGTCATCGATAGCCTGCGATATTTATTGGATTTAAATCTGTTCAGCTGCTCAACACTCATTGATGATTAAATCCCAAAATGGATAATCGAGACTATGTTTTTTATTGTACTGACTTTAGTAATAATGATCGAGGCTAGGCCTAAAATTTAAAAGCTAATATCACGGTTCGGAGTGGAACAATTTGACTGAAATTTTCAGCATATTCTATTTACATTATCTATTTACTAGCTATTATAGTGTGAACTGCCAGCTCTTTATGTAATCTCTCATAATGTATCTTTAATCAGATTGGCACAGTATTGAAACCTAGGACAAGCTGTTCAATATAATTCTAACCTGGTATATGTCTAGTTGATGTTGATGTTGATGAGGTATTAATCCACATATATCATTTACATCATAGATAGGTTCCTCAATATCTATACAACTCGATACATTAGATTTATCTTCTACATTTAAACCAACCATTATATCCCGTCCTATCTCAAAAGCTTCTTTCTCTGTTCCAGCAAAATAATCTGTACAACCACTTGTCCTGTTAGTATATTCTAATAATCATACTCTTGTGAACCTTTCGGATTTATGCAAATAATATCTAGTATGACGGAAAGTGGGTCAGATTACAATGAAGTGTAAAAATCAGACAAAATAAATGAAATGAAATGGGGTTTAATGTCCTACTTTTCTGCACCAACTGGGCTACTGAAGACAGGCATACACCATGCAGTGTGCGATGAACGAAATTTCGCCTTCTCTTATATCGAATATACCAATTGCCAAGTTTTTTTTACGTGCACACCAATGTATACACAGGACCTCGGTTTTTCATCCCATCCGAAAGACTATATGTTGTCCCTTGCTAGGCCCTTTGTCCTGCACGACTAACAAGGGGGAACCATGCTGGAGAGTCCTAATGAACTTTCTCGGCCAGCACCAGGTCAAACATAGGACCTTCAGGTTAGAGATCCAACATCTTACTCACTGAGCCACTATGGCTCTCAGAAAAAAGTTTTTATATAAGTTTTTATAAGATTGTATTCATGCTAAATATTTATTTCTCTCAGTTTGACTGTAGTCCTACTGAGCTTGAATAACAAAGGATGGATTGCGTAGAATGGAATGGAAGGATGTCCAATGTCTCGTCAACATAATACTTCTGTCAACAAACATAATATGGTTTCATGTGCAAGGTGAGGCAGGAGAATTATACAGGAAAAGTGACATATCTGCATACTAACCTTCGATTCCAAACGTCAAGGTTTCTTTTATATGCATGCAGTGTGTACACAGAACCTCGATTTTTTCATCCCATCCGAACAACAGGATAGATTGTTGTTACAAGTTAGAAAGTACGTAAGAATACATGAATTAAATATATACCCATCAAAGTAAATTTTGTTTGTTGAACCAACCTACAATGTAAAGTAGCTCCACCAAGTTCCTCAGCAGAAATAATTTCTCCTAGAGCAGCCTGTACTAATGGTGGTCCTGCTAGAAATATTGTACCGTTTTTATGTACAATTACAGCTTCATCTGCCATAGTAGGTATATAGGCACCTCCTGCAGTACAACTACCACATACTATCGCAACCTATAATACAGAAATAATATGAAAACAAATTTCAATCAACAAAATAATTTGCAAATTGTTTTTAACTTTCTCGTAGTGCAGAAGATTCGCTTGTGCATTTGGAATGTTAAATCTTAACAAGGTCACAAATTTCATTATTTGATTATATAAAATCAGCCTTCCAGATAAAGAAATCTGTGTAAAATTATGAGTAAGTTGATGTTTATTTGGTTTAATAACTTAAAGGAGGTAAATTGCTAATATTTGGGACCTAGAAATTGACATAAATGGGTCGCAACGCATCTAATAATGTAATATGAATGTATATAAACTGATTTTTACTCTAATTTCAAATCAGTTATGTTCGGCGAGATACACCAGAAGTCTAAATCGAATGTCAGTCTCTAGCGTCTGGTTATTCCAGTCTACACCGATAGTATTTATTGTGCATGCTCTTCAGATAAGAATATGGTGTTACCATTTGACATGACTTGTGGAAAATGTCTAGCCTCGTTCTTCGAGCTCCTTGTTACAAATGGCGCTGAAACGCATTATGGTGCACGATTCGTGTACCAATGGTAAAATGTTTATTTTGTCTTAAATATTGAATATCAGAAGCCCATCTTTTCCCTGTAAGATCACAACATCAGTGTTGATTTAAATTAATAAATAATTCACATTTTCAATGTTGAAGACTTTGGATGATATTGAGTTACAGACTTCGCTACTTTAAACTTTTGATTTATGAGAGTAACTTATTAATATTGAAGTTTTCCACTTATATAAGCCTACACCTTATTTATAAATTACTATAGCTTCTTTAACTCAAACAAATTAATCTTTATTTTTTAAATTTAACATATGTGCTAGAACACATTCATTTTATGTATTGCAAAGTCAGTAATGATAATACTGGTACTACTATCTACCTGAGGAATGTTCTGAGCAGACATGACAGCTTCATTATAAAATGTTCTTCCACCTTGATTTTTATCAGGAAATATCTCAGACTGAAAAAAATAATATTTTGGATTTAGCAATTCCATGTAGCAAAATCGGTTTGATTGCGTTCCAATGTGTAGGCCTTCACTGGACTTTAGTTTTCCATACCATCTGAATGACTAGAAACTGCCTTGTCAGGCCCTCAATCCTACACCACTGGCTCCCAGATTTAAATGATGAGAAGAGTTGAGTTATTTTTGACTGGAGATATTTTCGGTTCAGGAGTGAAATATTTTCATATAGTGTGTATTGAAGGGCTGGGCTATGACCGGACAAATGACACATTCATTTTTTATCATCATTTACTAGGTTTACTAAGTCATTCAGATAGAGAGAGGAAAATGGGGTTTAGAATCCATTTAACATAAACTAGGTCATTTTGGGATTGACATTTGGTTCAATTTTATTTAAATAATTTGTTTGTGCATAGGGGTCTTTAGGAGAGTGTGTACAGTGTAAACCAGAGAGCCTAGACAAAACCCATGAAATTGGACATGTGACCCTACTCTTTGTCACGTAGGTTTGGCATTAAAACCATGCTATTTAACTTGAGGACAGACCTTATGATCTAAAGAGCATATGTTAGACCATTTGGCCACTCCCGCCTCTGTCTTTCAGAGAAAGCATTCTCAATAATACTTTCTAGTTAAATGAAAAGTTTTTACCTGAAGAGGTAAAAATGCTCCACCCGATTCCACAATATAAAAGCAAGGAAGTCTGTTCTGTTCTGCTATTTCTTGAGCACGCAACTGTTTCTTCAATGTAATGGGATAAACTGAACCACCTTTTACAGTTGCATCATTAGCTATAATCATACAATATTTATTGTGTATTTTACCAATACCTGAAATAAAAAATAACAATTTAAGTAGTGTTGATACATGTATTTCTATTCAGTTACATATACCATCTTCAGAAAGGTAAATGATGTGCCTTTTAAAGAGTGTATAATATGTGGCAAGACCAAATTGCAATCTGTATGAAAATTATCATAAAACTCGGAAAAAACTGTACATAGTCGTAGGCTATACAACCAATAAATAACAAGAATTATGAAAATGATAGGGTAAGAAAAGAGTCACGACACTATTTGGTGATGGGATAAATAAGCTTCATCTATTCGTTTAAATTTCCTGGTCAAATAAAATATTGTTACCAGTACTGGCAGTAGGCTTATGCCAAGTAAATACAATTTTATGCCTGTCACCTATCCCCCACCCCACAATTCAAGAGCCATAAAAATAGCTATAGGGTCTACCTGTTACAATGCCTGTCCTTGGAACGTTTCCATATTTCATACCCATACCACCAATTGTTGATAACTCCAGGAACTGACTTTTATTGTCTAGTAAACTTTTAATTCGATCATTTACAAGCATTTTCTTCTGTTTCTTTACATGTCTTTCAATGGCCTTCTCGCCACCCCCTTTTAAAGTCAATTCTAATATGTTATTATAGTGACTCTCTTTTACTTTATACGCTTCTCTATTTCTTTCAAATTGATCACATTTTGTAATAGTACCATCTAAAACTGGAAATGGTTTAGTGGCTTCTTTTGGTAGATCCACCTTCCACAATGAATAATCTCTAAAGTGAAAGTAGTGGTTCGAAATTGAAAATATCTTCACAACATTCAAGAAAGATTTATTATTGTTGAGGGTTTGAAAAGGTCGATTACAAGTACAAATTGACCAAAATAACTTATGCATATTTGTCATAGTGTAATTTTGCCACACATGAATATCCAACAGTATTTTGGGTGGAAAATAAGCAGACTGCGTTGCATTTATTCTGCCCCAGAAATGTTGTCCTACACAAACACCAAGGCCAAAGTTCACCAAAATATTTCTATAAATAGAAAAGGGTTGCCTCCCTTAGTCAATTTGAACACGGAGTAGTACTACTAATTATAAATTATTGCCGCATAGTGTTAATTTCATGTCATATCTGGTGCTGTAACTATTATTTTGACATTCTGTTGATTCTAAATTTTATAGCAGCAAGGAACCAAGCATTTCGCCATTACCTGATCTAAATCTCGAAGAGGGATAGGCGTGCAGCCAAAATTACTAGCGTGGAGTCCCGCTACAAGGTCTTCGAAGCTAAACAAACTATAATTTTTGGAAAGCTTATAACACAAGAAACACAATTTCCGAAAGTTGCAAGCAAAATGTTTTCAATAAATACAAATTCCGAGGGTTTCAAGTAACATGTTTGCAATAACTCGATTCAGGGCCTGATGAAAATCGTCATAATTGCCAAGTAAATGCTATATTTATACTATATTATATTTATTGGTTAAATTTTGATTTAAATCAAAATGAAAAAAGAAAAAAAAGAAATGCACAAGGGAACATGGAATTTGGGAAATCCATTTATGGTGCAAGATACAAGGAGTTACCTCCCGTTAAGGTAAATATCAATAATTATTGATAACAATATTTAGTGTAAATAATTTATTCGATAAACTGAATAGGATTTAAAAACAGACAAGAGCCTATATAAATTCTCCCCAAAAATTATATCTACTATAGTATCTGTAAACCTTTTTTTTCAGATAGGATATGAGGCTAAAGTTCTAACAAATATTCAAACTGAATGAAATGAAATGGGGTATAACGTCCTACTATTCAGCCCCGACTCGGCTAATGAAGACAGAAATTCAAACTGAAACAAATCATCTATAAATAATTAGTTTTCTCACTAAAATTGATATATGTCAAAAACTAAACCGTGCTGTAAGGGAGTGGCAATAGATTGTTGTGGATGGGAGAGGGGGGGGGGGTGTAAATAATTATGCAGCTGGTATTTCTGCTTTCCATGCAAGTGTCATTAGTGCAGGAGCCGTTTTGACTCAGTAAGGTGCTGGCTCAATTGCCGCGGGGTCCAGGTTTGATCCTGGTCCGGCGGGTTTCTCCATGTCAGTGGTGCAGGACTTAAGGCTCAGTGAATAAGGCACTGGCTCACTAATCAGGAGGTCCGAGGTTTGATCCCCATGATGGTCTAGAAAGTTCTCCAGAATGGGCAGCGTCTAGTCAATGTGAAAATAAAACAAAAAGACTGTTAAAAGAGACCCAATTTGGTGTTTATACATTTAGTGACAGGGATAAGAATGATGACTAACTTTGATGACATTTAAAGTGAAGAGTAACTGCGTTATTTTGATTTTGATTTTAAATGAGTGTTTTATTTCAATGAATAATCAGTTTTTGCCTTATATCAATATTTGTAAGCAAATTACACAGTTATAGATACGGTTCAGTTTAAATATTTGTAATTTGGCCTTAAATCATATCTGAACTAGAGCTTTACAGTTAAATGTAATAAAATACTGTAGGGTCTAATTGAAAGGGTATGTGGGTTGTGGGTTTATATCTTAGTGGACAAGATCACGTGGTTTTAATACGATTTACAACAATACCAGTTGACAGATTTTCCGGCGTGGTTCTCCCTTGTCAGTGATGCAGGACGGAGGGGCTGACAAGGACAGCTGTCTAGTCGTTCGGATGGGACGAAAAACCGAGGTCCCGTGTACACATTGGCGTGCACGTAAAAGATCCCTTGGCAGTTGGAATTCGATATAAGAATAGGCCGTAGTGCCGCTGTCTGGGCAAAATTTCCCTCATAGCACACGTATGGCGTATGCCCGTCTTCATTAGCCCTCCGGCGTGGTTCTCCCTTGTCAGTGATGCAGGACGGAGGGGCTGACAAGGAAAGCTGTCTAGTCGTTCGGATGGGACGAAAAACCGAGGTCCCGTTATACATTGGCGTGCACGTAAAAGATCCCTTGGCAGTTGGAATTCGATATAAGGGTAGGCCGTAGTGCCGCTGTCCGGGCAAAATTTCCCTCATAGCACACTGTATGGCGTATGCCCGTCTTCATTAGCCCAGGTTAGGAGCAGAACAGTAGGACGCTAAACCCCATTTCATTTCATTAGCCCAGGTTAGGAGCAGAACAGTAGGACGTAACTCCATTTCATTTCATTTCATTTCAAGGTTGTGGACACTCTAGAAGTCACAATGTTGATCTGATTTTGATGAAACTTGAAATATATCTTTATAACCAAATGATCTTGGTTCCTGTCGATATTCGTGCATATCGGATCCTAACTTTCCGAATTATGGCCCTTGATTGTACGAAAAATCGCTTTTTGTTTAGCTTGTTCTCTATCCATCTCTTGCAAAATGTGGGCGTATCCTGCCCGGCAGCCGCTGATCTTTACTCTTTATCTACTAATAACACATATCTAAATCTTTCTTTTTTCAACATACAAACACTTCTACAATAAATAACAAAATCAAGATGTTAATTCAATTCATATTCAAATTTGCAACATGGGAATCACTAAGGCGATGCTGTATAGATTTAACTCTTTACGGCGCGAATAGATGTCTTTTCTATATAAAAAAGAAATCTAAAAAAATATTACGCAGATGTCAGTTTATTGGGCAACATTTAGATATAAAAAAAAGAATGTGCATTCTATTTTGTAACCTTAGCCTATTTTGAAATAAACCGACGTTGCCAGCTAATAATGATAGTCATTCGCTATTTAGCCTGTCGATCTGTATTGAGCGTGTGTTTCAGTGTTTGTGTCATAAATGGTAGGAGCTAGCATAGAGGTATTTTAATCCTAGATCTGGCAAACACAGTCGAGATGTCGTTCGTTCCTACATGTTTCAAACAGTGACGAGGGGACGCCATCACGTTATTAAGTTCAAATTAAACATAGCTTATTGACGATGTCTACAATATTTGAATTTCCCTGTCACCCAGTCTTTATTTGATCACTAGTTATGTAGTTGACCTCCTTGGTAGCCGGTCAACATTACTAGTTTTAATTTGCTACAAACTGTCAATGTACATGTTCCATTTTAAAAGTAGTCTGAGCAATATATCTGAGTTCTCTATGGTGATTTTCGTTATAATCACTTCTAAAGTGTCGCAAAACTTTTAAAGCCACGATGCATCAGAAATCTAACAAGCAATTTCTTGATTCATATTTAATACAAATAAGCATCGAAAAGATAGTAATTTATAAGATCAAATAGATAAAATCTTAGATTAGATGATACCTTGGCGTCTCTATTTATGGGTACTTGTTCTTCAGTTGTCAGCTGGCTAGTATAAGACAAAAATGATGACGGTGTCCAATCGGTAAAGTAGTATTGTCGAAACTTCCGTAGGATTAATCGACCTCATAATTAATAAGTGATCCAGGCACATCTGTGATTGACCTAGGTCTATATATTACAGATGCGATTAACGCAGATACTACGGATGTGGTCAACGCGGATATTATATACAGATTACACTGATCCCATCAAAGGAATATCTACCATAAACCTCCAATTGGCCTCACGCTACGACACAATAATATACATATGCGATTAACACAGATGTTACAGCTGTGATTAACGCAGATATTACAGATGTGATTAACGCAGATGTTACAGATGTGATTAACGTAGATGTGATTAACGCCGATATTACTTACAGCTGTGCTTAACAATCCAAATTTCACGCAGATGCAGATGCATTTAGGTAAAAATACCCCCAAATATGGCATGTCGAAATATAGTATTTGTATAAGGTTTTCAACCATATTACGATCAAATCCACACCTCGAGCGATTTGGCGAGCTCTCTCCAGATTTGTAGTTAATTACCACAGTTTGTACGATTAGATACATCCATTAGATTTCCTGCTATTGTGGTTATACTAGCGCTATAAATTTCAAAACAAAGCCATTCTAAGAATTGTAACAAATTGATTTAATCAACAATCATCTCCCCAACTTTATTTAATTTCGTTTTAACAGGGAAACTCATGCATGGATTAACCCAGTTTCAGCGTATCTTTCGTCAATTCAAGTTATTCGGGTATTAATACCAAGGATCTAGACCCCCTCTAGAGTTGACCTGAACTGAGTCTTATAATTAAGGATAGATAATTAATCTGATTAAGATACATGCATCATAGAATAGTAAAAGGATTCGGGAGGGTGTGTTAAACAACGCTTACAAAATACTTGAACTTTGCACAAAGTGTTTTAAAACACACACACCTTATATCGTGATGCAATTAACTACAGGTAATTACCAGCTGCAGCCCAGGTAAATACACGTATTGATGATGCATTGACCTTTCAGTTATCTCTCAGCATCAATCGACATTTGACCCCTACATGTTTATTTACCCAACTTGTAACTGTTATTTGATAAACTTGGGTGTTATAAGGAAATAGGAAAAAATCTATCGACCAAGGGGTCATTTCGTCCTTTAAGTCCCACCTTTCATAAAAGCAGCTCTTATACCCAAAAAGTTCAACTAATAGACAAAGGAAAGATAACACCCACCCTCCCCAATCTTAAAGTTCATGAATGTCAGTTTCCGAAGATACCGTTGTAATTCCTGTAATAATGGGGAATATTTGTAATCGTCATGTTTTGTATATTTAGTTGGTGCAACTATTAACATGGAACTAACATCTGAGATCAATTTTGGTACATGTCTAATTTAAAGTCTTTTAGACTTTAACCGTATCTGGCGTTAAATAGAGGCGAACCAACCAAATATCATGTCACCATTAGTAAATATCCTGCATTCGGAATCTGGACATGTTGTTTCAGATAAGTTAAATGAGAGTAGTATATTTTATGTTATGTATTATGTTTTTTTGTGCACATACATTTAACTGAGCTATGGTGGCCCAGTCCCACTCTACCCCCATTCACCAGCAAAATGAAGACATGTCTATAAGCGTACAGCAAGAGAACCCCACTGGATTTTTCGAAGCAAGAGTTCTTTCCCAAAGGTACCGTGATAAATCGCAACGATATACGTAGACATCGTAAAAATATACCACCCCATAAATGGGATTGGTCTTTAGATATACTGTATGTGGTACAACCATGTCTTCGAGTTTTTTGAAGTTTTAATGTCCAGGGTCCATAGCTAACATCAAAGGAAAGGTCAATTCAGAGATTATCAAATCAGTAAATTGACATATTTTGTGATCCAACGAAAGATCCGCAAACAACAAAACTTATCTCTTTGATTATTTCAATTAAACAAAATCAACAGCTAAAACAAGTTCTTTAACTACTAGCAACACGATTATGAAAACATATTCTTTAGATGGTATCTAGCCTACTAACAACACGATTATGCCAAAAATCCAGGTTAGCTGCCATCTTGACCCCAATGTTTATGGATAGAAATGAATTATCTTTCAGAATCGACCATTTGTAGACAATACATGACATCGTCATGAACAATAATATCAAGTTCAGCAGTACAACCTTTTCACCACGTTCGCTTTTTAAAAGTTAAAATATTTAGCAAACAAAACCAGCATTAAGATAAATTCCATTGTTTCAAGTAAGTTGTTTCTTTGTACGGGTTGTAAGTATAATGATTAACACGGTATTGACGGATTAAGAGGATTACTACGATAATCCATCGAAGAGATAAGAGAAAGATGCTAAACTAGGTTAAACAATAGAACAATTGTTAACTAGTAGTCTGAATTCTTCTGGAGATGTAATACCCAGGTAAAAGTTTGTCATTAAGATTAAGTGTGTTGGAAGTTTCTGTCGCTATATTTCTCTGTAGCAATTACTTCATAAAGATGTACAAATATCACCACACCCTATACGCGAGTGGGGTGGAATGTGGTCGACATTAAATGGAAAGGAATAATTTGGTCTGTTTAGACTAACATAATATGGTTACTTTTCCCTATTGTCGATCGTCCAATGCTTAGTTAGGACAATTTATTAGAGTGACGAATGTGCTGTACTGGAGTCAAAAGTAAAAATGATGATTATACTGCATGCGAGCTAGTAATCCAGACATTGCCATCCACCCGCCAGGTTTCCGAGAATTCAAAATCCAGACTTCAAAATGATTTTCTTGTGAGAGATGTACCTATTGGGCAAAACAATTTTGGTTACTTAATATATATCAACAGATCTAATATTAAGATTTTTACCTTTTTTATTATTTGTTTCTGAGTTTTGGTTGCACAAATGGCTATTTTTTGTAAATAAAGCATGTTCTTATTATTTGCATGTAGATAAAATAAAACTTGACGAAAACAAATAAAACTGAAAGAGATAACGCCCCGTCTTTACACCGGGAAACATCAGTGGCCAAAAACAACATATTTTGAAATTCGGCGTGGAATTTATTCTACGAAAACTGGAATAAGTTGGATTCAAAACATTACGTAATATTTATTCATACTTTGGAGCTGAAACCCCCATTAAATTCCTATTCTTTAATCAAAGCATTCTCAGACAAAATCAACAATTTAACAGAACTTCAATGGAAAAATAAAATAGAAAACATCCCCTCTTTTTAGAAATGAGATTCTTAAAAGTTTCTCAAATAATTTTATGGCCCTTTTACAATATGAACGACATGGACTGATTAAAGAAATGAAATGAAATGAGTTTAACGTCCTACTTTTCTGCACCGACTGGGCTAATCAAGACGGGCGTACACCATACAGTGTGCTATGAGAGAAATTTTGATCGGACAACGGTGAGGTGACCTACTCTTATTACTATCAAGGATTATTTTACGTGCACATCAATGTGTACACGGAACCGTGGGTTTTAGACCATCTGAACGACTAGACGCTGTCCTTGTCAGGCCCTCCATCCTGCACGTCCTGACAAGGGGAAACCCCCCGAACGAAAATCCCAGGGAACTTTTTCGGCCAACACCGGGATCAAATCCGGGCCACCGTGGTTTGTGAGCCGGCGTGTAATGTTTGATTTAAAAGAGCATCTAACACCAATTTAGTGAATTAAAAATATATATAAGAGAAATCGCAAACTTATTATACACACAAAACGAATTTCTAAGTATTTCAAACGTTAGCTTTTCTAATAAGATATTGACATATTCCACTCCTTGAAATGACTTGAAATATCTTTACTTAAAACTTTTGTCAGATTCCATTTCTCAAGTATTTCATCAGATAAGATCGTCTTTGTATAGACGCGTAGCAGTAAGCCAGGGATTTTGACGACTCTTCATATTGTGTGAAGTTGTCGTTTTACTCCCTTCATCGCGCAATTTGCTTTGGCTATTTTGAGACAAGGCTGAGTAAACGACAAACGTCAGGTTTCGACTTGGTTTTGTGTGTTTTCTGTAGCTTTGCTAGTTTTTATGTCATTTTAAGTTGAAGTGATAGACACAGTTTAGTGGAGTGGATCCTATATACCAGGCATGTGGAGAGACAATTAATAATCATGGAGTTATTTAAGGTAAAACTTATGTGAATGATCTTGTATGCGTTCAACTTGACGTTTTCATAATTTATGTTATTGATTAAATTAATGCACGTTTATTTAAAATTTAAATTGTTGATTAAATGCACCTTTTATTTCTAGAATTGGTACACTTTGAAAATCAGACATAAAGTATCGTAGAATCTTGTTTAAAAAATAACAACACAAATAATTCAATCGTATTATTGTGTATAAAACAAACACAGTAAGTTAATCGTAAACTACGGTATACACAGAAAACAATTCAGTTTGGGAAAATAATTATACATACATGGTTCTCAAAACTTTCGAGACTGCAAATATCCTCATCAACACTGAATCATTTTTTTTTTATCTAACCAATTAAAAAAGTTTGACTAATAGTCATAATATTTTAAATTCCAGAAAAAAAAGACTTAGAGACACTTCAAATAGACTAATACCAAATTTCTACGTTATTGTTTTATATTATCAAAGTGTTGCTTCCAATACATATGAAGGCGAAAAGTGTATGTTCTTCTATTTAATTACTATAGTATCAAATAAAGAGAGAGAGAGAGAGAGAGAGAGAGAGATTAACGTCCACTCGACACAAACTAGGCCATTTCGTGACTAACATATGGTTCTGTTCTATTTCAATAAATCGCTTGCACGCAGGGGTCTCAAAAATTAAAGACTAAGATTAAAACATAAAACTTATATAATTAAAAGATTCAATGAAATAAAATAATATATTAGGGTCATAAGAAGGAATAAACAAACGAATACATCATGGCAGAATGAAAGGGATAAATACATAATTTTACCACATGCACCACTCAGCTTTTTCCAGACCACCTGCCACACCATGGAACAAAACAGGGTTATCCTTGGGATGGGATGGGCATTCAAAGCGCGAGATAATGATATAGACATATTATGTGATATCACATTTAATGCCCTGCATCAATGAACCCGCCTTCATTAGCCCAGTCGGAGCAGAACAGTTGGACGTTAAACCCCATTTCATTTCATTTGCATCAGTGAAATTGAATCACAACGTGATCCTATCAAAGATACATGTTCCCGAAAGTATTTATCGGGTGGTTATTTCCAGTACAAGCGTGGCAAATTTGGTATATATAGAAAGTATAGACGACACCCAATCTTACTAGAAAAATACCGGATAAGCCCCCCCAAAAAAAAACAAACACCCATGGGGCAAGCACTGGGCAAAAATGTCAGGGTATCACTAATTGGCAACCCGACTGTTGTCTGCCAGCTTAGTATGTGCTATCTTGACTGAGGGAGCGGTTGTAATTTCTTGATAAAATGGTTAGGTAGTTTTGGGAACATTGAGGTGTGTCAATGTGCAAAAGACTCTGCAATTAATTAAACGGCAGAAAAAGTAGTTGACAGAACATAATTAAGAATTTACTTAGGCCTCAATATGTATTATAAATGGACAGTAAGTAACGAAAAATACATTCTGATAAATCCCTCCCCCCCTTCAATGAATTGAGCTGACAGACATGGTTTCTAACAACAGTTTATTTATAGCTTGTGGTATCTCCCGACGCATACGGAGTTTTGAGAAGGATTTGAAACAAATTTTTGATAGATTAATTAGTTTAAATATGTTTTAGTCCAAATATATCATCAAATCACACAGTTTATACGCGGGAAAGTATCTTTAGTTCATGATAAAAATTGACGTCAAACGGGGTGTTGGATTTCTCTCTTTAAAAAGCTCAATGTGTATGTATGCCTACGTAATTTGGCGACGATGGTGGCATCATGCATTGTCAATTGTCAAATTTCTTTAACAGGAACCTGGCAAACCCCTCCTGCAAAAATTCCTGGTATCAATCCATTCCGTTCAAATACGCCAATTGCTCTGATTTCTTTGGAGGATAATATTGACATTGACGATGGAACGTTCTTCATTTGTATTCATCGACATCACCACCACCATGGCCAACGTTTATATACAAATCAAATACCAACAACGCTTTAATTTAAACCGAATAAAGTCCAACCTAACTTTATCATTAATCTTATATAATGTCGAATATCGTGTTTAATCAGGGGCGGGTCCAGCAATTTTTGCGAGGTTCCTGTTAAAGAAATTTGACAGACCATATGGAAATAATTGTGTAATCGTAAAATGAAATCGCTCGCTGTTTACGTTTTCAATGCTACATTACTATATACTATAAAATATAACATTTGTGGAAAATTCGTTTTAATTAATGATTGATTCATACTGAAAATTCGGGTAACAAAGAAGAACATTTTCGGGCAAATAGTCTCAACCCCCTCAACTGAGATTGGCGCCCTACGCCTATGCACCAATAGAAACATTGCCAATGTTGAATGAACTCAATGTTTATTCAAAAGCGTTGTATATGTTAAACCAGTATCAAAATGAGTATTCTCTCAACGTTTTCAAGCAAGTGAAGGAATACTCTTTAAAACGTCGCCTAAATAAATCAGTAATTGTTCTTCCATAAGTGTTTGTTATAGTTTATTGCTCTATCCAGTTACTAAATGCCTCTAAAAGATCCCTGTCTGTTATTATATGATAGAGAAGGTGTGTATATATCCCTATCGGCAGTGATCTTCTGGCCAAGTATTGGTCTAACGGTAAACATTAATTGAAATCTTTACTTTAAACCGTATTGGGTGTCTTGACTGTTGAGAAAGCACACAAGCTGCAGTAGGACAAACACTCGGATGTGATGGATTCTTACGATTAAGTGATGATTCAAATACTACACTGCGAACAGTTTAACTTCGAGGTTTCTATAAGACGTCAAAGACAGTATTGTTTTTGTGCTAAAATCATGCCAAAGATTTTGTCAAGAGCAAATCTCTGCAACTAATTCGAGATTTATTGGGAAGTGAGAAAATATTTTCATTTCTACAGAAAGTTTGTTTCTAAAATTAATTTTTGATGATTGCTGGTTTGTAAAGAAGTCCGACGCAAGTTGAAATGTTGGGTATGTAAATATATAAAAGTAGGTCTGATAGTTTTATTATAGATTTGTATTAAGCTGCGCACGCGCTACTGCGACGTCTGCGGACATCGGATTGTATGTTCAAGTAAGTTAGGAATGCTGGAATGACAAACTATTTAGAAACATTTACTTTAGTCGACAGTTGACATTAATGTTCGAGGGTAATGTATAGGCTACCAGTTGTTCAGTAAACTGGACAGACACTTCAGAATAAATGACATGAAATGATAAGTGGAGTTGAACGTCCTACTTTTCTGTGTCAACTGTGCTAATGCAGAGGGACAAACGCTATCCGTCTACTGGCCTGGGCCATGGGTATCTAGGCTTGAAAATCCCGAGTAACATTCACGGCTAACAACGGGATTGAACTCGGGACTCTTAGGTTATTAGTGAGTCAACGGGCTTTCCGTCTACTTTTCCTTGACAGGCTAACATCGAAAATGGAATCCTCTGTTCAGCGAGAAAGTGCCGTCGTTTTTCTAGTTTTGTTTTTGATTACCAAATTAGGGAAATCAGCCCCTTTTAGCCCTCCATTTTTATTATGTTGATTGTCACCATAACTTAACTATTTAAAAAAAAAGCAGAAATAACACATGAAACAGTATTATAAACCCGCCATTTTTAGGAGATTTAGAAGTCTTCTCCAACTGCTAATCCATTTCATATTTGGTTTTCCTGATATAATCTTGTGCATTTGTTTTTGTATATTGATTTTTCTGTTTGGTGTATTTAAGCATTAGACATTTTAAAAAGAGAATAACTAGAGCTGGTGACCACACAATAGTGTTTTATCGAACTAGATCAAATTATTTCTTGGGATAGGCACGGTAATCAAGGTGTTGGCTTATACCGTTATTGATCGGATTTGAACCCAAACAGGTGGAAAAAATAAAGTAACGATGCGCCATTTGTATTTTTCGCTAAAATGTCAAATTTCATACGTCTTAATCCCCGCTAATATGTACCCAGGTTGGTCATTTAATATTTGATTAAGAAAATAAAATCACAAACTAACGATAGATAATGCCCCGACTTGGACTCAATCGGACAACAAATTGGCGGCTGGCTTATTTCATGACGATGCAGTATAGATCGATGAAATATCTTTGTAAATACTGAAACGGAATTGAACCAATTTTGGACTGATATTCCTATTAGAGATTAATCTTACACAATATTGCAAATGAGTCCTATAGCGCTAAAATAAAAGTTAATAATACTACATGTACTTCGATTTTTGTTTTTTTCTAAACCTTATAAATAATCTAGTTGATGCATGTTTACGACCGTACTTCGTAAAACCTAACATTAACAACAGCAAATGCAAAGAAATAGTGTCTGTTATAGTCAATTATATTTCTTAGCTTTGATCTAGGACAAGTTTCTCTTCAAATGTAATATTCCAAATAATTATTACATACTGTGTCTAGAGCATCTGATACATGCACTTATTGTGGGACCAATAAACATTTATTTTTATTACCTTAGTGCACAATGAATTGAGACAAAGAACACATTGGCTCGAGGCCGTTAAGGTGCACTAGTCGCATTTTTATACACCCACATTTAAGCGTGGGCTTATTATGTCGTCACCTTGTCAGTCGGCCCGTCGATCCGTGAAGACTTGACTTGTGAACACAATACAGTCTACAGTTTTTGGCTGATTCTTTTCAAATGTGGTGTAAAGCATCGTGGTCATGAGTGGACGAACCGCTATAGATATTTTCGTTCTGGAGTTCTGCCCCCTTTTCCGAAAACCTTGTGAACGCGATAGAGGCTTTAGATGGGTTCTTTTTCCAGTTAGGTGTAGAGAATTGTGATCATGGTAGGACGAACCTTATCGATATTCAGCGTTTACGATATTTCGTTCCGATCTTATGAGCCCTTTTCCGAAAACCTTGTGCACGCGATAGAGGCCATAGTTTATGACTGCTTGTTCTGTGACTTACAGTTCCGGTGTTGTCTCTCCTTTGCTGAAATTTGGATTGACGCCATCTGCGACCTTCCGTTTCAGAGTTATCCCTCCTTTGTCAAAGGTCACAGTTTACGAAGGAATCTTTTCCCAAATTTGATATTAAGCATTGTGGTCATGAGAGAAGAAACCCTATTGATATTCAGTGTACCATGACTTTCCGTCCCGCCCCCCCCCCACCTTTGCCGAAAACCTTGTAAACACAACAGAGGCTATAGCTTTTAACGGATGTATTTCAAATTTGATTGGAAGTATTGGGGTCATGTGAGGATGAGCCCTATCGATCTTGAGCAACTAGTTTGTTGGATATTCAGCGCTTTATAAATAGATTATTATTATTAAGCGTTCTGCGACTTTCCGTTCCGGAATCATCCCCCGTGTAGTTTTTGACAGATTTTTGTAAAATTTGGTGTGAATCATTGGGGGTCATGAGTGGATGAAAATTGTGTAAACGTGATAGAGGCTATAGGTTTTAACATATTTTTTTCACAAGAGGATGAACCGTAGAGGTTGGATTTTGTTTTTTAAAAAAATCCTAGATCATTCTCAAATTTTATTCCACGCTTTGCATGGCTATCTTTATATTTATTGACTCTCTATTTCCTATTTCAGATATTTGATGTGGTGTAGAATGGGATTATGGCAAAATATCATCATTATTACAGTCATGACATTCCCGAATACAGTAGTAACGACCACCCAGACCTGATGGCAGAATTAAGTTTATCGGGTTATTCACGCCGTTCAAGTGGATTTAAAAGCGTATTGTTTTCTGTCACTGCATTTTTAGAGTTACTTTTACTGATTAGTGTTATCGTATTGGAGTATTTTCTGAGGTAGGTAGAATTTATTGCATATATATTAGAGAATTTAAAATGGGATAACCCACTAAAGATGGTTTGCCGAATCTATTTTCGAAGATCCGTGGAGTAAAGAAAGAGTAGACGTTGTCCCTAAATTGTTGCCAGCTTTCGACAGCCCGACCTTGTTTTATAATCCCCAAAGGCTAAAGGTCAGTTATTGATATTAGCACACAGTAGTATAAATTAATTCGCATTGTCTTCTTGTTGGGTACCAATGGACAATCTTTTGCAGCAGTTGCTAATAGTAAGCTACACTTAATATTCTAGTCTCCACAATTATCATTGGATTTTCATGACATCTTAATAGATTATTAAACTGGTAATGCATATGGAAACCGCCTTTTGATTTCTGGCGATTTCCAAAAGTAACTCTTATGGTGTATTGCCCTGGATTACGAAAGGTAGTTAGAACTCCTCCACACACTTATTACTGGATCTTTATGGATTATTAACATGTCGTTCAACTTGATGACATAATTAAAGACCCTACTGATTTTCGACGATGACTTCTTTACGCCTATTGACTACGAAACCTTGTTCAACGCTCAAAAAATCCATATGAGGTCTATATTAAACCACACGATGCATAGGCATTCAGTCCTTGATTTTCAAGATAAACTAACAATAGCAAAATACCGACAGATTTTTGTACCAACCTATACTGTTATTTTATGTTGACCAAGGAAGGTTTGCTCTAAAACCAAATATGGACAGTCTACTTGTATGCTGGTTTTCGATATTACATAATTCGTCAACTAGAATTTGCTTTTGAATTGATTTAATTGCCTATTTAATTCTATATTTTATTCTAAATCAGTTTGTACTTTTTATCTGTTAATTTCATACGGAAATCAGCTGATCATCTTTTAAAGTTGACATGATTGTTTGATTTAAAAATCTATTTATCTTGACAGAAAAAATGTCTTTACAAACGGTACACAGTTAAATAACATCTACAGTTAAATTTGAAAAGATATGCAAAATATTTAAAACCTGCAAAAACTTGACTATCAAGATGCGCGATTCAGAGTTTGATAAATCTGAAAAGGAAGTTTAATTGACTAAATGTTAAGACCAGGTCATAATATTGTTGGCACGACAGAGATCTCCAAACATTGACAGCAGGAGGAAAGATTAAGTTGTAAACAATCGCTATCAATACTGATGAAAATAAAACAAGAAGAACGATTACCTTTGGTAAATTTAATTTACAGCCGGGATATGAGCAAAGACACGTTTGGGAGAAATTTGGCATGATACTATTGATGTTAATCGGCAAACTGACAAACAGAGATTTAGGATCGGAGGGATTTGGTCATTGGACAGAGCTGATACAGCCCAAGAGAAACATTGTAAAGTGGATAATATATTTATAGTTCGCTAAATTAATCCGGTAATTTGATTATAGAAACTGTATGGTCAGTTGTGATATTTTAGATACATTGATCTGAATTATGATGCTAAATAACATTTCTTTTAGTCACGATAAAGTATAATATAGCATCTAAGACTTCCAATTTTTGAAGAACTGAGAGGAAAAACCACTACAGTTATTATCCATTCTGAAAAGTACAACTTTATGAATAAGATGAAAAAGAACTTTTGATATAAAAGTACACTACCACAGTCTAACGGAATATGTCCTGAAAGAGAATTCAATATATAGTGTCTTTTGATCGAGGGAATTAAAGAACTACTATATAAAAGAAAATTCTACCGGATGCCAACATAATAACAAGACAAAGCAATTTATTAGGTGAGATTTATATATTAAAATAATTCAACCTCTTTGATTTGAGCCAAAAATAAAATTGTCGATTTCATCGGATTTATTCATTTGTTTTTGGTGATGACACGTGGCTTCCTAAGAGAAAGTCAAAAATGAAACTAGAATTAATAAATAAACCGACATCAGCCTAATCTTAATGTCTCTGTAATATTAATCCCATGGACACAGCAACATTGCGATAGTTGAATCTCTATAGAGGAAATGTTAGTCCAAAAATGTCTCAATTCCATTCAGTATTAACAAAGATGAAATGATTGACCTAATGAAGTCGGGCATACGCCGTGCAGTGTGCAAATGGTGAAACTTTGCCCGAACAGTGTTCTTAGAAATTTGTTCACCATTGTATATACGTGACCTCTGTTTTTCGTACCATCCGAACGAATTGTTGGCGCTGCACCACTAACAAGGAGAAACCGCGCTGGAAAATCCCGGCTAACTTTCTCGGTCAACCCCAGAATCGAACCCTTGACCTTCTGGTTAGTGAGCCATTTGTTCATTCATGGTGCCTATCTTTCACTTGCAGAAAATACATTCGGCATCCACTGCTGGCGATATATATATATGATATAGTCAAGTTTTTTAAGACAGGATGGTGTTGCGTTTACGCTTACTGTCAGCCAAACCAGTTTAACTTTTTCTAGCCTCTTCGGTCGGAGGTAGAGTTAACTATGCCTGGGTGACTTCATATTCTTTATTCGGTTCTTGCACGCTTTCGATAACACTGGCACGGCATGACGCCGCCATTTTCCCGGAATGTAACTTTACTGTGTACTGCGCATGTCCAAAGCGAGCTGGAATCGTTTTTTTTTAAGCCAACCCGTAAAGACGGCCAAGATGAACCAGTTTAAAATAAAAAGCCTCCTTGAAGACAGGTCGCGAGCTAGGGTTTTTAAACTGGTTTATTTGCCCCACCTCCGCGTTCAGACGACAAAGTTAAACTGGTTTACGCCCGGATTTTAAAACCAATTTAACATAAGCGTCTTAGCGGGCTATTAGCTAAAGATTATATTTCAAAAAATAGATAATGTAAATTGAATATATTGAAAATTTTATTAAACTTGCTTTATTTGAGCGAAGTTATCAATGATTGTAGTTTTGACAAGATATGTACATTGATCGCAACCACCGTACTGACCATTCGAGTCTTACCCCGCGTCTTCACTTCTTATCTACTTGATTTAGCCCTTACATAATGCCTGTTTAATCAAAGGGGTTTAACACCCTTAAAACTCTTTGTTATAAAGAAATAAGATAATTATAAGAAATAGATCGGATGGATTTACACATGGACCCCGTTCTTGTTATACATGTGCTTTATACACTGTTCTAAACCTCGATCGTTGACCTTGCCAAAGGTGCATTTCTCACATCTTTAAACGACTTATTTATGCAAAGTTGTATACAATGTAATCTACTTACTATAATGTGCCAATCTTCGCGGATATGGATGATCAATATTATTCTTTTCAACACCTCTTCCCACACACAAGTATGGTATAAAAAAACACACCTTGGGACATTATTTCGACACTTTTTGTAGTTAAAGTTTCAGGGAGGAAATCCGAAGGTTATGATACCGAGAAAAGCAAAGCTTTATCGTTATGGTTCTCCGTTTAAAAGGACCACATATTTCGGAATAGAAAGATTTTTGTGTCGATTCCATTACAAATTTTCCAAATAAAGTCCAATATCACCATCAAAATTCAAATCGGCAGCAAAATATTAAAGAAATGAATGAAAATTTAAATTTAAAAATGACACGCAGTGTTTAAGTCCACCGTGCACGTTAAAGACGTAGTAGTAGTAGTAGTAGTAGTAGTGGTAGTAGTTGATGAATGACATACATGTTAATATTTAATCATTTCATTGGCCCCAGTTCCTGTCATTTAATATCTTGAGATTTTTCACTCAAAAACTAAACGATAACAAGACGTTGGGGCAACGATATTCTCTATTTTGATTTTATCTCAGCACTCAAGGCATGTTATTTTTTCCTTAAAGTTTTAACTAAAACAGTTTAAAGAAAGTGATGATTTCTACAAAGTTTTTTTAAAAGCAAATATTGACAATGGGGTAGAGTTTTGTGATTTTTCCCCTAAAATGTACGAAATGGTTTAGCAGTTAAAACAATCAGTAATTGTGTAGTTAAACTGTCGGTAAAATGCAAGCAATTTAAACACGTTTTCTTACATTGTCAATATTTATTTAAATTTTAAAGTTTATTTAGGAAGAAATTTGGTCAGTAGCCATTGCACTATTTGACCGGATTATCCAGGTGAAAACATTTTATCTCTATGTCTTTGGGTCTATAACGGGTTATATTGTACTAAATGTTAAATCTGCTTATTGCAGGACTTTTTTCTGGCTTGAAATGTTATGCAAATTTTATTTAGACATTTATTCACGTGGCAAGCCCATAGTTAACATGCTAAAATATCGGATGACTGAGGTATTAAATGGATTAGACAATATCCGTCATATCTTTCTTAAACGTTAAAATGGAAAATTAGGACATCGTTTATTATCGTAGCAGTGGTACTAGACTATTTACGCTGTTTACTGTCAAAATTCCAATCGTTCACAACTTCGCTCAGAATATAGTAATTATACTGAAATTTTTAATGTATTCATTGTTCATTATCTATTGTTTAACTAATCTGTGTTAATGGGCCTTACACATTTGATCAATTCACACAGATCAACCAATCGTATATTATATATTACATATTCTGCATTGAACGAGAAAGTTCACCGGGATTTTCCACGTGTTTCCCACTTGTCAGTGGTGTAGGAGATCCCATCTACACATTGGCGTGCACGAAAAGAACCCTAAGTTGTTGGAATTCGAAATAAGAGTAGGCCGTAGCGTCAATGCCCAGGCAACATTTCCTTCATAGCTCACCGTATGCCGTACGCCCGTCTTCATTAGCCAAGTCGATGCAGAAAAGTTGGACGCTAAACCCTATTTCATTTGATGTAATACACTTTAAAGATTGTGGGATTAGCTTGACATTTCAAATGCAAAGGTTTGTTATGGATACGGATTATAATTCTATATGCGATAAAATACACATTTATGTAAACGTATATGGTCAATTTATACAAAATCCGTGTTCTTTCCCACATAAAGTAGATTGCATGTAATATATAGTTTGAATATTGACGACGATCCTAAATTAAGTTTCATAAAAGATACATGTATCATAAGAACTAGCTTCAAAGCATTTACATGTATATACACAGAAATCCCATTTAACCATATCCAAACAATTCTAGATCGAAGAAGTCATCGGAAATAGATCGTATAGATTTAACTCGTCATGTTCCTTCCAAAATAATGATAGTATTTATTCCACTCAAAAGCTAAATTTTATTAAAAATCTACGGAAGGAAAGCATTGAGTACGCAAGTTACTTGTTATTGTCAATCACGACTACTTTTCAATTTGAAGATAATCGACGAACTCCAAAAAGAGCACTGGTAATTGTTAAATGGCAGTTCCAGTTGTTTTCCTTTTAGGTTAAATATGTTCTGGAATAAATATTAACTTAATTAATATTCAAATTGACAACAAAATATATTTTTCTTTTTGTTTCAGATATAAAAGTATAGACAGATCAGGGTATATACAAATGTGTATTCAGTTTGGGAATCACACACTTTATGGCACCACTGGTTATTTGACTTGAATAATATAATGTTGTAGTTATAATTACTATAGAAAACACAATACAATATAGTCTAATGTATACATCTAAGATCCGAGCAACAAAAGTACCAACTAAAGAACAACAGCAAACACATCAAAGAGCAAACTAACAACAGTTCCAGAAGAGGAACCAGATCGGAATAACAGGATGAGTTTGCCTTAAAATACGAGAAGAACGCTATAATAATTAACTCCGAATAATAACATAGAACAACAAGAGTACACATCTGACAGTGACTCGAGGAAAACAATAACAAACACTCGGAACATCTAGATGATAACAAGACTAAACATCTCAGAATAACTATAGGAAACCAAGACTAAACATCTCAGAATACCTATAGGAAACCAAGACTAAACATCTCAGAACTAAACATCTCAGAATAACTATAGGAAACCAAGACTAAACATCTCAGAATACCTATAGGAAACCAAGACTAAACATCTCAGAACTAAACATCTCAGAATAACTATAGGAAACCAAGACTAACACTCAGAATAACTATAGGACAACGAGATTAAACATCTCAGAATAACTGTAGGAAAACAAGAACAAACAACCCAGAACAACTATAGAACCACAAGAACTATCAACTCATAACAACGACAGGACAACAAGAACTGTCAACCCAGAACAACGACAGGACAAGAGAAAAATTCGACGGCAAACCCACTCACAGGAAATAACCCAAAGCTTTTGTGTAAAAAAGTACTTCCGTGCGACAGTTGGTGCGGCACAATACTTTTCCACAAAATGAACTGATGTGTGGCTCCCAGAAAACACAGCAATTGCAACGTTGAAGAAACATTACAGCAACAGAGTCTGACGAAAAAGAAATCCGTTAACATCACGGACAAGACCCAGGACGAACATAACGGTTAATCTTCTACTGTTGTGAAATAGATAAGACATTGAAATGAACAAAAAGCAAGACATGTTCATTGTCGGGTGTATCTGATTTAAGAATTAATTTCATATTGCACGTTGGACTTCCAATAAGCTGTATCTAACATTTGTTTTCAGTTTAAGTTGAGAGCTTGGTATATGAGAGTGTTCTGAAAATGTCAAGCCTAGATTTAATCAATTTTATATTAACGTTTAGGTGGACAGAGGTATTTCCTTTAAGAAGGGCCATGTTCTCCTGTACAGATCCCAGCATAGGGTGTACAACTAAAGATGCCGAACTCCTATCAGATTTTGCATTTTCTGCCCGAGTTCCAGCAGAAGTCATCTACGCCTTAAGTTTTTCAATCCCACCATTTATAGTAAGTATTTAAGGTTATAGATTATTAGCAGGTCATAAATATTTCATCAGTCTCCCACCCCCCCTCCCTCCCTCGCGATTTAACTTTGTAAATCTGCACTCTGTTAGTTATCTTTATGACACAACTGGTTTGAAAACGAATTTTGATATTCCGCTCTTACTATTGACGTCCATTACTATTGGTATTGAAAGAAACAAATTCGGCTATATTTCGGTGTCATCGAAGCAAAGCTTTGTTTACAGTTGTTACAGGGTATCTAATTAATTTGAATTTTGGGGGGTTAAGAATTCATAATTGAATCTACGGGATATGTCTGTAAAAATCTTGCTTAATATCAACAATCATTTACTGCCTGGTAAGTGGCAACCTATCTTTAGATCTTCATACGACACTAGAGGAAGTATAGTTCCATAAATATAATATGTTTTAAATGTCAAACAGAAATAGAAATAACACTACCTGTTTGTAATAAAAATGGTATTTTTTCAGATATTTATGGGTGAAATAGGTTTATATACTTTTACAACTGAACCCCAGAAAACTATTAGAATAATTAGCAAACAATGTGTTATACCACAAGTTGTTAGAAGATTAGTTCGATTTATAGGTAAATATAACAGTGATTATTATAACTTTTTCCATTTCTGAAATCCAGGTTTAAACTATCGCTCCATTTAGGTTTAAGTAGATATACAGATGGTGTGCACGCGGCAAGATATGCTTACTTTCTATAGAACTTCTAACACCTCTTATTATTTGTAATGTTCACATACCTGACAAAGATTTGTAGTCCTTTGTATTTGTATATTGCGATTCTTACTCCCTTGTTTCTAAATCTGTTCTAAAGGAAATCTGTACTGATGATGTGTTTATTATTATGCTTTTAAGGATACATCCAAATTAAAGCACAATCAATAAGAATAAGCAAGTTTCTGGCCAACTTGCCCGCGGCAAGGCTATTCCGATCCTTAAAGCATGTCGACACGCTTCAGTACAGGAGTTATAGAGGTGATTTTATTCAAATTTAACGGGGCTTAGGACACAGGTACGATAAGGGCTGATTTTGAATGAGGAACAAGAGCCCGAGAGGTTGCAAATACTCCAAATACATAAAGCGCATCATTGCGTTGCCTTCACTTATATCAATTCTGAATTTTTCGACCGCAAATAGCAGAGTTATCACCCTTTTTGTCTCTTGGGCAAGAGTTGTAAAAGATAATTTTACTACGTGTGGGTAGATGTATATAATGGTATCTGACAGGTGCCTTTTATGGACTTTAATTGTTGTTTGAAGTCACAGTGAAAGCATTTCTTTCGGTATGTATTTAGACGTTATTTCCTCTGGCCGCCAAATTGTTAGTTTTAGATAAGAAGTTGTTTACAGCTTTATTAGATCTTTCTTCCTCTTCTGTTTAATTGTGTATTACATCAACTGAAGCAACCCGTCTTATTTATACAAAGGCGAGAATCTATTTAAATGACAAGATAACACATATTTTGAAATAAATATGTAAAGCGTTGTTAGATTAAAGATTAAAAAGGTGTTTGAAAAGAAGATTTAATACCGAGTGAAAACCGACACCTTTCAATCCCGGATGAGTTTTTTGCGAATAAACAAAAAAGCAATAAAGTCTACAAAGAGAGAGAGATAGAGAAATGGGGTTTAACGTCCATTTGACCCAAACTAGGTCATTTAGCAGTGGGGGACACCCACGAGGTTGGACAGGCGATCCTACTCCTTATTACCACGACACTTGACTCAATGACATACCTCAGGATTTCTCGCGCACGCATTAAACCACTAGACCACCCAGCCTCCATAAATTCTGTAAGATCAAGTTTTGTCTCTTCCAGTTATAGAGTGTCGTGCTATGTTACATGGGTCATTTTTAGATTAATATCTTGTTTATTTTTTTATACGCCCACATTTTCATGCGGACGTATTATGATTGTATAAAAAATCGCTTGTGGTCCCTCTAGAGGTCACAATTTTTGTCCAATTTAAAAAACCGTTTGAAAATATCCCCATTACATGTATACCCTAATGATGGTTGAGTTCGAATTTCGTAAAAAATCGGACCAAAACAACAAGGATGTGGACCCACTACAAGTCACAATTTTGATCCGATTTTGATGAAACTTTAAATTAGTGTTTATAATCCAACGATCTTGGTTCCTTTCAATATTCGCTTATATCGGATCGTAACTTTCTGAATTATGGCCCATGATTTTACGGTCACAATTTTTATCCGAATTAAAAAAAAACGTCCGAATAATAATATTACAGAAACTACCGGACAAAATGGCCACTCCTAGTACACAAATAGTGACAGAGTGTTTATAATCCAAAGATCTTGGGTCGTGTCGATATTCGCACATATTAGATTATGTACGAAACACAGATCCTATTTTTTTTCGGTTTTTTTATGGTTCAAAATTTCGTTTTACTTGTCTTTACTACACTAGGATCTGGAAGATTTGTTATATAACCCGTGTTCTGATGGTGTTAAGGTTTAGCCAGTGCAATTATATGTTGCGATGAGTTCTTGACTTGCGGTGCACGGAACTGTGGGTAGACATTCGCCGCGAAAACCATAGACATACTAATAATAGTATGTCTGTGGCGAAGACAAAACAAAAGATGTACTTCCAAATACCCACTTGAAACATCAACGCTGATTGGTTAATCAAAATGTCCGACACTACAATTTCTGGTCAGATCTTCATGTAGTGGAGGCCACCGAAAGTATAAAAAACGAAACGAAATATAGATCTGTATTTTAATCAGGTTGGTTTTTGTCAAAATTTCAATTATCCATTATATTTTCAACTTTTTTTTATGAAATCATTTAAATTTTTGATATGATGTGTAGAATATATATACAGATCTATAACAAAACAGCGCTCTTGTCGGTGATTATTTGGACCGTTTTGTCAATATTTCAATTTTATTATGAAATCATTTAAATTTTGGATATATATTTCCTTGTCGGTCATTGTTTTTTTTTTCAATACTTTGGGCGCTATTGACAAAAGAAACACTCTTGTCGGTCATTAGCAGCAACGTTTCCACCTATTTTTCTTATTAAATCTGTTCCAGAGCAAGGAATAATAAATTTGCGCACGTATGGTCTGATTACCACAGGAAACCATGATTTTCCAATTTACAATGAGAGATTACATTTATCATTTGAAAAATATTTAAAAAAAACCACAAAATATTTCAATAAAAAGGTAAACACGTGGATTTAGACAGTGCAATTTTATTACTCCACAATGATCACTGTCCATTTCAGGTGGACAATTAGACATTTTGGGGAAAGTGTACATTTTAGACTGTAAAATTAAACATTTTGGGGACACTGAACGCTTATTTTATACACTATTCCAGTGTGTACCTGGGTGGACCTTATAATAGAAAGGACGGTTTCATACTATTCACTTTAAATGATGTTTACTTTTCTCTTTTCATTATATATGTTATAGAATTTATCTGAATGAAAACAAATTGATTAGAACACTTGTATAACATCTTTTAAAAACAAATATACATCAAAGAAGCTTTTAATTTGCAGGCGTGTTTGTGTTTGGAGGATTCACTTTGATGGTGTTCGTGGACATTGTTAAAATTATGGTGGGCCGGTTACGTCCTGACTTTCTGGAGGTGTGTCAGCTAACCAATAGGTCAATGTGTACTAGTTTGTACCCTGGGGGTGAACCCTACGGTACTCACGATCTTTGTCAAAATACAAATCGATTGCAACTTAGACAAGCTAGGTAAGCTGCGTTTTCTGTTCATATCTATATTTGCTGAAACTGAAATAACATGAAGGTCTCGAGGTGTGCCAACTTACAATAGCTTACAGGCTAGTCTAGACCGTACCCTGGGGGTAAACCCTATAGTACTCAAAACATACAAATCGATTGCAACTTAGACATGTTGTTGAAATAACATCAACACTAAATGGTTTGCACTTTAGCAGTATTTTGTTGACTATTTTGAAGTAGGGAACTGTGTAAAAAAAAAAGAAGAATGCCATAAACCATGCTAATCCGCAGAATTATTGTCTCCGAACGCTATTTGGTGGGAGATCCAGAAATTTTTATCCTGTGTCTGGGAAAACTTAGCACACTATTAATCTAATCGAATGATGACATTGGGTTACCTTTTCTTTAATTAACAAACTACTAAAACAACTACTTGGTATCTGAAAACAATTTTTATGACAAAAATTCATTGGTTTGATAAACACGAGGTTTCGGCAAGTATTCACTTTCGTTATCAAGCAGAATGACATTTAGTAAACTTAGTAAATTTGCCAATAAAAGGGACAATTTAAATACTTCCCGTGATTGTCTGATTATTAGGTTAGCCGTTCATAATTAATCAATGAGTTATAGCCACTGACCACGGAGACAAGCCCAGGAATGGGCGTCTATTACCTTATCGCCTGGCAACCTATTGTTACTAAATTCGTCATAAGACGTTATTGTTTTTCTCTTAAAAAGTTTTAAAAATTCGACAAAAATGTATGGCACTAAGGACGAACTAACATTGGCCAGTTTATTCTTCCTTTATTTTGTTATTTTTATTTCACAAGAGAAAATATTTTACTAAGTTAACCCACTTAAAAAGAAGATTGACAAATAAAGACGGTAGTTTTTCTCTTTTAAGTTAATTCTTTAACTTAGTTTGTACCAGCATTTCAATTAAGCAAATAGGTTTTTTTTTCTATTCGTTGTTTTGTTACTCAGAATAAAAAAGTAATTAATTTATCAATACAAATATACTGAGGTTCTAACTCATTTCTTCAACACGATACATTTACAATTAAAATTGTTTATGAGAACAAAAATAATTTGTGCATTAAAGGAGTTCGCTACTAGAGCCGTGTATGTTTACTGGTTTTAACACAGTTGTAAAATTAAGTACAGGAGAACCACACCACACATAAACATGTTTAGACCTTTCTTGAACACAAGCCCTGATACCACTTCGTATCCTTCATTTTTATCGCGACATGTTGCTAACAGTTTTGGACTGTCTCTTGTTTTGGTTTGAAAAGCTCTATTATTCATAATTTTCAGCAGGCGGTTATTATTATATACTCTTCAAAACAAGTAGGGGATATTGAAATGCAAATACCTATGCAGGTTGTGATATCAAAAATAATCATGGACACTTGACATGCTTTGTGAGTATTTCACAGATGAAGAACTTGTCGCCCCAACAGAACCACTGAGCTGCACATGCGACACGCAATAGCGCCATACACGTGGGAGGGGTTCATTTCAAATTTGACACTGCAAGGAAGGGTTGATGAAAACTGCCGCGTGCTGGTTTATCTATCCATGTTTGCTTTCCTATCGGTTCTTGCATAAGATTTACTGTTTAGCGTATCTTTGCTTTAGTGTGTTACGTTTAATTTGATCGGGAGACGTGTTCGTCGACGTCAGCGTCACCCGACAACACTGCAAGAATTGGCCGTGGCACTGCAAGAGGAGTGGGTCAGATTACCCCAAATCGTGATTGGACGGTTGATTAGAGGCATGCCATATGACGAATTGCTGAATGTCTTAGGATTGGTGGAGCAATTACTCATTATTAAGACCAAAATCAAAAACGTCCATTTTCACTTTTGACGGTGTATCTCTTTGCCAGTGAAATGGGGCCGTCAGATAAGCCGCCCATATGAACTGTTTATGTTCATGTGTAGGCAATTGGCCTGTTATTAACATACACTGGTTACCTCTAATAAAACCAGCAGTGCATTTCCGCAGTTTTGTATTGTTTCAGAATATCTCCTACCTTTTTTTGAAGAGTATATATGTACATTACAATAATTCAGGTTGCAACTAGTTTCCACTTCCTGTAGTGTAAGGTCTCACCTTTAGTGGTGTAAACTGAGTGATGCATACATTTGGATGAGTATTATACTCAAACAGTGTACATGTAATTTTACACTTAAATAGTTTACACCCGTAGGTGCAAATTAAATATTACAACCCAATGCATGATTTTTTTTATAATTTACACTTCCATGTTAATTATTACAAGTAAACTGGTGTATTTTTTTTCATTATTTAGAACACTGCTGACACCTTATTAGGAGACATGTTTCCTTAATAATAATTACACCTGTTGGTGTAAATGCTGTATACACTCGTAGCCGTCGTAGGGTGTTGTTCATCCAAAATATCAATTAGCGGCTACAGTTATACCCATTCTGGTGTTCAGTTGTCATGAATATCAATCACACTTTTGTAACCCCAAAAACGGTGTAAAATTAACACTATTTTGGTATTTATTTCCATATAATGATTAAACCCTTTGGTTTACATGTATAATAACACTCGTAGTGGTGTATCTCATCCACAATTACACCTATTCATGTTGGGTGTAGTTATTTTAGTTCGGTTACTCTTGCAAGATCGTTACATGTTAAAAAAAACTGGTTGTGGTGTAAAATTTACACTTCTTAACACGGCTTATAGTTTTTCTTAATTGCGCCCATTTTAACAGTTTACAGTGTCACATCCTTTGTCATAATTTGTTAACTAATTACAGCTGGGCATGGTTTAAATTAATAGCTTATTAATTACAGATTATAAATGAATTTCAGTACAATTTAAAGATAATTTTTTTTTATTTTCAGAACGTCTTTTCCATCTATGAATTCAGCATTAACATCATACGCTGCTTTCTTTATTGGAGTAAGTAACGTTTTAGTAACATCGGCTGGAAATGACGAAAATGTTGTATAAATATATCAGTCGGGGTGGAAATTTAAAAATCTATTTAGACAACACCAAGACGTATTTCATTAATACACTAATTTACAAAGGGTCTTTTCCACTGGTGCCGGTGCCATTTATAACCAAATTTTTAGGTCCAACTCACCTAAAACCAAGACGTTACAACGCATAATTTTTGAATGGATCATCAAAAGTTTGACCTGACGTGTCAGAGACGAGGGCTACGCCACGCCCGAACTGAAAAGAAGATGGGTCATTGGTACTCATAAACTCCTAATGGTCCTACAGTGACTCCGGTCTTTGATAGATCATCTTCCTCTATACTGACTTGATGACACGGTTGATTTGTTGACCCTCACAGTTCGTGAAATTTCACGCCGAGACATGTCCGAATGATGTTTCAAAGTCAGTATGGTACTGCGCTTCCTCGGTGTGACGCCCATGACGCACCACAACCAAAGTGAGCGAAATATAATAGGCTTGATGGCACATGCAATAGTCAATAGAACTTGATTGCATTATCCAGCTGTGAAACTAACTGCGTATGCGTCTTTCGCCATATTTCTTAATCCAGGCATTTTGAATCAGAATAATTGTATATACATTGCTGATTCTAACACCCGGACACTGCTAGTGCTAACATTCAGAGTTGCGAAAATCAGTGATAAACATGAGTAATGCAGTTAACTCGAACAAGGGTGTTATATAATATAAGTCGACAAATCAAGGTGGTTAATATATAAACATTATATAATTTATCTTACTGTATTTCAGATGTATATACATGGTGCAATGAGAAGTCATACTGTTAGAATAATACGACCGTTTATATCCCTAGTATTTGTTATGTTTTCATTGTTATGTGGGTTGGCAGAAGTGGGATTATGTTTAAGCCACTGGACTGATACCGTGATAGGTTTCTGTATGGGAGTTATCTTAGCTTTGTATTTAGTAAGTATCAAACATACCCGAGGGAAGCAGAACAAGACATTCAAGTGGGATATAGTTGTTGAAGCCAACAGTGCCAAATCGTTCAGGACTGACTGAAACACATACTATACACATCGTTTACCGGGTATTTGTTGGAGACAAAATAATACCAAAAACATGTTTGAAAATGTTGTTTTTGTTTTAATCATCTCCATAGATTGACTATCAGTTTAAAGTCGCAAAGATGTGTTTCGACCGTGTTTCTTTAATGCCATCCACATAAAGTATACAGTTTCCCAATATGGGTAATATGGGTCACAAAGACCTACATAAATTCTGAACAATTAACATGGAAATTATAATATCTTAGCAATACATGTAGTGTCTGAAAGTGTTTGCTGTTGTCGGTGTGATTCCAAAATAATGTCACATGACAAAGTCACAAAAGTATCGGTACATATTACCCACAGACGCTTATAACACCCCTTTCCCCTCCCCCGCTAGTCTACTATATAAATATTACCATCAGATGCTTAATGGAAATTGCCCAGTTTCATCCATCTTCAATAGAAGGCTTGATTTCGCTTTAACTGCGTACATCTTATCAAGGCCTTCGCGTAATACCCTGCATATGTCAGCACTAATTTCGATTGGGTACAAGCCCAACTTGTGAGCCTATCAGATTCCTCGATCGTCGCGAATACCAAGTCTCGCGCTTTTAAGCTAAAATGTCTACCTGTGATAATCGAATTGCAAAGTTTAAGGTTCATTCAATGTCAAGGTTTCCGTGGAGGTCGCGAAGTCACAACCCCTGATTGGACGCTACTGCTCCCGGTCTGTAGATAACATAGCTATAAGTTCGGGAATTGTGAAGTAAACCAGCAACTGCCAGATGTTGTAAAACTCGCAGTCGTTGCTTCAGGAACATTAGTTTCATCTGAACATGGTTGTGTTTTTTACCCCCTAAAACAAAAAAACATAGTTTGCATAACATTGATCTTTTCTGTTTAATTGTGTTTATAACAAATTGAGAGCGTTATTGTTGAGCTAAATAAAAAATGTTCCTACTTTTCCAGGGTTTTGCGGTTTTAAATAATTTCCGGGAACATTTATCTCAAGAAAAACTTATAGAATTATTAAATAATTATGTGGCTGATAGTTATTTTAATTATGATGTAAGTAAATGTATTTTTATTTTAAAAAATCAATGTTTTTTTAACCCATACTGTAAAAATGTATTATGTAAGAGCCAAATATGTCTATTGCGGGTCTTTATTTTGGATTCAAATGTTATATACAATTTTTTTTTTAGACATTTATTGGCACGATAAGCCTATAATCAACTCTATATATCATGGGATTCTCGCTGAGTCTCGATTAACAGAGGGAGCGAGATGTGGGGTTTACCGTCCACTCGACACAAACTAGGTCATTTCGGGACTAACATACGGTTCAATTTTATTTCAATAATTCGCTTGCGCGTAGGGATATTTAGCAATGCGTGGAGGAGGGGCGGAACCCGAGAATCAGGAGAAAACCCATGAAGTTGGACAGGCGACCCTACTCCTTGTCACGTACAACTACAAGGGGAGAGTCGAAACCACGCCACTTGACATAATGACAGACCTTGTGATCTAACGCGCACGCTTCAAACCATTCGCGCCCTCCTCTCTATCGATTAACAAGCACCGTTGCTACGCCACATCTTGGCAAAACTTCAAACAGTGATAATTTCGCTCAGAATAAAGTAATTTGAATGACATTTCAATACATTCATTTTGCATTATCTAATTTGGAACTATTATAGCAAGAACGGTCATCTCTTATCCCAATCTTACATAATGCATCTTTAAAGAGATAAACAAAGACAATATCCAAAATCGAGACCGATTAACTTCAAACGTTCTACAGTACGATAAATAATTCTAAAGCGAAATTTTCATGTAAAAAAAGAAAGAGACACTTTGTTTTTATTCTCAGTGTTATAACCATTTGTAATTCATATAATTAGCTAAAATCCATTAAGACACAAATATGCAGCCTGTGAGACTCCTGTATAAAAAATGATATAAACTATCTTCTCGATAAATACGACTAACAACAGAAGTACTCTGCTTTCAGGATGGCTACAACTGGTTGAAACCAGAGCCTGTGACGTCAATACGTATCCCAAGAGCTCAAGTTTATAGAACATCAAGCGATGAAACTGACGTGAAATACAGACGACCTAGATTAAAACACAGCACATTTCAACATGATCACCACAACTCCATGGACAGATACAGGAGGAATTCTGGTGGAGTTGGAGCCTCGTCTCATATGTGATTTAATACAGACAATAAACATTGGTATTGCTCCGTAGGCTATACATGAGAGTTGTGCCCCTTATTTCTCAGCCAAACTACCATTTGTTAGAGCTTCTGTTGTGATATTAATGGACTAATTCAGCACCTGAATTGTATTCTAGACATTAAAAATCCAAATATGAAATAAACCACCAATGAATTGTGACGTTTCAAGTAATAAGCATTTAAACGATAAAATATTTTGAAGTAAGAAATCTTTGCAACTTTGTGGTATTCAACCCATAGTTTTAATCATGATCTGATTATTATCCTGTTACATTAGTGTAGTGTAAACACCTTTGTTTTATCTAAACAGTGTTCTGTTTATGAACTGAACCATTACGAGCACTATTAGGCAATCTACTATAATATGCGCATTTCTTCGATGCGTATCACAAAAGTATGTATATTTTAAACAATTCCGAAAAGCTATACTATTGGCGGTTAATGTCTCGCGGTTTGCTATTGTAAGGATAAAAACATAAATAACTAATCACTACACGGCTTATTTTTTAGGGGGTGTAGATCTATATTTCGTTTCGTTTTTTTTATACTTCCGATGGCCTCTACTACATGAAGATCTGACCAGTTGTTGTGGGAGGTCTCGTCAGGGGTCATACGAGTGACATTTGGCCCTATGACGTCAGACATTTGATTAACCAACCAGCGTTGCTGTTTCTAGTGGGATACCCACAGTTCTGTGCATTGCACGCCAAGAACTCGCTGCAACAGACCGTGTCATTGGCTAATCCCTCACAACAACCAGAACGCGGGTTATATAACAACTCTTCCAGATCCTAGTGTAGTAAAGACAAGCAAAACGAAATTTTGAACTATAAAAAACCAAATGAAAAAGGATTTGTGTTTTTATGAGACTGTTAGAAAATTGCAATGTAAACCTATAAAAATAATATGTTATATCTCTGTACATACATGTAGTCTTATTATACATGTTATGAAGTACATGTAATATGTATATTTTGCTTATTTGTTTTAGATAACCCAAGAATAAACGTATTATAATATTTCCATTATATTAGACTGGTAGTGTACCCTGCGTTGCACCGGAAGTAGTATTGCTGCGAAATAGTAGAGCAGGTGCCTATGTCACTATCCGGATATAGCCGACTTAACATTTCAAATTTCAGCTTCGGCTACCACCACTGGCGTAGCCACCAATCCCTAACATACGAACAAACATATTATTTACATCACTGAGCAGAAACATGCACATGACTCATTTTCCTATACTAAGAAGCACATTTCGAAATTGTTTTTCATCTAATCAACATCTGATCATACCAATGTTATAGTAAGACTATATGGTGAAACTTTACACACGTATAAGCGCACGAACTATATACACATAATCGCACAGACTTCTTCTTCAGTCTTGTCACGTGTGTTTATTGTGGTTGTTTGGTTTAAATGTGAGATGCTGATATCAAATGTTTTCGTATAGTGCTTGTGTAATTAAATACAGCATTTCCAACAAACACCCACAAAACAAGCAGAGGCATTAGTCGAACGTCTTCTCATCCCAGCTGATCACAATCCGATTAAAACACAGATCTTATTTCGTTTCGTTTTTTTATAGTTCAAATTTTTTACTTGTCTTTACTACACTGGGGTCTGGAAGAGTTGTTAAATAATCCGCGTTCTGGGTGGCGTGAGGGATTAGCAACCTACTGTGGGCAACCTACTAGAAATATCAAATGTCTGACGTCATAGAGTCAAAAGCCGCTTGTATGACCCCTGACGCGACCCCCCCCTCCCCCCAAAAAAAAACAAACAAAAAAAACTACAGCTGGTCAGATCTTCATGTAGTAGAGGCCATCGAAAGTATAAAAAACGAAACGAATTATAGATCTGTATTTTTAAATCAGATTGAGTTGACCAATTATGGTTTTCTTTTCTTACAATTTGTAAACTGTCGTAAATGAGTAACCTGGGCGATTGGATTGCCTAGAGAGTGGTATGCTATATCTTGTTCGCCAATGCAATCGTAATGTAAATTCTGTTCTAAAAAGATGTCACGAAGACTAGACAATCCAATTAGAACTACAATTTCGTTTCGTGTTTTTTCATGACATGATATTCAATATCAATGCCAGGAATGAACTGGACTAAAAGAATCTTCTAGAACACATTCTGTTGAACTCTACCAGATCACGCGTCTGCCATGCACTTGCCAATCAAAAAAAAAGTAAGTTTATTAAACAATATTTTATTGATTAGTAAAAGATGAAAGGGTGGTTATGTGATAGGTGATGGATACATTATTAAAGTTAATATGAAGATAATAATAAAAACATAACAGTTATGAACTAACAAGATAATAATATGATAAAAAGGCACAGTATCGATTTCTTAAAATATACATATTTGTAGCCAAATTTAAAATTCAGATTGTCCTATGATTATGTTAAGCAAAGAGACATAAACCCTCTGGGGACCTTTGTAGGGTGGTACAATTAAAATCATTGATCCCATGTGCCTTATTGTGGATAACGTAAAACAATGCGTGTTTATTTATTATTATGATGACAGAAAAAAGTGTTATTGTAAATAGGGGCAATAACAATAAGGATAAGCTTTATACTAGCGTTTTCCTGATTTTTTGGTATATTTTACGAAAGGCAATCTAAAACGCCGGTGCAATTTCGGTAATGATATTAAAAGTTTTAATGTCATGTTTGGTTTTGCTGGATTGAACAAGATGTTTTAAATATGCTGGGTACTATACAGTGTATATAGACCGAAATAAAACAGGCCTCAATATTTCTATTCACAATATTCATGGCTAGATATCGAAATGAAATTGTGTTTATCACAAGACTTTTCTGCTCCGACCGAGCTAATGAAGACGGTGGCGAGATATTGTTTACACTATTATCATCAAAGTGCCCAGTCGCGGTTGACTGCTGCTAATCCGAATCTTGTTCTTTTCGCGAATTAAAATCTAAATCCGGATACGAAATTCTTTAGATCGAAAATGTTCGTCACTCACAAGTGAAAAACACAACGTCTATTTTTCGTTAAATGGAATCAATATCTCTAAGAAACTTGTTTATTTTGGTTACATGACAAATTAAACTTGCCATGAATGTATGTCTACCTTTGGCCATTTTGTGTTTGACAGCATATCTATAATAAGTCCTCAATTATTGGAAGAACGATTCTATTTCCAGGGATCCACTTAATCATTGATTGTTTGCCATTTTTTTTATAATTTCATAACAGCCATGTTGATTATAATTCAATGGATTAAGTCAACCTTTAAACGGTAATAAATAATTCAAGATAGTCAAGGTAACCATGGTAGCCATGGCGATGTTATGACGTTAGTGCACTATAATTTCTAACTCTCACGAGATTATCGTTATTGAATTTCCGGTTTTCATGTAAACGATATCCAGTGGAAATAGACCGGTTTCCGGTAAAAAAAAAAAAAAAATAAACAGCTTGATGGTAGTGATGATACAAGTTATTGATGGGGGCTATAAATCGAAAAACAATCAAATTGATGCAGTCGATATATAAAATCGAAAACAAAATCTAATACGTTCTAGCCATGAAGCTTCAGTCATAATAACTTTTCATAATCATCTGATGGGATTCTCTGATTAACAATCCTTTGGCATAAGGTCTATTGAACTGCTGTTTGTTGGCAACAGTTATTATGGCAACAAACGCCGCTTTCAGCTGGCTGCAGCATATGCAGAAAAACGACAGCACCAAGTCCATTAAAGGAAATGCCAGATGGCGGCAACCAATCAACATGATCGTCTTATCAACCCGTATCTAGACAATTACCAAGTGGTCTGCAAATATAAATTATTATTTTTTATAATCCTATTTGACATAACATGTCTGTTATAACAATTTATAGAGAGACATAAAATCACAGTTGATCTGAGTTAAAATGAAGATAAGATTCAGTAGAAGTACAAAACGAATATTGTCCTCTTGACTTAAACTTATGCTGTCCAATTAAACATGCATGATATAAAAGCACCGAAAATAAATAACACCACAATTATTTAATACATGACTTTCTGCTTTAAAGAATATGAGCCACGGTGGAAAAGTGGATAAAGCCTGGGTCGCTAGCTTGGAGGTCGGGGGTCCGCTCACAGTGTTCGTCAAGAAGGTTCATCGGGATTTTCCGAAGTGGTTTTCCCTTGTTATAGGTGCAAGACGGAGGGCCTAGCAAGGGACAACGCATAGTCGTTAGGATGGGACATTGGTGTGCACGTAAGAGGTGCCTTGGCAGTTGGAATTCGACATAAGAGTAGGCCGCGCGCTGCGGTCAAGGTAAAATTTCCCGCATAGCACACTGTATGGCGTATGCCCGTCTCCATTAGCCCAGTCGGAACCGAACAGTAGGGTGTTAAACCCCATTTTATTTCATTTCATTTCATAACAATGGACGAATTGATTAATTCACTAACTCTTCATACATGACGTGATTACTCACCGAAGTTCCATTCTGCTAACAGAAAAGAGTCTGAGTAAATAATCTCGACCTTGTTGGGGTTGGTGTGTGCTAGGGACCAACAGGTACACCCCAGGATCAAGGAAGAATCTGCCTGCTGTCTCCCGATATTCAGCATACGTCTCTTCATTTTCTGGCATAAGAGGGTCTGATCTTTGGAAGAACTCGTTACATAACTTACCACTAGGTATATGTTGAAGCTATTAGAACAAGAAAGCGACAACACGTTTATAAAGTTATCTTTGGAGAGATTAAAATTACATAAATTTATCATGACATTAGAAATAGGATCCGAACACTAAAACAAGATACATGTATGTATTATGTGCTTTAATATTCCTGCATTTTCCTGGAAAAGTAAACCTCAATGGTGTTTGTTAAACTGATCAGCAATAAATATTCGCTTGGCCACTATTATCACGGAAAGGAATGACCTCAGTGCGAGTTAAGCTCTGAATTTTAACTTTTTCAAATTAAATTCTAAAACATTTTTTTTTAAATTATTAAGAAAAAAAAGAAAGATGTTGAAAGTGTATCTGGATAAAAAAAATATTTCCTATTTGGTTAAATGGGTGCAAAAAATAGGAGGCGGGGGTGTAAAATGAGTAAGAGGGTTCAATTCTGTCCGGACCAATGTAAAATAACACGACATGTGCTATCGACGCTAAATGATGTGAGAGAGAGAGAGAGAGAGAGAGAGAGAGAGAGAAATGGGGTTTAACGTCCACTCGACACAAAGTAGGTCATTTCGGGACTAACATATGGTTTTTAATTTTATTTCAATAATTCGCTTGTGCATAGGGGTCTTTAGCAGTGGGAGGAAACCGGAGGACCCGGAGAAAACCCACGAGGATGGACAGGCGACCCTACTCCTTGTCACGTACAACCGGGGATTCGAAACCACGCCAGTCGACTCAATGACAGACTTTATGATACAGCGCGCGCACGCTAACCATTCAGCCACCCCCCCCCCCTAAATGATGTGACGTCACATCACATACATGGCTACCAATGAGTAAAAGAAATCATTTCGGTTGTGCTGCTCCAAAAACAACAAAACATGATGCCTCACCTGAAATATTTCGAAACCTATGGCGTATAATTCTTTACCATCTACTATTTCCTGCCTTCTGTAAACTTGTTGTAAAGCTACTGCTAAAGGTAACCTACCATTATATCGTCTCTGTACACTAACTAAAACATTATAAATATACACACTATGTACACAAATATTTCAAATATTCACATTATGTACACAAACATTTCAAATATACACACTATGCACACCAACTAAACATTTCAAATATACACACTATGTACACAGACATTTCGAGTATACACACAATGTACATTAACTTGAACATTTCAAATATACACACCATGTTCACAAATTAAAACATTTCAAATATTCACACTATGTACACTAACGAAAACATTTCAATTATACACACTATGCACACAAAAATATATAGATTTTATTTAGAATGAGGATGTGAATTGTCTTTTACAAAATACTATGCATCTATCCGCAATCAATCCTGGAATCTTTGTGGAACAAGTAATATTTGTAATTCAGATAATATTTTATGTGTTGGTAAATCAATATTTAATATCGGTATATAGCTTTGATCAAGTTTTTAAGCAAATATTTAGAAACAAGAGACTTTAGGATATACTTCTAATAATATCTTTATACAGATTATGATTTATAGGTGTGTGTCACATTACCTCTCTGTGTTTATTGGCCTACTTCCGATCGAATAGAGCAACATGATGAGTTTTAATATGGATTTTGACATAAACTTGAATTGACATCAAATATCATTGGCGTGTAATGGCACGAAAAACCGGTGTCCTGTTTACACCTTGGCATGCACGTAAAAGAACCCTTGTCAGTTGGAATTCCCTCGTGGCACACGGTACACCACTACATGGCATGTGCTCGTCTTTATTATCTCGGTTGGATATTAAACATCATTCATACATAAAATATTATGTTGAATTTGAATGCGGTAACGTTTCAATCGAGAGTTTTCAATGAATTAAAGAATGATTACTTGTACTTACTATCTGCATATAAGGTAAGTATGTATTGGGGATTTTTATAAAACGTATCACACTCCAGCCACCCCCCAGCATTTATGTTTACAACCCATCTTCCCTTTTGATTTATTTCATATTCTGGAAAATAAAGAGAATATATATTATTAATGTTAATAATATGGAGCGCACAGTGTATATTCATTTTTCCTACATTCATCGAAATAACGTGGAAAAAACAAAGGTGTGAATCATTGGTACTGTTTTGGTCTCACTACACATGTATGCATCTAAATGAGTACAACGATTATCTAAGAGCATTTGATTTTATCAAATTCTCGATTAATCGCTGGTGTGTCTCCATCCCGAACCCTGCCCTACTCGAATTCCTGAACACGCCCCTGCGTAAATGGGAACTAGGTTATCCATACCACCCGAACGACATCCTGCATCAACAACTCGTATCACACTTATATGTACTTAGTCTTTTAGGTATGATTGAACCGGGTAATTCCCCCGATATTCTTGTTTCAATGAAATAAAGCTGTACCTGTTTTATCACTGATACCATCATGGTCGAAATCTGGTGTCAGATTACATATTATCATATTACAATATTCTTTACGAAAATCATTATAGCTCATCCAAAATTCACCATCATCTTGTGACGTTACTTCAAGTTCTAATTTGATCAGTTCTGGAACACGGTTCCATTCCTCGCTCCTGTAATAAAAGACATTTCATAAATAGCTTGGTGGTTTTACAAGTTACTTATTATGCATCTTCCAATATGGAAAAGAAGGCGAGTTTCATTTGTTCGTTTAACCGTCTACTGAATTCAGAAGTTTTCTCGTTCTTTTCCAATACACCAGCAGATAAACCAGAAAAGAAGAAATAACTGCAGATAATAACGTGTTGGAGAGAAACGCATACTCGTTTGATTAGACCAAATCTCGGAAAGGATTTTCCGGCCATTGCCCAGGAGAAATGTTTTTTAACGTTCACTCGACACAAACTAAGTCATTTCGTTTGCCCCGTAAGGGTGTTTAGCAGTGGGAAGAAACCGATGAGACTAAGAAAACCCAAGAGGTTGGGCAGGCGATCCTACTCCTTGTCACGCAAAGGTATAGAATCGAACCACAGCACTTGACTATCAGAGATCATATGATCTAACCTCCTACCCCCATAACCTCCCCATCCTCTGTTGGATTGGGACTGTTTTATTTTGCATATCAGCATTCCTATACACATTCTGCGATTTCCGACCTGTTGGATTTTGGAGTGGCGCATTCTGCGGTCAAAAGGATTAGCCCAGAAAGGAGTTATTTAAGACTCGACAATCCACGCCTGATGATACCTATTGCCAACAAATCAATAAAACTATACGAGGATTGAATTGCGAATCTTTAACATTTGAAAATTTTGTTATAATTTAGGAAAAATGACTGTATATGTTATTTGATAGTTTAGATATAATAAATGATAACTAGATAATAAAATTCAAACTACCAGCCATAGTTTAATTTACTGATGGTGGCATTAGAGGTATCCATTACCTGATATTAAAATGTTTATAAAAATCGAAACCAATTTCAATATGAGTTGCGTGTATCTAAATGATTTCTACAAGAATTGATGTTAAATTTGTTTTTTGAATGATATAGCATATTATTGACAATAATCAATAGTTATATAACGTAATGATTTATTGGTTTTTAATTTGTTATCACTAGATCGGGTCAATATATAACCTTATCGATTATCATTTTTATTTGAATACACGTGCAGATAATAGATTGCGAAAGAACCGGTTAATCAACACGAAATAATTACAACGTGAAGGTCAAAGTTCGGGCGTTCCTATTGTGTAATAAACTAACTTTAATTAAAAACAAAAACACGGCAAAGGTGGTTGAAAACCCTTCACGGTATTCACATTAACAATACGGTTAATCCTAGTAATTACTTCTTTAAGACAGAAACACGAGAATTCCATAAGCGGCCATTGTTATACCTACTCGTGGACTGTGTTCGTTATCGAATAGAACAGTCAAGCAACCAATTCTCATTTCCTTCTGCTCTAGTATTAGTAATTAATAATCAATGGAGGTTTCGTATCCATTGTAACATTATTCATACTTTAAAAGAAACTCACTCGATAATAAATTTTACGAGTAGAAATAATGTGGGACAGAAAAAGTATATGATGACTACGCACGCCACAATATGACCTATGTATACATGGTTTTTCAGGCCGGATGTTGATTTGGTTTGTTATATTAAGGCCGAGATAAGCATAGATAAATCTCGGTTAAAACGACCCGTTACAAATATTTCACCGAGGTTACTTTCTACTGAGTTCACAGACTTAAAGTACCTAAGTCTCTAACTCAGTATAATCCAAAACCTTCGACATTGAAAACACGAACTATTTGTCAATTTTAATCAACATTGGTGTTGTGGTCTTACCGGAAAAAGATGGGCTTCTGATATCCAATATTTAAGACAAAATAAACTTTTTACGATTGGTACACGAATCGTGTACCATAATGCGTAACAAGCGACCCGAGGAACAAGGTTAGGCATACATGTATTTCACAAGTCATGTCAAACGGTGACCCCCATATTCTTATCTGGAGAGCATGCGCAATAAATACTATCGGTGTAGACTGGAATAACCAGTCGCTAGAGATTGCCATTCGATTGAGACTTCGAACATAACTGCTTTGAAATTAGAGTAAAAACGGAAAAAATTGAATGTAAATCAGTTTATTTACATTCATATTACATTATTATATACGTTGCGACCCATTTGTGTCAATTTGTAGGTCCAATATATTAGCGATTTAGCTCCTTTAAATGTAGTGCAAGCAACAGAGTCTTGTCGTCTTCAGTAGTCCTGCGTAAAAGTTGGTGTGCATGTAAAAGAAAACCTGAGAGATGGAATTGGAAAAAGAGTAAACGGAAACGTTACTGTCCTGACAGAATGTCCTCCATAGCAAACAACATGACGTACTGACTCGGTTGGTGCAGGTACTTAAACCTTCATTTCATATCACATCATTTCATTTCATATCACATCATTTCACATTAGTTCCATTCAGAACCAGTTTTGGTTTTGTAGGCTCTTGTGCCATAGGTATTGTAAGACCCTTAGTATTGATTATTGGCTCTATACAGTTAACTAATCGATATGTCTATGTTATCGAAAGACAGATATTTATGAATCTAGGAAATTTAGCCACCTCCTTGACACATGGTAAACAGTATTGTTTACTGTAAATATATACATTAGGCAGTATATTAATTGAACCCATTGTTAAATAAATAATTCAGACCAGTTATAGCCTATGATCTAGCATTGACAAATGAAATAACCTTCCACTTAATCTCCTGGGACCCACCAGCTTGTGGAGGCTACAATCCCTGAAGCCCATACCTTAATCAGGTTCTGGTGTCGTTCATGTCATTTATTCTAAAATCTCTGATGGAAGTTATTATTTATTTGGAACGCCCAAATAGTTTGTCATTTTTTGCGAATCGACCGATGTGTCCACTACTAGCATTTCCCATAAGTTACATTAGATTCTCTTGTTTTAATATTCATTTTCAAAACGTCAATTCGATCTGTTTATGAGCAGGGACGTAACTTGCACGGGGAAGTGCGTGCTTAATCTTACCAAAACACATAATATTACATATTCTGGCGATTCACAAACAAACCAATATTATTGTACGTTTCTATATGCATGCAGAATATTTGTCGTGATGGAGTTGTTACTTATTCAGTAAACACATAAAACGTCGTTATTTTCCGTAACATAACGTAAGTTTAAAATAACTTCTATTTCAGAGTTGGATGTACTTGTAAAACTCACTTTATTGACATATGTTTCCGAGACATTGGGAAACCGGAACAAAGCACCATACAACGTAAACACAAAACAATTGTTTCAGTTCGAAATGTATACTTTATTCCTTTCAAGGGTATTTATGGTATTATGAAGAACTATTTATTGTTTAAGGGTTTTCGGTGTACGGAAAGTTGAAAGAATTGTTGTTATTAGTAAAATCAATGATATTTTGCTTTGACAAGATATTGGAGTCAGAAATAGTATAGAGTCGCTAACCCAGAGTTCCCATGTTCGATCCCGCTGTTGGCCGAAAAAGTTCATCTAGATTTTCCGACATGGTCCTCCTTGTCAGTTGGTATTCGATATAGGGGTAGGCCATAGTGCCGCTGTCTTGGGCATCATTTCCTTTATAGCCCAATGTATGGTGTATGCCCGTCGTTATTTGACCCGTCGGTGCAGAACAGTAGGACTTTGAAGTACATGTCGTTTCTAAATACAAGATGGTTGCCGCGTCAATAACAGGATTTGAACCACAATAGATGTGATGCCGGTGACATTTTATCTTTTGGGTTACTTTTGTTTCTATGAATATGGATTGTGGTATAAACGTCTTCGTGAAAGATAATATCTCGAGGACGTTTAATTTTGAAAAAGTAACTTACCCATCACACCAAGCACCTTCCCATTCTGTCTGACCCCATGGGTTTCTTACTCTTATCAATTTAGCTGCTGTATCACTGTAGGGAATCTCTTCAATACCAGTTATAACATAAGAATGGTTGGAAATCATACCCTTTCTATTGTATTCTGACTGTTCTTCTTTATCCTAGATACAATAAAATAAACAAATAGAGAATTAGAGTCTGTAATTCATGGGGCTGTGTAATTGGAGTCTCCTAATCTAGACATAGAAATGACGAGCGTCGTGCACGAGAGAGCATGAAGCCCCCCCCCCCTCCCCTTCTATTACCGAATGTACGAATGCATGTTTATGGGCCTGAAATATCATAATACACGTCCACTTTCATCTCAATCATTTATTTTCATTGGTTCCGTTAGTAAACATATTTTATTATTATACGAACTGCTCCACCCATGTTACTTACAATGCTCAAACAGCCAATAACAGCTCCACAGAGAAAGGCTGCCCGTATTAAGTAGAATTCAGAGTCTTTTAATTCGGCAGGATTATACCATTCAGCTAGTCCACCTGTTAGATCCGTAAAGGCATCAGCCTCAAACCCGTACTCCAAAGACTCGTATGATTTATTTAGTCTGAAAAGAAAATATATTCTCCAATGATTCGTAAGATTGATTTAGTCTGAAAGAAAATAGTGCCGAATGCTACATGCACATAGTGAATATGCATGGAGTACAGATGCTATGTTTTCGGTGATTTGAATGATGATTGCCGTCGAGCTAGAGAACAAAGGGTTTGGCATTGCCACAGAACGTTGTAGCTTCCTCGCAGTATTCTAATATTTTTCTACAGTAATACTACATATTTTACGAACATATTTGTTAAGTAGTTATATAAACAATAAAATCAACGCTTACTTTGCATATGCCTTTTCTACCAGAGATACCCAGAATTCATTCGGATCCGAGGAATGTGCGAAAAGAATTTCACCATCAACTGTTGGTAATCTATCGTCTATATATACATCAACCCAATCGCCGAACTGCCAAAACCTACAGTGAAATTTACCATCATACCGACGAGTACCGAATGTATTATCATCAGGGATAATCTGTAAAACGAAAAAAAAAAAAAAAAAAAAAAAAACACTTGGTAATAAGTTATGATCACTGCGGATCGCGGTATTCATATTTATTAAAGATGTATTATGTAAAAGCTACATCTGCCTATTGTAGATCTTTCTTTTGGTCTCAGCCCTACCTATATTATTAATTATACTTTAGTTCAAATGACAAACTCACCAACTCTCTTGCAGGGGCGGATCCAGGAATTTTGCAGGAGGGGATTTGCCAGGTCCCTGAGACAACGTATCCCCCCCTCCCGCATTGCCTCTATCGTCATTTTGGCGTATATACATACACATTGAGCTTTTTAAACAGAGAAATTCAACACCTCGTTTGACGTCAATTTTTAATTATGAATTAATTGTGATTTAATTTCATGGATGCAAAGCATCAATTGTGATATCACATAATGTCTATATCATTATCTCGTGCTTTGAGTGCCCATCCTGTCCCACATCTGACGATAAAGTATAAAGCACACGGCCGAGAAACTTTTTCATACAAAGTGTTGATTTACAAAAAAAGCCCCTGTCTTGACTATCGGGTGGTTGTGATTTTGAATGGATAATGGCCGAGATATATAGGTTTTTTACAAGTTGAATTGGTTTTCATCGAGTTTAACGAACACGGTGAAACGTTCCTTACTCTAATTAGGACAGTGATTGGATTTTCTAAAGTTATTTTGGATAACAAAATCATTTCATTTATATTCTTGGCGAAGACAAGTTGAACCTTAAGATTTAACAATAAAATGATTCAATGACCGACAGATGACTAATTAATGAATGACATTTTCATGCAATTAATAAAATATTACAAAATATTTAAACAGACATTATGCAAGAGCTAAATCTGCCAATTGCAGGTCTTTCTGTAGGCCTGAAAGGTTATCTAAATTGTTAGACATTAATTAATAACTTATCTAGACCATAATCAACTCTCGATGGCATCGCTAGCCTGCGATATTTACTGGATTAGAGTCCGGTCTGCTGCTTCTGATTTAATCAAAAAGTGGATAATCAAGACTATGTTTTTATCCTACCGACTTTAGTAATGATGATCGAGGCTAGACCCAAAATTCAATCGCTAAATATTCGGTTCAGCGTTGATCATTTTGACTGAAATTTTCAGCAAATTTCCTTTACATTATCTAGTTTTTAACTATTATAGTGAGAGCTACCAGCTCTTTATCTAATCTCCCATAATGTATCTTTAATGTATGCGTGTTAAACTTCAGTCCCGTTCAGTAGTCTGATTCCAGATTATCATTGCACTAAAGAACATCCAAATTTACCTCTTGTCAGCAAAATCTGTTTTGATTCACAGTTAATCGATTTTTATATGCATATATCGAGTTTCTACATGTATGGTAGGTACCTTAGTATTGATGTATCTTTGTGGGATAAACAAAGTTTGTTTTCTTAACAAAAATAACAAAAACTGAAGTAGAATGTTGAAGTACGTTATACAGTATAAACTAATGTTTAAACTAATGCATTCTGCTATGGATGACTTACGCTTTATGTCATTTAATAATGCAGATAAAAAGCGCATCATGCAATGATTTTATTGATCGCAGTTTACATGAAAACTGAACATTTTCCCCATAACCTTATTTAATATTTATAAGATGTATAGCTGGGTATTCAATCGTCAGTATTTGTTTAGAGATTCATTGTATCCCTATTATATAAAGCAGTAAATGTCTCACCAGAGAATACTTTCATACAAACAAACATTTGGGGAGAAAAGGAAAAATGAAGTGAATTATATCAATAATTTATGATGTTTATATATTTGTGGTTAGATTTTCTTCTATTTTTGTCAACAATTAAAGAATGCAAATAAGTCGTTCAGAGAGAGAGAGAGAGGGGGGGGGGGAAGAGGGAGAGAGAGAGTGGGTAGTTAAAGTTCACTCGACACAAACTAAGTCACACTGGGACTAACAGCTGTGGGCGAAACCCGCCAAGGTTCACATGGTAGGAGGGGCGACATACAAGCGGGGAATCGAAACCACGCCACTTCATTCAATGACAGGCCATAATGTGACCAAACGCGCACGCGTTACACCATTCGACCACCCAACCCCTCTCGTCTGGAAGAGCCTCAAATAGTCCTTATTATACCACATGTAGATTAAATATCCTTATATTAGTCTTAAGGGCGAAGTGGATTCAAACTATATAAATTTGTTCTGTTTAGCCGCAGTAACTAAGGAACTATAGGTAAACACTTGTATACGTAACAAAGTGATCAGAGAAACACCTGCAGGTGTCAGTGGTTTTGTATGAATTAGCTTTGCGAGCTAGCTATGATTTGCTATCTCCTTTATACGTAACCACTTTCTGGCAGCATTTCATATTACCATTACTATACTAAACATGTAGAAATAGCCTGAATTAATAGTATTCCTATACCTTTGCCATTAGTTGTGGTTTTTCAGCAATGGCCGATAGCGTTGATAAGAACCAACAGTCATTTAAATCGCCTTGTGTCATGTCATGACGACTTGTACCATCTGATATTAAAGTTGGTCTGGAAACAATTTCCTATAAATAGATAATTTTATCCTACAGATAACTCCATTAATAATAGACCATGTTAATTATTTAAATAGTTTTGCCAGTCCTATAATATAGAGTAATGGATGAAAATACATTAATACATATCGATGCCTATGGATTATGCTGTTTTCATGTCAATTAAAAACCGCATCTGATCAATGGAGATTGGGTACTCACAAACATAGACCTGGACCGAACAATTATAGGTTGGAAAGTGGGGCTTTTGGACAACAGGGGGTAATATTGAATTAATTAGTTTTGTCACCATATTCAGTTTCACTTTTCAGACTTACTTGAACTGTCGGGCTATTCGCATGAGGAACGTATTCGAAATTCATAGTCCATTCGCAGAGTTACTTCCCCTGTCATCGAACCCTTGTTAATACATTTCAGTGCTTTGATAATATATTTTCCAAACTGACTGTGCTTGTTTGACGAATCCTATGGGGACATCTTATTAAAATTTATCTTATGGAATAGTTCACAGAAACCCTATTCGTCCCCGATCGAAACTAGAAACGCATCGTAATCAGAACGATGTGACAAAGCAATTATACCAGAAAGTCAAAACAGTCATGCGATATGGGACTGTTTCTATATCAAACCAATCGCCCTACTGTGCAGAATATGGATTCCATAACAACTTAATGTTTAGTTAATTGACCTCAACAAACAAACAACCACCAGCGTCAAAGAGAAATCGCACGTGGATGTTATATTAGATGTGTGTAAAGCAAACAACGTTATATAAATGATGCCTTTGGGTCTTTCAAGTTTCTTATTTATTTTAATTATCGGGGTATCGATTATTACCTTGATATTAGCCCAACAATTGATTCTCTTTTCATAAAATAAAGAAATCTATTTAAACGAAATGGGATATTATACAGGATGTCATCATGGTGGATACCAAATATTTGTCCAGTTTTTGTTGAATCATTAGTATCCCAAGTGCTTTATAAGAGCAATACCATTTGCTTTGGGGACGACTTTACAAAGTTTATTTGTAATTAACGCCCATTCCACACTAATGAAATTATAGATATTCTAGACGTAACAAACTTGCATCTATGACAATATAGTCCAATCATAAGGGGTTGTATTTTTGTTACAAAAATAGGCATTTTTAATGATTTTTTACTATGGATTTACTGCATTACAAGCAGATCGATTTATATAAAATATTAAGAAAATATTTAATTTAATTTAATACTAATGATAAATTATGAAAAGAATGTCAATAATTAAAAAAAATTACCACGGGTCTCTTCCAAACAATTTTTTTATCTGAAATTTTCTTTTTGTAAATGGAAGACAGTTCAGCAGGAAAATCTGGGTCGATGTACAATCCGTCGAGCGATTTGTGAGATTTTGGTGCCTGAAATGAATAAAAAATAGAAAAAATATAAGGATACAGGAAAGAAAAAAATGGTACCGCTATGTGTATGTGCAAAAAACGTTATATGAAAGCAATAAAGTACAGCAATTGCAGAAAAATGGTACCGCGACATAAAGTGCGTACAAAATAAAATAATGTATCGAAATCTAAGAAACATGATACACGTCTGTGCAAATGCACGTTACATGAAACTAAATAAAGTACAGAAGTTAAAATAAAACCCAATGTTATTTAAAAATGCGTTATGCAAGAGCAAAATCTGCTTATTACAAGTCTTTCTTTAGGCCTGAAATGTTATCTAAATTATCAATTAGACATTAATTAACTTATCCAGACCATAATAAACTCTCGATGTCAAGGCCAGCCTTCGATGTTGGCTGGATTAGATTCCTATATGCCGCTAACGGCTATTGATAATTAAATCAATAAAAGTGGATAATCGAGACTATGCTGTTTATATTAATGATTTTAGTAATGATGACCGAGACTATGCAAAAATTTCACCCGCTTCTTTCTCGGCTCATAGTGGATCAATTTGACTGAAATTTTCAGCAAATTACCTTTACACTATCTAGTTTTTAACTATTATAGCAAGAACTGCCATCTCTTTATCTTATCTCCCATAATGTATCTTTAATAATAACAATGCACAGGAATAAAAGAATACTGTTACACACAAAAAATAACGTTACATAATAATATCAAGGAAGGGCGGGAGATAAACAGATAGTAGATATAGTGTTTAACGTCCTGTTGTTCTGCCTCCGACTGGGCTAATGGAGACGGGCATACGCCATACAGTATGCAATGAGGGAAATTTTGCCCGGGCAGCGGCACTATGGCCTACTCTTATATCGAATACCAAATGCCAAGGGATCTTTTACGTGCACGCGAATGCATACACGGGACCTCGGTTTTCGTCCCACCCGAACGAATAGACAGTTGTCTTTGTCAGGCCCTCCGTCCTGCACCACTGACAAGGGGAAGCCATGTCGGAAAATCCCGATGAACTTTCTGGCCAATGCAGGGATCGAACATACGACCTCCAGGCTAGCAAGCCAGCGTCTTACTCACTTAGACACCGTGGATCACAAGTAGCGTTATCACAACACTGGGAAACAGCGAGGGATAAAAAGATAGCAAAAAATAACGTTACATAAGAACACCGGGTAACGACGGGAGAGAAAAGGGCAACATAAAATAAAGTTACATAAAGAGATCCGGTAAAGACGGGACACGCATAGCAAAAATTATAACGTTATATAAGTACATCAGATAAAGGCAGGAGATAAACAGAACTCAAAACTACCGTTACTTGATAAATTTGATGAAAAATTCTAAAGAGAAATCGACCAAAGAATGTTATTAATACGCATTTTAGAACAAAAACAAAATACTCATAACTACAAATGAATGGAAGGAAATTAATTTACACTTTGATACATTCATGGTTTAACTCCAAACACATCGTAAATATATAAATTATATATAAGTCTATCTCGTGTATATAACACTGACCTAATTACTCATAACTTCCTGCTTTAATGCTAGTAATATATAATAAGAAAGAATGGATTTTGTCCCAAGGGAAATTATCTAAAAATTGACGAGAATATACATGTAATACCATCGTTTACAGTGGTTCTAAAAGTGTATGTATATTTAAATTTAACATTTCAAGTGGATATTCTAATCATCCACATAAAGGTGTATTATGTAAGATTGAGATAAAGACATGGTCATTTGCATTATTTTAGTTTAAAAATATATTTAATGAAAAATGATTGTATTAAAAATTTCAATCGGATATCTTTATTTGTTTCAGGTTTTGACATGACAGTCTCTGTTGTCAAGTACCATCGCTTCCATAATAAACAAAGTCTCGATTATCCACTTTAACCTTCAAATATTAAATGGCGCGGTATTCTAATCCATTCAATAACATGGCCTACAATAGTCTAGAGAGTTGATTATGGACTTCTCATGTGAATAAATATCTAACTAATCAATTATATAATAGGCAGATTTAGCTCTTGCATGGAGCATCTTTTATTAACAATAACTGCAGTTGCCTCTATAAATTATCGGTAAATTATCGCAGATAAATTATCCACATCCGACAAATCTATTTAGTTTTGGAAATCATATATTATTACAGAAAGTACGATGAAACGTCATCAACAGAAAATCACAGAGTGCAAGATATACTAATCCGAAAAATTGATAAGGCCATAGAGCCACAGTAAATTTAAAGTTCTTATGTGATATTTTTAATCTCGAAAATGGTGAATGCCTTTGTTTATCGAGTATTTTTTTGTGTGCATAGCCCGTTTTCCATTACATTTGCATAAGACCGACTTTTCACCGGCGGAAACGGCACCGAAACGCAGCAAAGACGTTTACATGGAAAACGGACCTAGAGTATTTTTTGTTAAATGCCATGAAGTGAATGTGGTATACAATGAACAAATCGTCTCAAGGTAACGACAAGTGACATACGGTCAGAAGGCCTATAATAAACAACACATTTTAATTAGATTCAAATTCTAATTAGCCGTATGGATGTCTTGCATTGCATTGGGATCTTTGCTAATACACATGCCTGTCAATCTTGACTAACCTTGACTTGCGGTAGCTTATTTGTGTTTGAAAATATCATAAATGGAATGGTAATTGCCTTGATTGTAATTGATATGGTTTTAATGACCGAGAGGGAATCAATTTAATTCGTTGATATCCGCAGAATTTACAGTAAATATTCAAATACGACAACAATATTGATTAATCTTCGGTTTTCAATAAAACCCACCTGTCAATGGCGATTGAACGAATGGTTGATTAGAATTGATTCTTTCATTGTGTAAAACGTTGCGTTAGACCTATGTTCTCAACTAACAAGGCAGTGCAAACCATATTCTTGAAAAAATGACATGATAATTAGGAATGCCTCCATAGATCGGGAAGGGGTTTGCATGTGGTTATAATTTATCGTTGAATCAATTTTCGTGGTTAGCCGTGTGAGTCACGGTGACACGGTATTAAGGCACTGGCTCACTAACCAAAATGTCGGGGTCGTTATCAGGCTCATCCACATTACCGTCACGGGGCATATATGCCATATTACATATTATCTAGTTTCTAACTGCGAATCTTTGTACCTGTACGCCTGGGGCCGTGGTGGTTCAGTGAGTAAGAAGTTGGGTTGCTAACCCGGAGGTCCCGTGTTCGATCCCGGTGTTGGTCGAGAAAGTTCACCAGGATTTTCCTGCGTGCACGTATTTCATTGCTCGGGAAATGAGCTTGATTAGCAATGTCACTTTAATATGAATTTAACGACTCTTGAGTCCAAAAAGACTTGCTGTGAATATTGTCATGGCAATTAAATATACATAATGTGTTGGTCATAATAATGGTTATTACCATCTCGATCACTTTTATTGTCTCCAAATGATTAATATTATTTATCTTTTATTGATCTTTGTTACCATGACAATTGATGACGTCAATAGCCTTGTTACCGGTGATCAAAGTATAGACGCAGTCGTGATTGATTCCTGTTCATTAGCTGCGATGTACAATAGCGGGAATCGAAATTGTATAACTACACACAGTCACACAATCTAGAAATAATGAATTCGTTTGTTGTTGTTTTTCCTTTAAAATATTTTTAATTACTATCTAGTTAAAAGACTTCCGTCTTCTGACTGAATGTATAGCTTTTATAGGCATTATCAAACTGATCCCGCAGTGAATATTCGCTTGGCCGCTACAATCACTGATAAGCATGACATCGACGAGGCTTAATGAGTTCGGCATATTAACTTTTTTACTCCCACAAATTAAATTCTCAAACATTTTTTTGAAGTATAAGAAAAATAAATAAAGACGTTTGAAGTATTTGTAGTTTAAAAAATATTTCCTATTTAGTGTAAATGGGTATTAAAAGGAGTAAAATGCATCATTTTGCCCGAAGCAGTTAGGTGTTATGTAAACAATGCACGAGCCGTTGAGCCAATGACTGACGCCGCGTGAAGTCAATGCACGTGTTCTAGACAGTCATCTGTGACAGAGATAATTCGTAAGTAATTCTCTGTGAAACAGATTGGGCATTTATAGGCAGTAACCTAAATATAGAAGACATTGTCTCATTGTCTCCTCCATTTTTTTTTAGTATATATGTGTCTCAGTACAATTTACATCAAAAAGAAACAAACATAGTTTGAAACAATGCCCGAAAAAAGATGTTCTAGAATATTGGACAACTTATTTCAAAAATTATTTATTGATAATAGCAGTTATTATAGTTACCTTTAGTACTGATATTAGGGGTCTGGAACATTTATTAGGGAGCCGCGGTGGCTCAGTGAGTAACAATCTGACTCCCTTGCCAGAAGGTCTCTGGTACGTTCCCTTTGTTAGCTGAGAATGTTCCTGGGGATTTTCCGGCGTGGTTTGCCTTTGGTTCAGGGGGGATTGCCTGACAAGGACAGCTCTCTAGTCGTTTGGATGGGACGTAAACCAGAGGTCACATGTACACATTCGGACGACTATGGTTGTTCCTTTCCAGGCCCTCCGCCCTGCATCACTGACAAGGGGCAACCACGCCGTAAAAATCCGATGAACTTTCGCGGTCACCGCAGAGATCGGACGCAGGACTTCAAAGTTACCGAGCCAACGTCTAACTCAAGATGCCACCGAGACTCAATAAAAATGAAAGAATAACATCTCACTACCATCTAGTTTTCATCTATGAGTTACATTAGATTCACGTTTATCCCGTCTGTTAATGAAATAATAAGATACAAAACGTGTGGCCTAATTAAGTGTTAATATGTTGATGTGGACCGTACTTCCGGGGAATGAATACACAGTGATTAGCATCTTCTGAGTGCGCCTATGATCTCTGACAGGGAGCGGTATTATAACAGAAATAAATCACAGATTCATAAAATATTAATAAAATATTCGCTAATATGTCGAAGGTCAGTGTCATCCATTTCAAATATTTCAGTATACGACGTCGCAGCTATACACGAAAAGTGGGTTAATATTGATTGGTCATTTAAAAAGGAACTTTTTTTTTTTCCAAAAAACTATTCATTTTTTATTAAAAGTAACTTTCTTTTTATTACAAAGAAACTATTTTTATTTAATTGACTTTGATGGAAACACTGGGTCAATATAAAGGAAGTTGCAATGGTTGAATCTTTGTCAAAAAATGATGTATCACTACGCCTTAATGTTACCAGGTTCAGTAAAAGTGAAATCTATAGCAAAGAATTATATTAATTATTTATTGGTGCATGTAAGAAAGGATTAGGGGATAAATAAAATCTCCTACTCGTCTTGTTTGATATTAAGGACTCGTAGGAGATTCTCTAAATATTAATAAGATGATAGTATACAGGATATGATATACATTGAATCTGTTGTGGTATTGGCGACACGTGCAGCGGTATCTCGTGTTCTAGATAATAAAATGTATCTTATTTGTATTGTTTCAAGTTTGATATTTAACGTGGTGTTGATGACACGTGCAGCGATATCTTGTGTTCTAGATAATGAAATATATCTTATCTGTATTTTTTGATATTTAGTGAAATATAATATACTTAAGCTACCGCGGTACATTAGTATAGTCATTTACAATGTTTTTATTAGTTTTTAAAGTTACAGTAAAGAGCTCAAAATTCTTAACGAGACGACACTTACAAACAAGCAGTCAAAGTTGAAAGCACGCACATGAACGCCGACCAACTGCAGACTGTACGACAGTCCTTCTGTCCAGACATGGTCGAACGTCTTTAAGAGGTCTGCAAACACTACACAGAGATACCTGGTACTTATGACAGTTCCTACTGTTCTGCTCCAACCGGGCTAATGAATACGGGCATACACCATACAGTGTGTCATGAGGGACATTTTGCCCGAACAACTGCGCTACGGCCTACTCTTATATCGAATCCCTACTGTCAATGGATCTTTTACGCGCACACCAATGTGTACACGGAAACTCGTTTTTTAGTCCCACCCGAACGACTAGACTATTTGATATGTCGCGTTGTAGTCTGACATTGTGATTAAAAGAAGACCGGCCTGGGTTAAATCCGGACTGGCTCATGTCTATAAACTGGTTACTCCTAACCCGTCATTCACCCGGGTCTCTAGAGTCTTGCATGTTGAGGTGAAACCCCCAGTTCACAGCCTGTCATGCAATACAAGACAAGAAGATCATCCCATGATAGTTTCAACGAACATAACCATGAGAATCCTTGAATGTGAGGGCTCTTGAAGAAGAAATGTCGAATTCATCGTCGATTAATTGCGATTGATATTATAAAACTCGGGATTAATGTACTGTCTTATATTGGATCTCAATTAATAGTCGTTTTGAGGCCGAAAAGATGCATCGATTATTCCCTTAGCACATCATTTAATCATAGTAACAATAAATTAAGTTCATCGCCGCACGAACCAAAATGCCATACCAGATGTTATCGGAAAGATCATTTAAGAAATATATCATTGTATCATAATACTATTAAAACAATCCTAATATGAAATAAATTATACTAAGATAAGACTTTCTATCATAGCATTATATTAGGAATAACAATCTTAAAGGAAATATAGTTATCGGTTAATTAGGCAAATATATGAAATTTAATGTTGGTAATTTGTAAGCACACCTTAAAGTGAATTTCACCGGTATTGTGCTGACATGACTTTACTTTTAAATATACGTCTAACACGGTCTAACACGCAGGTCAGATCTCGATGTGCTTAACGATAAAATAAATCGCCGCAAGATATCAATAAGAACTAATGTGATTATGTGAACTTTAGATGACTTCAACTTCCGTTAGGATTGATCGTTTTGAATTTGTGATTTTTTGACAAACATGCCCATTTTTATTATGTGTTTTTAAATGTATATTTGCGTTTAGTTGGAAATATTGTGTCTTTATCCCATAACTTTTAACATTCTAAATTTGAAATTTAGTAGATTTACTTTTAAGACAATAGCCTACATGACAACATAATTTGAACTCCTCAATGTGAAGTGGTATCGGGTGTTCTAGAAAGAGTAAGTATATGATTTATATTTGACTGGATTCGTTTGATAATAGTGTAATAACACCAGATGTTAATTATTTAAAGATCATACTTAAAATAGAACTGCAATAATATACTGCTGATCCCGTGGGTATGGAGAGTTTGTTTCTCCAGAATTGTACGAGTATTGACATCTCTTACAACAATAGATATAGAAATGGATTTATGAATAATTGAAGCACTGGAGGATAAAATACAATAACGAATCGACATACTAAAACACTAGAACAAATTTAGAATATGTCGAACCAATAAAACGATAAAACAACCCTAAAATAATAGGCTTGTTGGTGGCACGATTGCAAGGCAATTATACGAGAAACTCGCGATTTTGAATGTTTTCGAATTGTTCAAGATGATAAATAATTGGACGTTAATGGTTATATAAATGCGTGTATAAGTTAATGTCATATACATAACCATAAGAGTAACTATTTTAATCTTGTCAAATCTCTTAACGAACTCGTTTATTGATGAACTAACGTGTATCAGAATATTAAGATAATTCAAAGATGACAGTATAGTGTCTACCAGGGAACAGCGGGGAGGGGGTCCTCTCCCACCTAGTCTTGAAATTTTTACTCCCCTAATTCCCCAAAACGGAAGATTAAACTGAAATGAAATGAAATGGGGTTTAACGTCGTCCTACTGTTAAAAACATTAAACTAACTTTAGCTATCAGCATCAGCGCTGAAGTTGTTAAATGTCGCATGTTATTTCTAATAGAGACAGTACGAACTCTACACAATTGAATTTTGGATTATGAAGATTAAGCTGAATTCTGTTGGTTTACTAAATTTAATGTCACTGTTGACTTTCTCTGTTGACAGTGGAATGCACAGCCGGTTATACCCGAACTATAGATTGCCACCCCACAAAACAAATCAATATATAAAATCATATGAAATTGACAATTTTGTTTTTTCCCTACATCGAAAGGGTCTAGTTATTTTAAATTAGGAGACCATGTCTAATCCAGTTTCTAAATTTAATTTGACCTATATATAAATATCCATTATATAGAACATAATTAACAACCTTTGTTGAGAATATACCCTTTATATTGTATTTATTTCAGTCTAAAATAAATGTATATCCCGATTTAAATCACTTTTATCGCGTTTAACAGTACATCATACAAAGCATTTATTTTCTTGTAGCGTGGGATAGCGTGAAATCTACATGTACACTAACATCGGACACCACCTTTGATGAACTATTATCAGAGACAAAACGTGACGCAGTTAGTGAAATAGTATAGTAAAATGTTCAGTCGCAATTTACGATGCGCAAAATGATCTAAATTTCAGCGTTCACAAATTAATAAAATTTGAAGATATATAAGGCGTTGGCACTGAAAATCAATCTATTTGCAGTATTTACAATGTGTTATAGCACTAGTCTAGTTCTAATTTTAATTAGACTTAATAATTTTCATTTTGTATGGAAACATGATCACAGCATGGACAGCAATGTTCCCGACTACTCGTCTTCAAATTCCAAATGGAGCGTTCACGTGTCCTACCAATTTGTACAAAGAACAAGACGCGTCCTTCTTGGGACATTCTACCCTTCTGTTAGAATTCAAAGGGAAGTTGGGGGAGATAGTTTACCTTCTTCCGCACAAAACCAAACTGATATTTAAATAATTAATCTATAATATATCGACACATATCTTAAAAGTTCAATATGCTAGAACAAACTGTCTGAGTCCCTACCTTCAAAAGTAGCTTTAACAAAATGTATTATTATTCCCCAATTATTAAAATCGACCAAGTTATGGCCATTTACATTACGTTTTAGTTTCTATCAATTCCACGCCTTTATTTTATGTGTTTGTAATCCTTTTTCGATGTCTTAACGATACCTCATTTCTATCAGTTTTAATCCTAGAATATGATAGACATAACACCCTCAGTCAATATCTTTCAGAATTAAATGGGATAAGGACGGTTTTCTACCATACTCCGTTTTAAGAAGAATATGTGTATTTTTTCGTATTCAAGATAAGATAGATTTTTTTCCAATGTCTATAACGAGCTATTGAAACTAACAATAACCTAATTAAAAACGAGGGGTAAGTGTATGATTGAATCTACAGTAGTTGTGCATCTTATCAGAAAAATATATTCATTGACACAACAAAATCAGAAGCGGTTGACGTCTGAACTTTTTGCCAGACGTGTAAAAATGAAGACGTGTAAAATGAAGAGTGATGAAAAAACAGTTATTAAGCCAAAGAATTTTGTTTTACTTACCCTACCCCCACCAGAACCCACAACACTTGTCCAAGATCTGGGTGTCAATCTGTCGCCTCTCTCAACAACTTTTGGGTATAGTATTTTAGCTTTTGGCCAGTTAAGTGATTGAGAAGATTCCAATGAGCTAGTACATCCCATAGTGTGCGATACATCCTGGCATTCTATATGAACACCTCGACATTCCAACTTGTTAGTTACTTCAAATTTAAATCAATTCACACATTCGATTCAAACTATATGGCACACAAATTTCTGTTTATCATTCGGGATTCTTCGTAAAAATCAAATCTAAAATTTGAAATATAAAAACAATAAAAACTGTCCCTAAAATATTGAAATATATTACCCCACGTAGATTTTTGTTAGTACTGTAGGTAATACTTGCACTTTGCTAAATAGTTTGCTATATTATGTCGTGAGGAGTCAAGAATATTGAGAAGACCGAAAAGCCTCTTAACATTTTGTGGATATTGTTCGACAATGAATATTGTAACAGTCATGGTTATGCACTTGGATCTCAACGGAAGAAAAGTTTAGAAAAAGTTTTAAAAGTTCAAAACGCGTCGAGAGAATCGAAGATTTTAGGAGATAACGACTGAGTATCCAAAATATATTGCCCTGCTGTTACTTCTTCTAATAGATTATAGACAGAGATGAAATCGTTTCAGCAGCGAAAGATTACGTTTCAAACGCGGGGTGTAAAGGAAAGCAAATTGATTAAAGTCAACACATGTATTATCTTATATTTATTGTGAATTTAAAAAGACCCCCCCCCCCCCCCTAAAAAAAAAAAAAAAAAAAAAAAACATGCATCGGAAATATTAGGCTAATTATTAGCTTATGGAAATTCATATCCAACCAAATATCAGTATTGATATTTACATTCAACCAATATTAAATTCACTTCGTAGATTTACTTTTTAAACAAAGTGAACCTGAGCTGTTAATTTAGTATTTGAATATCTTTAACTCTTTGATCTATATTTAAATATTTCTAATTCAATTATCTATATTTAAATATTTCTAATTTAGATATCTTTAATTCATTAATCTACAGTTAATATGTATTTATTTGTAATACAGTATTATAACCTACCTTACACGTAGCCTGCAATTGGATTAGTCTATGCGCAATATTTGTCGTCTACCTAATATCACATCATCCGACAAACTGGAAAAGACCGCCAATATCAACCAATATTGATATATACAGATATACATATCTCTCGAGAGACCGTTATATGACGTTGTATACCGGGATCGATCCCCGTGCAAAACGACTAGTGAAAATATTGCAATATGTCTTCTGATTACAAGTGGACAGGTAAATTACCGTTATTGCTATCATCAAATATTAACAGGTAACTGGTGAGTTGTCGCATGTATACACGCGTCTTCTGGGAATTTAATACCATTCATTTCCCTGCCAACGTAATTACTATAAAATATTATACAAGTAAAAAAAAAGGATTTCAAAATATAAATACGCAATAGGTTAATCTGTGGAATTATAGTTGTTGTCGCCAACAACATTAAATTAATCAAACAATGAATTAAGAAATAATGTGGCGTGAAAAATGACATGTTTTCGATGCCATCTTTTAAGATCATTTCCGCGTTTAGGGATATAATAAAGCAATTCAGTTTGATATACAAATGGATAAGACAGGAAATTTAACTAACTTCCTACTTTAGTGATAATGAAACTTCTCAGATTTAACATTTGTGAGTAAACTTTGATATAAGATACATTTTTTTCTTTAGAATTAAACTTCATGTATTTGGTTGTCAGCAACTATACATCCAGCTAAGTCGCCTGGGCAGTTCATATTATTTGTCGCATAGTTATTCTATGATCGGTATAACTTGGAGCATTTACAAGACACTAAATGGAGGGTTCATAAGATTTTAAAAAGTTGGCAAAGTCTATAACCCTGACAATTATAATCAGGTTCATCATGTCATAGAGAAAATCTCTGTGCATAAATTTAAAGTCAATCGGAAGAGAACTTTAGTCTCGGGCGTCCACAAGTTTCTGAAAATGATCAAGGGCCATAACGTTGAAAATAATTATCGGATATCCATGAAAATAAATGGACCCTCTTTGTCTCATAAACATTGTGTATAAATTTTAAGTCAGTTGGATCATAGCTTTATTTTCTGGAACAACCACAAGGGCCATAACTCTGATAGTAATTATCAGAAATCATTGAACATCAACAGGATTGGTCGTCGCATAAACTGAACCAGTGTAAATTACAAATCAGTCGATAACTTTAGAACCAACAGCGGTGGGTAAGGCGCTGACTCGCTAGCCGGGAGGTCGGGTGTTCGATCCCTGCATTGACCGAGAAAGTTATTCCAGATTTTCCGGCGTGGTTCCCTCTTGTCAGTGATGCACGAAGGAGGGCCTGACAATACAGCTGTCTAGTCGTTCGGATGGGACGAAAAACCGAGGTCCTGTGTACACATTGGCGTGCACGTAAAAGATCCCTTGACAGTTGGAATTCGATATAAGAGTAGACCGTAGTGCCGCTGTCCGGGCAAAATTTCCCTCATAGCACATTGTATGGCGTATGCCCGTCTTCATTAGCCCAGTTCGGAGCAGATCAGTAGGACGTTAAACCCCATTTCATTTCATAAGATTTTGAAAACTTATCAAGGGCTATAACCGGAATTTAGTAAAGCTTAAACACAATGGGGAAAAATTTAAACCAATTGATAACTTTAGCCTCAAGATATTAGGCTTAAAACAGAGTTAATAAAATGCCTGGAAATGCTGAATGAAACGCCAGGTGAAACGAGGCTACGAAGCCACCGATCTTTTATTGTTTAATAAATAATGGGTCTGAATTGATTTAAAATAATCATATCAAGACAGCAGGTGCTAATCTTCTGGAGACTTGGAGAAAAACAATTGAGGGACAAATGAATTAGCAGAATGGTCTGTTCACAAAAGAAAACTTATCACCACCTACATATCAAAATAGACCTTTTTAATTCTATCAAAAGAATCACTGAGTTCCCGATAGCTGTACAAGACCAGGGTAAAGACTTTACACAAAACAATTGGCGGTTTAATTTACTAAATGAAATATATTTGTGCGTCTCCCACATATGTTGACTGGGTTCGGGTGTCAAATCTGTTCGTTCTAAGAACGTTCTTATCACAACTTTAACTATATTTTCACGCCCTCTAATTTTGAGTCAATGTGATTAGTCATGGCAAGAAAGTCCATGTGTAAACGAAAATGATTTTAAAATACATTTCCTCGGAACGTGTTCTCACGATACCATGAATGGTTGTTCTATTTTCCAACCATTGGTTTATGAAAAGTACACTTCCCTTTGACCTTTGATTGATCGTTAATACAAACTGCCATGGTCTATCGCACGTTACATTTTCAGTGGAAACTTGCAGATAAACCAATTAGAAGAATATAAACGTAAAAGAAGGGGCAAAATTACTCGATTAGAAGGGATTGTTTTCATTTTGCAATTAGTTTTGGATAGAAAAGGCGGGGAAATTGGGGGGGGGGGCAGCGTTTCATAATGTTTCATTGACATCCCTCTTGAAGGGCACAAACATAACATGGTAAGTATACCAGCAGACCAAACAGGCTTGTTAATCACTTGTTTGGAATCCTATTGTAACATTAGATATGTATATATCGTACAAATAAGTTTATTATAGATTGTATATAATAAACAGTGGTGCATCAAATATTTGTGTAGGTAATGAAATGGAACAATTAACTATGTTAGTAACAATACTTGTTTAAACGTTATGCTCCACTGAGAATTTCAGAAGTACATTATTTATCAATTATGCTGAATCAGCATCTTTCATGTTTTATATAATTGTGTAAATACGTAGACCATAATATTGTCCTTGCATTTTGTATAAAAGGTAGGGTACAAGTGTACGAGATCATAGTGTTATCGTTTGATATATTATAACCGGGGGAGTTCATTAAATACGGGGATCCACGGTGGCTCAGTCGGTAGAACGTTGTGTCACTAACATGGAGATCCAGTTATCGTTCGATCCCTGCTTTCGCCAAGAACGTTTATCGAGGTTTTCCGGCGTGGTTCCCTTTGTCAGTGATGTAGGTCGGAGGGCCGGGCAAGAGACAACGCATAGTCATTCGGATGGTACAAAAACCCAGGACCCACGTACACATTGGTGTGCACGTAAAAGAACCCTTGATAGTTGGAATTCGAAATAAGAGTAGGTCACTTTATTGTCGGCAATCGAGGCTATAGTAAATAATACACTCGGGGACGGTGCGACCAGCCAAGAACTAAATTGTTAAAAACGTACAGAGTGGCCTTATCCGGTGTTTGGAAAGAATAGATACGACCTGTCTCGTGCATGATATGTCTGATAAAGGGGCAATTACAGGTCTAGGTTTGAATAATACTGTTTCTTCATTCTTGTTATTTGTATACATAATTCATATTGGAGAGGATTTCAGCGTGGTCAGGCTAAATGTGGTTCTGTGTGTAGCTTCATGGGCCTGTACATTATTACCGATGCATATTTCAGATTAACAGACGGGGGCAATGAATAGAAATCAAAATAGAAATAAAAGAGTTATCTCCCATAGTGTATTTTCGGGCATTCAAACCCAAGCCCATTCGCTTTCGCCTTCAAATATTATGCATCTATTAATATAACAGCGAAAAGCATGTTTTGTTAGTCTTTTCTTTCCAGTGTATACAATTACTTAAAGTTTATAGTAGACTAGTACTAATTCAAGTTTAAAGGTGGTATTTTAAAGGAGCGAGCGAGAGCGAGAGAGAGAGAGAGAGAGAGAGAGAGAGAGAGATGGGTTTAACGTCCACTCGACACAAACTAGGTAATTTCGGGACTAACACATGGTTCAATTTTATTTCGATAATTCGCTTGCGCGTAGGGGTCTTTAACAGTGGGAGAAAATCGGGGAACCCGGAGAAAACCCACGAGGTTGGACAGGCGATCCTACTCTTTGTCACGTACACTGAGGAATCGAAACCCCGCCAGTTTTAAAGGTGCAATGTCTTTAACCCAATATCATCACAGTCTTCGACATTGCAAACACGACTTATTGGTTAATTTAAAGGACAATATTGGTGTCAGTCATTATAAAATATGTGATAGAGCTCGTTAAATACATCCCAAATATAATTTTAACGCAGAGATCATTGCTACGGTAGCTGAGTAATAAGCACGTGAAGAAACGGGAAGTGGCGTCAAACATGACAAACACGAGTTGTCCTTCTATATAACAGACTGAAGTAACGAGCGGTAACAGACAAACGATCGAATTTCATTTCACTGATAATTCAGTTGAAGATGAAAAGTTGTTATATGAGACAAGGTAGCTTCATTATTTGTTTGACTGGACAAGACATTTTAGACTATAATTCAAATACCAATTAATAAAAAGGTATTTTAGTAATAGATATACAAAAATGAAATGAAATGAAATTTAATGTCCTACTGTTCAGTTCCCAATGGGCTAATGAAGACGGGTATACGCCGTATAGTGTGCTATGAGGGAAATTTTGATCTTGCAGCTGCACTATGGCCAACTCTTATATCGAATTCCAACTGACAAGGGATCTTTTACGTGCACGCCAATGTATACACAAGGTCTGGGCAGCTGTCCTTGTCAGGCTCTCCTCCCTGCACCAATGACAAGGGGGAACCACGCCGGAAAATCCCGTTGAACTTTCTCGGCCAATGCAGGGATCGAACACGGGACCTTCAGACTAGCAAGCCAGCGTCCTACCCACTTAGCCACCGTGGTTCCCTAAAAATATACAAATGAAATGAAATGAAATGGGGTTTAACGTCCTACTGTTCTGCTCCTATGCTGGGCTAATGAAGACGGGCATACGCCATACAGTGTGCTATGAGGGAAATTTTGCCCGGGCAGCGGCACTATCGCCTATCGAATTCTAAATGCCAAGGGTTCTTTTACGTGCATTCCAATGTACACACGGGACCTCGGTTTTTCGTCTCATCCGAAGGACTAGACAGATGTCCCTGTCAGGCCCTCCGTCCTGCATCACTGACGGGGGGGGGGGGGCGTTGAACTTTCTCGGCCAATGCAGGAATCGAACACGGGACCTCCAGACTAGCAAGCCAGCGTCCTACCCCCTTAGCCACCGCGGTTCCCTAAAAATATACAAATGAAATGAAATGGGGTTTAACGTCCTACTGTTCTGCTCCTATGCTGGGCTAATGAAGACGGGCATACACCATACAGTGTGTTATGAGGGAAATTTTGCCCGGGCAGCGGCACTATCGCCTATCGAATTCTAAATGCCAAGGGTTCTTTTACGTGCATTCCAATGTATACACGGGACCTCGGTTTTTCGTCTCATCCGAAGGACTAGACAGTTGTCCCTGTCAGGCCCTCCGTCCTGCATCACTGACAAGGTGGGACCACGCCGGAAAATCTGGATGAACTTTCTCGGCCAATGCAGGGATCGAACACCCGACCTCCAGGCTAGGAGCCAGCGTCTTACCCACTTAGCCACGTGATCGCCCCAAAAATATACAAATAATATAGCTAGTTATAATATTTTTATATATTTCATATTATGTACTAATAAATGACTAAATAGATATTATCCCCAGTGTGATGTATTGTTAATTCTAAGGGGGGGGGGGGGGGGCGAATGGTTAGCACGTGCATGCTGTATCATAAGGCCTGTCATTGAGTCAACTGCAACTGGTGTGGTTTTGAATCCCCGGTTGTACGTGACAAGGAGTTGGGTCGCCTGTCCAACCTCGTGGGTTTTCTCCGGGTCCTCCGTTTTCCTCCCACTGCTAAAGACCTCTACGCGCAAGCGAATTATTGAAATAAAAAATTAAACCATGTTAGTCCCGAAATGACCTAGTTTGTGTCAAGTGGACGTTAAACCCCATCTCTCTCCCCTCTCTCTCTCTCTCTCTCTCTCTCTCTTTCCAAATTTGTCTATTTTATAATGTTCTAAAGAATAGAGCTATACACCCTGGCACCCTGTAGGAATTAGCAGCGACAATTTCTGCCAAATTTAGATTTCTTCGTATAGATAGCTGCATCTTATGGGCAAATTAGGGACATCTGAATTGATCAAAAATTGACCTTGTAAGGGCCACAGTCTCAGGCATTGATTTGACAATGTTAGGGTGACCCACCATAAATAAATATCTCCATATATCTCGACAATTACGCCACAATACTTATATATATGCCAAGCCTCAAATCAGTTCCACACAATTATCGTCACTAAATAAACGATCATGTTGTACTTAATAAGCTATGGCCATTAATCACGTATAAATAATAGACTGAAAACTGGTTCCAAGAGTCGTCCATAACATCCAGACACTTTTGAGTAAAAGATAGGTTACGTGCCCTTGTTTTGAAATTAGTCTCGCTTAACCAGTTTATCGACCATTCTACGTCTGATTGACAGGTCGGGATAATCAAGACTACTTTTTTACGAAACATAACAGAAAGCTAGAACAAGAAATTGAATTTAGAAATAAGCACGTTAGGTAGCTCAACAATCGTTTTAAGAAGCTTGTAAAAGTAAAATGAAACTACTGCTAGTATCATGTTCTTGCCTAACCTGAGTGTTTCAGAGATATTATTTGTACTAAACCAAAAGATGCCGCTCTTAACGGTACAGTTAATGCTAAAGCGATTTAAAAAATGAAACGAACGTAATTTCTAAATCTGCTGTAATAACCAAGAAGCTTAATTTTACTGCTATTCAAAATCGTCAACAATAAATTTTTTACGGCTGTAATAGTTGATAGATTTGTAGAGAATTGCACGTGCCATGGCTATTTATAGTGTCTTACTGTCAGAAAGTTGGTCTCGGCACGGCGAATGTGCACGCTTCAGTGGTAGTCTCGAACTATCAGCGGTGGACTGTATTTCTGTGAGTACATGGGCCACCCTACATTTGAGATAAACAGAGTGTAAGTCTGTTGGGGTAGCAATAATTAGACATTGATTCACTGTCAATCAGCATTCAGGAATATGACCTTAAATCTCTCTCTCTCTCTCTGTTAATTCTACTCTCGGTCACCCAGAACCTCTGAGTCTTAAACTTACGGATATATTCGTAGAATATTTGTCTTGAGTGATAGAGACTATGTTAATTCTTGTGTATAAATGGGCCTATGGAGTGTGCTATGCCTATAAAGTTTTCTTCTACACGGTTTGTCATATATCTACTAAAACTGTTTAGTAATGCGAGAGGTTGGATGGCCGAATGTTTAGCACATGCGCGGTGTATCATAAGGCCTGTCACTGAGTCAACTGGCGTGCTTTAGATTCCCCGGTTGTACGTGACAATGAGTATGGTCGCCTGTCCAACCTCGTGGGTTTTCTCCGGGTTTTCCGGTTTCCTCCCACTGCTAAAGAGTCAACTGGCGTGCTTTAGATTCCTCGTTTGTACGTGACAATGAGTAAGGTCGTCTGTCCAACCTCGTGGGTTTTCTCCGGGTTTTCCGGTTTCCTACCACCGCTAAAGACCCCTACGCGCAAGCGAATTATTGAAATAAAATTCTAGAAACGGTTAGATGTTGTAAAACTCGCAGTCGTTGTTTCAGGAACAGTATAGATATTAAACTGTCGTCGAAAGAAATGACCTAGTTTGTGTCGAGTGGCCGTTAAACCCCATCTCTCTCTCTCTCTCTCTCTCTCTCTCCCTGTCTTTGGTAATGCGAAAGCCTTCTTATAACTTTGTGTAACGTGACTGACTGACCTTTATAATTTCACAATACATTCTACCACACTGATCAGCAGTGAATATGCGCTAGGCCGCGATAATCACTGATAAGGATGACATCGATGTGACTTAATAAGCCACAAATATTAACTTTTTTCCTCCGACAAATTAAATTCTAAAACTTTTTTTGTGTATTAAAAAAATTAGGTAAAAATTAATTCCTATGTAGTGTAAATGGGTATTAAAATTTGTAAAAGGCTCCATTCCGCCCGAACCAGTATGGTCTTATATAAACAATGCACGCGCCATTGAGCCAATGATTGACGCCGCGTGATGAGACGTCGCGTGTTGAATCTAGTCATCTTTTACAGAGATATTAGAAGACTTTCGTAATCCTCTGTGAAACAGATTGACATTCTACGTGTGACGTCACATCACACGGCGTCGCTCATTGGCGTCGATAGCGCGTGCATTGTTCAGACAATGAAATGAAATGGGGTTTAACGTCCTACTGTTCTGCTCCTAACCTGGGCTAATGAAGACGGGCATACGCCATACAGTGTGCAATGAGGGAAATTTTGCCCGGGCAGCGGCGCTACGGCCTACTCTTATATCAAATTCCAACTGCCAAGGGATCTTTTACGTGCACGCCAATGTGTACACGGGACCTCGGTTTTTCGTCCCATCCGAACGACTAGACAGCTGTCCTTGTCAGGCCCTCCATCCTGCATCACTGGCAAGGGGAAACCACGCCGGAAAATCTGGCTAGCGAGTCAGCGCCTTACCCACTTAGCCACGTGATCCCCCTTGTTCAGACAGGACGTATAGGAACATAAGCTGGTTTTGGCAGAATGGTGCCTATTACTCATTTTACGCCTTCGCGTACTACTTTTGGCACCCATTTACACTAAATAAGAAATATGTTTCAACCAGATATACTTCAAACACCTTGATTTAATTTTCTTATACTTCAAAAAAATGTTCTAGAATTCAATTTGGAGAAGGAAAAAAGTTAATATTGTGAGCTAATTAACTCGCACGATGTCATCCCTTTCAGGGATTGTAGCGCCCTAACGAATATTCATTTCTGATCAGTTAGATAATAAAGCACCTGTCATAGGTTTTTATTTTTTTTATATCTCCACCCATTCATTTATATCTTTATGTCGTAAATTGGTAAATGTAAATAGATAAAAAATTGTTACTGCTTGATTATACTTGTTTGATCTTTGCTCTAGTACTAATTAGCAGAATGTCTTATGACTCTTTCACTTTTGTAAATAACCTTTTTGTATCTTTTCAGTGTTTTTGTTTAGCGTATGAATTTCTGTCTCTTGTGAATAAATTTTTGTCGTCAATTCGTCTCTTTTGTGTTTCAACCCCGACCTGGAGTCATCGAATTTCTTTTGAATCATGGGAATCCAAGCCCAAAGTTTAGATGGCCCAAATCGGAAACAAAAAACAAAAATAGAATAATTTCCCCAATCTGTTTCACAGAGGATTACGAAAGTCTTTTAATATCTCTGTAAAAGATGACTACCTTCAACACGTGACTTTTCATCACGTGGCTTCAATCATTGACTCAATGGCGCGTTCATTGTTTACATAAGACCTTAACTGGTTCGGGAGGAATGGAGCCTTTTACTCATTTCAATACCCATTTACAATAAATAAAATAATTTTTACCTACAAATACGTCAAACGTCTTTATTTATCTTTCTAATACATAAAAAAAATGTTTTAGAATTTAATTTGTCGGAAGAAAAAAGTTAATATTTGTTTCTCATTAAGTCGTATCGATGTCATTTTTATCAATGATCAGTGTGTAGAATATTCAGTGCAAAGTTGTCCTTGTTGGAAGAAAATCGGATAAACTTGAAAGAAAAACAGCTTCAGACTTTGAAATATTTGTATGATAAAACATTCTTCAAAGGCGTCGTCATGGGCCGTTGGTAATTCGGGAACTTGAAAGTAATTCCAATGGCGGACTTCGTCATACAGCCGAGGCTAGGAAGACACCATGTTCCTGGAGCAACGACTGCGAGTTTCACAACATCTTGCCATTGCTTGTTTACTTCCCAATTCCCAATCTGATTAAAACACAGATTCCATTTCGTTTCGTTTTTATAGTTCAAAATTTCGTTTTACTTGTCTTTACTACACTAGGATCTGGAAGAGTTGTTATCATTGACGTGTTCTGAATAGTGTGAGGTATTAGCCAATGAAACGGTCTGTTACGGCGAGCTTTAGGCGTGCTTTGCACGGAACTCTGGGTAATCCACTAGTAACACTAATGATGATTGGTTAATCAAATGTCTGACGTCAAAGGCTCACTTGCCGCTCGTATGACCTCTGACGTGACCTATCGCAACAACCGGTCAGATCTTCATGTAGTGTAGGCCATCGAAAATATAAAAATCGAAACGAAATATAGATCGTTAATCAGATTGCACAATTCCCGAACTTATAGCTATGTTATCTACAGACACGTGCGCAGTAGCGTCCAATCAGAGGTTGTGGCATCGCGACCTCCACGGAAACCTTGACATTGAATGAACCTTGAACTTTGCAACTCGATTATTACAGGTAAAGCGAGATCAAGCCTTCTATTGCAGATGGTAGGGTTCTGGAAACTTTCCAGTAAATGGTTAACTAAAATTTTGGAATAGTTTGTGTAATTTAAATAAAAAAAACGCACTAATCCAAATATATTTATCATCGTTTTTGTCTATTTTTTTTTTATTTTCCCTCAAATTCAAATTTGATTGTCAAAATTAAAACTTCATTGCATTTTCCTTTAATAACAATCACCTAAAACAAATTCTTCTGCAGACCTGGGCCCTGTTTCACAAAAACTTAAATCTCCTTAAAATCGTCTTAAACTAAAATTTTATCTTAACTTAAAATGGGATTTTTAAATGGTGGCTTTTCACAAAACTATTTTAGGGACAATTTTAACTAAAATAAATTTTAACTTAGGACAGCCGTCACCCTCTCCTAACGTAAAATCACGACATTAACAAACACTGATTAGGGCATACTCCTCGCAGTGCTTCGTTTGATTAGACCTAATCCCACTCAAGCACTGCCGTAACGAAAGCAATTTTCTGTTCCAAATTATGACTGGTCAATAGTCCGATTAACAACCAACACCAAACTGCGTAACAATGTCATTCGGGTTTAAGCTCCACATTGTTTACATAACGTTACGCCATGACTCACGAATTTTTTACGCCCAATTAACCAAGGCATAGCAGAATATTGCAGAAAAACTAATTGCGTGACAAACGAGTCTATCAACGCCTACAATGTAAACAATACTGTTTGGAGACGAACAATACTTTCACCGTTTTTATACGCCCACATTTTGATGTGGACGTATAGAAAATGTGGGACGTATATTGTCGTCGCCCCTGTCCGTCCGTCCGTCCTCAATTGTTTGTGAACACTCTACAGGTCACAATAATTTTGTATCCGATTTCAATGAAACATCAAATATAGGTTTATCACCCTAAGATCTCGGTTCCTTTCGATATTGGCATGTATCGGACCGTAACTTCATGGATTATGGCCCCTGATTTACGAAAAATCACGCTTGAAATGCATGTTTATCTTTCGATATTCGAGCATATCGGACCATAACTTCCTGAATTATGGCCCCTGATTGTACAAAAAATCGCGTTTTTAGCTTGTGGACCCCATAGAGGTCACAATTTTTATCCTACTGAAAAAAACGTGTGAATATATCAGCGTTACACCCTAAGAATGGTTTAGTTCGAATTTCGTAAAAAAAACGGACCGAAACTGACGGACAAAATGGCCGCCCCTCGTTCGCAAATAGTGTCAAAATATTGCGTATCAGGGTTGTGGACCCTCTGGAGGTCACAATTTCCATCTGATTTTGATGAAATTTGAAATGCATGTTTATAACCCACAGATCTCGGTTCCTTTCGATATTCGCGCACATCAGACCCTAACTTCCATAATTATGGCCCCTGATTGTACGAAAAATCGCGTTTTTAGCTTGTGGACCCCATAGAGGTCACAATTTTTATCCGATTTACAAAACCGTTTGAATATATCACCGTTATAGTGTCAAAATATTGTGTATCAGGGTTGTGGATCCTCTGGAGGTCACAATCTTCATCTGATTTTGATGAAATTTGAAATGCATGTTTATAACCCAAATATCTTGGTTCCTTTCAATTTTCGTGCATATCGAATCGTAACGTCCTGAATTATGGCCCCTGATTGTACGAAAATCGTGTTTTTAGCTTGCGGTCCATGTAGAGGTCACAATTTTTATCTGATTTAAAAAAAACCTTGTTAATATATCACCATTACTTACTATGATCTTGGTTCCTTTTGATAATCGCGTATATCCGAATGTAACTTCCTGGATTATGGCTCCTGATTCATCGAAAAATCGCATTTTTAGCATGCGGATTCTTTAGAGGTCACAATTTTTTTTCCGGTTTTAAAAACAATTTAAATATATCACCATTCCACCATAATGAAGGTTGAATTCGAACTTCGGGAAAATCGAAATGAAACTGCCCGACAAAATGGCCGCACTTTGTACGCAAATTGTGTAAAAGTATGCTACGCACTAATCCAAATATATTTATCATCGTTTTTGTCTATTTTTTTTTTATTTTCCCTCAAATTCAAATTTGATCGTCAAAATTAAAACTTCATTGCATTTTCCTTTAATAACAATCACCTAAAACAAATTCTTCTGCAGACCTGGGCCCTGTTTCACAAAAACTTAAATCTCCTTAAAATCGTCTTAAACTAAAATTTTATCTTAACTTAAAATGGGATTTTTAAATGGTGGCTTTTCACAAAACTATTTTAGGGACAATTTTAACTAAAATAAATTTTAACTTAGGACAGCCGTCACCCTCTCCTAACGTAAAATCACGACATTAACAAACACTGATTAGGGCATATTCCTCGCAGTGCTTCGTTTGATTAGACCTAATCCCACTCAAGCACTGCCGTAACGAAAGCAATTTTCTGTTCCAAATTATGACTGGTCAATAGTCCGATTAACAACCAACACCAAACTGCGTAACAATGTCATTCGGGTTTAAACAAAGCTCCACATTGTTTACATAACGTTACGCCATGACTCACGAATTTTTTACGCCCAATTAACCAAGGCATAGCAGAATATTGCAGAAAAACTAATTGCGTGACAAACGAGTCTATCAACGCCTACAATGTAAACAATACTGTTTGGAGACGAACAATACTTTCACCGTTTTTATACGCCCACATTTTGATGTGGACGTATAGAAAATGTGGGACGTATATTGTCGTCGCCCCTGTCCGTCCGTCCGTCCTCAATTGTTTGTGAACACTCTACAGGTCACAATAATTTTGTATCCGATTTCAATGAAACATCAAATATAGGTTTATCACCCTAAGATCTCGGTTCCTTTCGATATTGGCATGTATCGGACCGTAACTTCATGGATTATGGCCCCTGATTTACGAAAAATCACGCTTGAAATGCATGTTTATCTTTCGATATTCGAGCATATCGGACCATAACTTCCTGAATTATGGCCCCTGATTGTACAAAAAATCGCGTTTTTAGCTTGTGGACCCCATAGAGGTCACAATTTTTATCCTACTGAAAAAAACGTGTGAATATATCAGCGTTACACCCTAAGAATGGTTTAGTTCGAATTTCGTAAAAAAAACGGACCGAAACTGACGGACAAAATGGCCGCCCCTCGTTCGCAAATAGTGTCAAAATATTGCGTATCAGGGTTGTGGACCCTCTGGAGGTCACAATTTCCATCTGATTTTGATGAAATTTGAAATGCATGTTTATAACCCACAGATCTCGGTTCCTTTCGATATTCGCGCACATCAGACCCTAACTTCCATAATTATGGCCCCTGATTGTACGAAAAATCGCGTTTTTAGCTTGTGGACCCCATAGAGGTCACAATTTTTATCCGATTTACAAAACCGTTTGAATATATCACCGTTATAGTGTCAAAATATTGTGTATCAGGGTTGTGGATCCTCTGGAGGTCACAATCTTCATCTGATTTTGATGAAATTTGAAATGCATGTTTATAACCCAAATATCTTGGTTCCTTTCAATTTTCGTGCATATCGAATCGTAACGTCCTGAATTATGGCCCCTGATTGTACGAAAAATCGTGTTTTTAGCTTGCGGTCCATGTAGAGGTCACAATTTTTATCTGATTTAAAAAAAACCTTGTTAATATATCACCATTACTTACTATGATCTTGGTTCCTTTTGATAATCGCGTATATCCGAATGTAACTTCCTGGATTATGGCTCCTGATTCATCGAAAAATCGCATTTTTAGCATGCGGATTCTTTAGAGGTCACAATTTTTTTTCCGGTTTTAAAAACAATTTAAATATATCACCATTCCACCATAATGAAGGTTGAATTCGAACTTCGGGAAAATCGAAATGAAACTGCCCGACAAAATGGCCGCACTTTGTACGCAAATTGTGTAAAAGTATGCTACGCACTAATCCAAATATATTTATCATCGTTTTTGTCTATTTTTTTTTTATTTTCCCTCAAATTCAAATTTGATTGTCAAAATTAAAACTTCATTGCATTTTCCTTTAATAACAATCACCTAAAACAAATTCTTCTGCAGACCTGGGCCCTGTTTCACAAAAACTTAAATCTCCTTAAAATCGTCTTAAACTAAAATTTTATCTTAACTTAAAATGGGATTTTTAAATGGTGGCTTTTCACAAAACTATTTTAGGGACAATTTTAACTAAAATAAATTTTAACTTAGGACAGCCGTCACCCTCTCCTAACGTAAAATCACGACATTAACAAACACTGATTAGGGCATATTCCTCGCAGTGCTTCGTTTGATTAGACCTAATCCCACTCAAGCACTGCCGTAACGAAAGCAATTTTCTGTTCCAAATTATGACTGGTCAATAGTCCGATTAACAACCAACACCAAACTGCGTAACAATGTCATTCGGGTTTAAACAAAGCTCCACATTGTTTACATAACGTTACGCCATGACTCACGAATTTTTTACGCCCAATTAACCAAGGCATAGCAGAATATTGCAGAAAAACTAATTGCGTGACAAACGAGTCTATCAACGCCTACAATGTAAACAATACTGTTTGGAGACGAACAATACTTTCACCGTTTTTATACGCCCACATTTTGATGTGGACGTATAGAAAATGTGGGACGTATATTGTCGTCGCCCCTGTCCGTCCGTCCGTCCTCAATTGTTTGTGAACACTCTACAGGTCACAATAATTTTGTATCCGATTTCAATGAAACATCAAATATAGGTTTATCACCCTAAGATCTCGGTTCCTTTCGATATTGGCATGTATCGGACCGTAACTTCATGGATTATGGCCCCTGATTTACGAAAAATCACGCTTGAAATGCATGTTTATCTTTCGATATTCGAGCATATCGGACCATAACTTCCTGAATTATGGCCCCTGATTGTACAAAAAATCGCGTTTTTAGCTTGTGGACCCCATAGAGGTCACAATTTTTATCCGACTGAAAAAAACGTGTGAATATATCAGCGTTACACCCTAAGAATGGTTTAGTTCGAATTTCGTAAAAAAAACGGACCGAAACTGACGGACAAAATGGCCGCCCCTCGTTCGCAAATAGTGTCAAAATATTGCGTATCAGGGTTGTGGACCCTCTGGAGGTCACAATTTCCATCTGATTTTGATGAAATTTGAAATGCATGTTTATAACCCACAGATCTCGGTTCCTTTCGATATTCGCGCACATCAGACCCTAACTTCCAGAATTATGGCCCCTGATTGTACGAAAAATCGCGTTTTTAGCTTGTGGACCCCATAGAGGTCACAATTTTTATCCGATTTACAAAACCGTTTGAATATATCACCGTTATAGTGTCAAAATATTGTGTATCAGGGTTGTGGATCCTCTGGAGGTCACAATCGTCATCTGATTTTGATGAAATTTGAAATGCATGTTTATAACCCAAATATCTTGGTTCCTTTCAATTTTCGTGCATATCGAATCGTAACGTCCTGAATTATGGCCCCTGATTGTACGAAAAATCGTGTTTTTAGCTTGCGGTCCATGTAGAGGTCACAATTTTTATCTGATTTAAAAAGAACCTTGTTAATATATCACCATTACTTACTATGATCTTGGTTCCTTTTGATAATCGCGTATATCCGAATGTAACTTCCTGGATTATGGCTCCTGATTCATCGAAAAATCGCATTTTTAGCATGCGGATTCTTTAGAGGTCACAATTTTTTTTCCGGTTTTAAAAACAATTTAAATATATCACCATTCCACCATAATGAAGGTTGAAAATCGAAATGAAACTGCCCGACAAAATGGCCGCACTTTGTACGCAAATTGTGTAAAAGTATGCTACGAAGGTTGTGGACCATCTAAAGGTCACAATTGTTATCCGATTTTGATGAAACTTAAAACATATTTTTATATCCCAAAGATCTCAGTCTCTTGTGATATTTGCGCATTTCAGACCATAACTTTCTGGATTATTGCCCCTGATTGTACAAAAAATCCCGTTTGTTTTTAGCTTGTTCTCTATCCGTCTCTTGCAAAATGTGGGCGTATCCTGCCTGGCAGCCGCTGGTTAATACATTAAACTAGCTAAGTCTCTAACTCAATATCATCCAAAACCTTTGACAATGATAAACGCGATTATTATTTGTTAATTTTAATCAACATTGGTGTTGTGGTCTTACCGGGAAAAGATGGACTTCTGATATCCAATGTTTAAGACAAAATAAACATTTTACGATTAATGCGTTTCAGAGCAAGTTGTAACAAGCAACTCGAAGAACGAGATTAGACACATTCCACAAGTCATGTCAAACGGTGACCCGATATTCTTATCTGGAGAGCATGCGCAATAAATACTATCGGTGTAGACTGGAATAACCAGACGCTAGATATTGCCATTCGATTGAGACTTCTTGCGTATTTCGCAAACATAACTGCTTTGAAATTAGAGTAAAAACAGAAACGATTGAATGTAATTCAGTTTATTTACATTAATATTACATTATTATATACGTCGCGACCCATTTGTGTCAATTTGTAGGTCCCAAATATTTGCGATTTAGCTCCTTTTAGTCACCGTCCAAAGTTTTAGGCAAGACTACCAGATTAAAGGACAATATTGGTGTCAGTCATTATTACATATGTGATAGAACTGGTTAAATACATTCCAAATATAATTTTAACACAGAGATCATTACTACATCACGACAACACGACATTTTTAGTGTCGTAATGTCGAGTAAAAATGTCGTGATGTCGGGTTGTCGAGTAGAAATGTCGTGATGTCGGATTGTCGGGTTCTCGCGTTATGAAAGGCGACATCACGACATTACGACATGATACCAATCAGCCACCATACTGACCAGTGCATATTCCTTTGAAGTCATGTGGATCTTGTACACAGAGCATATGTAGTTTGTAAACGATATATGGGATTAATTACATGTTTAATTAGATCGTAGGGAGTCCGTGCCTTAACCAAGTTTATACAGAGGTGAAACGTCAATATCAAATATTATCAAACCTAGCGGAGTTCATGAAGTTCTATGCACCTAAATGATCGTTCAATTTGATGAAAAGTATAAAGAACACTTTGTCACAAAAAAGACACACTCCCTCAAAAGCCCAAGTATCATAAGTAAATCCAGCAATGGCCAGAGAGGGATTTCTCGGGCCATTGCTTCAGGAATATGTGATTAGGGCTACGTTGTTCGACCTATTGCGACATATAGATATATTTGGAATAATGTTAACATTATGACCGACATAAGTCAAATGAGTTCTATATATTAAAAACCTATGTTACATTTCCCATTTTGATAAACATATCTTTGACAAAGTAATGTATGTAACAGAGTGATTTATACCTGAAGTTGACGTTTATATTATGTTCGTTATTATAACCTGGTGTGACAATCTGATCTTTAACTGAAGTTGACGTTTAAACTCTCGACAACTTCTGTGAAGACACGTTCTTAATAAACATCTAGTTTATTCAAGATGTTCTTTAACAAGCTACACATGATCTGCGTGTAACACTAGACTGAACTTCAAAGAGAATGTATCATATATACCTTGACCTGACAATGACTTTTAAAGAAATATGCAGTTTAATTACAAACACCATAATTGATAATAAACAATACCATATTTGATTATCACTCCTGTCCACCTCAGCTAATTGTCAGAGGCTTTATAAGCAACGTTTACTGACAGCAAGTCAGACTTGGAATAGAGCCCCCCCCCCCCCCCCGAGTTCAGCCGCTGCCTTGGCAGAGGGGCGGAATGGTTGATTCAAGATTGTTAGATGTGTTCCTGTCGTAGACTAGTTCTTGTATAGTTTAAGTACCGTATTGTTGTTGTATGTATGTAACTGTAGCTGTTATATGTTCCCGTTGTAAATAAATGCTGTATTTACTAAACTGGTCTACTGTTATCACTAACGATAGTGTTACATGTATTCTAAATATATTTTATTTACCTAATTATTTCTCCAGTAAGATACGTGTTGAATTGAACAGACACTGGCATGAGTGACATATTGTCCTAAAAAAACAGATAGAATAAAACTCTCTAATGTCAAGCGGCCCCTGGGCTATAGAACCTTATTAAACCATCCATTGGCCATTACGTCAGATATAATTTAGACGAAGCATTACAGTCTAAACAATGGAGGGATTAAAGTAGCTAAGTCTCTAACTGAATATGATCAAAAATCGTCGACATTGAAAACACGAATTATTTGCCAATACACATAAACATTGGTCTTGTGATCTTACATGGGAAAAGATTAGTTTCTGATATCCAATATTCAAGACAAAATAAACATATTACCATTGGTACACGAATCGTGTACCACAATCCGTTTCAGCGCCATTTGGAACAAGGGAGTCAAAGAACAAGGCTAGACAATATTCCACACGTCATGTAAAATGGTGACGCTATATTCTTATCTTGAGGGCATACGCAATAAATACCATCGGGGTAGACTGGAATAACCAGACGCTAAAGATTGTCATTCAATTGAGACTTCTGGCGTATTTCGCCGAACATAACTGATTAGAAATTACAGTAAAAACAGAAACGATTGAATGTAAATCAGTTTATATACATTCATATTACATTATTATATGCATTGCGACCCATTTGTGTCAATTTCTAGGTCCCAATTATTAGCGATTTAGCTCCTTTAAGTATTTGTCATTAACTAAACTCTCTATAAAACGAACTATTGTTTTAGATTTCAACTAAAGCAGTGGACACATTAGCCGAATCATTCGGCCGAATGGGTGGACACACACAGCCGAATGCTTCGCCCGATTCACCAGTCGATTGCACCACCTTTCACGTCACATGATTAAACATGGCGGCGTCTATGTCTTCAAACTATCACGTGACTTCTCGATATGAGTGGTGATTGGCTAATGAATTCTACATTCGGCCGAATGCTTCGGTGAAGCGGACACACCAGGCGAATATAATTCGGCCGAATATATCAAACCTGTTTGATTCGGGCGAATCATTCGGCCGAATGACAGTGGACACACTAGGCGAATTTCGACGCCGATTGATTCGGCCGAATCATTCGGCTAGTGTGTCCACCGCTTTAGAAGCAATACTTTATAAGATTAATTGTGAATGTGTCATAATTGTCTGTTATATATTTTGTAGAATTGTATTTCAAACGGAGAGTGAGCTATGATTTAGAACAGATCGGATCTCTCTCTTTCTTGTAAATATTTGTTGATTTATCTATGTTTAATAAATCACATAGAAGTTACTTGGACTTAATTTAATAAGACCAGAAATAACGTGGTCACATATGGTGAGATTTATGCCGTCTTTTGATTACCTCAACAACAATGCCAAAGCGAGTAACCCCAATACTTGGATGTAGCCGAAGGTTAAAAGCAACGTCGAGTCCGACCTTAATGAAGGCTTACGGTAATAAAACAATCTAAATCTGAGGAGTTTAAGGAGACAAATTATATTTTATCTTGGGAAAAATCGTTTTAATTGAGTAAACAATGGATAGGCATTATCCAATAAGGAGTGGGGCACTTTGGTAATTTCAAAGTATTTTTGAAACAGTATATGGGGAAGACATTTCAATTCGAGGCATCGGAACATTGGCTATTTGGTTCATTAGTTTCAAAGTTGTTAAATACTTTTAAAATTCGGAACAATTTACAGCCTAGATAAGTCGTTTGAGTCACAAATATATCATATGTTTGTGACAATTCTCAGTTTCTGTGATCCAACATACGATAAAACTGCGAAATTCAAGCGATTTAGTTTATTGAAAGACATTATTTCCATTGAAGCCTTCGATTCCCCGGTTGAACGTGACAGGGAATAGGGTTGCCTGTCCAACCTCGTGGGTTTTCTCCAGATCCTCCGGTTTCCTCCCATAGCGAAAGACACCTACGCGTAAGTCGAAAATATTGTGGAATATGGTAATACACGGGCATATAGGGGGCCATATTCCTGAAGCAATGGCCCGACAAATCCCGCTCTGGCCATTGCTCGATTAGCTTCTGATACTTGCGCTTTTGAGCGCGTGTGTCTATTCTTCCCGTTCAATCAAATCTATCCCCAAGCATAGCAACATGGCAGCCCTTCGTTTAATCAGGGGTCTATCCTAAAACTTTGGACAGTGATTTAAGGTATTAAAAACGGTGAAAGTGTATTGTTTACATTGTATCCGTATTGATAGCCTCGTTTGTCACACAATTAGTTTTTCTGCAATATTCTGCTATGTACTGGTTAATTGGCCATAATAAAATCGTGGGTCATGACGTAACGTTATGTAAACATATTTGGTCCAATAGTTAGAGCTATTGGTTGCTAATCGGACTATTGGCCAGTCATAATTTGGAACAAGAATTTGCTTTCTTTACAGCAGTGAGTAGTGGGATTAGCTCTAATCAAACGAAACACTGCGAAGGCGGTTTTGAAAAAAAAATTATTTTTTTTTCTATATCCAATATCTTATGGAATTTTTGTGTTAAAAAACACTACAGAATAAATTCTGGTGGATTACAATTACAAGATGATAGGATAAACTATCAATGTTTAAGCAAAATAAATAAAAAATTCCAAACGCCTTCAAACCTTGCCATGTCTAATTGGCATTGAGCGTCGTGAAATGTATTGATTCTGATGATCCTCTAACTCTACGGGGGTCGGGTGTTCGATCCCTGCATTGGCCGAGAAAGTTCATCCCGATTTTCCGGCGTGGTTCTCCCTTGTCAGTGATGCAGGACGGAGGGGCTGACAAGGACAGCTGTCTAGTCGTTCGGATGTGACGAAAAACCGAGGTCCCGTGTACTCATTGGCGTGCACGTAAAAGATCCCTTGACAGTTGGAATTCGATATAAGAGTAGGCCGTAGTGCCGCTGTCCGGGCAAAATTTCCCTCATAGCACACTGTATGGCGTATGCCCGTCTTCATTAGCCCAGTTCGGAGCAAAACAGTAGGACGTTAAACCCCATTTCATTTCATTTCATTTCTCTAACTCTACTACATCGGTATTCTCGGGTCATTGAGTCCGCACTTGATGTATTTGCTCCTTTAAAGTCCCACAAAAGTAAAGGCAACGATCCAAAGCCCTAGTATACTGATGTCATTCCCTCAGAAAGAATTCTCAGACGAAAAACAGAAAGAACAGTGTGTAAAAACAGATCTTGAAGTTGATAGCTAGACAACTATTGAAAAAACAGTCCAAAAAGGCCATTGAATTGATTTCAGATACTAAAACATCTTTTATACAAAAATCCCTCTCTGTAACAGTTTATAAAGATCTCGTTAATGTTATCGATAAAATCAAACGAAATTACCAGTCCAGTTCAGATGTTGTGCTAGCTGAACGTTTCAGTGACTGCTTTCATGGCTCAGTCAGTCATATCAGACGAACTCCAGCTGTGGATTAAGGGCCTTTGAAGAACACCATGTATTAAGCCGTTTGTTTGAGTTTGTCCCAGTAACATATCAGACGAACTCTTGACAACACCAGCTGTGGATTACGGGCCTTTGAAGAACACCATGTACTAAGCCGTTTGTTTGAGTTTGTCCCAGTTACAGACAGAAAAACATGTAAGGACCATTATTGGTAAGAGCAAGTCAACTTTCTGTAGCCTAGATCCCCTTCCAACATGGCTTCTGAAGTCAAACTCTATTTCCTTTCATCACTGCTATCATAAATTCTTGAAGTGCCAACAGCTGTGTGTCGATTTCATTAAAGACTGTCCTTGTGATTCCACTTATGTGCATGTTTTAATAAAATTGGGTTGTTAAGCAATTGAAATTTACCGCCATGTATCTCGTTACCTCGTTAGGCTTCAGGTGTCAAAGAAATTATAAATTATGTAGTGAACTGGATCTCTGGATATAGCGGATTACAGTGGTAGAGTGGGCCCGGCTCTATCCGTTAGTTCCGTGGAGGGCTCACTACTGTAGAGGTGTGGGAGTAGCCAACCAAGCAGCTGGATCAGAAAGACTAACACCAGATTAATCAGCAACTCTCTTTATTATTCTTCCAATACAAAAATAAATCATTCCCGTCCAACACTCGTCAGCTCTCGCTCCTAACAGAGTTCTCTATAACGCTCTCCTTGTCGGACTCTCTAAAACGCTCTTTGTCGGGCTCTCTATAACGCTCCTTATCGGGCTCTCGGTTTCGCTCCTAGAAGGGCTCTCTAAATCGCTCCCTATAAGTCGGGGTCAAACTCGTCAGTGAAATCGATTGGAGAACTGGTTTCTATCTTACCTCTACTAATCACGACTCGACTACTGATTCCGGGCAAACAAGGTACTATATACCTAAAATCACGTGACGTAACCACGTGGTCTAAGACACACCTACTGGTCTTGCCAATCGCCAGCACGTGCAACCAATGGACAGCGAGCCAACGACAATGCATGTAATGTGGTGGACACACTAGCCGAATGATTCGGCCGAATCAAACAGGTTTGATATATTCGGCCGAATTATATTCGCCTGGTGTGTCCGCTTCTCCGAAGCATTCGGCCGAATGTAGAATTCATTAGCCAATCACCACTCATATCGAGAACTCACGTGATAGATTGAAGACATAGACGCCGCCATGTTTAAAGTGCACATAAGATTGGTTTGGGAACTTTACGATACGTGTAGCCAATGGTTACTATATCAACTTTACGGCAAGTTCACACCAATCTGATTGAAATTAATTCAGTTATCTCCACTCAAAGTCGTAAAAATAGATCTCCCGTAAAAACGACTTTACCAATTATCGAAAACACTCTTAATCCCCTCAGACGCCAGTGACGTCACAGTGACCGAATGCATATTCAGAATGTTTATTCCTTAATTACCTATATACAGCCGGCCTGTGTATTCATTAACGCCTGACCGATTCCTTAATCCCCTTAATTAAATAAAACAATTGACTACGGAATAATTTGTTTTGTAATTCATTTTAATTTAAGATCCAATTTAGAATTTGTTTCTCACGACAGCAATTTTAATACCCTCTAACATCGTGTGCAGTCCAATCGATTCGAGATACATTTTCGTCAAAAGAGTATTGTGGTTCTAATTTCCCCGAGTAAAAGGGTGCAGGAGTAAAAAGATGTGGTCAAGCAAAATGTATCATAATAGTCAAACATGATTGAAAAGCGATTTGTAAAAGCGATCCGTTATCATCGTACGGTGGATTTGACTTCATTACTCTGAAATAGACCGTAAAAATGAAATACGAAAATATATCTCAATATACGTTAGAATTAACAGTACAAATAAATTTTGTTGGTAACCATCTAAATGGAATAACAGATAGATTGAGAGGGCTCATCTAACTATCTTTGTGTATTATGGCAAGTAGTGTCGTTAATATTTTCTATCATTAATTAATCAATCCGACTAAAGTTATACAGACTTGGGGTCATAAATTAATTTACATCTCGGTGTTAGCAGTGATTGTTAGTGGGATTAAGAATGCTGATTAGGTAATTATCTTTTTTACACCGGCCAGATCAAAGACATCACTCTAGGTGGAACGTATGCGTAGTACCCACGAATGGACTAATGGTAGAATCGTGCACACACATATTAATTGTATAAGATAATTAAGTTTTACTCAACAGTTGTTTATAATTATTATTTACCCAATAATTATTGCTCACCGGTGTTTTTGTAATCAAGTAGCCTCGTATTATTTGTTGACTGGCGTTTAAACATTTAATTGACTTGATATGAAATCTGAATATAAATTATTCGAGGGATAAACTTTTGTAATACGATTAGGTTATCTTCTTTATAATAAAAGTATTTTACAATTGCATTGACAGTTTAATCACTCACCAAACGGCATCAGGAACCCTGCGTATGATCAAGTGTATTTGATATTCATGTCCATGAATCCCATGCAAATTTCGCGCTAAAGTTTAACCCCAGTTACTACGCCCGTGGTGCATGGAACCGTACATGACAATAAGATTCCCAGCGTTGATTGGCTGAGAAATGAGGGCGATCTATGCATGGTCATCGGAAAATTCCATATTCGCTGTGAATTTCAAATGGAGTTACGATAAAAGTTGTTCTTTGTGTATAGAAATGGTTATTATTATTATATATAGCTAATAATGAATATATCGACAATTGACTGGCACCATTTGTATTTCTGTACTTATAGAGAACAGTTTGGGATATCAAGTATTACGGGGTTATCCAAATTACCGGTAAATGCGCTAATTGCTTAGGTCGTCTTTAGTTGTCACGGGGCTTATTTAAACAAAGGCACCTTAAATGGATCTACGGCATGATACAGCATTTTAAATTCACTCTAAAATATTCCCAATCACAAATGTCTAATCTATAACAACGCAAGATGATAATTCGGTGATTATGATTATGCCAGTCACATGTTAATTGGACACATACACACTTGTCAACTGGTGGTGTGTATTGTATAGATAATGTATATAGTATGTGTAGTGCCTGTGATGTCACCAGCCAATCAACCGGATTAAGGTTGTAATTGAAAATTTGAAAACCGTTTTTGGCTTTCGGATACTTAAACCTCAATAGCTGAATTAATTTTAATCAGATTTGTTTGAACTTGCCGTAAAACGGATATAGTAACCATTGGCTATAAGTACATTCAATTAAGATTTTTAATCTTGTGTGGTCTTTAATCATGTGACGTGAAAGGTGATGCAATCGACAGGTTGAATCGGGCGAAGCATTCGGCTAGTGTGTCCACCCATTCGGCCGAATAAAATTCGGCCCCGATTGATTCGGCCGAACGATTCGGCTAATGTGTCCACTGCTTAAGGATGGAGTTACGAAATTGCATGACAATATAAATATGAATAACAATATGGGCTACATATTACAAAGTTAAAGTTCTTAAAAAGATGTACAATTAAAGTAAATAATTACTAATTACTAAATAAGAAAACTAGGTCGTCTAAACTGAGGACGCGGATCGGGCTATGAACATGCACTTCAGATCACCACAATTAGATCTTTATTTACACAACAAGCACAAAATCAACTCTGTAGACCCACGGATGGCTTTGATTCAACTTGGATTTAAACAGGATTTCATTGATTGATTAAATTTTTAAATGGCGTCATAAGCGGAGATTAACCGTTACGTTGACGTCATACTTCGGAAATATTTAGATCGAGGCTAAATGATAGAGTGTACGAAGCGAGGCCGCTGTTGAGCGAGGGCGCATGTCAGTCAATTTGATTGAAAGTTCCATACGGCCTTGATATTATGTTTAGTTGTGGTTAAAATGTGAGTTTGGATGTGGGTATTATATGCTTTTTTGTCACTTGCGTTTACAGAAAAAAATATGGAAATTGATAAACATGGCAGCTAACATCCCCCAAATTGAATTGCAGCCCCATTGGATCACTGTTTCCTATTTGTCTGCTTCGGGAGCTACGCAGGCCTACCAGTTACAGTACAAGAGTACACGCACGTTAACAAGAAGTCGGTTATAATTATGCCTCATTGATTTGATCCATTTCTTTCAAACTTTCGCTTCTTATCTATATATTAAAAGTCTTATTTTTAATTTGTAGTAAAAATAAATGTGATACGCATTGAATTGCAACCCCGTCTCAAACCGAATAGGCTAACGGTACCGTAGCCATTGAAAACGTTACTTGATAATCGAGATTATATAGGTGGAGTTAACGCCTGTCAATCAAACGATCGGGCATTCTCGGAGACGGTGAAGAGAGAGTTGACTCCTATAGTCAAAAATTACAATGGTGATAACATTGTTCAGAATAAAGTAATTTGACTGACATTTTCAATATATTCTTCTTTCATCATCTATTTTTGAACTGTTATAGCAAGAATGGCCAACTCTCTATTACAATCTCCCATAATGTAGGCTTTCTTTAAGGAATCTAAATTAACTTATCGAGGCCATAATCAACTCTCAATAGCATCGGATATCTCCGATATTAAATAGATTAGAACAGTTCAGCCATATTTTGATTTAAGCTAAAAATGGAGGAGCGGGACTTTGCTTTGAACATCCAGTACGATGGTTGAAATTATTGCACACGTCTTGTCAAGCCTTCAAAGGCTAATATCTTCGCTCGCAATAGAGTAATTTGAATGAAATTTCCAAATTATTTATTTTACATGATCTATTTTCGAACTATTATAGCAAGAATGACTAGTTCTTTATCTAAATCTTACATAATGTATCTTTAATTTGAATTCCTTTGATATTGTTTGTATGTGTATGTATGAATAAAATATATTTTACTTGCAAAAAACATTATATGAAGAAAAATTGTCTTTCCTTATGTCAACTTTATTCATTGCAAATTATATTACAGATATGTTGCAGTAAATATACTGATAATATGCCCCTATTTGATGATACTTTATTTTTCGTTGCGGTAATTGTAGTGATATGCAGATGTTTGGTATGGGGTTATTCTTTGCAGTAATTATACTGGTATGCAGCTATTTGATATTGGGTTATCACTGGATAGTGTATCGTAATATTGCGTATTGAGGCATGGCCAATTACATTTCTTGAAGCATCTTTTCCGTGATTTAGCTCATTGTTATTGAGGTAATCAATCACTGATTACACTATTTATGGTTATTTTTGGCATATTATTAAATATATGCAAACATATTTTAGATATTCTTGTCATTCAAATAATGGCTCGAATGAGCCTTGTCATGGCCCGAATCAGCCAAACATCTGGTACGAATCAACCAAGGATATCGGATTTAACCGAGGTGTGCCGAATGGGTAAAGCGGATTGTATGACGTCAATGAGATAGGACGTCTTCGATCTGGAATTTTCCACCAGGTTTTGGCTCCAGCTATCTCGATATTTTATGTCATTTGAAATGTTGACAGAAATTGAAAAACGCGGAATTGAGTCGATTTTGAAGAAACCGCCGATAGATGACCTGATAACGTTGACTAAAGGAAAAAAAACGGCGAAAAATTCCTTTGAAGGTAACTTTAACTTACTTTTCACTTTCACTTTCACTTTACTAACCGACGCTTTATTGTCCCCCGCCTTTCGAAGAAAGCAGGGGACTATTAAAATGGGTTCGTCTGTCTGTCCGTCCGTCCGTCTGTCTGTCTGTCTGTCCGTCTGTCCGTCTGTCTGTCTGTCCGTCACACTTTTTGGGACACAATAACTCTCTTCCTAATTGAGCTAGAATGTTCAAACTTGGTGTATGTGTTTATTAGGTCAATGCCTTGATGGAGTTCGAAGATGAGCATTTTCCGCTTAGGGTAAGCAGAGATAAGCAATTTGATTGGTTGATGCTTTGGGACACGATAACTCTCTTCCTAATTGGGCTAGAATGTTCAAACTTGGTGTATGTGTTGATTAGGTCAATGCCTTGATGGAGTTCGAAGATGAGCATTTTCCGCTTAGGGTAAGCAGAGATAAGCAATTTGATTGGTTGATGCTTTGGGACACGATAACTTTTAATTGAGCTAGAATGTTCAAACTTGGTGTATGTGTTTATTAGGTCAATGCCTTGATGGAGTTCGAAGATGAGCATTTTCCGCTTAGGGTAAGCAGAGATAAGCAATTTGATTGGTTGATACTTTGGGCACGATAACTCTCTTCCTAATTGAGCTAGAATGTTCAAACTTGGTGTATGTGTTGATTAGGTCAATGCCTTGATGGAGTTCGAAGATGAGCATTTTCCGCTTAGGGTAAGCAGAGATAAGCAATTTGATTAGATGAGCATTTTCCGCTTAGGGTAAGCAGAGATAAGCAATTTGATTGGTTGATACTTTGGGGCACGATAACTCTCTTCCTAATTGAGCTAGAATGTTCAAACTTGGTGTATGTGTTGATTAGGTCAATGCCTTTGATAGAGAGTGATGAAACTTAAGTGTATAGTTGATAATCAGTTTGATTGCTTGATACTTTAAAAAAAATAAATGTGCGATAAATTAATGTGTCATCTATTTATTTTGGTATTTTGGCGGGGGACATCAGCCTCACTGTTGGCTTGTTTTTAAAACGGCAGAAAAGCAGTTGAAAGTAGATTGTCAAGACGTCCCTATTTGACTATTTCCAACCTCTCGGTGCATTTTTATACGCCGAAAATTTCATGTGGACGTATTGTGTCGTCGCCCGTCCGTGTGTTCACATTTTCTTTGTGGACCCTCTAAAAGTCACAATTTTTATCCTATGGACCTCATACTGCACGCAGCGACCCATCTACGTCATACTTCCCAGCCGGAGCTAGCTGTAGATAGGCAGCCTAAGTTTGGGATGCTATGGACCTATGTTGACGAAACTTAAAATATAGCATAGGTTCCTTTTGATAATCGTAACTTCATGGATTATGACCCCAGATTATACGCAAAAATCACGTTTTTAGTCTGTGGGTCCTAGTTCACCGAATAGAGAATATTTTGGTACCAAAACGAAGTCCGATTTATCCTTGGAAGTTGGATAATTATTAGCCGTTATTAATGACATGTTTTATATTGGATGGAACTTAAAATGCATCATATTCATAACCCACAGATATCGGTTCCTGTCGATATTGGCGGATATCGGACCGTAACTTCGTGGATTATGGCCCCCGATTGTACAAAAAATCGCATTTAGCTTGTAGAGGTCACAATAATTATCTGATTTTAAAAACCGTTCAAATAATATAATGATCACTATTCTCCCTAGTCGGCGTGATGTTTGGGGGTAAAATTCTAATGACCCGAAAGTGTGACGTATTTATGTAATATTTATTCATTGTTATGGAAATATCGTATTGTTGGTCGGAAGATGTCGTATAATTATGAAGAGGGGTTGTCCCCAGGGCAGAGGCTAAAAGTCGTGACAGCACGAAATTAAACCTTGCTGAGCTGGCAATATGTCCTTACAAGATCGCGGCTGACAAGTGGTTGAACGACCCCAAACAATGGCCCGAAATAGAATATAAAGACGTGTACGCATATCTCATCAAAAGACAAAAGTCCACGTAAGTTTACCTGTTGAATATTTATATAGGCCTATTTATTTAGAAACAGTTTTTTACTTCACATAGGACGTGTTTGTGGCAAAGCTAGTTCATTTTGTTAGTATTGTTTTATTTAAAGCCTGTAGGTAGACGCCTAAATAGTCGAGACTAGGCCTACTCACAAAAATAATTTAAATAAAAGCTATATTATTATTTAGATATTGGTCACTGTTAATGTAGTGAGGGACTAGATATTTGATAACTGTATGAATAGTATGTTGACATACATTTTTTTAAAAAGCAGTTCAAAGTATTTCGTCATTTTAAATTTACATTTGAATTAGGATTATCTATTTCTTTTTCATGTCACGTTTCATGCAGCTTTATTGATTTTAATTTATACGCTGTTTATAAAACTATTTACATTTCTTTTTTAAAACTATATTTTTAATATTTTCAGGTTTGTATTCTCAAGAGGCTATGGAGAACTACAGATCACTTGAGGCTCACACATTTTTTATTTTCGGCTGGGTTCAGACGATAGATTACATGTCATTTCGGTCCCGCGTCATTTCGGACTCCTCGACATTTCGGACTCGGGTAGGTGACGTTTCGGACTCGGTCAGGCGACTTTTCGGACTCGGACTGGCGACGTTTCGGACTCAATAAAATCTGAAAAATTCTATGTATAGTATAGTATATATTTGTAATAACTGTTTTTTCTTTCGTTTTAGGTGAGGCTGAAAACAGACCATTCATAATAATAAAGAAATTAGTTGTGTTTTATTTATCCCATACAGACTTGTGAAATCTTGTTGAAACGTGCAGTGAAATAAACCACAGTAATTGTTATCCATAAATAGTGTGTTATTTGATTATGTTCCAATTACTAAATGCCATTTAAAGAATAATTAAATTATTAGTGACAAATAAATAGATTTGGTTAAATACACAGAGTTTGATAAAAATATAGATTTTATTATATATAAATATGGTCGACAACCCTAATCCTCGCACTAATAGAAGATAGGCCTAAAATGTTATTTATTTATAACCAGTAGCTGAAACAATCTTGATATTTGTTTATTTGCCCTTCAATATCTAAATTGTAGTTTGTCCTTCCATATTCTTTAAAATATATATGAATGTTTTTCGACAGTTGTACGTGATTACAGCTCAAATAAAAAATAACATTCTTGTATTCTTTTTTATAAAAAAAAAACAACCGTAAAATAGTCGGCGGTAACAAGGAATCATTAAGCATTTGGTCGGCGGTAATTATAATACGGTCGAAAGTCATTACAATGCGGTCGGCGGTAAAAAGTTTTTGGTCGGCGGTAATTACACGACGGTCGGCGGTAAAAAGCATTTGGTCGGCGGTAAAAAGTACCACCGTCCAAACCATGGGATCTAAATCTGAAACTAAATCTGTAAACACTTATTTGTTGAATATGAATATATATTTATCACCCCACCCCATTCCATACAAAGAAAAGAAAGTGGAAATAAATACTCATTGTAAATTTTGGTTTGACATTTGACCATGACCCCATAACCGTTTTAAAAGGCCATAATCTTGGCTTGGGCCATGTTAGGTTTTCCCCTAGCTAAAAAGTATTTGTGCTATGTTCGGCTCCCTCTCTCTTTAAACAAACGGAACAAAACTATCAAGTTTTATTATGCATTAAAACATATTTACAGGTAAATGTCCCATTTCAAGCCGTTCTGTGATCTGTTCTGTGTATTAGCTTAAAGCTATACTGTTCTTTAACTGCTTTATTTGCTGCTGTATCTGTTCATAAGACAAGTCTAGTTGTCTAGTCTGTGACTTTTCATTATACGAAAGCATCTAAAGACTGTACGATTAAAGTGCATTTCTCAAGATTTTGGTGTAATAACTAAAGCTTCGTTTCAACCCTGCAGACGTACATCCCAGTGGGAACATCTGTTCGCATGATCGTCTCGAAAGGATGGCATTGGTTCTGAGAATCCATTCCCAGGTAATGCAAAATTATAAACTATAGCGCCTTAAAGAGGCATTATGGGAGATTAGTTAAAGAGCTGACTATTCTCGCTATAATTTAAAAATAAAAACAAAATAGATAATGTAAATAGAATATGTTGAAAATTTCAGTCAAGTTGCTCCACTCTGAACCAAAATATTTAGTGTTTGAATTTTAAGCCTAGCCTCGATCATCATTACTAAAGACGGTACGATAAAAAACAAAGTCTCGATTATCCATTTTTGAATTTAATCATCAATGAGCGTTGAGCAGCAGATCGGATTCAAATCCAGTTAAAATCCGACACATAGGATGGCATCGAGGGCTGATTTTGGTTTTGGTAACTTAATTAATGTCTAATAAATAATTTAGATAGCATTTCAGACCTAAAGAAAGATCTGCAATACGCAGATTTGGGTCTTGCATAATGTATGTTTATGTAAACAAAGAACACACTGTCAACATTATAAATTCAACATTATTTAATAGATGGATACAATGTGATTTATGATAAAGTTGACATATACATGTACAAGTATATTCTAGTTGTATGTTTAATAATTCATAGGATATGCATATAAATTATAATTGCATGCTATATATTCAAATTCAGCTATTTAAAGTTACAATTTCATATTTTTCTTAGAAAGTCAAAACATAATTATTTCTATGTCTTTTGCTCAATAGGTTGTCAACTCACTATACGATCATAGGTGTCATTCTCACACTTAAAACTCATTTACACCAGAAATAACAACACAATTACCTCCCCTGTTTTCAATTCTCCACCATGGAGTAGTTGTCTTCAAACATTTGATTTTGAAGATGAAAATGATATTTTTGCCAATTTCTTAACTGGCAATAGTGAATTATAGGATTAATAGGATTATTCTTTAACAAGGTAGGACTGTTAAAAGATACCATCTATTTTAAGGCTTTATTTTAATAAATTTTAAAAATATAACTTAAAAATATGAAATTGCAACTAAGTAAAGGGAGATAATAATATTCAATAATATTAGACAATGAATTTGGTACATTTCCAACAAAATAGATTGTATAAAAGAGATATAAAATCGCCAATAATATGCTAAATAGCAAGACATGGGTTTATATTAAATTATAAGATAGATTGCCAATCAACGAAACATACACCCACAGCAGCATAATCGTCCAGGCAGTCAACAAGAGTTGGTAATGAAACATTTATAATACACTAAAATCTGATTACGGCCAACACCTCATTAAGTAATTATCACTCAGAAAATCATTAGAATTTATTTGGCCCATGCTAACTTTTAGTATACAATCACAAATGTCTAGTATACAATCACAAATGTAAGATAATAATTTGGTGATTATGATTAGACCATTCACGTGGGAATTGGACCGTCAATCCTTGTCAACTGGTGGTGTGTATTGTAGTGCTATATTGTGTTGTGACTACTCGCGTTGTTGCTATTCAAGGGCTCAATGATCTTCCGTTAATGACGACATATATTTAGACTTTAGACATGTAGACGTTTATTCATATGACGACTTATATTTTGACTTCAGAGACATTTCAGACATTTATTCATATAGTCAATCATATCATTCATATATATTGGATCGTTCATTCTGAAAAGACAAAAGTTAAGGACAATAAGGACTAGAACTGATTGTGACAATTTATGACATAAATGTCCCTTTAAAGGATTAGACTAAGACGAAATATGACAATTATTGTTCCTTTAAAGTCCTAGAATAGAATGCCAATCCACTGACAAGTGGCTGCATGACATCTAACAAAAGCATGGATCTTATAATACATGACAAATGTAAACAAATAACAAATGACAACTTTGGTAAATACACAGAAAAGTCATTATTTCAGAGGCATTGAACATTAATCCCTAAAAGTCATTTCTGTATTTTGTAAGGCTGAAATAACATCGAAATGTAAACAACCATTTCCAACAATGTCCTGGCAGGTTGAAACATGTGGGACGAACACACTGTATGGTCACTAGTTGAAACTGACACATAATTCTAAGAACACTGAATAACACGCTATACAATTGATCTAAAATATTACCTGGAGAGTGGATCTATCTCGCCCTTGCAATGACTAAAGCTAGTCAATTAATATAAGGTACAACATTTTGACAGTTAAAGACGGACTGAAAAGATTGTTGACAACAATGGCAACATGACAGCTAGAAGCACGGAGAAAACCTGCTAGACGCTGATTGGTTGATAAAAAAGGCTCGAAATACAAATCAGGACTCGTCGGCACTTAATTAAAAATAAGACACAAAATGAATGTTAACGAAATAAGATTTCCGATCTATTCAGAACAACCCTCGGGGGGCACACATGACTTGTCGACTGATTCCAGTATTAAAACACATTTCTGAATAGAGCGCTTGTACTGTGAGTTTTTAGTTTTCACAAGAACATTACGAACAATTCCATCTTTTCCTGGATAGACTTCCAATACTTGCGCCAAGTTCCATTTTCCACGAGCACATGAATTATCAATTAATAACACAATGTCATCCTTCTGTAATTGGCGACCTTTAGACAACCACTTTGACCGTCACATAAGCGTGGGAATATATTCACTTATGAATCGTTTCCCAAAATGACTGGACAAAAAGAAATTGCTTTTTGAAGTTTTTTGTTTCTTCAAAAGGACCGGACGGAATATCTGTAGTTGCACGACCTAATAAGAAATGATTTGGAGTTAGTGGCTGTGGATCATTTGGATCATCTGACAAATATCCTACAGGACGACTATTGATGCGACTCTTGATTTCGGCAAACACTGTTGACATCTCATTCCATGACAAGATTTGCTGACCGATAATGACTTGTAGATTCTTTTTAACTTGCTTAAAGATACATTATGGGAGATAAGATAAAGAGATGGCAGTTCTCGCTATAATAGTTAAAAACTAGATAGTGTAAAGGTAATTTGCTGGAAATTTCAGTCAAATTGATCCACTATGAGCCGAGAAAGAAGCGGGTGAAATTTTTGCATAGTCTCGGTCATCATTACTAAAATCATTAATATAAACAGCATAGTCTCGATTATCCACTTTTTCTGATTTAATTATCAATAGCCGTTAGCGGCATATAGGAATCTAATCCAGCCAACATCGAAGGCTAGCCTTGACATCGAGAGTTTATTATGGTCTGGATAAGTTAATTAATGTCTAATTGATAATTGTGACCCCCCCATGGCATACTGAGTCACAATGAGGAAATTTTGAAAATTGAGTTATTGTTATTTTCACATTCTCCGACTCATTACCTTCAATTTGATGTATAGTATGTTTGAATCGGGCAAAAATTGACTGAGTTGTGACTGCTTAAAGCCATCTAACTCACCAAAGTAAGTTTTGAGAAAAATCAAGTTAAAGATTTGATATGTTTCAAAACAAAATCCCATAGCAACCAAGCCATTTATTTGCTGTTTTGTCGTTGAATATTGTTTTCTAGAGGTTTTAAGGGGTGCTGAAGACGAAAATTGTAGTAAAAATTTGATCCGACAATTTCCGCCATCTTTTTTTTCAAAATGGAGGCCAAAATGACAGATTTTCGAGTTTTCATAAGTTATGTGTTTATTAATGTCATTGAATGGGTTTTGGGGGGTGCTACATCAAAAAATTGCAGTATAAGAGTAAATCCGATAATACCCGCCATTTTGTTTTTCATAATGGCGACCGAAATGATAATCGTAGTAGTAAAATTAATCCGACAATATCAACCATTTTGTTTTAACAAAATTGCGACCAAAATGACAATTCTGTTGTTTTTTATCACCGTATATTTGTAATCGGCTGGTGCAATGTCATTTTATATGTTTTATTAGGCACAAAGGTTGTAGCATCAGGGATCCACTGGACTGTATCCTCCATCTTGTTTTTTCAAAATGGCCACCAAAATGGCAATTATTGGAGTTCTTATACTTGGTACTCGTGTAATATATCATTTTAGAGGTTTTCGGGGGCGCTGAATACGAAAAACATGGTTTTGGGTCGATGCAACGAATATTTATCATTTTACATATTCGATGATTTTATGGTCACCCATCAGTTATGGTCACACCTTGCAGGGTAGGGTATACCAATGAAACGACGGTATTCAACACCTTATGCTGTCAAGTATAAGAAAAGAGAACCTTTTTCAAAAGACAACAGTATGCTAAAAACTCTCATAAATTTGATAAAAGATTATAATAATAATTAAAAGAGAAAGTACTAATGATCAAAAACCCGTATTAATATGGTTTGACTATAATTGTTTACAGCTTAATTAATTGGGTGCTGATTGATCTGTTTTGACAGCCGAGTTCTAATTAAAAGAGATGGTACTAGGCACGGTTACGATGCCAGTGTATAGATAGCTGTAAACAAACGCTATTTACAGTGGATATAATTGCATTACGAGAATTTAATTTATTAATTCATCGGGCATGGGCGACTGTTTAATGTTCGAGAATGGAAAAGGGCGAGCTCTCAGTTGCAAAATTAATTTTCCCACATTCCGACTCATATTGATGCGGCGAGTCACAATTTAAGATAACATTTCAGGCCTAAAGAAAGACTTTGTAATAAGCAGATTTTGCTCTTGCATAATGCATGTTTAATAAGACGTTCAAAAAAGCCTCCCTGATGTGGACTAAGAGGGGTTATGAATTTCCAAATGATTTTATGAACTACGACGAATTCTTCAATATTTTGTCTTCCTTCGAGAATTCTTTCTCAGCTCCTGTAAAGTTTGACCCATTATCTGAGATAATGGTCTGGGGCCATCCATAAATCTCTAAGGTTGTATTCCCAGTTGACGAGAGAAGTTTGAACTATTCGTATCCAATAATCTTCAGATTTGTTTGTTTCCTTAGGCGTTAAAGGACCGTTGAGGTAGTTGAAAAACTGACTTGATTCTGCAACTGAGTCTGACTGCTTAGACATTGACTGACAAGACTCTGGCGTAGTAGACTTTGATCAACGAGAATTGACCAATGCTTTTAAATTATTAATGAATCTGTAGACATATGACGTTATTCTAAGTAATTTAGAATAGCTGGAATATTTGACTGGATTGATTATAGGTTGTTTTGATGAAGACCACGACTAAGATCATCGGCAGGATTAAGATCTGTGGGCAAATACTTGAACTGTCACAATTCCCACAATGACTGGATTTCTGTGACCCTGACACCAACAAAAGGTTTCATGTTGATAGACTCTGACTGTATCCAGTTTAAGACGATGTGTGAATCTGACCAAATGTTGACCAGAACTAGCTTAGTACGTAATTCATCTATGACTGTTTTGGTAAGACGAGAACCGACTAGAACTGCCATCAATTCCAGTCTTGGAATTGTAGACTGACGTAAAGGTGATACATGTACTTTGGCCTTAGACGTTACGAGCTGGACTTCTCGACCATTAGACGTTGTCCATACTATATAAATCATGGCTCCAATTGCTTTCAAACTAGCATCGCAGAACGTGTGCAATTCAGGCTGACCATAAGCGTTGACTGGTTTTAGGCATCTAGGATAAGACAAGTTGTTCAAACGAAACATTTCATCAAACAAAATTGACCATACATGTAGTTCATGGAAGTCGCTAGAAAGATGATCATCCCACTGTAACTCCTTATGTCTCCAATTCTCCTGCATAGCCATGCACATTTTAATGGTTATTGGAGAGGCTAATCCCAAAGGATCAAATAGACTTGACATTTTTGACAGGACGATTCTCTTGGTAAATACTGAGACGTTGACTGACTTGACTGTGAACTTTAGTATATCCATGACAGGATTCCAGGCGTGTTTTAAGATCATCTTCACCATCCAGACTGACTTCGTTGACTGACTGACTAGATTTGACTGAACTGGCTGAACAATACCATTCCTTAATCTTAAACTTTCCGGTTTCTAAGAGTTTATCGAGATCATTCATATATAGGTCTCTTTGAAGAATTGCGGCAGCTTCAGGATACTCGTTTTGATGGACCCTGGCAATCTTGTTCATGATGTAAGAGGCCATATCAGGCGACGACTTATCTCCAAATGTGACCCTCAAGAGACGATAGATATCAGGATCTCTGGTTGTATCCATATTTCTCCATAAGAACCGATGAACATGGCTGTCTTCTTCCCTTAGACGAACTTGAAGAAACATTTTTGAGATATCTCCACCTATCGCTACTGGTTCTTCTCTGAACCGAAAAAGGACTCCAAAGAGATTACCAATGAGACATGGACCTTTCAGTAAGAACTGGTTCAAAGACGTACCCTGGAAGTGACAAGCTGGGTCGAACACAATTCGAAGAGGTGTACTGGCTTTATCCGGACGGTAGACTCCAAAGTGGGGCAAATAGTAAACAGGCTTAATCGGTTGACTAATTTCTTCTAGACTTAGTTTGACAGCCCATTCATTTGTAATATAATCTTTCATGACTTGACAATAAAGTTCTGACTTGGCAGGGTCTTTCGAAAGGCTGCTTTCTAATGACAATAGTCGTTTTTCGGCAAGACTGTAATTGTCAGGCAGTAAATTAGCATCTGATTTCCATGGAAGTCCTATCTGATATCTGTCACCACTTTTCTGACATGTTGATTCGAAGATGTCCATTGCTTTCTGATCTTGTCTGGAAATCTGTATCTTCGGACATTCACAATTGGCTGCACGAATTCCCATCGTTTCAAATTCATAGAACTTTTCCAAGTTTATTGACTCTTGGAACTGGCATATACAATGTAGTGTTGACTGAACATTGTTTTTTATCGGAACCAATGACATACCATCCTATTAGAGAATATTTGGCTAAAGGTTCATATGGTAGTCCCTGGCGATATTCTGAATCCGCATGAAGGTGTGTATACTGTACTCCAAGGATGAGATCTACAGGGCCTTCTTCCTGACTGAAGGTTATGTCTGTTAAATAATTAAAAGACTTGAGCCATTGCTTATCAAGTGCTGGGACATCCATTATGGTGTAATCATCTCGTGTGCTTGAATGTTGAATTCCTCAACACCATTTAGTGCAGATACTTTAAAGTTTACCCGACGACTATACTTCTGAGAGAGTTGTCTCCCCCCAACGACAGAAATGTCAATAGATTCGATCTCCCCTTGGAGACCCAAGGCTTTGGCGAAGGCTTTTCTTATGACGACTATACTTCTGAGAGAGTTGTCTCCCCCTAACGACAGAAATGTCAACAGATTCGATCTCCCCTTGGAGACCCAAGGCTTTGGCTAAGGCTTTTCTTATGACGGTTGTACCGGCACCTCTGTCTATAAATGCATTGCCATACAAAGTTCTTCCATTAGGCGCTTTAAACCTGATTCGAACAACTGGTAACATTGCACGTTTGTCTAACACACTGCTGACTGGAGTATCTGAGTGTAAGAGTTTGTGATGGTATCGTTGACAACCATTTTCATTACATCTTTGTTTGTTTCGGCACTTAAAGATATTGTGTCCTCTAGAAAGACAAGAGAAATATAAGTGTTCTGACGTGACATGCGTGAATTTAGCTTTATTATCTAAATTTCTGAACCTCTCACACTGTGACAGATAATGTTCCTTTTGACAAAAACTTGAAAAAGAACAATTCTTGGATGATGATCTTTGACCATTTTGAGTATGACTGGGTGCTGCATTGACAGATCGCTTATATGGTAAGTATGCAGGCTTGCTGACGGCATTAGTTTTCTTGACATCACCAAAATCAGGATCGAATTCGGCTCTAACTTTGGATCTAAGAAATGTGTCTATGTGCATGACTGACAGAGTTTCACCTGATGTTCTGATTAAAGCAACTTTAGTCTTCCACTGATCAATCATGTAGTTTGGCATTCGTTCAACAATTTTCCTGAGATTGTCATTGATATTGATATCAGACAAATAATTCAGCTGAGTTAGACTGGCAATAGCATTGATTACATCAATTGAAAGTTCTTTCAGGGCATTTTTCTCAGTTATCTTTTGACCATTGGTGAGCTTGGTTACGTATGCTCTGGCTATTCGACTAGGTGAACCATATTCAGCTTTCAAAGTCTTTAAAGCAGTCGCGTACATACTTCTGGACGATCCCAAACCTGACAAACTTTTTGTTGACTCCCGCTGACAGATGACTCTTAAGTTGTCCCATCCTGACTTCATCTGTAAGATGTGGCTTATCATGTATGTTGATTTTGAGAGCTGGAATATCGCAATTCGATTCCAATCTAAGAAGAACATCGGCTATTGAGATTTCTTCTTTTCTTTAGCATAAAAGTCATTCGTGAGGTCTTCCTCCCACTGTTTTAATCTTCCTTTCTCGAATTCATCACAATATTCTATAATTTCGCCATTAGCAAAGGAACATTTTTCATAGTCTTTCCTAATTTCTTTGAGCTCTCTCTTTAATTTTCTGGCGTCTCCTTCACCTTTTCTGATGTAGGTTTGAATCCGTGTGATTGAACGTGTAAACTTTCCACGTAACTGTTTTCTATGTTGATGAGCAGCATTGAGCTTTGACGAGCTTTCTTCTTGTGAATCAGAGTCTGAGTTTGGAAATGGAGTGTCATTTGGCAATGGAGTATCCATTCCTGTAGTATTGATGTTATTAATGACTGGCTCTGTCATATTAACCACCACGCCAGGTAACACAAAGAGTTTGAACTTTGCCGAGACGTCGACTGTAGGCCTATATTTAGACTTCAGAGACATTTCAGACATTTATTCATATAGTCAATCATATCATTCATATATAACGGATCGTTCATTCTGAAAAGACAAAAGTTAAGGACAATAAGGACTAGAACTAATTGTGACAATTTATGACATAAATGTCCCTTTAAAGGCTCAATACCACTCTTGTTGTAATTGAATAATATGTCCCAATCTTTATTCTGGTCAACAAATTGTACTATTTTAGAATATTTCAATCAATTGATGATACAAATTTCATCTTAACACACCTTATTTAAAAATTTTGAAAAATTCAACATAATGGTTTGAAACGTCTAACGTAAACCTTTTCAAATGAAACTTCGATTTAAAAATATTTTCGAACCCTCTTGACAAGTAAAATAGGATGTAATGGATAATTTACACAACAGGTAGGACACTTAAACATCTAGTACTTAGATAGAGAGATTATTTATTTTCTGGAGCTTTCAAGCCAGCAAGAGTGTTATTGTCCCTTTAAAGGATTAGACTAAGACGAAATATGACAATTAATGTTCCTTTGAAGGCCTAGACTAGAACGCCAATCCACTGACAAGTGGCTGCATGACATCTAACAAAAGCATGGATCTTATAATACATGACAAATGTAAACAAATAACAAATGACAACTTTGGTAAATACACAGAAAAGTCATTATTTCAGAGGCATTGATTGATTATCCGATTGAACATTAATCCCTAAAAGTCATTTCTGTATTTTGTAAGTCTGAAATAACATCAAAATGTAAACAACCATTTCCAACAATGTCCTGGCAGGTTTAAACATATGGGACGAACACACTGTATGGTCACTCGTTTAAACTGACACATAATTCTAAGAACACTGAATAACACGCAATACAATTGATTATATATTGTCTGGTTGGACATGGTGTATGCATATATATACGGATAGAAGGTCAGACTCCAGTGTTGAAACTGACACATAATTCTAAGAACACTGAATAACACGCAATACAATTGATCTAAAATAGTACCTGGAGAGTGGATCTATCTCGCCCTTGCAATGACTAAAGCTAGTCAATTAATATAAGACAACATTTTGACAGTTAAAGACGGACTGAAAAGATTGTTGACAACAATGGCGACATGACAGCTAGAAGCACGGAGAAAACCTGCTAGACGCTGATTGGTTGATAATAAGAGGCTCGAAATACAAATCGGGACTCGTCTGCACTTAACTAAAAATGAGACACAAAATGAATGTAAACGAAATAAGGTTTCCGATCTATTCAGAATTTTACAGACAGTGATATACTATTCAAAAAAAGTAGGGGATATTTGATTTTTAAGTGTTATTAAAGTCACCTAATGAAACTGACGAAGAAACAAATGACAAAAATGAAATGAAGTTCACATTCATCGATTTATTCCAAATGATCGTTAGACTAAGTAAGGCACAGACTGACCATTATAAGGGTAAAATGATACCCGGGGTCAAACAGCAAAGTTACCACAGCATCACAACCAAGTCAGTAACGGGTAAATCCTCCTCTGTTTGCCAAACAAGCATTGATCCGACGTGGCATACTCCTAATGAGACGTCTAAGGTCATTTTGGTCCAGATTGTCCCATTCCTGTTGCAACGCAGCAGCAAGTTCTTGGACATTGGCAGGACGTTGTTGACGTTGACGTAACCTCTGTCCAAGCATGTCCCAGACATGCTCGATGGGGGAGAGGTCGGGACTCAGTGCTGGCCAAGGTAATGTGGTGATGTTCTGTTGTTGGAGGTAACCTGTAACGATCCTGGCCCTGTGACATCTTGCGTTGTCATCCTGGAAGATGAAACGGCGGCCATGACGTCGTGCGAACGGCACAACATGGACTGCCAAGATGTTGTCCCGGTAGTACTGGCCTGTAACACGCCCTGCAACAACATGTAAAGCCGTTCTTCCAGCAACAGTGATGCCTCCCCACACCATAACAGAACCACCCCCAAATCGATCATGTCTGATGACGTTAACGTCTTGGAAGCGCTCGTTTCGACGACGCCACACCCTCCTACGTCTGTCCAAAAAATCAACAGTGAACCTTGACTCATCTGAAAACATCACATTGCTCCAGCGTCGATTATCCCAGTGTTGACGATCCCTACACCAACGACGTCTTGCCTGAATGTGATGATCTCTCAAACAAGGGATCACGCGAGGACGTCGGGCACGAAGGTGACCCCTATGCAGTCGATTCCGAATCGTCTGGCCACTCACTCTCACACCAGTGTCTGTTTGAAGACGAGCGCTGATCTGATTTGCTGTGATGACACGATTTCTCAAGGCCAAGGTACGGATAAATCGATCCTGGGCTTGAGTTGTCGCCCTTGGTCGACCTGAGCGTGATCTGTCCTGTACAGATTGTGTATCACGGTATCTGGACCATAGTCTGCTTATGACAGACTGAGAAACATTCATCGTCCGCGCCACAACCGCCTGTGTTGTGCCGATCTGTAGCATGCCAAGGGCACGTAACCTTTCATTTTGGGTAAGCCGACGCATATCAAAATTTGTTTTCTGGTCACTAAAACAATTAAACTGATGTTTCCACCCTGGAATTCAATGCCACAATGACTGTAACATTTAAAGTCAGAGTGGTGCAAATCTTGGGTTGGACCCCCATGATGATCCCAAGCATCACCTGCATTCCATGCGGTAGCTATTGGTGCGTTTGGGCGTCACATGTAACTGGAAATGTTTCTTCTGTTAGGTTCTATAGTGACTTTTTTCGTAGTCATTTGCATATTTTAGTATTATGCCCCCAAAATCAAATATCCCCTACTTTTTTTGAATAGTATATATTATAGATAATGTATATACTATGTGTAGTGCCTGTGGCGTCAACAGCCAATCAACTGGATTAAGGTTGTAATTGAATAATTGAAAAGCGATTTGGCGTGTGGGATACTTAAACATTAACAGCCCACACCCAGATGACAGATACTGGACCTCCCAGCTTATCTGGGACTCCATAGAATGTATAGGTATGAAAACATTCATATAATGTTAGACGAAAGCAAAAGCTAGGTAACGAACCAACAGCAAGGTGGCGCGTAAAAAGGTCCCCTAGAGGGTAACGCCAACCACCCTGCACTACTTAACCAAATTAAATAAATGAACTAATAAATTTAAAAACACATAGCAAAGCGAGGCGCAAAAATGTCTCCTAGAGAGAAACGCCAACAGCCTTGCACTACTAAAACAACTCGACAGGGTTAAAACGTAAAAATGTCCCCACAGAGGGAAACGTAACACACCCTGTCCAAATAATATCAATTACTTTTCAGTTATATTTTATTTCATCTCTTTTCCTTTTTTTTCTTATTTAAAATAAATAAACATTGATTGTAGATCGAATCATATATTCATGTATGTAAATTGTAATGTCACTAACACCTACTAACATATTCATATCTTTCAAAGAAAGTACTGCCATAAGTAACACACCTTTTTTTTCTTCTTTTTCTCTCTTTCTTTCTCCTCTTTCTTTTCAGGTGCTGGATTCTTCCTTCAGAGAACCAATAATAAAAGGAAAGAACAAACAGAATCAAAGATGACACCCACCACCATACTGGACTAGAAGATGAAATGGGAAGGAAGAATGGTCCAGGCCCCATATTCAACAACAAACCCCAAGGAAGATGTGCACCTCCCTGCCAGACAAATCGACCTGACCGACAGAAACGACTTATATATAATATATATATATGTACATACTATGTCTAAATGTCTGTCCACGTTCATCTCTGTTTTGTTCCATATTTGTTTTGTATGTCTGTCCCATTCGCACCCATCTCATTCTGCACTTGTCATAAAACGTTTCGTCTTTACTGTCTTCTGTACATATATATGTATATCTAATAATTCTTTAATCCTTTATTTCACATTGTAAATTATAGCACCATGTATACATAACATGTTATTGTCGGCGATATCACCTCGTGGAAGCGGACGTAAAGTTCAACTAACTCACACACAACTAATTTTAATCAGATTGTTGTGAACTTGCCGTAAAGTGGATATAGTAACCATTGGCTATACGTACACGAAATTGAGTTTTCTCGTCTCATGTGGTCTTCAACTAAATTGTTATTTTATGGTTCCAAAGTCTGAATTTTGGAAGGGGGGGGGTAGATGACCGAATGGTTTGCCCGTGCGCACTGTATCATAATCACCGGTTGTACGTGACAAGGAGTAGGGCCGCCTGTCCAACCTCGTGGTGTTATTTTGTGTGTTATATTGTCGTCGCCCCCGTCCATCCGTCGGTCCGGCATCAACAATTCTTTATGGATGCTCTAGAGGCTAAAGTTAATATCCAATTGAATTTAAATTTAAACACAGTGTGTAAGGTCATGAGACGAAGAAGCCTATTGATAAAAATCTTGTGGACGCCCTAGAGGCCAAAGTTAATATCCGATTGACTTTAAATTTATACACAGTGTTTAAGGTCATACGACAACGAAGTCTATTCATTTTCAGCGATTGTGTGGACGCCCTAGAGGCCAAAGTTAATATCCAATTGACTTTAAATTTATACACAGTGTTTAAGGTCATGAGATGAAGAAGTCTATTGATTTTCAATGAATTTTTATACGCCCACATGGAAATATGGTTGTATATTGCCGTCGCCCCTGTCCGTCCGTCCGTTGTCCACAATTTCTTGTGAACACGCTACAGATTGTTTTGAAATTGATATATGTTTGCATTAGTGAGATGAAGAAGCCTATTTAATTTCAATAACTTCCGTTAATTTCGTCTGGAGTTATGGCCCTTTTTTCACTTTGTTGCACCTTGTGAACGCTCTAACAACAAAAGTTATCAACCGATCTGTATGAAATTTATATGCATCATTTAAATTAGTAAAACAAAGAAGCCTATTGAATTTCAGCAATTTCCGTTAATTACATCTAGAGTTATGGCCCTTGTTTCACTTTGTTGAATCTTGTGAACGCTCTAATGACAACCGTTATCATCCGATCTGTTTGAAATTGATATGCATCATTTAAATTAGTGAAACGAAGAAGCCTATTGAATTACGTCGTGAGTTATGGCCCTTGTTTCACTTTGTTGTACCTTGTGAATGCTCTAACGACAAAAGTTATTATCCGATCTGTATGAAATTTATATACATCATTTAGATTAGTAAAGCAAAGAAGCTTATTGAATTTCAGCAATTTCCGTTAATTACATCTAGAGTTATAGCCCTTGTTTTACTTTGTCGAACCTCGTGAACGTTCGAACGACAAAAGTTATCATCTGATCTGTATGAAATTGATATGTATTATTTGAATTAGTAAAACGAAAAAGTCTGTCGAGTTTCAACAATTTCTGTAGATAACTTCCAGAGTTACAGCCCTTGTTTTAGTTTTTAGAACCTTATGAACCCTCAAACGACGAAAATTATGTCATCTGTATGAAATTGTCTATTAAATGCCCCCTAATTACCTACAAAAGAACAAATATACGACAACTCTTGTCGACTGTTGGACGATTTAGCTGCTATGGGCGTATGTTTAGTTGCCTGGCAACCTATCTTTATGACTTGAACAGCTAAACCCATGATGTTAAAAGTTTCGTATACTAACCGTTAGTATGGGGCAGAACTTCATAAAAACCAAAAAAATTCTAATGGTTTTCTGATAATTACTTAAAGCGACAATTTTATATTTTTACGTTTTATGTTTAAAATGTATTAAAATAAAGCCCTAAAATAGATGGTATCTATAAACAGTCCTACCTTGTTAAAGATTAATCCTATAATTCACTATTGCCAGTTGAGAAATTGGCAAAAATATCATTTTCAACTTCAAATTCAAACGTTTGAAGATAGCTATTCCATGGTGGAGAATAGGCAAACAAGGGAGGTAATTGGGAGGTAATGGTGTTATTATTTCCGGTGTGAAGATTTGTAAGTGTGAGAAAAATAACCTATGATCGTAAAATAGTGAGTTGACAACCTATTGAGCAAAAGACATAGAAATAATTATGTTTTGACTTTCTTAGAAAATATGAAATTGTAACTTTAATGAGTTGTTACTCTTAATCAGATTTTAATATATTATAAATGTTTCATTACCGAAAAAAGTAAAAATATGCGTCAACTCTTGTTGACTGCCCGGACAATTTAGCTGCTGTGGGCTTATGTTTTGTTGCCTGGCAACCTATCTTTTGCAGGTTATAAACGATCTTTAACCACTATCAGATCTTTAACCACTATCAGACGGTAACTTGAAAGAAAACACACAACTAAACGGTATCCTGGTTTGTTGGGTACTATTTTTAAGATTGGACCCTTGTCAGCATGAGTATTTCAAAGCAAGTTAGCAAGCATTGGGACATTGAAAGGATGAGCCCTATTAATTTTCCCCATTCCCCTGTCCATCTCTTGCGCAATATGGGTGTATCTTGCATGGCAACCGCTTGTTTTGATAATTGTTGATATGATTTGGAGTCTAAATATTTAAGATTTGACAACTGGTTAGCCTATAATCTTCATATATGTTTCTTTCAGAAGTCGTCGCATGTATCATAAGTAACAGCGATACACCTAAAAGTTTCCTTAATAGACCGAAAATAGTACGAAACTACTTGTGTCTATACCTACAGGAGAATGCAATTGTGGTACCTCCTGCGTTCAAAAAAGATCAAATGGTGAATGAAATACTGAAATTATGGAAATCAGATTTAACAGACAGTCCGGATTGTTTAATGGTAATTAACATTAATTAAAGTCATTGTTGTGTCTCTTGTGGGCGTATGTTCTTGTCGCGCCAGTTCATTCTTCGTTCGTCTTTAATTTGTTTGTGTACACCCTACAGGTCACAATTTTTATACGTTGTTAACGAAATTTGAGATATGGGTTTATATTCCACAGATCTCGGTTCCTTTCGATATTGGCATGTATCAGATCAGTACTTTATGTATTATGGCCCATGATTGTATGAAAATTCATGTTTTAAGCTTGCTTGTGGACACTCTAGAGGTCGTATATTACTGTCCCCCCGTTCGTCCATCCGGCGTGCTGGCGTCCACAATTGCTTGTGGAGGCTCTACATGGTAAAGGTAATAACTGATTAAAACTTAAATTAATACACAGTGTTTAAGGTCATTAAACCAAGAATCCTATTTTCAACAATTTTTATACTCCCACATTTTCATGTGGACATATATTGTCGTCGCCCCTGTCCGTCCGTCCACAATTGTTTGTGAACAGTCTTCAAGTCGCAATTTTTATCCGATTTCAATGAAACTTGAAATATAGGTTTATCACCTTAACCCTTTCACTGCGTATACCCGGTAGTACCGGGTATTATAAAATGTCGGTAAAATGCATGTACCCGGTATTACCGTGTACTCAGTAAAGCCCTCGCTAAAATTAGTACCGTAACTGCAAGTGCCATCTATTGTATTTTCTATACACTAGAACATATTTCCACGTGTTTCAAAGCGGCAAACCGTAAAATGGCGGAGTGCATAGTGACAACGTAGACGATGCACTCTCCACGAAGTCGTGAATGACGTCTTGCTGACCAACACGTGGACAATTTCGAGGCGGGTGATACACATAATTCGTTTCCAGTTACTTGATAATGATAGTAGTCAGGACAGTGATTGGTATTATGAAGTGTGTGATTTGTTGCGCGACATTCCGCCCATGGCTATAGCTATGTCTCCCGTGCATGATGAACAAGCCCAATGTGAACACGATAGCCCTGTGTCTGCAGTAGATTCTGACAATAATTCTGATGTTGATAATAATGCTGGCCTGCTGGATTGTAAAAGACGTAGGCAATTCCTGAGTCCCGAACGTGTAGATCTATTGACTGACTATATTGATAATGATATGGGACTTGGGGATGAAAGTGAAAGTAAAAACAAGGTATTGCAATATGCCCGTGGTCATGGCAGCGGGAGACGTGATGCGCGTGTTTGTGGCGGCATTGCTCATGGCTGCTATTGATATTTTGGTTCATTTTATATATCTTTATCAAAATCCAGTGAAAAAAACAATATCTTTTAAGTATTTCATGGAGAAAAATTCGTTTTCGTGTTAGCTTTAGTGAGAAATGAGAAATCCAAAATGGCCGCCATGACGTCACGTGACTACATTATTATGCAAATTTCCAAAATTCTATTTTTTTCTCTTAGCCCAACCTCATGCCCATCCCAACAGACAAAAAATTTTTTCATAAAAGCTTCCATAAGTACTGCTTGGCATTCAGTTCCAACCTCCCTTTTTTCCTCAAAAAAGGGTCTAGCACAGGCAGTGGATTTACGTCTGGCATTGAAAGGGTTAAGATCTTGGTTCCTTTCGATATTGGCATGTATCGGACTGTAACTTCATGGATTATGGCCTCTGATTGTACGAAAAATCACGTTTTGAGCTTGTGAACACTGTAGAGGTCACAATTTTTATCCGATTTGGTTTGAACTTGAAATGTATGCTTATAAGTTATAAGCATACATAAGTTATAACCCAAAGATATCGGTTCCTTTCGATATTTGCGCATATCGGAATGTAACTTCCTGAATTAGGGCCCCTTATTGTATGAAAAATCGCGTTTTTAGCTTGTAGACCCTATACAGGTCATAATTTTTATCTGATTTAAAAAAACGTATTATTTTATCACCGTTAAACCCTAAGGACTGCTGAGTTCGAATTTCGTGAAAATCGGCCCAAAACTGACAGACAAAATGGCCATCGTTCGTTCTCAAATAGCGTAAAAATATGGTATATCAAGGTTGTGGACCCTATAGAGGTTACAATTCTTATCCTATTTTGACGAAACTTGAAATATAGGTTTATCTCCAAAAGATCTCGGCTGCTTTCGATATTAGCATGTATCGGATCGAAACTTCATGGATTATGGCCCCTGTTTGTAGGAAAAATCATGTTTTTAGCTTGTGGACCCTATAGAGGTCACAATTTTTACCCAATTTTGTTGAAACTTGAAATGTAAGTTTATAACCCAAAGATCTCGGTTCCTTTCGATATTCGTGCATATCGGACCGTAACTTCCTGAATTATGGCCCCTGATTGAACGAAAAGTCGCCTTTTTAGCTTGTGGACCCTATAGAGGTCATAATTTTTATCTAATTTAGAAAAATGTATTATTATATCACCGTTACACCCTTAAGGACGACTGAGTTCGAATTTCGTGAAAATCGGCCCAAAATTGACAGACAAAATGGCCGCCGTTCGTTCTCAAATAGCGTAAAAATATTTTATATCAAGGTTGTGGATCCTACAGAGGTCACAATTTTTATCCGATTTTGTTGAAACTTGAAATGTAAGTTTATAACACAAAAGATCTCGGTTCCTTTCGATATTTGTGCATATCGAATTGTAATTTCCTGCATTATGGCCCTTGATTGTAGGAAAAATCACTTTCTTTTTAGCTTGCTCACCATCTCTCGATTAAATGTGGGCGTATCCTGCCTGGCAGCCGCTGGTTATCCGATTTAAAAAACCGTATTATTATATCACCGTTACACACTAAGGACGGCCGAGCTCAAATTTCGTGAAAATTGGCCCAAAACTGACAGACAAAATGGCCTCCCCTCGATCTCAAATAGCGTAAAAATATGGTATATCAAGGTTGTGGACCCTATAGAGGTCACAATTTTTATCCGTTTTTGTTCAAACTTGAAATGTAAGTTTATAACCCAAAGATCGTGGTTCCTTTCGATATTCGCGCATATCGGACCGTAACTTCCTGAATTATAGCCCCTGATTGTACAAACAAGCGGTTGCCATGCAAGATACACCCACATTTTGCAAGAGATGGACAGAGAACAAGCTCAAAAAAAGAAGTGATTTTTATTTTGTACAATCAAGGGCCATAATTCAGGAAGTTACAATCCGATATGCATGAATATTGAAAGGAACAAAGATCTTTGGGTTATAAACATGTATTTCAAGTTTCAACAAAATCGGATCAAAATTGTGTCCTCTCTCTAGAGGGTCCAAAACCTTGATATACCACATATTTACAATATTTGCATACGATGGGCAGCCATTTTGTCAGGCAGTTTTGGACCGATTTGTACAAAATTTGGACTCAACCATCACAAGGGTGTAACAGTGATATATTCAAACGTTTTTTTAAATCGGATAAAAATTGTGACATCTAGAGGGATCACATCCTAAAAACGCAACTTTTCGTACAATCAAGGGCCATAATTCAGGAAGTTATGATCCAATATGTGAGTATATCGAAAGGAACCAAGATCTTTGGGTTATAAATATGTATTTCTGTAACCAGGGGGTGTAAATTCTCAATAAAAACTAAGGTGTTTAGTTTTTAAACCTTTATTAAAAACCCTGAAATATATATACATTAAAATTAATATACATATCACAGTAACAGTTGAGTACAATAAAATAATGGTAAGGCATGCATACTTAATGATGAAATATATCAATATTTTATACACTAAAATACATCACTAATTAAATTAAATATATTAAATATGCCTTAAGTTTATACTAAATATAATATAAGTAATTGATGACATACCCAAAGAAGGGGTTTTTAAATAAGACTATCAAGATGGTGAACAAAATCTTCAGATAACTATATTCTGGAAAATAACATTATTCTGATTATACATACAATATACTTTCAAAACGGTACCTTATAATCTACTATATATATATGTATATATGAAAAACTAATGATCTTTACATGTTATATTCTATCTATTTAAATAAAATGGCTGCTTCATAATACAATTTCTATCATTCCTACATCCGCTCCATCTAAATCCCAATTACCCAAAATAAGAGAATTAGCACACAAACCTGTAATACAGAAGTAGTATAACTGGAACAATTCTCTGAAAATAACCTAACTAGATTTGGAAAATAAAGTTAAACAATTTGATTGAAGATATCAAATTGTCCTTACACTTCGAAATCTATCTAATGTCTGATGTACAAAGTGAGGTTTAGATAAAAAGAAAACTTGCTTGTAACCAAGGGAGTAGAATTGTACTCACCCCAAGATTTGGGCTCTAAGAAAACAGTACAGGTTAACAAGCCAAGTTAAAGGAGAGATGTTATTATAGACCAGTTGCAAGTAAAATTAGTGTCAGTTTTTTAGTTTAAAGGTGCACTTACTCAATACACTATATTACTTGACATAATAAAACCTATAAACATATTAAAATTCTGCTTTGCTACATTTCAAGTTTCATCAAAATCGTATCAAAATTGTGACCTCTATAGGGTCCACAACCTTGATATACCATATTTTTACACTATTTGAGAACGAACGGCGGCCATTTTATCTGTCAATTTTGGGCCGATTTTCATGAAATTGGAACTCAGCTGTCCTTAGGGTTTAACGGTGATATGATAATACGTTTTTTTAAATCGGGTAAAAATTATGACCTCTATAGGGTCCACAAGCTAAAAACCTGAAAAACAGGTTGCCGGAAATGCAGCCTGTCAGTTTTTCAGGCACTGATCGATGAGGTAGAATGTCAAACGAACGGACTTGCGAATCACGACGAAGCCCACTCACGAGCGTCAAAGTAGGGAGTCCTCCCCCAGAAAATTTTGAAAATTAGACTGCTGGAAATGCTGTCTTACAGTATTCTGTCAGGCACCGATCGTCGAGATAAATAGATCTGCCCAGATACTGTTCATCGCCTGATCACTAGTTTATCCGACTAGAGAACAAAATGTCAAACAAACAGACTTGCGAACCTCAACGAATTCCCCTTGTGAGCGCCAAAGTAGTGAGTCCATTGGGGTCCTTGGAAATGCTCTACAACATGCAAGTTTATGACTGAGTGGGGATGTGGGATTTATTCACCGTAGAAGGTATTGATTACCCAAACATATCACAAATACTTTTTTTATTTTCTAAAATTATTGGGGGGGGCGGAAAACAGAGGACCGACCAGATTGATGGGGGGGGGGGGAATGCCCTCCTTTCCCCCCCCCCCCCTGGCGCTGCCACTGACTAGAGGCTTAAGTTATTATCCGATTCCGATTGACTATAAGAAGCCTATTGCTTTTAAATGATTTCTGATAATTACTTTCAGAGTTACGGCCCTTGATCAATTTAGTAATCTTGTCGATGCGCTAGAGGCTAAAGTTAATAGATTTATACACAGTGTATAAGGTCTTGAGACAAACAACCGAAACAACTTATAATGATTTCTGATAATTATTTAATGGGTTGTTACTCGTAATCAGATTTCAGTGTTTTGTAAATGGTGGGGATATTTTTGTACCATATTAACTTTAAAAATAGTGTTTATTGAAAATCAATAAAAAATTTGAACTTTTATTGACACAATGTTTTTACCTTGTCGGTATTTTGGCTATAACAATTATGAATTGAATACTTATACTTTAAAGCGAAGCTAGAACATTTTAACATATTATTTTTCTTCTTCTTCTTCTTATTATTATATACAAGTATTCATATAGCGCTGCTTTTACTAGAAGTGTTAAGTAGCGCTTTACAATAATTGCAACAAGTGGAATAAGATATAAATTGACAAGGAAATAAAATATAAAATCACAAACAAATAAAATATAAAATCATAAACAAATAAAATATAAAATCACAAACAAAAGAAACATAAAGTGACAGACAAATAAAATATAAAGTTTCAAACAAATAAAATGACAAATATAATAATAAAAATCGACATGTAAATATATATTATAGACAGAGATATTGATTGAAAATATCTTTAAAATAATGATTCTATTAGTAAGTTTGGAATACAAAGGTTTTAAAGTTTGTTGATTCTTTTGATATTTATGACAATATCTTCCTCCTTCACTTTTAGACACCAAAGAAGAAGACATTGTAGACTGCCGAAGAAAGTGATCAACAGAATCAAACAATTGTAAAAGAAAAAATAAAGAAGGTGCGACTGACAACACAATCAGTTATCGTTAATCCCGCTTTTTCTGTTGGTTTTGCTTAGTTTTATTAAGCTTTTGTGAAATACTTTCAGACTGCCAAAGAAAGTGATCAACAGAATCAAACAATTGTAAAAGAAAAAATAAAGAAGTCGCCGAAGAAAACACAATCAGTTCCTGTTAATCCTGCTTCGAAGACTGGCGAAGAAAGTAATCAACAGATTCAACCAACTGTAAAAGAAAAAATAAAGAAGGTGCCGAAGAAAACAGAATCTGTTCCTGTTAATCCTGATATTTCTGTAGGCTTTGCTTAGTTTTATTTTAGTTTTACTAATTATCTCCCCAAGTGAGACTCCATGATTCTATAAAATATGTTATACCCCTCATGTGAAACACTTTTCATAAAACACAGTAAATAAAATATTTTTATAAATTCTGTGAATATTTTAAGCATTCTGCCCTTTCGTTGGCCTAGAGCTAAAATTTGTTCTAGGATTTCAAATCTCAACCAATTAAATATTTTAGTTTAAGTTTTCATCTAAAAAAATTAAGAACCCTGATCCGTAAATATTTGCCAAAATCATCATCAGTAAATATTTTCATAAAACCCATTTAATAAAATATATTTGATGAGTAAAATATTTTCATAAAATCTGTCAGTAAAATATTTTCATAAACACCATTCAGTTAATGAACCTACTGGTATATAAACCCCACAAGTGAAATACTTTCATAAACCCCAATCTTCACTATATTTTCATAAATCCCAAATAAGTCCGTCCAAAAGTCACAATTTTAAACAAGTTTGACCAATCTTAAAATATAGGTTTATCTCTCAAAGATCTCGGTTCCTTTCGAAATGGCATGTATTGGACCATAACTTCATGAATTATAGCCCCTGATTATACGAAAAATCACGTTTTTAGCTTGTGGACACTATAGAGGTCACAAATTTTATCCGATTTTTATGAAACTTGACATGTATGTTTATAAGCCAAGATCTCGGTTCCTTTCGATGTTTATACATATCGGACTGTAACTTCCTGGATTATGGGCCCTGATTGTTTAAAAAAAAAATGTGTTCAAATTTTAAAACCGATTTAAAAAAAACATTCAAATATATCACTGGTACACCATAATGACAGTTGAGTTCGAATTTCGTTAAATCGGACGAAAAGGTCCGTTCTTCGTAGTGTAAATAGTTTAAAAGTATGGTAAATCAAGGTTGTGGACCTTCAAGAGCTCACAATTTTGATCCGATTTTTTGTTTAAACTTCAAGCTTATGTTTATATCACAAAGATCTCAGTTCCTTTCTGGGATGTAATACATTTTTCACCGTTACACAATAATAATAGTTGAGTTCAAATTTCATGAAAATTGGACCAAACTGCCTGACAAAATGGCCACTCCCTGTACGCAAATAGGTTTTGAACCCTGTAAAGGTCACATTTTTATCTGATTTCAATGAAACTTAAAGTAGCTAAGTCTCGAACTCAATATCGTCCAAAGTCTTCGACATTGAAAACACGAATTATTTGCCAATATAAATTAACATTGATGTGATCTTACCGGGAAAAGATGACTTCTGATATCTAATATTTAAGACAAAAAAAACATTTTACCGTTGGTACATGAATCGTGTTCCATAATGCGTTTCAACACCATTTGTAACCAAGGGACTCAAAGAACATAGGCTATAGACAACCACGATTCATGTTAAACGGTGACATCGTATTCTTATCTGGAGAGTATGTGCAATAAATACTATCGTTAGAAATTGCCATTCGATTGAGACTTCTGGCTTATTTCGCCGAACATACCTGATTAGAAATTACAGTAACGATTAAATGTAAATGAGTTATATACAACCATATTGCATTATTATATGCGTTGCCACCCATTGTATCAATTTCTAGATTCCAAATATTAGCATGGCCACCGCTTTTTTAATTATAACATTTTTGTGTGAATAAGAAACCTTTAAATCATGTCATGGTGGAGTTATTTTTGGAGTTGACACAATGTTTTTACCTTGTTGATAGTATGATTATAACGCTTATGAACTGAATATATATACTTTACAGGGAAGCTTTAACATTTTGAAAATATCTTTAAATTATGATTATTGAAAATCAATGGAAAGTTTGAATTGTTAATGACACAATGTTTTTTTTTGATATTGCGACTAAAATAATATACAGTGGACTCTGTCACATCCGACATCGTACAGGATCGTTACAATATTTCAGATCACACAGCGTGTCGGAATACCAAGCTTTCTCCAAAACCGGAAATACTGTAACTTCGAAAACAGGAAGTATTTTTATATTGTAGCTTCGAATCACCAGAATGCTATTCCCTTTAAAAATGATAAACCTTTCTGTACTTTCAAAATTTCATTACATTAAATAATTAACAATACCAATGCATGCGTACAATATATTTAATATGTCTGACACTGTAGCTCGGCCAATTGAATACTTAATGGCTAATTCCTTCTGCGCAGGTCGTGGAACTTTCTCGAAATCTGCTATAAGTTGCCGCTTTACATCTAATGTCAAATCTGTTTGGGCACGCTTTGCAGGACGTTCAGACATTTTGAATACAATAATGTATAATGATTCTTCAATCGCGGCAATTTTTATATTATGTCGCGGTATTTTACATGAGTAATTAAAATCAAATACCAAGCGCACTCTTACAAGAGATTATAAATTGTAAAATAATCAACAAAGAATTTATAACATTATCAAAGTAATCAACACAGACCGGCCCTTGCGAGTTTTAATCTCACCGATAATTGATTGGTGATTGTTTGTTAATCTTTTCTGGCTTCACACCCATTGAGTTTTAATCTCACCGATAATTGGATACTTCACACCCACCGTTTGAAGTACGGATTATACGGTGTCGATTCAATGGAAATTATGTGACGGGACGGCTGATTGATGTCGTAATCCGGAACATACAGAATCCGGATTTACCAGCGATTTTTTTGGCTGATGTAATAAGAAAATAAATCGGGACATGAAAATCATGTCAGATGTCACAGCAATCCGGAGTGATCAGACATTGGATGTGACAGAGTCCACTGTACTTATACTTTAAAGGGAAGCTAGAACATTTAACTTTTTGAAAATATCTTTAAAATAATGATTGTAATAGTAAATTTGGAATATAAAGGTTTTAAAGTTTGTTGATTGTTCTTATATTTATGGCAATATCTTCTCCCTTCACTTTTAGACACCAAAGAAGATTAAGAAATTGAAGTCTGGCGAAGAAAGTGGTCAACCGAATCAAACAATTATAAAAGAAAAAAAAAAGAAGGTGCGACTGACAATACAATCAGTTATCGTTAATCCCGCTTTTTCTGTTGGTTTTGCTTAGTTTTATTAAGCTTTTGTGAAATACTTTCATAAACCCCAATCTTCACTATATTTTCATAAATCCCAAACAATAAGATTTATTTATTCAAGGTAACCAACCATTTGATCATTACATTTCTACAATAAGTAAAATTTATTTATTTGTAAAATATTTTCATTAAATCTGTTAGTAATTTTTTTTTTTTCAAAAACCCCTTCAGTAAGCCCAAATAATAATAATCATTTTCTAGAGTGTACAATCAATTATAGACATACATAAACTTGAGGGGCTTCATACACAAAATATAAGATAAATTTAATTTTTATACGCCCACATTGAAATGTGGTCGTATATTGTCGTCGCCCCCGTCCGTCCGTCCGGCATCCACAATTGCTTGTGGACGCTCTAGAGGCTAAAGTTAATATCCGATTGACTTTAAATTTATATACAGTGTTTAAGGCCATGAGACGAAGAAGCCTATTGATTTTCATCGATTTCCAATAATTACTGCCAGAGTTATGGCCCTTGATCACTTCAAAAAATCTTGTGGACGCTCTAGAAGCCAAAGTTAATATCCGATTGACTTTAAATTTATACACAGTGTTTAAGGTCATGAGACGAAGAAGCCTATTGATTGTCAGCGATTTCTGATAATTACTGCCAAAGTTATGGCCCTTGATCACTTTGAAAAATCTTGTGGACGCTCTAGAGGCCAAAGTTAATATCCGATTGACTTCATATTGATACACAGAGTTTAAGATCTTGAGACGAACAAGTATATTGATTTTCAATGAATTTTTATGACTTGGAACAGCTAAATCCATGATACAGTATTAAAAGTTTTGTATACAAAACGTTAGCATGGGGCAGAACTTTATAAAAACCAAACAAGTCTTGTTGACTGCCCGGACGATTTAGCTGCTGTGGGCGTATGTTTCGTTGCCTGGCAACCTATCTTTATAATTAAAATTGAAAATATTCTGTTTTTAAACGTTTCTTGAAAGTTTATATATTGGGGCTATTCTGTACAGTTTTGGGTATTTTGTTCCAATCTTTTTGACCAGAGAATGCTCTTTCTTTAATTTTGGATTTAGGAACAGTACAAACTAACTGATTACTCTTTGATGAAATAGTAAGATATTCTTGATCTGAGTAGCCATTTGTTCATTAAGTAAATAATTAGTAAATTATTTCCATAAACCCAATCAATTAAAAAATGCTTTCCTAATTAATAAAATATTTTCATGAACCCCTTAAGCATTGGCAGCTAAAAACTGTTAATATTTACCCTCGTACAATAAAATTAACGTTCGATTTTGAGGTTTTGGCCATAAATGTAAAAATAAATCATGGTTTTAATGAAATCTTCCTAATTTTAAAAAATTAATAAATTTTCACTAATGTTTTATTGTAAACTTTAGATGTAGACAATTTCTTCACTTTAGAAATAAATGCTTTAATTGAGACTAGATTAAGATCAGAACTGAAAGTCCTCTACCATAACTATGCTGCCCTGCATGGATGTTTCAGTACAATAAAATCTTTTCTTATGTGAACTTGAATGATTTAGAATTTTAAAGTGACGTTTTGATTTTGAGTTGTTTCTATTTTTGTCCCCCGCCTTTCGAAGAAAGCAGGGGACTATTAAAATGGGGTCGTCGGTCTGTCCGTGCATCCGTTTGTCTGTCTGTCTGTCTGTCCGTCACACTTTTTGGGACAAAATAACTCTTTCTAATTGAGCTAGAATGTTCATACTTGGTGTAGGTGTTTATTAGGTCAATACCTTGATGGAGTTCGAAGATGAGCATTTTCTGCTTAGGGTAAGCGGAGATAAGCAATTTGATTGGTTGATGCTTTGGGACACGATAACTTTAGTTCTAATAAAGTGAGAGTGATGAAACTTGGTGTATAGTTTCATTACAGCAATACCTTGACTAAGTTCGATAATGAGTATTTTCAGCTCAGGTTAAGCAGAGCTATAAGCAATTTGATTAGCCAAGATTTTGGAACACAATAACTCTCATTCTAATTGAGCTAGAATGTTCAAACTTGGTGTAGGTGTTTATTGGGTCAATGCCTTGATGGAGTTCGAAGATGAGCATTTTCTGCTTAGGGTAAGCAGAGATAAGCAATTTGATTGGTTGATGCTTTGGGACACGATAACTTTAGTTCTAATTAAGTGAGAGTGAGGACACTTGGTGTATAGCTTTATTACATCAATACCTTGACTAAGTTCGATAATGAACATTTTCTGCTGAGGGTAAGCAGAGCGATAAGCAATTTGATTGATCGAGACTTTGGAACACATGATGAAACTTGGTGTATAGTTTCATTACAGCAATACCTTGACTAAGTTCGATAATGAGTATTTTCAGCTCAGGGTAAGCAGAGCTATAAGCAATTTGATTAGCCAAGATTTTGGAACACAATAACTCTCATTCTAATTGAGCTAGAATGTTCAAACTTGGTGTAGGTGTTTATTGGGTCAATGCCTTGATGGAGTTCGGAGATGAGCATTTTCTGCTTAGGGGAAGCAGAGATAAGCAATTTGATTGGTTGATGCTTTGGGACACGATAACTTTAGTTCTAATTAAATGAGAGTGAGGACACTTGGTGTATAGCTTTATTACATCAATACCTTGACTAAGTTCTATAATGAACATTTTCTGCTGAGGGTAAGCAGAGCGATAAGCAATTTGATTGGTCGAGACTTTGGAACACAATAACTCTCCTTCTAATTGAGGTAGAATGTTCAAACTTGGTGTAGGCATTCATTAGGTGAATCCCTTGATGGAGTTCGAAGATGAACATTGTCTGCTTACGGTAGGCAGAGATAAGCAATCTGATTGGTTGATGCTTTAGGGGCACGATACCTTTGGTTATAATGAAGTGAGAGCGATGACACTCTGAATATAGATTCATTATATCATTACCTTGACTAAGTTCGATTGTGCAAATTTTCTGACTGGGCTAAGGAACGATAAGCAATTTGATTGGTCAAGACTTTGGAACATAAAAACTCTGGTTTTAATTGAGGTAGAATGTTTAAACTTGATGTAGATGATCATTAGGTGAATGTCTTGACTGATTTCAATGATTAACATTTCAAACTAAAGCTAAGCAGAGCTAATCAATTTCATTGGTCAATGCTTTGGGAGAAGATAATCTTGATTCTATGTGTTAGAGAGTGATGAAACTTAGTGTGTAGTTTGATTGCTCGATACTTTTGAAAAAAATAAATGTGCGATTAATTAATATGTGTCATCTATTTATTTTAGGATTTCGGCGGGGGACATTAGCCTCACTGTTGCCTTGTTTCATTTTTATTTTGTTTTGCCTTTCATTAGTTTGCATTTCAGATGCTTGCATTTTATTTGGCCTTCAATTTCACGTGGACGTATATTGTCCGTCCGTCCTTTCGTGTGTCCTTTCACATTTTGTTTGTGGACACTCGACAGGTCACAATTTTTATCCGCTTTTGACACTTAAACTAAAGGTTTATAATATCCCAAAGATCGTGCCCCTTTTGATATTGGCGTGTATTGGAACGTAACTTCATTGATTATGGCCCCTGGTTGTACAAAAAATCATGTCTTTAGCTTGTTTTAGCATGTTTTTAGCCCCTGATTGTATGAAAATGAAAAGTCACGATTTTGATGAAACTTAAAATGTATGTTTATAACCCAAAGATCTCAGTTCCGTCTGATAAGGTCATATATCGGAACGTAACTACCTGGATTATAGTCCCTAATTATATGAAAAATCATATTTTTAGCTTGTGGGCCCTCTAGAGGTCACAATTTTTATTTGCTTTAAAAAAATGTTGGCCCAGTTCTAATTTTGTGAAAATCGGACCAAAACTTGCCTGATAAAATGACTTCTCTCTGTGCACAAATAGTGTAGATATCGGATCGTAATTTCATGGATTATGGTCCCTGATGTTTTTGAAAATTCAAATTTTTACCTTTTGTGTCAATTCCCACTCCATAGTGAATTGTGAATGTCAACAAAATACTGACTTTTAATTAAGCTTTTCATTTTTTTTATTTTTTTTTGGGACTGGGCCTAAATTTCCTGCCATTTGATTTCACTGATGGAGCAAATTCTTGTGAACGAGAGGATAAGATATGGAACAGAATCTCGAGGCCTGCATGTTAATTGCGCATGTTTTCTGAGAACATAATCTATAGTCTGTCCATCCATGACCCACTTACTAGTGCTACTACTAACAGGGCGATTCACTATAACCGTGAATATGATAGTGGTGTGAGGGTACAAGACCACAGATCAAGAGCGTAAGAATGATTTAATGGAATCGAGCCCTTAAGGCGCGAAACAATTTCAGACAGCTTTGTATGATATTTATGTAATTGATAATATGTAATTTGGAACTGGGTCTGAGGGGACTTTGTCTCACGGGGGCGCTGCCTGACAAAATGGCTGCTCGCCGTACTTATATTGTGTAAAAGTATGCAATACCAAAGTTGTGGACCCGCTAGAGGTCACAATTTTTATCTGATTTTTATGAAACTTAAAATATTATGTTAATATCCCAAAGATTTGGGTTCCTTACGATACTTGCTCGCATCAGACCCTCGCTTCCTGCATTATGGCCCCTGGTTGTACGAAAAGTCGCTTTCCTGAGCTTGGTCTCTGTCCGTCTCTTGCAAAATGGGGAGTATCTTGCTTGGCAACCGCTTGTTAGGGTAATTTACATACTTTGTATGCCAATCTACAAAATCTTTGATATTGCATGTTGGGCTTATGTATTGCTATGAGGAATTTATAAAAAAAAAGTGTTAACTTGACCAAACAGTCTGTGTCAAACTCTCATATTGACAGTTTAAAGATCCTTTCACGGTGTGTTGCATATGACTGTATTCATCAAGCCCCATTTCATTTCAAAGTGCATATAAATGTCCCTTGGCAATGGGAATTTGCAGCTGGAAAGCTGGAAAAAGTTTCCTCCTCCCATGAGGCATTCATTCATACATGTATGTAAATAAAAGCAATGTAATTTAAATTTGATCTCTCACACGTTATAATTGTTAATTTCAGCTGTATAACAAACCCAGACATACTGCCACCACCACTTCATCACAATCAACAGCTCTTAACGTAAATGTAAATGTAGTACAAGGTAATCAAAGTATAATTGAGGGTTTGACTAAAACTTTGCCAGGTCCAGACAATCCAGTACCAGTATGTCAAAACAAAGAAAGTAGTTTTCAGATAAACCAACCAACCAGTGATAAATTCATCACCAATAGTTCATCTGCTACTGGTCAGGAATTTGCAGAATCATTTGTCAAATGGTTTTATAAAATGATCAATTCACAAAATCCTTCCTTGAAAGAAACTCCTGAGGATTTCAGTCTTTTACACTTTTGGAATGATATAAGCTTACAGCTGTCCACGAGAAACAGTAATTTTACAGAAACGACGGAACAATTTGAAGGAATTGAAATGGTTTCTCGTAAACTTTTAGGCTTTACAAAAGAAGAATTATATTTGTTTATTCCAAATGTAAGTGCTGAAGGGGTTAGATCAAAGATGGGTCCACACGGTCAGTTAGGTATTTCTGTTTGTGGAATGGTTAATCGAATGAAGGTCTTTTTAGGGATATTTGAGCAAGACTTTGGACTAATAAGTTATCCAGGTTTTCAAAATAACTTTAAAATAAAAAGGACTGCATTGAGGCTTCGTGATTCAAATATTCCAACTATGCCTAAGTTAGAAGAAGGCAAAGATTTGTTGGCAATAACTCGCTAGTCTAATAATTGATTAGTGCTACAGTAATATTATGACCAACATTTCTCCAATTATCTTGTATACATAGTAGAATATTTTCTTTTAGCCACTATTTTACTAATACTTCAAAAATATGTTATAGGTCAAGGCCGCAGATCCCCCTAAATTTTCACTGCCTCGTCCCCCCCAGAAAAATGCATCGATAAAATTTCAAAAGTCTTATTTTCAGCCCGGGAAATGGTCTCAGATAACATTTTGAGGCATCCTAATTTTAAAAAATCTTCCGTGGAAGGCACCAAGACCCCCACTAAATTCGCGCCTGTAGCGCATGTGGCGTATGCCTTCGCCCGCCGTACTCTGTCAGCGTCTCCCAAAACTTGAGTCCTATTTTCAGGCTGAGGATATTTCCCCTTGGTTCAAAAATGATCTCTTCATGACGTCAGCAGCTTATGCTCAGAGCTGGCCACTTGAGAAATTATTCATCACATTTTCATCCGTTACCGGCAATATAGTAGCCTACCTATATCCCTATATTGCGAGGACTTCTTTGATTAATCAGTCCATATCATCTGTGGTTTACTGTTTATATTTTTAAAGTTTAATAATAAATATTTTTAACTTTTGTAATATTCTCCCTCAATAACGACAATTTATTCTCGGTATGTTCATCTCTGCAGAATGCTCAGAAATGATAGCGTTTTCAGGCATCCTGCTTTTAAAATTTTCTGGAGGAGGACCCCCAGACCCCCAACAGAACAGTTCGCGCCTGTGGCGCGAGCCATTTGTCAGGCTCCGTCCCCCCCTAAAATTTATTAAGATCTGCAGCCATGTATAGGGTATATATGTTTATATCTTTATGCGGTAATTGGTAAATGTAAATAGATAAATTTATTTTAATGCTTCATTATACTTATTTGATCTTTTTTCTAGTATTAATTAGAATGTCTTACTTATATATAATCTAATGACTCTTTCACATTTCTAAACTTATTATTGGTATCTTTTCATTTTTTTTATACGCCCATATCGAAATGTGTTTTTTTTATTTCTGCCGCCCTCGTCCATGCGTACGTCCGTCGTCCACAATTTCTTGTGAACACTCTAGAGACTACATTTGTCATCCGATTGTTTTGAAATTGATATATGTTGTTACACCAGTGACATGAAGAATCCCATTTAATTTTTAGTAATTTCTGATAGTTTCTTCCGGAGTTATGGCCATTGTGAACACTTCAACGACGCAGCTCATACTCTGGTTCGATCGCTCGTTTTTTTAAGATTACACTATTGCAATAGCTTGTTATCTGGAATATCCCACAAACTGATATCAAAACTCCAAACAGTTCAAAATACTGCAGCCTGAATCATCAGTCCCACTCAAAAAAAATGCCAGCACTCAAAAAAAAAAATGCATTGCCTGCCAATTAAATTAAGAATAGAATTAAAGCCTTCCTATCTAGGCTAGATAGGAAGGCTTTACTGGCAGATCTTTTATTACCATTACAACTGAACATAAACGCCATTCAAAACTAACTTAAAAACTCGTCCATTTACGGCCTATTATGACACCCAGACTGGGTAGCGCCTTGAGCATGCATACTAGCATGGAACTGTGCGCGGTAGAAATGTACAAATTATTATTATCATTATAAAAATTATCATCCGATCTGTATTAAATTTATATACACAATGTAAATTAGTGAAACGAAGAAGTCTATTGAATTTCAAATAATTACTTCTAGAGTTATCATGCTTGTTTAACTTCGTTGAACCTTGTGAACGCTCGAATGATAAAGTTATCCGATTTGAATGAAATTTATCTGCACTATTGAAATTAGTGACACAAAGAAGCCTGTTGAATTTCAACAATTTCTGTAAATTACTTTCTGAGTTAAGGCCCTTGTTTGTGTTTGTAGAACCTTGTGAAACCTCAAATGACAAACATTATGATCTGATCTGTATGAAATTGTCTTGTAAATGCTCCAAATTACCTACAAGTGAACAAATATGCAACAACCCTTGTCGACCGCGCAGGAGACTTAGCTGCTTCGGGCACATGTTTCGTTGCCTGGCAACCTATTTTTGTGTCTGTGTATGAATTGATGTCAGCTGTAAATAAACTTTTGTCGTCAATTCGTCTCTTTTGTGTTTCAACCTCGAGCTGGAGTCGATCGAATGTGGTCTTCAGATTTATCGCCAAACCTTTAACCGATATGTTTTATTATACGCCCACATTGGAAATGTGGTCGTATATTGCCGTCGCCCCTGTCCGTACGACATCCACAATTTCTTGTGAACACTCTACAGACTACATTTATTATCTGATTGTTTTGAAATTGATATATGTTGTTGGTATTAGTGAGATGAAGAAGCCTATTGATTTTCAGCGATTTCCGATAATTACTACCAGAGTTATGACCCTTGTTTCACTTTGTTGAACCTTGTGAACGCTCTAATGCCAAAAGTTAACATCCGATCTTTGTGAAATTTATATGCAATATTAAAATTAGGTAATCGAAGAAGCCTATTGAATTTCAGCAATTTCCGTTTATTACTTCTAGAGTTATGGCCCTTGTTTCACTTTGTTTAATCTTGTGAACGCTCTAACCCCAAAAGTTATCATCCTATCTTTCTGAAATTTATATGCATTATTTAAATTAGTAAAAGTAAGAAGCCTATTGAATTTCAGCAATTTCTGTGTATTACGTCTAGAGTTATGGCCCTTGTTTCACTTTATTGAACCTTGTGAACGCTCTAATGCCAAAAGTTAACATCCGATCTTTGTGAAATTTATATGCAATATTTAAATTAGGGAAACAAAGAAGCCTGTTGAATTTCAGCAATTTCTCTGTTTATTACATCCAGAGTTATGGCTCTTGTTTCACTTTATTGAACTTTGTGAATGGTCTAACATCAAAAGTTATCCGCCGATCTGTATGAAATTTACATGCGTCATTTAAATTAGTAAAGAGAGGAATCCTATTGAATTTCAGCAATTGAGTTATTGCCCTTGTTTCACATTGTTCAACCTTGTTAATGCTCGATGGATGAAATTTATATGCATCATTTAAATTTGTGAAACGAAAAGCCTGTCAAATTTCAACAATTTCTGTAGATTACTTCCAGACTTGAGACCCTTGTTTCAATTTGTAGAACCTTGTGAACCCTCAAACGGCAAAAATTATAATCTGATCTGTATGGAACTGTCTTGTAAAGGCCCCCAATTACCTACAAAGGAATAAGTATGTGACAACCCTTGTCGATCGCTCGGACGATTTAGCTGCTGTGGGCGTATGTTTTGTTGTCTTGCAACCGATCTTTGTTGATATTCGTGCATATCGGACCGCAAATTCCTGAATTATGACCCCTGATTGTACGAAAAATCACGTTTTTAGCTTGTGGACCCTATAGAGGTCAAATTTTTTATCCGATTTAAAAAAAAAAACTATTATTATATCACTGTTACACCCTAAGGACGACTGATTTCGAATTTCGTGAAAATCGGCCCCAAACTGACAAAACCAAATGGCAGCCCTTCGTTCTCAAATAGCGCAAAAATATGGTATATCAAGGTTGTGGACCCTATAGAGGTCACAATTTTTATCCGATTTGGTTTAAACTTGAAATGTAAGTTTATAATCCAAAGATCTTTGTTCCTTTTGATATTTGCACATATCGGACTGTAACTTCCTGAATTATGGCCCCTGATTGTACGAAAAATCACGTTTTTAGCTTGTGGACCATATAGAGGTCATAATTTTTATCCGATTTAAAATACTGTATTATTATATCACTGTTACACCCTAAGGACAGCTGAGTTCGAATTTCGTGAAAATCGGCCCAAAACTGACAGACAAAATGGCCGCCCTTCGTTCTCAAATAGCGTACAAATATGGTAAATCAAGGTCACAATTTTTATCCGATTTTGTTGAAACTTGAAATGTAAGTTTATAACCCAAAGATCTCGGTTTCTTTCGATATTTGCGCATATCGAATTGTAATTTCCTGAATTATGGCCCTTGATTGTAGGAAAAATCACTTTCATTTTAGCTTGTTCTCTATCCATCTCTCGAAAATGTGGGCTTATCCTGCCTGGCAGCCGCTGGTTAGTTTAATGGATGGTCCCATTGCCATTTTAATAGATGAATGATGGGGGTGTTCCCACTTAGCCGGCAGGCTTTGATGTCAAATTTTGGCACTAATCCAGAGTTAATCCTAGAACAATATGGTGTTATAAACTATAGTCCATATCTTTTTTAAGACTAAAACTGTATTGATTTTAACAAATTTAACTTTTATTAAATAACATTAAATAGCTTACACATATAAAAAATATACTGATTTTAACAAATTTAATATTTATTAAATAACATTAAATGATTTACACATATAAAAATGCATTACAATTTACACATTTAACTTTTATTAAATAGCATTATATAATTTATAAATAAATGCCTTACAACATAACAATCATTTTACAGCCCCACTAAATAGGAAATATTTGTTCCATACCGATTTACACTTGTCCGTTCCCAACCCGTTGTAGGGATCCCAAATGACTCAAACCATCGACTCAAACACACCAGTCTGGGAAATAGATCTTGGAATGGCTACAGATGCAAGGTAATGACGGATAATTTTCTTGGAGACCCCCCCCCCCCCCCCCAGCGGCGTGCCCGGTCTCCGCGGTCAATGCCTTCATTTTGCAGTGCCCCCCCCCCTTTTTATACGCCCACATGGAAATGTGGTCGTATATTGCCGTCGCCCCCGTCCGTCCGTCCGTCCATTGTCCACAATTTCTTGTGAACACTCTACAGATTGTTTTGAAATTGATATATGTTGTTTGCATTAGTGAGATGAAGAAGCCTATTTAATTTCAATAACTTCTGTTAATTTCTGCTGGAGTTATGGCCCTTGTTTCACTTTGTTGCACCTTGTGAACGCGCTAACCACAAAAGTTATCGACCGATCTGTATGAAATTTATATGCATCATTTAAATTAGTAAAACAAAAAGCCTATTGAATTTCATCAATTTCCGTTAATTACATCTAGAGTTATGGCCCTTGTTTCACTTTGTTGAATCTTGTGTACGCTCTAATGACAAAAGTTATCAACCGATCTGTATGATATTGATATGCATCATTTAAATTAGTGAAATGAAGAATCCTATTGAATTTCAGCAATTTCCGTTAATTTCTTCTGGAGTTATGGCCCTTGTTTCACTTTGTTGCACCTTGTGAACGCTTTAACGACAAAAGTTATCAACCGATCTGTATGAAATGTATATGCATCATTTAAATTAGTAAAACAAAGAAGCCTATTGTATTTCATCAATTTCTGTAATTGCATCTAGAGTTATGGCCCTTGTTTCACTTTGTTGAATCTTGTGAACGCTCTAATGACAAAAGTTATCAACGGATCTGTATGATATTGATATGCATCATTTAAATTAGTGAAATGAAGAATCCTATTGAATTTCACCAATTTCCGTTTATTTCTTCTGGAGTTATGGCCCTTGTTTCACTTTGTTGCACCTTGTGAACGCTCTAACGACAAAAGTTATCAACCGATCTGTATGAAATTTATATGCATCATTTAAATTAGTAAAACAAAGAAGCCTATTGAATTTCAGCAATTTCCGTTAATTGCATCTAGAGTTATGGCCCTTGTTTCACTTTGTTGAATCTTGTGAACGCTCTAATGACAACAGTTATCATCCGATCTGTTTGAAATTGATATGCATCAATTAAATTAGTGAAATGAAGAATCCTATTGAATTTCAGCAATTTCCGTTAATTTCTTCTGGAGTTATGGCCCTTGTTTCACTTTGTTGCACCTTGTGAACGCTTTAACGACAAAAGTTATCAACCAATCTGTATGAAATTTATATGCATCATTTAAATTAGTAAAACAAAGAAGCCTATTGAATTTCAGCAATTTCCGTTAATTACATCTAGAGTTATGGCCCTTGTTTCACTTTGTTGAATCTTGTGAACGCTCTAATGTCAACAGTTATCATCCGATCTGTTTGAAATTGATATGCATCATTTAAATTAATGAAACGAAGAAGCCTATTGAATTTCACCAATTTCCGCTAATTACGTCGTGAGTTGTGGCCCTTGTTTCACTTTGTTGTACCCTGTAAATGCTGTAACGACAAAAGTTATCATCCAATCTGTATGAAATTTATATGCATTATTTGAATTAGTAAAATGGACAATTTCTGTAGATTACTTCCAGAGTTACAGCCCTTGTTTTAGTTTTTAGAACCTTGTGAACCCTCAAACGACAAAAATTATAATGTCATCTGTATGAAATTGTCTATTAAATTCCCCTAATTACCTACAAAAGAATAAATATGTGACAACCCTTGTCGACTGCTCGGACGAGTTAGCTGCTGTGGGCGTATGTTTAGTTGCCTGGCAACCTATCTTTTATAATTCCTAGTTCCGCCCCTGATTAAGTTAATGAACTTGTAAATATTAGGATGGCGTGCTGTCATTTTATTCAACTTAGAATGCCAACCTTCTACGTGATTGGTAGTACGGGGCCCTGTTGTATCAAAATGGTTCCACACATTACGGCCATTGTTATCAACCCACTGCTCCGTCATATAATCAGCGAACCGCCCTACTTGTGGAATGTTTAAATCTACAGCTTCCAAAGCAAAGAACCAAAAGTCCTCGATATCACACATTCTTATCAGTGGCAAAGCTGATGCGGTTGTCCCGGAATAATGTCTGGGGTCCACAACGTTGAACAGCTTTCCAAATGGCCTGGCGAAAATGAAACATGCACCCTTTAACATCAGAATTAAAAACAATCCTTGCGGCATTTTGTGCTGCGGTCTCAAAATCGGTAAATATTGTTGATGGGTTCAAATTTAAACCAATGTTACGGGTTCTATCTAATATTATCTGAAACATTTGTTCGTAGGTATCCTGTCGCTTATTTGCTAGCAAAGCATACACGAATGGATACATTTTTCCATCTATCATTGAATGAATTGTATATATCTGGTAATAAAGCTGTGGGCACATACTAAATGTTCCGTCACAAAAATACGAATCACTGCCAGCGAGAAATTGTAGATTTTCATCTGTTGCAAATATGCACATATTTCTGTCTGAAAAAAGCAGGAACCGGTCACCATTAGCTGTAGTTTGGTATGATTCTGTAAGTTCTATGTCCTGACGTTCTTTAGGTAATGTTGGTAAAATTTTTGATCGTGAGCGGTATAAGGCGGAATGGATGGACAGACTGTATAACTTAAGTAACTTCCTCAGTTCGTAGACCTGAAACAATATAAACAAATAGACATATAGAACTTACTCAATAGAAATAATATCAAAACATTTTATTTTCAGTTTGGAAATAAGGTTCAAGATTAAATGGCACAATTTACTTTCTAGTTATTTGTTCTTGATAAATACTTGGCATTGGTCTGTGGTCAGTTTTTACCAAATCCATCATGGATGACAAAAACGTATCAACTTTAATCTTTACATTATCTGGTTGATGATTGTGTTGGAATCCAACAGTGGTAAGAACATCATTCTTGGTGTTTACAGTAGCTGGACAAGTTTTTGTTGAACATTTCCAATGGACGGCATTTGGTCTGCTTGACTTTATACTGAACTTGTAACCATTGTGTATTAAATATCGGCCACCTCGATTATTGGAGATAAAGCGAATATTAACCTGAACGTTTGCCATTTAAAAATAAATATAATTTCGACACAGATCGACCATCTATTTATATTAATAAAGTGAATTGAATTCATGTTTGAAATCATAACGCCGGCATGAACTGTGTTCAAAATGTCATTAATTAGTTGGTTAATAAATTTTATTAAGAGGGATTAAGAGCTCATTAACGCTGAACACTAGTGAACAGTTCTTGAGTGACTACTTTTAAACAGACTATAGTTTTAAGATCAATCAAAGGATTAACAGTCTGCCGGCTAAGTGGGAACACACCGAATGATGTGATTTCAATCTGAAGGAATCACTATAGCATCCGGAGTAAATACTACTCACTGATTTAATTACCCGGCCTCTAGGGGACCATTAATGGTTGGTAAAGTCTTTGTTCTAATGGTGTTTGTATTTAAGTGAAATTATGTTAATTCTTTATGCATGTATCAACAATTATTTTCACTGACGATATTAATTATAAGAGTGCAGGTGTAGAGTGGCAAAGTGATCGTCCTCGAAAAGGACTAGATCCATAAAGTGTTCGGCTAAATTTTGAAACACGGCTCCTCGTAGTTCACATAAAAAAACCATTTTGGATGTGTATGATTAATTTGTTGGACGAATTAAAAGGTCTGCTGGATAAGTCATCCTGATGATAAAAATAAAGAAATAAAATATATTTAAAAAAGAGACAAAATCTGCTTCTACCATCGACCAGGAGAATATATAATTTTATTGGAAAGATTTAAAAAATTAAAGAAAAATATAAACAGGCCTACCCAATATGGTTTTCAATTTCCATGATATATTAATTATGGCGTCTAAATTTATATTGTACTCGGATTTAAAAATACGGCAGTATAGTAAATTTTACAAAAAATTAAATGATCGTAATAACATTTGTGCAATAGCCAAAAAGGCATCGATTAAAAAAATATATCATGCCTCTTTTTCACTACATGTATTTCTTTAAAAACAAAAGTGCCTAAAATTACATTAATTTAAATAATATACAATAAGATTCTGAAATTTATACAACATGCAGATTGAAATAAAGATCAGGCGATAGTAGGCGGGTCAATTTTATTTGGCTACAACCTGTTTTATTCAGTTAATTCCTAACCTTTCCAAAAGTTCAATCTGTGAAAGTTTGAGATGGTTGAATTAATTATGAGTCATTTGGAAATTCTCGTCATTTCTTAAAACAATAATAACAATAAAAATCTTTTGAAAAATCATCATTAATTATTAAAGAATGTAGGCTTATTAAATAATATGGGGATGGTAGATTTCTATGTAGACCTTACAAATTTTTACTGCATGCTTGGCTTAAGCTTACGTAAAAACTATGTCAGTTGTTTTGATGACTTTAAAAACATCACTACATGGTTAGGGAAAATACTTCATCTAACAAGAAATCAACTGAAGACGTGGTGCTGGAATTATCCTGTAAGGCATTTCTGCAATGGACACAGGTACAGTCTCTCAAAATATGCCGGGTTACATAACCGGCCATATAATGTAAAACATAGTCAGGATATTCACTAGGCTCAGAAAGTAACTTGGCAAATTTGGTCATGTTCTTGTTTGTACGGTGTACAGCTGCTGGTGTTGCGTCTTGAAAAACGGTTTCCCGTGGTTCTGCTCTCTACGAACATCAACATTGAATAAATTCATTGGTTTTTTTATAACCTTTGCCATATGGAATTTTCGAATTCACGAAATCCAACAACTTGTCCATTTTCCTGATAAATTCTGTGGTCTTTTTACTCCCAGCAAAATCTGGTATTCCAAGATCTTCCCGTAAAAAGTCGATAGCATCGGCAACCGAAGAACCCATAACCTGGACAGCTAAATTAACATTTATTTTAAATGCTGTTTCCACTGAATGTGCTTAGCTTTCAATTTATTTACAAGGTTTGAGTTGTCGTTTTGTTGAATTTCATTTAGTTTTTCAATAAATTTCCAGGATATTTGGTGACCTTCATCATACAATGTTCGAAGGGTAGCAAAACAGTTCCTCACCAACCTTATAACGTGGCACGCATAAAAAATAAATGAAATGGTGTGCTCTGCATGGATTTGCAGGATCAGTTGAGCATCCTAATTTACTAGCAGTGGCTTGGTAAGCATACGACCCATCACACACTACACATGAATATGTAAATATGTAATCCAGCTTCTGTCAATGTAGTAATCAGCATTTTCAGTATTTCATGTTGAGCTTGCCCTGACAAATGGCCACAAAGAAAATATGTACGGGAAACTTCCAATTACCAGTTAAACCAACGAGCATAAAGATGTCGGGCCTTCTGATGGGTGAATCCCTTAAAATATAAAAAAAAGTAAAATTGATAAATTGTGGACAACAATAAGCGTAGAGCAGATCATGTTATTTAATCTACAGATCTTTCTGTACTTACGTTTAATGGATCATTTTTCAAAAATATCTAGAGCAATGCATAATACCCCCCTAAAACACCCACCCACAAAACAGCCTCATGTCGGAGGCTGGTATCAGCCTTGACAGTATTGCGAATACCCCTTTCTTTAGGTCTCTGCCGTGGGCTATATCTCTCCCAAAGATCGATTTCGATCTGACTCAACATAAGAAGAGAGATACTAGCTCGACGGTGTTCCAATTTCTTTTTAGAGAGCTAAGGTCTAAATATGGTGATTATGCTCCTATTTACACAGATGGTTCTAAAGATGGTGATCGGGTGGCTTCGGCTACAGTGACGCCAACTGAGACCATTTCTGTGTGTCTTCCACCTGCTGCTTCAATATTTACAGCTGAGCTCCAGGCCATTCTTCAGGCTTTGCTTTGGAGTTCATTCAATCATCACATTTACTACAGCACATCATCTTTACTGATTCTCTGTCCTCGCTTCAAGCAATTAACAATAAACAGCTTGAACACCCACTGGTAGCAGATGTTTATCGTCTGCTACTATCTTACGAGTTGAGCAGCAAGGGCATTGTCTTTTGCTGGCTCCCCAGTCACGTTGATATAAGGGGGGATGATCAAGCAGATTTTGCTGCCAAAGCTGCTTTAGATCTTCCCCAATCACCCTTTTTAATACCATATAAAGATTTTAAATCATGTATAAATCATTTTATTTATGACCGCTGGCAACGGTCTTGGGATCTTGCAGGCACAAATAAACTTCATCATATCAAGCCTCTCTTAGGAGATTGGCCAAGCTCCTATAGAACCAACAGGAGGGATGAAGTTGTTTTGTGTCGCTCTCGCATTGGTCATACTTTTTTAACTCACTTTTTCATCTTGAAACGAGAGCCTCAACCAGAATGTGAACACTGTCATGTTCCTTTGACGGTGAAGCACATTTTGATCGAGTGCAAGTATCTTGGAAATATTAGATTTAAATATTACCGTTACCAGACATTACATAATTTATTTGCTCAACCGGAGCTATATTGTGAGATACTAAACTTTTTAAAAGAGACAAAATTTTATTATAAGTTTTAACTGTATATATATATATATATATATATATATATATATATGTATCCTATCTTCTTTCTTTTTAATTGTTTATATTCATAAAGTATTTGATATTTATTTTTAATTTTATATATTATCTGTGATATTTGTTTTTATTTATGGATATAAATATATTTCTGTGATTTCTTTTATTTTGTCTTGAATTTTTCACCATATGTTTGGCGCAATCTAGCCCGGTTGGAGCTGACGTGCCATAAAACCACATTTCATTCATTCATTCCCACAAAACAGGAGTTTAGTATATTTCTAAAAACAATAACTAATTTACCAACACCTTACCTCTAATATAATCGTCCCTAACAAAATGACCACTACACACAACGTGAGTTTGACTTGGACTGAAGTATTTCCGACTTATTCTAATTAACCATTTTTTAACAAGTTCAGGATTTTCAAGTGGGAATCTGTAAAAAAAAAAAAAAAAAAAAAAAGAAAATTAAACATTTAAACATAAGCTTAAGAAACTTTCACTTTAAAGGGCTAATCCCGATATTTATCGGAGAATAAAATTACTTAATTTTGTGTTAAAATCCCTTAAAATCCTCTAGCTAAGGGCCGAGCAACTAACTCAATATTTGTGATAAGTTTTCAAACAACTTAAACCCGTCAGTCTTCATATGGAAATGGAGACCGGTGTCCCAAGCTGTATTATGCGGTGTCTGGATAAAACCAGACTTTTATTTATAAAAATAATGTGTAGGTGAAATTTACCTTTCGTTATCAAGTAGAGCAGATGGGTCATTCACTATATATCTCTCAAAGAACGGGAATCGATTATCAGGTCACCCAACGAAAAAACTGCCCCGAAATCTTAAAAGGGTTACGTGTCCGGATAAGCAGTTTTGACGTTCACGTCCAAACAGTTAAATATTTTGAGCCGGAATTTTGAGAGAAGGTAAATACACCATTCCCCTATATTTTGGCGCTTAAATTTCATACGTACTCCGACTTTTATTTTAGAGACTCTCTTGAAATCGGGAGAGTCCCTTTAATACACCCATTTGTTACACTTGGTTTTCAATAATTAATTTTTGGTAATTTTAGTGTTACTAAGTAATTCCGGGGGAGTAAAACTAACCGATAACAAAACTACACTAGCCATTTAGTGCATGTCTATAGCTTAAAAAAAACACTCTAATAAGAAGACTTACTCCCCGCGATATTTTCGTACAAGGCCAGATATGTATGCAGATTATATACGCAAATTCAAAGTAGCTAAGTCTGTAACTCAATATCATCCAAAGTCTTCAACATTGAAAACACAAATTATTTGTCAATTTAAATCAACATTGATGTTGTGATCTTCTACAGGGAAGAGATGGGCTTCTGATATCCAAAATTACCCATATCCAAAATAAACATTTACCATTGGTACACGAATCGTGTATCATAATGCGTTTCAGTGCCATTACTAACAAGGGACTCGAAGAACGAGGCTAGACATATTCCACAAGTCATGTCAGACGGTGATGACATATTCTTATCTGGAGAGCATGCGCAATAAATACTATCTGTGTAGACTGGAATAACCGGTACCAGACGCTAGAGATTGCCATTCGATTGAGACTTCTGGCGTATCTCGCCGAGCATAACTGATTTAAAATTAGAGTAAAAACTGAAACGATTGAATGTAAATCATTTTATACATATTCATATTACATTATTAGATGCGTTGCGACCCATTTGAGTCAATTTCTAGGTCCAAAATATTGGCGATTTAGCTTCTTTAAGGTGTGTGCTTTTGATGATAAGGTCTGTAATTGAGTCAAGACTGCACATGACAAGGAGTAGGATTGCCTGTCGTGGATTTTATATGGTCCCCCGGTTTCTTCCCAATGCTAGAAGATCCCTACGCACAAGTGAATTATTGAAATTATATGTCCTAAAAAAGTGATTAAGATCTTATAGCCTAGATCTGGTTCTAAGCCATCGGATCGGCTTCCTTAAGGGTGATCTAGGCCTTAAGGCGTGTACTTTAGATCATAGGGTCTGTAATTGAGTCACGAGGTAGCATGGTTTTGATTCCAAGCTTGCAGGTTACAAGGAGCAGGGTTGCCTTTCAAACCTTGGGGTTTTATAAGATCCCCTTTTCCTCCCACTGCTAAAAGACCCCTACGCACAAGCGATTTAATGAAATTATTTAGTTCTGAAACGACCGAGTGGGTATTAAACCCTATTTGTCTCTTTGTTTACTATGGGAAGTGTGGATTCCCTTTGTACTTTGTATTGGAATGCTAGTCATATCATTGGCCATGGCTTTTATCTTTAGTTTTGTGCAAAACCCTGAACTCTGGTGTCCTTGGGGTCAAAGTAAAGATTTGCGGGGCCACCATATGTCGGATACCCCCACCCCCTCCAAAATAAAAAAAATAATAAAAAAAATAATAAAAAAACACTAAAATTAACACTGTATTTTCTCATTTTTGCTAACCACCGCCCCATCCCTGACCATCCCTGTGCTGTACCAGGAGCTCGCGTTACGATAATTAGCCTAGAAACTGTTTACAAAAAAAATCAAATACAATAATTTATTTCTATGGATGACAAAGAGATATACCGGTACTGCAATCTCGTCCATCTGGAGTACAGAACACAGAGTCGCAATAATAGACCGAACCCTTAGTGCGGGGGGTGGGGGTCCATTAAAGGGGCATAAAACCAGACCCAACGTTTCTATAGTAAAATTTTGCGTAGAATACGTTGCCGAGTCAAAGGCCAAATGAGGTCATTTACACTGTAAGTGAATGCGCAGTCATTCTTGTATCATGAAAACATGCTGAAAATGATCGAAAGTAATCACTCTCAATAAAAATGTAAAATGGCTAACTTCACCTTTCCTCTTTGAGACCCCGGGGGTCAAAAGGTCAAATTAACTGTTTTTGCACTAGGAAGATTTAAAGCAATACACGGCAGCGTAAAATATAAAAACCAAAGAGAAAACTGTTCTAATTAATAATAGGAACGTTTAAAATTTATGTTTAGGTCTTAGCACCGTACGTTTACTTTGGAATGTCGAAAACGGTCTTGAATAACAGGGCCAAAACACTTCGAAACCTGTTTAAAAAACAGTCAAATGGAAATATCCCCGATTTAGTTTCACAATGATTGTGATATATACTCTTCAAAAATGTAGGGGATATTGAAATGCAAATATCTATGTAGGCCGTGATATGATACATAGTCATGGACACTTGACATGCTTTGAGAGTATGTTCACAGATGAAGAAATTATCGCCCCAACAGAACCACTGAGCTGCGCACATGCGACACGCAATAGCGCCATACACGTGGGAGGGGTTCATTGTCAAATTTGATACTTCAAGGAAGGGTTGATGAAAACTGTCACTTGTTGGTTTATCCTATCAATGTTTGCTTTCCTATCGGTTCTTGCCTAAGATTTACTGTTTAGCGTATCTTTGCTGTTACGTTTAATTTGATCGGGAGACGTGTTCGACATCAACGTCAACCGATAACACTGCAAGAATTGGCCGCGGCACTGCAAGAAGAATGGGTCAGATTGCCCCAAATCGTGATTGGACGGTTGATTAGGAGCATGCCACGACGAATTGCTGAATGTCTGAGGATTGGTGGAGCAATTACTCATTATTAAGACATAAATCAAAACGTCCATTTTCACTTTTGACAGTGTATCTTTTTGCGAGTGAAATGGGGCCGTCAGATAAGCCGCCCCTATGAACTGTTTATGTTCATGTGTAGGCAATTGGTCTGTACCTCTAACAAAAACAGCAGTGCATTTCCGCAGTTTTGTATTGTTTCTGAATATCCCCTACTTTTTTTGAAAAGTATATAATGAAAGAAGTTGTCAGCAAAATAGTTCATGGTTGGACTCCAGCCTGCAGGCAATGTGAATTTCCGAGAATCCCAACCTGGGAAAACCGACGTTAATCTGTGACAGGGAAACACGTATCTGACGACGTAATTAAAGGTTTACAAATGTTCTATGAGTTTTCATGGATTTCATCAGAACATGGACACAGATAAAACTAGCGGATGCATTGTACATTATATCACGGAATATAAAAGCCGTATTGCCAAATGTTACCGGGGAAAATTTTGGCAGGCTTCGTGACGCGGTCTGCAGGCTGGGGTCAAACCATTAAACTTCAACTGTTTTTCGGACAACTAGTTTAATTATGTATAGCAATTGTCGTACAAACTAAATCGTTGAGATTTCGATTTCACGGTTTTTACGAAACGGGTTTCGACTGTTTTGGTACTGTTGTGCTTGCTAACTTCGGAGGGGCAGTGAATTATTAGGTTGGGGCACACCCGGCACAGTCTACAGTACTTATTTTAGAACAATGGTCTGCAAAAAAAATTTCGGGGGGGGGGGGAACATTTTTCCGCGTGGAGGGTGGCCTATCCCCTCCCCACTTGCCCCCCTCTGTCTACGGGCCTGACCCACGCACTGAGCCTCCAGATTATAAGCGTGTTTCAAATAAACGTGTTTCAAATGCTGACGCACGTCCATATTTTGAATTATTCGTCATGATTCGAATCCAAGTCCAAAGTTTTGAGACGACAAACCGGAAACAAAACACAAAACTAAATGTCCATGAATGCTTTGGCTCCACAATATCTTGATTTATGTCAATTAAAATGTTGACAGAAATTGAAAAACAAGGATTTGTGTCAATTTTGAAAAAATTACCGAAAGGTGACCTGATTTCTTTGAAGGACACGGTAACTAAAGGACAAATAACGGTAGAGGATTCTAACGGTTAGGACATTTTCAACTTCAGTTTGAGTTTCACTAAGTAGATAATCAAGTAGATAAGAAACCTCATCTCTCAACATCCGTGTTTCGGGATTCAAATAAGCAAAATTGACACGTTTTTCTTCAAAACAACGATTGATTATTGTTATTTATAACATTTCTGCTTCAATAGTACCGAAAATCCTACCTGACCCGGGTACAAATCCCCACTTTTTAAATCGAAGCGATAATAGATTGCTTTCTCCGACATATTACATTTACGGCTTTAAGACATAAAGGCGGGGCCCCGTGTACAATAACCAAATCAAAGTACTAACCTGATCCGAGTTGCGCAGGAGTAATACACCGTAATTATGAATGTCTGTATCAATTTTGATCAAAACAACGCTTGATTTACTTTATTGTCAATATTAGTTGATAAATGAAAATTGTTTCAGTAGATTGGGCTGTGTATGTCTTAATAAGTTCAAATACCGTAGTATAAAATTAACTTATTTTTAAGATGTTACCGGGTACATGCATTAATAAAGAAATTAAGTTTGCCAGGTGAAAATAAAGGAACCCAATCGTAGCTAAAAACAAGCACATCAGTATATATCAACGAATTAAGCTATGTTCTCCTAGCTAGAGTTTCACCAACCTGCGTAAGCACCTTATTTAAAGATACATTATGGGAGATTAGATAAAGAGCTGGCAGCTCTCACTATAATAGATTAATAGTTAAAAACAAGATAATGTAAAACGAATTTGCTGAAAATTTCAGTCATATTGGTCCACTCTGAACCAAGATTTTAGCTATTGAATTTTCGGCCTAGCCTCAATCATCATTACTAAAGTCGGTACGATAAAAAACATAGTCTCCATTATCCATTTCATGATTAAATCATGAATGGAAGTCAAACAGCAAATCGAAACCTAATCCAATAAACATCACAGGCTAGCGATGACATTGAGAGTTGATTATGGTCTGGATAAGTTAATTAATGTCTAATTAATAATTTAGATAACATTTCAGGCCTAAAGAAAGACCTGCAATAGACAGATATAGTTCTTACATAATGTATGTTTAATTAATGGCTGGAGGAGCACTTAAAGTAGAATATTGAGGCGTCCATATTGGACAATTGCTTTTTTTTGGTTGTCATCATAGAGTCTAAATATATAAGTTTTGCCAACTGTGCTGAACTGAATCAATCTGATTAAAATACAGATCTATATTTCGTTTCGTTTTTTTATACTTTCGATGGCCTACACTACATGAAGATCTGACAATTTATAGCCGTAGGTCACGTCAGGGGTCAAAAGACCGACTTATGACCCTATGACGTCAGACATTTGATTAACCAATCAGCATTGATGTTACTAGTGGATTACCCACAGTTCCGTGAAAAACACACCTAAAGCTCGCCGTAACAGACCATTTCATTGGCTTATCCCTGACACCATTCAGAACACGAGTTAAATAACAACTCTTCCAGATCCAAGTGTAGTAAAGACAAGTAAAATGAAATTTTGAACTATAAAAACGAAAGGAAATAGGAGCTGTGTTTTAATCAGATTGGAACTGAATGTAGGCTAATTCTAGCCAATAACCTAATACTATAGGCCTAATCTTTCGTAAGCTTATGTTTTGAATGTTTCTTTCAGAAGCCATCAAAGTTATCATAAGTTACAGCACTACACCTAACAGTTTATTTAAGAGAAAGAAAATAGTACGAGACTACTTGTTTCAATACCTACATGAGAATGGAATTGTGGTATCTGTTCAGTCTGATAAACAACATTTGGTGAATAAAATACTGGAATTATGGAAATCAGATTTAACAAACAGTCAAGATTGTTTAATGGTAATTAACATTAATTAAAGAAAATAAATGGGGGATTTTGTCATTGATCCGCACGGTTGCAAGGTTTTTAATTCCAATGAAGTTCAATGGTGCATCTATTGATACTACATGGTAGTAGATTTAGAAAGGTCAGGGTTAGTACCGAGTTGTTTAATAATTTGATAGTTGAGATTTTGTCTAGAGCGACTCGTAGGCGGAAGTGAGAAGCGACCTGATTGTCTCTCTTATGGGTAATATAAACATAATGTTCCTTCAGCTTATTGTGAAATAATCTTTTGCAAGTAAGTAGGTAGATTGCATTTTTATACCCCCACATTTTCATGTGGACGTATATTGTCGTCGCCCCTGTCCGTCCACAATTTGTTTGTGGACACTCTATAGGTCACAATTTTTATCCGATTTTGACAAAACTTGAAATATAGATCTATCTCCCAAAGATATTTAGATATTGGCATGTGATGTATCTGACGATAACTTCATGGATTATGGCCCAGCCCTGATTGTACAAAAAATCACGTTTTTACCTTGTGGACACTCTAGAGGTCACAATTTTCATCTGATTTTGATGAACCTTGAAATACATGTTTATAACCCAAAAGATCTTGGTTACTTTCGATATTTGTGCATATCGAATCGTAACTTCGTGAATTATGGCCCTTGATTGTACGAAACATCGCGTTTTTAGCTTGTGGTCCCTCTAGAGGTCACAATTATTATCTGATTTAAAAAAACACTGTTACACCCTAATGACTGCTGAGTGAGAATTTCGCAAAAAATCAGACCAAAATTGCCGTTATAAATGGCTGCCTCTCGTGCTCAAATAGTGTAAATATACTGTATATCAAGGTTGTGGACCCTCTAGAAGTCACAATGTTGATCTGATTTTGATGAAACTCGAAATATATCTTTATAACCCAAAGATCTTGGTTCCTGTCGATATTCTTGCATATCGGATCGTAACTTCTTGAATTATGGCCCTTGATTGTACGAAAAATCGCTTTTTGTTTAGCTTGTTCTCTATCCATCTCTTGCAAAATGTGGGCGGATCCTGCCTGGTAGCCGCTGGTTACTATGGCAGGTTCAGTTGGTAGAACATTTATAAGATTTGCCAGTTTTACTAGAACAGAATGTGTTCTTGAGTTTTAGCGTATTGCAATATTGGCACTGAATTAGGGGCATTTCAGGTTGTTTAAATAATAGTAACTTTTCCCACTAACTTCAGGTTTCAGTGTGGGGTTCTTGATGGACTTCGTAAGCTGTAAGACAGGGTTTGGGGAAAGCAATAAGGCAGTCGTTGGAGCTGTGGAGGATATGCCAATTATCTTTAATGATCTTGCAGTTGTGGACCAAAGTGGGATTGTAATCTGTTATGAAAACTTGACAATTGTTATCCTTCTGTGTGGATTATTAGATTAAAACGTTTGAACCTCACAGTATTATCATCCGGGGTTTATGGACCTACATGTACCTATAAGTCCAACCTTCGGACATTGTGGTGTATGTTCAATCTAGTTGGGGGTGTAAGATTGAACATACAATAATTGGTATAGTTCTCTAATCTTGTAACAATACTTAAAGGGATAATCCCGATAATACATGGAGAATAAAACTGTTTAATTTTGTTTAAAAATCCTTTAAATCCTCTACCTAAGGGCCGAGCAATTAACTCAATATTTGTGATAAGTTTTCAAATAACTGAAACCCGTCAGTCTTCATCTGGAAATGGAGACCGGTGTCCCAAGCTGTATTATGCGGTGTCTAGATAAAACCAGGCATTTTTTGTATAAAAATAATGTGTAGGTGAAATTTACCTTTCATTATCAAGTACAGCATTTGGGCCATTCATTGTATAGACCTCTCAATGAACGGGAATCGATTATCTGGTCTCCCAACGAAAAAAATGACCCAAAATCTTAAAAGGGTTACGTGTCCGGATAAGCAGTTTTGACGGTCACGTCCAAACGACTCAATATTTTGAGCTGAAATTTTGAGATGCAGTCAATACACCATTCCTCTATATTTTTGCGTTTAAATTTCATACATATTCAGACTTTTATTTTTGAGAATGTTCAAATAAGGGATAGTCCCTTTAATAATAATATATACATAAATGACCTACAGGCTAGGTAACTTAATAAGGAACAGTGTCTAACTTATCAGAAATAACTTATCAGAGACCTGACCTTCAGTATGTCCTGCTGTCTGCCTGTGGTCAACTGCCTACAATCTTTCCTCTAATATACTAGAGGTTACTTGCTAACAATAAATAATGATGATATATATTTAAACTTAATGATATTTTATAGTTGATAAGAGGTAGTATTTAATTGACATCCATTCATTCATTTACTGAGGTGACTAATTTGGCCTTGATTATGTAGTGTTTATAGACGGATTATCTCTTTACTACTGTTGTCTATAATCTCTGTCATAGCTGACCATTGTTAACTTATTTTATTTTGAATTATTTTTTAATATGTAATTTTATTATTCTAGAACTTTTACATTCATCAACTTATTATTTTATTTTACCCAGAGTAAACCCACAAGGCTGAGAAGGCGTCCCTACACTCACACCAGGGATCGATACCACAGCCGCAAGCCAGAGGTGACTGGCCAGCTAGAGGTCGAAGCGCGGCACTCTAGACCACTAGGCCTTCCTACCCTCCCTTTATTTTACTTTATATTATGGTGAAAACATTGGTGAAAACATATCAAATCAAAACATATTTTATTTTACTTGATATATTTTCACCATAATACCTATGCGACCCTGACTTGCTCAGCTACTGTGCTCAGAATATATATCTTCTGGCTAGTTCCATGGTTATTCCATGTGTTGAAATGTGAATTTATGACAATGTTCACATACTTACAAATCTTAGATTTGACAAATAAGTGGCAATCAACCAAAGGTAATTGACCTTGCTTGGTTCACAGATATATAGAGAGCAATATCTATTAAACAGGGCCACAATATGAGGACTAGTGACACTGTTTGTGAAATCTGATATATTTTTATATTGATTGCCAACATAAAGAAATTGTTTCCTTATGCCTTCTAAACAGGTGAGGTGCAAGGGGGTGGGATGTTGATGACTAGTAATCTTGTTATTATTTGATATCACACATTATAATTGTTAATTTCAGCAGGATGATGATTCTAATTCAGGAGGAGGAGATAACTCACAGAGACATACCACCACCACTCCATTACAACCAGTAACTCTTATACAAAATACACACATAAACGTACATATAGTACAAGGTGATCAAAATATAACAGATGGTTCGCTTTTAACTTTGCCAGATCCAGTACCGGTATATCAAAATAATCAAAGTGGTTATCAAATAAACCAACCAACCAGTGATAAATTTATGACCAATAGTTCATCTGCTACTGATCAGCTACTAGCAGAAACATTTGTCAAATGGTTTTACAAAATGATGAATTCGCAAAATCCGTCCTTGAATGAAACTCCTGAGAATTTTGGACCACATCACTTTTGGAATGATGTAAGGTTACGACTGTTAACGGTAGCCAGTGATTCTGAGAACTCTACTGAACAATTTGAAGGATGTGAAATGGTTTCTTGTAGACTTTTAGCCATTACAAAAGATGAGTTATTATTATTTAATCCAAATTTAAGTGCTGAAGGGGTTAGATCAAAGAAAGATCCACACGGTCTGTTAGCTATTTCTGTTTGTGGAACGATTCATCGAGGAAATGACTGTTTAGGAATATTTGAGCAAGACTTTGGACTAATACGTGATCCAAGGTTTGAAAATAACTGGAAAATAAAAGTAACTGCATTGAACCTTCGTTGTTCAAATGTTGCAACTATGCCAAAGTTAGAAGAAGGCAAAGATATGTTGGCAATAGCAACAATTAGTTCAACGGATAACTCTAATAATTGTTTAGTGCTACAATAATATGAACAGCTTCAAATAAATCAAAATGTTTTCTTTAACCACTATGTGACTTGTATGTGTAAAAAGTAATAATGTGGTTAACCCACAACATAGATGGTGATTGGTGATATTTGCATAAATTGAATTCTAATTGAGAACCTACCTAGAATTGTAGTCATATTAATTAGCAATAATATGAGTTTTTGTTTTCACAAAGGGACTTAGAATGAAATTTTGCTACCTCAGCAATATTTCACAGTTCAACAAGATGTTGATATCAGTTCATGACAGCAATCAAAATGAATAAAATATATGCTTCCGGGCAGTGGGATTGATGAAACTGTAATCTATGAACTATTATTTTCGGTTCAAAAACCATTATTGAAATTTATTGTGATTAAACTGTTTAAAAAGAATAGCTGGCTTGTTTCAATCAAGTATAATTCCACGATTTATGATCGAATATTAAAAATACATTATGCAAGAGCTAAATATGTCTATTGCAGGTCTTTCTTTAGGCCTGTAATGTTATCTAAATTATTAATTAAACATTATTTAACTTATGCAGACCATAATCAACTCTAGATGGCATTGCTAGCCTGCGATCTTTAGTGGATTATGAGCCGATTTACTGCATAACTTTCCTTCACCATTTAACGATTAAATGGATAATCGAGAATATGCTGTTTATCGTACTGACTTTAGTAATGATGATCGAGGCTAGGCGGAAATTTCAATCCCTTAGTTAGTGGATCAATTTGAATGAAATTTTCAGCAAATTGCTTTTACATTATCTAGTTTTTAACTATTATAGTGAGAACTGCCAACACGTTATCGAATCTCCCATCATAATGTATCTTTAATCATTCTGAATGGGTCCTTGTGGGATCTTTCACCATTCATTGCAATACTGGCAATGGCTCTGTTTATCCTTCTCACTCAATAACGCACTGGTGGTTCCCAGTGTTCAGGTGTCAACAAGCTTGACATATTGTTGCTTCTTCCACTGAACTGTATGCGTTGTACTCATTCAGCAAGATTTTAAATATTCCCATTCTGTGGAATTTAATTTTTCGCGTTTGGGAGAATTGACCAGTGGTGCGTTTACAGCGATCCTGAAATCATTTTTTGTTTTTCTGTCCACTATCTCAGTATTCAAGTATATCTCACAAACGTGATTTACAATTATCTATATCTAAAAATTGTAACTGTTTTTTATTTCTCAATGTAAATATCAATTAATCGGAATTAGTTACACACAAAAATGTTTCTGGCCACCATAGGATCCAACGTAAAACCGAATTCCACCACTGTACTCATTGATACGATAGTTGGGGTAAGATGAAGAGTAGGCGGGAACGCTGCTGTCCAGGCACAATTCCCACTTAACCATACTACATGGCGTAAACCCATCTTCATTAGTGCGGTTGTTGCAGCAAAGTAGAATGTAAAACCTCATTTGAATTCAATTAGTGATAGTGATAAAGCAGTGCTACATAAATTTTGCTATATTGTTGCAGAAAAGTAGGACGTTAACTGCCATTTCAATTCATTTATACTAGTATCATCAACCCTAAATATGAAGTGGCAAAGCAATGTAACATAGATTTTTGCTAGAAATGAATTCCAGGGGTAGGGAGACTGACATACGCGGTGTGTTATCAGGGAAATTTGTCTGGTTAGCCTTGCCAGGCCTTCCTTCCTTCCTGTACCATAATTCATTGTCAAGGAGAAACCATGCCGGAGAATTCCAAGTAACTTTCTCGACCAACATCGTGATCAAACCCGGTGACCTTCAGCGTAGCGAGCCAGCGCCCCACTCAGATATTGCTGGATTCCCAACACATTTCCATTATTATACCATTTCCTGCAGTTATCTTAAGGTGCAGAAAGTTTTCATGAAAGACGGTCCAAAGGGGATCAAAGGTTCGGTTGCAAAAATAAAAAGAAATATGCTTTGATTTAATATAAAACAACGTACAGTTGAAATTATGTATACAGTTTTAATTCATTGATTAACTTTGTAAGCGGGTCATGGTTCATTTTCAGGTTTCTCTTTGCCTCTTCCATTAGTGGTTCGCTTGGTATTTCGATTACTGGACGAATCATGTTAAGTAGTTCTTCCAATCCATTATTATTTGTATTGAAAAATGTGATCAATTGTGTGCTTAGCTCAAACAGATGTTGGCTAGCTTCTCTGAATTCCTGTTCCTTTTCTTGTATTTTGGCTATTTTTTCTGCATCGGCCATCCGTCCAGCTCTACGCCCAAGTCTTGTCGATATTCTTGCAAGGCTCTTTGCCATCCTAGCAAGTTCCCGCTTTATATTCCTTCCGGTTCTGCGGATCTTCCTCTCTACCGCGCTAGGTTTGGGTTGAATTACAGTTTGATCACCGTCTGCAATACCTGGAGATAGAGAATATTAAACAGTGTATATTTAGGTCCCAGGATTCAGAATGGTAATGAAACTGATTTAAACGACACATAAATTTAACAATATCAATGTATAAAAAAGGGAGAACTAGAACTGGGTAAAAGCTGTATTGACGTGTTTCGGTACATCAGGTCACGCCTTGTCACGTCAACAATTAGTTACACCATGAACTATTGAGTATAGTAACACTTAATATCCATTTAAGTGGAAAACGTGTCATTTTGAACTCTTAATAAAACCGGGAGTTAGACTTCAAGGCAGGAATTTTCGATATTAATTGTTAGTAGACGTCAAAGTGAAACCGGAAATAATCAAAATTCAAATATCAGCTCCGTACGAATTGTCGCCATTTTGGAGTAAGTTCAATACAAAAAAAAGTTTTCGAAAATCAGAATCCAAATGGCGGCTGAATATCGATTTGAAACGGTTGAAAATGTTATGGAACAAGGTCTTTGAAAATGAAAGATATCATCTGTCATTTTAATATGCCATTTTGAAGGCATCAATGTCTTATTTCTACCAGGTTTCAATTTGATACCTCAAACTAACGGAGATACGCCATCTTGAAAGTCGAACAAATGCTGAAGGAAACTTTCACAAATCTTCGATGCTAAAACTAATTGAACGAACTTACGAATTTCGAAAAGCCGTCAGTCAAAGCCCCTATGTGATTCGTCCAAAGAATCTAAAAATGAAAACCCGACGAAGAAATAACCGAGATATGGGCAATCTGAGATTATTTCTATTTGTCAAATTATTTGTTATAATTATGATGTAACGGTGATATATTTGAACGGTTTTGAAAATAAGGTAAAATAAAATGGTGACATCTAGAGGGTTCACAGGCTAAAAACGTGATATTCCGTACGATCAGTAGTCATAATCCAGACATTTATGATCCAATACGCGCGAATTTCGAAACCCAGACCTTTGGGATATATCAAAATTGGATGAAAATGGTCCACAGCCTGCATATTACAAGGTTTTAACGATAGCGGCCATTTTGTCGGTTAGTTTCGGTCCGATGTTCGCGAAATTTTAACTCAGTCGTAATTATGGTGTAACGGTGACATATTTCAACGGTTTTGACAATCAAATAAAAAACTGTGAGGTCTAGAGGGCACCACAAGCTAAAAATGTCGAGATCTTTCGGTTATATACATACATTGTCAGTTTCATTAAAATCGTATAAAAATTAATTGTGACATCTAGACTAGAGTCCACAACCTTGGTATTATTATGCATCGCAGGACACCACCATCGACTGCGTTTGTATGGTAAGGGATTTAGAATAGAAATAAAATTTCACTTTATTGCCTAGGCGGCCCCTGGTCCCTCGCCTAAAGTCCTAGGATGGTAGCCCCCCAATCAAGAATTGCTTCCGTCGGCCCTGATAGTTCCACGGGGGCCAACAGTATCTACGTTGGTAGAATGTTTGCTCCATGCACACTTTCGACTGCAAATTCGGAATTAAATTCACAAAAATAAATAAATAACTCTTACGAAGACCATATGTGTTTCGCACATAATAAATCAACAGCGTAACTATGAATATACATTTTCTGAAATAATTAAGCCCGGGTAGGGGAATAGTGTTATATCAATATAAAAGTATTTTTAGAAATTTATCAATATGTCGTTAAATTAAATCAAGGAATTCGACTAACCTGAAATAACTTCTATTTGATTTCCAACTGATACTGTATCGCCATCATTTGCTACCGCCGCTACTTCGACCAACAAACACATTAAACCCAGGATAAAGATATTCATCTTGTAGATCTGTTACTTTAAAATAACTACCTTCAATAACCTGATTTATATATACCTGTATGTTGAAGGTGTGTCTCCAGACTGTTGTTTACGTATTAAAATGTAATCAAGCGTCCCTTTGGTTTAAGGCATTGTAAATTCTATAAGGATTTGCCGTTGGCTGGGAATATTCTTTAGGTTAAAACCTAAATGTACTTTTAATGTCTTTGGTAGGCTATACTCATGGGGGTTGGGGTGGTTTAACGTATGCACGTTACATCATAAGGCCTGTCAAGAAGTGTGGTTTCGATTCCCCAATGTACAGATTTTTATACGCCCACATTTTCATGTGGACGTATACTTGAAATAGGTTTATCACCCTAAGATCTCGGTTCCTTTCGATATTGGCATGTATCGGACTGTAACTTCATGGATTATGGCCACGTTTTTAGCTTGTGAACAGTGTAGAGGTCACAATTTTTATCCGATTTGGTTTAAACTTGGAATGTATGTTTGTAAACCACAGATCTCGGTTCCTTTTGATATTCTCGCATATTGGACGATAACTTCCTGAATTATGGCTCCATATTGTACGAAAAATCGTGTTTTTAGCTTGTGGACCCTAGAGAGGTCACAATTGTTATCCAATTTTAAAAAAAAACGTTTGAATATATCACCGTTATACTGTTCGAATTTCGTAAAAGTAAAAATAGGACCGAAACTGACGGACAAAATGGCCGCCCCTCGTTCGCAAGTGTCAAAATATTGTGTATCAGGGTTGTGGACCCTCTAGAAGTCACAATTTTCATCTGATTTTGATGACACTTGAAATGCAGGTTTATAACCCAAAAATCTTGGTTCCTTTCGATTTTCGTACATATCGAATCGTAACTTCCTGAATTATGGCCCCTGATTGTACGACAAATCGCATTTTTAGCTTGTGTTCCCTCTAGAGGTCACAATTATTATCCGATTTAAAAAAAAAACCGTTCGAATATGAGTATGAATTTCATAAAAATCGGACCAAAACTGCCGGACAAAATGGCCGCCCCCCGTACGCAAATAGTGTAAACATCTGATATATCAAAGTTGTGGACCCTCCAGAGACCACAATTTTGATCCGATTTTGATGAAACTTGAAATGCAAGTTTATAACCCAAAGATATTGGTTCCTTTCGATATTCGCGCATATCGGATCGTAACTCCCTGAATTATGGCCCTTGGTTTAACAAAAATTCACGTTTTTAGCTTGTGGTCCCTGTAGAGGTCACAATTTTTATGCGATTTAAAAAAAACGTGTGAATATATCACCGTTACACACTAAGATCTTGGTTCCTTTTGATAATCGCGGCCGAACTTAAATTCCTGGATTATGGAACCTGATTGTTCGAAAAATCGCATTTTTAGCTTGCGGATTCTCTAGAGGTTACAATTTTTTTCGATTTTAAAAACCGTTTAAATACATCACCATTCCACCATAATGAAGGTTGAATTTGAATTTCGGGAAAATCGAAATGAAACTGCCCGACAAAAAGGCCGCTCTTTGTACGCAAATTGTGTAGAAGTGTGTAATTCGAAGGTTGTGGACCCTCTAGAGGTCACAATTTTTATCCGATTTTGATGAAACTTAAAGATCTCGGTCCTTTTTGATATTTGCACATTTCAGGCCATAACTTTCTTCTGGATTATTGCCCCTGATTGCACAAAATATCGCGTTTGTTTTTAGCTTGTTCTCTATCCATCTCTTGCAAAATGTGGGCGTATCCTGCCTGGCAGCCGCTGGTAATATTATAATACAGATAATCCAATAAAACGTGATTATATCTATATCTTTACATCTTTTACGTATATATACAATCTTTGATCTCCAATATCCGCGTCATATGAACACGTTTCGCCTCCAGTGAGATCGGTGTCATTTGTTAACAAACAAAAACAACAAAAATGTTTACGCGTAAAATATTCATTTATCACAACCTTGATCATTATATAACAAACTAGAGGCACGAGTAAGATATTTATATAATAAAAAATAACTACGGACGTCTTTGCTTCTTTGCCTTGGAATGCAATAATTGGTGTGGGGTGTGTGTGTGTTGGGCGGGGTGGGGTGGGTTTGGGGATATTGTGTTCGTAAAGAAGTACACTCAAATTTCTACTATAGGCTAGTCATCGACGAAAAACAGGAAACCCACTCAAAAACAACAATACATTAGGTAAAGTAAATGTTTTTCCACAAACGACCCCTTTCCAAATGGATGTGGTTTGGTATTCTGAAAAGTGGCAGGTGCACAGGGCTCGTAGCTATTGAATGTAAGAATTAGGTCGTTAAAATAATGGTGATGTCTTGACACGATAAATATACTTGCCACAAATAAATGGGTGACAACAAGTAAAACGATATTTTATTCGGCATAAATAACTTATTGCCAATTATGAAATACACATATTCGTACTTATAGGCTGACAGAAGACAATTTAATACGCCATCATTTTAAGCAGACGTTAGGCTAGCTACGAGCAAGGTTCTGGGTGAAACCAATCTGAAAAATAGTTAAACATATTGCAGGTCTTTCTTTAGGCCTGAAATGTTATCTAAATTATTAATTAGACATTAATTAACTTATCCAGACCATAATCAACTCTCCATTGCCTCGCTAGCCTACGATATGTACTGGATTAGAACCCGGTCTGCTGCTTCTGATGAAATCAAAAACTGGATAATCGAGACTTTTTTTTTTTATCGTGCAGACTTTATTAATGATGATCGAGACTAGGACCAAAATTCAATCGCTAAATAATCGGTTCAGGCAGGTTCAGGGTGGATCAATTTGACTGAAATATGCGAATAGATTTCTGTCAATATCAAAATAAGTACATGCAATAAATTCTGTAAAACCGAATTTTAATTGAATAAATCTGTAACATTCTACTATAGCCTACTGAATTTCATTCAAATACCTCAAACTGATCTTAAAATGTTTATTATGTCTTAAATATTGGATATTAGGATGCCATATTTTCACGGCAAGATACCAATATCAGTATTGATAGAAATGGACCAAAATTGAATTCCAAATATTATGGAAATTAAATACTGAGTTAGGGGAGTAGCTCCTTAAAATAAAAATCCCACAAAAGCGAACTTGAACTGTAAGTCTCAGGACCGACGGAAGCAATTCTTGATTTGGGGGCGGGGCTACCTTCCCAGGACTTTATGCGAGGCCCGTCTAGGCCCCGGATAGGGGCAAAGTGAGAGGGACGTAATGACGAACTTTGCGTCATGGTTTTGAGTTTTGTTCCTCATGCAAAATCATGGGTCACCACGCCCCTGGCCCCGGAAGCTCCTGGGGATCTAGATCGTCAGAGACGCTTTCTGGCTAATGAAATAACTCAGCAATGAAGTTAAATTTTATTTCTTTTCTAAATATCTTACCATGCAAACACAGTCGATGGTGGTTTCCTGCGATGCTTAACTTGACAAATAAATATATAATAATGTCAATGTTGTGGACACTCTAGAGGTCACAATTTTTATACGATTTTATTTCTTTTCTAAATATCTTACCATGCAAGTCGATGGTGGTTTCCTGCGATGCTTAACTTGACAAATAAATATATAATAATGTCAATGTTGTGGACACTCTAGAGGTCACAATTTTTATACGATTTAATGAAACTGACAATGTATGTTTATAACCGAAATATCTCGACATTTTTAGCTTGCGGTGCCCTCTAGACCTCACAGTTTTTATTTGATTGTCAATACCGTTGAAATATATCACCGTAACACCATAATGACGACTGAGTTCAAATTTCGTAAAAATCGGACCGAAACTGCCCGACAAAATGGCCGCTATCCTTAAAACCATGTAATACCCAGGGCCCTGTTTCTCGAAATCTTAACTAAAGATAAAATCCAAATTTTAGTAGATACTTCAATTTTGATTGGCTAAGCACTAAAATCAATCTAATATTATTCATTCAAATTACTAAAATTTGGATTTTATCTTAGTAAAAATTTCGGGAAACAGGCCCCGGTTTTGAGGTTCGAATTTTCATCCAATTTTGATATATACCAAAGGTCTAGGTTCCTTTCGATATTGGCGCGTATTGGACCGTAACTTTCTGGATTATGGAGAAAACCCACGAGGTTGGACAGACGACCCTACCCTATGTCACGTACAACCGGGGAATCGAAACCACGCCAGTTGACTCAATGACAGACCTTATGATACAGTGCACGTGCTAACCATTCGACCCCCCCCCCCCAAAAAAAAAACCCCCAAAAAAACAAAAAACCCCCTTATAACCCCATCCGAAGAAGCCTAGAAGTTACAATGATTAATTTAACTAGTAGATATTTACTTTTATCACCCAATAATACATCCTACAGTAGATATCGCTTGTGTGATATATTTTCATAATCTACTGCGATATAGATATCGCTTTACATGAATTTGATTGGTCAGTTGAAAAGGAACTACTTTTTTTTATTTTCAAAGAACAGTTCATTTCTTATTAAAAGTACTTTTTTAAAATTAAAAATGAACTATTGTTATTCAATTGACCTTGATGGAAACACTGGGTCAATATAAGGACTTTGCAATGGTTGAATTGCTGTCAAAAAATGATGTATCACTACGCCGTAATGTTCAGTAAAAGTGAAATCTACAGCAAAGAATTATATTTATCTATTTGTGCATGTAAGAAGGGATTGAGTGATAAATAAAATCTCCTACTCGTCTTTTTTGATATCTCTATCTCAACACTGGAAACAAACACCCGTGAATGTGTAGGCTACATTTTGACCCCTGCCTTAGGAGAAACTGAATTGTATTTATACTAAATCCTTCGGCTAAATTTTTTCGTTGCAAAATATATGTTCGTAAATTTTGAAAATCTATCAGGGGGGCTTTAATTTAGACTCAGGAATTAACAAGTCTAGCAAAACCATATTAACGAACCATTTCAAGGTTTACATTATCATCGTCAACATAGTAAGTTTAAGCTTATTATTGTAGTTTCTATGTTTTATTAATCTGTAGACTATATACACCCTACGCAAGCGAATGATTGAAATAAAACTGAACTATGTGTTAGTCCCGAAATGACCTAGTTTGTGTCGATTGAACGTTACCCCCCTCTCTCTCTCTCTCTCTCTCTCTCTCTCTCTCATTATTTATGATAAATTTATTATGAGGTCTGTAAACGGGGTTAAGATATATAGAAATATCTTCTGACTGTCGCATTGTGAAAATGTTTCAGGATAGGCGTTTTAATCGCCACTTGACATTACCAATGCCAATACCATGTACCTTAAATGACATGAACTGCAATGTATTTTGTAAAGAGTTTTAGCCCCACCCCACTCTAACTAAAAAAAACTAATTAAAAAAATAAAAATAAAATCAAGTCTTATCAATTAGTGCAATAAATCAGAATATGTCTGTAATTCTACATTTTAATTACACATAATTCCGAGAATAATGGATAACCTTCACTTGTTGCCCGGCTGCGATTATAATTTCGTTTCGTAAATTATTATTGTAATTCCACATTTTTTACCAACCAACATGGCAGCGCCCATGAAATCTAAAACTTCTATTCTAATAATAATTAATGTACACATTTTGTAGTATTCTCAAATGAAGAAATGAAGAAAACGTCTGCGGAATGTATCTCTATCCTGTCTCTAGCTCGTCCAGTTTGAGACTCTCCTCAGTTCACTTCACAGTTTGATCTAAACAAACGATCGTTCTTTCATTCAGTCCCTGCACTCCAGTCTCACTGTATTTGTACTATTTCTATGAAAGAATGATCTTTCCAAATTGATCATAGGTAAATATTCGCTTGGCAATTTTGCAACATTTGAATCTCTGGGCCATTGCTTTATAAACTGGGGGGTCTCGGTTTAAAAGCAAGGTGAAGGTCTGGTGTACCGATTGGCATGCACGTAAAAGAAACCATGAGAGTTGGAATTCTAAATAAAAGTAGCCCGCAACACAGCTGTCGGGCCAAATTTCCCACATAGAATACTATGGCGTATACTCGTCTTCATTAGAACAGTTGGTGCAGAAAAGTTGGAAGTTAAACCTCATTTCATTTTCATGTTTTTATAAATTGAACATGTCGATCATTTACACCAGAACTGAACAATAAACAATTCTTAAACCCTTACAACAACACATTGATTTTCATAAACATTGTGCGAGTGAATGTAAACATCTCAGTGAATAAATGATCTAGTCGTAGACTAATCCTGATAACATGCAGCTAAAAATATACTAAATCCACAGATTATAAAATGAAATGAAATGGGATTTAACTAGACAAATAATGCCAGGAGCCACGGATTAAGAGAGAGGGAGAGAGAAATGTGGTTTAACCTCCACTAGGTCATTTCAAGACTAACATGGTCACATTTTATTTCAATAATTCGCTAGCACGTAGTGGTCTTTAGCAATGGGAGGAAACCAGAGTACCCAGAGCAAACCCACAAGGCTGGATAAGTCGACCATATGACTTCTGAATTTCTTTCACTTTAAAGTGGGGTTGGGTGGTTGAATGATCTTATGCATGTGTTTTAGATCATAAGGTCTGTCATTGAGTCAACTTGCATAATTCCACTCATCTATGTGACAAGGAGCACGGTCGCCTTCCTATTCTCATGGGATTTCTCTGGGTTCCAATTTCCTCCCACTGCTAAAGACTGACACACAAGCAAATTATTTAAATACAATTGTACGACATGTTAGCCCTGAAATGACCTATTTTGTGTTGAGTGGATGTTAAACCCCATATATACATGTATCTCTCTTCCACTTCAGAGATGATCACACCATAAATACTGGTAATTTTTATAATTCGCTACCACCATTTGCTTTTTATAACATCATGCTACTCAAGATGTTTCAATAGTACCCATGTTCTCTTGCAGAAGAGATGACTTCCCAGCAGCAATGAATTGTGATTTCCTATTCAAATGGCGAAGTCATGCTTTTCTAAACAAATATAAACTTTATATATTTTTTTTCACAGACTCGTGATTTACAATATGGCTGGTGTAAGAATAACACGTTTACCTCCCCTGCCAACAATCAGTGAGATTATTAGAATATACAGACTACAAGCAAAGAAAAAACTTTCTCAAAACTTTTTATTAGATATGAATTTGAATAGGAAACTTGTAAAAATGGCTGGTAAATTAAAAGACAATTTAGTGATTGAAGTGGGTCCAGGACCAGGGGGAATAACTCGTGCAATACTGGAAAAAGACATTCACAGTCTAGTTGCTATTGAAAAAGACAGAAGATTTCTACCAGGGTTACAGGTAAAAAATAGTAGACACCCGTGGATGAAATGAAATTGAAATCTGCGAGTTTTCATATTAATTTTAATTTCTATTGTTTAGATGTGTACAATGTTTGTCAGGGTATTGATAAACAGTATCCTAGATTAGTTGATTTGATATCTGAACACTGAACAATCACATAGTTTACTTTCTGGTACCACAGGTTGTATTTTGGGGGCCTGTTTCACTAATTGTCTAAACCAGAGGCCCATGAATCAGTGTGAAATTAGTAGAAACCAACATAAACTTTCAATAGTCATTTAATGAAAGCACAGTTTGATTGTGTAGGCTAGAGTACATGTAAAAGTAATTACTCCATTTAGTCTAGCAGGTCACAAATTTCCACTCAGTACTCAGCTTAACTGAAATTTCAGTAATACATATATCTTATTTTTGAAGTACTCAGCTTTACTGAAAATCTTATTTTTGAAGGCCATTTTTATTTTTTGCATGGAGAGAATTTAGTTGAATGGAAAATTTTCTGTATCCAAATTATTTGATACACAATATATGGGTCTTTGAAACCGAAATAATTTGTATTTATTTCAGTTACTAGCTGACGCTGCTGATAAAGAAATGAGAGTATCACAAGGGGATATTATGGACTTTAATCTAGATCCACTAATACCTGATGAGTTTAAAAAACCATGGGAGGCAGCTCCACCAAATATCCACATCATTGGTAATTTACCATTTAATGTTTCAACACCATTAATTATCAAATGGTTGCAAGCTATCTCAGAAAAAAATGGTGTCTGGAAATACGGTCGAACACCACTTACATTAACTTTTCAAAAAGAAGTTGCAGATAGAATGGTTTCCCCTATTTTAACAGACCACAGATGTAGATTATCAGTGATGTGTCAACATTTGTGTGATGTCTCTTTGCAATTTGTTATTCCAGGTAATATTTTAAAATTGTATGCATGCATCTGTGTAATAATAATGAAAAGCATTTCATTTGAGCAGTACATGTACCCAGGCCCGGTCTTCCGGGTGCAAGTAACCATAAAATCAATTAATATTTTAGGTAAACTGCTAATGCAAAAAATCGATGACTAAAAATTATAATTTTATTCTAAAAATTACAATGACTTTTTGCTCTAAGTCTGTCACAATGTCATTCATTAAATCAGGCACATCTCTGTAGTTATTTTCAATTTGGATTATTATACATTCTGATTAAAAAGTTTCTGATTGGAGGTGAATATAGATATGAATTTTATAATAGTTTGGTTAGATGGGAGGAAAATATAAAGTTTAAAATGGTTGGATGGGCAGTGAATATAAATATAAAGTTTTTTAATAGTTGAATGGGCAGATAATATGAATATAAAGTTTATAGTAGTTGGATGGATGGTGGATATAAACATAAAGGTTATAGTAGTTGAAATAGGTGAATACAAATATAATGTTTTTAATAGATGTATGGGAGGTGGGTATAAATATAAAGTTTATGATAGTTGGAGGAGGTGAATATAAATAAAATGTTGATAAAAGATGGATGGGCGGTGGGTATAAATATAAAGGTTATGATAGTTGGAGGAGGTGAATATAAATATAATGTTGATAATAGATGGATTGGAAGTGGGTATAAATATAAAGTTTATAATAGTTGGAGGAAGATGAATATAAACATATCAGAAACAGAAAAACTATTTATAAATGGTTTTTTTATATTTATAGGTAAAGCATTTACTCCTCAACCAAAGGTGGATGTGGGTGTGGTCAAGTTTACTCCTCTGATAAAACCTCTTATAGATCTTCCCTTTAAACTCGTAGAAAAACTCATCAGACATATTTTTCAGTATAGACAGAAAAAATGTAAACATGGAGCAGCGTAAGTTTATTATAATATAACACCAATATTAAAGCTGTTGATCGTTTTCAGACAATATCTAATATTTTTATGTCTGGTATAATCAATATTAAAATACACTCAAATTGATTATTTAATATTTAGGCCTAATTATAGAAAATATGAACAGTAGGTAATCTCCCAGCTTTGATTCAATGGGATTATAAAGGGGCTCATCAAAAGATTTACTGAACAGGTGGCACTGGCTTGTTTATATCAAGAGGCACCCAGCACTTGCCGTACCTACCATACCGTAGATACACCACTGGCCACTTTTGAAAGAAATCTGGCAACCTATTTTTTCTAATTCACTTTACCGGATCCATAATACTGTACAGCTAGATTCCTTCAATCTCGTTCCCATTTTTTATCTGTTCCATATTATCACCTAAAGATGTTTGGTTGCACATTATTTGCCTCTAAATGCAACACATCTATGGAACTCTAGGGCTCAATTTACAAATGATTCAATCTCTCAGAGTATACAAACTACATCTTAAACCCTGTTTAAATGTTTATATTCAGAAGCTATTTTACTGGATCTTTATGTCAGCTTTTTGACCATATAGTATTGCTTTTTGTCTAGCACTTCATAAGAACCCTTAGTATCCTAATCATCATCAATGAAATATCTGGAATCAAAATAAAACAAAGCAAAAACCTTAGATCTGGTTCCATTATATTATGTTCAACAAAATAATAAATAAATAAACATATGAAAGTTACACTATTGTTTTAGTGATTGTTTTTTATTTCAGGACATTATTTCCCTTGAATCAACAAGAATTAGTAACAGAACTGTTTGATAGAAGTGGTGTTAGTCCCGACTCAAGATCTTTTATGATAACTATGGAAGAATTTAACAGACTTTGTCAAGTTTATAGTGATATATGTGATAGACACCCAGACATTTTCACCTATAATTTTAGAAGTGCTGATAATGCTAAAGCTATCCGTCAAAAAAATCATTTACAAGTTGTACAGTTTGAGAAACAGATTTTATATGGTGATCCTAGTGACTTTAAGAAAGATTTTGATATTGATAAGAATTAGAAAATGTGATCTATTTTTAAATAAAATATGAAAAATAAGACATGTTGGTTTATGGATGTCAGCCCTGTCAGTTCAATTATTGGCCTGTCTGCAATTGTTGTAAACAATATGCAGTGATTGCTAGTTTCTAGGATTATTTGGCTTATTTTAAAAATTATCTCTATCAAAATTCAGAATCATGCATCCATTTTACATGCCGACATGTTAATCAGTTCTTTATTTCAAAACTGTTCAAATGACTAAACTGTGGGGAAGAGTATGTTTGCTGCCTGGAAACCCATGTTTTATGTCTGGCAACCTATGTTGTGTCAATTTATTGCCAAACCTTTGGGCGGGACTTATCGACTGGCCTACTGCTTTGTACACCCGAAGCACGTGGTTTATGTAAACAAATGCCAAGTTAGCAAAATGTCGATTTCTGCCACACCGGTAAAAGCGATATATAATATTTGCTAGTGGGTAATATTGAAATACAGTCTTTACCATTGTAAACTGTCTTTATAGTTTCAGTCTGTTTATCTTTCAAAACAAGTTTAGATACTCCTAAATTTGTCTCCGCAAACAAAACTGCTTCTGTGCAATTATCTTTCATGGGTGCCGCTATATTGAATAATTAGTGATTCCGCTCTGAGCAGTTTGATATCTTTCATACACACAACGGCTAAATAAACATATTTAATTTCATTCAATATGACAATAGAAGAGAAATAAATACTTTCTAAAAGCATACTCAGTGTTTCGGCTAAAATCGTCGATTTAGGAATTTAAATGTCGGTCAATCGGGTTAGGGCCTGTTCTTGGGCGGAGCTAGCTGTAGACAGGCAGCCTAAGTTTGGGATGATCAGATTACTTGCTTCATCTTCTTGGCGTTCAACACAAAATGACACCTGTTACGTATTAAACGGAGACCAACGATGCGTATTGTGGGGGTGGAGGTGTTTTGTAACAGGGGGTATTTGTAATATGCTTTAAGAATCTATACTAATATTTGTGACTCGTTTGTCTGTCTGTCTGTTTGTTTGTTTGTTTGTCTGTTTGTCTGTCTGTTTGGGGTTGGCGGCTACACTAGGTCTGCCCCGAGTCTGAAATTTGGGGTATAGGGGTAGCTCGGACCGGGGAGTAACATAGGCCAGGTGGCGTTAGTCTACCACTTCCGGTTTCGGAGTTATGACCCCCGAGCGAAGCCGGGCATTCTTCTAGTATTATTTAATTTCTATATTTTTACTCTTAGTCCGGAATAATGTTCATCGAATAAGCCTTAAAATTAGCAGAAGTGTAAGTATGTATTGTCGGAAAATACCTACAATTATATGTCTGTGGGAATGAACGGTGCCCAATTAAACGGATTTTGTTTGCCCCAAGATTTTGATACTACCTGTTCTACCCACCGTTTTCGTTCAGTTTGCTGGTAGTTTGGTAACGCAAGACAGGACAGAACTTTCAATGAAAATTTAAATTCTGTTATATAAGGGGAACTCGAAAGAATTACAAAAGTTTTGGATCATAAGTTTAGAACCCTTTATTATTTCAATCATAATTTAACTTTCTCAGTGGGATTTGCGGACACTGATTTTAGAACTAGCAGGTATGACTTTGTTGCTGGTGGGTGTATTATGGAACCTGACAATCGACAGTACATATGACCGACCGAATAAATATGCAAATTGATAGGTCTTTGATCTATATATATATATATTTATATATTCCTGTATGATAATATACGTCAAGAATCTTCTGACATTTGCTAGGACCCATTGATCGTTCTGTTTAAAAGTGTTACTGTAACATAGTTTATATGTTGAAGTTTGTTATATCTAAACAGACTTGTAGGAGTCAGCCATACATAGATGCGTGTTATACAGTGACACAAGTTACGGTAAATAATTAAATATAGAATGCTATAATAAAGGACAAACAAAAAATTACACTTATTATATTCTAGTTAAAACTACATGATCATTTTATTAATGCTCGAGAGAGAGAGAGTTGTTCACACCACACAAAGTAGGTCATTTCATGACTAACATATGGTTTAATTTTATTTCAGTAACTCGCTTGCGCATGGGGGCCTTTAACTGCAGGAAGAAACCGGAGAAAACCCACGAGGTTAGACAGACGGCCCTACTCCTTGTCTCATAAAAAGCGGGGAATTGAAACCACGCCACTTGACCCAATGACAGACCTTATTATGTAATACGCACGCGTTAAACCATTTGCCAACATAACGCCCCTCCAATAATCCTGAAACCAATTATCATCTGATTTTTAAAAAAAAAAAATATATATATATTGTTGTTGTTTTTTTTTTGGGGGGGGGGGGGGGCGAGTATGGAACCAATAGATTAAGAGTTCCGAAATTTTATAAAAAATAAAAGGTATTAGATTGCACCCCTAACACCAATAGCAAACATAGCCAGGAAATGACTAGATCTCTTTGATTTGTGTCTAAAATAAGTCTTATTTCATTCGTTGGTGTGTTTTGTGCGCGGGGTGGGTGGGTGGGGTGGGTCTGAATGGTTAGCACGCGTGCGCTGTATCATAAAGCCTGTCATTGAGTCAACTGGCGTGGTTTCGAATCCCCGGTTGTACGTGGCGTGGTTTTCTCCGGGTCTTCCGGTTTCCTCCCACTGCTAAAGACCCCTACGCGCAAGCGAATTATTGAAATAAAATTAAACCATATGTTAGTCCCGAAATGACCTAGTTTGTGTCGAGTTGACGTTAAACCCCATTTCTCTCTCTCTCTGTTTTGTGGGCTGCGAATCTGTCTTCCTTGAAAATTCGGTGTCTACCTACGGATAAATCCATGGTTTAGATATAACCGATTTCAGCTTCGTCTTTCAAAACAGAAATTTAACGTAGATAAACTGTCCTACAAATTTAATGTAAATAACATGTCCCACATTTGACCCACATCAAATCATGTCAATACTTTATTTTGAATGAAATCAAATAGGGTTAGCTACTTTTAATACCCGAAAGTTTGCCCACTCAATTCAAAGGAATAAAATAAAACCCAGTACAAAATTCGAAGTCCTAAAAAAAAAACGGTATAGGCAAAATAGTGTAATACGGCAAAACAGTGTAATCAGCATATGGACTGTTCACCGTGTACAAAATACACGACAAACAGTGGTAACAGGTGTCCGGAAGAGTAAGCTTACCCTGTCTGGCGCCACACCCGCCATGGCTGCATCCAAACTAATAATAGGTTTAGCATCCATTTCTCTGCTTCGACTGGGCTAATGAAGAAGGGCATGGGGAATATTTCAACTGCCAATGTGTACACGGTTTTTCGTCCCATCCGAACGACTATACGTTATCCCTTGCCAGGACCTACATCATGTATCACTGGGTGAACCACGTAGGAAAATCCCTATGAACTTTTTCGATCAACACATGGATCGAACACGGGACCTCAAGGTTAGCAAGCCAACGTCTCACCCGCTGAGCCACCAATTCAACCAATTCTTGTGGTACTTAGAGACGTTTGGGCATATAATTTATTAGTCAACAGGTGAAGAAGTATGACGTCTGTCTAAACTCTAGACCTGCAGAAATGTTTTAATTAAAATCGCTGAATTACAGACATTGCTTCCGGTGTAAAGAAAAGCCAATGATTTTAGAGATTTTATTCAATGTTTAAATAATTCTATCGAATTTCGATCATTGTGCAATGAATTTTGATGACGAAGACCTGAACAATATTGACTCATGATTTATTTTTCATGTTTAACGCTTAATAGTAAATAAATCTTGAAAAAGATATGAGAAAATAAATCTAGGTATCTTATAAATTCAAATTACGTAACAAATTAGACAAATATTTAATTTGTTAAGCAATACTTCCCTTATATGATTTTGTAAATTTATAGTTTGTTTTCTGCGTGGTGTAGTATAAATAGTCTTTTATTTTTGGTTTCTATTTGAATAAATGAACAAAAGGAGCTGAACTGGAAACTAGATAACATCAACGACTACAAGCCCAACCTAACATCAAAAATGCATTAGACATCGACGTGGTCTAGAGTAAATTAGGAAATTTATGAATGGTATAAAAACATATCTTTTATTAACTGTAATTGGCTCATCAAATTGATAAACGAATCTGAATTGATGACGGTATTGATAAATTGAGTTTATTATTGAACTATATTTTTATAATATGTATAAGTCAGAAAATATCAAATAAACACACAGTTATTCTGACGACAAGATGAAAGACACACACACTGAAAAAAAAAGCTTAATAATGTTTAATGTTATCTGTATTTGATAATAATTAGAGATTTTAGTAAATTTACTTAAGAGCTGTGGTTATAGAAAAAATAGACTTTAAACGGCAATGTTTTTTTTAGTGCTTATCGCCTATAAAGTGTTATAAGATATTGTTGTAATACCAAGTATGATTTTTAAATTGTTTTTTAAAAAGTGTTCAGTATCTGATTAAAAATTAAACATGGCTATGACGTATAAATCTATGGATATTAAAGAATTAGAAGACCGTTACCCGGGCAATAATGTAAGTAAAATTTGCATTAGATAGGGGTTAATATACTTCATGTGGACAGACATGGGCAACGCCAATATACGATCACATCAACATGTTGGGACAGTAATTTAACGTAATAGGCCTAGTCTAGTCAAAATACGCCAATATGGGGATCAATCCACCACAAATTCCTTTAGACGTTTTTTTGGTACGAATTTGATTAGCGCGTTTCCGTGTATACGGTCCATGGTTAATTCATCAAACCGAAAAACAATGAAATTTCACAAACCAAGGGTGCAAAAGCTGCCATTTTTTCTCAACGGGAAGTAGAAAATTTGAGCATGTGGGTCTGTTTAATAATGAAATCTATTGAAATCATTCAGCGCTCGGGTCTTGATTTTGGCACAATCAAGAGTTCACATTCCCTTCAGTATGAAGTATAAGAACAACATGACACTTCTTAACAATAATCAGAAAAACGTATATAAAGGTTGTTATCGCTGTCGGAGACCGTGCATTAAGACTTCTCTGGATTAATTGCGGGTTCTTAAGTTCTGCTGGAAGCTGGAGAACCACGCGTTTATGTAATACTAACATAACTTGTGTATTTTGCCGTACAATAAAATCAATGTCTAATCATCGAATTTTATGAGGGGTTATGGTGTATAACAGAAGAACACTAGAACCAGTTTGTTTTAAGCCTGATATATCACTACACTGGACAAATTATTACAATAGGGACTGTATAATACCTCACGAAATGTTAACCGTTATGTTCCTTTTTGCGACTGTGACACACATATAAATAAATGTTACTTTTTTGTTACTTTATCAACTTGTGTTGATATTTTTTGATATCAAAAAAGACTGGTAGAAGATTCTCTATATATTAGTCCAAAATGTTTTTTTTAGAAATAACGCTGCTCAAGAGATCAAGCAATAGTTAGTATATCAGCACATATCACAGTTTACATTTTTGTTCCCCCGCCTTTCGAAGAAATTAGGAGAATATTAAAAATGGGGTTGTCGCATCTTTGAACACATTAACTATGCTTCAAATTCAGGAACCATGTTTACAAACTGTGTATTAGGTGACTGTCTTGATTGTCGATCGATGATGAGCATTATCCGGTCCTATTAATCACCAAACAGAACCGACAAGAGTGGTTTGGGGTTTTTGTCAGTAGCGCCCAAATTTTTGCAAAACGTGACCGACAAGGAAAGACATGTTATAGACATTCATATTCTACGTATCATATCCAAAATTTAAATGATTTCATACTAAATTGACAAAATTATGGATAACTGAAATTTGGAAAAAGCGGCGTACTACCGATAGCGAGGAACTGTAGCATACACCGGATAAACTATTGAAAAAATCGGGTGATAGATATATAATAATATGTCATGTAACTCATATAAAAAAACCCAATCTGTTCAGTTGAATGGAAATTAAGGAAGATATGGGGGTTGTATAGTTGATGCATCTCTCACAAACCATATTTTTCCACCGTTCATATTAGTTTGTGGAAAGTTTGTGAAATTTAAATTATATGTTTATATCCGAAACATATCGGATGGATTCGATTTTGACACACATTGGACCGTAACGTCCTGGATTATTGCTCCCGATTGTACGAAAACCACCGATACATAGCTGGGGGGAGGGGGCAGCATTTTTTTTATATTTTTATCTGGGATAAGTTCCATTTTGCAACTTTTGCGCCCTAACTTCCTGGATTATTGCCCCTGACTGTACGAATCACAAACATGTCCCGTGGACCTTTTAGAAGCATTTAAAGATACATTATGGGAGATTTTAATAGAGAGTTGGCCATTCTTGCTATAACAGTTCAAACATAGATGATGAAAGAAGAATATATTATATTGGAAATTTCAGTCAAATTACTTTATTCTGAACAAAGTTATCACTATTGTAATTTTGACTAGAAATAGGAGTCAACTCTCTCTACACCGTCTCCGAGAATGGACGATCGTTTGATTGACAGGCGTTAACTCCACCTACATAATCTCGATTTTCAAGTAACGTTTTCAATGGCTGTGGTTTGAGACGGGGTTGCAATTCAATTCGTATCACATTTATTTTTACTACAAATTAAAAATAAGACTTTTAATATATAGATAAGAAGCGAAAGTTTGAAAGAAATGGACCAAATCAATGAGGCATAATTATAGCCGACTTTTTGTTAGCCTGCGTGTACTCTTGTACTGTAACTGGTAGGCCTACGTACCTCCCGAACAGTGATCCAATGGAGCTGCAATTCAACTGGGGTGATGTTAACTGCGATGTTTATCAATTTCTATAATTTTTCTGTAAACGCAAGTGACAAAAGAGCGTATAATACCGACATCTAAACTCTCATTTTAACCACAACTAAACATAATATCAAGGCCGTATATATCAAACTTTCAATCAAATTGATTGACATAAGGTCTCGCTCAACAGCGGCCTCGCTTCGTACAATCTATCATTTAGCCTCGATCTAAAATTATTTCCGGGAGTATGACGTCAACGTAACGGTTAATCTCCGCTTACGACGCCATTTAAAAATTTAATCAATCGACGAATTCCTGTTTAAAGCCAAGCCGAATCCAAGCCTTCCGTGGGTCTACAGAGTTGATTTTGTGCTTGTTGTGTAAATAAAGATCTAATTTATGATTTCTATGACATCTGAAGCCTAAATAAAGACTTGCAATAATCAGATTTAGCTCTTGCATAATGTATGTTTAATATACGAAAGTTGTGGACCCCAGGCCACAATATTTGTCTGGTTTAGACGAAACTTCAAATATGTGGTGCACATCGGACTACAACTGTTTAAGTTATGGCTTCTGTCTTTTACGCATAATGTGAAATATGTAAATAATCTATCACTCATATATGATCTGAATTACAAATAAAATTCTGTTCTCTTCTGTACGAAGTTCGTGGACACTCCAGAGATCACAATTTTTGTCCTATTCAAATGTTAAGGAAGGATCAACCGATCTCAGATTAGTTCAGTTGCGGTGCGTATCGGACCGCAACTTCTTTGATTTTGGCCACTGCGTTTTACGCCAAATGTGTAACAAAGATTGAGAGCTTCCTCGACCCTCGTGTAATGAATTTGTGAACACGAAAGCACGAAATCTGTCGATTCTCGTCATTCTATGCAGGTCTTTCTGTCCGTCAGGGACAAACCCTTACGCTAATCAGCATGCCACGACCTAGTACTGTTCCGGGGTCCCCTTGTCGATGCTTTATGGAAAGATGACTGTGCAAGTAATTAATGACCAGCATCCATTCAATTTGGGCTTCAGGTGGGGATCCATACGCTTCAAGGTTG